>NC_136068.1:1309065168-1310265168 GCF_964261635.1 Lissotriton helveticus
TTTTTAGTGGCCTTTCCCACACAAGCTGGATAGTGCAATAACCTCACTCCTTGCCCATGCGATAGTTTAACAGAACAAAGCACCTTGTACTATAATTTGTTCTGTACACTTTACAAAGAGCTAAGGGCACGGTTCCTTATTCCACTTTTAAGAGAAATTCGCCCATTACCAGGAGGGTTTTAATCTCCTACGCTCCTTGCCAACTGAAGGTATTTATACTGCAGTATTACATTTTATTAGAATTGCACTTTTAATAAGGAAACTGTACGAAATGTAAGTGAAATGGATGCTTTCCTTTTTAGAAACTTGAATTAACATTTTTTTAATACACTGTTGAGTATTTGAGTCAAGTGACATATTATTGTACAAATTTAACATGTAAACTTTATTCATTTTGTATGTATGTTATACTTTTATGGTCCATTTTGAACCGATTAAATGTATTCTTGACTCGACTCATAATTTTATATAAACCTCTAACAAAACTGAATACACATTCTCTCTCTATATATCTGTTGGCCTTCTCTGTGTATAAATCGCATGTATTTTATGTCATTTATGTTTAGTTGTTAATTAACGCTGTGAAGATCAGACATATCGATTTAAATAAATGACATTAACCCAATTAAAACTATTGGTAACATTAGCAGACAAATTATACCAAATATTTGACAGCATCAGTGGTATGCTATCTATTGAGAAAAAATAAAAAGGTGTAAAAGGAAATACAACATTTAGGAGGTACAAAATCAGGAAGCAAGCTTTCTTTTTTCCCAGTTCACAGAGTTCAGGAACCCTAATATCTTAATCTGGATACCTATGGTATAAAAAAAATCAATACATTTCCGCAAAGATCAAAATCTTTAGCTCAAAATCATCAAGATTTAACTATATTGAAGAAGGGTCTTCTTCTGGTTGTCTTCAAAGGTGAGTCTTGCCACTTATCTCCTTCATGTATGCTCTCGACTCCTGTGTCTTCACTTGTGATTACTGCTGAATCTTTTCCATACACTTTCAAACCTGTGCTTTGATCTGCATCTTGCCTCACTTTGAGGCGCTTTCCCTTGGGAGTTCCTAGACATCGGATTTTCAGTTTAACTTTTTCACAAACTGGAACAGTTTCTGTTTGTTCTTGTTGCTCATAAATGTATAACATTTCTTCTTTTTCCACTTGCTGATTTTCACACTGGCTACTTGTACGTTCACCAGGATCTTTTTTTCTCCCCTTTGTATCCAGGCAGTGAACTTGAGCTGGACTTTGTGAATCAGCAGTTGTTGTCAACATTTCTTCATCTGCTTTCTTTGCTCTCTAAGTGTGAACTGCATGGATCCACTATGGGATTCCTGCACATTTCACAGCAGTGTTGCACAACTTGATGCAGCCTCTTCCAGTATGATTTGAGACAACTGTGGCAGACATGATTGTTGATCAGGATCTGTTCAATTGCAAGACAAACATCTGCAACAGATTTCAAACAACCAGGAAGAGCTATAGCTATTGAATATAATATGGCAGAGAAGTAAGCAACAGGTCGCTTTATCTCACCATACTTCTGAACTAATACAGAAAGAACACATAGTTCTTTTTTATGGTAAGAAATAAGGTAGAACTCCTTGTCATAATCATGCATTCCAAGACTGGATGCTCTACAAAGACTCTCTCAAATATCTTAGAAGCATTCACTATGAAATGGTACTGGATCATTTATGACATTATAAGTGAACCTCAATAAAGGCTTCACCATCAGGGAACATTTTGGAATCCACTGACTACACTAGCCAACTCTTCCTAAAAACATTCTCACTTCTCTCTGGGTAGTTGGAGGATTCATCTTCAGGATCACAGAAACACGTTCTTTGTACACTTTTGTTCCCCTTCTCAACATGGAAACGAAGATAAAGCACTCTTTTTTACAGTCCTCCATCTTTGTAGATGAAACCTTACAACCATTGTTAGCAAGATGGTTCAAGAGCGCAATGGTATTCAACTTGCAATATTTTGTCTTTTATGCTACCAGTAGGTCACCTATATATTGCCCAAGAACTGAATTACAGGACAGCTGCAAACTCTTCAAATATTTCTTTGAAATCTGATTGAAGAGTGAGGTACTGTCTGTATACTCTTGTGGGATTCAACCTCAAAACAGAATTTGAGGAATCGAAATGCAAAAAGATATTGGCTTTCCTGGTATAGAGCAATGAAAAGAATGCTTGACATCAGTCAATGACTGTATACTATTCTGCATCCCCTGGAATTTGAAACAAAACCGGAGAAGGATTTGGTACCACCAGACAATATTGGGCCACAATGTTGCTAGTCTTTCTAAGATTTTGAAACTATCTACCACTTTCCACTAATTTGTTTAATGCCCATCACCGGAGAGATGCAAGAACTACCAAACACCTCTCGTAGAATGCTCTGTTGACTCCTTTTCAATGACGGGCTTCATTCTCCCTTCTGCTTCATGTGAACATTTATAGAATGTCTAGTTTTAGGATAAACAGCATCTTTCTTGATATTTACCATAACTGGTTCTGTACTCTGTATTAATCCTATTTCTTCTGTATAAAATTCCATACTACTTCTTTCACTGTGTGTCTTAAATCAAGAATGGGTCACCTTTTGTTAGAAATTGGGAACAACTGAACTCTCAATTCTTGTGATTTTATTTTAAATGCTGAATCTTCAGCATGGTTTTCAATATCTATACCATCTGGTGTGCAATAGATCACACACCTCATCTTGCAAAGTTATTTTCTCCCAAGTTAATTAGCAGGACTTGAATCACACAACATGAATTGGTGAGTATTTTCCATGGACCTTATTTTAACTGGGGAGTAGGCTGAGACCTGGTTAATGATCTCCCTTCCTGCCTCCGTTCAACTGGAAAAGAACTTCCCTTTAAAAAATAATTGAAAACAGAGATGGGATGCCTACAAGAGCTATGCACTATACAAGTGCTCATAGAATAGAATAGAATAATCTGTTTATTGCGTATTCCTAGCCTTTGACTTCTTTTCCCGAGAGGGTAGATCTGGAACCTCAATGGAATAAACTGTGAAGTGGGTAGCACCAGCAGAGATTAAAGATTAAATGGGGTGGCTAGTCATCTCACCAACTATGCATGGGCCACCCTGGTCTACCTCTAGGACTGCACCAAGAATGCAACCCTTTATTTCCGATGCACCATCATTGCGAATTTGTCGCATCCAATGAAAACTGAAGAAAATCATTGCTCAGAATCAGTGGCTTCTTTTGAAACCCTGGATTGTACTGCATTTTATTTCTCATATTTTGCTTTAACACGGGAGCTTCAGTCATATGTGTATGAATTACCTTTGAGGAATCTGCATCTGATTTTTATTTTGCTTCATTTGAGGAACAAAATCATCTTTGATTCAGTCTTGGTTCTGTCTACATTTGCGCTTCCAGTACCCAATCTTCCTCGAGATGTTACAAGAAGTGCTCTGTGTGGTGTCATGTTGTTGTTTGGAATGACGCGCGTGTATGCACGTGCGTCATCCACAAACAATGTGCGTGTCTGGTTGTTATTTGAATGTGTGAGCGTCGCGTGTTGTGTTTCGCGTGCTGTGTGTATGGAGATCTTGTGTCTCGTGTGCGTGTTGTGGTTTGAATGGAGGTCGAATGTATTTAGGGAGTAGACTGACAGTTTACTGGCATTCAAAACCTGTACACTCATGTACTTACATGTAGATTAAAACGTTCCTACTTTATCAACGGATTCTGCTCTTTTCTTCCTGCAATATGGTTAATATCTTTTTGTAACACTGGCGACGATCGGGAACACTTTCCTACGTGTGTGGAATTGTATTTTTTTTCCGAAGGATTTACTGATTTTCATGATACTCTACTTTCATTGGCTATTCACACGGAAGACTTTTCCCTTGGCTCTCCTCATTGGATGTTGTTATATCCTTTTTATTGGCTGTTGGTAAGCACAAATTTCAGACGGATTTTCTCATTGGATATTACTCTGCAATGCTGTATCTATGAGGAATCGAATTCAGTTTATCATCAACTGTGGAGATATTTACAAGGAGGAAACACAAATAATCATTACTGCAACAACATAATGTACAGTAAGTGACTTCTGTGATTCGCACACACAATTGCGAGTTACAATTCTTCTTATTTAAAAAAAAAAAAAATCTCTACAACAACTTTATTTATTTATTATTTATTAATTTAGATTAGTCTATATAACTATGACGGGGATTCAACCTCCTCCATCTTTTTTAACTACTAAAGGTGATCCTCCAATTGAATGGGACATTTGGGAACCTATGTTTTTAGCGTATGTTGAAGTTCTAGAAGAAGAAGACTGTGGAGCAGAAAGGAAATTAGCACTGTTAAAGCATTGTCTTGGAGGGATTGCACTCAAAGAATTCAAAAGTTTACCTCCTTTAAGTGATACTTCTAATTTAAACGTATATCAAATTGCAGCTAAACAACTTTCCATTAGATACGGTAAGAAAATTATTATGGTTATGGAAAGATTTAAATTCTATTCAAGGAAACAACAAACAAATGAGTCTATTGACAATTACGTTTCTGCCTTAAGAGCATTAGCGGTTACATGTGACTTTGAACACATTAATTATGACCAAGTTCTAAGAGATCAGATTCTCATGTGTACCAACAACAAAAAGATACAACAGAGGTTATGGACAACTTCTGACATGACTTTGAATACTGCAATTGAGATAGCCAAGTCAAATGAGCATTCTGAGAAATTTGTGGATGAAATTCGATCACAAAACAACAATAAGCCAGATGTGTTGCTTCTCAATAGAGAAAATGACAAGCCTAAGGATTCAGACATGTATAGGAAAACTATTAATCCAAGGAATGATAACCAGTACAAGGGTGAAAATAGAAATAGATGGCAAAAACCTGATCAGAGAATGAATAGTTGGCAAAGATCGGATCAAAGAGCAAATAATTGGCAAAGGCCAGATTCAAGGATGTATAATATGTATTGTTTCAGATGTGGTAGTGGTTACCATCTAGGGAACTCGAAGTCATGCCCAGCTTTAGATAAAGTATGTTCAAGATGTGAAAAAAAGGGGCTTTTTTAAAAAAAGTTTGTAGATCAGCACCAAGGAAAGTCAGTTTAGTTCAAGATCAGGAACAAGAAGGTTCAAGTGATTGTGAATTTGATGTTAATACTATAATGTGTATAACAAAGGAACCTAAAGTCAAGAAATGTCCTTCTTGTGATATTATCATTAATGGAATATCTACCAAAGTTTTTGTAGATTCTTGCTCATGGTACACCATTCTACCTGATATTCTATTCAGATCCAATTGGCCTAGAGTTAATCTAATGCAACCAGATATTACACCAAGTGGCTATACTGGCCACAGACTGCAACTCATTGGTTACTTTATAGCTGAACTCAAATTCAAGAGTCGTTCTACTTATGGAAAAATATATATTACAAAATCTGGTGATTCATTATTAGGTTGGCCACACCAGGAACAACTTAGAATGAAACTTGATCCAAATGCTGATCCTCCTGTTTACTCAATTGATTCTGAACCAAGTAATTCTAATTCTGTACTAAGTAAAGAGAAAGAAGATATGTCGATTTCAGAAATAAAAGGGAAATTCCCTAAATTATGTTGCACTGATTTAGGAAGGTATAAAGTATTTGAGCATCGGATAAAAGTACATGCAAATGCCTTGCCTGTCTGTCATAAAGTCAGAAATGTTCCTCTTTCATATAGACAAAAATTAAAAGAAATCCTCAATGATATGTGTGAGAAGAAAATAATAGAACCAATTGAGTCATCCCCTTGGGTTTCCCCCATTGTGATTTCGATTAAATCAGGGGGAGATCTTCGTGTATGCATTGACCTACGCAGTCTGAATAATGCTATTTGTCTGGATTCGCATCCTTTACCTAATCTACATGAGATGGTTTCCACCTTGGACAATGCTAAAGTATTTTCCTGTTTGGATTTGGCAAGCGCGTATCATCAGGTGGTTCTACATGAAGACTCAAGAGACTTAACTGCTTTTATTACACCTGAGGGTTTATATAGATTTTGCAGGATGCCTTTTGGCCTAGCAAGTGCAGCTGCGGTATTTCAAAGGTTGATGAAAGAGACTTTAGTTGGTTTAACTGGAGCAATCGCATTTCAAGATGACATCTTAGTTTTTGGGAAAGATGGTGTTGAACATGACAAAAATGTATTCAAGGTGTTAAATGCTCTGTCAGATAAAGGTCTAACACTTCGTGCCTCCAAGTGTAAGTTCAGGAGAGAAGAAGTGGAATATCTTGGACACTGTATTAGTGGAGATGGTATCAGACCTAAAACTTCACATTTGGAAAATATTAGCAAAGCACCTATTCCTCAAAACAAAGAACAGTTGGTAGCTTTCTTGGGACTTGTCGAATTCTATGCTAAGTTTATTCAAAACTATGCAACTGTAATTGAACCGTTTAGGTTGCTTTTAAAGAAAAATGCCAATTTTGAGTGGACAAATTCTATGACGACAACTTTCAATGCTGTAAAGTCAATGATCATTAGTGCACCTTGTCTCAAACCATTTGTGATAGGGAAGAAATGTATTGTAATGGTTGATGCAAGTAATTGTGGATTGGGTGCTGTGTTGATTCAAGAAGAATGGGGTAAAGAATGGATTGTAGCATACGCTTCAAGGACGTTAAGGGACTCGGAACGACATTATTCTGTAATTGAAAGAGAACTTTTGGCATGTGTTTGGGGAGCGGAACATTTTCGACCTTTTTTGTGGGGAACAAAATTTGTCATTAAGTCAGATCATAAACCTTTGGTGCACATATTGTCACCGAGTGGGGGACGTACACTCTCTTCTAGATTGGCAAGACTTTCTTCTAGATTACAAAATTTCCAGTATACTTTGGAATACATTCCTGGGAAGTCTAATGTTCATGCTGATTGCATGTCAAGACTTCCATTGGCTTGCAAGGAATCTGATGTGGTTGATAAAGATGAGTGTGAAGTTGCACATGTTTTCAATGATGTCAATTTAGTATTTGGAGAGAACTCAGTAGTACAGGAAAAGACATGGGAAGAAGAAATGAACAAAGATTTAGAACTCAAAGTAGTGAAAGAGTATATATTGAAGGGTTGGCCTGAAGGAGAGAATTTTACCGGAGGTTTAATGAGTTATCATAAAATTAAAGATGAACTGGCCATAGAAAATGGCATCTTATTAAGAGGTGATACATTTATTCCACCTTTTGGTCTCAGGAAGAAGTTTCTTGATTTGGCTCATGAAGAGCATTTGGTATATCAATCACTAGAAGGCGTTTAAAAAACAATTTCTGGTGGCGTGGTATTGATTACTTTGTAGAACAACAAGTGAAAATATGTGAATTATGTGCTAAGAGTGATAAAACAGCTAAGGCTTTTCCCAGTGTACCACAACCTGTTGAGTTACCTGTTTCACCTTGGAATAAACTTGGCATTGATATTATTGGACCATTTAGTGTGTTGCCACAACAATACTCTTTTGGCATAGTGCTAATAGATTACTTTTCAAAATGGCCAGAAATAAAGATGGTCAAGGAAGTTACCAGTGATGTCATTATACAATTTTTGGATGATGTTTTTTGTAGAGAGGGTATTCCTCAAGAGGTAGTTACGGACAACGGTCCACAGTTTGTTAGTAAGCAAATGGAAAGTTATTTTAGTAGGTGTGGTATTTCTCATAGAAGAATAGCGGTATTCCATCCAGAGGCTAATGGCCAGATAGAGAGATTCAATAGAGTAGTCAAGGAAGCTATTCAATTAGCTGTCAAAGGTGGTCTATGCTGGAATAGGGCGTTACAGTCCATGCTATTGTCCTACAGAACTACTCCTAATGCAATTACCTTATTATCTCCTTTTGAGTTGCTGAGAGGGCGGAAACCCAGTACAAATCTTGTTCCTTGGTGGTTAAAGAACAAGGATAGTGGTCGAATTGATTTCGCAGAGGTTGATTTTGGGGAGATTCGCAAGAAAGTTGATGCTTATAAAGAGAAAATGAAGAATGATTTGTCCAAAAAAAAGGAGACAAGAAGTTGTGTTCCTATTAAAGTGGGAGATTTTGTGAGATTAAAAAAGGGGGGTTATGTACATAAGGGATTAGCAAAGTGGTCTGATCCAATTGAAGTAGTTGAAGTATTTAAGAATGCTGTAAGAGTACTGGATGGAAGCGTTTGGCATTTTAGTAGAGTTTCAAAATTTAATTATAGCAAGCACTTCCCTGAAGATGATTCATCTAATGTGTTTTTGGATGAAGATGATTCATCTAATGTGTTTTTGGATGTCAATACCAATAGTTCAAGATTGTCTGAGTCAGCTGTTGTTTCAAGTAGTTGTGATTTTAATGCACAAGAATTGTTGAGAAGTTCAAGGAGTCGCAGGGCTCCTGTACGGTTCAGGGACTTTATTCTTACTTAAAGAAAAAAAAAAAAGAAAAGGAAGGAGGTGTGTGGTGTCATGTTGTTGTTTGGAATGACGCGCGTGTATGCACGCGCGTCATCCACAAACAATATGCGTGTCTGGTTGTTATTTGAATGTGTGAGCGTCGCGTGTTGTGTTTCGCGTGCTGTGTGTATGGAGATCTTGTGTCTCGTGTGCGTGTTGTGGTTTGAATGGAGGTCGAATGTATTTAGGGAGTAGACTGACAGTTTACTGGCATTCAAAACCTGTACACTCATGTACTTACATGTAGATTAAAACGTTCCTACTTTATCAACGGATTCTGCTCTTTTCTTCCTGGAATATGGTTAATATCTTTTTTTAACACTGGCGAAGATCGGGAACACTTTCCTACGTGTGTGGAATTGTATTTTTTTTCCGAAGGATTTACTGATTTTGGTGATACTCTACTTTCATTGGCTATTCACACGGAAGACTTTTCCCTTGGCTCTCCTCATTGGATGTTGTTATATCCTTTTTATTGGCTGTTGGTAAGCACAAATTTCAGACGGATTTTCTCATTGGATATTACTCTGCAATGCTGTATCTATGAGGAATCGAATTCAGTTTATCATCAACTGTGGAGATATTTACAAGGAGGAAACACAAATAATCATTACTGCAACAACATAATGTACAGTAAGTGACTTCTGTGATTCGCACACACAATTGCGAGTTACAATTCTTCTTATTTAAAAAAAAAAAAAAATCTCTACAACAACTTTATTTATTTATTATTTATTAATTTAGATTAGTCTATATAACTATGACGGGGATTCAACCTCCTCCATCTTTTTTAACTACTAAAGGTGATCCTCCAATTGAATGGGACATTTGGGAACCTATGTTTTTAGCGTATGTTGAAGTTCTAGAAGAAGAAGACTGTGGAGCAGAAAGGAAATTAGCACTGTTAAAGCATTGTCTTGGAGGGATTGCACTCAAAGAATTCAAAAGTTTACCTCCTTTAAGTGATACTTCTAATTTAAACGTATATCAAATTGCAGCTAAACAACTTTCCATTAGATACGGTAAGAAAATTATTATGGTTATGGAAAGATTTAAATTCTATTCAAGGAAACAACAAACAAATGAGTCTATTGACAATTACGTTTCTGCCTTAAGAGCATTAGCGGTTACATGTGACTTTGAACACATTAATTATGACCAAGTTCTAAGAGATCAGATTCTCATGTGTACCAACAACAAAAAGATACAACAGAGGTTATGGACAACTTCTGACATGACTTTAAATACTGCAATTGAGATAGCCAACTCAATTGAGCATTCTGAGAAATTTGTGGATGAAATTCGATCACAAAACAACAATAAGCCAGATGTGTTGCTTCTCAATAGAGAAAATGACAAGCCTAAGGATTCAGACATGTATAGGAAAACTATTAATCCAAGGAATGATAACCAGTACAAGGGTGAAAATAGAAATAGATGGCAAAAACCTGATCAGAGAATGAATAGTTGGCAAAGATCGGATCAAAGAGCAAATAATTGGCAAAGGCCAGATTCAAGGATGTATAATATGTATTGTTTCAGATGTGGTAGTGGTTACCATCTAGGGAACTCGAAGTCATGCCCAGCTTTGGATAAAGTATGTTCAAGATGTGAAAAAAAGGGGCTTTTTTTTTTAAAAGTTTGTAGATCAGCACCAAGGAAAGTCAGTTTAGTTCAAGATCAGGAACAAGAAGGTTCAAGTGATTGTGAATTTGATGTTAATACTATAATGTGTATAACAAAGGAACCTAAAGTCAAGAAATTTCCTTCTTGTGATATTATCATTAATGGAATATCTACCAAAGTTTTTGTAGATTCTTGCTCATGGTACACCATTCTACCTGATATTCTATTCAGATCCAATTGGCCTAGAGTTAATCTAATGCAACCAGATATTACACCAAGTGGCTATACTGGCCACAGACTGCAACTCATTGGTTACTTTATAGCTGAACTCAAATTCAAGAGTCGTTCTACTTATGGAAAAATATATATTACAAAATCTGGTGATTCATTATTAGGTTGGCCACACCAGGAACAACTTGAAATGAAACTTGATCCAAATGCTGATCCTCCTGTTTACTCAATTGATTCTGAACCAAGTAATTCTAATTCTGTACTAAGTAAAGAGAAAGAAGATATGTCGATTTCAGAAATAAAAGGGAAATTCCCTAAATTATTTTGCACTGATTTAGGAAGGTATAAAGTATTTGAGCATCGGATAAAAGTACATGCAAATGCCTTGCCTGTCTGTCATAAAGTCAGAAATGTTCCTCTTTCATATAGACAAAAATTAAAAGAAATCCTCAATGATATGTGTGAGAAGAAAATAATAGAACCAATTGAGTCATCCCCTTGGGTTTCCCCCATTGTGATTTCGATTAAATCAGGGGGAGATCTTCGTGTATGCATTGACCTACGCAGTCTGAATAATGCTATTTGTCTGGATTCGCATTCTTTACCTAATCTACATGAGATGGTTTCCACCTTGGACAATTTGGATTTGGCAAGCGCGTATCATCAGGTGGTTCTACATGAAGACTCAAGAGACTTAACTGCTTTTATTACACCTGAGGGTTTATATAGATTTTGCAGGATGCCTTTTGGCCTAGCAAGTGCAGCTGCGGTATTTCAAAGGTTGATGAAAGAGACTTTAGTTGGTTTAACTGGAGCAATCGCATTTCAAGATGACATCTTAGTTTTTGGGAAAGATGGTGTTGAACATGACAAAAATGTATTCAAGGTGTTAAATGCTCTGTCAGATAAAGGTCTAACACTTCGTGCCTCCAAGTGTAAGTTCAGGAGAGAAGAAGTGGAATATCTTGGACACTGTATTAGTGGAGATGGTATCAGACCTAAAACTTCACATTTGGAAAATATTAGCAAAGCACCTATTCCTCAAAACAAAGAACAGTTGGTAGCTTTCTTGGGACTTGTCGAATTCTATGCTAAATTTATTCAAAACTATGCAACTGTAATTGAACCGTTTAGGTTGCTTTTAAAGAAAAATGCCAATTTTGAGTGGACAAATTCTATGACGACAACTTTCAATGCTGTAAAGTCAATGATCATTAGTGCACCTTGTCTCAAACCATTTGTGATAGGGAAGAAATGTATTGTAATGGTTGATGCAAGTAATTGTGGATTGGGTGCTGTGTTGATTCAAGAAGAATGGGGTAAAGAATGGATTGTAGCATACGCTTCAAGGACGTTAAGGGACTCGGAACGACATTATTCTGTAATTGAAAGAGAACTTTTGGCATGTGTTTGGGGAGCGGAACATTTTCGACCTTTTTTGTGGGGAACAAAATGTGTCATTAAGTCAGATCATAAACCTTTGGTGCACATATTGTCACCGGGTGGGGGACGTACACTCTCTTCTAGATTGGCAAGACTTTCTTCTAGATTACAAAATTTCCAGTATTCTTTGGAATACATTCCTGGGAAGTCTAATGTTCATGCTGATTGCATGTCAAGACTTCCATTGGCTTGCAAGGAATCTGATGTGGTTGATAAAGATGAGTGTGAAGTTGCACATGTTTTCAATGATGTCAATTTAGTATTTGGAGAGAACTCAGTAGTACAGGAAAAGACATGGGAAGAAGAAATGAACAAAGATTTAGAACTCAAAGTAGTGAAAGAGTATATATTGAAGGGTTGGCCTGAAGGAGAGAATTTTACCGGAGGTTTAATGAGTTATCATAAAATTAAAGATGAACTGGCCATAGAAAATGGCATCTTATTAAGAGGTGATAAATTTATTCCACCTTTTGGTCTCAGGAAGAAGTTTCTTGATTTGGCTCATGAAGAGCATTTGGTATATCAATCACTAGAAGGCGTTTAAAAAACAATTTCTGGTGGCCTGGTATTGATTACTTTGTAGAACAACAAGTGAAAATATGTGAATTATGTGCTAAGAGTGATAAAACAGCTAAGGCTTTTCCCAGTGTACCACAACCTGTTGAGTTACCTGTTTCACCTTGGAATAAACTTGGCATTGATATTATTGGACCATTTAGTGTGTTGCCACAACAATACTCTTTTGGCATAGTGCTAATAGATTACTTTTCAAAATGGCCAGAAATAAAGATGGTCAAGGAAGTTACCAGTGATGTCATTATACAATTTTTGGATGATGTTTTTTGTAGAGAGGGTATTCCTCAAGAGGTAGTTACGGACAACGGTCCACAGTTTGTTAGTAAGCAAATGGAAAGTTATTTTAGTAGGTGTGGTATTTCTCATAGAAGAATAGCGGTATTCCATCCAGAGGCTAATGGCCAGATAGAGAGATTCAATAGAGTAGTCAAGGAAGCTATTCAATTAGCTGTCAAAGGTGGTCTATGCTGGAATAGGGCGTTACAGTCCATGCTATTGTCCTACAGAACTACTCCTAATGCAATTACCTTATTATCTCCTTTTGAGTTGCTGAGAGGGCGGAAACCCAGTACAAATCTTGTTCCTTGGTGGTTAAAGAACAAGGATAGTGGTCGAATTGATTTCGCAGAGGTTGATTTTGGGGAGATTCGCAAGAAAGTTGATGCTTATAAAGAGAAAATGAAGAATGATTTGTCCAAAAAAAAGGAGACAAGAAGTTGTGTTCCTATTAAAGTGGGAGATTTTGTGAGATTAAAAAAGGGGGGTTATGTACATAAGGGATTAGCAAAGTGGTCTGATCCAATTGAAGTAGTTGAAGTATTTAAGAATGCTGTAAGAGTACTGGATGGAAGCGTTTGGCATTTTAGTAGAGTTTCAAAATTTAATTATAGCAAGCACTTCCCTGAAGATGATTCATCTAATGTGTTTTTGGATGAAGATGATTCATCTAATTTGTTTTTGGATGTCAATACCAATAGTTCAAGATTGTCTGAGTCAGCTGTTGTTTCAAGTAGTTGTGATTTTAATGCACAAGAATTGTTGAGAAGTTCAAGGAGTCGCAGGGCTACTGTACGGTTCAGGGACTTTATTCTTACTTAAAGAAAAAATAAAAAAGAAAAGGAAGGAGGTGTGTGGTGTCATGTTGTTGTTTGGAATGACGCGCGTGTATGCACGCGCGTCATCCACAAACAATATGCGTGTCTGGTTGTTATTTGAATGTGTGAGCGTCGCGTGTTGTGTGAGCGTGCTGTGTGTATGGAGATCTTGTGTCTCGTGTGCGTGTTGTGGTTTGAATGGAGGTCGAATGTATTTAGGGAGTAGACTGACAGTTTACTGGCATTCAAAACCTGTACACTCATGTACTTACATGTGGATTAAAACTTTCCTACTTTATCAACGGATTCTGCTCTTTTCTTCCTGGAATATGGTTAATATCTTTTTGTAACACTCTTCTTTATCAAATTGACATTTGCAAACTCGAGAATTATTAACAAATCCTCTACCACCACCTTGGGCTTGTACCATATCACTCATCGTCCCAACTCCTTGTATCCCAAAATCAAATCACGTTAATTCTGACACAAAATCCACATCTGAATTCATCCTCTTATTTCTATTTCTCCTAATCTGCTTTGTCTGTGTGATTACCAAATTCTCTTTTACTTTCACTACAGTTGCTACAGTAGTTAGCATACTTCATCAATACTCTTAAACTGCCATCACATTACACTCTATTGAATATGAGAACAAAGCTCAGGATGCAACCCAAAAACAAAAGCTGATACAAATCCGCTACTACCTTCTCTTTCTAGCTCCTTAACTCCACTGTACTTACTATACATCGCAATAAGTATTGCATAATAAGCATGCACTGACTCTTCGGCTCTTGGGGGGCTCTCATTATCTTTGTCTAGTTCTCCTTTCCGCTGCACGTTATTTCTAAATGCTGTAACACTGCTCTATATTTTTCCACAACCAAATAAGCTGGCGCATAATTCGGTGGAACTCTTCCTGGTTCCTTTGTTGGCAAAGTGACAACCACTTTGCATTCCACCCGCATATCTTTGGGAACAACAATATCAAACAATGTATCCAAAGCACCTTTGAAATTTGCACTAATCTGTGAACCTCCTTAAACCACTTGTTGTTTTCTCTCAGTTTTGGAGTTTTGGAAACATTTTCATAAAAGCATAAAGCTCAACTCTGGGGAAAAAAGCCCTGTCTCTGATTTTGCTTCAGGCTCACTCATGATCACATTCACTCCCTTTCCTGTGTCAATATTCTTCTTTTCAAAATGTACTTTCTTTTTCCATTTGTCCCGGTATTTTCTCAAATCACTCTAGTCCTTTATATTCTCAACTAAGTCTCTGATATGTGCTCGCAGTCACCAATATTCGCTATTTCTGCTTTACCCAATTCCATTTTCTGGTTTCAATGCAAGCGACGAATTTTGTCTTAATCCACACCAAGCTCTTCTGCTAAATCTTCAAGCTTTGTGCACACTATAAAGCCACCTGATTGATTTTCTTAAAACATTTTCTAATCTATAACATTATGTAATATATTCATGTTATACCGGCAAGGTCCTAGACATACCCAAAAATGAGAGGGGATGTCCTCACACACCACCAGGTGTCATGCTTCGTCACAGGACTCCCCACACTCTTCAACAAACTAGTTTGATGAAGACCAGGCCTCAACAGAGTCCATGGAATTCGTCAGGATAGATTTCAGATCCTCTGGTAGCATCTATACAATGTATATGCCACTATGTCGGTGGTCTAACCCTTGTCAACGCCCTACGTTCCTAAGTCCATACCTACCCTAATTAAGGGTTATCTGGGCCCCATGGAGGAAGGGCTCAGGATCCCCTGTAGTTAAGGACTGCCTAAAAAAGAGTTTGAGATTAGAATTTAGAAAAAAATCATGTGGGTTTATTAAATGTTACAATGTAATACAAAAATTTGAAAATACAGTAGTAATCTTGTTATATCCTCGAAATATCTGAAAAATGTCACCAGTGCTGCAGGTCTAATGACTTGACTAATGTACTCAACCTAAAATGTGCTTGACCCATAAACTCTCAAAGTCTCAAATTGTGTGGTACTAGGCAAATATTTTATTTCACAGAGATGCCTTTTTCTTTATTATCACATATGGGGGGTACATTCAAATATGTGACTTTGACATGTCTGCTGTACAACAAAACTATTTTTTTTCAATTTATAGACTAAACATTTGCTCCATTTCTTTTCACCATATTACATTGACTTTGCTTTTTAAACAGGAAACAAAGCCCATAAGGCCAACTATATTCCAGATGACAAAGAAAATATAAATATATGTATGTACATACCCCACGTCCCTAATCCTGTAGCTATCAATTGAGCAGGATGTAAATTTACAGATAATAAGCAATGTACCACAATCACCCTGGCCATCCTTAACATTCGCGCCTTTTACAATAAAAATCTAGCCCACATATAGGGTACACATTACCCCTGACTTGCCTCTTAGTTCCTTAATAGCATTATCATCAGTTCAGGGGCAGGACTGTTTCTCAGTTCATATTTAAAAACTCTCACTTTTTATAAATATATTACTAAAGGATGATGTGTTAGCCCACTGTCATTTACAAACAGCCATTTTCCATTGAAATGGCCAAAACTTTCCCACTGACATGCAGTTTTACAGACACCACTAATGCGTGGTAGTCGTCTTTCAGCACATATTTATCATTTGTACATCACAAAGTAAAGTATTCTGAATTGTTTTGATTCTATTTAGATCTTTGTTTCCATCTCACTTCAGAATTACAAAAAAAGTGCTTTCCTAACTACTGAATATATTTTGAAATATTTGTACAGTTAATTTACAGGCTATATAAATTGTGTGGACCCAGCACCATTGTCAGACAGTTTACTTTACAAAATCATCTAACTTTGCAGTCTGTTAAGGAAAAGTAAACACCAATCAATCTTCAGGACAAAATAGGCAGCAATTTTGAAGAAGACATGGGCTGGCATTTGACCTCTGTTTTTGAACCCCCAGCAAATAAAAACAAGAATTAAAGGCATATTTTTTGTTCATTCACTTTCGGAATGAGCATAACTCCTGTTCTATGCCACAGCCAGTAGGCCATAAAAATAGCTCGCCCTGATAATGGACATTGGGGGGCAGCCAAACGCAGGGAGGTTTGCTCTCCGGAGATATTGGATGAATGGTGCAGCTCATGTTATATATAGGCTATTCTTGAGCATCAATGTGTTGGTGGCCAGTCCAACATAAATACATCCATTTTACATCGCCCATCACCATTTTGGAAGGTGACATGATGGCCGGAACGATAGATAGTGTTAATTTCTTATTGTAAATGTCTTTGTTTTCCTGAGGGAGGAATTGTCGCATAGAGGACAAGAGAGTGCAAGAAGCCATGAGCCTGCTTGCAGTGGCAGGCCACCTGGATTTAATTTTACCACACGCGTATTTTGCAACGTACCCAGCATGTCGGGCGACAGGCAGGGTAGCTGCAGCGGTTATGGCGTGTCTGACACCATGCGGACCATCAATGGAAGGCAGCCAGATGTTAGCCAACAGGGGCCGCTCACATTGTAGGAGCGTCCCCCGGCTTGGAGCACGTTGGGACAGCAGGCGACAGGGAGTGAAGCGGGTAATCTACAATACCATGGCAACCTGGGGGGGGGGGATGAGTGGGCAGTACCAGAAGGACAAGGGAAGAGGATCAGTGGAGTTGGGAGGGGGCTGCTGAGACAGGATACGTGGGGGCTGATGACGCCATGGGGGCCGGCCAGACAGGAGCAGGCATAAGGCAGAGAACATGCAGTGGGAGGGGTAAAGTGAATAGCAGTGACGCCCGGTACCCATGTTGCAGGGAGGGTGGCAGGATAGGGTCCCTCTGGGCCCCAGTCACGCTGGTCAGAGGAGGGAGGGTGGGTACTGGGGGAGCAGGATAGGTCCTCTGTTATGGCCCAGGTTGAGGCAGATGGGAACAGAAGCAGGCATAACTGTGGCCCCCACAGGGGGCACAGCCACGGCCCGCCCAGTGGCTGTGTTAGGTAAGTGCGGAGATGAGGAGTAGGATGGCATGGACGAAGGGCAGTGGAGCACAGATGGCTAAACTCAGGACTGAGTACAGGTCCTACCACAGGACAGGCGTGCACAAAGGAGTGGGGTGGGGCTCAACCCCGGCATGGCGGGGGGAACACTCAGTGGTGAAGGGCCGGGACGGTGCCAGGGACAGTCTTTGACAGGCACTCAACATCGGCAGGCACAGTAGGATAGTGAGGAGTGGAGTAGACCACAGGGACAGGGAGGTAAAAGGCGACAGCTGTGGGTGCTTAAGCAGGAGGAAAGGCAGGAAGGGATATTAACACTGGTACACCAGACCTCCATTTTTATTTACAGGATTACCACCAGGGCGGCTGAGCGGACTCGGGAGATCTTGGTGTGGCTCCCTCAACTCCGAGGAGAAAAGAAGGCAGGGTCTAGTGCGGCCAGCCGGAGGTTGAGAGGGACAGATCATACACCGCCACATGAAGATCTGATGCGACCTCAGCAGTGCTTCAACTTGGATGGGTCAGTATGGCTCCCGGGGCACATGGGCGCGTCATGGAGTGGCATAAAGCAGAGGTGCAGCCAGAGGGAAGTATCACGGCCCCCTGGCGAAACTTGGATGTTTGAGTTGCGGATCAGTCAAAAAGGTAAGCGGTGCTGGGAGATGAAGGTGGTCTCGCCTTCATGACCGCTGGATAGCGGTGAAGGGGCCGCACAGTTGGATTTTGATAAGTGGATTTCAGAAGACGGTGGACTGGTGGAGGAGCAACACAGGTTTTGGCGAAGCAGTGCATGCGGGAAGGAGGTGAGGGGAGGTATGGATAACAAGGTTGTTTCTAGAATTTTGCAGGCACAGCTTAATGAGCGGAGTACACAAAGCTCAGGAATAGTCAGTGGAGGCCCTTTACATCTGGTTAGGTGGCTGGATCTGGAGCTAAGGCCGAACTTGATGCCAGGTAAGGGTGATAAGAGTTCGGAGGGAGGTACGGAGACGTTGTGTCCACAGGGGTGGATGCAAGTGATGACGAGGCAGCAGGAATCTCCACTCAAGGAAAGGATTGTATGTGAAGGATGCAGGGGTGGGACCAGAAGAACAGGGCCCTGGGGGAAAAAGTGGGGTGGCCCAAGAAGCCAAAGGGGGTTCACGGGTGCAGCAATACACCTTGATCAGTAACAGTGGAAGTGGGGGGTCAAGGATGAGAAGGTCAAAGGACACGGAGGGAGGGGCGGAAGGACGAGGAAAAGCAGAGGTACAGGATACTGGGAGTAAGGAGAGGACAGAGCTCAAGATCAAGAAATTACCTTATAAGGGGGTGATGAAGCCCCTTGGCACCCATTTAATTTTGGCAAAAAAGGAAAGGATTTGAAAGGGGGAGTATGTTGAGATGCTGAAGTTGCTACACAGGGGGCTTATGGCAGAAGAAGGTTCCAAGAAGGAAGAGTACAAACTGAAAAAGCAGTCAAAAGTGCATACGACAATAGAGAACTGGACTGCAATGTTTTTGATTTTCGCTGGTGTATTCTGCATAAAATACCAAAAAGTTGTGTGTTGTTGTTCAAATATACAGCTGCAATCAGAAAAGCTCATATCAATTATGGGGGTCACGCCTGGGTGCAATATGATGAGGAGTGACACTCGAGTTTAACATGGAACCCTGGGGCACAATGGGGGGAAATCGACAATGACCTGTGGCAGAAAACAATGGTCCCAGATAAGTTCCTTAAAACCATACCTACTGTGAGTGGCCTTCCATTAGTGTACCAGCCCTTTCAGCCCTGTTACATCCAAGGAGGAGTGGGAGCAGATGCAAGGAGTCCAGGAGGGTCACCTGGGAAATCCTGGGTTTTTAACAAAGGTTACTGCACGAAAGAATATTGCAAATTCCGGAACGAGTGCTCCAAGTGTGCAAGCAGACACTCCCTGGTACGATGCCACAGGGCGACGGGCGACGGGCGGCGGACAGGGACAATATTTCAGAACAGTTGGCACCACACCAAGGGCATAGCAGGGATTTCAGGCCGCTGGTTATCGTGGAGATCGTGGCACCCACGGATACATGGGCAAGGGCTCATACTCCAATTGATTTGGAGTGTTTGGAATTTTAGTTTTCCCAGTATCACAACAGGGAGGATGCCCAGCTGCTGCGTGATGGCTTCCAAGAGGGTTTCAGGCTGTAGTATGAGGGCCCTAGGATGTGGTGGTGGGCAGACAATTTGAAATCAGCACAGTCTCACAAACAGGTGGTGGGTGCAAAGATCCAAAAGGTAGTGTAATGGAAGGCCTGTTTGATGAATGGCCACTGCCAAACTTGATCGTACCTCCCATTGGTGTTATACCTTATAAAGACGAAGTTCAGTTTCAGCTTATTCAACATTTGTTGTGGATGGAAGGGAATTCAGAAAGTGATTTTATACCGGAGATGATCCCCTTGGTATCATATTCTTTGGTAGACATGGCTCTGGAATTGGTGGAACAGATGGGGAGGGGGCCCAAATGCAAAGTCAACATAAAGTCTGCATTCCTGTTGTTGCAGTTGCACTCGGAAGTTTTCAATTTGATGGTCAATGGTATGTGGACAAAGCGTTACCTATGAGATGTTTCACCTTATGTACTTTGTTTGAGCGTTTCGTCTCCTTTCTTAAGTGATTGTTCACGTGGCACACTGGGCAAGGGACTGTGACACATTACCTTGATAATTTCTTCTTCGTGGGTCAGCCAGGTTCTTTGGATTGACGACGACAGTTGACAGTTTTAAAGAGCTCATTGGTGAATTGGGGGTGCTGATGGCCCCAGAGAAGACAATGGGACACAGCTCTGTACTCTGCATTCTGAGTATTGAATTGAGTAGCGATGGAGGCACGGCTACCCGTGGAAAAAAAGATACACATGCAACTGCTACTAGACACTATGTTGACAAATCCTAAGGTGACCATCAGGGCGGTGCAAGTCCTGCTGGGCCACTTAACTTTTTTTTGCATGTTAGGTTGTGAGCGATCAGAGGATGTTTTGCTTGTGGCTAAGCATATCACTAGCTGGGCTGTCAAAGCACCATCACCATATGCCGTTCTCGGCTGGCGCGAAGGAGGATTTATGTATGTGGCACATGTTTCTGGAGTAGTTCAATGATATCCAATTTTGGCCTTGAAAGAATGTGATTGGGAGGCATAGACATACTCGGATGCAGCAGGGGGCCTTGGATTTAGTTTGCACTGGCTGGTCAGGTGGTGCATGGAGGAATGGCCAGCGCCCTGGAAACACGGGGCAGGAGCATTGCCTTTCGTGAATTCTTTCCCCTATCATGGCAGTGACACTATGGGGGAGAAAACTGGCACACAGAAGGGTGTTTAGAATTTACAACATGGCAGTGGTACAAATTGTTAACAAACAGAACAGTTGGCAAGAGATGTGCAGGTCCTTAAGCTGTTGCAGGTGTTCATGATGGTTGTCCCCCCAGGAGGGAGTGGAGGGGGGCAAAGAGGCATCCTGCTATTGATAAGGCCTGGAGGAAAGTGAACAGGGGCATGCTGGTCTTTTGTAGGGGCAAGGATTTTGGTAGGGAGGATCACCCTGATTTGAAATATGATACACTGGAATTTAGGAAAAGGGTGCACTTGTCTCATTACAGGATAGAGTTATAGTTGCTGGAGAGGATGTGGCTTAACAGTTAGAGAGGCCGACTTTGAAGCTGGGGAGCCAGGTTCGAGTCTGGCGGGAGGCTCAAACATCCTGTGATCCTAGGCAAATCACTTATTCTCCCCATGTCTACCAAAATTGAATGTGTCCTTGTGTACTGTAACTGATGCTCATGTAAAGCACTCCAATACCTTCGGGTCGAGTCGCGCTATATCAAAAAAACTGAAAAAAGGAGATCCTGGCCAACTCGGCATTGCAGTGAGCGCAAAGTAAATAATATTATTAATTTATTTACTTACTTTACTCCTGGCCATCATACGTCCGACTCCACTACCCCCACCCTGCCCCTACCCCACCTGCCTCACCGCCCGCAGCACTCCCTCTGCGAGTCGCCACTGGGTGACGTGTTGTCTGGTGAGGTTTAGTTTTGTAAAACAAAGGCCAAGGGTTGTTATTGTGATGTGCACCTGTTTTCAATAAAGCAGCACTTTTTCACACAATAAAATAAGTACATGGTCTGTAACGCTCCACCTTTGACCCAATGGGTTTTGAGGGGGCAGCCGACCGTAGGAGTGGCTTTCCCTCCGCCCCAGGGATATTGGGTGAATGGTGCAGCCCAGACTACATACAGGCTATTTTTGGGCTACAATGTTTTAGTAGGCAGCCCAACATAAATACGGCCATTTTACAAAGCCCACCACCATTTTGGAAGGTGACACAGTGGCCGGAAGGCAGATAATGTTATTTCTTCCCACCCTTCCCTGCTGTAATTTAGGAGTTCCATGGGGTAATTGGTCCATCTGTTTTTTCACGATTAGCAGGTGGTGTTCTTGATTGCAGGTGCGCAGGGATGGGGATATATTAATTGTCACTTGAAGCAGGTGCAAGGCGTTTGGTTGATAAATTGTCATGGTTATAGATTAAGATTATTGTTGGGAACATAGGTGGATCAAGAAAATGGGGATGTCAATAAAGTTACACATAGATGAAGCACAAAATAAAAAGTTAAGATTTAGGTTAATAAATAGATGGATGTTATTAGGTGTAGGATAAGTGATAAGGGAGTCAAAGATCACAATTTCAATACCAGGATAGCATGTAGAAATGTAAGGGGGCAGAACCTTAGGGGTAGGGGGTAAGCGACTTTAGGTGATGTGTTGTCTAGTGAAGCTTAGTTTTGTAAGGCGATGGTCAGGGTTATTATTGTGATGTACACCTGTTTTCAATAAAGCAGCATTTTTCACACAATAAAATGAGTATGTGGTCTGTGCTGCTCCCCTTTGACCCAAATCCAACTCGCCATAGCGAATGGGTGAGTACATTTCTCGAGGCCTGCATTACAATACATAGGAATCATTTGCCATGAAGGCTCTAAGTAACAGGAAAAGTACAAAATAATAAGAGCAATCAGAAACAGAATAAGTCTGAAATATGCAGTGAAATCAGTGAGAAATCAGACAGTATTGCTAGAGGTCCAGGAAAGGACTCCGAAATCTGTTTCACTCCCATCAATGAGTGCTTTGAATAAAATTTTCCTTACTAGAACATTACAGAAACTGCAAAGTCCGCATAGTGTGAGCATTATTACAACAAATCACAATTCTTTTTTTAAACTTCACATAACCCTACCATCTTTGCACTAACCCTCTAAAAATATTGTCTCTTCTGACCTAAAGTCGTCCCGAGGTTTTTAAATAAATTAGTTACATAATCAACTGAGAAACATTGTGAATTAATGCAATACAGTGTGTTAGCAAGAAGAACTTTAAAAAATAACACAAAAAGCTAGCTCTAGTGAGTTCTTTGAGAACAGTGTTATACAGCAATAAACAATTCATGTCTTGCTGCATGTAGTTTCAAGTGAGAAATATAAACACAGAATGAAAGTCATGATTCAGTATCCATTTTAAACAGGGTGTGTTCAAGGCCTGAGGCCTAGTTAAATCAAAGCCATAAAAACACTCTTTAACGTATCATAACGATTTAGTTATCAATTACAATAGATCTATGTCAGTATGCAAGGGAGAATTGAGATGCAGAGCAACTAATATTAGTGCACATTTTAATTCAAACGCTCAAAAGCTTACTGGGGGGAACACAACATTAATTTTATCAACGAACATACAACCAACCACAATCATACAGTTAAACCACTCATATATGACCTAGCAGGTACACCTTTCTAGGCCTTATATGCTTAACAGGTCGGTATGCCCATGGATACTCTGGGCCTCATTTATGAAAAGTGACGCATCGCTGCGTGAAAACAGCGATGCGTCACTTTTCATTGCGCCCTCTGTGCGGACATGCTGGATGCATCATAATTACAGTATGATGCATCATGTCGCAAGGAGTTACAGATACATAAGTATTTCTGACGTATCTGTAGGCGCAAAAATGACCTATTGCTGGAGTGAGTCACAAAAGTGACGCAACTCCAGCAATGGGTAATTTCACATGGGCAAGTCCCATTTTAAATGTGCCTGCGTCAGTCTTACGCCTGCTGTGAGGCAGGCGTAAGACATTGACGCCTTTGCATCCTAGAAGTGGCGCAGGGAAATCTCATAGATTTTACTGCGTCACTTCTACGAGGCTCACTTGCGTCGGAACACCCACCCTGCATACATTATACCTGGCGAAGGTATAATGTGGCGCAGGGGTTTACAAAGTGACACAAGGGCTCATAAATAAGCCCCTCTATGTGAAATGTACTTGTCCACTGAACACCAGAGTCTGCGTGATGCTGAGCAGATGTTGATTTATCTTTATACAGTTCTTGAGACTTATTTAAGAGCTGCAGAGGACATGGGTTCATTGGCGTCCAGACATAGGCTGTAGCCAGAATCACTTCCCCTCATAACCTAAATAAGTAATGCATTCAAAGCCATATTCTGGTCGTGGGAACCTTCCTCCTCCTTGGTGGGGCACTTGGGGAGGACAACGTAGGCCTCCCCTAGGGTAAAAAAAGAAAGGAAGCGAGGCCACAGGGCAGAGGAGAGCTATTTATACCCCAGCTGTGATTAACAAGTGAATTAAAATGTCAGTTGCTCGGATGGGTTGTACAGCACAGATGCCTGGATGAATTTATGTCACTGATGCAATGATCATCTTTGAACTTCCCCATATGTAAAAACTTCAGAAAATGCGTTCTCTAAAAACACAGAAAATGCACAAGCACAGGGAATCGCAGTTTCTTTTAGCTTAGAAACATTGCGTAGGCTCAGAAGCATCTGCAGCTGTCGTTTAAAATATGTAAAAGAAGATTACCTAATTAAAACTCGATAATATTCACTAGTCTCATTGTCAAGAGACAAGGAGGGTGACAGGGTGCCTGGCACGGGGCCTTGCCCTCAGAGCGAAACCATGATGGCTGCAGTGAAGCCATGATGGCTGCCGAACGTCAACTTGTGCGTGACGCCTGATGTGAATCAAAGCAAGGCAATGCTTGCGTCCGAGTAGCGCCCAGCACTGTGTACTTTGAAGCAGGAGAAGAAAGAAAATAATCTAAATAGACACATCACGGCAACAGGACCCCCCACCCCACAATATTACATATCCCGCAAATAACACACAAGACACCAGTGTTAGATTGGGAAAAGTTGCTGCAGGTTTATTACATACATCGTTATGTAATGCTGGGTTATCTTACGGGCGATCCAAAGGCAGGCCGCTTCTCGCCACCTGCCCGCCTGCTGAGCCAGGCAGCACCGAGGCGAACCAACAGTGCTGCCCATTTATTGTAATTGTAATAATGCTCACACCCTTACGGGGCGGAGCGTAGCTAGGCAAGCCCCCGATTGCACAGGCCTACAACCGCCCGAAGGATTACTGGGGCGCCGACGCGTGTTCCCGGGCCTCCCCTGAGGCTCCAGGTTTTAGGCTCTGACCCCTATGTGCCCGCTGCGGTACATTGTTGCACCTTGCTGCTTCCGGATCGCCCTGTAACTCCGCCTGCAACGATAAGAGCACAAATTATAAAGTTCAAACAGCACCCCCACTGGCACTCGGGGTGAGCGGCAGGGAGGGAGAAGAGTGTCCACTGTGGGCGCGCGACGTCCGGAGTGGCAAAGAGGCTAGGAAATGGCGAGGGGAGGTTAAATACCCCTCGCCACGCCTGCCGCCCCGGACGGGCGTGTCCGGCCCACCCACCCTACAATAGTAGCCTCCACCCCCCACGTGGGGGAGGAGCCTAAGAGCAGAGGGCGGGAGCAGCCTTCCGTGTCTAAGGAGGCCGCCCTCCTGATGGCCACCGGGTGGCCTCGGGCAGCTGCATAGACACATCACGGCAACAGGACCCCCCCCCCCACAATATTACATATCCCGCAAATAACACGCAAGACACCAGTGTTAGATTGGGAAAAGTTGCTGCAGGTTTATTACATACATCGTTATGTAATGCTGGGTTATCTTACGGGCGATCCAAGGGCAGGCCGCTTCTTGCCACCTGCCCGCCTGCTGAGCCAGGCAGCACCGAGGCGAACCAACAGTGCTGCCCATTTATTGTAATATAATTACGGGGCGGAGCGTAGCTAGGCAAGCCCCCGATTGCACGGGCCTACAACCGCCCGAAGGATTACTGGGGCGCAGACGCGTGTTCCCGGGCCTCCCCTGAGGCTCCAGGTTTTAGGCTCTGGCACCCCTATGTGCCCGCTGCGGTACATTGTTGCACCTTGCTGCTTCCGGATCGCCCTGCAACTCCGCCACAGCCCCGCCGGCGGCCACCGTCGCCGCCGGGGCCCCCCACCTTAGTTACTTTTTACCTGCAACCTTTACTCCTAAGTGCTTCCTCTAAATCTAAGAGGAACATATCCATGCCTACCGGGGTCAGGTGGACACCATCAACCTCAAAGTACCCCTTGACCCGGTCCTGGATCATCTCATGCCTGATGAAGCCAATGCCCCTTTGCTGGGTGAATTTACGCATAGCTGCATTAAGTCTTCTCCTGGACCTTTCAATCGCATTACCTGATTTGGCGCCATGCCACAGTCTGCGGGGGACTATCTCAGACCACCATACTTCGCACCCGTCCAGGATTTTACAGACCTCCCCCAAGCCATTTTTCATCTTAAGTAAAAGAGCAGTTCTCCCCAGACTAGTAAGGTCATTTCCCCCCAGATGAATAACCCAGTGTTGAGGAGGGGGTCCCCCCGAGGAGAGCTCTTGCCGGAGTCTGTTCAAAAGGCTGTTCCACTGCATGCCGGGGAAGCCCAGCCACACATACTCTGTGTCAGTGAATCTCTTTGTCCAGTTCCTGATCGCCGCCCACCATCCTAACTTTGCGATGGTCGAATGGCCCAGAACCCATACTCTCGACCGTGCCAAAGTAAAGGACTATATCATTTTCAAATGTTTATTACACGTAAAATTGGTCACTACAAACACTGCAAACATAATATAAAATTGAACCATACTGCCATTGCGTGGGAGCCAGGCCTTCAGGGGTGAATGTATTTTTTGTAGCACAGGGACTGCCAGCGCCCCACTTTTTGCACACTCTCTGGCTGCATGCCCGCTTTGAATGCCGCAGTGGCCGCCCCAATCCTAAAAGAATGGCTAGAGAACTTCTTCCCCTTGTCTAGCAAACCCGCTCTGGAGAGGCATGCTATCATAATCTCTTCCATCTGGTACCTGGTGAGAGGGCTGCGGTCAACATGAATAAGGAGGTACCCTGGCCCAGGTGGTCGCAGGGCAAGAAACGCCTGTACTAGCGTGACAGGGCAATATCTGGGGTCTCCTAGCGGGGCCAAGTGTATCGCTATCCCTTTTCCTGCCTGGTCCGTCTTGGATTTCCTGAGTGTGATGGACAGGGCCCCCTCGATTTTGATGTCGTCCACACCTAAAGCGTCCCCTGACCGGTCGTTCCTGGAGCGAGCCACTATTTCGCTGCTTCGGAACGCCCCAAAGAATGCCAAGACAAAAGCTGCTGCAAAGAGGGATGCTTCAAAGGAGGAGTGGGTCACTGGCCCGAGAGCATCTAACATATCCTGCAAGGTGGGGAAATCTATGGGGGACCTGTCATCCGGGGCTCTAGGTTCGTCCCTCGCCCAGCCCTTCAGGGCTGCCCTGATTACGAAGGATTTTGCGGGGTCCTGTGCTCCTGTCAGCTTGGAATCATGGCTGACCGCCGCCAGGTGCCCAGTCACCCAGGAGTGCGAACGACCTTGCTTTCTAGCCCAAACGACAAAAACCCGAACCCTGTTTTCTAGTGTCAGGCCTGCTGCACCCGTTTCCAAGACTACCCTGTGGAATGTAGCCAGGTGACTCGCATACCGCTTTCTCGTACCTGGCGCCAGTGATCTCTCCCCCATTGTTCTCAGTTCTTGCTCCACACCAAGATGCGCCAGAATGCCGGTGGAAAGGGAGTCATCTTCGCCTCCGCGCGCGGGCAGGCCGCTCGAAACCGATCCCACTGAAAACGAGAGCCGCTACATTCTTGACCCCTGCAATGTGCTTAGCCCTGAATTCAATATTGCATCGCAAGCTTCTTTTGGCTAACTCACGCAGTAAGCAAAGTACAAGGGGGCAGCTGGCGGATTGACCGTTAATGGCCTGGACTACGGCCATGTTGTCAGACCAGAAAAGGACCTTACGATTGGAAAGAAACCCAGGCCAGAGATGTAGGGCGATGACAATTGGGAAGAGTTCCAGTACCGTGATATTAGAAGTGATGCCCCGCTTGCGCCAGGCGTTGGGCCATTCCTGCGCACACCAGTGCTCGCCCAGAATCACACCAAAGCCCTCCCTACCTGATGCGTCTGTGAACATGCTGATCTCAGGGCTGTCCACCCAGGGCGCCCTCCAAATCACTGTCCCATTGAAATCTGACAGGAACTCGACCCACATTGCCAGGTCTTCTTTCAAAGCCTCAGACAGTTTCACAAAGTGGTGTCGCTTGACTACCTTAGCTGTGGCCCTGGCTAGCCTCCTAGCAAAGACTCGACCTACTGGGATCACTCTCGCTGCGATGTTGAGTTTGCCGAGGAGGCTCTGGATGACCCCCAGAGGCGCCTTGTCCTTCCCCAGCAAGTCCAAGATGTCCTTTTGCAAGTCCTGCACCTTCCCTGCAGGGAGTCTTGACACACCCATCACCGTGTCCAACTCAATGCCAAGGAATGTGAGTACCCGCGCCGAGCCTTCCGTCTTGCCAGGTGCCAACGGCACCCCCAGGTGTACTGCCAGGTCCATGAAACATTTCAGACCATCGCTACATTCCTGTGTTCCATCCCTCCCAATGAATAAAAGTCATCCAGGTAGTGTGTTACTGCCTCGACGCCATGTTTCACTGAGAGAGCCCACTGCAGGACAGAGCTAAATGCCTCGAAGAATGCACATGACACGGCGCAGCCCATGGGCATGCATTTGTCAAAGTAGAATGCACCCTCCCACTTGAACCCCAAGAGGTGCTGACTTTCAGGGTGGACAGGTAACAGTCTGAATGCCGCCTCTATGTCAGCCTTTGATAACCAGGCTCCTCTACCCGCCCTTCTGATCATGTCTATCGCCATTTCTAACGAGCAGTAGGATACTGAGCATGAGCCTTCTGCCAGCCAGGAGTTAACTGAATCTCCTTCCGGGTATGAAAGGTGGTGAATCAATCTATAAGCACCAGGATCCTTCTTAGGCACCACCCCCAGGGGAGAAACCACAAAATCCGGGAGGGGGGGACCCGAATGGGCCCGACACCCTACCCAAGGCTAGCTCTTTTTTGATCTTATCTCTCACAACGTCTGGTTGGACCCTGGGCGACTTGAGGTTATCGGAATCCCTGGAAATATTGGGGCCCTGGTAAGGTATTCTAAAGCCCTCTAGAAATCCTTCGGCTAGCAGGGACCTGTAACCAATGTTGTGGTAGCCATGTAGCAGTGGCAATAGGTTGGATATGATGATGGGGGAAGGGCCCTTGGTCGTGTTCACAGGTTTGGTTGGGGGTCTGAAACTGGGATGCTGGTGTGATCAGCGTGGGAAAGGATGCAGGGAGATGGGGGCTGGCAGGGCACTCATTTGTCCTGCCTTGGGGGGTGGCAGCCGGCTCCCGCTTGTCGCAGCCAGTGGCCGGGTGGTAGCCACTGCACTTAGCGCAGATGTGTACGAACCTGCACGCCTTGCCCCAGGAGCAGTTCCCGCTGTTGTATAGTCTGCATGCCGCAGAAGAACCTCTTCTGTTCCCTTGTCTGTGTAGTCCCCCTCCCCCACGGCCCCCACGAAAGGACTGCTTGGGCTGCCATTTCTTATCCTGATACTGCTTCTTCCCTGTTTCAGCTTTCTTCTCACTGGTATTGCTCTTAACTGGAGCCTCAACTTTGCCTTTACCCATATGCTGCATCCAGAGTCTAACCTCCATTTGGTCCCATTCCAGCTCCGGGCATACTGCCATCTTTTTCCTGAACTCGCAGTCATACTTGTACCATCCCATACCTCCGTTCGATTCTGCCTCATCAGTAATTACACTGGCATATTGCCATAAACCCTGAGCTTGTTCCGGGAAGCGCTCTGTGACCACTGCTGCCAGGATCGCAAATGCTTGTCTCCAGGTTTTGATCGACTTTTCAGGCCAAGCCTGGTAACGCACCTTCTTCTCTTCCTTCTTGCCCCCCATTTTTCTGATGTCCACCCCATCAGCCCCGATCATGAGGAGAGAGAAAATGTCTATAAATTCTCTCCTCCAGATCCCTTCCTTAGCGGCTTGTGGTACCTGCCATGCTAGGGAACACTTACCAGACAGCATGGGGGCCAAGGTCATTGAGGGTGTGGGTGCAGGGGGCGTGACTGTGGAGGTGGTGGAGATAGCATTGGTAGGCACTGTGGGCTGTGCCACGTGAGCGGGTGATGCTGGTATCGGCGCGATTTGTAACACTGCCTCGGCCGGCACACTAGGCTGATCTATGATAGCTTCAGTGCGCTCTGTCTGCCCTGCTGGAGTAATATTCACCTTGGGGCTTGCGTTCGCCACCGCAGCAACTAGTTGCCCCCCCCAAACTTGTGTAACTACTGTGTTCGCGCTGGCCTGCGGAGCTGGTGATGGTGTAGCCGGCCCCGAAGGTGCTACTGCAGTTCCTGCTAGCTGAATTGCTGCTGTAATTCCAGCTCTGACTTCAGCCATGAAATCAGCTAAAGTGTTTGTGAGCTTACCCAAGTAATCTCGAGTGGCAAAGTTCGTATTGGGGGGTTCCCGGTGGGCGGGGGAGGTGGCCTAGCCGCTGTAGGTGCTGGGGAGGCATGAACGATAACGTTTCTGACCACCTCCGTGTTGCGCTTTTTTGCTGGTACTGGTTCCGCGGGGAAGTCTTTGTTTGTGGGTTTTCGTATTCTCTGGGACCTTCCGAGTCCCACCTCTCCTGTGATCTCCTGCTCTGTGACCTGTAGCGACAAGCCGAGCCCCGAATCACCGGGGTTGTTAGCATTTAGAAGTTCACTGGCCCATGCCACCCCTTTACTCTTAATTAGGTCCATGAGCTCCTTCAATTCTGATTCTTGGGAAGGTCCAGGCGGGGAATCCTCTACTTGAGACGTCTGTGTGAAAAGCGGGGGAGAACCCTGGTTGTCCATAACGACCTTCAGGCTCGCTGAACCTGAAAGGAAAATGCGACTGTAAGCTCTTTGAACGCCTGCCGACTCTAACCCACCGTTGTCCCCTAGCCGTGACTTCCGTGGACAGGTGGCCGCCGCCTTTCCCCCTCCCTTTAAATTGTGCCTAGCACTGACCCCACGCAACATACCTTTCCGTACTTGTCCTGGTAGGTATAGGAGCCCTAGGATGTGCCAAGCGATTCAATAACGGGTCGTGCTGAAAAGGAAGAGCAACATGAGCTAACATGCAGGAAACTTGTTGTGGCTTTAGGGCCTTATGGACTAGGTTCAGTACCCGGGCATGACTGCCTTGCAACACAACCCTCCCAGTCCTTGGCTGTCTTTCTTATCAAAGACTGCCTCGTGTTCCCCTAATTTACCTGCACCCTGCTCTTTGGAGCTGTCCGTCAAAACGTAGCCAGACGGTTCACCGAGCGATGCGACAAAAGAAAACGAGCTGAAAAGGAAGAATACCATGAGCGAACGTTACGGTAGTCGTGGTGACTTTGGGGCACCCTGGGACCAGGTGCAGCAGCACAGACATGCCTGCCTTGCAGCACACCCCTCAGTGTCTCTGGTGGTGTCTTTAATGCAAGACCGCCCCGAGCCCCCTTCAGTTACCTGCACCTTGCTCCTTGGGGCTTGACCCTGCTGGACGTGATTTCTCCGAGGCGATTCAAAACGTAGATGGCTGAAAAGGAAGCACAACATGAGCGAACGCGTAGGTGACTATTTGCTGCTTAGGGCAATCTGGAACCCGGGCTGAACCCAGCCATGCCTGCATTGTGACTTAACACTTCCTTGTTCTCTTAACAAAAAACTGCCCCATGTCTCTATTATTTACCTGCACCCAGCTCCTTGGAGCCGTTCGTCGTAAAGTGTTGCTGGACGCAATTGGACCTGAAATAAAAAGATATGCGAGTGGTCCGGCACACGACTACATTTTACTCGCGTTGTGTGGTACATTGGCCTCCCCCAACCCATGTCCCAACCACCTAAGCAAACTTTTAGCCGAGGGTCTGAGGGCAGGGCCTGCCTCATGCGAGGATCAGCAGCGTGGGGCTCTCTATCGGCCTCACGTTACAGTGGAACAACTCCCAAGTACCCTGCTCATGCCGCGAAGGCTGGGGCATCCCCACCGGGAAATAATGCACTAAAATTCTAAGTGTGAGCGGTAAATCCGTTACGTCCGCGGATTTTTCGGATTTTTAGTGAATACGCAATCCGCGTATTTTACGTATTTTTCACAAAATCCGAAAAAAAAATTCCGCGGATGTAACGGGTTCAAAAGTTGAACCCCCACTCCTGTAACTATTTTACGATGGCGCCAGCAAGCTGCCAGCGCCGTTATAAAATAGTTACAAAGTTAGCTTGCACAGGAACTACTAGATAAAACGAAGCAGGTGCTGCTTTATTTTATCTAAGTGCTTCCTGTGCAAGCTAACTTTGTAACTATTTTACAACGGCGCTGGCAGCTTGCTGGCGCCATTGTAAAATACACTCAAGAGACCCCTGCGCCCTTCGGCGCGATTGCATAGTAACACACACATGGTCGCTGGAACTAGTTGAAGCTCAAATGCAGTGACTCATTCATCAGCCCAGAAACAATCGAGAGCGTCGTCGAGGCTGGGCAATGTGCCTTCTTTACCAAATCTACCGTCGAAAGTCAGCTGTGATGCTGGATAGAGGCCTTTGCATCCTTGACTTTCACGAGCACAATCCCTGTGCTGTTCCTGTGACCAGGAGTCTCTGTATCTTCATCTGCTGCTCTGATCGGCCTCTGACCTTTTATACACACAAGAGGCATGTGCATTCGCATGGAAGCCCCATCCGTTTGGCCATGAGTAGGCACATTGTGTTCGCACGGGTTTCTGCACGTTCGCGAGCGTTTTGTACAATAAAACCCTCGCGAACTTGCAGAAACCCGTGCGAACACAAAAAAAAATACGCTAGGATCCGCAGATTTTGCGTATTTTCGAAATACGCAAATACGCAAATACGCGGATTGCCAATACGCAAAATCCGCTCATGCTTATAAAATTCATTAATTAAATGTAGCCTTTTATATAGCACGAACCTCACCCGAAGGCGTACTGCGCTTCACCAGAGGAACCGGCTGGTGCAAAAGGGGGAACATTACATGTGAAACCGCCACCAACAAGTTACGTTATCTGGAGTTAAAGTGTCGACAGTAAACAAAATACCTGCCTGCATAAACCACGCACGGGAGGGAAAAGGACACATGTATTGGTTATACGAGCAATTTAAAACCCCTGCAACACCAGGCCAAGCTTCATTCCCCGTTGTAACCCCCTTTGGCCACGGGCCAGTCCACTAAAACTAATGCAGCAAATATGCACTGCGTGTCAGAGATAGATTTGCATGTGTACCTATGTGCGGTGTGCGTTGAAATGCTTAAAACGATACGATAACAATCTTTAAGTTGATGCGTGTATCGGGCATAACGAGCTCCAGGGTGGCCCGAATAATTTATTAAATAAAGACAGCCATGCGACAAAGCTAACCAAGTACCCGGTGTAGGGAGGTCAGGTGTGTCTTAAGACGATAAAACGAACCCGCAAACATTCATTGCCGTTGAGGCGTGTTTCTGGGTAAAACGGCCTCCTATTTATTACACATTTATTAAATACAGACGCGCGTGAAAACGTTTGTTCTCCTCCCCCTCCAAAATTGTTTATCTCTATTCACGGAATTCATTTATTTTGAGCCGGAGATGGTGGGGATTGAACCCGGGGCCTCCGGCATGCGGAGCGTGCGTCCTGCCACTGAGCTACTGTTGTTGGGGCAATACGCTGAGGCTCGAACCCGGGTCTTTCAGGCGAGGGACGATTGCTTATTCATTGCAGTTGAGGCGTGTTTCGGGGCAAAACGGCCTCCTATTTATTAAATACAGACGCGCGTGAAAACCTTCGTTCTCATACCCCTCCCAACTGATTACTCACTAACTCTATTCACGGAATTCATTTATTTTGCGCCGGAGCTGCTGGGGATTGAACCCGGGGGCTCCGACATGCGGAGCGTGCGTCCTGCCACTGAGCTACCGTTGCTGGGGGCAATACGCTGAGGCTCGAACCCGGGTCTATCAGGCGAGAGACGAGCGCTTTGGTAACTGAGCCATACTTTGCCTACGTGCTAGTCGAGACTCCCTCCTAGAATTTACTGGTGGCGGGGCGGGGGTGAGTTATTGTTAAAAACCGGTGACTGTATTCACATGTGGGGAACTGCCGGGACGAAGACAGGGTCAGTTCGCACACGCAGGGCGCGACCCGAGTCCAACCACCAATAAATAGTCGGTCGCTTACTCATCAGTTTCACACCGACATATGTCCCCTGTGCAGCGATACCACTTACCAGCTCTACAGTGGCATTATAATGCCCTTCTTCTGCCATGCTACGTGGCCAACCCAAAATGGCCGGCTCCCTGCCACCCCGCCATTTTGGCGCGAAATTCAAACTGCTTGTACGGTAAATTAAGCAATCTATTGCCCAGAGTCACATGGTGCTGGGCTAATCTGCTCCTGGCACCGGGGATCGAACCATGATCCCCATATTCCTGAGTCAGTCGCCCTGGCGTCACACCACTTCCTGATATCGTACAGCGCATTCCATTTTAACGATCGGCGGGCGGGGGTCTTAGTTTCATTGGTGGGGTAGCCGTTAGCCCTCCCCCGTGGCAAGGGATCACCCCACAACCGGGCCGCCGTGCGGTGGTACCGGTGTTGTTTCTCGGGGGGGGGGCAGAGTGTCCGGGCATGCGAGCAGACACCCTGGAGGGGCCACCTCTCCATGCGGAGAACATGAGCACAGGCGAGGGACCGGCGTGCCGGCCAGGACCGACCCAGGCTCGCCCCTCTCCCACTACCCCCGAATTGGACAGCAATACACGGGCCAAGGTGTCCCACTGGACGGCCACGGCCCCCACTGCTCCCTTTCCGGCTCCATGATGACGGTCGCAGCGAGGACATGCTGTCGTCCTGGCACCTCCCACTTCCACAGCGGCCCGCTTCCTAAGTGGGCCGGCTGAGACCCGCTCTACCTAGTAGGCGGAGGGGGGGTACCGACCCCATCGGGCCTCACTCACCGCAAAACTAGAAGAGTGTCCACTGTGGGCGCGGGACGTCCGGAGCGGCAAAGAGGCTAGGAAATGGCGAGGGGAGGTTAAATACCCCTCGCCACGCCTGCCGCCCCAGACGGGCGTGTCCGGCCCACCCACCCTACAATAGTAGCCTCCACCCCCCACGTGGGGGAGGAGCCTAAGAGCAGAGGGCTGGGGCAGCCTTCCGTGTCTAAGGAGGCCGCCCTCCTGATGGCCACCGGGTGGCCTCGGGCAGCTGCAGAGTTTTAAAAATGAAATAAAGAAGTCCATGAGAGCTGGTGGAGCAATACTATTTTAACAGTTTAAAAAACTTAAGACGCCACAATTCTGAAGTCCGAATCATCACGTAGCTTGGAGGTAAAACATTTGGAGCAGTGACTAAGTGATCAGGGAGTCTAGGGTTAGGATGTGGGTTATGAGAAGGTGGTTAAGATATGTGTAACATGTAGGTTAGTAGGAACTTGACGGAAGCAACTGGTGTTAGCATGCATGCAATGAATTGACCCAATTCATGTGGGAAACTCACATAAACAATTATTCATGGCGTGTTGCTGTTCCTATGTGTGCTGCACAATGGAGCACAGAGAGAAACATTAACAACAAGGAGAAATAAAGTATTTCTCCTAGTTTTTGCCATGTTAGACCAGGTTTTCCCTGATCTTAATTTTGGCGCTGCCTCATATTTACGCCACCCTTGTAAATATGGGGCAGCATCAAAATCAATGGGTGTTGCAGCAGAACACCCACTGCAACATCCATTGCCGACCCCTTTCATGCTAAGTATAGCATGAAGGGATGCCTTATTTGCAAGGCGGTGTTAAGCCACGTTAAGCACGCACAGCGCCAGCCATGCTGCCGATTTGGAAGAAAAGTCCAACGGGTCTATCCGCCTCCAATATACAAGGGAGCAAATCCTGGCATTAGGTGAGTACGAGGGTGGTGACAATAATCCCTGGGTGCCGGCAACTCCAAGAACAGCTTTTTAAAGAAATGGGAGGGAATAACCTTAAATGTGGCTTACTAAATGTTAGTTCCCTGTTGAAACATCACCTGGAGATCCACTTCTTGTTTGAACTATATGACCTGGATGCGGTGCTTCTGACCGAAACATGGACACGCCCAGATTCAGAAGTTGAATTGGGGCTGGCATGTCCACCAGGCTATAGGGCCTTTCATAAGCCTAGGCCCGGAGGAAGAGGAGGCGGAGTAGGAGGTTTCTTAAAGAAAATGGAACTTCACCCTGATTGATATGGATGAAGCTGCGGATATAGAACTTCTGGGGTTCTCATTAAAAGATCATAAAGGGCACTTGCTCACTGGCATAGCACGTTATCGGCCCAGTTAGTCCCCAACAACAGGCAGTGATTGACATCTTCAGTAATATGTCACTCACTCATGAGAGACTTATCATTCTTGGGGATTTTAACTTATGGTCAAATGGGTATCCGGGCCCAGCTCTCAAGGACTTCCTTCAATCCTGCGAAAACATAGGCCTGCAACAAATGGTGATGGAACCGATGCATCAATGAGGACACATATTAGAGCTTATATTTTCAGCAAAAATGTTACAGCAATGAAAAGTATCCTACCCCTATGCTGGACTGACCATTATCTTATAAAGGTTTTGGTATTGAACCCCAGAGTGGCCAAACATAGAGCCACTATGGAAAATAACCGCCAGGGCAGGGAATGGAACAAACTTTTGAAAATAACAAAAGGAAACCCTGTGCTCAAAGATAAATGTCCTTTTGATTTAAAGAAATCACAGGATGAAAATTATCTAGAATTCTGCAAACAGATTCGAACCACCCTTGATCAAATTGTCCCAATGAAAGAACTAAAAAACAAACATAGACCGTCAGCATCATGGTATAATGAGGAGCTAAAAAATCTAAAAACAGGCTGTAAACAGGCAGAAAGAAAGTGGAGGAAGCCCTATGTGCATGAGGATAAAATAGTCCTGAAAGCAGCCTTGAGCAAATAAAAGAATGAGATCTCCAAAGCAAAATCAGAGTACTATGCTAGCACTATTTTAAGCCCGCTGAATAGTGCTAGAAGTATATTTAAAATAGGACTGATCTCTCAAAACCTGACTGCCTAAAAAATAGGATCACCGCCACACAGGATGTATGCGATAGTTTAGCTACATTCTTTGAGGAGAAAATTAATAAAATCATTGATGGTCTGGAAACGGGCAAAACAGACCAATCAGAAGGACATGGTCAGGTTAGATTGGATGAGATGCCATCACCGACCCAGAAGGAGGAGAACGTGGATATGGATAAGATAGAGACTCTAGAACACTTTGCAACTATAATAGAGGATGGCTTTAATACGTAGCTTTGAGTGCCTCCTCATCAACCCCGTTAGATACCTTACCGCACCGGGTGTGGGAAGAATTAAAGGAGGAACTTTTTCCACAGCTCCAAAAGATTTGCTGCCAACTTTTGAGTAGGGGAGAAGTACCAGCATGTTGGAAACAGGCTATAGTTACACCACTTTTGAAGAAAGCCACGCTGGACCCGTGTGCCTAATAACTATAGACCTATTTCCCTTTTACCTTATCCTGTAAAGATAATAGAACGTCTGGTCAGGAAAACACTCTCTCAATTCCTGGAAACTAATCATAGGCTGAAAGATGAGCAATTTGGTTTCCGACCGGGACATGGAGCAGAGACCGCTCCACTAACAGTCATGGATGAACTTAGAATGCGAGCAGACAAAGGACAATCAATTATACTGATCCTACTGGATATGTCAGCTGCATTCGATATGATCAACCACAGAACACTCATAAAAAGCCTTCCTGAAATTGGGGTAGGTGGCAAGGTAATGTAGTGGCTTCAGTCACAATTGACAGACAGACAAAAGGCAGTGGACTTACCCCCCTTCGAATCTAAGGGGGTCATTACAATGGCGGAAGGCCCACCACCACCAGCCATGTGGTGGCAGGCCCTCCACCATCGGACAACAATTTTCCCTTGCCAAATCAGGATTGGACCACAACCTCGGCAGGTTCAACAAACTCCCCCCACGGATCTGTCACAGCCAATCGTTCCGATTGCCTGGCAGAGCTGTCAACATCAGTAAAATGGTGGCGGTGGCTAGCCGGCACCGTCCGCCAGATTACGACACTGGCTGCAACCAGCCTTTCTGTGGCAGGAGAACCGCCATTGAAAGGCTGGTCGGGATTGGTTTGGGGGGCCCATGGAAGACCTCCCTTGTGTTTGGGGAAGTGGTGGTGCACTGGGGGGGTACCCATGGTACCCCCTACATTTTCATGCACTAGGTGGCAGGCACTGGGTGGTGCCTGCCACGAAGTGCAGGGAAAGGCACTTTGTACATTTTTACCATTGCGGCGGGTGCTGCAGCCAGCAGCAACCACCGCAATGGTAAAGATGCAAGATGCGACAGCCACGTTGGCGGTTGCATCGTGATTCCACATATGGGACTGCCACCCTACAAGCGGGCCGTCCAAAGCACCACTATGATGGCGGGCGGACTAAAGTCTGCCCGCCATCGTACTGACCCCTAACTTTGGAAATATTAAGCGCGGTGTCCCTAAGGGATCAGCAATTAGCCCTATATTGTTCAATATCTATATGAGCCCACTGATTTCAATCATTAAGTCATACAAAGTTAACCTGATGAACTATGCAGACGGCACACAACTTATCCTGTCACAGGAAGGGAATCAATCAATATCACTCGACAGCTTCCATGAATGGATGCAAAAGACTGCAGGATGGCTTAAGGATAACTCCCTGCAGTTTAACGGTGACAAAACAGAGATCCGATGCTGTATGGCAAAGAAAGTCCCTCTTTCCCTCCCGACCAGTTTCTGGCCTATCCACACAGATAAGCCATTGATACCCTCATAGACAGTGTGCAACTTGGGGGTAGTCTTTGACAACAACCTGAGTCTAGAAACCCAGGTGAATAAAACGGTTGGGACTTGTTTTTCCCTTATCAGTTCACTATGAAAAATCTTCTAATGGTACCCGTCTCAGCTAGAGCACTGGCAGTAAGAAGTGCCATCCCGAGTCGATTGGATTGTTTCAATGCTTTGCTACTGGGTGCTCCAAAATGTCTAATTAAGAGACTCCAAAGAGTTCAGAAAATAGCTGCAAAACTAGCATTAAAGAGACCACGCGGATCATCGGCTTCCATGTCCTTAAGAGAGTTTCATTGGCTCCCACTGATGCAGAGTATACAGTTTAAATCGCCCTGCATTGTGTTTAAGGCACTGCATGCTCTTCGGCCATACCGCTCCAAAACAAACTCAAATGGAATGTTCCGACCAGAAGCCTTCGTTCGTCATCAGCCTACTTGGTAAGCAGGTCCAGGGTTAGAACAACTAGATTTGGAGGAAAAGCTTTTAGTCTTGAAGTATGCGGAGGCAAGATGGCGCCTGCACGTCAGGCGTGTTTGTGAGGGCTCCGTTTGGGCGTTTAACCTGAAGTTTCATCCGGGCTTTTGGCGGTGATTTTGCTACCGCTAGACTGCGTTTTTCAGCTCCCAATGCTTTGTTGATGCTCTGGACAAAGTATCGCTGCAGTTCACGGAGTTTCCAGCACTTTACAGCTTTCAGAAGTGCTTCGGTCCGTCTATCACGGTCTCCGAGGGAGAATGCAGGGCGAGGCAGCAGAGGCAGTGGCAGCCTGAGCCTCGGCTCCGGTCCGTGATTTATGGACCCCTTGTTTGTAGAGAGAGGTGCTCGAGGCGGAAGCTTTTGGATGTGTTATTTTTGAAGCCTGCGGCGACTTCGGCACTGCACAGCCCTTTTAGGAGCTCTGTCCCGGTATTTTTTGCATGAGGGGAAAGACGACCGCTGTGCTTCAGACGCCGGTGTGGTGTAGGCTGAAGTATTACCGGCGCTCCAGTTTGTGTCCGTGCTTTACTATCCTCTGCCGGTGTTTGTGCAGTAGACGCCCGCTGTCATCCTGCTGGCGCTTTTTGTTGGCGTTTCAGGTACCTCGCTGAAGACGCTTGGAGGTGTTTGACGCTATACTTGGAATACCGATTCAGGCATAGAAGGCCAGTTGAAAACAGCGCTATTCATCTGACAACCACACGTAAGGAGCGGAGAAGAGAACTCTGAACTGGGAAAAAATAACACTCAAAAAAACCAAGTAAGACCAACTTTTAATTTTGGAAAAAAAAACTGTTAAAAAGGGCATTTTCGAATGGTGCAAGCATATATAAGAGACTTCCAAATTATAAAGAGATTATAAAGAGACTAGTAACTAGTGACTAGTTCTCTCTAGCTTGAGAGTTAAATCCATACAAATTTATACAAACCAGCTCTATATAAGGAGGTGTACAAAGATTTGTTGGCAACATGGCCCCTAAAACTGCACGTGGTGGTAAAACCTGACCTAGTGGCGAAAATCAGATTGGGACTCGTGCTGCTTTAGCGGCAAAGTCGAAGCCGGATAATATTAATAGTGACCTTGATGTAAGCCAAACAGGCACTCCGAAAATCCCACAAATGTTCAATTCTAAGGGAAAAGCAGCAGTAATAAGCGCTAAAGTACAGAGCGATAGAGTTTTGATCGAAAAGAATGTGCCTGTTGACGACCTGGGTAGTATACATCCGGATAATGATCAAGATAAGACTTTGGTAGAGGCACTTGAGGAACTCGTAGCATCTCCATCAGCTGCCTTAACTACGCCAACTATTCTAACTATTCCACCCACACTCGATTCCCCCCTCACACTGTCCAAAACACAGAACACTGTTGTTTTTAGTATTAATGACGACGAGAGGGAGGTGGAAGGTGATGTGGAATCTGATCCATCCCGAGCTGAGGGGGCTGAATGTGATGGCGACCCCATTAGCAGTAAAGATAGTGAATTTTATTCACTTTCAGAGCATTTCGAAGGGTCCGGCTTAGAAGAAGAGGATTTAGAGGAGGACTTTGAAAACACAAGCAAAGAAATATCTGTTATCTCTACAGTCGAGGTGCAAGCAGTTAGGACCTGGAGTGAGGAAACCTCTGATGGTGACCCAACTGTAATAGATCAAGATCTAGAACAGGATCTAGCGGACTCTACTCAATTAACTAATCCTAGTCCTGGCTGTTCTAATCTAACACCAATAGACATTATATTGAAAGCCATCTCAGAACAACGACTGGAGGCCAAATCTGAGCACTTAAAAACTCATAATGCTTGTAAAAAACTCCAGAACACGGTGCGACGCCTAGTAAAATCATGTAATGACTTTACAGATAGAATGGTGGAAGCGGAAGGACGCATATCCTCATTAGAGGACCAAGTAACTCACATTAAAACTAGCCTCGACGAGTCTAAGGGGCAGAAAGAAGACGTGAATTCTAAACTGACCGATTTGGAAAATAGACTTCGTCGCAATAACTTGAGAATTTTGGGTGTTCCAGAAGGAAGCGAGGGACAAGATGTACGACAGTTTGTGGTGGAACTTTTTGAAGAAGCCTTTCCTGATGTTAAAAACTGGCAATGGTCTCAGGAGATTCAGAGGGCGCATCGCTTTCCTTTTTGAAACCAAACAACACGAGACACCCAAACTAAACAATACCCTCGAGCTATCTTGATATCCTTGAACAATTTCCTGGCAAGACAAAAATTATATGATCTGGCAAGACCTGATAGGAAACGTTCTGGGAAGGGTATAGAGTTTTTTGTGCGTCCTGATTATTGCAATACTACTGTGGAGAATCGTTGGAGAATGCGTCAACTGATCGATCCTTTTCAAAAAAAGGGGGCTCAAGCTTTCCTGTTGCAACCATGTACTTTAAAGATTGTAAATAAGGGTCAAAATAGATTTTTCACCTCAGAAGCTCTAGCAAAAGCGTATCTGAATACACTAGCATGAGGAGTACGATTTGAGTTCTGGATATTAGTTGTTTTGTTTGCTAAACTCATGCTTTTCTATTGTTTTAGAGTTATGGTTGCGCCCAAACATTTGTGGTGTCCTCACATACATCACCGGGGCAATAGGCCCCTTTGCCTTAATGTTGGGGGAGGGTCACGGGGGGGGAATGGTGTGTGGGGGTTTGGGGGGATGGACACGGGGGGTGTGCTGGGGGAAAAAAAGGGGAAAAAAATTCAGTCACGGTCATAGAATATTGTGTTGAAATAAACTGTCTTTCTTTTGCTGATGCAATGGTACAATGGTATAATGTAATTTTTGTAATGAATTTAAGTATTTGTCATGGCGAGCTGTAACTTACAAATGTGCTCATTCAATGTATGTGGCCTTAACAATGTGCATAAACGTAAGCGTGTGATGCATGAAATTCGCCTAATACAACCTAATATAATATGTATTCAAGAGACGCATATACCATGGGCAAAAAGACAAGTCCTGAATGAGCTTGGGTTTATTGTGTTGGCTTCCTCTCAACAATCTACCATGAACAGAGGCAAGGCAATATTGGGACGACGATCCGTAATTGCAACTGGGAAAACTAAAGTAGATAGCTTAGGACGCTGGGCAATCGTGGAATGTGTTATAAGTAATGTTGCTACTACAATCTGTACAGTATATGGCTCCAATATTGATGACGCTGCAGTGATAGAATTTCTAAATGTAGAATTAGCTCTTTGGAGTACCCCATTATTTGTATTGGGGGACTTCAATATTCATGGGGAGCTGAATATTTGGAATCCTAAATTCACTAGATATATAGGCAGGAAACCCAAGGTATTTCGGGCGCTACGTCAACTTCTATATCAGCATGGCTTGATTGATGGGTGGCCTGTCGCAAATCCGAGGGATCCTGGCTTTACTTTTTTTTCTTCTCCGCACAAGAAATTTGTGCAAATTGATTATATTTTCATTCCCAGACATATGGCACAAGGATCTTGTATGGTAGTCAGGCCGCGCATCACATCAGATCATGCTCCAATTGTTATAGATATACCTGTACTCAACACCCAACGAAGTCAAAGATCTTTTACTTTTAATAAGAAACTTTTATTAGATGAAATATATGTGAAACAAGTAACAGATTGGGCCCAGCAATACTTTGAGCTGAACAGAGGTTCTACATCTCATGCAATGATATGGGACTGCTTCAAGGCAGGACTACGTGGCGAAACTTGCAGTTATGGATGGAGTTTGCAACAGAAAAAGAAAAATACAATGACACAATTAATTCAAGAATTAATAAATGCAGAACAAGATCTAATGCATGATATTAGATTACATCAAGATAGCGTAATTTCTCAAGATAAAGTTGCGAAGTATAAAGCTAAGATAAATGGGGCTTGGAGTCAGGATATAGCACAGCAATACAAGGCTTTTCGTGCAGAAAGATATGAATATGGGGAAAATGTGGGCAGATGTCTAGCTCAAAGAATGCGGGGGAGACAGTCTATACAGCGTATAATCTCAATAGAAAATAATCAGGGTATTCGAATTGAAACATCCGAAGGGATCTTACAGGTTTTCTATGAGTATTATACAAATCTTTATACCCAAGAAAATTTCTCATCTGATCAACTTGATCAATATATAGATAAACTTGAATTGTCACAATTAGACTCAGCACAGCAGGAACAACTAGAGCTTCCAATCACAATTGAGGATTTAGAGACTTCTCTGAAAGAACTGGCCCTGGGGAAAGCCTGTGGCCCTGATAAACTCCCGCTAGAAATTTATCAAATACTATTCCTCATAATCAAGAATGATATGCTTGCAACATTCTTAGAAGCCCAAAATGGCTATCCACCGCCATCATGGGCAAATGCAAGCATAGTTATATTTCGTAAAAAAGATAAACCTTCGCATTTACCCGGGTCATATCGCCCTATCTCACTTATAAACGCCGATGCGAAGCTATATTCCAAAATCTTTGCTAATCGACTAAGCCAAATTGTTCCAACTTTAGTCTCTGAACAACAGCACGGCTTTCTCCCAGATCGCGACACGATTAATCATATACATAGGGTTATTGCAACATTAGATTATGCTACCGCAAATCATTTGGATGTTGGGTTGGTGTTTTTAGACGCAGAGAAAGCGTTCAATCGCGTTTCATGGGTATTTTTATGGGCGATCTTGGAGAAAATGGGATTCGGACAACGGTTTATATCCGCTTTACAAATTATGTACAGACATCCAAGGGCTAAGATATGTATTTCGGGGCAAGAGTCAATGGCAGTTAAAATCACGCGGGGTACACGGCAGGGGTGTCATATAGAACCATTATTAAAGGCACTAATGTAATCCCAACATATACAGTCTATGGTTTTGCCTGGAGGTAATATACGTGTGTTAGCGTACGCTGACGACATTGCAGTAATAACATCTGACCCGGAGTCTGCATTAATCGAAATAGAAAATCTGACTCGTGAATTTGGCAATGTGTCAGGGTATAAACTCAATATCCAGAAGACACAGGTTGTATGTTCAGCAGGACTATGCACCAATGATAGTAGAGTCACTATAGAGGCCAAATACTTAGGTATTAAAATTAGATTGCTACCACAACAGTTAGTTACGGTAAATTGGTCAGATATACTAATTTCAGTCAAAAGTCAATTAGAGAAAATTGAATGCTTACATTTATCACTGGTTGGGAGACGTAATGTCCTAAAAATGACTATTCTACCGAAAGTTCTATATTATTTTCGCGCAATACCATTGGAGATATCCAAATTACAATTGAGCAAATTGCAGTCTATAACTGATCGTTTTCTATGGGGTTGGAAGTCCTCGCGGAGAGCATCTAAATACATGACATTACCAATCTTAAGTGGGGGTTGGGGAGTTCCGAACTTTGCATTATATTATTTGGCATGTTTAATGCAAAATATTAAATATTTTTCAATAGGTGGAACTCCACCTATATTTGAAAGCCCTGATATCTACTCTCTTTTACTTGGCCCACAATCCCGGCAAATGTTGCTTCGGTTTTTAGAACCAAGCTACTATAAAAGAACGAGATTCAAACTTATAATGACCGCCTTTAAAGGATGGCGAGTTATACGGAAGCTTATTTCATTAAGACGTATTAATTTTTACACTCCATGTAATTCTATAGAATTGCTTCCATTGATATTCAGGGATCGTATTATGCGTATATGGCGGGAAAAAGGTATAACAACCATTGGTGACATGGTTAAAAATGGCACATTTGTCGTATTCCAGGAGTTAAAAGAGGAGTATAATCTCTCCCAACATGATTTTTTTAAATATCTACAAATACGGAATTTTATCTTTACACATCCAAATACTGTACCACTTTGTCATAATGAATTTATGGAAATACTAAAAAAAACAACACGCATAGGGATTATATACAACTATGTCCTAAATCTACAGCAGGACGATATGGAACAGCAGGAATTAAAATGGTGCACGAGACTAGGCACATCTGCAGTACCTTTTCACGAATCAATATGTATGGCCGATAAAATTATTTTATCTGCCAACCTATATTCACAACACTACAAAACTTTATTTAATCTGTACCATACACCACTTAAAATGTTAAAATGGAGCAGCGGCAACAATGAGAAATGCTATAGATGTCTATGTGATCTAGCAGATATAATGCACATTTTTTCAGACTGCCCTATATTAAAACCGTTTTTTGTATCCATAGAAACTTTACTAGCACATATCACAAAATGCGATGTAAAAATCTCAAGAGAGATGATTATTTTTGGTTTATCAAATAATAATGAAGTGTTTTCAGGTTATCAAGAAAATAGATATATTATATTCATGGCTATGGCTGTAGCTCGCCTTTGTATATCATCAATGTGGTTAAAACCTGAAGCACCTACATATGAAATGTGGCGAGCAAAGTTTTATAATATTTTTTATTTAGAATTTAATCTATATCGCATTAAATCAATTGTGAAAAGGCGTAGAGGCTACAAAATTTGGAAGACTTTGATAGAATATTTGGATCATCAGTGAATATTATTCCTGCTATCAAATGAGTTAATCAGTATATCAGCTATTTATTTTCAGTTAAAATATTTTATTGTTTATCTGTTGATTTATTAATTCTGAAAATGCAAATTTTTATATGCTGTCTGGGATTTGATATAATCTTTGTGTATGTTTATTTTCTGGTATATATGGCCTTGAACTGAATCAATAAAAAATCCCCAAAAAAAAAATAGTCTTGAAGCAGCACGACTCTGAAATGAGCTCCCGTCTACTCTATGACAGACAAAATAACTAATACAGTTCAGAAAGAGGCTTAAAACATGTCTCTTTCCAAAGGAGTAATTCAGACCGCCTGATAGCATCCAGAATTTGACATCTATAGAGGAATATATGTTAATACCAGTACTTATGTAATACAACACCAGGATACCTGTGGGGTGATAGTGCGCTTTATAAATAGTGTAGCATATGTTAAAATAGTAATCTAGCTCAGTGAACTATGAACTGCTATCAAAGAGCTGCATGCAAACTACATGGTACAGGTTAGAAGGTTATTTTTTTCCAGTCTTTCATTATCCTAATGATGTTAAAAAGGGTTTGATTGGATAGAAATAAATTCTTATTTGTAAATGTAACCCTAACCACTGTGTTACGTTTTGAATCCCGAGTTTGTGCTTCTCCAGCCCAAGCACTCTTAAAAAATGCCTACACCTCATGGTGCCCTTGGTCTTCTGTAACATTTTCCAAATACTGCCTTACACATATATTATTCATTGTCTCTATGTGTGTTTGATGTAAAGTGCTCCAACACCATAATCTGGTATAACAAGCACTATAAAAGAAATGAAATATATGAGAGAGGGTCTAAGGAGAGATGATGGGCACTGTTGGAGTTTGATAGTGAAAGAGCCATTGAAGGGCCCCAATAAAGATTGTTGTATCCTAGTGCATTGTAAGCCTTGCATTTACTATGCTTTAAACGGTAATACAATTGAATATACATTGAAAAATGTGTTGTAGAATGCACCATTTTTGCCATTTATCCTCAAATATTTTGGGGGAGAGAACCCCTCCAAACTCTACTTGTAGTGGTCGGGCTTTCTCGCTGCCCTCTCTACTCAACCTATCTGGGCTGATCTGACAGCATCTGCAAGGGCTGCTTTGGGTTCCCACTCCGGCCCTGGCACAACGGGTCAATCTGCAAATGTAAAGGTAGCTCGGAATCCAGTATCGGCTTTAATAAATGGAAACACTTGACATGCCGCCTGGGAGAGCTTGGCAGCATTACCAGCATGGAATAAAAATACAGGCAATGTTAACCGGAAGCCTCATTGTTGCCGGGCCCTCTTTTGATCCTCAATGGTCTAGTATGGCTCTGTGAAATGCAATGCAATAAATTACCTGTAACATCCTTTTGGAGATTTGAAACTTTGTCCTGGATATTACATCAGACAGTAGTTGGAGGTGTCTAACACACTGACGTATCTGCACAACAGTTGTTTAGCCATATGTAGAGGAACAAGAGGATTAGAGCTTTCCGAACATAGTTGCAGAGGTGTTATAATAAAGGCGAGTGAAGATGATTTCCTGCAACCATAACTGGGAAGTTTCTGAATGTTTATAGAGAATATGTGGTTAATTTTTTCAGTTGTTATAGACTGCAGAATATGTACACCCAAGTTTAAACCCTGTCATCCTCCTTGTGTGACCCTAGGCTAATGACCTTTGTTTATCTATCCTCATATTTGTCTAGACAAATGTCCAGTGACTTTGCCATTACTGTAGGCATGCCTAAGCTTGGCAGGTGGCCAACCAGACAGGGCATGTATAGTGGAGGGCCTGCCTACAGTATTTAGGGAACTACTAGGCATACCTAATTGTTATACCTGGTGCACATGGCATGTTTTTCCCCCCAACTGTTTGCCTTCAGATCTCCGATGTTTGCTGACTTCGTTTTGCCTGGCCTTAGGACTCAGGGCACTTTAACACTGCTACCATTGCTAAAGTGGTTGTAATCTGTCCTCAAAACACACTAGTTTGACTTATACCCAATTGGAATATTTAATCTACTTGTAAGTCCCTAGTAAAGTACTTATGCCTAGGGCCTGTAAAATAAATTCAACTAGTGGGCCTGCAGCACTGAGTACTACCCACTTAAGTATCACTTTAAATATCTCTCAGACCTGTCATTGTAGCCTATGTGTGTGTATTATTAAACAGCCTTGTCGACCTGGCTAAGTAAACCCTTTGCCATGCCCAAACCTTTTATTTTAAGTCATGTAAGTCACCCCTAAGGTAGGCCCTGGACAGCACAGAGGGCAAGGTGCGATGTAGTTAAAAAGCAGGACATTTACTTTTAACTTTTACATGTCCTAATAGTGAAAAACTCTTAAATTCATTTTCTTTACTGCAAAGACTACCAGTTATTGTTTGGTGTCTCTAGAATTGCAATTTAAATTCCTAACTTACGGCAAAGTCGGATTTTAAACTGCGATTCTGAAAATGCTACTTTTGGAAAGTTGTCATTTTCTGGCCTTAGCCATTTGGTGCCAGCAGCCAGTCTCTGGGTTATATGACTGAGTATGGATGACAGTTGGGCTTTGTGTATTCCCCTAGAGAGCCACACCCACTGAGGAGCTTAGGTGTGATTGGATGGGCCATCACAGCAGGATGGGAGGGAGGAATTGGGCCCAGTCATATTTACAATTGAATAGACTGTGTCCTGTCTCCCCACAAAGGGCTGCATACCCCCTGTAGTTAGTCTGGAGCCAGGGCCAGGAAGGCAGGGTACCTGTTCAATTCAAAGGCATGCCTCTAGAAGCTTCTCCCCACTTCAAAGGCACAACTTGGTATTAATACTGGACCTCAGACACCAAATCTCCAGTTCAATTCTCGAACTGTGGCCACTCTGCCAGGAGAAGGACTGTTGTGCTGCTAAAAGGACAGCAACTCTGCTGGACTACTACACTGAAAAATTGCTGCCCTGCTGTGCTGCCCTGCTGCCTGCTGCCTTTCTTACATGGGTGAAAAGGACTGGACCTATATCTCTTGAACCCAGAACCCAATGTGACTCTAAGGGTTAGGTGGCGGGCCTCCAAATCTTAAGCCTTAGGGGCATAACCCTGAACAGACCTGACGCATCTCCATTGCTGCGTGGATTGGACCCCTAACAAAGACCTGCATCGCAGGCGTAGCTCGCAACACCTTGGGAACTGCAGCGCCACAGAAACTGACATATTGCCCTGACTACACACCGCATCATCGACACTGAACTGCTCATCACAAACCCCATCAACTGGAACTTTGGCAACTAAGCAGGTTCTCCCATAACAGCCTTGCTGCATCTCGGAACGAATGCATTCCTTCAGCTGTGTGATGCATCTTCGACTCAGATCCTCTCAACGCTTAGCAAACCAGGACTTAAGGTACTTTGTTTAGCGGGCCTAACTGGGTCCCTGTAGCCCACCCACAATCCATCACAGTCGGTCAGAACTTGTGACTTTGTCCCTATCCGTCCAGCATGACCAAATATCTACAGTTGGCACTTTGTGCTTTTTGGTGCTATTTTCATTAAAATCTTTAAAATCGCATATCTCCGGTTCTACTGATTAAATATTTGTTGTTTTTGTCTTGTTTTACTTATTATGTTTCTAATTTGGTATGGGATCTTACGTCTGTGGTGTTTCACTTTATTCCTGTTTGAAACGTTGCACAAATACTCTACACATTACCTCTAAGTTAAGCCTGACTACTCTGTGCCAAACTACTAGAGGGTTGAGCACAGGTTAATTTATGGTTGGCTTGGGCCTCACCCTGACAAGGATTGTGGTTGCTGCTTGGACAGGGCTTGCACCCCAGTCAAAAAACACCCACATTTCTCACACTAATCAATTCATTATATCATGATAATGGAGACCAGCAGTCTGAAGTCACTGGACAATCTAACAGGATCTTGTCAGATCTTGGAACAGTAATTTGATGGATCTAAGAGATTTGCAGCGAGACTGTTGTCAAGTGTTAATATAGTTGTAGTCAATAAAACCAGGAGACGTAGTTTTTTCATGTAACACAGTTGTAGATTCCTGGGAACATCACTTTACCTCCAGGGCTGGGCTTCACTTCCTTGGACCCAATTGCTATACCAGCTGATGCAGGATTTTGAGGGTAAGGTTCTGGTGATAGGAAGGGCCATGAGTGTTCAGGAAGGAGATGTGGCCTTGTGGTTAAATAACTGTTGACTGTAGAATAAAATGTGAATAAACCACAGGGGGTTGCCCTAATTACCCCAACACATCTGGGCAACAACATAGGACCCAAACAAAACACAAGATGTGTAGGGAAAGATCCCAAGAAGATCCTGTAGAGAGAACAATAAATTAGTCCCTACCTATGGGTACTTAGTCCCCGGACAACTTATTTAGTTCCTTAATCATTCATGACTCTATCCCCAATTTGAATTTCCGACAGATATTTATATTTTTACATACATACAAAACATCCAATGAATACAAACAGTATTAATGTAATAATCATCACTATGTCAAGGTTCCTTCCTACCCATACAATCTAATCGCAGTTGCAAAAAGGACAACATTTGTACACAATCAGTGGGAGATAGTCCAATACACATTTGGGAGGCTAACTTTCCACCTCCAACAAACTGTGTGTCTAGTTGTTTTGTATATCATTTGTAGTTGATCGGTCTCCTCCAAATAAAGTTGACACGTTTTGGCCAACTCAATCAGGCCTCATCAGGTCATGGGCATAAAGTACGCAAAAGTGCACAGGGTTATCAACACCGCCCGGCCATGCGGGAAGACACCTCCTTAACTACTACCACTCTATGTGCTTCCTTAATAATGACAAAATCCCTTCAGGGCGTCCTTTTACCCCGGCTTCGAGATCGTGGATATTGCCGTCTACATCCATGCGTTCTGTGGGGCAATCAATCTTCTGTGATCGCTCGTGCAACAGAAAGGCTAGAATCAAAAAGCAGGAATCTATACTCACGGTATCTTCATTAATTGTGTGATCTTGGGAAAATAACTTTATCCTGGCCTATGTCTCACTTCACTTTTATGAAAAAAATATGAACATTTAAAAAAGATAAGCATGAGTCTGTCCATGTTGCGCTCTTAGTGCTATAATATGCCAGACCTGGTCAGTGTCCCTTCCAAGAAAGGAAAAGACTGTGGTTCCTTGTGCCGACTGGGTATTTTGTGACAAGGGAAACAAGATGACTGGACACTGTCAGATTAGGCTGTTGGACGAGCTAGAAGAAAGAAATGTTGGCCTCCTGAATAGTATAGAGAGTACTGTGACGGTCATTCTTTGTACCTATATGTGCCTCCTGTGCTACTTTTTTGCTCCTGCGCTTGCACACTGCTGTCCCTTTCTTCCTGACCGCACTTGAAGTCGCAGAGATGAGGTGTAGCTAATGAGTTGTGAAACATCAGCATGATTGAGTGGGTCCAGTTGCCTCACCTAGTGCATTTTTGTTTGACAAATAAATTATAACATGGCATCAAACATGATTTCATATAAGTAAAGTAACACATTCCTCTTGAGACAATTTTGCTAATACGGAGCACAATGTTTCACTTTGGAAATACCAAAATCACCACTAAAACACCTGATAGGGCTAAAGTTTCTGCACAGCGAGGTCATATAAACACTAGGGCTTGTATTAACACATTCCACAATCTTTGTTGTATAGTTTGAGAAGCACTGTTTCCTTTACTTACAGGTAAATACAGTTTGAACACTTCAATACTTGCTGATATACTTGAATGATATACATTCTAATGTCTACCGCCCAAAAACTATATTGAGAAATCTATACCTCTACAAACAGCTTTTCACTCAGTAAACCTTGTGCAGAAGAAGTATACCAACATCAGTGCATTTACTGACACTTCTTAACAAACTTCATAAAGTATACTATTAACCCCTTCGATGCTCATGACGAGCTGAGCTCGTCATTAGGTACGCCTGTCGTACGCTCGTCATGAACCGCGGGTTTTCGCAAAACCAGCGCACAGCGGGAAAACCCGCAGCGCGCATGGTGTTAAATATCTTGGAGCTCTTTCTTAAATGTAACAGAATACACCAGTCTCTTTCAGTTCCAAATTAAGTTACATCTGCTGAGCACAACTCAAAGCGACTTCTTTCTCCTCCAAAGCATAAAGGACAACCTAACCTATTTCTGGTTCTGCACCCCATCACATCATAGCATTTATTCAACCATGTAATAAGAATATTAACTATCAGTTGAACCTTGGCCCTTTTTTCTATTTCTCCCTATGCTATCTCGCAAGACTATCACAGGATCATAAAACACCTCGAGGCCAGCCAAGTAATTTCCAATGCGGGACCTGCGAGATACTATTGGGATTGAATGAGCCCTAGGCGGCAAGTACCACTTTCTCATGTTTGCACTCTACTCTTGTGAGATTCTCGCTGGATCGCAACCAATTCTAGGGAAATAGTAGTATATGAAAGGGACTTGCCTCTCTACTAAGAACCCTCTCTTGGAAACTGGGTGACCACAACAGGGTATAAGAAGAGTGTATAAAAGTAACTACTCTCTCCTTTTAGACCTCTCTCTGAGATGACAGATGTGTAAGGTGTCTGGATGGAAAGGCATCTCATTTCAGACCTCTATGTCAGATCACGGATGTGTGTTGCAGTATGTGCGGATGAACTGGTCTCTCATCGGATGAACTGCCCTCTCCAGTCAGACTTCTCTCTCAGATGACGGGTATTCGTAGTAGAGTTGTAAAGGACTGGCCTTTCCTTGCAGGCCTCTGTCAAAGATCATCGGTATGTATAGCACGGTTTGTGTATGGACTGACCTCTCTTTCAGGCGACAGGTGTGCATAGTACAGTGTGTGGATGTACTGGTTGTGGTATTCTTACTTATGTCATTTGTAGAATTGTTATAGGTCACTTGAGAATGTTATGGGATCCAGGTGGGAGAGAGAAGAGGAGTTCTGTGGAGATTGGTTGTGTTCTGCCTGTCTCCCATCAGTGGTTGTTAAGCTGTTATCTATTTTAAATAAACCCTTACTTCGAAGCCTACTACGCTCCAGATTGTTACTACACAGTATTTGGCGACGATTACAGAAATCATTTTTGGAAACCGTAAGGATACTGTTTGGTAATGTACATTTCAGCTTATATTTAGCACAAGTAATTTTCTTTAAACCTAGCGCTGACGGTTTAAGAATTTTCATGCATATACCTTCTAAGCTTTCATTACCGCAACCAGTGTTAAATAGTATTTGTAACTCTTACTGTTTCTGCTACCAGCGTTAAATTGTAATTGGATCTCTTACTGTATTTGTTGTGCCGTTATCGACTGCATCTATCGAGCGGTAGGAAACGATTTCCTGGCGGCATCTTTCGAATTTCAGTGTGCATCCCTGTTTTCTTTCAAGCATTATACGTGCACAAGAATTCTCCTCCGAGACCGTTCCAATTTCCTGATTGTCCTGCTAGGCATTGTGGGATTGGTAAACTCTAACCCTATGCAACGTAATGAACGCAAATTACGTGCCACCATTTTGGAAATTTTCGTCAGTTTCATTTCTTCGAGCATATTAGACGGAGCTGTTTTTCATCCATCACTATACTTTTAGCAATTTTTAATGTTTACTAGTGCTTAAAATGTAATTACTTATTTCATAGTTTGAAAGTGATTCTTCAACTATCTAAGCACCGTGGTTATCTGCACATCTGTTTTCATCATTACTGCAAGGTACTATTTACTACGTAGTTTTTAATTTCCTTATTGTGTAATTATTATTTATTTAATTATAATATCTAACATTGCTGCACCTCCACATTTTCTGCAAGTAGCAGGGGAGCCAAATATTGAATGGGATCTATGGTTTCCAATGTTTATGGCTTATGTGGATATGTTTGAAAAAGATGGTTGTTCAGCAAAAAGGAAACTGGTGCTACTTAGACATTGTTTAGGAGGTGCAGGCATAAAGGAATTTGACAACTTACCTCCAATTGAAGATGCTGGAGATAAGGATGTCTTTGGGAAAGCCACCAAACAGATGAAAATTAGTTTTGGAAGGAAAATAAACACAGTAATTGAAAGATTCAAATTCTACTCACGTGCTCAAAAAGTAGAAGAATCTATAGAGGATTATGTTTCAGCGTTACGTTCTTTGGCTTCTTCATGTTAATGTTAATGTTAATGTTAATTGGAATTTATTGAGCGCTCGTACGCCCGAAGGCTTCATGGCGCTATAGAAAAGGAACCAGGCAAGGCAGTCAGTAAGAGGAGCTGTGCTGTCAGTAGTGAGCTTGGTGAAAAGCCAAGTTTTCAGGGATTGTCTAAAGCTGAGGATGTTATCGTTCAGCTTTATGTGGAGGGGGAAAGAGTTCCAAAGACCAGCAGCAAGGTGGTCAAAACAGCTGCCTCCAAGGCGTTTCCTTTTAAATGGAGGTACGATCAAAAGTGATTTATAAGTAGATCGGAGATGACGGGAGGGGCAGTATTTTTTGAATAAATCTCTGATGAATAAAGGGCCAGAGTCATTCAGAGACCTGAACAATATGCACCCGGCCTTGAAGGCCACACGCTGCTCAACTGGCAACCAGTGTAGCTGTTTAAGGCCAGATCTAATAGATTGCCTCCTAGGTATATTCAGAAGAAGCCTGGCGGCTTGGTTCTGAACAAGCTGGAGACGTTTGAGCTCTCCTATTTGGAGGCCAAGATAGAGGCTGTTAGAGAAGTCCAGCCTGGACAGCACCAAGGAGATGACAATCTGAGTGAGGGCTGCTAAGGTAAAGAAGCGAGCAATTTTTTTTATTTTCTTCAATTGGAAGATACTGGAGGATACCACCGCTCCAACCTGTCTTTTTAGCGAGAGATCCTCGCTAATGAGGATACCTAGGCTCTTGACCACAGATGACTTAGATGGGGGGACTCCCATACTAATGGGCCAAAAGCTGGAATTCCAACTAAGCGAGCTCTGTCTGGGCAAGACCAGCTCGGTCTTGCCCGGATTGAGCTTCAGATGATTGCAGCTCATCCAACTCAGTATGTGGGACATAGTTCTTTGGAATTCAACCACTGAGTCCTGGGTGTTAAGAGGGAAGATGAGCTGCAAGTCATCCGCATAGTTGAAGATGGTTACATTTGCATTCCGAAGGGAGTGCAAGAGAGGGCGTAGGTATACATTAAAAAGCAGGGGGGATAACGAGGAACCTTGTGGTACCCCGCAGGTGGTAGATATAGTGGGAGCAGAGAAAGAGCCCAATCTGACCGATTGAGTGCGGCCCGTGAGGAAAGAGCGGATCCAGCTCAATGCAGGACCCCTGAGACCTGCCTGTTCGACACGGTCGACCAAGATGGTGTGGTCGACCGTGTCGAATGCAGCAGAGAGGTCCAGTAGCACAAGCGCCTGATGGATTCCTGCATCTGCATTCCGCCTTAGAGTGTTTAACACCGAGAGAATGACCGCCTCGGTAGAATGGCAAGGTCGGAACCCTGCTTGATTCGGTGCCAAGTACTCGGTTTTTTCCAGAAAGCTGGAGATACTTTCACAAACATGTGACTCCAGAAGTTTGGCACAGTATGGCAGCAACGATATAGGTCTGTAGTTAATAGGATCTAGTGGGTTTGCTCCTGCCTTTTTTATGAGGGGAACGAGAAGAGCTTTTTTTAGACTACATGGGACTTTGCCCTGTGCAAGAGACCCATTCATTAAAGAAAGTAGACACCCGGGAAGATTGGTGCCCACTTCTTTCAAAATGTGAGGGGGACAGATGTCATCGGGGGAGCCGGTTTTGACTTTAGTTAGAAGTTTGAGTAGTTTGATCTTATCTATGAGGGGATAAGAGTCTAAGGTGGCAGGGTTGTACAGAGTGTCATCAAACAAAAAAGAAAGCTGAGAGATGGGGATGCTTTGCTTGATAGTACAAATTTTATCAAAGAAAAAAGAATTCAGTGTGTTACAAAATTCTTGGGTGGGGACTATCGGAAGAGAAGTTCTATCATTAGAGCTGAGATTCTCCACAATATTGAACAGCTCTTTTGACTTATTTTGGGCCTTGAGAATTTTATCCGAGAAATAATTAGTTTTACATTTAAGAATGAGATTTTGATAGTCCCTGCGAGCCTTGCGAAAGTTGACCCTATCGTGTTCTAAATAGGCTACGCGCCACTTGCGCTCCATTTGACGAACCTTAAGTTTAAGGCTTTTCAGGTGAGGTGTAAACCACCTGTGAGCGTCATTGGGGCGAGAGCGGGAGAAGTCAATACAGGGTGCATGAACATCAGCTGCCTGGAGCAGCCACTCTGAAAAAGCTTCTTCTAATTTGTCAATGTCCTGTTAAAATGATGGACAGGTGGAGGTTAATGAATCAAGAAATGCCGGAATAGCAACATTCTTCCACATTCTTGCCTTCCCACCTTGTTGAGACATAGGTTTACTGTTTTTTGCGATGGTCATGCTGAAATTGATCAAGAAGTGATCCGACCAGATGCAAGGCAAGATGGAGTTAACTGCCAGAGAGATGTTTTGAGACCAAATTTGGTCAAGGCTATGCCCTTTCTCATGGGTAGGGAGGTGAATGTGTTGAATGAGATTGAGGTCCAAAAAAGTTTCTTTAAGTGTGGCTGCCTGAGAGTCAGATTCCACAGAGTCCAGCCAAAGATTAAAATCTCCCAGCAGTACAATTTTGTCATGGGTAATAATCAAGGGGGCAAGTTGTCCCGCTAGGGATGCAACAAAAGTGGGCATGTTTTGAGGGGGGCGATATATGAGGATTACAAGAAGTGATCCCGTGTCCAAATCCATTTTAAAAATTAAATTGTCTGATCCTGTCAGATCACAAGATGGCAAGAGGGAGACTTTAAGGTTTTTGCGAATAATCGCAGCGACCCCTCCGCCCCTTTTGCCAAGTGACCTATCAACATGCAGTATGTAGTACTCAGCGGGGACTGCCGCCAGGATGTCAGGTAAGGATGCCTCATTAAGCCAAGTCTCAGATAAACATAGAAGATCTGGTTGTTCGGCCTGAAGCAGAAGGAAGATGTCCAAATGATGTTTTACCATGGACCTGGTGTTTAGGTACAAACATTTGAGAGTAGTCTGAGGCACATGTGGAGATAAAGGGGCAGACCAAAGTGCGGGCTTGTGGGCTTTTACAAGCCTAAACTCAGGCTTTAGAATACCATACGTGGCGGCACGCTTTAAAATGTGAGAGGGTGGGGGGAAGCTAGCGCTGTCAGAGGGTCTTAATGACAGCAGCGAAGCAGTGGAGTATTTGTATATTTGACCAGGGGTTCTGGCCCCGAGCCCCGGTCTGCCGCGGACGGGCGCAGACGGGCTTGACTTGTGTGCGACTTCGGCGCGCATTCGTCGCGCCCGCTGCGCTCGTCCGCTGCGCTCCTGGATGCACATAGTTTTAATGGCCTGCCTCCAAGGATAGCTAGACCGCTCAGTCTGGTCCGGCTACACCAAAGATGGCGGCACGTCTCACCCTCCACACAAACGGCACCAGCCGCGATGGAACGGGGCGGACGACACAAAAAAATACAATAGTGCAGGTAAGTGATAACAGCACAGTGCTTAAATGATTTTAGTGTTTTAAAAAGTCAATTAAAATATTCCTTCGCGCTAGCGCCTAAATCGCGCTAGAACAAGCTACTGCTTCTTCTGAGTGACTGCACTGCAAAGCAATGATTAGCAGGGTTCACGAGGGCCAGGCTGCTGCCACCAGCCAAGCGTACTCGAGTGGCCCTGAGTGAGAGAGAGTTTTATGGCCTGCCTCCGAGGATAGCTAGACCGCTCAGTCTGGTCCGGCTACACCAAAGATGGCGGCACGTCTCACCCTCCACACAAACGGCACCAGCCGCGATGGAACGGGGCGGACGACACAAAAAAATACAATAGTGCAGGTAAGTGATAACAGCACAGTGCTTAAATGATTTTAGTGTTTTAAAAAGTCAATTAAAATATTCCTTCGCGCTAGCGCCTAAATCGCGCTAGAACAAGCTACTGCTTCTTCTGAGTGACTGCACTGCAAAGCAATGATTAGCAGGGTTCACGAGGGCCAGGCTGCTGCCACCAGCCAAGCGTACTCGAGTGGCCCTGAGTGAGAGAGAGTTTTATGGCCTGCCTCCGAGGATAGCTAGACCGCTCAGTCTGGTCCGGCTACACCAAAGATGGCGGCACGTCTCACCCTCCACACAAACGGCACCAGCCGCGATGGAACGGGGCGGACGACACAAAAAAATACAATAGTGCAGGTAAGTGATAACAGCACAGTGCTTAAATGATTTTAGTGTTTTAAAAAGTCAATTAAAATATTCCTTCGCGCTAGCGCCTAAATCGCGCTAGAACAAGCTACTGCTTCTTCTGAGTGACTGCACTGCAAAGCAATGATTAGCAGGGTTCACGAGGGCCAGGCTGCTGCCACCAGCCAAGCGTACTCCATGTGCATTTGAAACTATCTCATATGAGCAAGTTCTCAGAGATCAAATAATGATGAAGACCAAAAGTAAAGAAATTCAAGAAAGACTTTGGTTGGGCACAGAATCTTCACTTAGCGCAGTAATCAATATCGCAAAGGGAATTGAGCAATCTGAACTATTTGTGTCTGAAATTAGAAAGCAAACTTCAAAGGCACAAAACACTGAAACTGAAGTTTCTATGGTTAAAAGCCAAACAAGCTTTAATACAAATCCCAAAAGTTTCTTCAAGAAGGAAGTTGACAAGAAAACTGTTGATAACAATTGATTTAAAAAAAAAAATGTTGGTAACTATAAAGGGTGTCCTGCATGAGACAAAGAATGTATGAAGTGTAAAAAAAGGGGGCATTTTAGTAATGTGTGTTTTTCCATCCAGAAGGTTAATTACATCTCTCAAGAGGAAGAAGAAGTTCTCCATGGATTAAATTCTATACTTTCAGTGAATGAAACTGAACATAAAAAATGTCCCTCTTGTATTACCACGATTGATGGGAAACCAGTTCAATTAATAGTAGACTCATATTCATGGTATACTATTATTGGGAAGAAGTTATTTAGGGCTAGATGTAGGTAATCGTGAAATGCAGATTCCTTAATACTGAATTTTACCGATTCGGTATTAAGGAATCGGAATCTCCGATGTACGTAAAGATTCATTAAAAATTGCCGAATCTGTATTAATCGGTACAAAATAGTGATTCGGAATGGATCGTTAAAAAAAAAATACCGAAACCCTATACCGAATAAGTAAACACCGATTCGGTAATTTAAAAATTTGGAAATTGTGGAATCAGCCAATGCTATGCATCCCAATTACCTCCCAAACAGGAAGTGGCCACACCCAGGCAGCTGCACTGAACCTGGAGCTGACTGTGAGGCAGGTAGCTGAGCAGAGGAGCCAGGAGCAACACAGCCTCTTTTTGCAAAAAATACCTAGCAAAATGGCAAACCAGGAGAGAGAGAAGGAGGGAGCAGAAAGGAAAAGAAAGCAGAAGTTCAGCGAGAGGGAGCTGGAGGTCCTCGTCGAAGACGTCACCAATGACCTTGAGAAGTTGTTCGGCAAGCAGTCCCTGCATGTGCCGCAATCGCAGAAGAGACAGATCTGGCTTGCTTTTCAGAGCAAGATCAATGCCATCGGAGTCACCCAGCGATCCAGAGAGGACATTAAAAAAAGGTGGTATGGCCTGAGGAAGACTGCAAAATTGAGGATGGCGAAGAGGCAGAAGCAGGCAGGCAAAACTGGAGGAGGGAGGAGCAGAGCACCTGCACCAACAGCCCTGGAGCTCATGGTTGAGTCCACCCTCCAGCCAGAGATTGTGAGTGGCATTAGCGACGCAGAAAGCTCAACCAGAGCTGCCACCAAACAAGGTAAGATGCATGCATGCTGTGCACCCCCCTCCCCAACCCCAATCACCAGAGAGGTATAGGGACTCCCACTCCAGTCCATGTTTTACTCATAACCTGCAATGCATTATGGGAGATGTAGTCAGAAGTAACACATGTTCAGAACAGTCAGTCTAGCAAACCCAAAGGCATGTGACAGCAATTAGCAAGCAGAGGACATTCAGAGTGATTGGCAGGCATAATGTTTATAACAATACAAATGCTGCCAGATAAGTGAGCATATCTATATTCTGTCTTTACAGGTGAGACATCTCGTAGTGCAGCAGAGGGGAGCAGAGGGAAGGCACCCAGGCCAGAGGGGAGACAACAGGAGGAGGACCAGTCACCTGCAGGGCACACAACGACACCACCACCACCATCACCACAGCTCCAGACAACGCCACCACCACCACCACCAGCACCACCATCACCACAGCTCCAACAACACCACCATCACCATCACCACTGCCACAATCAACGCCACCACCAACGTCACGCAGGAGGCATGCCGTGGCCACCCTCCAGCAGATGGAGGTGTCTGAGGTGGACAGCACAGGGGGCCAACAGTCGACAGTGGCTGAGGGCGGCAACAGGGAAAGATCCCAGTCCCCATCAGAGCGCGCCCACACATCCTCCAGACGCCGCAGGCCAAGGGCAGCCAGTCCTCACATCTAGGGCGAAGATGGCAGTGTGTTCGCTGGGCTTGAAGGCAACATACTGAAGGTCCAGCGCCTGCAGGGGTGAGCGATTAGGTCAGTGCAGCGGGAGATGGCACACATGAATGCACACATGCATCGCATAGAAAAGGGCATCAGTGACATTAACACCACCATGGCTGAGGGCATGAGTGACGTGGCGTCGGCTGTGATGCAGCTCTGCAGCAAATTGGAGGAGGACCGCCTGTCTAGGCGGGTATACAGCCTTCACAACAAAACTTTTACAACGAACTACCATTACAATGAAACTTTTACAACGCAAACTATTACAACGCATAGCGCTGGGGGGCGCTCTAGGATAAGGAATAGGTTTAATGTACTATCCAACACCTTCCCTACTATCCACGGGGACTGGAGTTGGAATAGTAAATTAAACTATTCACTATCCAGCGCCCAAAAGCATTATGCGTTGTAATGGTATGCGTTGTAAAACTTGCGATGTAAAGGTAGGCGTTGTAAAAGTATGCGTTGTAACGTCATACATCCGTCTAGGCGCAGGGGGAGGCAGACACTGGATGCTTACACCAAGGTGGTGAACCGCCTGTCCACTGCTACCTCCCTCATGTGCAGATGCTCAATAGCCATGCAGGAGGAGATGGCACACTGTAGTCGGGATGTGGCTAGGGGGATGGTCACAGTGACCTCAGCACTTGAACTGCTGCAAACAGACAAGGTGGCAACTACAGCAGAGGGGGGAAAGTGAGGAGGCTACTAGCCGTAGTAGCATTACGCCCTCTCCCACAGAGACCAGGAGGCGCAGTGAATGCCATAGCGCTGGCCCAGGACGAACTGGCAGTGCAGACAGTGGGGCAAAGGAACGTGGCAGTGCAGCGCGGGGGCGCAAGACATAGAGCCAGCCATGGTTGTACAGAAATGGGTGATGTAACCCATGGGTGTAAGGACACTGCTTCTGATCTTGGTGGTGTGCACTGGTCATTAAACACCATCACTCAAATACAGTAACTAGCTATGTCTCCTTACTCACTCAGAAATAGTTGCGTGTTATCTCAGCCCGTCTGTGTCTCCCATCCGGTACTGCTGCCACACTAGCAGCGCTGTGCTCTGGCAGTGGATTGTCCTCACCCTCGTCCTTAGAGTCAGTTAGTTCCACTGCTGTTCCTTTCATTGTGGCAAGGTTATGCAGCATTGCACATGTTGCTTTTATTTTGCAGCAGGTGATGGGGCGGTACTGACGTGCACCTCCACTTTTGTGGAGGCAACGGAACCTGCTTTTTAGTAGTCCAAAGGTGTGCTCCACAACGTTGCGTGTGCTTTTATGTGCCACATTGTATCTTCTATCCCTTGGGGTGGATGGGTTGAGGTATGGAGTTAGTATGAATGGCTGGACGGCATATGTGCTGTCAGCTAAATTGGAAAGAAAGTGCCATTAATTTGGGTCACCAGTACATTCATCCAAGGTATACATCAGGGTGTGTCACATTGATTTACCTAGAAGGTATCCTTCTCCAAATTTACCAGCAGCCAGGCGTGTATAGATCCCACTGTTCCTGAATCTGTGGAAGTCATGGTTACTCCCTGGGAATTTGGCCACAATGTCAGTAATGATGAAGTCTGCATCACATATCACCTGCACGTTGATGGATGGAGTGAGTGTATTTGCGGTTGCGGTATATGTATTCTGTTGCAGCAGGTGGGCAGATTGGTATGTGGGTCCCATCGATGCAGCCTATTACATGTGGGAACTGTGCCTTTTGGTAGAATACAAATTCGATATTACCGAATTTTGGTACATCGCATTACTGAATTTTTTACTGATTCCTTATTTACAGAATCGGTATTTTGGGGTTTCGGTGTCGACCGATCGGTAAATAAGGAATCGGTAACTGATTTCCCTTTAATTTACCGATTCATTATTACCGATGGCATTCAGTAATACCTATATCGCACAGGGCTAAATACCGGTCGGTATTGCTGAAATTTACAGAATTTCCGCCTTACCAACCGGTATTTGGTCACCTGCATCTAGCCCTTAATGATTTGTGGGGCATGAGAAAATTGTCTCTTCCTGATATTCAACCTGGAGGGTATTCAGGACATAAAATTGATCTTGAAGGTTTTTTGGGGGGCAAAACTTAAATTCAAAGGTAGAATAATTAAAGGAAAGTGTATGTAGCTACTAAGGGTGTACCCATTCTTGGTTGGCCACATCAACACGAATTAGGGATTAAACTCGATCCCAATGCTTCTCCCTCGGTAAGTGTTGTGAGTACCAATAGTGAGACGCCAGGGATAAAACTTAATTTGAATGTTTCTTCTTCAGAAAATGTTCAGAATACTAATAATGAAATGTTTGTTTAGAGCATTAAAAAGAAATACCCAAAAGTTTTTGAGGAAGCATTGGGAAAATATACCAATTTCAAACATAAAATCATTCTCAATGATAGAGCAATTCCTGCTAGACATGAAGTCAGAAATGTTCGTTTAGCTTATAGGACCAAACTTAAAGAGATGTTAAATGATTTAGTTCAGAAACAGATAATTGAGCCTATCGAATCGTCCCCATGGGTTTTTCCCATAGTTTTATTGCTTAAGAGCACAGGAGAACCTTTGCTTATGTGTGGATCTCCACAGTTTAAACATAGAAATGTGGATAGACAAACATCCCCTTCCCAATATTCATGAATTAATTACCACTTTGTCTGACGCCACTGTACTTTCTACAATTGATTTAGCAATTGCCTATCATCAGGTGGAGTTGCATAATGATTCCAAGAAACTAGTGCTCACATGCATCAAAGTCAATTGCATTCGCAAACGGTGCGAATCGCAATTTTCGGCCGTTTGCGAATGCAATTGACTAATTTGGAATGCATCATGCATTTCGCAATTTTAGGAATCGCAACCATGTTGCGATTTCTAAAATTGTGATTGCATTTAAGAAGTCGCAATTTCAGATTTCTTAAATGCAATGCATGATCATTTTTTAATTGCGAATCCGCAATTTGGAAGTGGTAAATTAGCATGAGGTTGAACTTCATGCTAATTTAGCGAAAACTTTCAAATATGCACAAATTGCATTTTTGAAAGTTTTAATTCACACACACACAGGCCCTTGGGGCATGTGTGTGTGTAAATTGCATTTAAAGTTACATTTCAGGGGTGCAGGCAGGGGTTCTTTGGACCCCCCCTGCACCCTTGAAATTGCATTCACATTTTGCGAATCGCAATTTGAAATTCGCAAAATGTGAATGCCTTCCCATTCATTCTTATTTGGCCCATAGGAATCAATGGGAAGGGTTTTCCTTAATTGTGATTCGCAAATTGTGAATCGCAATGAAGGAAAAATACCGAATCGCAAAAATAAATGCGAATTGTTCATGCATTGCAGTTTGCGATTTCTAAATTGCGATTCCTTAATTTTCGCAATTTAGGAATCGCAAATGGGTGCAATGATGCATGTGGCCGTTACTGCTTTTATAACTCCGGAAGGCATATTTCAGTTTTTGCACATGCCATTCGAACTAGCAAGTGCAGCCTCAGTTTTTCAACGTTTAATGAAAGATCTCTTCGAAAATTGTAAAGGGGCTATTGCTTTCGAGGATGACATTTTAATATTTGGAAGTAATTGTGAGGAACATGATGAGAATTTAAATTCTGTTTTGCAAAATATTCAAATGAAAGGTCTAACATTGAAGTTCTCAAAGGGTAAATTCAGACAAAATAAGGTGGAGTATCTAGGTCATGAAATTTTCCAGAGATGGAATTAAACCTAAAATTAACCATGTACAAAGTATCACTACGGCACCTATTCCTACTTCAAAGGAACAATTGTGGTAATTTCTGAGTCTTACAGAACTTTATGGAAAGTCTGTACAAAATGATTCCACCATTGTTCATCCAATACGATAGTTGTTAAAATAAATGCCAAATTCTTGTGGAGTAAAGATCAACAGGAGTCCTTTGATATTCTTAAAAATAAGATTGTTGATGCCCCAGTTATGAAACCATATACTGTTGGTAAAGAATGTATAGTTTGTGTGGATGCCAGTAATATTGGTCTGGGAGCTGTTTTAATGCAGAAAGACAAAGGTGAATATGTAGTATCCTATGCTTCTAGAACAATTTGTGACTGAGAGTTTAATTACTCTACCATTGAGAAAGAATTACTTGCGTGCACATGGGCAGCTCAACATTTTCGTCAGATGGTATGGTGAACAGATAGGTTAGGAATTTTTCCCCGTGTACTTTAAGCGATAAATCTGTGAAACCTCTCTCTGTTGACGTTACCCCTGTTGAGTATGCTCAAGGTCCTTGGAGGAAGTTGGACATTAACATCATTGGTCCATTTAACTTTCAATCTGGGGCAAAGAGATGTTTGTTTTAGTTTTGATTGATTATTTTTCAAAGTGCCCTGAGTTATAAATTGTAGAAAAAGTCTCTTCTGAGAAAGTGGTTGAATTTTTGGATGAGATATTTTGTAGAGAAGGTTTACCCGAAGAACTTATTTCTGATAATGGTCCACAATTTATAAGCAGGGAGTTTAAGTCTTTTCTTGCTAGTTGTGGTATTTTGCACAAGAGAGTTTCGAATTATTTTCCACAGGCCAATGGTCAGGTGGAACGTTTCAACAGAGTAGTTAAAGAATCTTGTCAGTTGGCCATAAAAAGTGGAATGAAATGGAAGAAAGTGTTGCAAGCTACATTGTTAACTTATCGCACGTCTCCCAATTCTGTAACAGGACAGGCTCCGTTTGAAATGTTACGTGGCAGAAAACCTGGTTGTAAACTCATGTCATGGTGGTTAAAGGAAAACAATTCTTATAATACGGAATTATATTTGAATGAAGTCAGAGATCGGGTAAAAAAGTATCAAGAAAAGATGATACAATATAACCCTAAAGGAAAATCTAATGTTTCTAAATTGAAAGTTGGTGATTGGGTGTGAGTGAAATTTGGTGGACATGTAAATAGGAAACTGTCTAAATGGTCTGATCCTGTAAGAATTACTGACATTTTTTAGCAAGGCTGTTAGAGTAAAAGGTGGTAAAATTTGGAATTTCAGATGTACTTCTGTATGTAAATTACATGCAAATAAAACTGCACCTAATTGTTCAACATCTAAGTGTTCTAGGAGTCTGTTAGCAGGGTGTGTGAATGGGCTGGGCTCTCATTTGAAACAACTCTATCAGATGATGGGTGTGCGTAGTAGGGAGTGTGGATTGATTGGCCTTTCCTTGCATACCTCTCTCTCAGATGATGGGTATGCGTAATAGTGTGTCTGGATGGGCTGGCCTCCCCTTTCAGACCTCTCTCTCAGATGACAGATGTGCATAGTAGGGTGGATGGAATGTGAATGACCTCTCCTGTCAGACCTCTCTCTTAGATGATGGATGTGCATAGTAGGATTGTGTGGATGGACTAATCTCTCCTTTCAGATCCTCTCTCTGAGATGTCAGATATGCATAGCAGTATGTGGGGAGGGATGTCCCTCTCGTGTCAGACCTCTCTCAGGTGACGGGTGTGCATAGTAGGGTGGGTAGATGTACTGGCTTCTCCTTTCAGTCATTTCTCTCAGATGACGCTGGCTGCGTAGTAGTGTGTAGAGAGGAACTGCCATGTTCTGTAAGACCTTTATCTCAGATGACAGTTATTATTAGTAAAGTGTGTGAATGGACTGACCTTTCCTTTCAGACCTCTGTCTCAGATGACGAGTGTGCGTAGTAGGGTGTGTGGATTGACTGGCTTCTCCTTTCAGACCTCTCTCCCAGATGACAGGTGTACGTAGTAGGGTGTGTGGATGTCAGATCTCTCTCTCAGTTGACAGGTCTGTATAGTAGGGTATATGAGGAGTGACAGACGTCTCTTATCAGACCTCTCTCTCAGGTGGCATGTGTGCATATTAGGGTATGTATGGGCAGAGCCTTAACTCTACTCACAACTCTTCCCAAAACTAATGGGCTTAAATATTAGACTCTGATAAACAACATCTCCAGTAATTCACCTTCCTACATTAAGGAGTGTATATACCTGAGTGTATTCAAACATTACCTACTTCTTCCTTCTTTTCATGATGCTGCAAATCTCGTGAGATCATAACTTTTTTAGATAAGAAATAACCTTCTACTCATCACAGTACTTATCTCTTACACAATTCCTCTCAAAAACAAGGGACACCATATGCATTCCTACTAGCAGAGTATATTCAGAACTTATTTACTCCTTTTTACTGATCACGATTCTGCAGGAGTCCCACAAGATCGTGAAAATTATTTAAAAACAATATATATTTATTTTCTTTACTGTAGTTTTCCCCTAGACATCTCTTCTCTAAATCTTGGGGGACAGCATACCTTCCTGCTGCCCTCCTAAATAGTTTATTTACTTAATTTCCACAACACTGACTCACAAGAGCGTAAATACTCATGGGAAAAATTAGCCTCTCAACCAATAACAGGCCTCCATTTTTGATTTTGTGCTCTCGCACGATGCTCACAAGACTTCTACAGGCCCAACTGCCAAAATGTACAATTATCTTTGATCCTTAATATCTCAAAAACCACTGAACAGATTTACACCAAATCACAAAAAGCACACACAATCTGAGGACCAAGATCTAGCTTCCTGCCGAATTTGGTGTCATTTCGTTCAGCGGTTTTTGTCATAACCTATCTTAAAGAAGTCTATGGAAAATACATGGAGATTTTACATTTTGGGACCCCATTTTTTCTCGCCCTCCCACTTGACGTATCTCTCCGAAACTGAAGTAGACGACCTTTGTTTTTGGGAAGTTTTGTGAGGATTCGTCAAACAGAACCAAAGTTATTTGTAAACCACAAAATGCTCCATCTATGGAAAAGCAGACATACTATAACTACCTAGTGGCGACCACCACTAGGTAATATATACTAAAGTCTTAGTACCAATAGCTAGGCGCAAATATGTTGGCAATATGGGTCCTGTGCATGTGTAAACTTTATACATATGTAAATACAGCCAAATGGACCAAAAATGCGAGTGCAGGGTCGCCGTTCTCTGCATTACATCAGTAATATTGAACTAGTGAACACCTCCCTCAACAGAGACTAGTGCAACAGAAATGGCACTCTATATCAAATCATGTATACTGTTACCAAGCTTGCTCTGTCTTTTGGACCCTTCCATACTTGCTGAAATGTGTGCAAGGGAAACATTTCATCTTGAATCTTGTAGGCCTACTCTGGTTGTGAAATGCTCTTGGGGAGTCAGAGAACAAGCTGTGGCAAGAACACTAGGGTGTAAGTATTGTTAGCAGTGTTGCTGGTGCCACGGAGCTACAGAATGCCATTACTATGGGACTACTTCTAGCTTTCACACAGGCGCACAATGCCGATTCGGCTAAAAGAGCTTCAACACCCCAAACAATCCGCCTCCCTACCCCAATTGTTTGTTTTATCCCAGACTGCTGCAGTTTTCTGGTCACACACAATACTTTAGCTCATGTGTGCTAGGCTGCAGTGCATATGGGACTGCTACACTGATGACCCTGGCAGTGCAGCACCTGCAGCCTGTGCTGCACTTGTTTGAAGCATGATGCATCACAGCAGTGTTGTGGGTCAGCTACCTAAATCACGCAAACTGCCCAGGATGGGCTGGAGAAGAGGGGTGAAAGGTCATTATTTTATGTGTCTTTAGATACATTAACTTGCTGATGCTGGCACTGTCCTGGTAAATAGCTTTTAGAACACTGTTATTGAAGAGAGTGCTAATGTTAGCCCATTAACAGGAGATGCTGGTATTTACATCTGAAAGGCTATCTCTGCCCTCTCACCCACTCGGCTGTTTAACCTGTGGTTGCGTACAAGGAAAAAAGACAGAAATCCAGGCACTCAGTTTTATCATTTCCATATCACAACTATGCGCTTTGGCAATACTCACAGGATACCATCATCTACTATTGTTTTTCAGCCGACAGCATTTTGCAGTGTGGGACCTGTAGTTTCCCTTTTAAATTTCATTGGGTTATCAAAACCCCAGCTTGCAAAGTTCTCTTGGCTGAAACACTGGTAGGTAACACACTAAAGAGCGAGTGAGTAATAGCCAAACCCCTCATGAATTTACCATACATTCATGTATTCATATAGAATGAACGCTGACCCATCTCGTGTAGTATGCTTAATCAGTAGTTTCCATGTCTTTTACTGGAACGCAAGCGTACTACTGTTCATTGGCTGACATTATTTTCCTTAGTTTCGGTGAGGTTATGTCACTTACATCGAAATTTAGGGGCTGATTAGCATGGCGGGCGTACTTTCTCCACCCGCCATAGCCCTGGGAAATGGGACCGCCCGCAATGCATGCGGCAGTCCCGCACACACAATTATATGGCCGGGATGCCCGCCACCCCCTCCCAAAACGTTTCCCCAAGAATGGGAAGTCGGACAATAGTTGACTTTTGGAAGGCGGGAGGGAGTCACCCTCCCGGCCGTATTTTTTAAAATATGAAACAAAATTTCAAACATTAAATAAAAGTTTCATCATTATGCATAATGTACAATTTGTCATTTATTACATTTCGATGCAGTCATGTACTTTTGGCTAACATCCTGAAAATGCATACACTCTAACTCAAATTGTACATCCTAGCATTAAGGGCCAACGGCAAGGTCTTAACCGGTGTCAGATCCCCACTACCAGACTCCCGCCCTCACGGTGTGAGCGGCGCATGCGCAGAGGACTGTACCCTCATTGCCAACTGTAACTTCCCTTGTCGTGGTGGGGGCCCCCTTTCTACTCGACGCCATCTTAAGGGTCGTCCGAGTTCCCGTATGAGGTCTCTGTAGGAAGGACAGCGTGGACTCTCCCCCCATCCCCACACTCTCTATCCGCCGTCGCGGATATCCGGCCCCGGGAAATTAGTAGGAGGGGCATTTAACCGCCTCCCCCCCTGGGAGGGGCCCATGGCCATCTCCCCCTAGGCGCCCCATCCTTAGTGGGTGCCGCCTCCCCGTGGAAGGGGCCAATGGCCGTCTTCCCCCGGGCGCTCCCATCCATTGTGGGTGGCGCCCCACTCTAGGGACCTTGAAATTACTGCTCACCGATCATGACCTTACCGCCCGACAAATAAATACGACAGTTGTTTACCTATTAAGGAAAGAAAACTCGACATCATCCTACTGTGCCATCAATTGCTCTTTCCTGCAAGAAGACATCTCTGCAAAAGGTCAATCTTTATTCTCAACATTCCTTCATTCTTTCTACCAAGGAAAAAAGGCCTATACTTCCATCTCTCTGCAAGACTTTATTTCTCCAAACATTTGCCATAAGGGGCTGGTGGGTGGGTCAAAATTGCTGCTTGTTCCGTCGAGGGCTCACGGGCAACGAGTGGTGCAGCCTTCCGATCCGAGGAACAAGAGGACGCTCCTCTGGATTCCCGCTCCTTTATTCTTCTGCGGGAGGGCGTGTACCCGTCCCCGGTATGCCTACGGGGCGTGGTCGTCTTCTGTTGAGGTGTCTAGGACAACCCCTCTTGGGCGGGGGAAGGCGCGCCCCGGCTACGCCGCTTCGGGCATACCAGCCGGGCTAGGCCCACCCCGCCCAAAATGGTTTCCCGGGAGGTTCGGGGCACCCATCCATACATTTGGGGGGACCGAGTGGTCGCCCCTTTCCATATGGCTGGGATGCCCGCCACCCCCTCCCAACACGTTTCCCCAAGAATGGGAAGTCGGACAATAGTTGACTTTTGGAAGGCGGGAGGGAGTCACCCTCCCGGCCGTATTTATTAAAATATGAAACAAAATTTAAAACATTAAATAAAAGTTTCATCATTATGCATAATGTACAATTTGTCATTTATTACATTTCGATGCAGTCATGTACTTTTGGCTAACATCCTGAAAATGCATACACTCTAACTCAAATTGTACATCCTAGCATTAAGGGCCAACGGCAAGGTCTTAACCGGTGTCAGATCCCCACTACCAGACTCCCGCCCTCACGGTGTGAGCGGCGCATGCGCAGAGGACTGTACCCTCATTGCCAACTGTAACTTCCCTTGTCGTGGTGGGGGCCCCCTTTCTACTCGACGCCATCTTAAGGGTCGTCCGAGTTCCCGTATGAGGTCTCTGTAGGAAGGACAGCGTGGACTCTCCCCCCATCCCCACACTCTCTATCCGCCGTCGCGGATATCCGGCCCCGGGAAATTAGTAGGAGGGGCATTTAACCGCCTCCCCCCCTGGGAGGGGCCCATGGCCATCTCCCCCTAGGCGCCCCATCCTTAGTGGGTGCCGCCTCCCCGTGGAAGGGGCCAATGGCCGTCTTCCCCCGGGCGCTCCCATCCATTGTGGGTGGCGCCCCACTCTAGGGACCTTGAAATTACTGCTCACCGATCATGACCTTACCGCCACAGACCGGATAGTTGACCGACTATCCGGTCCCCCCAAATCCTCCTAAAGGTCATGCTTCCTCAAACCCCTTAGCCATGCTACGAAGTCTCCTATGAGTAAGTCATTCCCCTCCCTGGACAGGTGAACCCCATCGTTCAGCTACATTTGATCACCCCGAATACACCCATGAGGAATGTTATGCAACTGCGCAGAACGGAACAATCTACCTATTTTATTATTGACCCGTTTAACTGAATGGTTCAGTGCTGACACCGAAAGGCCCCCCTGCCACATCTTCCTAGGAATCATGTGGGACCAGGCAATCGTACACCCCGGGACTCTTTTAGCCAACCAGCTAACCGCTGACAAAATTCGTTCAAGTAACACTCGTCTACCCAGTGTCACCAAGTCGTTGCCTCCCAGGTGTACTATGACTACAGACGGCGGTGACCTATACCGCCCTAGAAGCCCCTCGAAAAATGATTCAAAGTGGTCAAAAACGAGCCCACCCTTCCCATGGAAGGACACTCTGAACCCGTATTCCCCAGGTGCGTGAATCGCGTCACCTTCCTTGAATACGTCGCCGGCGCGCCTCACGTATGAGTGGCCCACGACCCATACCATCCTCTCTCCAGTCGGTGGCCTCTGACCGCTGGTCTCCTGGTGCTGGGTCGACCTCAAATTCCGCCCCGCGTGGCAGGCTCGCGAAACTGTAAAGTAAACAAAGACAGAAAACGTGAGTGCATGTCAATTGATCACTCACAACATGTGCAATCGCACATACCTCTTGAAGCAATTCGAGGACCAACGGCCCAATTGTTTCACTTCCTCAGCACTCTGACCCCTGGCTGTAGCCTCAGTAGCAGCCCCTATCCTAAAGGAGTGGGTCCCAAAATCGCACGGGTCCATGCCCGCGTCAGCGATTGACAGTGCTAGCACCCTCTGAAACTGAAATCTCGTCAGTGGAGTGCCATCCTTGTGTCGGAGCAAGCTCCCCCCCCATGCGGCCGCCCTTAGCGCCAAATAGTCTTCCACACACTTCAACGGGCAGATGGGGGACCCACGCTTGCGCTGTACGACCACACTGTTTCCCATAGCCCACTGGTCAGTCTTGGACCTGGCTATCACGATCACCATCGAATCACCCCTTATTTGGATGTGATCCCTGCACAAGCCTCCCTCCATATCTCTCTTGTTCCTTGCGACAAGTTCGCTCACCCTCATAGCCCCATGGAATGCCAATGTGAACGCTCCCCGGAACAGAACTGCTTCAAAATGGGAGGAACACGTCTCATCCAGCTTTGCTAAAAGCAGAGACAGTCTGTCTAAGCCAATCGGGTGCCTCGTATCTTGCTTGCAACCCTCAAGGCGCTGCCAGCCGCGAAGGGCTTTTTTCACCAAAAAGGAACCTGTAGGGTCTTTTATGCCGTGTACCTGGGCCATGAATGAAATGGCCGCCCTATGCCTACTGGCCGTTGCCGCTGATCGGCCCTCTCTGTGCAGCGCTACCAAGTACCCCAGGAAGGATTCCTCCTGACCCCATTTCTGACTCTCTGTGGGACCCAAATATGTGCAATAGGAACGAAACGCTCCTTCGTATGCTTTCCTTGTCCTGGGGGCTAAACTGGCTGCCACAAGGTCTTGTAATCCGGGGCACCGATTAGCCATATTGTTTCGGGGAATGGTGCTGCCTCTAGGTCCGCTGTGGGTAGATAACCCCTGAATGCCTGCATATGTGAACGAGAGAGTGCATCAGCCGCATGATTCAGTACACCTGGCACATGTTTCGCCCTGAACTGTACATTCAATCTCATGCAAAGCAGCACAATTTCTTTCAACAATCTCAAGATCAATTTGCAGCGTGCTGCCTGTTGGTTAATGCACTCGACAACAGTCATATTATCAGACCAAAACACCACTGAGCGGTCCCTGAAGTCATCAGACCATGTCATCAGAGCAACCCAGATGGGGAATAACTCCAGGAAACCAATGTTACTTGTGAGGCCGTTGGAGTGCCACCATGTTGGCCATGTTTGTGCCGACCATCGATTACCTAAGATGGCGCCAAAACCCACGCTCCCTGCTGAGTCGGTCCATAGACCTAGTTCATCTGAAGATTCCGGCGGGGAGTTCCACACGACTCGACCGTTGAAGTCCGCCAGAAATGCCATCCAAATACGCATATCCTGGCGAACCTCCCCTGACAGTCTAGTACGGTGGTGACCCTCTTTGAGACCTACCATAGCTTGCGCGATAGAGCGCGAAAAGGGGCGGGCCATAGGCATCACCCTCAATGCAAAATTAAGCTGACCCACTGTTTGTTGTAACTGGTGCAGGGTCACTTTCTCCCCACTCAGGCATTGCATCAGGGAAGCCCGAAACTTGACCACTTTGTCCATTGGCAATCGGAAACACCCCTCCACAGAATCGAGTTCAATTCCCAGAAACTCCAGTGAAGTAGATGGTCCAACCGTCTTACCTGGTGCCAATGGGACTCCAAATTCACTCATGAGGATGCAGAAATCATACAGCGCCTGTGCGCAGTTCGTATCACCGGCTGCCCCCAAAAACAGGAAGTCATCCAGATAATGCATAACATGTCTATGCCCTGTAGCCTCGGTGAATGCCCATTCTAAAAAACAGCTAAACATTTCAAAATACGCACAAGAAATGGAGCAACCCATGGGCATGCATTTATCCATGTAATAACTACCCTGAAATGCAAAACCTAGCAGGCGCTGATCCTGCGGGTGCACCGGAAGCAACCGGAACGCTGATTCGATATCACATTTCGCCATCAGCGCCCCAGGGCCTAGGTGGTTCAACATGGCCAAGGCATCGTCGAACGATGCATATCGTACTGCACAAACTTCTGGGTCAATGGCATTATTCACCGAGGAACCCTTAGGAGCAGAAAGATTATGTATGAGTCTAAACTCCCCTGGGTCCTTCTTCGGGACAACCCCCAACGGGGAACAGATGAACTCAGCCACCGGCGGGCAACGAAAGGGCCCAGCCACTCGCCCTAAACTGACTTCTTTTGCTATTTTCTTTTCTGCCACGCCTGGGTTGTGCTGTACCGATAACTGGTTTCTACAAAAGGAGTTCCCCCGAAAATCCCCCGCCGGGATGTGGAAGCCATGTAAGAATCCCTTTCTCAACACCCCAGCGGATACATGATCAGGGTATTTGTTTAACCAAGGAATCATAACCATGAGATCAACGGGTGTAGGCAATCGGTCACAAAACTCTACCTCACTCCTGTTTAGACCCGCCTTTACCCCCCGTCCCGCCAATTTTTGATCTACATGCACTTTCCGGGTGTGAGGAATTCCCACAGCCGGCACACACATGCTTAAACTTGCATGTCCCCTGTGGTCTGTTACAGTTGACTCTATTGAAGCCCCAACAGACCCCCCCTTTTCCGCCATTCCCGCCAACTCTGGGCTGGTAGCCCCCCCCTGTGCCTGCTCGAAAGGGCACCCCGGGCTTTTGGCGGACCACTCCGGACCCGCTCCCGCCTGGCGAGGACGTACCTGTCGCCCCTGGCAGGAGCTGCTTGTGCCATGACACCGAGTCCAAACAATCCCAAGACAAAGAAGCATCAAATTCTTTTGCTTTACGGAATTTCATGTCATAGCCTTTCCATTCTTCCCCCTCATACATTGAATAGAAATCCATAATGCGATTCTGATAGCAAATCAAATCAGTCATAACCTCGGGTTTACGTTCCCCCATCACTGCGGTAAATATAGAGAAGGCCTTAACCCAGTTCGTCACTGTCTCGTCCACCCTGAACTCGGCCATCTTGGCGCGCCAGACACTCGGGTGCCACAAATCTTTCTGTGTTTTAGCATACTCCATCTCGCGATGGTCAGTTAACAATGAAAACATGTTGACATACTTGTCTCCCCATATTAACTCTTTCGTGGCCATGGGAATGTGCTGTGCAACCTTTTCCCGCCTTGAGGGTATTGAGCCCTCCCCCACCATCGGCAATGCGAGCTTACCCGGATCGGCCATTCCTGCCGCCGTCTTTTCCTGACCAGCTGCTGGTACTCCAGGTGCCACCTGTGGGGGAACAAGAGGAACACTCGCCTTTGCGACATCTCTCGATTGCCGCAACTGCTTTATTAATACTCTGGCTTCCTCGGCCGGATCTCCCAGGGTCACTGTGCCCCCGACTTTTGTTTTGAGCCATGCCGTCAACTGTGCGGCCAATTCTGGGGGCATTTCATCATCCTCGGTCGAGGTGATCACCACCGGGATAGGCTGGCCTAAATCTGGTTCCTGAACCGGGTTACCAGCCGGTACGAGGGGGACGATGGAGGGTACCTCTGGGACCGGGACCCCACCCGAGACCGCCCTTTCTTTGACCCGCTTCCCTCTTAACCCGGGGACGACTCCCGGCAAGGCCGGGCCTATTACCTTTTTCGGCTGACCTGGGTCGTTCAATGCGGCCAATTGCTTCTTCACCTCCGCTAGACCTCTCCCGAGCGATTGGACTTGTCCGAGCTTTCGGTCCATACAAGCCATCCGGTTCGACAACAGGCGTAACACCATCTCCGTCTCGGAACCCTTTCCTGCTTTCTTGTTAGGCATGGTTTCGAGTCTTCCGCCCTTGGTTGATCCACGAGGTCCTGAAATCTGTGAGCCTTCGAAACTGAAAGAGAAAAACAAGATTAACAAGTTCAAAATTGCTGCTTGTTCCGTCGAGGGCTCACGGGCAACGAGTGGTGCAGCCTTCCGATCCGAGGAACAAGAGGACGCTCCTCTGGATTCCCGCTCCTTTATTCTTCTGCAGGAGGGCGTGTACCCGTCCCCGGTACGCCTACGGGGCGTGGTCGTCTTCCGTTGAGGTGTCTAGGACAACCCCTCTTGGGCGGGGGAAGGCGCGCCCCGGCTACGCCGCTTCGGGCATACCAGCCGGGCTACGCCCACCCCGCCCAAAATGGTTTCCCGGGAGGTTCGGGGCACCCATCCATACGTATGGGGGGACCGAGTGGTCGCCCCTTTCCAGGATGCGCCCGCCGCATCCCGCATTCTTATCATTGCTGAAAGCACCACCCGCCGCAATCGCAAAAATGCAAGTTGTGCATTTGATTGCACAACGTATCAGGCACTGCGCAATGCCTGCCATGTTGTACATGCAAATTCAGGGGGGTATCATAGGTGCCCCCCATATGCACCCCACCCCCCAAAATACCTGGGGTCCCACTATGAGCCACCAAAAGCAGAATCCGCATGCCTTTCCGTGGCGGCAACGCTGCCACAGAAAGGCATGATTCTGTCCCCATACTAATATGGATGGTGGTGTCTAGCAGACACCGCCACCATGTTAAACCCTTTTCCGCCCGGTCGACGGTCTTCCCGTCCGCCGCGGTACCCCTGCCATACTGATATGGTGGGGATAAATGGGTGGCGGGCGGGGAAGGATGTAGGGCAGATCGCCACTGCCATGCGGCACGCTTGGAAACTGGGATTGAAATCAGGTTTTCTGATTAGATATTGTGCAGTTCAGATCCTGGATGTATTCCACATTCTTTCCCCCTTCTGTCCTGCTTAAAATTTTATTAGTGTCCAAAGAGGAAAGTTGGTTGTCTTATGTTTCCTATGCAAGGCCTTTACTGTTGTCATAGGTGGACCAACATTATGCTCTATTAACCACTTGGATGCTAAGGGTATTTGCTCTTCTTCATGTAATTTCCATTGAAATCAATGGAAACTCCATGACGAGTTACCCTTGTCATTAGCACTGAAGGGGTTAAACCATATACAAGAGAGATGTTTGGATAGTGTGCATCCTGAGCTAAATTATTTGATGTTGCTATCCAATTTGATAATCTCTGAAAAGGAAACCGAGTCAAGAAAAGTATTTGCTCTGGGTCAGTGTTTGGTCAAGCTGGGAAGTTGCGATTGAAACTAGGGTGTGTGGTTTATGACCCTGCAACTAGTTTTGCCCTGGGTCATGAAATAGCTGCCAGCTTGCCTGGGCATGTAATGCAAGGGCATTCAAATTATTATTCTTTGTGTTTTTTTTTATAAGATGTGGAAGTACCCCTCTTCACACAATAGCTACAATTTGGGCAGAAACAGTGCAAGCATCCCTCCTTCTGAGGACAAGTACCACTAGGGTAACATTAGAACACACAGCTACAAATTGGGCAAATGCAGTGCAAGCTTTAGTTCTTCAGAGAATAAGGACAACATGTCAAAAGCAAAGCAAGCTTCTCTCTCTGAAAGAATGAAACAAGTGCAATCTTCCACTTCTTTAGAACAGTTTTATTATCACAGAGTTGTACAATCTTTCATTGCTTACAGAAGATTAAATGATAAGGCATGTAGTTTACTGATAGATCACTGAAGTGGGTATTTAACCCCTTCGGGGCTGATGACGAGCTCAGCTCGTCATGAGCGTAACCTGCCGGGCGCTCATGACGAGCTGAGCTCGTCATGTAACGCGGTAATTTTGAAATTGCCGCGTACAGCGGGAAAAGCCGCCGCATTGATGCGGTTAAATCGCTGAGAAAAATGTATAGGTTGATGAGTGAGAGAATATGCAAGTTCAGACACAATTATCACTTAGGTGATATTCCACATCAGCATCCTGAAAATCCTCCTGCTGTGACTCTGAGACCTGTTTTTATTGATTCTTTGTTTTTGCACATATTGAGAAATTGCAGTAACCTAGTAGGTTATTGTTACTTACAACAGCCATGCCATAGTCTAAGTAACTATTCTCTAGATGGGCAGACAGGTGTCAGCCTCTTCAGTAAGGTTTTGCATGCTTGTGCATCAGGTTGTGTGCAATTCCAGCCTCGGGGCTGCACCTATTCAAAACATAATGGGCTGCCAGCGGGCCGCAGTGAATTGAATTGATTTTGTAATGCGCACAATACCGAGGGTGTCTTAGTGCTGGGTGGAGTAAGACGGAAAAAGGGGGCAAGGACCCGGGAAATGGGTCGCCATACACTAGAGCTAAGTCGGCGGAAACAGCCAGGTCTTCAGCTGCTTTCTGAACAGCTGCAGGCTGTGTAGGGAGCGGAGGGCCAGAGGGAGGGAATTCCAAAACTTTCCCCCTTGAATGTCAGAGTCTTCCCCCCTATTTTAATCGCTTGATTCTCAGAATCTGAACCTTATGTTCTGTGCTAGGTCTCAACGTTCTACTAGGAGTATACCATGTAAATAGCTCCTGAAACTAGAGGGGGCCAGTTCCATGAGGTGCCTTATGCTTTAGGTACAGAGCTTTGAAAGAAATTCTCCTCTCCATAGGGAGCCAGTGCAGGTCATGTAGTAGAATCGACACAGGTTTGAACTTAGGGATGTTAAGAAGTGTTCTGGCCATTGCCTTTTGGAGAGACTGCTGTTTTGGTATTGAATATTTTAGAATACCTAGATATAGTGTATTACAGTAATCTAGCTTCGACCCAACAAGGGCCAACATTACAGTCTTCTGAAGTTCAGCCGGAATAAACAGGAGTATTTTAAAACAAATCTGTAGCAAATAGTAGCCCCCGGAGGTCACTGCATTGATCTGAGCACTGAGGCATAGCTTGGTGTCAAAGATGACTACCAGATTTTTAGCCTTCAGAACTGGCTTCGGTAAATCCCCAACTTCTGGGGCCACCACAGCGCATTCCAGAAGGTTTCATTCCCAAAAAGCAATATCTCAGTTTTCCCGAAATTTAACTTTAGGCAGTTCTCCTACATCCATCCTGCAACTGTGGACATGCAGCAGCGGAAGTTGTTGGCGTCGTTCTCAACCTGGGATGTTACTGTTCCAAAACCTGTGTGTCGTCAGCGTAAGAGAGTATGGCCAGGTCAAAGCTCACGATAAGCTGTACCAAAGGGGTGACATAAACATTAAAAAGCATTGGACTAAGTTCCGATCCCTTTGGGACCCCACATGTGAGAGAGTAGGGCCTGGATTTAACCCCTCCCAACTCAACCCACTGTTGCCTGTTTTCTAAAAAGGAGTTCAGCAACGATAGTGCCATGCTCCTAAAACCCAGCGTATGCAGGCGTTTTCTCAGGACAACATGATGGACCGTGTCAAAGGGGGTAGAGAGATCAGGTAGAATTAGTGCTGCTCTGCCACCCTTGTCCATAAACAGTGACAGCCTTCTACATAGAATTTTGCAGGTCATCCAGAGATTGAACTGCATAAAATATGGGAGCAGTGAACCTGAGTGTGGGGTGGTTCTGAAAAGTGGCCATAAGAGAACAAAGCACTTGACAAGTATTTTGTGGGACTCTCACCTTCAGATAGATTGATACAAAATATAGTGTCCACACTTTAAAATAAAAAATAAGACCGGAGTCTTATCTCAGAGCTTTATGAGATGATTCTACGCTGCCCGCGGAAGCAACGTACCAAAGCGCAGGTCCGCTGGGACTGAATCTGCCTACAAAACGGCGCCTACTGGTACTACACGCCTGCGCGCATTAAGATGTGGGACAAAGCGAAGTCAGGCCTCTGTTGGAGGGGTTGTGGGATGTCCGGGACCTTGACCCATTTGTTATGGCGATACCCGAAGCTGACACGCTATTGGGCTACAGTCCTTGACGAGCAAGATTCTGCTTTTCAGATTGCACTTCCTCGGCTACCTGAACATACGCTGCTGGGGTTACCTCATTCGAAATATTTCCCTTTGCGCTCTCTTAGGGGCCGACAAATTGCGTTGGCTTTGCTAGCTGCGCGATATTTCCCTTTGTCTCAGTGGGGTTCCCCGGCGATACCTGATTCTCGAGATTGGATCCAACGATTGTGGCATTCCCTTGCAATGGAGCGCCTCTCCTTGGGTATAGATGTGAAGGGCTCAGAATATGCTAGGCTCTGGGGTCCTTTTCTACAACTCGTGTCCAAAGACCTGCGGGAAGTGACATGCCCGAAGTACTTGCAAATCTTAAAACTTATACCCCTGGAACCCGTGGGGGCCACACCGGACACTTGAAAGACCATTGCATGCAGTCGAACTGAGTGGATGGATCCGTGGGGATAGTTAAGGTGTAGAGAAGCTGATACGGAGCGGGGTGGGTCTGGGAGGCGGGGGGAGGGAGGTTTCAGACAGGTTCAGGGCTAGGGAGGGGGAGGGCTTGTTTTTCCTGTCTCCTAATTTTTTTTCCTTATAAGATGGTGGCTATGAATCAGGTGGGGCGGTGGAGTTTCTCCATTTACGTGGGGTCGACCTCTGGGGTGTAGACCCAGACGCTGTGTCTTTGATCTGTGTATCCGCCCTGCCGGCAGGTTGATGTAGGCAGCTGGGCTTTGTACTGAGATGTCCTTGCCGCATAATAAAAATGATTGACTCTAAAATAAAAAATAAATGTAAGTTAAAGTAATTGATGTGGAATACATTTTTTTATGTTACGGGACGACTCAATTGGTTAATGCAATATCTTCAGATGTGTGTGTATGTGTAACCAGACAGTCACAATCTACATCCTGTTTAGTGCAAGGGAGAATAGTGTCATGTGTATCTAGTGCTGTGAGGCCTCACCCTGCAACTCAAAGCACTATGAAATATGTAAATCATTATTTAAAAATTATATTAAACCAGAGGTGGGTGAGCCACATAAGATTCGAGCCAGGTGCTCAGCGTAAGGTCAAATCAAATCAAATCAAATCAAAGATAGCTTTATTCGATTTTACGTTAAAATCATAAAAGCAGATAGAAAAATTACATACAATAAGATGATGACAATTGATTTAAAGGAAGCTGTATACAATGCATGATTCATGAGTATCAAATGTCAAAACTCCCCTTGCACCAAGGTGCGGAAATAGATCAGCAGTTAATAAAATTACAATCATACCATAGTCAATCTGCATCTAATAACATATTTCAGGTACCTGGACACAGCAATAATAGTCGTTTCATCGACTAGGGTCATTAATTTAAATAACGCAGGTCTGCTTTGTCTTAAGTTCCAAGTTTTAAGGAGAGGTAGTAAATGTCTTTTCCGCCCCCACTCATAAAATTTGCAAAATAGAACAAAATGAATGATTGATTGAGTGGAATGATTGTCACACGGACAGGTTGGTAATTGTGATGACCAATCATTTTGGACAGGAAAAGTTATCATCCTAAAGAAACTTCCAGTTCTCAAACGTGCTAAGAGCATTCTGCTATAGCTAGTCTGATCAGGTGATAAGTATAGTGGTAGCCCAGTGTTTTGCAGCAGAAAATGATGATTAATAACAGAGGACTTCTTGCTCTCGAGGTACCAACGTTGATCTTCCAGGTGGGCCAGGCAAAGTTCTTTCAATGCCCGTCTGGAGATCAAAGACAGTGTCTCAGGGGAATCATAAAATTCAGGGTGGGCGATACTTATGGAAAATTCCCGAACATAAGACAACGATTGTATCCTACTGGAACCTTCAAGTTTAGTGCAGTCAACAACAATCGCCCTGTTAAAGACAGTTTCTACTGTAGTCCAGATCTTATGCCACAACAGCATAGGGCTAATTTTGATTAGATCAGAAATAAAAGACAACGCTAATTCTTTGTGGCAGACGTAGGTGGAGGTGGAGCGGGGAACAGCAAGCAGGTAGCAGAGAAAGCCATTTTCTTTTGTTTGGATTTCATGGCAATCTGCAACTCCCCAGATGCCAGCTCCATATGTGGCCGTTAAGACACATTTCGCTTCATATATATCGATCAAAATGCGCACAGGCCTGTCCCCCAACTTATTTGCGAATTGCTTTAGAGCACCTAATGCCCGTGAGAAGGCTAAATTTCTTGTAGTGATTGCAGATCTCCATGTACCCTTTTTATTAAAAACAATTCCTAAATAGGAAAAAGTGTCAGATAAGCCTATCTTGGATTTACCTAAATTAATATTACAAGTAGTATTTGCCCTTTTAGCAGAACACATAGTAAAAGTCTTTCCTATATTGATCCTAAGGCCCCTATCACCTATGTATTTTGCGAAGCTAGTTAAGGCCTTTTGAAGGCCAATTTGTGTTCGGGCCATAATGACCGCGTCGTCGGCATACAGGAAGATAGGGACACTTTCACCTTCTATTTGTGGGTAGTCCGCCTTTAATTTTAATAAATGGTCTGCCACCCCATTTATATATAAATTAAAAAGAAAAGGGGCCAGGATGCATCCCTGGCGCACCCCTTTCTCAATCGGGAATTTGGATGTACATTCTCCCAGTTTTCCGAAACGAACCTTCGCCCCTACTCCTTTGTAAAGCTCTTTTAAAAAATTCAGAATGTTAGGATCGATACCAAGATCTGCCAGGGTAGCCCACAGGATATCGTGGTTCAAGCAGTCGAAGGCCGAGCTGAGATCTACAAAGGTCATAAATAAATTGCCCCTCTTTGCTGCCGAATATTTGCCTATTACTAAGGCCAGATTTAGGCCTTGTTCGACAGTGCCGAGGCCTGACCTAAAGCCGTACTGAAATTTAGAAAGAATGGCGTTCTCCTCGGCCCATAATTGAAGACGATTTAAAAGAACTCTACCCGCTACCTTCATTAGTGAATCAAGAAGAGAGATAGGCCTATAGCATTTGGGATCATTTCTATCCCCCTTCTTGAATATGGGGACGACAATAGCTTCCTGCCAAGTGGTTGGGAAGCCTTTGGTATTGCAGCTGTTTAAAACATTGGTCAGGAGTGGTGCCCACAGGGCGACGTTATCCTTATAGATGTCAATTGGGATGCCGTCTGGTCCCGGGGCTTTACTGTTAGAACTCTCTGCCAATGCTGTTTCTACTTCGTCTAAAGAGAAAATTACATTAAGGGGGACTACATCTGAAACATCAGATTCTATAGGGATCATATCTTCCCTCACTAATGTTGTTAATCCAATGCAAGTCTCTTGTTTGTATAAATCTGTAAAATAATTTACCCAGAGGGTTTTTTCAATAACAATCTCTATATGGTCAACATCTCTCTCCACAAAAAAAGGAGCGTTAACTGCATTCCAAAATGCAGTAGTATCTTTTAATACACTCGCTTTGGTTAGAGCTTCCCATGCAGACTGCTTCAATTCCTTCCTCCGTTTTTTTAGAGCATACTTATAGGAAGCTCTGGCTACTCTGATGTCCAGCTGATTTCTCGGGGCTTTTTTTAAGGTCTGAATCAAATGGCAGTGGGCTTTGGAACACTCATGATTGAACCATCCCTCTGCTCTACTCTGGCCCCCCTTTCGTACTGAACCAGTTAGTTTATTGCTAATGTGGGCTTGAATCTTTTGAAATGCTGCCATTACCTTAGTGGGGTTAGGATTCTCTTCTAGACAGATCATAAAATCATTTATCTGTTCCACTACCAAATTCTCTGAAAAACTATTTGGATTTACTTTGCACCATTTAATTGCATATCCATTGGTTCTGGCCAAAGAAATCCTATGTAAGTAGATGTTTTCCGCTACATTAGTGGCTTTACTACCTCTCTGTCCTATTTCATAGCTAGAACCAATTGGATAATGCTCGCTAAGTGCGATGTGTTCTAGAGTAAACGAGAGCACACTGCGGTAGTTATTATTAGAGACCAATGTAAAGTCAATGATTGTACGGGACCCCCGCCCACAAAAAGTAGGTTCAAATTTAATAGAAGGAACATAGAGTTTGTTTGCAAAGCCCAGGTCCCATTCAAATAATAGACTGTTTAAAAGGTTTCCGAGTGCAGAGTGCTCGAAATGTGTGCAAGGGTCACCCCTGAGGTTCGCCATGCCACATATCTCCGTATCGCTATACATGCATAGATGGCAATTAAAGTCCCCCGTCAAGATAATAAGATGTTCTTTCTGGTCAGATCCCAGTCCACTGCGGATAGCATCATTTAATTTCTCTAGGACCCTTTGTAGGGCCTCCTTTGGGATGTTATTGTAAAAATTAATCAGGAGAATGGGATGGTTTTCACCTGACCTTAACGTGAGAAGTTGGTAATATTGAGCTCCCCCAGTGGGTAAGGAATTGCTGGTTATACTGCTTTTATAGGATATGTAGGTGCAAAGCCCCCCAGAACACCTCCCTTTAGTGTTAGGTTGAGCTGCAAGGAAATGTGTACGAAACCCCATTATATGTAACTCAGTCTTCTCCCAGCATTCCTGCAGGCAGATCACTCCATACTTGTCAATGAGTTCCACAAAAATTGGTTCCCTTAATTTATTTGAAAGGCCCGCTATGTTCCACGAAAATAACTCCAACTTGACCTTTTGGGCACATTGTGATGGTCCTGTGTCTCGTATGGTGTGGTTTGGAACACGTGCTGGATTTAATAAAGGGGCCAAGCTTGCCAGCTCATCCCTTGGGATCTCAACAGGAGGTATACTTTGTGATAGGCTATCTTTCCTAGTCAGCTCAGGGGAGGCGTTGTGTTCTGATTGTGGCCGGGGTTTATCATTTGCTAAGGGGCAAGGAGGTTTGGGAGGTACTGATTGTTCTACGACCTTGCCCTCAGAGACCGGAGCCAGTCAGTCAACTATATCCAGACACTCGTATCTGTTGGTTGTCTGAATGCCTCTCCAAGGTTCTCTAAAGGCTCGCATCCTATTGTAACCATGGTTACCACTCCAGTCCCCCCAGTCACCCCCCCAATTTCGTCTGCATACTCTGCGCCAGTTACCCTCATAGGCATCATAGTCAGTACCAGGACGCCAAATGGGGGGATAGAAGAAAGAGAGGCGTTTAGTCTCAATCCCTTCATTTCCTCCATGCAAGTCCCAGGAACATATATATTCTACCATATACGGATCCTCTAAATTTATCACAATACAGTCGCCCTGGGTTGTTTTCATTTCCTTCCCTATCCAATGTACCCTACGGACCGTTAGGATCCTACTAGAGTGATTTGGTGGTGGCGGTCTGTTGGTATTCAGCCAGTGGGTGACCTTATTTTTCAAAGACCAGTTCGATTCTTCCCTATAGTCTACTAGCTCAGGGACCCCTGTCATCACTACCACATAAGGGGCTGACTCAGGTGGTAGATCTACAATAGGTTTGCCAAACCCTCCTCCCCCAAACCGTGCTTTGGTTGGGGTGGGGGCAAAGCCCCATTTGACTTCACTTCCTGAAGAGGGTGATTAGTGGTATTCTTAGAGTTAGTTCCCCTATTGTTGTCTATAGTCACAGAAGTCTTTGGTCTTGTTTGTGATTCAGAGGTAGGTGTAGTTTTAGTGTTGCCAGGGGTCCCCCCACATTTTTACTTAATTGCTTCGGGGGTCAGTTTACTTTAGCGATCGTTCTTTTAGGTATCGTTTTAGGTGTTCCATTTTTGATGAGAGCATGTAGTTCAGATAACAAATTCTCCACACGGGACAGTCTAACCTCAAAAGGGGAAAGATGTGTTTTAAATAGCTTATCTAATTTGGTTAGTAGTCACCCCTCAGCTTCATCGGTATCGCGATCGTCCACAAAGATAGTAGAGGCCTCGGGAGTCATGGGTCTTGTATCCCCTATTGTCAAAATCATTTCAGGGTGTGGTTGACCTGAGGGTGCTAGTTGATCGGGTTCCTCTCTAGTGTTATCTATCTCTTTATGTGTTGCTCTAGTTTTTTTTGTTTTTTTCTTTGGAATTGCACCCTCCCGTGTTCCCTTGGATTGTCTACTATCATTAATTTCAGTAGATAAATTCAAACAGAGGTCCGGGGTTTTTTCCAAGGCAAGACTTTGCTCGGAATCAGTTAGAACATGTGATACTGATAAGTCTACCTCAGTCGGTACACTATGGATTTCAACCTGCATGGGGGCTCTGTCTTTCACTTTATCAGGAGTATTTGCAGCTGAGATAAGGCCCAGAGACGATCTTCTTGCAAATGCAAGATCTTGTGAAACTCTTCGTTGTAACTGAGTTATCTCCTGGTCAATGAAGGAGTTTGCCTTTGTTATAAAGTTGTCAATTGGCCCAATCAATTTTTCCCCACCCGCTGCAGTTTTACTCCTAGTGCCTCGGGTAGACGTTATGCCAAAAGAATCCCAAAGGAAAATAGAAAGCTGCCTCTCTGATAGTAATAAATGAGAGGCATGTTAATATACTCTATGAATTACAGTCACAATGGGTTTTCAGTGACCTAACCCAGTCCAGCCTCTATCAGTCACTAACGGGCACAAACGGGCCCGCCCTTGGCCCGGGCTTCGCCCGTGCTTCTCCCGCGCGCGTTTCGCGATGCGCGGTATGACCTTGATTTAAATACTCAAGTAAGAAAGGGCGGGGATTACACGGGAAGATGCACCAGCTGGCGATGACCAGAGGTATGCTGGTCCTCGCAGTCCCGGTGAGCCGCGCTATGAGGTGAAAGCAGGGTTCTTCTCGTGAAATTCGGGCTAGATGCAGAGTCCAATATTCTCCGATATACTCCCAGCAAGGTAAGGATGCAGGCAACGTGCAGACTCCTACGAGCGGTGCCCGCAGAGCGGGGGCCGCGAGGAGTAAAGTACAAGTAGGGAAGGGCGGGTCTTACACGGGAAGAGGCACCAGCTGGCGATGTCCAGAGGTATGCTGGTCCTCGCAGTCCCGGTGAGCCGCGCTATGAGGTGAAAGCAGGGTCCTTCCCGTGAAATTCGGGCTAGATGCAGAGTCCAATATTCTCCGATATACTCCCAGCAAGGTAAGGATGCAGGCAACGTGCAGACTCCTACGAGCGGCGCCCGCAGAGCGGGGGCCGTGAGGAGTAAAGTACAAGTAGGGAAGGGCGGGTCTTACACGGGAAGAGGCATCAGCTGGCGATGTCCAGAGGTATGCTGGTCCTCGCAGTCCCGGTGAGCCGCGCTATGAGGTGAAAGCAGGGTCCTTCCCGTGAAATTCGGGCTAGATGCAGAGTCCAATATTCTCCGATATACTCCCAGCAAGGTAAGGATGCAGGCAACGTGCAGACTCCTACGAGCGTAAGGTCTTCTTGGACTCTCAAGCCCAAAACATGCCAAACTTTGTTCTCGAACCTCATGTGCCAATAATTAAAGACCAACACGCCCAAAACAGGGGAATGATTCAAATCAGGAATACAGAGGCTGGAATCAATTACATATTACATATTAACAATACAAAAAATACCTCTGTAACCATAGATGAAACGTTACTTTTACCTCAGTAGTCCTTTTTATTGACTTTGGGCTACATTAATTCATGTGTTTTTTTTGTTATTTTAAAGAAACGTTTTTTTCCCTTATTGTAAATTAAAGCATACACTCTAAATCGTTTTCAATATTCACAAAAGACAGTGTTGAAAGAACAATATTTACATCACACGCATACACTTAATCAGTAGTTAAGAACCTTTGTACACACATAAAGACAAAGTCAAACATTACTATACATTTAGTTTTGTGTTAAACATAATACACAAACATTTCCACATTTAGTTCTGTGTTAAACCTAATACACAAACATTTTCATAAAGACTCTATTGCTGCACTTGTTCAGTCAAGCTCAGAAACTCTGTTATTCAGTATATTGTTCTTCTTTATAGTTTCTCTTGGCCTCAAGAAGAGAAAAGTCAATGCGTTTCGACCTTCATAATAGGACCAAAAGGATGTATTAGTAGAAGGTCTTCATTAGGGCAGGACAGAGTTCATGTAGGACACATGTTTCCAAATGTTGGTTTCTTGATATCCCAGCAGTGGCTTGGGTGCAGTTTTAGTGGTCAATCAAGCTCATCAATTCAATGTGCTTCTTAAGATTCTGCTACCTTCCGTATTTATACTGTCTTCAAAAGAACGCTGGTATCGCTCCGTGAGCAAACCTGTGTCGACTCTCTGGATTCTTGGATTCTTCTTGCTGATAGCATATCATTAATTAAAGACCAACCATTAACCTTCGTTGTAAAACATGAAAGAGAAAAATATAACCTTCTTGTGGCTGAATTCCACAATGTGAAACCAGAAAACCTGTTCCCACCTTCCTTGCTTGACCAAGTTGTGTGATCCTATGAACATATTCTTTTTCCACTGTGCCTCTTTTTCTTCATAATTGCTTATAAGACTACTTTGAAATACATGAGTTCTGGATATGTGCTGTGCAAAAAATGTTTCTGTTTGATTTAATGCACTATAATGTTTCTCCATATATAAGAATGTAGGCCACATTTAGGGTGCACACAGCAACTGACTTGCATCTTGGTTCACTAATAGCATTGTCATCAGGCTGGGGTGACACACATTTTTCTAGGCTCCTGTTTAACAAATATTACTTTTAATAAATGTGTCTTAATGCTGTGATATATTATTACATACTAAGGTAAATGATTCCACATGTTTAAAAATATATATATTCTTTAATCTTCAAGATACTTTATCATAATCTAAAGGACTTCCTCCTGCTACAACACCCTCCGCATGCTCCGCAGGATCTACAAGTGGATCCCGAACGAAACAAGAAGAACGGTGACACAGGCCCTCGTCAGCAGCAGACTGGACTACGGCAACGCACTCTACGCAGGAATCCCTGCCAAACACCTACGATGACTACAACGCATCCAAAACACCTCCGCCTGACTGATCGTCAACGTCCCCCGCCGCAGCCACATCACCCCCCACCTGAGAGACCTACACTGGCTCTCCGTCGACAAGAGGATCACCTTCAAGCTCTTCATCCACACACACAAAGCACTCCACAACGCCGGACCAGCCTACCTGAACAGCAGACTCAGCGTCCACACCCCCATCCGCCAGCTCCGCTCTGCCAGTCTCGCCCTCGCCACGATCTCCGCATCCAACAAACGACTTCCGGCAGCAGATCCTTCTCCTACCTAGCCGCCAAGACCTGGAACACCCTCCCCACCCACATACGGCAGACCCAAGACCTACTCGCCTTCAGATGACTCCTCAAGAACTGGCTCTTCGAGCAGTAGCAGCACCCCCTCCCTTCAGCACCTTGGGACCCTCACGGGTAAATAGCACGTTTTACAAGTACTCTGATTGATTGATTGATTGATGTTAAAAAATATATATCTTTTTTAATCTTCAAGATATTTTATCATAATTCTACATGATGTTTGCTGCACGATTTATGTGTCAAACATTTTCAGGGCTCAGCTAAGCCAGACCCTTGACGTGGCTTGATTTGGCTTTGGTTCAGGTTTCAGTGAATATTGTTAATTTGTTTGCTTGCCCCCCTTTGTTTTACAGACAGTGTAAGATAGGCTGCAGCATCTAAAAACCATTTAAATGTAGAGGAGACTTTGGGGTCAATTCCGATCTGGGTGGAAAAGCTCTCCGACTGATCCGGATACGGAGTGTTTTCCGACCGAACCAGACTCCTGCAGTACGACAGAGCGAGTACGATGCGGCCGTATGCTGCCAGACTCGGTTCGGTCCGACTCCCATAGAAGTCATTGGGAGGCGGTCCTACGACGCGTACATGGGCTCCCATTGCCTGAATGGGCACATCTCGTACAAGGGCCCCCCTACAGTGGGTATGCGTCGGTGCCATCTGCACCGTACATGCCTGTGTTGGGGAGACCCTTGGGTCTCCCCCTGTGTCCGAGTTGTAGGGCTGCGGGTGACAGGGGGTCCGACGCAGACCCCCAAGGCAACTTCCCGGACGTTTTGCGAGCCAGACACTCCTTCTCGCACAGGCTGTCCGACGTGTGCATCGTACTAACTCGGTCATAAATCGCATCCATTGCACGCCACAGTTAGCTTACGGCCGAGACATACGGAGCGGTACGGACCCGGAAATGACTCTGCGTATTTCACGTAGCCCGCATCATACTTGCTCGCTTGTACAGATATACGAGTCGGGCGGAAAACACGCATACGGCTTGTAGTTTTTCCAGCCGGATCGCGTTCGGTGCCCTTCCGACCCGGATCGGAATCGACCCCATAGTGTTTTCCATTGCTGCCTGTGCCTCATGGTGTCACGCTACCCCTGCCTGTAATCAGCCACTTGCAAGGTGACCATAAATGATATGGACCCTGATTGGGCCACAGTGGAGAGCAGAATTCCCATTTGGAATTATGTTCAGCACAATTATAAGAGGTCTAGTGTACCTGCACATGGATTTACTGGGTGTGGAAACAGTGAAGGATATTTTACTATCTGGAAAATCAAACAGGTAAAATCACTGTGGGAGAAGCCTGCTTGGCTTCCCAGCCCCTTTTTATGACCCCTCCCAACACCTCAAACAAGAAATAGGATGAGCACTATATACCCCCTCTTGCCAGCTAACATTCTCTACTTCCTACTTCACCCTCCTTACCTCTTCTCTCCAACCACGCATTATAACACACTTTTACCACAGCCTTCTACATAGTTTTACCACCTGCTCATGGCAGGTGCTAAATGAGCTTGTTAAACCCTACAGAAAAGGGAATACCTGCAGACCGCATAGTAAGACAGATGTAGAATTTGCAACTACAATTACAAACTGGTAACCATGGTGCCTCTCTTGTGCCCCATACGAGAATGTCCCTTTAAATACCCAGGCCAAGCTAATTGCTATGATGAGTATAGGCCAGTGTTTCTCAAACGTTTAAGAGTCAGAACCCACATTTTAGTACAACAAACTTTAGCGATCCACTTACCTTTAATGGACATGAGGTGGGCGAGTTTTTTAATGTAAATTAAGCATCATGTGGTAGTGTACTGTTATTTGTACTACCACATGCACATTTTCCATTGAAATGGTCACTAAATTTGCACAGACATACAGTTTTATTTATTTTTTATTTTTTTGCAGAGTTTTATATAGCGCGAACTAGAACCGAACCGAATCAGTTATCAGAGCGCTTTACATAGCAGCAGTTACGTTACATGAGGACACACTTTCATTTTAGGCACGGGGAGATTAAGTGATTTGCCCAGAATCACAGGGGGTTTTATAGATAATATTTATCGATAAAGATATATAAAGATATATAAAGATATATAAAGCTTTGTAGATAAAGCTATATTGCACACAAATGATGATGTATGGTAATCAGGTTTCAGTGAATATTTTTTATTTGTGCATCTTCAAGTGAAGTGTCTCGATTGGTTCTGGTCCTACAAAAATCTTTGTTTCCATCACCCTTCAGAATTACAAAATATTGTGCTTAATTTTGCTTTCCTAGCTGCTGAAGTCATACGGTTTATTTACAGGTATTTACATTTTGTAATGTTAGAAAAAATGACATCCTACAGTTTTCCTTTCACACTTCATGTACCCCAGCAGGATTGTCAAATAAGTCACTGTATTTTTTTTTCTCTGATGCAAGGTGAGAGGATTTGTGAAGCCAGTCCGTGTGTAAAAATAAGCAGCAGAAGACATAAGAGAATATTTTACCTCTGTCTATGAAGCGGCAGCAAATTTGACACGATAAATGGAAAATATAAAAGCGTCTTTATTTATTGCCTGGACTTGCCTGGACTTTAGTAAGCACCCCAAAATCGTTCACAAAGTTTGGGAAACACTGAGAGGTTTAGGAGAATATTGTCATTTTTCTCAAAGGAGCTCAGGAGCAGTAGGAGAGACAGAGAAGTGGTGGTCACATTGAATATCAACAGATTTTGTAAATCAATTGAATGCTGGTCTATAACAACAAAGAGGAAGCTTGAGAGAAAATGGTATAAACAAACTAAGGTTTAGGGAAACGCCAAAACAGTGAGCAGACTTTGGGGTTGATTATGCTGGTGGGCAGATTGCCACTGCCGGGCTTGCGGTGGCGATCCGCCCGCCATCAACCTGATTTACTCCCGCCATATTAATATGGCGGGCAGGCCCGGACTGGCCGTTGCGGGCACCAGGCAATCCCCTGGTGCGCCGCAAGGGTGGGGGCCGGTTTTGGGCTACTGGGGGCCGGTTTTGTTACAGGGCTGTTTATGCAGCATAGCTGCAAAATCGTCCCTGCAACAAAATCGGCCGAAAACCTACCCCCGGGGGCCGGCCGAGCACTTTGCCGGGGCCGGTTTTGGTTCCCAGTCCGGCCCTGATGGCGGGGGAATCGCAGCGGACGCATATTGCGTCTGCCGCTTTTCTGCTGGTCGGCAATTGTTACGATTGCCGGTGGGGTGGAGCTGGGGCACAATATGGTGGCGGTGCCTAGAAGGCACCGTCATCTATATTATGATGCATGCCATGGAAAGACTGGCGGGGATGTGCTTTGGGGGCCCATTGCGGGTACCCTCCTTCATTCACATGCACAAGGTGGCAGGCACCGCAGGGTACCTGCCACCTTGTGCATGGAATGCACAACATGTATATTTCGCATTGCGGTGGGTGCTGCTTACTGCAGCACCTGCCGCAATGTGAAATATGCAGAATGCGACCGCCAGGGTGGCGGTCGCATCCTAATTAGCGCTGCGGGACCTCCGCACGTCTGGCGGCCGGTCCCAGCACGGCGAGGATGGCGGGCGAACTTAAGGCCGCCCACCATCCTAATGGGCCCTTAAGTGAGCAGGAACCATACAACCAAACAGTTGTGAGGCAACTTGCTACTGCCACCCAGCTTCTTAAATGACCTGAATGTGTTTCTATGGCAAATCTGATTGGCTGTCCTATTTAGGGGCCGATTCCAATTTCGGTCGGAAGGGCTCCAAACGATGGTCGGAGCCCTTCTGACCGAGCCGGAACGTGTTGCACGGATTCCTTTCCGACCGAGCCATTCTGATGGGCTCGGTCGGAAAGCAATCCAATTCGGATTTCCGGATCGCGGATGACAGGCTCGAAGCGCCTGTCCGCCGTCTAGAAATCCCTCAGTACTCTCCTGGCCGCCTCTTAGCGACCGAGGGAGTACGATGGCAGTTTTTCACTGCCTTTTCGTGCCGGTTATTCCGGCACGAAAAGGCAGTCGGAAACCATCTTTGAGGCCCCCAGCAGGGACCCCATGGGTGCGATGCTGCCGAATGCCGGCCTGGGGGCACTTATGGTGCCCCTCTGTGGTTCCCTGCATCTGCTGGCAGGCACCTTGTGGTGCCGGCCACAGGGTGCAGGGATGAACTGCACCCCTGCTTTTCACATTGCAAGCATGCTTTCCGCTCGGAATGCATGCTTGCATTGTGAAGTATACGAGTGCGACCGAACCCTGGCCAGTCGCATCGTACTAGCAGGGACGCAACGGATGACAGCAGGTTGGTCGGTTACAGCCCCTGAGCGATGTCAGACGGACTCAGGCCCATCTGACATCAGAATCGGCCCCTCTGTCTCTTCTGAAAGACCTGTCTCTTGTCGCTCAGCTCTAGCCCCTGATTAACCCATCTTCATAGTGTTCACGATCTTATAAATCTCAATTTGCCTTTCTCCCATGTTCTCATTCCTCAAGTAATCAAACATCGCCTACTCCTTCTGTGAGTCATGACAAGTATGTGTAAAACACTATGGATTTGCAACTCATGTGATACATATGTTTTTTAAATGCCACGAGACAATTGCTGGTGCAGTAGCAAAGAATGAGAAAGTCTAGATTAGTGGCATGTAGTTCATGTACTGTAGTTTATTTTCAACGTGGCTATGCAGGACAACTGATTGAATGTCTTTATGTGGTAGACGTCTGCTCATTTATTTGATCAGCTGTATGAAATAGATTTACATTAATTTGTTCTGATTTAAACAGTAGGTATTCATTGCACTAAATATAAACTCAAATTGAAATGATACATTATGGGTTTAGTGTCATCAGCCCATGTTGTCACCAAACCCCAGAAACGATGGCTCCATTCACAAAGCCATTTGCAAGGAAATGGGGAATATTACAGCAGTGCTATCTCATTTATTGACAACTGTCATTTCACAAAGATCCGGCCATGGTTCTAAGCACAGGTGTTCTCTAGTATTCCTTTTGTGCTGATTATTCCACCCAATGAGCAGATTTATCAGTAAATACATATACACCTACTTCATAATGCAAACGTGGGAGTGGGGAAGAGGAAGTCACGGGGAACTAGCATTATGTCTTCCAAAATAAGAGCGAGAAGGGTTCCATCAAGGAGAGAGCAAGTCAAATCCAACAGCACACCGCTAGATATAGGCCCAATTCAGTTAGACCCAGATCTATTTAAGCAGTACTACAAGGCAACCAGGCACAAACCCACTCCAGTCAAGACTTAAAGTGCACCATGAGACCCAGAGGAATTGCAGGGATATCACAAAACAATCAGTGGAGGTGGAGAGTCACACTACCAGAACATAGGAAAAAGTAAAAGTAAAATGAAAGACCAACAGTCTAGTTACACCAATAGCTGGCACAAATACAACATACACACACAGACACTGCACAAAAGAAGGGAAAGAAAAGTGAACAACTTAAATACTGACAAAGGAGGCATGTCATAACAGGAACTAAAAACTGTTGAAAACAGGTGTCTATATCACTACAAAAAAATTCAACAGAAAAAGCACGCACATTGGCACACTGCCAAATCAAAAGGTATGAAAATGTCTATTTGCCTGACTCAGAAAAAAAAAATCCTTTTGTACTCACATTTCATGTCAGTGCAATGTGGGTTTGGGCAAAGAGCTCATCGACCAGACCTGCAGCGCAGCCATCACCAGCTGTGACCAAAAAACACTCACACACCTGGCCACATAAGAAAGCAAGCCAGAGGCATAGCGCTTTCGATACATTGTTAAAATGTTAGTAGTTATTATTATTATTTTTATTGAATTTTGCGTTTTTAGTTCCGTAGTGGGTTGTGGGTTTATAGGGGAATAGGTGGTAAGTAATTTAATCATATACAATGTATTGATTATTTATAGAAGTTATTAATTTTGTTTTATCTGAAATTTGTGTTTTTAGTTATGTAGCGGGTTGTGGGTTTACAGGGGAATAGGGTGAGAAGTAATTTAATTATTTAAAATGTATTGAAAATAATTGTTATTTATTAATATTTATTTAATTGTGATGTTATAGTGTTAAATGGGTAACTTACTTTATTAATTATTGTTGTTATCGTTGTTAATTAATTTAAATTGATTATGGTAATTGTGTAATTAATTTTAGGTGGGTGTTGTGGTGTTTGTAGGTGTAAATGGTGGGAAGGGTGGGAAGTAATTTATTTTTTATTGATGAATTAATAATTACTTGTTAATTAATTTAAATGAATTATTAAGTAATTACATTTGGTATGGTTAATAATATATTTTAAACTCATTATTAATTATGTTAATTATGGAAATAAATTTAAATAAAAATGTTGATGTCTTTTTTTTATTTGTGTGGTATTTTAAGGTAGGAAATAAAATAAATACATGTATGTTTTAAATAAATTGTGTGTTTGGTAATATTTGCTCCTTTTAAATAAATATTGTTTTTAAATGTATTTATTAATTTATTAATTTATTTTATATAATATTTGTGCCTTTTGTTATATGTAATTAACATTTTAAATAATATGTGTTATTTTTATATGTTTAATATATTTAATTGTATGTTTTTACAATATTGTTTATTTATTTTTAAGACTATTTAATTTTTTTTCATTGCTTAAATGTTATTAGTAATTTTTGTTTCTCTGCTATACAACAGTTTCTGTACTGTTGCACTCACTGGAGTGGGAATAGTAATTTTTACCCCTCCGCTATCCAATACTTTTCCTGCTGTTGCACTCACTGGAGTGGGAATAGTAATTTTTAACACTCTCCTATCCAAATCTTTCCCCCAGTTGCACTCATTGGGGTGTGAATAGTCATTTTTACCCCTCGGCTATCGAATACTTTCCCAACTGTTGTACTCACTGGAGTGGGAATAGTAATTATTGCCCCTCTGCTATCCAAAACTTTCCCTACTGTTGCACTCATTGGAGTGGGAATACGAATTTTTACCCCTCCGATATCCAATACTTTCCCTACTGTTGCACGCACTGGAGTGGGAATAGTAATCTTTACCCTTCCACTATCCAATACTTTCCCTACTGTTGCACTCACTGGAGTGGGAATAGTGATTTTTACCCTTCCACTATCCAGCACTTCCCCTACTGTTGCACTCACTGGAGTGGGAATAGTAATTTTTCCCCTCCGCTATCCATCAGTTCCCTACTGTTGCACTCACTGCAGTTGGAATAATTAATTTAATTATTTCACTATCAAACATTTTCCCTACTGTTGTATTTATTGTATTGTGAAATGTGCGTTTTAATTTAGTTTTAATAGTTTAATGTTTTAATTACTTATAGAATGTTTTATTTTATTTTAAATTATTGATATATGTGTATACTTTATTTTTATATAATTTCAAAGTTTAAAAATTAAATGAAGATAATAGTTAATCATTCTAACGTGAATATATTAATAAGTGTAAACTATTATGTTTGCGTGTTTATATTTTTAAAATTAAGTTGAATTTTTATATTTAGTTAAAATGTATATTAAATGTAATTTAATTTGTTAAAGATAATATTAATATTTTATGCATTTAATATATATCATTTTATTTCATTTCTATTTTGTAATCGATATTGTTTACATCTATATTTCTAACTTCAATATTTTTGATTCAGTATTTTTATACTTACCAGTTTAAGTATAGGGAGTCGATATTCTTACAATCTATATTGTTTCAATATTTTTACCATTGATATTCGATCAGTGAACTAACATATATCATCAATCGAGCACAGTTATACGTCACTATGCCACAGTCACTGCACAATCGGCAATGGCCATTTCCCATTTTCCACAGGTGCTCAGTTTCGTCATTCTACAAATGTAGCACCTCAGCTACTAGGGAACAGGAGGCACCATTATTGCAGGCAACACCATTGGCACTCCATTAACATGCAAGCTGTCTGTGATGCCAGGGAAGGCTTCATATATGTATGTTGCGTTTCTTTGTTGAACATATGGCAACTGCATCTTTGCCAGTCTATAGCTGCACATCTGTTGGTTATCGGGGATTATGGTAACATGTTGGTGCTAGGTAAGAAACAGAAACTCACTGGGGCATGGCATTACAGGAACATGCATCCAATCATCCTTCATCAATAGATACTTGATCAACACCCTGAATACACAAATGATAATAATGTGAGGTTTGTGGAGTCAGTGGCATCTGTAACCCTTTCATCCATCGCTTACAAATATGCCGAAACCCTGCACCTAAGCCCCACCCTGGTCCCTGGGCTGCTGCAGAGCACTGGACAGATGTTCTTAGGCAATGTCTGGCCTGACATGTTATCTGAGATACAAGTCTGGATATTGCATCATCATGGCAAGACAGTGCTGTATCAATGATAAAAAGTGTTCAATGTCACAGAGTACACCCAACATCTTTAGATTTCATTGTTGTGCGCAACATGATCCAAATGCCAAACTGGTTCAAGAGAGTACACTTCATTTTCACAGCCATTTGTCATGTAGAAGCTACGAATGTGATATAAGTAATGTGAACCTCAATACATTTAAATTGTGTGCAAGTTAATACTCTGATAATGCATATGTATACACCTGTGTTTCCCACAATGCTGATTTTGTGAGTGAAGCAGGTGCTATACATAGTACTGTATGACTCGTATAGGTAAACCTTTATGCAACCTGGACAGGTGACATTCTGTCACCAATTAAGGTCACCTTTAATTGCTGGGTTTAAGACCATATGCTGAATATGTTTACACACTGCATCTTCTAGGAAACGCTAATGTTCAAGATCAGCAAGTCTGTGTCAGGACTGGAGGCGAGGATTACGTTGTCTATCTTTGTGTTACTTTCCAAACAGCAGTCATATCAACATCACAATAACAGTTTATCAAATGTGCAGCCAGTGGTTACACAGATGCCGATATACATTCCTTCCTCCATGTTTGCTATCCTTCTTACTTCGCCGCTCCGCAGCCTTCAGGTCAAGTACCCGAGTCTACGCTGGGGATCTCCTTATATTAATGCTATATTGTGCTGTATATCTCACTTTGCTTCCCTTTCAGTTTGCAGTTCCTGCGGGAACACTTGCCACTTGTCACACAGGTGGAAGCTGGTGATCTTCTAGGTGGGACCGTGATATGCTGAAAGGTCCTCTGATTGAGGGCACTGACAGCCGTCTCGTGTGAGATGCGCGCCTCTCAGCTCTGAGCTCAGCATGTGATCTAGATGCCTTTGCAGGCTCAGAAGGGCCTTCCTTTCCCACATCGTCTCACTTTAGGCCCCCATCTATCCCCTCCTGGGTGCCATGACTTGGGTGCCCACGGCCCAGACCCCACCATCTCTCCCATTCTAGACCTTGAATTGGACGATTACCAAGGGGAATCAGATGGCGATGGAGACCACTCCCCGCCGTAGTGTACCTCTGCTGATGGTTCCCCCACTCCCTTCTCTACCAACCCGTCCACTGATAGTTCACATGGGGACATGATGGACCTTGAAGATCTCCTCCATCCCCGTTCCTCAGAATGGTTCCCAGCAGCAAAGTGGCTGCCTATGTGGCAGGCAGACTTAGGAAACCTCTTGACAAAGAGGGTGGAATTTCCCTGCCTTTCCCTGGGGGACAAGGTGACTCTTACTCCAGAGCTGGTTTCGAAAATAGCAACATTCCAGGTCAAATATATTCAGACCCAAAGAAGGGCATAGAATGCTTTTGGCGATCGTGCCAGGACAACCTCTCTGGACGTCATGAGGCCCCTAACAAAGATCCTTGATATAGCAGAGGAGTCCAAGGAATCATGGTACCTTATTTCTACAGATGTTGTCTCCGGCTATGCCCAGTGGCCCATCAGTCTGCTGGTCAATGCCAACTGTGCCCTGTCTAAAGATCACCATAGATCCTTCCTTTTCAAGTTGTACCCTAAGCTGGGGGATCTTGCCACTTAGGAAGCAGGGCAATGGCACAAGGGGGTCTTTCTGGAGACCCATTCATAAAAGAACTTGGCAAATTTGTGGCTACCTTGAACTCCCTTGACAAGGCCCAGGCCTCTAATAAAAGGATCTTTAGACCCAAGATTTTCACTGAGACTGGTCGTGGCAAGATGAGCTGAGCCGGCCGCCTTACCTCCCAGCCCCATTTCTTCAGAGGTCAGAACTCTAGGTGAGGACATTAGCAAGACATGACACAATTCAGAGGTTTCACCTCATCTGGGTGATGGCCATGCCAGCATGGATCCAGAGGCAACACAGCACCCATGGAAATAATAAAGGTAAGTCCTATTTCTTCTTCCGATGTGAATATTGGGGGCAGACTGTCACATTTCGTACACAATCGAAGACAGATCACATCCCACTCTTGGGTGTTGTAGAAAATTCAGGCTTTCTAGATAGAGTTTTACAGCTCTCTTCCAGCCCAGCCATCCTCAGCCCATCGCATCCTCACAACACAATGCCTCTCTCTTAGAACAAGAGATATCAGAGCAACTTGCAAAAAGGGCAATTTCTCCATCATCCCTACATCGAGGCGATTTCCTCAGCAACCTGTTTCTAGTGGAGAAGAAGGATGATGGTCAACGCATCATCATAAATCTCAGGAAATTCAACGGGTGGCTGGTATTTTGCCACTTGAAGATGGAGGGTGTCCACCTCCTCAGAGATCTACTTTGTCTACAAGACTGGCTGGCATGCCTGTCCCTCAAGGATGCGTACCTCTTGATTCCCATTTATGATCCTCATCACAGATTCTTGCAGATTCAGTGGAGAGGCCAAGTTTTTGAATTCACAGCCCTCCATTTTGGAGTACCCCCCTGCATTTCCCTGCACTGAGTGGAAGGCACTGCATGGTGCCTGCCACGTAGTGCAGGGAAAGGCACTACATGCACAAGCAGAGCGCACCTGGAGATCAGCCCCTTCGGCACTGCACCTTAAAACTCTGAAGGAAAAGAGAAACGCCTACTTTAGGAAAATCAAGCGCTCAAAATCAGACTTCTTCAGCCTCCAGCTCGACCAAGCAAAAAAACGGCCAAGAAAACTATTTGAACTTATCAAAGCACAATCCAAGGAACAACCCCAACAATCAGATAGCACAATGGGCGATTTACCATCCTGTGAAGACTTCTCTGCTTTCTTTAATCTAAAGACTGATAAGATAAGGAGCGATCTCCTCAATGACGTAATCCTTTACTCCAGCCTCCACAGCATAACACCCACTGAACCTAAAAACAATGCTGCATAGTCGTCCTTTGACACCTACTCAGAAGAAACAATTGACAAACTGCTCGGCACCTGGAAACCCTCTAATCACCTCACAGACCCCCTTCCTGCTAACGCTGTAAAAGACTTTATCCCATTGCTCCTCCCACTCTGGACCAAAATTATTAACAGTTCACTTCAACAAGGACTCATCCCCGACTCACTCAAAGTAGGATAAGTCACGCCCATACTCAAGAAACCAACAGCCGACCCTACTGACCTAAATAATTACCGTCCTATTACCAATATTCCCACCCTTGCCAAACTGTTGGAAAAATGCGTACAACTCCAATTGACAAAACACATTGATCAGTTTGACCTCCTCAACCCTCATCAATCAGGCTTCCGAGCAGGGCACAGTACTGAAACTGCCATGACACACATAATAGACGACGCCCTCCAAATTGTAGATCAAAACGACACCTGCCTCCTCATCCTACTTGATCTCTCCTCAGCATTTGACACCGTCAAACACGAGAACTTACTTGAGCTGTTAAACACCAGAATGGGTCTATCTGGTACTGTTCTCAAGTGGTTCACTTCCTTCCTGCATAACCGTTCCCAGAAATTCAAAAGCAACAACTTGATGTCCCCACCAGTGCCTGTAACATTAGGCATCGCACAAGGATCTTCCCTATCCCCAACATTGTTCAACCTAGTCATGGAACCTCTCACCACCTTGTTACAAGCATCTAATATTCACTTTCACATGTACGCCGACGACACCCAACTATATCTCAAATTACAATCCCCAGAAGACATCAAACTCCTGAACTCAACGCTCAGAAACACCCAATCATGGCTTGTCGATAACCACCTCAAACTCAATGCTCTGAAAACTGAGTTCCTTCTGATCTCACCTTCCGCGAAAATCTCCACCACTCAAACTTGGCTTAAGCACCTAACTGCACTAAATGTCCAACCTACCATCGTGGACTCAGCGAAATCTTTAGGCATAACACTGGACGCCAATCTCAACATGCAGCAGCATATCAGCAAGGCAACTAAGGGAGCTAATTTCCAGATCAATACCTTGAGGAAACTTAAACCCTTCCTCCCAGCCAAGGACTTCCAAACTGCAGTACAAGCCCTAGTCATTCCTCGCATAAACTACGGAAGCGTCGCCCTCTGCGGACTCCCCCTATCTACAACTGCACCCCTAAGAGCCTCCCTGAATGCTGCTGCGAGACTCATCACTGGATCAAAAAAACACTCACATATTTCCCCTGACTTAAAATCCCTGAACTGGCTGCCTTTTGAAGCCAGAATACATCTGAAAATTGCCTGCATGACACACAGGGCTGTACACCACAACTCACCCGGCTACCTCACTCAGAAGCTGACACTATCTGGTGGCTCAAGAACCACTAGAAGCACAAAAAATCTTCTTCTGAAACCTCGAAGATTCAGGAAGGAAAAAACATATAAACGTTCCTTTTCAGGAATGGCACCCAGTATCTGGAATACACTCCCTCCAGAAACCAGACTTCTCTCCTCCACTGCATTTTTTAAGAAAGAAGTAAAAGCTATCCTCATGGCTAAATTTACCTGAATTTTTACTTTGGATCTATTTGAGACTCTGCACCCATTTGTACTATTTGTTTATCTGATTGTCTATTTGTTCCATTGGTTTATCTGATTGACTATGCTCCTTCATGTACCTGCCCTATTTTGCTACTTTTTTGTAAAGCGCTCTGATATCTGCAAAGATCTTGTTCGCGCTATATAAAACTTTCAAAATAAAATAAAAAGAAATGCATTTTTACTATTGCAGCGGGTGCTGCAGCCAGCAGCACTCGCCGCAATGGTAAACATGCTAAATGTGACCGCCACGGTGGCGGTCGCAGTGTAATATCACATGAGGGACCACCACCAGGCGGCCGGTCCCACTCACCACCTCGATGGCGGACGGACTAACTTCCACCTGCCATTGTAATGGCCCCATTTGTCTTTTTGTAGCCAGAGGTTATAAGGTGATCTCAAGCTTAGGATTTCTAGATAGTCGCACATGAGGGGAATAGCTGTTGTCCACGGCACATAGTTTTGCCAACCCATGCCATGCCCACACTGTGTGGTTTGCTGAGTGCATTTCATCTTTGGGCCTAATGATGTTTTTCAATATCACAGTACTCAACTCGTATGGGCTTGAATTCTCCCTCTCTAACCCTCTGTGTGGGACCTGTTGAAAGCTGTAGAGGCGAATTGTGCTGGTGTTATTAACTAATAAACTTCAAAACCCACAGTAAACTCACTCTGCCATTGAAGCCTTTGTAAACTTTTCAAGCTTAATCTGATTTACTTTCCAGCTCGTATCTAGTTTTATCATTAATATTTGTATTTGATGGAAGTAAGCCTCAGTGAGTGGTACAGGAACATTCTGAAACAGATACAACAGTTGTGGCACGAAACCTCAGCATCATCCTGGACTCCTCAGGCTCAATGAACCGCCAGATCAACGCTGTTTCGTCCTCCTGCTTCCAAATGCTCTGTCTGCGCCATATAATCAGTACGTGGATCACCACCAAGTCTAGGAAAACAGTCACCCGCACACTCGTCAGCAACAGACTCAACTACGGCAATGCATGCTACAACGACACCACACAAAAACTCCAAAAGGAGCTGCACAACATCCAAAACGCCTCCACCAGACTCATCCTGTACATCCCACGCCGCAGCCACATCACCGGCCACCACCGCCGCTCCTTTCAAACTCCCTCCAGACATCTTCACTCTGCCCATCAGGCCCTGGCCATCATCCCACATATCCACAGGACCACTGCTGGAGGAAGATCCTTATCCTGGATCACTGACATAACCTCGACAGACCAAATATCGACTGCACAAAATATCGATGCCAAATTATCGAGCACAAAAATATCGATTGCCTATACTTAAACAACAAAACACCAAAATATCGAACCCACATTATCGATTACAAAAAACCACAACTACAAAAATATCGACTAACAACATTATCGATGTTTAAAACATCGAATATCACATCTTTACATGAAATACAGTCAAAATATCGAATACAAAAATATAAAATGCAAATATATCGTTTTTTTAAAAAATCGAATTTACAACATACTTAAATAAATCGCTTTATTATTTTAAAAAGTTGTCATATTCATCACAATTAATCACAGTGTTTCTAAAAATAAATAAAACATACTATATTTTTTTACAAACATTTAAAACACAAAATAACATCAACAATACATTTTATAATACATAAACAACGTTGCTAACAACTAAACATTTCTCACTTCAAATTATATATATTCCTTCACTTTAAAAACATAAATATAATATTACCTATACAAAATAAGGCCTTACACATAAAAAAAACGTTAATTGGCGTCACCCATATAAGGAAAGCAATTACCATAACATGTAAAAAAATTCAAATCCACAAATAAGAATAGACTATCAATTTAAACAACCAATCCTATTTCTGAAACTATTACACTAATGCTATATAAACAAGATTTAAACAGACTAAAAATGCAGACTAAATCTCCAAACTAAAGGAAGGCGAAACTCTGCTGGATTTCTGAAAGAAAACTAATTGACTTCAACATTAAGAAAGCTACACCTATCTAAAGTAAGTACTACTACCTGAATATCCATCGAAAATGTAACTCTCAAACCTCACACCTGTATTTAAAAGCTAAATACCTAAAACATATCTTTTATTTCTACTCTTTATCCTACAGACAAAAAGAATATACAGAAGACCTACACAACACCTGGACATCAAACTTCAAATATAAATAAGTAAGTATATAATTAAAATGTAACTTCGAAGTTTAATAGATAGGTAACTAAATAGAAACGAGCTAAAAACCCACTACCAAAAAATCATAAATACTTGTAAAATATTAGCTCACATTTTGTCTATTTCTACAGGTACAAAAAGATAAACACAGAAAATACCAGTTTCAAGAACATTAACACCTGAAAAGAACAGCTTGAAATCATAAAAAGATATACAGGTAAATCAGAAATGTGTTAAACTGTGTGATTAGAATACAACTTTCATTCTTTTAACAATTTATTAATATTTTCTTTTAATTACCTCCTAGCACTAAAATACAAGCATGACTGAAGAAGCTAAATTCATTTATTCTCAAAAAGGAAAAATGCTTCTTTGTTACATGGGATATGTCTACACTCAAGAGAAACAAAAGGATTTGAAAGTTTTTTGGAAGTGTACAAAATATTATGCCAACAAATGTTATGGTAGAGCTATAACTCAGTAAACCACTGTTACTTATACTAAGGAACATAATCACCCACCCAATGTAACAGAAATAGAGATTAGACAAATGCTTGATTCCCTGAAAGAAGCTAGTACTAGTAGTGATCAACCAACAACTGCTATTTTGAAACATCATTTAAGTGTACTTCCCCAACATGCTTCTAGCCAACTACCATCTATAGAATCCCTTAAAAGAACTGTAGCTAGACAAAAAAGAGCAACATGCACTACTCCTCCCACACCTACAACTTTTGAAGAAGTGCAAATTCCCCCTGAACTCTCTGTAACTCACAGTAAAGATCAATTTATACTATATGACAACAAATCTAAAGATAAAAGAATTATACTGTTTGCCACAGCAAACAACATGACTAAACTTACCCAATGCCAAACTTGGATGATGGACGGTACTTTTTCTGTATGTCCAAAACCTTTTTATCAATTATACACTATCCACGGTCATTTCCAAAATGCTAATATTCCATTCCTATATGCCCTCCTACCAAACAAACAGCAAGCAACCTATCAAGAAATACTAACTGAAGTCAAACAACATACTAACGACTATTTCCCACAAAGAATAATCATTGACTTTAAGAAAGCAATGATAAATAGCATCCTTTAAACATACCCACACACAGCAATACAAGGTTGCTATTACCATTTTAACCAATGTATATGGCGACATCTACAAAACTCTACCTTGAGTGTCCAATACGCCACAGATAGCACATTTGCTTATCAAATAAAAAAACTCAATGCCCTAGCCTATGTTCCGTTGACAGATGTAACTGAACACTATAACTTGTTAATAGACAGCCCCTACTATAAAAGAAACGAAGAAAGACTAAGCCCTATGCTTGACTACTTCGAAGACACATGGGTAGGAAGGCTACACAGATCAGGCCATAGAAGACAACCCAAATACCAAATAGCTTGGTGGAATGTCTACCTTAGCACACTCAATAAGGAAGCAAAAACCAACAATGCAGTTGAAGGATGGCACAATGCCTTCCAATCAACTACAGGCAGAGGAACGCCTAACCTTCACAAATTAATACAATCCTTACAAAAAAAACAGAGTTACCAGGAGCTCCGAATGGAGCAATCAGTAACCCTGATTGGACCTAAACTCACCAAAGAAACCAAAAAAATGTATAACACACTCCAAAGCCAAGTTACCCTCTATCCAACTAGCTAAGGACTAGAATATCTATCAATGATAGCACAAACTATTCTATAAAACATTACGTAACTATACATGTTACATTAAGCATTTATTTTCTTCACAATTCCTTCATTTTTATATGTAACAATTTGCAATTAAACTATCAAATACATATTAATAACATATATTAAATGTATTTTGATAATGTATTTACAAAATGTTACATGCAACGTAACTAAAGCAAAAATTAAAGCAGTTTCCCCACCCACAAAATGTGTTGTAAATACTTACATTTCTGTTGCACCTTCAAACGTGATCCAATTTCAAGCAATCCATACGAAACCGTTGCAAAAACCCATACAATCCAAGGAAGCCCCAAAAAAAGTAAAAATACAAGCAAATCCATAGCGACTCCTCTCCAATGTAATCCACACGATGTACCGTTCAAAACCCGAAAATAGTAATTTAAAAAAAGAAACGCTCCTGGAAAATCCGAAAACCAAAATATGGGGCCGATTAGGATGGCGGACGGACTTGCGTCCGTCCGCCACCCCTGAGTAGGAGGGACCGTCCGCATGGGCAGCGGCGGTCCCTCCATGGCAATTAGGATGTGACCGCCACCCTGGCGGTCACATCCTGTATGTTTTACATTGCGGCGGGTGCTGCTTGAAGCAGCATCCGCTGCAATGTAAAAAACGAAAGCTGTGCATTTGCATGCACAAAGCAGCAGGCACCGCGCGGTGCCTGCCGCTTCGTGCACGCAAAGGCAGGGGGGTACCATAGGGCGGCGGAAAAGCGGCGGACACATTGTGAGACCCACCAGCCATCCTGATTTGGCGGTGGGTCTTTCAGGCCTCCTCGGCGGATTTCCCGCATACTCCGGGCCGGCGGTGGCTTCCGCCGGCCCGGAGTATGCGGAAAATCCGCCATCATAATGACCCCCTATGTGTGTAAAAATAAGAGTATATTAATACTCGTCACACAACTCTGAGAAACAAAAAGGACCTCCTCCAAAACAGTAAAATGCGACGATAACCTGAAAAAGATAAAATACATACCCACCCACACAAATACACCTATACATACATAAAAACAAATATTTATACAGCAAACATATTGATTTATAAACATTTAAACATATTAGCTAACCAAACACACTTACAAGTAAAACGCGGTAAAAAGCAAATATCGTACACTCTACCTAACACCCAAAGCACAATCTTCTCTCAATAACACTATCTAAATAAACCTAAACACGCCACACATACACTTACAATAACTTCATTAAGTTATAAAATTCAATTAAAACAAACTTACCCTCTCCAACGCGAAGCAGCATCCAACCGCGATCTGTTGAAGCACCAAATAAGCCTAAATAACATTACGCGGTTAAAAAGTAGTCCCTGTATATCCCAAAAAGCTATTTAATTTCTATATTCCAACACTTTAAAAATATAAACTCAGTATTATATCATATGTAATTAATGTAAAAAAGTTAGAAAATTATTTCTTAAATCTTCTTTACTTTCAAATAATTATTGAACTGTTATCTAAGTTACTTGAACAAATATATTAGTATTTATATATACATTTTGAAAATAATTTATATGTTAAACAAATTTGAATGTATAACCTTGTTTCAAATAATCTGTTTATAAAAATGCTAATATTATTTCCTTACTTATGTATGTATATAAAAATATATTTGTGTATTTATCTTTGTAAAAATTAATATTATTAATATTTTCTATATTCATAATATTAATTTCTCAAACAAACTATTACTACTTTGTAACCCACAAAAATGTTACTGTAATAAAAAATGTATACATATGTTTCTATGATTTTCCTGTAATTTACAAAATGTAGAAATGAATGTACAACAAATATAACAATATTTTTCAACATGTTTATTCTGACAATTTATTCAATGTCTAACTGATTAAAATAATTGTTATTAAATGAAAAGTACATATTATAAATTTTTTCCTTTAACTATTTATGTTACAATATGTGTGATTAAACAAAAAAATTATTTAAAAGTCATGTTTTTTTTTTAAAACATATATATACACTTAGGGGTCCATTATGATGTCGGGCGGATTGCCTCCGCCAGGCTGGCGGTAGCCACCGCCGGCCTGGCGGAGGCAATCCGCACGACATCCATTGCCAAATCCCCCCCCGCCATATTAGGATGGCGGGGGGGACCGCAGCGGTGAAAATCACCGCCCGCCTGTTTTCCGCCCCGTTGGCCTTGCGGCCGGGGCGGAATATGTTTAATATGGTGGCGGTGTCTGTTAGACACCGCCAGCCATATTACAAAGCGCATTCTGGCACGCCTTTCCGTGGCGGAAAGGCAGGCGGAGTCCCCCTGCAGGGGCCCGTTGCAGGTCCCCAGGGACTCCGTGGGGGTGGGGGGTGCACATGGTGGGTACCTATGGTACCCCCCTGCATTTCAATGCACAACATAACAGGCACCTCGCGGTGCCTGTCATGTTGTGCATTGAAATGCACAACGTGCACTTTACACATGGCAGCGGGCGGAGATTTCTGCTCCGCCCGCCGCAATAGCACCCATACAGGATGCGCCCGCCTGTGTGGCGGGCGCATCCTAATGCCCTGGTCGGGACCCCCGCCCTTAAGGCGGGCGATCCCGAGTCCTGATGTGATGGCGGGCGGACTAAGTCCGCCCGTCATCATAATGGACCCCTTAGTATATTTTTGTGATAATAAAAACTATTTACTTACTAATTTACAATACAATACAAATTAAAAAAATAGCTCTACTTAAAAAAATGTTTTACGTGTTAATAAACTGTTTTTGATTTGTTCCATTTAACCCTGTGTATGTTTCCTTCTTTAATATTCAATATAAATATTAACTAAATATTAAATGTTCTAATTAAAGATGCATTTTAGATTCTAATCATTATAAAAATGTATATATATTTTTAGTACTACAATAACAATAATTATAATTAGTACTAAAGTTTTTATATTTTATTGTAAAACTTTATTATAGTATCCTACCAATAATAATTGTTTTTTTTAAAATCTTTTCTTATTACCACTGCACCAATTATAAAGTCACAAAAACTACTACACAGTAAACCCATACAAATTACAATTCCCACTCCACAAAGTATAAAGTCATGGAAGTTGCTGGACACTGAACCCATACATATTACTATTCCCACTCCACCAAATAAATAGTCAGGGAAGGTGCTGGACACTAAACCCATATCAATTACTATTCCCACTCCACCAAGTGTAAACTCAAGGAACGTGTTGGACACTGAACCCATACAAATTACTATTCTTACTCCACCAAGTATTAAATCAGGGAAGGTGCTGGACACTGAGCCCATCCAAATTACTATTCCCACTCCACCAAGTGTAAACTCAAGGAAGGTGTTGGACACTGAGCCCATCCAACTTACCATTCCCACTCCACCAAGTGTAAACTCAAGGAAGGTGTTGGACACTGAACCTATACAAATTACTATTCCCACTCCACCAAGTGTAAACTCAAGGAAGGTGCTGGGCACTAAACCCATACAAATTACTATTCCCACTCCACCAAGTGTAAACTCAAAGAAGGTGCTGGACACTAAACCCATACAAATTACTATTCCTACTCCACCAAGTGTAATCTCAAGGAAGGTGTTGGACACTAAACCCATACAAATTACTATTCCCACTCCACCAAGTGTAAACTCAAGAAAGGTGCTGGACACTAAACCCATACAAATTACTATTCCCACTCCACCAAGTATTAAATCAGGGAAGGTGCTGGACACTGAGCACATACTAATTACTATTCCCACTACACCAAGTGTAAACTCAAAGAAGGTGCTGGACACTAAACACATAAAAATTACTATTCCCACTCCACCAAGTATAAAGTCTGGGGAGGTGCTGGACACTAAACCCATACAAATTACTATTCCCACTCCACCAAGTAAATACTCAGAGAAGGTGCTGAACACTAAACCCATATCAATTACTATTCCCACTCCACCAAGTGTAAACTCAAGGAAGGTGTTGAACACTGAACCCATACACATTACTACTCCCACTCCACCAAGTAAATAGTCAGGGAAGGTGCTGGACACTAAACCCATACAAATTACTATTCCCACTCCACCAAGTGTAAACTCATAGAAGGTGCTGGACACTAAACCCATACAAATTACTATTCCCACTCCACCAAGTGTAAATTCAAAGAAGGTGCTGGACACTAAACCCATACAAATTACTATTCCCACTCCACCAAGTGTAAACTCAAGGAAGGTGTTGGACACTAAACCCATACAAATTACTATTCCCACTTCACCAAGTATTAGATCAGGGAAGTTGCTGGACACTGAGCACATACAAATTACTATTCCCACTCCACCAAGTGTAAACTCAAAGAAGGTGCTGGATACTAAACACATAAAAATTACTATTCCCACTCCACCAAGTATAAAGTCTGGGAAGGTGCTGGACACTAAACCCATACAAATAACTATTCCCACTCCACCAAGTAAATAGTCATGGAAGGTGCTGGACAATAAACCCATACAAATTACTATTCCCACTCCACCAAGTAAATACTCAGGGAAGGTGCTGGACACTAAACCCATATCAATTACTATTCCCACTCCACCAAGTATAAAATCAGGGAAGGTGCTGGACACTGAGCCCATCCAAATTACTATTCCCACTCCACCAAGTGTAAACTCAAGAAAGGTGTTGGACACTGACCCATCCAAATTACTATTCCCACTCCACCAAGTATTAAATCAGGGAAGGTGCTTGACACTGAGCCCATCCAAATTACTATTCCCACTCCACCAAGTGTAAACTCAAGGAAGGTGTTGGACACTGAGCCCATCCAAATTACTATTCCCACTCCACCAAGTGTAAACTCAAGGAACGTGTTGGACACTGAACCCATACACATTATTATTCCCACTCCACCAAGTAAATAGTCAGAGAAGGTGCTGGACACTAAACCCATACAAATTACTAATCCCACTCCACCAAGTGTAAACTCAAGGAAGGTGCTGGACACTAAACACATACTAATTACTATTCCCACTCCAACAAGTAAATACTCAGGGAAGGTGCTGGACACTAAACCCATATCAATTACTATACCCACTCCACCAAGTATAAAATCAGGGAAGGTGCTGGACACTGAGCCTATCCAAATTACTATTCCCACTCCACCAAGTAAATAGTCAGGGAAGGTGCTGGACACTAAACCCATATCGATTACTATTTCCACTCCACCAAGTAGAAACCCAGTCATAGTTTTGGACATTAAACACATATAAAAAACTATTTCTTAATCACAAAATAGAAACTCTAAATAAACGCTGTACATAGAAACCATTTGTTAATCAATTCACAATGCACTATATATAAATATATTATGGTAATAAACATTTAAATTTGAGTAAAATAATTAGTAATTAATAATAATAATAACTACATCAAAATTGTTATTTAATACTTAAATATTTACATCAAAATTTCCATAAATTTCATAAAAATGTAGATTACAAATCCTATAGAAATAACAACAATCTTGAAAATAAGTATTAATATAAAAAAGAAATATTTAATTAATAAAGATTTGTTAATTCATAAAAAATGTGATATCTTTAAACTATAAATCTTAAACTATCAGACTAATAACAATAGATTATTTGTATTTCTAATTTTAATGTTTTTAACAATATTATTTATAAATTTATCTAAAATGTTCTATATTGAAAAGAAAATTGTATAACAAACAATCACACACTAATCAATATTAGCACCAAATACAACATTAATCTAATGATGCCATATTTTAATGGATAAATCTTTATTAAATATTTAATTACAAACATTTAAACACTTATTTTAATACACAATTAGAACAAATTTAAAAATAAATATTTCTAATATTAGATTTTTTTATAATGTAACAATTTTTTTAGAATTATTATTAAATTTTAATTTAAAATTATCAAAAAAAAATCAAATTTTAAAATCAAATTTCAAAATTTGAAATTTGAATTTATATAATTTAATAATATAATATTTACATAACAAATTCATATTAGTTATACAAATAATACTTTTATATCCTAAAATTACATAAATATATATTTTATTATTATACAATTATTTTAAATTTACTCACATAAAAAATTTTTTTAATTTAAAATATAAATAACTTATTTTAAATTATAATAAATGTATTGAATGTAAAGATAAATTTTAATAATTTTGAAAAATTTTAATTTTGATTTTAAATTATATTTATAATAAATTTACAGTAATTTTTTGTATAATTTATATTTTATAGAGTTCAAACACTATTATTGAAAATAAAGATAATTTTGTATAATTTTAAATTTTTTAAATTTTTTTAAAATGTTTTTACATTTTTTTTTATTTATATTTTATACAGTTCTAACACTATTCCCATTTAAACAAACACTATTCCCATTTAAACACACAAGTCACTCATTTAAATTTTTATACATTTAATTATTTATTAATTTTTTATTTTAAATTTAAAAAAATTACAAAACAATACATTTTTTTAAAATATATTACAACATTTTAATAAATATTTTAAAATACTTCCCACCCTATTCCCCTAAAAACCCACTACCCGCTCCTAGAAAATATGTTACATTTTTTTTAAAAATATATATTTTTTTTATTTATACATATTTTTCATGTATTTTTCGATTTTGTATTATATTTTTAAAATATTTAACATATATTTTAAAACACTTCTCACCCTATTCCCCTAAAAACCCACTACCCGCTCCTAGAAATTATTATACTATTTTAAATATATTTTATAAATATTTTAATATTTTTTATTATTATTTCTAAATAGATAATGAACTAAAATAAATATATATTTTAACAACAAAATTACTAATAAAACATTAAATACAGTGTACATTTATATATTCGATATTATTAATATCGATATTATGACAGTCGATATTATGACAGTCGATATCATAACAGTCGATAACATGACTTTCGATATTCTTACAATCTATATTTTGACTTTCGATATTTTTTAATAACAATAAAAAACGATATTTTTTACTATCGATATTACTTACTCGATATTTTTACAATCGATATTTTTTTACAGACATAGAAATCGATAATAAATACATCGATATTACTTACCTCGATATTACTGCCATCTCGATATTCTGGAGTCGATATTATGTCCATTCGAAAATAAAAACGCGATATTTAGACTGCATACCCCTTATCCTACCTGGCTGCAAAGACCTGGAACTCCCTACTTCTGCTTCTCAGGCAATCTCCAACTCTGCCTCAATTCAGGAGGACCTCAAGACCTGGCTCTTCGACTGAACAGCTGATACCCCCCTCTTTCAGCTTCCTTGATACCCTTACAGGTGAGTAGTCATGCTTTAGAAGAACACTGATTGATTGATTGATTGGTAGTATCATCGTTTTCATTAGTCCTATTCTGCCAGCTATTGTTAATAGTAGCTTCATCTATATTTATCTATATTGGTAGCTATTATCTCCATGGTTCTAAAATAGTTGTCACTGATAATGACAGACAGCTTTCAATGGTACTGGGCCACCAAGATTCTTACAGTAGTTGTGAGAAAGTGCCATCTTTCTTGCCTTAGTATACCCCCACTTTTTTTCTGCACTGCTGATGTGCTTTGACTGAGTGTGTCCTGGGTCCCTGCCAATCAGGTACCCAGGGCCTGAGTTCCTTCCCTAAAACTGTACAGAGACGAAATACCCAATTGCCATCTCTGGCCACCTGTCAGCCCCTAGTAAATGGTACCCTAGGTACCCAGGGCATGGTGACTAGAGAAGACCCCTGAGGACTGCAGCACTGATTGTGCCATCCTCAGGGGCACTGTACCCTGGCACCCACACACTGCCTTGGCAGGATGAGTGCCTAAGTACAGAACCAAAACCAGAGTCGACAGGGCCCACATCCCTGTGTGCCCTGCCCATAGAACCCACTGCCCTGGCATACCTCAGTCACCCCTCGAGCTGAGTGCCCTATACCAGAGGTGAGGGCACGGGTGCATGAGTCCTGTGCCCCTACAGTACCCAGGGCCATTCCTGGGCACTGTAAGTGCAGTGATGCCATTAAGAGTATATGGTGCTGGGAGGTTGTCATTACGAACTCCACAGCACCATAATGGCTACACTGAAGACTGACAAGTTTGGTATCAAACTTCTCAGCACATTAAACCCGCACTGATGCCAGTGTGGGATTTAATGTAACATGCACGAGAGGGCATCTTAGAGATGCCCTCCAAACTCCGAACCTACAATCCACATCTGGGCTGAGTGGCTGCAGAGGCTGGTACACAGCAGACATGTTGCTGGACCCCTGGGTGGAGAGCCCCCCGCTCTCCTGGGTCTGCAACAAAGCACATCCTGGGCGAGGTGCTATGTCTCTCAAAGGCATACCGCCTCTGAGAGCTTCTCCAGACCATTTTCTGTACCCAGCAACCAGCCCCCCACCAGTCCTACCCCCCACTCTGGCAGGAAGACTGGCGGGAAAAATCACGTCAGGAAGGGGGGGGGGGCAACCTGTGCCAACCCCACCCCTCAGGTGGAAGAGGCAAGGTGAAGCACGACCCTGGGCCCCTGCCATCTTGTAGATGGGGAGCCCTACCCTATCCCAGCTAGGCTCCTGCCCCCTCCCACAGGAGAGGAGCAGGTCAGGGGGTGTAATCACCCTGGGACAGGGACCCATTGGTCCCTGCCCTTGCCCTACCTGTAACGCCCCTAAATTCAGTTCAAGTTTTCAAGTTTAATGTTTATTGTTTGATTAATTAAAATCATCACAATACCCCCCTACATAAAAAGAATAAGTTTCATCTTCTCAAACAGCTAGAGGTGTCATATATACAAAGTGCAACTGTGCTCTGACTCCCATACATTTCAAATGTGTAAAAAGTCTGTTATTTTAAAATCATTCTAAAACTATATTTAGATCAAATTTCAGCAAAAAGTTAAAATTATGTAGCAACCACTTTAAAAGAATAGGAATTTGTTACATACAGTTAAGATTAAAAAACATCCACTTGCAAAAGGCAGCTGTTGACTAGTCTCATAAACTTGACTCCTCGGCAAGACAAGATGCACGACGAACCCTCCAGCCACCTTATCACTGCTTGTCTGCTAGTGCGAATGTTCAGGTTGATAAAGATTGCCTTTAGGTATTGTCTCCTTTGGGTTAACATGACTGGGCATGCGCACAGCAAATGGGCCAAGGTTTCCTTTTGGAATCCGCATAAGCGACAACGTTCTGAGTTAAAAACTGTCAACCAAGAGGGAGATAAATCCTTGGAGACATGCACCCCCATCCTGAACTTTAGGAAGCACATCTTCAAAAAGGAACTAAAGTTAACAGATAATTAGGTTTGTGGCTTCGAAGACTTGTATGAGTTCATAACTGTCCATCCATGCCGTCTCTTTGTGAGTGCAAGTTTATCTTTCAATAAAGATTTCTTTTTACTTGCGACATTGACAGTTTTGTTAAAGGACGCTCGGTTCATCTTGTTGTCCCATGCTGATTGGAGTTCCAAAGTGACCAAAGATGTACTCAGGTAGCTCCCCCAAGAGTTTGGGGTTTCTCGCTCGTTCTGTGACCTTACTACATCCCAGCAAAGTCTATTTAGAGTGTCCACTTCGGGTGACCAGAGGGTATGACAGAATTTGATAAAGTTACACATTTTCCTGTATTTGAGGTCCTGAAGCCCGAATTCCAGTCTTACCTGGGCGGGTGAGGCGCATTTTGGCAAATCAAAAACTGCTTTATAAATTTTTTACTGCAATTCGTTCTGGAAATGCGAATCTTTGCCACACCAAGGGATAAGACCATATGACAAGCTTGGTTGGATTTGAGCAGCCATAACTTTTAACAAATACGAATGGTTAGGGCAGTCCAGTTTTCTACGAAGGGATCTATAGGCATAGATCAGGGACTGGGTCTTTGCTTTGAGGGACATTTTGTGTTCCTTGTGACTTGTGCCCTGCCCGATAATTACGCCCAAATATTTATATGAACTTATTTCTTCCACGTGGGCCCCCTTAACCCTCCATTTGTACTTTAATTTCCTACAGTCAGCCAGATGAACGATTTTTGTTTTCTCTTTGTTTATCTCTAGCTGATTCGAATCCAGGTAGGATGCCAGGTTGTTTATTGATCTTTGTAATCCCACTGGGGTTTGGCTTAGCAGAACTATATCGTCTGCATATTGGAGGATTGCGACTGGCTTGTTGGCCAGTTTCGGGGGGTGACAATCAGGGTTTTGAAAGTATCGGGCAATGTCCGATAAATACAGATTAAAAAGACTTGGGGCCAAGACACAGCCTTGCTTCAGGCCACTTTGTGTTGGGATGCTTCCAGTGGTGCTCGACTCGTTTCCCAGCTTGACTCTTGCCCAGGTGTCAGTGTGCAAAGTTACAATGGCGGTGAGGAGTGCATTTGGTATGCCCCAACTTTTAAGTTTGCTCCATAAATGGTTCCTGCTCACTCTGTCAAATGCTGATTTGATATCCACGAAACAGGCTAGGAGGCGGACTTTTCTTCTTTGCGCCTGTTCCGTCAAGAGAGCTAGGGTTGCAAGGTTCGATTGAGTGCCCATGCCTTGCCTGAATCCTGTTTGGAAGTTGGGGATGATGTTTTGTTCCTCCATCCAACGTTGCAGAAGGTTCAATAGGCACGAAGCGTATAGTTTGGCTTCCACGCCAATCTAGGAGATTAATCTATAATTCCCTGGCTTACCGTGGTCTCCCTTTTTATATATGGGGTGAATGACAGACCCCCTCCAGGAAGCTGGGATATTAGAATTTTCATAAATCTCGTTGAAGATTGGTGTTAGGATTTCAGACCACATATCTGGGTTATTCCTAAAGATTGCGTTTGGAATACCGTTTGGCCCAGCCGCTCCCTCGGACTTAAATTTCTTTATGAGGATTTTTAGTTCTTTCTCGTTTGTCAGAGGAGTTTGCTCTTCGAAAGAGGACTTTAGATGGGGTAAATTGGCTGTTGTTATTGCATGACTCGATCCAGCTTGTGCCTCCTTTTGGTCATGATGTTGCCCCTGGGGTTGTTGTTCCGGGTCCCTCCTAGATTGGTTAAACAAGGTCTTTACATGGTCTGTCCAGATTTCAGCACCTATAGCTGCCTGTTGCTGGAGTGTTGGACCCGTTGTTAACCTGTTAATAATCCCCCAGAAATCGCTGGTATTTGGTTTTTTACTAGCTATTAGTAGTTGCTGCCAGATTGATTCTTTGTACTCTGATTTTGCTTCCCCAACTTCTTTCTGTATACACACCTTAGTGTCTGCAGCTTTGTTTTTTCTTGTTTTAGGTCCTTTTCTCCCACTTGTGATAGGCGTCGCACTTCTCTCGCGATCTCTCTTTTGCGCGTTTTGAGATCGTGGTTGAACCATGGATCCATTTTTACTGTATTTAAGGTTCTCTGTGACTTGGTAAAAACTCGACCGTTTGCTCCCAAGAGCTTATGTGAGCACCTTCTTGAACTAGGCCTTGGGTTTCAATAAAGGACCTTTACTTTGTTCTCAATAAGCTCAGGAGCCTCTCCTCGCCATTTAACTTTGCGCAGGTTAAACGTTTCTGAATACTGCGTAATGGCGTTGTTCTTCTGGGCGAAGTTTGTTTTATTCTTCAAATTCAATATTAACGGCAGGTGATCACTTTCAGCTCGCGTAATTATTCTGAAACTGTTTATTTCTGAGAGCTGCTTAGTACTCGTTATAATAAAATCAATTGTCGAAGCGACTTTTCCACTCAGGTATGTTGCCACTGGAGGCGAGTCCCACGGGGATTTACCGTTCATAATTGTTAAGTCGAGTGTTGCTGGTTTGTGGACAAAGGTCAGCGCATCATTCGATATTTTATGGTTTCTTCCCCGATTGGTCGCTAAAAGATTGGTATTAAAATCGCCGGCGATCACCAGTTCAGCGTTTGTGTGGCTTTTCTGCAATACTTTTAGCAGTTTAATAGAGTTCTGTATTTACCATTTTGCTTCTTTCTCTCTGGGTGGATATAAACATTTATTAGGAGGAGAGTTTTGGTTTGTTCCTTGCCGGTTACCTTGGTCACTTGGATCCAGTTTGCCCCTGTGTCAATTTCTAAATTCAGTATTTAGGGGCTCCCTGAACCTTCCTTTTCAGATCCCAATAGAAAAAAGGAGCAAGAAGATAAAGAAGAAGAAGACCCGCCGTGCAGCTGCTAACAACAGGACAACACCAACTGACTTGGCCCCAGCCCTACCGGCCTGTTGATCCTGGAACCTGCTCCTGCTTGAACCCGGCGACCTTGACGGACAGTGACCTTAGGACACCCAGAGGACCTGCCTGCCATGACCCTCTCGACGCTTGGGACTCCCTCCAGCAGAGGATCTGCTGCAACAACCCACCTGGTGCCAGCCAGGAAGCTCCGGGCCAGCCCACTCTGCACCAGCCGAGCCCGGGCCGGGCCAACCCGAACCAAGACCACGAGGACGTCCCCCCAGCGACTGGGACCCGAAGTCCAGTGCCCAAAGACCCTCCTCGACGACCCAGCCGACGCCTGCAGACTCAGAACCAGGGGCCACCCCAACCGCGACCAGCCGAGGGTAAGCTTTAAGACACCCCTGCACCCGGCGCCCTCCAGCACCCTGTGCCTCCCTTTGGGGTACCTACCTGTGCTCCAAGATCCCAACTTACCCCTCGAAGTGCGGGTCGCCCCTGGAGAGTCTCCGTCCCCGAGCCTGCAGCCTTTTTCCCTTTTGCCAGATCCTCATTGGATAACATTGAGCGCCCGACGGCTCAAAAGCACCCTGCACCCAGCCGCCCGAGTGCCGCTGGCTGCGACCTCTCTGTCCTAACTTACTTCCCCCATTGCCCTGACCAAGTGACCAGGAGCCCAGCTCCCACAACAGCGTGGCCTCCGAGGCAGCAGCCACCAACCGAAGGCCCCCTCCTCCTCATTGGATATCATTGGGCCTACCTACCTCTGCACCCGGCCGCCCCTGTGCCACTGAGGGTGAACTAACTGTACCTACCTGACCCTGGGGGACCCCTGAGTCTATGCCCAGAACATTGACTTCATCAACCAAGTACTCACCTGGAAACCGCTACTTCACTTACCTGCTATTGGATAAAATTGACCTACCTTTACTCGAAAATTTTCTAAGTGGTCAGTTTTGAAAACTGAAAATATTCCTATAAAATCAGCCAAAGTCCGAATCCGAAAGTACTCACATGTGATCAGGGGAGAAGCCGGTACTGTACTTGTCAGCCCAGTACTGGACCGTAAAAGTAATCCCTAGCGGGGGTACTAATAACCTGTAATTTCTCCATAGGAACCCATTGTCTGCTTTTCTATGAAATTTCTTCTAAGTGCCCACTTTTGAAAACTGCAAATATTCTTTAAAAATCGTACGACATACTGAAACACAATTACCTACCTGTTTTGAGTTAAGCCTCCAGTGCTGGCCCTAGGAAGCTAGTGCTGGGTTACAAAAGTAACGCAATCGTACTTTACCTGTAACCTGAATTACCTCCCATTGAATAACATTGTGAGAACCACCTCGAAAAGTTTCAAAGTGTGAACTTTCAAAACAGCTTTATATTCAGGAAAAATCACTATAACCAAAACGTTTTTGCTAATCTGGTTTCAGCTTAGACCCCAGGACTGAATCCAAGATCTAGTCCTGGAACAACCAAAGTAATCCATAAAGTAATCAACTGTACTTTTCTATGAAAACCATTGAGCTCAATGCTAGAGTGTACTGCAGAACTATATTGCTATTAGCTAACATGTGATTATTGTGTTTATAAACTTATTGCTCCTCTGCAAAGTATTTACCTGAGAGTACTCGTATCTCGAAAAGTATATTTTTACAACTGTTGGTTCTAAAAATAAAAAATTATATCCAAGGATATAATAACAATTGGCCTGGAGTTTAGTTCTTGAGTGTGTGAAACCCTTTTGCTGACTGAGTGTGTGCAACAAATGCTTTAAACTGTCCTCTGGTACTGCCTTACTGCTCGACCAAGCTACCACTTTGGAGAGTAAGGTCAGTTCTGACTTTAACCTCTGTTAAACCTTTGGGGTTTGTGGACTCTATACACACTGTACTACCTTATTGTCCAGTATATATAGAGCCACCTTCTCACATTGGTGGCAGCGGTGGGACACAAACTTGCATTTGTTGGACTACTTGGTTACCATCTGATCACACGACAGAACTCATAAATTGCCTTCAGAATCCTGAACTTGGTCTTTTCCAAAAATACAAAAAATCTGGCAGGGCCTTGCTTAATTCCCATTCGAATTTTGTGAAAATAAAAGTCACTATATGCTAGGGTAGAGGGTTAGAACTATCAGGTTAGAATGTCTCAACAGAACCCAGCTGTTAGTGAAGATGACATAAACATGGTGGAGGAGCTCGACCTCACACCCTACTTGCATCTGGACTTCAAGGAATTGAGGGTGTTATGCAAAGTAAAGAAAATAACTGTAGGTCTGCATCCAACCAAACAAAAGCTCCAAGAGCTCCTGGCTGAGTATGCAAAAGACCACCCCTCTGAGCAGGGTGACACCCAGCTAGAGGAAGATGGAGTTGACAAGGAGGAGGACACTGAGGATCCCCCTGTCATTCCTAGGGAGGAGGGGGTCCCTGTAGCTCTGACTCCAAGAATCAACCTCTGGGAGCCTAGGCACCACACAGGTGGACTAGCCCCAGGGAACACATTGGGGAAAGCCCCAGTGAAGAGGACAGCTTCCTAGCAAAGTTGTCCAAGAGGTTAGACCTAGAGACCAGGCTCCTGGCTCTAGAAAAAGAAAGAAAAGAGATGGGCCTAGCCCTCATCTCTGGTGGCAGCAATAACCATGACAAGGGTAGAGAACAATCTTATGACCCTAAAATCCCCAAAGGGATTGTCCCTAGGTTTGAGGGAGGTGATGACATCACCAAGTGGTTCACAGCCTTTGAGAGGACCTGTGACATCAGACAGCTAAAGAAACCTCTCTGGGGGGCACTCCTGTGGGAACTGTTCTCTGGTAACGGCAGAGACAGACTCCTGACCCTCTCTGGGCCTGATGCAGGTTCCTATGATCTCATGAAGAAGACTCTGATTGAGGGATTTGGGCTCACCACTGAGGAGTACAGAATTAGGTTCAGGGAGGCTCACAAAACCCAGACCCAATCCTGGATAGATTTTGTAGACTACTCAGTAAAGACACTGGATGGTTGGTTAACTGGACACAATGTGCATGACTTTACTGGACTGTATAATTTGTTTATGAAGGAACACATTTTGAGTAATTGCACAAATGAAAAGTTTCATCAGCATTTGGTAGACCTAGGTCTAATTTCTCCCCAAGAATTGGGAAAGAAGGCCGACCACTGGGTCAAGACTAGGGTGACAAGGACAGCCACTCGGGGTGACCAAAAGAAGGTGGTCACAAACCCCCCCCAGGGGAAAGTGGTGAGAATCCCAAAGATAAAAAGTCTGAGTCTTCAAAAGGGCCCCAAAAACCTGTTCAGGTGGGTGGGTCCCAACCTACTCCCTATGTGCCTCAGCCCTATAGGGGAAGAAACTTTGATCCTAACAAGGCCTATTGTAACAACTGTAAGAAGTTGGGACATTTAACTGTAGATAAGAACTGCCCCTACAACAAAGCCCCTAAGGCACCCATTCCAGCTACTCCAGGTACAGTAAATCTACAGATGGGATCAGAGGAGTGCCCAGAGCAAATCTGGGAATACACTCAGGCTAGTCTGGTCTGCTTGGGGAACATGGAGGTTGCCTGTGTGTCTGGGTGGCCAACCAACTGTAACAAATATATGCAATACCCCTCCATCAATGGAACCAGAGTAGAAGCAATGAGGGATACAGGTGCCAGCATCACTATGGTAAGGGAAAAGCTGGTTTCCCCAGAGCAATACCTGATTGGGAAAACCTACCCCGTCACCAATGCTGACATCATTACCCCCCAACGCCCCCTAGCTATGGTAACATTAGGATGGGGGGCGGTTACTGGCCTAAAACTGGTGGTGGTCTCACCACAATTGCCAGCTGACTCTCTGCTTGGGAATGACCTGGAGACCTCAGCCTGGGCTGAAGCGGAGCAACTAACCCATGCAGCCATGCTGGGAATCCCTAGATTGGTGTGTGTCCAAACCAGAGCACAAAGCAAAAAGAAGGGTGAACAAGTGGGGTTGGAGCCTGAAAGTATGGCCCAACCAACCAAGAGAAAAAGCAAGGACTCTGGGGAACCAGCTTCTGCACAGCCAGCCTCTCAGGACCCCTCTCCTCAGGGAGGGGACTTGGACACCGTAGAGGGAACTGAGCCTATGGAGCTTGAGCCTTATCAGGCTGGACTCCTGGGCCCAGGGGGACCCACTAGGGAAGAGCTGTACCAGGGCCAGCTAGACTGCCCCACTCTTGAAAGCCTGAGGCAGCAAGCAGCTGCAGAAACAAAGGGAGATGTCATTGGTACCCACAGAGCTTATTGGGAAGAGGGATTACTGTATGCTGAGGCAAGAAACCCCAACCCTGGAGCTACCTGGAGAGTGGTAGTGCCACAGAAGTATAGGGAGTTCCTCCTAACTATGGCTCATGACATCCCCCTAACTGGACACCTGGGGCAAACCAAAACTTGGGAAAGGTTGGTTAGCCACTTTTACTGGCCCCAGGTGAACCAAAAAGTGAAGGAGTTTGTGAGCTCTTGTGTTACCTGTCAGGCCAGTGGCAAGACAGGTGGCAAGCCAAAGGCTCCCCTGATACCATTACCAGTGGTGGGGGTGCCCTTTGAAAGGGTAGGTGTGGACATTGTGGGTCCACTAGAACCTCCCACAGCCTCAGGGAACAAATTCATTCTAGTAGTAGTGGATCATGCTACTAGGTACCCTGAAGCAATTCCCCTTAGGGTGACTACAGCTCCTGCAGTAGCCAAAGCCCTCCTAGGTGTCTTTACCAGGGTAGGGTTTCCTAAGGAGGTGGGCTCAGACAGGGGTACCAACTTCATGTCTGCTTACCTAAAACACATGTGGAAGGAGTGTGGGGTGCAGTACAAGTTCACTACCCCATACCACCCACAGATCAATGGTCTTGTAGAAAGGTTCAACAAGACATTGAAAGGTATGATCATGGGACTCCCTGAAAAACTCAAAAGGAGATGGGATGTCCTGTTGCCATGCCTGCTTTTCGCTTATAGGGAAGTGCCACAGAAGGGAGTGGGGTTTTCACCCTTTGAACTTCTATTTGGTCATCCTGTAAGGGGACCACTCTGTCTTGTAAAAGAGGGTTGGGAGAGGCCTCTCCAAGAACCCAAACAGGACATTGTGGACTATGTGTTTGGCCTAAGGTCCAGAATGGCTGAGTACATGGATAGGGCATCCAAAAAATCTTGAGGCCAGCCAGGAGCTACAGAAGCACTGGTATGACCAAAAAGCTGCCATGGTTGACTTCCAACCTGGGCAACAGGTGTGGGTTTTGGAGCCAGTGGCACAAAGGGCTCTCCAAGACAAATGGAGTGGCCCTTACCCTATCCTGGAAAAAAAGAGGGAGGTCACTTACTTAGTGCACCTGGGCACCAGCAGGACACCCAAAAGGGTTATCCATGTGAACCGCCTCAAACTCTACCATGACAGGGCTGACCTCACCATGCTGATGGTGACTGATGAGGAACAGGAAGCAGAGAGTGAACCCCTCCCTGATCTCCTCTCTACCAGCCCAAAAGATGGGTCAGTGGATGGAGTAGTCTTTTCAGACACCCTCGCTCCCCAACAGCAGGCTGACTGCAAGCAAGTCTTGCAGCAGTTTGCTAGCATCTTTTCCTTGACCCCTGGCCTGACCAGCTGGTGTACCCATGATGTGGACACCAGTGACAGTAACACTGTCCTAAATAGGATCTATCGACAATCAGACCAAGTCAAGGAAAGCATCAAAGCTGAAGTCAGCAAGATGCTGGGGCTAGGGGTGATTGAACCCTCGGAAAGCCCCTGGGCCAGCCCAGTGGTTCTAGTCCCCAAACCTCATCAACAGGGTGGAAAGAGAGAGATGAGGTTCTGTGTGGACTATAGAGGGCTCAACTCTGTCACCAAGACAGATGCTCACCCCATTCCAAGAGCAGATGAGTGTATAGACAAACTAGGGGCAGCCACATTTCTAAGCACCTTTGACTTAACTGCAGGGTATTGGCAAATTGGCATGGCCCCAGGAGCCAAAGAGAAAGCAGCATTCTCCACCCCGGATGGGCACTATCAGTTTACTGTGATGCCTTTTGGGTTAAAGAATGCCCCTGCCACCTTCCAGAGGTTGGTGAATCAAGTCCTGACTGGGTTGGAAACCTTCAGTGCAGCCTATCTTCATGATATTGCTGTCTTTAGCTCCACCTGGCAGGATCACCTGATCCACCTTGGGAAGGTTCTGCAAGCCCAGCAATCTGCAGAATTGACTATCAAGGCATCCAAATGTGGGTGGAGGCCAAGTCCAACCCTTACAGGCCAAGATCCAGAGCATCCAGGACTGGGCAGCTCCAACCACCCAGACTCAAGTCAGGGCATTCCTTGGCTTGACTGGGATTACAGAAAGTTTGTGAAAGGTTATGGGTCTATTGTGGCTCCCCTCACAGAACTCACCTCCAAGAAAATGCCCAAGAAAGTAAACTGGACTGTTAACTGCCAAAAGGCTTTTGACACACTTAAAGAAGCAATGTGCTCAGCACCTATTCTAAAAGCACCAGACTACTCCAAGCAGTTCCTAGTGCAGACTGATGCCTCAGAGCTGGGAATAGGAGCAGTCCTCTCCCAGATCAATGAAGAAGGCCAAGATCAACCTGTTGCTTTCATAAGCAGGAGGCTACTCCCCAGAGAGCAGCGTTGGAGTGCCATTGAGAGGGAGGCCTTTGCTGTGGTTTGGTCCCTGAAGAAGTTGAGGCCCTACCTATTTGGAACTCACTTCCTGGTTCAAACTGACCATAGACCCCTCAGATGGCTAATGCTGATGAAGGGGGAAAATCCAAAACTACTAAGATTGTCCATCTCCCTACAGGGAATGGACTTTGAAGTGGAACACCGACCAGGGACTACCCATGCCAATGCAGATGGACTTTCCAGGTTCTTCCACTTAGACAATGAAGACTCCCTAGGGCAAGGTTAGTCTCATCACCTTTCGGTTTTGCCTTAGTATGCCCCCACTTTTTTTCTGAACTGCTGATGTGCTTTGACTGAGTGTGCCCTGGGTCCCTGGCAATCAGGTACCCAGGGCCTGAGTTCCTTCCCTAAAACTGTACAGAGACGAAATACCCAATTGGCATCTCTGGCCACCTGTCAGTCCTTAGTAAATGGTTCCCTAGGTACCCAGGACATGGTGACTAGAGAAGATCCCTGAGGACTGCAGCGCTGATTGTGCCATCCTCAGGGGCCCTGTACCCTGGCACCCACACACTGCCTTGGCAGGATGAGGGCCTAAGTACAGAACCAAAACCAGAGTCGACAGGGCCCACATCCCTGTGTGCCCTGCCCATAGAACCCACTGCCCTGGCATACCTCAGTCACCCCTCGAGCTGGGTGCCCTATACCAAAGGTGAGGACGCCGGTGCATGAGCCCTGTGCCCCTACAGTACCCAGTGCCATTCCTGGGCACTGTAAGTGCAGTGATGCCATTAAGAGTATATGGTGCTGGGAGGTTGTCATTACAAACTCCACAGCACCATAATGGCTACACTGAAGACTGACAAGTTTGGTATCAAACTTCTCAGCACATTAAACCCGCACTGATGCCAGTGTGGGATTTAATGTAACATGCACGAGAGGGCATCATAGAGATTCCCTCCAAACTCTGAACCTACAATCCACGTCTGGGCTGAGTGGCTGCAGAGGCTACCATACAGCAGGCATGTTGCTGGACCCCTGGGTGGACAGCCCCCCCCCCGCTCTCCTGGGTCTACAACAAAGCACATCCTGGGCGAGATGCTATGCCTCCTGCCCCAGGATGGACAGGGGGGAGCTTCAAAGGCATACCACCTCTGAGAGCTTCTCCAGACCATTTGCTGTACCCAGCAACCAGCCCCCCACCAGTCCTACCCCCCACTCTGGCGGGAAGACTGGCGGGAAAAACCACGTCAGGAAGGGGGGTGTGCCAACCTGTGCCAACCCCACCCCTCAGGTGGAAGAGGCGAGGTGAAGCACGACCCCATTCCCCGGCCATCTTGTAGATGGGGAGCCCTACCCAATTCCAGCTAGGCTCCTGCCCCCCTCCCACAGGAGAGGAGCAGGTCAGGGGGTGTACTCGTCCCGGGACAGGGACCCATTGGTCCCAGCCCTTGCCCTACCTGTAACGCCCCTAAATTCAGTATTTAGGGGCTCCCTGAACCTTCCTTCCTCAGATCCCGATAGAAAAAAGGAGCAAGAAGATAAAGAAGAAGAAGACCCGCCGCGCAGCTGTTAACAACAGGACAACACCAACTGACTTGGCCCCAGCCCTACCGGCCTGTTGATCCTGGAACCTGCTCCTGCCTGAACCCAGCGACCTCGACGGACAGTGACCTTAGGACACTCAGAGGACCTGCCTGCCGTGACCCTCTCGACGATTGGGACTCCCTCCAGCAGAGGCTCTGCTGCAACAACCCACCTGGTGCCAGCCAGGAAGCTCCGGACCAGTCCACTCTGCACCAGCCGAGCCCGGGCCGGGCCAACCCGAACCAAAACCACGAGGACGTCCCCCCGGCGACTGGGACCCGAAGTCCAGTGCCCAAAGACCCTCCTCGATGACCCAGCCGATGCCTGCAGACTCAGAACCAGGGGCCACCCCAACCGCGACCAGCCGAGGGTAAGCTTTCCGACACCCAAAGACACCCCTGCATCCGGCGCCCTCCAGCCCCCTGTGCCTCCCTTTGGGGTACCTACCTGTGCTCCAAGATCCCAACTTACCCCTCAAAGTGCTGGTCGCACCTGGAGAGTCTCCGTCCCCGAGCCTGCAGCCTTTTTCCCTTTTGCAAGATCCTCATTGGATAACATTTTATTTTTAAATGTGTTTTTATTGTTGCATCCAGAAGTATGTGTATAGAGAGAATCAACTGCTGGCGTAGCGTCAACATTCAGCCACTGTCAGCCATTTGCGTTTTGGTTCTAAAACTCTTATTTTGCATTTCAATGTTCATAACTTTAACAATACTGGCATGATAAAATGCAGCAGACACCCCTCTACTCCCCCCCTCCCACCACAAAGCACAAACATCACATCATCCTATTCATAGTCTTGTGCCCACCGCCTTGATCCTGTAGTGTGCCTATTCGGTGCTCTCACAGTCAGCATTGTTACCTTTGGTAGTTCCGTAATGGTCTCGATCTTCCCACCCCCGGGCTCCCCCCCCTTACTGCCCACCCTCCAATCCATGGTATTGCCTCCATTTTGCCCATATTCTCCGGAACTTTTTGGGACAGCTTCTTGCTTTATAAGTCACTCTTTCTGCAGCCATATATAAGTCCAAGCCCCTCCTCCATTCCTCTATGTCAGGCGTTTCCGTTGCCCCCCAGTACTTTGCAATGTCCCTTTTAGCCACCACCAATGCGAGTACCAGGAAGATGAGCAGTGGACGTGGCAGGTCCACCTCGTTTGTCATGCCTAATAGTGCCAATTTAGGGTCTTGCGACAGAGTCACCCCTAGGACCTCCCCTAGTTCCGTGAATATGTGCGACCAATATGATTGTATTCTGTCGCATGCCCAGATAGTGTGATAGAAGTCCCCTTGCTGGTGACGGCATCTAAGGCAGGCCGGATCCTCTATTTTTCCCATTTTAAGGAGTCGTACCCTATCAAAATAGGTTCTGTGGAGCACATTCAGCTGGATGAGGCGTAGTCTCGATTTGATCGCCACCTCCCGGGGGTGCATTAGGACAATCTCCCAGTCCAGATCTTCCATTGCTCCAACTTCCGCTTCCCACACGCCCCTCAGCCCTGCCAAGTCGCCTAGCATATTATTTGTTAAAGTCTTATATGTGAGGGATGGGGGCGCTAGAGGGCGCGCAAGCGGAATGGCTGCTTGAACACGCAGCTCCCGCACCTTGGTAAATGATCCTGCATATATCTGCTGCCACGGAGTGCCAAACCTCCTGATTTTCACGTCATCTGCTGCAGGTGTCCCACTCTACAATCGTCCCAAGTCTGGTGGCGCTCTGTTGCTCGCAACTCGGGATGTGAGCGGTTGAAGTTCCAGCGGAGATCGCACTGGAGCTGACGGATTGCGGTGGCCGGCTGCAGCGGTCTACGATACACCGGGGATGACCACGAGGGTCTGGGCCACATGACGGAGCTGACGGCGGCCTGCTGCTGAGACCTCGTGTGTGGACCTGGCCGGGCGGTAGGAGGCTGTCACCCCGCCCGTGTAGAACCCCCTCCCATCTACTGCTACTACCCTCGCTCCTGGGGCTTTGGACTGACCCGCTACTGGTTGCTGGCGGGAGCCGCGGCGCGGCCTGTGTCCTGGATCCGTGTGGGGACCCCCGACTGCCCGGGGCTCTTGGCGGTGCGGTGAGTCCCTGAAGCATACCGGATCCGGGATCGTGTGTTGCGCTTGGCCCCCGTGGTGCACGGCGCCGCCGCGCTTTTACCCGGAGCGTCCATTACGCTGCTGCCCCACCTCTGGACCCTGAGTGGGCCTGCGGACTGCTGCGCCGCCGGCTGCTCCTCCGGACGGGGCCCTTTCCTCTCCCGACTCGGCTGCGGCCTGGCTCCTCCTCCGGGGACCACGATACACGGGAGACTCACGCTGCACCTTCCCGAGGGGGCTCCTCCTATGCCACCCCTCTTCATCGGTGCCCCGCCACTCCCGGAGTCCACTCACCTGGGCCATCGGCGCCTCCATTGAAACGCGCACGGAGGTCCCGGAGCCTCCCCTGCCTCGGCGCCTTCTCCTGCTCGGCCTCACGGCACCTGAGATCCACGCAGGCCTCCTGTACCCCTGAGCCCGCCTTTGCATTGGCCCTTGCTGCCCTGCCGTGGCGCTTGCGGCGTCGCTGCTCTTCTGCAGTCGCCTCCCTCTGGGATACCCTGACGCGCTACCACGCTCCACGGCGCACAGGTGCGGAGATAGCTTACCACCATGGTGCGGCCTGAACATCGGCAGGCGAAACTTAGCTTTGGAGGCGCAAAAAAAGGCGCGAAACCGGTACAAGCGGATCCTGCACCTAGTGCATCGTCCCCACAAGCTACCGGCTCAGCTACCACAAACATTGATCTGACCAACCTAATACAGGAGATGCGGCAGGGGTTTGCCACGGTGGTTGAGAAGGTGGATGGAGTCACTGCTCGACTGGACGCGCTGGTACACAAAGTTGACCGTCACGAAGAGCGCATCACAGCTGCGGAGCAACGTATATCCGACACTTCAGATGTTACCGCGACCCACACGACGCAATTGAGTAGGATGGACAACTTGCTTAGGGTCATTGCGGCTAAAAATGAGGACTTGGAAGCTCGCAGCCGCCGGAATAACATACGGGTCACCAACGTGCCGGAATCCACAGACACGGGCAGGATGGAGCTGTACATCGAGAAGTTGCTCAGAGGCTCGATTGGCGAGGATGCCTTCTCGCCACAATTCATCGTGGAAAGGGCCCACCGCTCCCTGGCACCCGTGCCCAAGCCTGGGCTCCCACCGAGGCCCATAATAGCTCGTCTCTTGAATTACCGTGACCGGGATACTGCGCTTCGGGCGGCCCGGACTCAGGGGTCGCTACATTATAATGGCGTGACGTTCTCCATTTATCCAGACTTCACGCCCATGGTTCAGGAAGAGCGGCGCAAATTCCTTCCGGTAAAGAAAAAGTTGCGAGAGGCCCAGATAGACTATGCGCTCTTGTATCCTGCGAAGCTCCGAGTCACGCACCAAGGCACACAAAGATTCTTCACTAATCCGCAAAAAGTTGAGGACTTCCTGAAATCGCTTCGAAGGACCCAGCGGGATGGTCGAGCAGATGATGAAGGACAAGAAGAGGCAGACTAGTCCCCAGCGCCCTGAAACGGCTAACTAAAGCCATGTGCTGCTCCTTACGCCTTGTCTACTCTGGATGGTGTTCTTTATACAATCTACTGCACAGACACTGGGGGAATTGCGGATGATGGACCTGCGCTGACCCTGCACCCCTGTGGTAACGTAAAACCAAGGTCCACTTTTCTGACCCTAGTCTCCCCCGAGGGCGGTACAGTGATGGAGCTCAGGGTCAGGGAGTGACTGTGCGTACTCTATGTGTTACCCCTATTGGGTGATCCCCTTTACCTTGCCAATGTTTGAGTTGTTGCTGTTGCGGGAATTGGGTGGGGAGGGTTGGGGGATGGGCTGTTGGGTGGGAGAGATCGGCTTCTGGCATGATTGGGATGCTGGGGTGGGTGGGGGGTGGGGATGTTTCAAGAGGCAACCATTGACTAGACTTTCCACGTGGACATTGTTCTGGTGTGCGCACCGTTGCTGGCTGGGCAGGGGTGGCTATGTTACGCTGCCTTTCTTAGCACCGCTATGTTATCTTACTGCTCTATCCATGGAGGCTCTGTCTGAGTGCATTCTGCTAGCCTGTTTGTCCCTTAATGCCTGGGGGCTGTACAAACTATGTATCTTTATGATAACCTGGGGTACACTCTGGCACCGCCAGGGTGGGGGAGGTTGCACTTTGCGGCCCTCTCGGGCTCTACCTTACTCATTGTTGTTTTGTCCATGGCTGATTTAAACGCGAATGCGCAATTGACATGTTTATCCTGGAATGTCCGCGGACTGAACAATGCTAAGAAATGCCGAAATGTTATTGCCTACCTCGATAGACATCATGTGCAGTTAGCCATGTTACAGGAGACACATCTGCCCGCACAGGGTGGCGCCACTTTTGCGAAGAGATGGGCTGGACACCGTATCTTTTCCTCTTATTCGACTTATGCCAGAGGTGTGGTAATTCTTGTTGCCCGCAATGTGCCTTTCCAACCATGTGGGGACATATCGGACAGAGAGGGTCGTTATGCTCTATTGTGGGGCAGAATAGGCCGTGACCTGTATCTGTTTGTGTCCGTATATGCACCTAATATTGATTCACCTGCCTTTTTCACCACTCTATGGGGTAGGATTGTGGCTGTTGGGGCGCGACACATAATATGGGGTGGTGATTTCAACCTGGCGTTGGTACCCACATTAGACAGAGCAGATGGGGTTGGCTCCTATAAGCCGAGGGCCAGGGAGGCACTGGAGGGAGTTATCGAGGAGGGTGGCCTTTTAGATGTCTGGAGACACTTACATCCTAATGGAAGGGAGGGTACACATTTCACTTCTCATACTGGGACGTGGGCACGCCTGGATTACTTCTTAGTCACTAGGATGGTCGCTGCGGAATTAGTGGGGGCTACTCACCTGCCTAGAACCTACTCTGATCACGGCCCTGTACTTTTACGGTTCTGTATCCCTGGGTGGGACGCTCCCCGACCGCAGTGGCGGTTACGCCCTGCCGTACTTCTTGACAACCTGTTTCGCACTGAACTGGGGGAGGAGATAGCGGACTTCTTTCCCAGGAACAAGGGGTCGGTCGAATCGGTTGAAAACATATGGGAGGCGTTTAAGGTCACTGTCAGGGGGTACTGCATATCTAAAAGCCACGGGGTATTACGTGATATTTTGCATTCCATTACCACACTGGAGAAGGAGCTACGGGCCCTGGAACTCCGCATGACATCGGACACTGACCCCGGCCTGCATGCCACCTTTAGGGAGACACTGTCAAGGTATGAGGAGGAGGCTGCCAGGGAAGCGAAATACCGGGGCAAACACTGGGCAGCCCGTAAATACTGTGAAGGTGATAGGCCCGGGAAGGTACTGGCTACACTCACGCAACCCTCACATATACACCACACCATATTAGAAATCACTGACGCCGCCGGTACCACTGTGAGTGACTCGGATGCGATATTACACACATTCGTAACACACTACTCCTCACTGTACACTTCCACGGCTGAGGCGGATGCGCCATATGCATCGTACCTCAGCGACGTGGCGTTATGCTGGCTCAGCGATGGGGACAGGGAGTTTCTGGCGGCGCCCTTCGAGCTCGAAGAGGTGCGGGAGGCCATTATGTCCCTCAGGAACGGCAAGGCCCCGGGCCTTGATGGCATTCCTGCCGAGTTTTATAAAGCCTACATCGATGTTATGGCGCCAGTGCTCCGTGAGGTGTTTACGGAATCCCTTGCTGATGGTATTCTTCCCCGCTCTATGCGCGAGGTGGTGATCACCTCCCTCTTAAAACCAGATAAAGACCCCACATCCTGCGATTCTTACCGCCCGCTCTCCCTCTTAAACTGCGACGTCAAGATACTTGCTAAGGTACTAGCCACTCGGCTATCGCTCCTTATGACCAGACTTGTATTGCCTGATCAGTCTGGCTTTGTGGCGGGCAGATCTACGTCCCACAATCTTCGCACCCTCTTCTCCTTGCTCCGCACGGTTCACCCTGATACCCCGGTGGCAGCTGTATTCCTTGATGCCACCAAGGCTTTCGATTCTATTGAATGGCCTTACCTTTTTTCGGTGCTTGCCAGCATGGGGTTCCCTCAACTATTCCTGTCTTGGGTCCGCCTCCTGTACACGGATCCCACGGCCAGGGTGCTGATTAATGGACGACTGTCGCAGGCCATCACGCTCACGAGGGGCACCCGTCAGGGATGCCCGCTCTCTCCCCTGTTATTCGCCATCGCGGTTGAGCCTCTTGCCTGTCGCCTACGGCAACTGCATCGAACTGGTGCTGTGCAGTGCCTTCAGCGGCAAATTGACGTATCGCTCTATGCGGATGACATCACGCTATACGTCAAGCACCCTGAGACGCATCTGAATCCCCTACTTCGGGAATTTATTCTATTCGGCGGAGTGTCGGGAGTCCACATAAACTGGACCAAGTCGCAATTTTTCCCACTAACGGATGCGGTGCGCGACTTCCCCCTTGATTACCCGTTGGAGTGGTGTAGTACGGATCTCCGTTATCTCGGAATCCGCATCTCTCGTGACAAGGACGAGACACTGCGTTCCAATTACGGAGTGGCCATGACCAAATTAACTGCCTCCGTTGACAGATGGATCACGTTACCACTCTCTATGGCCGGGAGGGCCTCGCTCATAAAAATGGTGGTCCTACCCCGCTTTCTGTACCTTTTCCTCAATATCCCTTATTTCCCTGGCGCTTTCTTTTTCAAAACGCTCCGGTCGGAGTTGCGCAGGCTTTTCTGGGGAGGCAAGAGCCCCCGGTTAAAATGGTCGACGCTGATCCTTCCCTATGACAAGGGAGGTTTTGATGTCCCTGATTTTGAGGCATACTACCAGTGCGCACAGGCGCAATTCGCCTACCACTGGATGGCTCCTACCCCCTTTATGCCACACATAGCGGTCGAAGACTGGATCGTGCACCCGATCCCTCTCAATGGGCTGCTGCACTGTCCTGAGGCGTCCATAACCACGCCGAATACCTCGGTTTCCTGCACTCTGGACGCGTGGCGCCGCATGGCTAAGAGTTTATCGTGCCCATTGATCTACTCGCCCAGGTTACCGCTTGCCTATCACCCAGAGCTCACACTGTTATCGGAAACGGGTTTCCGACGTCTTTGTGATACACTGCGTGTCACCTGCTGGGGCGATCTGTTTCATGAGGGTGGTTTCAAGTCAGCTGAACTGTTTTTCAGTACGCATGAGCGCACTCCCCTCGAGCTCTTTTATTACATTCGTTTGCGTGCGGGGATGAAAGATATCTTACCTGATTATCCTATTGAGCCCAAGATCCTTCCTCCGCTGCACTACCTATTAGGGTCACAGGACGGGGCACATCTGGTCTCTGGACTCTACCGTCAGATCCGCAGTGCTGCCCCTGATCCGGAGTCCGCTGCTCGGATGCGCTGGTCTGCTGAGCTTGCGACTGAGGTGTCGGACGACCAATGGCACTACTGCTGTACGCTCACTTCCCGTATCTCTGCCAGTAGCAGGTTGAAAATTATCCACTATAAATTTCTTCAACGAGTGTACTACACGCCGGTGCGGAAACGTAGGTTCGGACTGGCGGATAGTGACCGGTGCGAGCGCTGTTGTGCTGACCATGCTGATTTTCTTCATCTGGCATGGGATTGTCCCCAGGTGGCTCACTACTGGCGGCAGGTGCTGGAAGCTCTTGCCGAAATGGCGGAGGAGGTGGTTCCTGCGGACCCCCTGGTGGCCCTCCTCGGGTATACGATGCAGATGCCTAGAGGCTGCAGGAAATTCATTGACACTGCCTTACTCTTGGCCAAGCGGCGGGTCGCGTGCCGATGGGGCAGAGGAAGGGCGCCCAAATTCAAAGACTGGCTCACAGACTTGATATACTGCCAAGACCAGCATGCTACCTTTGCAGAACTGCTGCCTCCCTCGTGTCGTCCCAGTGACATCTGGGAGCCGCTTGTGCACTATCTGCTCGCACGCCCGGATGACAATGCTCGATCGGAAGGTCAGCCCGACGTCAATTAAGAACCTGAATTGTGCTCTAGACCCAGCCTGAAGTCCCGTCTGGGCTATCTTGATTCTCATTGCCCGGGCCCCCCCTTGTACCCCTGAGCAGTCATTGACATTATAGGCTATCCTGCCTTGGCCTGCCCACCGCTCCTCCCTCTCTGTACGTGTAAGCTCTATACTATACTCTCTGCACGCTCCTACACCTTCAGCGGATGATGCTCCAGGGTTCCCTGCACCTTTCCACGACCGACCCTTGTTGGTTCCTCTTGTATTGGATCATGCATTCTGAACACGAGATCTCACACGCACCTCTGCTTGCCTGGGTCGCCACGCCAGAACTCTATCACTGATCCTGCTATACAGTCATGCATTGCCTTTTCGTTGTTACCTAGTTGGGGTGTTTTTGTGTTACTGTTTATGACTTTCGACAAACGGGAGAGAACCCTCTCTCGCAAAAAACCCTGTTCCACTGCTGCTCATCCTTGCTAGCCCCACGCCATCGGCTGCCGAACAAGATTACCATGTGTGTATGATTGCCGCCGGGCCCCCGGGATGCCGGCTATATGGCTGTGTACAGACCTCTCCATTCTGCTGCCGGCCTCCGGGTTGTGGGCGAAGCAAGCTGTGTACTGTGCTCTATCTCATACAATAAAGCAGATTTGAACTCCAAAAAAAAAAAAAAAAAAAAAAAGTCTTATATGTGAGGGATACCGCCTGACCCATGATCTGTTCTCGAAGCAGCCTACCCTCCAATGGTGCATATTCCGGTATCTCCGTGAGTGTGATATTTTGGGCCCTCCACGCGTGTCTCAACTGTGTGTATTTGAAGAGTTGTGTGTGGTGCAACCCAAATTCAGTCTTAAATACCTGGAAGGACTTCAGCTCCCCCTATGCAATCATCTCTCCCATAGTTGATATGCCTATGTCATCCCACCTTCTGAAGCCGCGCAGCTTACTGAGTTCTTTTAACCATTGACAGTGCCATAGCGGCGTCTGTCGGGTAGGTTTCCTTTCCCACCCCGTTCGCTTTGTGGCCTTGGTCCAGGCGTTCAGTGTGATTACCGTTGCCGGTAGAAGCGGTGCCCGCATCACACCTCCGTAGAGATAGTACCATAGATTTTTGGTGGACATTTTGAATCTTTCCAACGCATAGGTCGGGTGGTCTGCCGGGGCGTGCATCCAATCATTTATTGGTGTTAGATGTTCTGCCCAGTAGTAGGCCTCTAGGTTGGGGAGCGAAATCCCCCCACTGTATTGGTGGCTTTGGAGCGTCGACAGGGCTACTCGTGGCTGCTTCCCCAGCCATAGAAAAGTACAAAGGTCCGCGTGAATTTTGGGTAACGTCTTGGCCGGGAGTGGGTAATATTCGTTTTGGAGCGTGTATAGGAACTTAGGGAGGACAATCATTTTGTACATTGCCGCCCAACCCAATAGGGTGAGCGGCAGTTGCCTCCACCTGGACATATCCGCCACCGTGCTGTCCATTATCCGCTCTATGTTCTTATTGAATTAAAGTTTCCCATCTAGGGTAATGTAAATACCCAGGTACTGAAATCCCTCCGAGGTATTGACCAGTTTCTCCGGTAGGTTCCCCCCTCTGTCTCTCCCCTGTGGATCATAGAGAACCGACTTGTGCCAGTTTATGGTATGACCCGCCCTTGCGCCATAACCCTCTAACTCCCTAAACAGTTCCGGGACCGTAGTTTCAGGTTTAGTAATGAACAGTAACACATCATCAGCGTATAGTGATATTTTTTCTTGTGCGGAGGCTGAGATTTCCCGGGAGAAGCCACAAATCTCTGGATTCTGTCTTATCTTTGCCACCAGAACTTCGATGGTGAGTGTGAATAGAAGGGGGGACAGAGGGCATCCCTGGCGCGTACCCCTTTCGATTTGGAATTCGCGGGACAACCTCCCATTTACCCGAACCCGCGCTCTCGGTGCCGTGTAAAGAAGCTGAACCCACCTCTGGAAGTTCGGGCCGAGGCCAAACCTCTGGAGCGCCGCCATCAGAAATGGCCAGTGTACCGCGTCGAATGCCTTCTCCGCGTCGAGGGAAAGAAACCAATGAGGCTCACTCCTTCCCTTGACTTCTTGCAACCAGTTGTGTGTGCGTCGGAGGTTTAACTTGGTTGCCCTATCCGGCAGAAACCCCGACTGGTCCATGTGTATGAGCTCCGGAATAACCGACCTCAGGCGATTTGCTAGAATAGTCGCTATAATCTTCACCTCCATATTAAGGAGGGAGATGGGGCGGTACGAGGCACATTCGTCCTTAGGTTTGCCCTGCTTATAGATCGGGACGATCGTAGCCAGGGCGAGGTCCGGTGGCAAGCTCCCCACCTGATACGCTTCCGTGAAGAGGGCCTTAAGGTGTCGTGTCAAGAGATCAGTCGTTCGCTTAAAAAATTCCGCTGGGAATCCATTCGGCCCTGGTGTCTTACCCGGTTTCAGTTTGGCTATGGCGTCAGATATGTCCTCTAGTGTTACCTCCGCCTCCAGAGCTGTGCACGATTCGGAGGATAGTGAGGGCACCTCCGTGAGTCCTATGTATTGCAGCGCGTCCTCACTAGTCCCCAGGTCTTTAGCCTCATAGAAGTGCTCATAGTGCGACGCAAACGCATCTGCTATTGCCTCATCTGTGTGGACCTGTCTTCCCTCCGCCGACTTGATCCGTTCTACCCACCTTGCCGCCTGCTCCTTTCCGCTGAGCCAAGCCAGGAGTTTGCCGGACTTATCCCCAACGTCATATAGACGGTGAAGGGTTGCCAGGGACTGGGTCCGTGCCTCGTTTGAAACCACCTCCCTGTACCTCCTTTGGGTATCTAGCAGTTGTCGGAGCGTCCCTGCATCTTTTCGTGTTTGATACTCCTCCTCTAAGGCCAAGATTGTTGTTTCCAGGCCCGCAACCTCTGCCTGTTTTGTTCGTCGTTCCTCCCCCAACCTACTCTGTATTCTATCCCGTAAGACCGGTTTACTCGCCTCCCAGAAGGTGACCCCTGAGTCGACTGTTCCTTCGTTCTCGGCCACATACACCTTAATGTCCGCTCTGATGCCACGTATTGTCTCCGGCGTTTGAAGGTCCCACGCCGCTAAACGCCATTCAGCTCCCTCCCTCCCCCGCACCCGTCCTATCTGTACATATAAGGGAGAGTGGTCCGAGATACCCCTCGCTTTGTATTCCGCCACGTCATCCGCTGTTAGGTGCTGTCTCGATGTGAATACATAGTCAAGCCTCGAAAAGACCCTATGTGCCCCTGAGTAGAAAGAGTAGGCTGTCTGCGTAGGGTGGAGCCACCTCCAAACGTCAGTGAGTCCTATGTCAGTCATCTGTTGTGCCAAAGCTGTTTGTGTCCCCCCTCTACGCGCTGTCCCTGTACGGTCCTTCAGTTCACACATTACGTCATTAAAGTCGCCACCCACTACTTGTATGGTATCCGCTGTGTCCAGGAGAATGGAAGTGATTGCTTTAAGTGTGCGTGCCTGGAGTTTCGGCGGAGCATAGACCGAAATTATAGTATACCTGCATCTTTTCCATGTCCCTTGCACTCCCACATACGTCCCCTGGGGATCTAGCCATGTGCGCGTAATGCAGAACGGGGATGTTTTTTTAATTAGTATCGCCACCCCTCTGGAGTCTGACGTGTACCCTGCATGTGCCAGGACCGTATGGCGGCCTCTCGCTATGAACGCACATTTAGTACCTCTAAGATGTGTCTCCTGTAACAAAATGATATCCGGTGCTACTCTCTTGAGATAAGCATTCACCAGTCCCCTTTTAATTTTCGACCCCAGGCCATTCACATTCCAGGTTAAGATAGTGACTCCCTTGTCACCCTGTTGCGGTACGGCTAATGTACTCGCCATTGTGTAAAGTGACCCTCTTTCATGGTGTGGCCCTGCGATGGATGTGCTGTGCGGTGTATCAAAGTGTGCTGCTGCGTCTTCCCAACTGTTACCCCCCCCTCCACCTAACCCTCCCGATCCCCAACTGGAGAGAGTTCGAAAAACCTGCCCCCCTCCCACCCCCCCCCTTCCAGTCGCATCCTAACGTAGGACCAAACTATCCGCGGGAGAAGGCCTGTCGCCCTCCCACGCATCCCTCCCTTCACAAACCAAAAAACAGTAAAAACTTAAAGAACAGAGAAGGGCGTGTCAACTTGCGTGCTCCCATATGTCGAGCTGCCATCTCCAAAGTCCCAGAGCACCATCGTTCATGAGTGTGAGTCTTGTGTGTCCATTGCGGGAGCGCTGGACAGCCCTGAAGAGTCTTGCTCCAAATGTCGAATCTCCTCGACTAGTGGGTGGGCAAGGTCCCCCCCTCCTTCCTCTCCCTCTCCTCCAGATGCCCGGCCCTCCGATCCCTCCTCGTCGTCTCCTTCTGAACGGATTTCATTCCGCAGGCAATTGAACCTGGAGCCCGCCACGGATTCGTTTCCCGGTGAAGCCGATCTACCTCTTCTCTTGTCACCCGCGCCATGGCCCTGGTACGGCGTTGCCGGTGTCTGCTTCCTCACCCTTCGCGATTTCCGTCTCTGTGGCTTCGGCATCTCCCAATGAGACCGTTCCCGCATCGATCTATCCAGCACTTCTCGCCCCACGACCTCTCTGCTGTTCAGTATCGGGCGTTCCTCAAGCCACTGCCACGCTTCCTCCGGGTGAGAGAAAAAGATGGACTTGTCTTTGTATAGCACCTTGAGCTTAGCGGGGAAAAGGAGCATGTATGTGATGTTCAAGGTCCTCAGCTTTGCCTTCACTGAGTCGAACGAGCGGCGCTGTTTTGAAACTTCCTGGCTGTAGTCCGGGAATATCATTCTCCGAGCGGATCTCCCCCATTTTTCTGGCCTCTCTCAAGATCAGGTCTCTATCTGCAAAGTTCAAGAAGCGCGCTATGACCAGCCTCGGTCTCGCCCCTTCCGGAGGTTTAGCCAGGAGGGCCCTGTGCGCTCTCTCAATGATAAAACAAGGGGAGAACTGTGCTGCCGGGAAGGTGGTCTTCAACCAGTCGTGGAGGAATGAGGACATGTTCGTCCCCTCAATCCCCTCTCGAAATCCCACGAAACGAAGGTTGTTGCGTCTCGATCTATTTTCCGCATCGTCCACCTTCCACAGCAGTTGGCGGTGTGATGCCTGCAACTCCGCCATATCTCTCTTCAAGGCAGATATCGAGTCATCATTTTCGCTGATCCTTGTTTCGGTCGCTTTCACTCTATCGGACAATTTCCGAAAGTCTTGCCGCAGCAGTGTTACCTCGGAGCCCACTTGCCCAATCTTAACCTCCAGGGCCGCCCGAGACTCCTGTATGTCCGCTCTGGATGCCTGGATAGCCTCCATCAACAAGGCCGTGTCTGACCGCACCCCGGGTGCCACAGACTGAGGCTCCCCCGTGTGTCTTGGCGCCGCAAAGTTGTCCATGGGCCCTTGTTTCGTAGTTTTCGGTATCGTGTCTCTTTTCCCCATGTCTGTCCACTCCTCAGGGGAGGATCCCCCTATCAGATCGCAGGCCTCAGACTTCCGGCGCGCCGGTCTTATGGCAGGGCCGAGCTGGGGGGGGTCTCTCCCCCCCTAGTGCTGGCGTACCGTGAGTTCTGTACACCCCCAGCCTCCCGTGTCGTCTCCCCCTCCGCTGGCAGTGTCCGAGGCCCCCTCTTTATGCACCTGTCACCTTCACAGCCCTCTGTGCTCGCTCTTGTGTTTCCCCGCAGGGGACAGGTGGTCACGGAGCGAGAGCCACCCCCTGGCACTTTCACCCAGCCAAAGAGGGGTTCCGCGCCGCCAAACACCCAGGACGTCCTCACCAGCCTCTGTTTCTGGCCCTCCGGGTCACTCCCCAAACAGCCGGTTGATATGGGGTTCGAGTGATCAGCCCTCTGGAGGGAGTTGGGGGGGGGGGCGAGCTCAGGACTTCCTCCCGCTGGGTCCCACCTTTCACCGGTCTCCAGGTGCCCCCGAGGCTTTCGGCCCTTTCAGGTGCCCTTCTAGTACCGCCGCCATGTTGGTGAAGGCGTCAGGGTGTTCTCCAAGGGGCCCACGCTACACCATTGTCTCTCGGCCACTCTTGGGACAACGTCTCTTCGGGGATCGCACCGGAGCTCTCTCTCCCTCCGACCCCTCAATCTGCTGACCGCACGGCAGGGGGGATGGTGGTGACGGCCCCTGGTTCCCTCTTACCGGCTCAAGTTCGCGCCGGCCGCCATCTTGGTAAAGGCGGCCGGTCTCCGGTGTGTTGCTTTCCGCCCCTCCTGGCTCCGGGCTCCCAACACCGCGGACAGGCTCCTTCGCAGTGCCGCTCCAGGCAGCGGGTTTTGGCCCTGCTGAGTCCCAGGCGGGCTTCTAGGAGCTCCGACGACTGCCGGGCGCTGCGGCCGCCATCTTGGCCACACAGGGTCGCGCCGAGTCGGCGATCCGGGCTGTGATTTCTGCGCGCCCCGGTGCAGTTTCTTCCGTGGAAGCACCCTCGCCAGCTCCCAGGACGTTGCGGCTCCCGCTGGTAAGTTTTGTGCCCCGGGTGGGATAGTTTTACGGCGGATCTGGGTGCAGCTCGACAGGAGCTCCGGCAAGGGACTTCCTAACCGGCCATGCTGCTGGCCACGCCCCCCTCATTGGATAACATTGACCGCCCGACGGCTCAAAAGCACCCTGCACCCAGCCGCGCGAGTGCCGCTGGCTGCGACCTCTCTGTCCTAACTTACTTCCCCCCTTGCCCTGAGCAAGTGACCAGGAGCCCAGCTCCCACAACCGCGTGGCCTCCGATGCAGCAGCCATCAACCGAAGGCCCCCTCCCCCTCATTGGATATCATTGGGCCTACCTACCTCTGCACCCTGCCGCCCCTGTGCCACTGAGGGTGAACTAACTGTACCTACCTGACCATGGGGGACCCCTGAGTCTATGCCGAGAACATTGACTTCATCAACCAAGTACTCACCTGGAAACCGGTACTTCACTTACCTGCCATTGGATAACATTGACCCAGCTTTACTCGAAAATTTTCTAAGTGGGCAGTTTTGAAAACTGAAAATATTCCTATAAAATCAGCCAAAGTCCGAATCCGAAAGTACTCACCTGTGATCAAGGGAGAAGCCAGTACTGTACCTGTCAGCCCAGTACTGGACCGCAAAAGTAATCCCTAGCGGGGTTACTAATAACCTGTAATTTCTCCATGGGAACCCATTGTCTGCTTTTCTATGAAATTTCTTCTAAGTGCCCACTTTTGAAAACTGCAAATATTCTTTAAAAATCGTACGACATACTGAACCGCAATTACCTACCTGTTTTGAGTTAAGCCCCCAGTGCTGGCCCTAGGAAGCTAGTGCTGGGTTACAAAAGTAACGCGATCGTACTTTGCATGTAACCTGAATTTCCTCCCATTGAATAACATTGTGAGAACCACCTTGAAAAGTTTTTTAGTGTGAACTTTTAAAACAGCTTTATATTCAGGAAAAATCATCACTATAACCAAAATGTTTTTGCTAATCTGGTTTCAGCTTAGACCCCAGGACTGAATCCAAGGTCTAGTCCTGAAACAACCAAAGTAATCCATAAAGTAATCAACTGTACTTTTCTATGAAAACCATTGAGCTCAATGCTAGAGTGTACTGCAGAACTGTATTGCTATTGCTGTATTGCTGTGATTATTGTGTGTATAAACGTATTGCTCCTCTGCAAAGTATTTACCTGAGAGTACTCGTATCTCGAAAAGTATATTTTTACAACTGTTGGTTCTAAAAATAAAACAACTGTATCCAAGGATATAATAACAATTGGCCTGGAGTTCAGTTCTTGAGTGTGTGAAACCTTTTGCTGACTGAGTGTGTGCAACAAATGCTTTACACTGTCCTCTGGTACTGCCTTACTGCTCGACCAAGCTACCACTTTGAAGAGTAAGGTCAGTTTTGACTTTAACCTCTGTTAAACCTTTGGGGTTTGTGGACTCTATACACACTGTACTGCCTTATTGTCCAGTATATTTAGAGCCACCTTCTCACAGTAGTCTCCTGCCATTGCAGCGGGTATGTCAATTTTGACACAGTTGTAATAGACATTAGTGGTATCATAATCGACTTCGACCAATTGATGGTAAAGCCTAATTAGTTGCTATAATCACAATCTTGTTGATTATTGGGTGTAATTTTACATCCCGGGTTTTAACTATTAAACCTGATTCACGTGACCATGTACATGTATAATAGACCTATCCAGCGGTTAATCGGTTTCTTCATTCCCATTCTGCTAAGTGTTGCCATCAAACATGGTCACTCAATAGAGCCAAACGCTTTGGTTTCATCTAGGAAGACTGCCACCGCTTTGCAATCAGGGTCAATGTGATGTTAAACAGGGCCCTCGGACTGTCTGCTCACCTTTATGTCATGAACTTCCTTTCTAATTAGACTTCTTTTTGGATCCCTTCTCCCTCCAAGTTATGGATCCCTACAAATGTTTCGTACATACATCATGGCTCGCCGTCATCACACATCCTACATTCCAAGCCACAACATTAGAACCGACAATTCTCAATTGTTTATATTTAAAAAATCAACATGTTTAATATTGTGTGCCGTCATTCTGTGTATCATATGTGTATGCCTGTGGATGTTGCTGTAATCGTTTGCTTTTATTTGTTGCATATCTTCATATAAATGATGCACAATTAGCGCCTTGGCACCTTGGGTTATAGTGCGCTTTACAAATACTATCCTATCTATATGATGTCACACCTATGCCCATGCTGTGACTCAAATACACAAGCTATGATGCACAACATAAATAGCGCAACCAAAATTATTGGGACATGGAGTGCAGGTAGGTAATAACAAATATGTACACGTTTGATATAGTGGTGTACCACATGTTTATGGTGTTGAGAGTTGGTGTCTTTGCTTCAAGGGGTGCCTTTTAACATCCCTTCCTGTGCAAAACAGGGCCTATGTTGCTGACTATAGCAGGTTAAGCACTGGGGTGCAAGTGCGTTTTTATGTAAATGATCCCTGCATATATTTGTTGTCCACTAAGTATACAATGGGCATGACTTGTTCCTGCAGGATTGATAGAGGTCCTGTCAGCAAGTTCTCATTCAGTTGCAGGACTTCGACATCTTACAGGTATTGCTAGTTTTTGAATGATTGAATGAGATAGTAGTTAGTACCAGGGATCATAACGAAGTGCTTTGTATGATATGGGGCAAAAGACTTACTTGACTGATATTTGACAGATGGCTGCTATCCTGCTTGCAGAGTATCCTCTGGTCTGACATTATGTGTTGATCATACTTTTGTGATGAAGGGCTGGGTAGCTGCAGCTGTGAAGTTATCCACATTGATGAATGTTATCATGCCTGCATCCATTAGTATGCTGGGTAGGAATGTTTCCATGCATGTTATCCACTTTTCGTTCACAATATGTGTCCCGGCTGACTGATGCTGCCACAGCGAGGTTGGTAGGAGATTGCACTTGTAAGCCAATTAAGAGTGGTATCTATGCTGCCATGTGACAGGTTCAAAAGCACATATGGTGGCAATGGCATGATAATGTACGTACCATAGGTCCATTAGCATTGTTACACTGGATACCAATGTTGTTAGCTAGACATTGTGGAGATGATGTGATAGGCAGATGTGCTGCTGAGAATTGTGTTGTTCATGTCAGAGATATGTGTGGACAATATAGACGAGACCTTCACACACCCACAACATACATGCTTTTACGTGCATTCCAGTAGCTTGTGTGTGAGGAACATGAAGAAGTATAGGTAATTGACAGAGTGCATACCATATGTGCAGTAACGATTACATGTACTTGTGTTGGTAGACTACCAAGCTCTATCATTCATCTGGTCTGACTGCCCCGTCTAATGGCTCTGTGGGCAGGGAAAATGCAGTGAAGGTGGTCGCAGATGCCCATGTAGCTGCCACCACAGGGCCTGTAATGGTGACAGTCACATAATTAATCTGAATGTGTGGGGATTTTTTATGACAGCTACCCTATTACAGCACAGTGTAAGATGTACACAAATACACAGACAGGTGCGGTTGTAAGACAATGTAGTGACACTGCATCTACACTTTCATATATTTCTGATGGAAACTTCTAGACTGGCCCTTACACGTTTGCCAACAGTATTAAGCAACGTAGAGCTTGACCTCGCGTCTTGCCTGGCCTTCGAGATCACCCTGGTTCAGTTGTCACACGGCTTTGAGTCGTGAACCCAAACGCCAGAAACATGTGTGATGTGGGTTTGTCACCAGCATCCGCTTATTGGCAATCCTTGCAGGGTTTTAAGCCTGAAGTTTTAGGGAAAACATATCCCTTGCACGTTGTACAAATTTTGCAAAATATGGTCTAACAAGCTCAGAAAATCGAGGGAGCAAGTTCGTCAGCACGCAGGAATGGCGGCCATATATGGGTCCGGTGTCATTCCTGGGGCAGGATGGAGACAACGCGGAGCAGCAAGACACCACCTTCTGGTGTGCGAGGAACTTGCTGAGAAAAATCTTTAGATCTAGACTGCTGGATATTTGCAAGCTAAAGAATCTGCCGTTAGATAGAATATCCACCAGAAAAGACCTTGTTCTCCTAGCATGTACTTAGGACAAACATTGCTTTGACACATTGGCTGGGTGATGGGGATGGGCTGCTGTACCAGGCTCTGTTGAACTGCTGTCATGGATGTGTTGGCCGCTGCTGCTAGTACTTCCAATAGTGAGCACACTGGGTCTGGGATTGTTAAAAGAGACCTGTTTCAACATGCGTATTTCTTGTCTGCCTTTGTGTAGGTATTTTGTTTTCTGTTTTACAGTTTTTTAACAGCGTGCTATGTTCATAGATGTGACATGCTGAGTGTGGACATGGTGACATTAATAGTTAAGGCTGTGTATTGCTGCAATATGGCTGGGTACTTCTTACCTGGCCTGATTGTGGTTGCCTTTGGAAGAGACAAGGCATACAGTTGAATATGCTGACTGGGTATAGATTTGACACTGAATAGGCATCAAACGTGTGTTTCCATTGTTGCCAATGCAATGGAGGAGTACCAGCTGTTTGCAAGAAGGGCAGTGGTGCCAATACGCGATCCATCGAGTGGCTGTGCGTGGGTGAGTTGCTGCCCAATGCACACAGACTATGAAGACTATATTCTTATCACAAGCTTGTCAAATAATGAAGATGCCCGCAGCACAAATGACAACAAAGATTGCTGTTGTATACATCCCCAATTACAAGGAACCTACACTAGTGATAATATATGTGTGCATTCATGAAAGCACAACATAGCTGTAGAAGAATTAATTTTTCCTTTTTTTTTATTTGACAGTTACCAGAGAGAGGGTGTGAGCATTACCGAATGCACAATGTCATGCCAAGGTAACCATAATAAACAACAAAGGAGAATGCCAATACTGATACTCAATTTCAAGCAAAAATGGTGACCAATGTATAGACCACAGTTCAATACATCTGTGTGCTATTTAATAGCTGTTTATTCAAAAGTTTTTAACTTGCAAACAATTTTTGGAATTTGGAATACAATTCAGACAATATTATATGACAAAAAATGGAAATGAAGACACGAAAATGAACTAAAACATCACACATACCATCATTCATTAATCTTCAGTCATATCACATTAAGACAACTCACATTCATTCATTCAAACAATGTACTCAAGACAAAACTGGAGAATGAATGCACCAATAAGTTGAGTACTTGGTCTGCCACAAAATCAAAAGCAATATATATTATTCAAGAGAATACACCATATCTGATTCAGTTTGATAACTCAATTTGGACATATACAACAAAATTTGGGTGTATTGTTGCCAATGCAGATGCGAAAACAAATTAGCTAAAGGGCAAAACCAGCAGACCCATCGGCCTACGCGTTTCAAATCCCTATGGATCTCGGGATTCTCTTCAGGGCCAATCAGCTCTGTAAAAGGAAAGAAACAAAGAAACCATGTGTCTGGCAACTCAAACCAAAAACCAAAAGAGCACTGCTACACCTTTGAGGAAACACTCCAGCTTACCAGTAAAAGCTTCGCTAATGAGAGACGTTCATGAGCAGGAGCACCTAAGAAATAGAAAGGGGAGCAGAAAAGAAAAAATAATAATAAAAGTCGTGAGTGTACCCTTAGATTAGCCTTATAGAAGCAGAATAGATTCGTGATCACTGGTGGCTTACCTCGAGTGAAGTCCACCTTGTAACCAGATCGTACAAAAAATATTCAATGAATTAGCACTAGTCCCATGAGCCAAGGCGACCTAGCGAGGGACAAGGTCGTGGTGAGAAGACGATAATACAAGCAAATTGCACAAAAGTCCTAAGCCAAAAGACAATCCTCGTAGTGAGTCTATATACGACAGCGGGTCATGAAGCGCCTTACCAGAAGTCGCCATACGCTGCGTCCGTACAAAAGGATGATTTCAATTCAGCAGCCGGACGAGCGGAATCGCCAAGATGGAAAAGCACAAGAGGGTGATGAGAAGGGCTTGTGGGCATGGCACACGGGCCCGGTGCAAATTACTAAAAAAGGCGGACTCCTTTACCGAATAGACGTAAATCCAGTAGGGGTAAAGTCGTGTCCCGTTGTAGGTCCGGGCCGGAAGACGCGGCAGCCAATGCGCATGCGCACTCGCTTAGGACATCGGGTAATGTAGTCCAAGCGTGGCGCATGCGTGTGTTGCATATATATGTTCGAATACAATTAATGGCCCATAGATCAAAATACGATCTGGGATTACGGATTGTGATTATAGGATCAAATGGCAGCCCCTCGGAATCCCTGAATAGGGGATAAGTAAAATATTTATAGTCCGTGTGAAACATTCGATATTAGGAAAACCTAATCAGGATCCTGGGAAATGTAGTCCAAGGAGGGTGTGTGCACAAAGGTAATGTTTGCAAGCAGGATGTGTGCTGCACACCCATTCAGGCACGATAAATGCGTTCTGGTAATTCGTATGAACTCCTATGTAGGCGTGGATTCAGGGCATGAAAATCCCATTTAAAACGGTCCGTGTAGATACACGGACCGTTTTAAATGGGATTGCGTGCCTGAATTGGTGTGCAGCACACATCCTGCTTGCAAACATTACCTTTGTGCACACACCCACCTTGGACTACATTTCCCAGGATCCTGATTAGGTTTTCCTAATATCGAATGTTTTCACACGGACTATGAATATTTTACTTATCCCCTATTCACGGACTCCGAGGGGCTGCCATTTGTTCCTATAATCACAATCCGTAGTCCCGGATCGTATTTTGATCTATGGGCCATTAATTGTACTCGAACATATATATGCAACACACGCATGCGCCACGCTTGGACTACATTACCCGGCGTCCTAAGAGAGTGCGCACGCGCATTGGCTGCAACGTCTTCCGGCCCAGACCTACAACAGGACACGACTTTACCCCTACTGGATTTACGTCTATTCGGTAAAAGAGTCCGACTTTTTTAGTAATTTGCACCGGGCCCGTGTGCCATGCCCACAAGCCCTTCTCATCACCCTCTTGTGCTTTTCCAGCTTGGCGATTCCGCTCGTCCGGCTGCTGAATTGAAATCATCCTTTTGCATGGACGCAGCGTATGGCGACTTCTGGTAAGAGGCTTCATGACCCGCTGTCGTATATAGACTCGCTACGAGGATTGTCTTTTGGCTTAGGACTTTTGTGCAATTTGCTTGTATTATCGTCTTCTCACCACGACCTTGTCCCTCGCTAGGTCGCCTTGGCTCATGGGACCAGTGCTAATTCATTGAATATTTTTTGTACGATCTGGTTACAAGGTGGACTTCACTCGAGGTAAGCCACCAGTGATCACGAATTTATTATGCTTCTATAAGGCTAATCTAAGGGTACACTCACAACTTTTATTATTATTTTTTCTTTTCTGCTCCCCTTTCCATTTCTTAGGAGCTCCTGCTCATGAACCTCTCTCATTAGCGAAGCTTTTACTGGTAAGCTGGAGTGTTTCCTCAAAGGTGTAGCAGTGCTCTTTTAGTTTTTGGTTTGAGTTGCCAGACACATGGTTTCTTTGTTTCTTTCCTTTTACAGAGCTGATTGGCCCTGAAGAGAATCCCGAGATCCATAGGGATTCGAAACGCGTAGGCCGATGGGTCTGCTGGTTTTGCCCTTTTGCTAATTTGTTTTCGCATATGCATTGGCAACAATACACCCAAATTTTGTTGTATATGTCTAAATTGAGTTATCAAACTGAATCAGATATGGTGTATTCTCTTGAATAATATATATTGCTTTTGATTTTGTGGCAGACCAAGTACTCAACTTATTGGTGCATTCATTCTCGTTTTGTCTTGAGTACATTGTTTGAATGAATGAATGTGAGTTGTCTGATTGTGATATAACTGAAGATTAATGAATGATGGTATGTGTGATGTTTAAGTTCCTTTTCGTGTCTTCATTTCCATTTTTTGTCATATAATATTGTCTGAATTGTATTCCAAATTCCCAAAATTGTTTGCAAGTTAAATACTTTTGAATAAACAGCTATTAAATAGCACACAGATGTATTGAACTTTGGTCTATACGTTGGTCACCATTTTTGCTTGAAATTGAGTATCAGTATTGGCATTCTCCTTTGTTGTTTATGATACCATGCTCAGCCTTACTGATTAGAGCCAGCCCTTCCTTTGTTAAAGGTAACCATAAGGCAGAAACCGGGCAGTTTACAAGAGTGACATTAATGCAATGAGTTTAGTAAACAACAGTAAAAACAGTTACCGGCAAGGGTGTGCACATCTCTGAGTGCGCTACTTTATCCACCATAAACTACAACAGCAGACGGCTGATCAAGGTGTGAGCATCATTGGATGCGCAGCGCTGTGTAGGGTGGCTGTTAGCAAAGGATCCTGCACTACAGAAACATTGCGTAGCAGCCTAGGACGCTGGTTGCTATGATGCAAGGAAGGCAATGACTCGCAGACCAAACCAGCGCGCTCGATGAGGTTTTAAGGCAACCAAACGTGATGGCTCCTTCTGACGTTTTGATGTGGAGTTAGTTCGCTCTCCGAAGACGTTTGCATGCCGTCATGGTCAGGCAACAGGACAGCGTTGGCACAGGACTCACTGGCGCTCCGCAAACCTATCACCACACAGGCCTCACGCCACAACAGCAGGAAAGACTGAAAACCCAGGAACACACGTTGGTGTAAGATATAGCAAGGCCGAAGCAGCACCTCCAGACCTCCGTGGCACCACAAAACTCAGATCGTAGACAGTAAACCATCCGAGGAACAAGCATTTACAATGCAAGAGGTCTCGCATTAGGAAAGTGTGAGCTATTGGTATTGTAAATGGCAATTTTTTTTAATATGTGTTGGCTTTGAAAATATCTAAATTAATAGCATTGTTATTCACAAAGCCAATAGCTTACACTTTCCTAATGCTGGTCGTAATGGCTATGGCAATGCTTGTTGGTAGCAAGCAAGGAGAGTGTTGTTGTGGTGCTGAGTGATGATGTGGTTGGGCTGAGTGATGTGGTGGTGTATTAGAGTGATGTGGTGGTGTCCCAGAGTGATGTGATGGTGTCCCAGAGTGATGTGGTGGTGTCCCAGAGTGATGTGGTGGTATCCCCGATTGATCTGGTGGTGTCCCCGAGTGATGTGGTGGTGTTCCCAAGTGATGTGGGGGTGTCCCCGAGTGATGCGTGGTGTCCCTGAGTGATGTGGTGGTGTCCCTGAGTGATGTGGTGGTGTCCCTGAGTGGTGTGGTGGTGTCCCGGAGTGATGGGGTGGTGTCCCTGAGTGATGTGGTGGTGTCCCTGATTGATGTGGTGGTGTCCCTGAGTGATGTGGTGGTGTTCCTGAGTGATGTGGTGGTGTCCCTGAGTGATGTGGTGGTGTCCCTGAGTGATATGGTGGTGTTCCTGAGTGATGTGGTGATGTCCCAGAGTGATGTGGTAGTGTCCCTGAGTGATGTGGTGGTGCCCCTGAGTGATGTGGTGGTGCCCCTGAGTGATGTGGTGGTGTCCCAGAGTGATGTGGTGGTGTCCCAGAGTGATTTGGTTGTATCCCCTGAGTGATGTGGTGGTGTCCCTGAGTGATGTGGTGGTGTTCCTGAGTGATGTGGTAGTGTCCCCGAGTGATGTGGTGGTGCCCTTGAGTGATGTGGTGGTGCCCCTGGGTGATGTGGTGGTGCCCCCGAGTGATGTGGTGGTGTCCCCGAGTGATGTGGTGGTGTCCCTGAGTGATGTGGTGGTGTCCCTGAGTGATGTGGTGGTGTTCCTGAGTGATGTGGTGGTGTTCCTGAGTGATGTGGTGATGTCCCAGAGTGATGTGGTAGTGTCCCTGAGTGATGTGGTGGTGCCTCTGAGTGATGTGGTGGTGCTCCTGAGTGATGTAGTGGTGTCCCAGAGTGATGTGGTGGTGTCCCAGAGTGATCTGGTGTTATCCCCGAGTGATGTGGTGGTGTCCCCGAGTGATGTGGTGGTGTCCCCGAGTGATGTTGTGGTGTCCCAGAGTGATGTGTGGTGTCCCTGAGTTATGTGGTGGTGTCCCTGAGTGATGTGGTGGTGTCCCTGAGTGATGGGGTGGTGTCCCTGAGTGATGTGGTGGTGTCCCCGAGTGATGTTGTGGTGTCCCTGAGTGATGTGGTGGTGTCCCTGAGTGATGTGGCGGTGCCCCCGAGTGATGTGGTGGTGTACCCGAGTGATTTGGTGATGTCCCCGAGTGATGTGGTGGTGTCCCCGAGTGATGTGGTGGTGTCCCCGAGTGATGTGGTGGTGTCCCTGAGTGATGTGGTGGTGTCCTTGAGTGACGTGGTGGTGCCCCTGAGTGGTGCCCCTGAGTGATGTGGTGGTGTCCCTGAGTGATGTGGTGGTGTCCCTGAGTGATGTGGTGGTGTCCCCGAGTGATGTGGTGGTGTTCCTGAGTGATGTGGTGGTGTCCCTGAGTGATGTGGTGGTGTCCCCAAGTGATGTGGTGGTGTCCCTGAGTGATGTGGTGGTGTCCCTGAGTGATGTGGTGGTGCCCCCGAGTGATGTGGTGGTGTCCCCGAGTGATGTGGTGGTGTCCTTGAGTGATGTGGGGGTGTCCCTGAGTGATGTGGTGGTGCTCCTGAGTGATGTGGTGGCGTCCCTGAGTGATGTGGTGGTGTTCCTGAGTGATGTGGTGATGTTCCAGTGTGATGTGGTAGTGTCCCTGAGTGATGTGGTGGTGCCCCTGAGTGATGTGGTGGTGTCCCTGAGTGATGTGGTGGTGTCCCTGAGTGATGTGGTGGTGCCCCGAGTGATTTGGTGGTGTCCCCGAGTGTTTTGGTGATGTCCCCGAGTGATGTAGTGGTGTCCCCGAGTGATGTGGTGGTGTCCCTGAGTGATGTGGTGGTGTCCCTGAGTGATGTGGTGGTGCCCCTGAGTGATGTGGTGTGCCCCTGAGTGATGTGTTGGTGCCCCTGAGTGATGTGGTGGTGTCCCTGAGTGATTTGGTGATGTCCCCGAGTTATGTGGTGTTGTCCACGAGTGATGTGGTTGTGTCCCCGAGTGATGTGGTGGTGTCCCTGAGTGATGTGGTTGTGTCCCTGAGTGATGTGGTGGTGCCCCTGAGTGGTGCCCCTGAGTGATGCGGTGGTGTCCCTGAGTGATATGGTGGTGTCCATGAGTGATGTAGTGGTGTCCCTGAGTGATGTGGTGGTGTCCCCGAGTGATGTGGTGGTGTCCCCGAGTGATTTGGTGATGTCCCCGAGTTATGTGGTGGTGTCCCTGAGTGATGTGGTGGTGTCCCCGAGTGATGTGGTGGTGTCCCTGAGTGATGTGGTGGTGTCCCTGAGTGATGTGGTAGTGTCCCTGAGTGATGTGGTGGTGCCTCTGAGTGATGTGGTGGTGCTCCTGAGTGATGTAGTGGTGTCCCAGAGTGATGCGGTGGTGTCCCAGAGTGATCTGGTGGTATCCCTGAGTGATGTGGTGGTGTCCCCGAGTGATGTGGTGGTGTCCCCGAGTGATGTTGTGGTGTCCCAGAGTGATGTGTGGTGTCCCTGAGTGATGTGGTGGTGTCCCTGAGTGATGTGGGGGTGTCCCTGAGTGATGGGGTGGTGTCCCTGAGTGATCTGGTGGTATCCCCGAGTGATGTGGTGGTGTCCCCGAGTGATGTGGTGGTGTCCCCGAGTGATGTTGTGGTGTCCCAGAGTGATGTGTGGTGTCCCTGAGTGATGTGGTGGTGTCCCTGAGTGATGTGGTGGTGTCCCTGAGTGATGGGGTGGTGTCCCTGAGTGATGTGGTGGTGTCCCCGAGTGATGTTGTGGTGTCCCTGAGTGATGTGGTGGTGTCCCTGAGTGATATGGCGGTGCCCCCGAGTGATGTGGTGGTGTACCCGAGTGATTTGGTGATGTCCCCGAGTGATGTGGTGGTGTCCCCGAGTGATGTGGTGGTGTCCCCGAGTGATGTGGTGGTGTCCCTGAGTGATGTGGTGGTGTCCTTGAGTGACGTGGTGGTGCCCCTGAGTGGTGCCCCTGAGTGATGTGGTGGTGTCCCTGAGTGATGTGGTGGTGTCCCTGAGTGATGTGGTGGTGTCCCCGAGTGATGTGGTGGTGTTCCTGAGTGATGTGGTGGTGTCCCTGAGTGATGTGGTGGTGTCCCCAAGTGATGTGGTGGTGTCCCTGAGTGATGTGGTGGTGTCCCTGAATGATGTGGTGGTGCCCCCGAGTGATGTGGTGGTGTCCCCGAGTGATGTGGTGGTGTCCTTGAGTGATGTGGGGGTGTCCCTGAGTGATGTGGTGGTGCTCCTGAGTGATGTGGTGGCGTCCCTGAGTGATGTGGTGGTGTTCCTGAGTGATGTGGTGATGTCCCAGTGTGATGTGGTAGTGTCCCTGAGTGATGTGGTGGTGCCCCTGAGTGATGTGGTGGTGTCCCTGAGTGATGTAGTGGTGTCCCCGAGTGATGTGGTGGTGTCCCTGAGTGATGTGGTGGTGTCCCTGAGTGATGTGGTGGTGCCCCTGAGTGATGTGGTGTGCTCCTGAGTGATGTGTTGGTGCCCCTGAGTGATGTGGTGGTGTCCCTGAGTGATTTGGTGATGGCCCCGAGTTATGTGGTGTTGTCCACGAGTGATGTGGTTGTGTCCCCGAGTGATGTGGTGGTGTCCCTGAGTGATGTGGTTGTGTCCCTGAGTGATGTGGTGGTGCCCCTGAGTGGTGCCCCTGAGTGATGTGGTGGTGTCCCTGAGTGATATGGTGGTGTCCATGAGTGATGTAGTGGTGTCCCTGAGTGATGTGGTGGTGTCCCCGAGTGATGTGGTGGTGTCCCCGAGTGATTTGGTGATGTCCCCGAGTTATGTGGTGGTGTCCCTGAGTGATGTGGTGGTGTCCCCGAGTGATGTGGTGGTGTCCCTGAGTGATGTGGTGGTGTCCCTGAGTGATGTGGTGGTGCCCCTGAGTGGTGCCCCTGAGTGATGTGGTGGTGTCCCTGAGTGATGTGATGGTGTCCATGAGTGATGTAGTGGTGTCTGTGGTACTGAAAATTCTGGACCCGCGTCATGAACATCGTCGTATCATGACGATTTTGGTATCAGCAGACCGAGAATGACGAGTATACTATATACAAGCATTTTCGTCATGTTTGTGTGACGAGATCACCCTGAAATCAGAGATTCCGTCCTGAACCCTCGGGTTCCATTTTGTGCATGGCAGCCATTTTGTGGTTGCCCTCACATAGGCCGATGACTAAGGCCAAAACGAGTCTTAAGGACACGTACACCTTTGCTGACTTTTGTGTGACCTGGGCAAGCTGACTCCACTGCCGAAAGCCAAACCTGTTCAGCCAGTTCCTTTCCCAGTGGCCGCTCGAGATTAGGATCAAGGCACAGCATACCATAAAACCCTTCATTGCATACAACTATGCCTAATCTTACACACACCTGTCTCTGTTCTTTACTTTATGGCCTGCTTTACGAGGAGGAGGTGCCCGTTTTTATTAGGGATCCGTCCGATATCTGATGAGAAGTGTTGGGCCTTGCGTGTAATTGATTTTTGGCTGGACAAACTGAAATGTGGGATTGTCATCATGACTCTGCTTTTTCCTTGTCGTGAAAATATGTGAATGGTCAACTGTAAAATAAGGAATGTTTGCCTGAAGCATAATATTTTGTATAAAAAGGGTTGACTAGCTTTGTAAGTTTGAGCAGTCTCCTGAGAATATACACCGTGTTGTACTTCTAGGATACCTGTTACTGGCTGCAGCCAATAATTCGATCTTTGACTTCACCAAGAAGACTCTGTGTTTCTGAAGTCTGAGACAGGAGAACTCGAAGTCTTTGGGTGTGTTCCCTGGCACCGCTGGGTTCTTAAAAACCCAGTACTTCATTTGGCGCCCAACGTGAGGCGATTTCAGCGGTACCGGTCCAAGCCAGAGGTTCGTGAGGAGCTTCGTGTGAAATTCTGGAGGAAGGCCAACCACTTCATCGACCCCTGTATGTCGTCGTGGTCCGAAAGTCTTTGCTGCGGGGTTCCCCGCTTTCCAACGGCTACGAAGGACTGCTGCCCTGACTATCGCCCTGTCTTGGACCCTTTGATGATTTGTAGAGCGAGACGATAGACGAGTCTTCTGGTGACGTCATCGATACCTCAGTTAAGTATGAGTGGAGCGTCTCCCAGTCCTTAGTTTGGTTCTTAGTTTTGGGTATCCCCTTGGGATCTTTGATTTGGAACTTGCAAGTACCAAAGCAGAGGGACTCGTGTATTCACGAGACTATCGTATTCGATAATCCTTTTAAGTTTGAAGCTAGACTAGTGAGCGAAGATGTCTGGTCTTAGCAGACTTGGAAATTTGTTTTGTCTTGGTTGTAATAGGGATTCCCGATTGGAGGACTCGTGTCCGGTTCCTCCGATTGGAACTCCAACCTATGAGCTTTATGTGAAGTACGGCGTAAGCCCCATCACATATAATGCAGTGTGGATCCAATACACCAGGAAAGATGGTGTTCTAAAATGGCCCCAATATGGTAGTTTTGACATGGAGATTTTAGATAATCTAGAGGTTAGACTCTTTAAGAAGAAAGTCCGGCCGGCGATGTTTGACTCTTTCCGCCTATGGCGAAAGGAAGCCAAACAGAAAGAAATTAAATTAGCAAAGAGAAATAAAAGAGAAAAGGGTATTTCGATAATGCAAGCCGCTATGCAGTTTAAAGATAACGAAGAAGAACAGGCAAGTGAGCAGTTGCACAGGCAACGTAAAATGGCGATTGATAAATGCTATCCAGTTTTGCCGCCTCTCCAGCAAGATGCAGCAAAAGAACTTGAAAAAGATCCTTTAATGTCACACTTATTGAGTTCGCCACCCCCTTATGCGCAAAGTGCTACAGCACCTCCGCAACCTTTAATTGTGCAACCCCCGGTTGTTGTGCCTCCGGTTCTTCCACAGCCACCAGCTGCTCTTCAGTTGGCTCCTACTCCTCTGGGGCAGCCTCCTCAAGGGCCGCCGACCTTGACATCTTCTCTGCCTTTACTTCCTACGACTTTGTCTACTATGTCGACTACCATGCCTGGTATTCCTTCTGATACTGCCTCTGCGTCTGCCTTGCCTCACTCTGCTTTTCCTCCTGTCCTTTCATCAACTTCTCCCTCTGTTCGCCAGAGAATGACTGATACAGTTACTAGTCTTCTATATCCTCTCTTCGGAGCAGCAAGTATGACCCCTGTTTCAACGCGCAAACAGTTGCGTAGTCAACTGCCTGACTCTAGGGAGCGGGAAACATTGGATTATTTGGCGCATAAATGGGTTACTGACCCCACTAGATATGAGCTAGAATCTGTTATGGATGTCTTCCATCAATGGGAAGCACCGAAGCAGAGATATGTTTTTGAGAAAATGTGTGCTTTTCTTTGTGAGGAACTGGAGGACAATGATTTGGAATCCAATCCGCCTGCTTTGTGCCGTGTACGGTTCGAGTTTGCGAAAGGAACGATTGTGGGTTCTGATGTTGAGAAAGCAGTTGTGACATTATTATCGTTCAGGAGTGAGGGTATTTCTCGGTCGTTGTTTGAGTCTGATTCCTCTGCTAGAAAGAAGGTGAGACAGTATCCGATGAGAGAGGTTCCTCCAGTATGGAAGGGCGCCGTTGCGGCTGATGTCGCTAATCAAATTGATGCTGTCCCAGCTCATTTTCAGCGTGTTTGGGTACATGTTCCATGGAAGCGAGCTGAAGTTTTGGCTCCTAAGCAGACCTTACCTGACCCCCGTAAAAATCCTGCAGGGTATTACAAGGAACTATCACAGACTGCAGACTCATGCATTATGAATTTAGCCGATATCGATATGTTGTTTGGGAATGTTGTTCCACAGCCTTTATGGGGATTGATTCGCCATACAGATCATGCGCAAGAGTTAGGTGACTCATGGGCTAATATTAGTGCTGCTAATGACAGACAAGTTGGTGGTGCTAAACCTGAGTCTTTAGTAGCAGAACTCCCTGGTAAGATAGTTACTTACATGAAGACTTTAATACCTGCGATGCGTGTGAATTGGGATAAACTGTCTGCATGTAAGCAGAAGAAAGAGGAGACCGTGTCCGATTTCTTCACTAGGTTTGAAGAGACGTTTATCGACCACAGTGGTCAAGATATAAGTACAGAAGGTGGTCAACGGTTGTTCGTTGACAAGTTTGTGCACAATTTGCTTCCCGAGCTGTGTAAGAAATTGAAAGATTCAGAGAGTTCTTGGGCCGTTTCCTCTTCAGCACAGATATTGGCTACTGCACAGTATTATGAAAATAGAGATAAGGATGAAAAGGATAGAGCAGACAAGAAAACTAAAGAGCTGAAAATGAAGGTTCTTTTACAGCAGGCGTATCCGCCTCGTAGTAACCAGCGTGATTATCAGCAGCCTAAGCAATTTCAGAGAAACTCGCAAAGGTTCGAGTTTTCTCAACCACGTTTTCCCGTAGGTCCTAATCAATGTGCATATTGTAAAGAAGAAGGTCATTTTAAAAGTAGCTGTCCTGCTTTGTTACAGCGTATGAATGGTATTTCTAGTGCAAGAGGTCGAGGTATTCAACAAGCTCCTAGAGGTAGGGGACGTGGAAATTTTCCCCAGAACGCGCGTCCCTTTCCTCCTCAAAATTCAATAAATAGTTTTGATCAGCAGAATAACGCGTCTGGTAGGACGACTCAGTACTTTGCTGATGACTACTATGCAGAAAATGAGAATATGGAAGGTGATGATTGCTAGGACAGCCATAGACAAAGAGAGGGAGTTGTTTCAGTTCCAGTAGATCAGAGTGGACCTTATGTTGAGGTGATTACATCAGGTGTGTCAGAGCCTTTTCTGTTGGATACTGGTGCTACAAAGAGTTCTATTATGCACTCTAAACTCCCTGGCGCACCTTTGTCTGGCGAGACGAATGTTTCAGGTTTTTCTGGCACCCCGGTTAGGAACCCGGTTTCTAGTCCTATGCCCCTTTCTGTTGGACCTTGTGAATTCGAAGCACCCCTTATTCTGACGACAGGTTGTGGTGAGAACTTGTTGGGATTGGATCTGTTGAAAAGATTGTATGCGACATTGTATTGTTCTCCTTCGGGAGTACAACTTACACTGGGTAAAAAGGTGGTCTCCTCGATGTATTTGTGAAAGGATAAACTTCCGATAGAATTGTCATCCCTCCCTGATATTCTGTGGGCTACTGGTCCTAACGATGTGGGTCGTTTGGAAATACCGCCATATGTTGTGACATTGAAAGCCAATGTTAAAATGCCACGCATTCCCCAATACAAGATCTCTGGTGAAGGTGAAAAGGCGTTGCTAGCGATCATTCATGATCTAATTGAAAAAGATGTAATTGAAGAAACTAGAGGCAACGTTTGCAATAGCCCTGTTCTGCCTGTTTTGAAACGTACTGACCCTTCTCAGCCACCTGTTTGCAGGTTTGTGATTGATCTTAGAGAGGTGAATAAAATCGTTGTGCCACAATTTCCAGTTGTTCCTGATATCACTGCCCTATTGACTATGATTCCAGCTTCCGCGACTTGGTTCTCGGTGATTGACTTGAAGAATGCTTTCTTCAGCATCCCGATTGCAGAGGAGAGTAGGGATATTTTCGGCTTCTGTTTAGGAGGTCGAAGCTTCCGCTTCAAACGCGCTCCCAAGGCTATTGTGAGAGCCCATCAATATATAGTCAGGCTTTGAAAAAGCAGCTTGATACGATTGTTTTGCCTGATGGTGCTACTCTTATTCAGTATATTGACAATTTACTAGTCGCTGCAGATACTGAGGAGATTTGTAAAAAAACACGTTGTCGTTGTTGCGCCATTTGTCTGATTTGCGTCACAAAGTGTCTCTTTCAAAATTGAAATATTGTCGACAAGAAGTGACCTACTTAGGTCATCTCTTATCGAAGGAGGGAAGAAGATTGACCCCAGAAAGAATTCAGGCAATTGCAAAATTGAGTGTGCCAAAGACACAGAGAGAAGTGCGTGCTTTCTTGGGTATTACATCATATTGCAGACAATGGATACCAAATTTTTCTCTGCGGCCAAACCGCTAGTGGCATTGACCTGTAAAGATACGCCAAATCCCCTTCCGTGGTCTGAAGATTGTCAGACAAGTTTTTCTGAATTGCGTGATGCATTATGTTCGGCTCCTGTGTTGGGTACCCCCGACTACAGTAAGTCCTTTACACTGTATGTCCATGAGAAAGAAGGATGTGCATTGTCAGTGCTGACACAGTCTTTTGGGGACAAGCAACGTCCATGCGCGTATTTTTCGTCGACTTTGGATCCGGTAGCTAGAGCGTTGCCGAGTTGTTTGAGAGCCACAGCGGCAGCAGCTGTTTCTATTCGGCAGTCTGCTGGTTTAGTGATGAATAATACATTGATTGTAACGGTTCCACATGCAGTGGATACTTTGTTAAACAGGACCAAGACACAGCACTTAACTAGTGCTCGATTGTCAGGTTACGAGTTGACACTTTTAGCGAGCCATGTGCATATAAAGAGATGCAACACGTTGAATCCAGCTACGTTGTTGCCGATTGTAGCAGAGACAGATGTTTCTGAACAGCATGATTGTTTTCTCAGGACAGAAGAAGAAACGAAAGGGAGAGTAGATCTTAAGGACACTCCTCTTGTGAAGTGTGATGGTACCTTATGGGTGGATGGTTCATGCTTCAAGCTTCCGAATGGTGATACGACTGCGGCATATGCTGTTACGACTTTGCATACGATTGTTGAAGCTGCACGTATCCCACATAATTCAGCTCAAGCAGCAGAGTTGATTGCACTTACCAGAGCGTGTGTGTTGTCGAAAGGAATGAAATTAACCATATATACTGACAGCCAGTATGCGTTTGGTGTGGCTCATAGTTTTGGACGATTGTGAAAAGAGCGTGGGTTCCTGACTTTGCATGGAGCCAAGATTCAGCATGGTCAGTTGGTGAATGAGCTTCTCGAGTCACTTACCTTGCCATTACAAGTTGCGATTGTGAAATGTAGTGCACACAAGAAGGTTACTGATGATGTTGGTCGTGGCAATGCGTTTGCTGATGAAGTCGCAAAAGAAACAGCAAGGGATGTGATGAGTCGAATGTATGTTGCAGGCCCTGCAAGATGGGTTGGTGACGTTGGAATGTGTGAAGATACGATAGAGAGTGTGAAGTCTATTCAAGCTGAAGCTACAGAGAAAGAGTTGCGTGTGTGGAGAGAGACTACGGGTAAATTGGATGCAAATGGTTGTTGGGTTGAATTGTCAGAACATCAGCGATGGTTGTTACCCGATGCGTATGTGCTCGCAGTGGTTACAATGGCCCATGGAATGGCTCATATCAGTGTCAAAGTGATTTGTAAGTTGTTGGCTCCGGTATGGCAAAATGCTGGAATTCCTAAGTGTGCAGAGAATGTGGTCAAGAATTGCATGGTATGTCTGAAATACAATCCTGGTAGGGGAACCCCAACTCCAGCTGGTCATTTCGCGCCTCCAACGTATCCGTTCAAGGTTTTGCAGCTAGATTTCATCCACATGGAAAGGTGCAATAATTTGAAATACGTACTCGTTGTTGTTTGTGCCTTTTCAAGATGGGTAGAAGCATACCCCCTGAAAGATAACACTGCCTTATCCACAGCTAAAGCCCTTGTCAAAGAATTTTTCCCTAGGTTTGGTTTGCCGAGAATGGTCTTGAGTGATAATGGGAGTGAATTAGTGGGTCGAGTGATGAAGAAAGTATGTGAGGGGCTAGGAATCCAGCACAAATTCCACGCTGCAAATCACCCCCAATCAGCTGGACTAGTAGAATGCTACAATGGCACTCTAAAACTTAAACTGGCCAAGATACAAGCAAGCTCTGACCTAAAATGGCCCGATGCCTTACCACTAGCACTCCTATCGACAAGAATGACTGTGCATTCACGAGTGGGACTTAGTCCCTATGAAATTGTGCTCGGTCGCCCGGCCAACATATGGGGAGTGCCAAGGCCGACAAAATTCAGCGAGATTGAACACCCTGTACTGCTCGATTACTTGTATGATTTGACGGCTAAATTGCGTGTTTTACACCAACAGGTTCACGATACTCTGCCTCAGACATCTGAAGATCCAGGTCACATCATCGATCCTGGATCATGGGTCCTAGTTAAAAACTTCCAGCGGACAAAGAATGATCAGCCCCGTTGGACCGGCCCCTACCTAGTCCTGTTATCAACGAGATCCGCAGTGCGAGTCCAAGGAAAGAAGAACTGGATCCACGGCGCACACTGCAAGAGGGTCCCTTTGCCTCTGCCATACAACCGGTGGGTCCAGGAGGGTATTGCTGACTCTGAGACTGAGACTGTGCCTCGTTTTCTGCCTTTCAGCGATGCACGTGTAAAAGGAACAAGCTCTGAACGTGAAAGTGACAATCTTTTGCAAGAAGCTGTGCCACCGTAAATTTGATTGGACACTACTGAGCCTGCACTTTTGTTCCAAGACCAGACATTACCTGGAAAAAGCCGTTATAATCTGAGGTCGAGAACTATGGACAAATAAACTCCTTTTCTTTGCTATTTTTGAAAGTGAAAGTGCAGCTTTCTCATCTGAGAAACTTTTTTATTTTTGTTTTTCGAACCACCATCCGGGTTCAGCTGTAGGGTCGCGGGCGACAAGTCTTTGGAGTGCAAGCCGAAGACACAAGGTCGACGGTTCTGGTTGGTTCTTAGGCGTTTCCCTTGGACTGACAGGCACATTCCTTAGCACGGAACACCCTACCTCCGCGAGCAGCAAGGTTAGAGGATGGAGTTTCTCGAGATGGAGAGACATGCCAGAGAGATGAACTTTAAAACCAAAATGTGTATGATAATGGCTAGAAAACGTTTTCTGATATTATGCATTTTCATGTTGCTTTGTGTAATGATGTTTTTAATAGGATATGTTTTATTTTATTTTCGAGTGACATTTGCACCCACTGCACAGCCCATACCTCCTTCTACTGTTTCCTCGCATTGTTTTCACCCTCTACCTGAACATGAGTCCGTTAGAAGATTAGAGTTCGTCAATAACTCATTCGTTCAGCTTTTACACCAACACCAACTAGTAGTGAACACGACTAACTGTTGGGTGTGTGGTCTTATGCCTCATACTACTGATAAAGGTATCCCTTATCTGGTCCTGCCGTTCAGCTACAATGGTTCTGTGTGGGCATACAGAACAATGTTCATCTATGCTCGTGAAGTCCATCCCCTACGTTCTGTAAAAGATAATCCGAAGAATAGTGCTCTAGTTAAGGATATAGTAGATATGATTAGAGGAGCTACTTCCTATGAGACTATCCCGAGAGAAGAGACACTAGCATATATTGGATGGAACGTAACCGGATATGGAGTTAGTCAGAGTGAGAACCAGCGAGCAAAAAGAACCTCCCCGATTTGGGTCGTACCCCATCAGGGCCATCTATGTCTGCAAGGAAATGGCAAGAATCCGAGAGCTCAGCTAGGGAAGAGTATCTGTAATGAGACATACGTCTTTGCGTCCCAGACTTCCCCATCGTTCATAGCAGCTAAGGGTACCTATTTCATCTGCTACGATAAAGCATACACATGGTTGCCCCCTGATTTCTCGGGCACATGTTTTGTTTCGTTCCTGTTGCCTCCCACCTACACAGCTGTGGCAGATTACCACAAGACAAGGGTAGTTAGAGGTGTCTTCAGTAAGGAAGACACTGCGGGACAAGAATTGGGAGATTTCTTGAAGGGTTTTCTGCCGTTTTGGGGACCTATGGTGAACAGCAGGAACATAAGGCAATTGACAAGGGTGGTCGAGTCCACCGTAGTTGAAACTGCCAGTGCCCTTAGTAACTTGACTGCTGAGCTCCAGTCGGATCGTCTTATGACTCTTCAGAACAGGGTTGCGTTAGACGTCATACTTGAAGACAGAGGTGGGGTATGTAAAGTGATCCAATCAAGCTGCTGTGTTTTCATTCCAGATAACGCTCCGACAGTGTACCAGGCCATTTCCAAACTGCATAAGATCTCTGAATCCATTCATGTGGATAAAGGAGATTGGTCTTTGATGGGATGGTTCTGGAACTGTTATCTGCCTGGGGATGGAAGATTCTAATGATCATTGGGATGATCTTAGCCATTCTTTTCCTGTTCTGTCTTTGTGTACAGTGTGCTCCTACTATATGTGGCCTCTGTGCTACATCGTGTGTAAGGAAACCTGTATCGAGGGACGAGCTAAGTAATAGGATGATGCTACAGCAACATCTCAATGATTTTATGAATATAGACCTGGACTCAGATTAGCGTGAGTGTAGGTTAATTGCCTATGTAAGGGCAAAAGGAGGGTCTGTGGTACTGAAAATTCTGGACCCGCGTCATGAACATCGTCGTATCATGACGATTTTGGTATCAGCAGACCGAGAATGACAAGTATACTATATACAAGCATTTTCGTCATATTTGTGTGACGAGATCACCCTGAAATCAGAGATTCCGTCCTGAACCCTCGGGTTCCATTTTGTGCATGGCAGCCATTTTGTGGTTGCCCTCACATAGGCCGATGACTAAGGCCAAAACGAGTCTTAAGGACACGTACACCTTTGCTGACTTTTGTGTGACCTGCGCAAGCTGACTCCACTGCCCGAAGCCAAACCTGTTCGGCCAGTTCCTTTCCCAGTGGCCGCTCGAGATTAGGATCAAGGCACAGCATACCATAAAACCCTTCATTGCATACAACTATGCCTAATCTTACACACACCTGTCTCTGTTCTTTACTTTATGGCCTGCTTTACGAGGAGGAGGTGCCCGTTTTTATTAGGGATCCGTCCGATATCTGATGAGAAGTGTTGGGCCTTGCCGTGTAATTGATTGTGGGCTGGACAAACTGCAATGTGGGATTGTCATCATGACTCTGCTTTTTCTTTGTCGTGAAAATATGTGAATGGTCAACTGTAAAATAAGGAATGTTTGCCTGAAGCATAATATTTTGTATAAAAAGGGTTGACTAGCTTTGTAAGGTTGAGCAGTCTCCTGAGAATATACACCGTGTTGTACTTCTAGGATACCTGTTACTGGCTGCAGCCAATAAATTCGATCTTTGACTTCACCAAGAAGACTCTGTGTTTCTGTAGTCTGAGGCAGGAGAACTCAAAGTCTTTGGGTGTGTTCCCTGGCACCGCTGGGTTCTTAAAAACCCAGTACTTCATGTCCCTGAGTGATGTGGTGGTGTCCCCGAGTGATGTGGTGGTGTTCCTGAGTGATGTGGTGGTGTCCCTGAGTGATGTGGTGGTGTCCCCGAGTGATGTGGTGGTGTCCCAGAGTGATGTGGTAGTGTCCCTAAGTGATGTGGTGGTGTCCCTGAGTGATGTGGTGGTGTCCCTGAGTGATGTGGTGGTGTGCCCGAGTGATGTGGTGGTGTCCCTGAGTGAAGTATCCTCCTAATAGACCTGTAAACAAAACCCGTGTTATGTATATAACATTGATTAACAAAGCATGGGATGTGTTATGAAGAGAGACTAGTAGGCACAGATCAATACTGCAATGGTTTTCTTAGCCAAGAATGGAAGTATGTCTGCGAGATGAAGAGAGGGTGGTAAATTGGATGAGGAAGATGAATGAATAGGAGGCAGGAACAGTAAGCGTGGGAGAGGCGAGGGAGAGAGGAAAGAGGAGAAGGGGGCCGAGATCCAAGATCAGCGAGGGAGGAGGTTGGAGATAGGCTAAAATTCATAGGAGCAAAAGCATCAAGTAACAGAAGTGAGCCTGTATGGAAGAGAAGAGCCAGGGCAAACAATATGAAACAACAAGATTGAAATCGAGAGAGAGGGGAAGAAACAGAGGTAAGGAGAGAGAGAGCTGGATGAAGAACAGACCATGAAAACAACTAAATAAAGGCTCACGAGAGCGAGGCCAGCAAGTTCGGGAGCGCATTCCTTTGAAGTCTGATGGGGGGGCGGGGAAGCGGGGGAGCGGCTTCCTTTGAAGTCTGATGCCGAGGCACAGACAAATGGTGGTGCGCGATGTGCACGCGGGGGAGCGGCAGCCTTTGAAGTCTGATGCCGAGGCACAGACAAATGGTGGTACGCGATGTGCACGCGGGAGGGCGGGGGAGCGGCAGCCTTTGAAGTCTGATGCCGAGGCACAGACAAATGGTGGTGCGCGATGTGCACGCGGGGGTGCGGGGGTGCGGCAACATTTGAAGTCTGATGCAGAGGCACAGACAAATGGTGGTGTGTTATGTGGCTGGCGATAGTGTGCACACGCATAGATCATATGAACTGTATGCGATCCGCAGCCATTTTGGTGGACTTTTCTTTTCCGCTTACTATAATCTCGCCGGAGCAATACGCAAGCGTATTGGCTCAGGCGAGACCTAAAAACAACGCTGAAGCAAAGACAAGACTGGGTGTGAAGCGCCGGAAATTCCACAGTAGGGAAGATGGGGACACTGGACAACTCGTTGCCACTCAAAAGAAGTGGGACACAGCTACATTGTCAATAACTTTATTGCATCTGATCTACTCCGACTCCTGGCAGCAACTGACGATTCCCCTGCATTCCACATTCCGGGCAGGACCCACACAAGCTCCCACCCCTACCAACATTCCAGATCCCAAAAGCGAGTTCACAGGAGGAGGAGTGGCATGGGCACTACTTAGTGCGCATGAGGGTTTGGCCGGTGGTCTTGGGTCGGCCAAACCTTCATGAGCACTTAGCATTTCTCCACCCAGCTGTGTTGCACAGCCGGGCGGAGAACTGTCCCATGGCTCCTAGGCACTGCCTAAGCCACCAAACAGGCTGCTCAGACCAATCACAACGCTGCTGTCATGCTTGTGACAGCAGCATTGTGATTGACTTAGAGGAGCCTGGGAGCTTCCTGCTTTCGGGAATCAGGAGGAAGAAAAGACTGAGGAGAGGCGGCAGCCATAACCAGGTAAGTGTTTTTTTTTCTTCAACTAGACGTGATAGCCCTTTGGGGAGTGGGCATAGGAGGAAGCCTGTTTGGTAGGGCTGAAGGTATCACTTGTGCAGCAACAGCAAGTGCAGTTGCATAGAGGCCCAGGTGCATGAGGGGCCAAATAAACCTCAATTATGGCCCTGTCCACCCTTGGGGCATTGAACAAGATTGAGGCCCATGCTTTTATCAAAGAACAGAGGAGATCACCTGCTTTACAAGGCAGTAGCTGTCATTAGTGGAGCAGGCAAAGTGTCAAAGGGCCCAGGGGTGTGAGTGGCCAAATGTATCACAATCATTACTGTTTAACTTTCCGAAAGAGGCATAGGGCCTTTCTAGCACTGGAGCAGAGGAAATTGTTGCTGCAAAATGGGGTCAACAGTACAAGTTAAAAAAAAGTTCTAAAAGGGACACAGAGTCTGTTTCAGGATTAGAGAGATGGCCAGACATGGTGGTGCAGGGATGAACGAGGAAGAGGACATAGCCTGCTACTCAGGGCTGCACCTATCATTAGTGCAGCAGGTGCCCAGAGGCATAAGAGGCTCATAACAATCTAATTGTGTGGGCTAGTGTTTGTGTTCAATTTCTGTTTATGTTTGACAAATTAGCTCTTCTTAAATTCTCACATTTAGTGCAGATATGAGATACAAAAAAGTATCCCTGAAATTATCTCATAATTCCTGCCTCCTGTTCTTAGCCCTGCCACTCCGAATTCCCCTAGCCTAGCTTAAGGTTTTAGACGGGGGCCCAACTCCAAAATATTTTGCTTTAGGAGGCTCGATGCGAAAACTTTTGAAGACCTCCATTCAAAATGGATGAATAACCGATCGGCTTTAATGCATACCTGGATTTACCAATACTGTGGATGTCAGTAAATCTAGAATACCACAGTATTTCGTATGTTGCCTTGAGTGGCTCCTTAGAAATTGGACACACTGGGTGACATTGTGAAGTGTCTGAGTGGGGAAACACTGACATCTAGCATCTATGATAGTTCCTAATTTGGCCAGTAGCTCTGAAATAACCCAAATATAGAGTGTTCTCGTGAATCTTTTTTTCAGCTAAGGCGGGATTGGAATCTGAAATAATTCAGGCTAGGAGTGAGAAATAGTAAATTCTGCACAAGGTTCAATTTTTCCCAAGCTGCTTTACCCTTTTGTTTAGTAAAGAGCCACTCGGGGGAGGCTATTGGTGTCTGTCTTTCAAAGAAGTGAAGCCCTGAGCAGCCAGTGGCTGGTAGATTGTATCACATGTCCTTGCACTGTCAAAGAGAGCTTCAATTAAAAGCACGGATGCTGAGTGCTTAGTGGAAGGCTGGGCTTGCACAAGTGGCTAGTGGTGCAGGTGCCACACAGGCACACCAGCAGAGAGTGCAGTTATGCCTGGACCTTGATGGCGCTCCATCCCCTCTCCTTGTCCGTGTCAGATTCTTCCCCTGTTCTCTCCTACTCATGCGGAGCATGTGCTTCTCTTGTACTATCCTGCTCCCAGGACCCTGAGCTGCTGCCCGCATCCCTGGGACCTTTGCTTCTCCCTAGCGCCTGTGATGGCTGTTGTGGTTCTAGTTGTTATATACTGCATTCCTTTCCTATTGGTTGCTAGGTACGCGCACATCAGGGAATGTCAAGCATGTATAAAACTGACCTCAGAGACCAATACTGGTGACACACCGTGACTCTGCGCAGTCACCGCACCTCGCACAAGCTCTTTCACTTGTTGAATAAAATTCTTATATTCATTCCTTTCTTCTGGAATTTCTTCATATTCATTTCACTACAAATGGCGACGAGGACGGGACGAAAATAGATTAACGAGCTTGTGGATGAGTCGTTTTCCAGCAGCGTGTTCATTTCTTCAAGGCAAGTGATGAGATTCATTCTTTTTCAAGAGTAAATATTTTTGATCTAATTCATTCTTCGTTATTTTTGGGCATGCTGTAAAGCGGAATAGAGTTCTTCCGGCGTGAGGCAGTGTTCGACGAAAGGACATCTCGTGGAAACATTCGCACTCGCCAAGCCGATACAAGATTATTTTCAGGCAAGTTCAGAGCGCTTTTCATTCCAACAGAAATTTCATCTGTTTGATGGTACTTTTTCTTTCAACTTCTGTGTTCGCAGCGTTTGAGGTATTTGAGGTGAGGTGACGCGCGTCTAAGCTTCAGTCACAGTTGACGGTTATGTCAGTGCAACTGTCACCTGTCAACCGCCTCAGCTGTGCGGCAACCAGTGTCTCCGCTCACATGTCATTGCGTCTGTGACGTAGGCAACGCGACGCCATTTTGTGTGCCGAATTCGCATTGAAATGCACAGTCTCACCGTGACGCTTACTGGAACATCAAGGTACTGTCAGAGAATCGCATTTTTTTTGTTCTCTTTGGAATATAGCGAAGTCAATATTCAGTTTCACTTGATGCCACAGAAATTAAGAGTTCATTGTTTGAGAGTAAAACGATTAATGGTCGTTTCCAGTAAGATAAAACTCCTGTGTCAAATTCGTTGCTTCCCACATGAAATTGTAGGTCGCTTTCATTCATTTGTAAAGTCGCGATTGTGATTTTTTTTAAGCATGGGCGGATTTTGCGGATTCGCAATCCGCGAATTTGCGGATTGCGGAAATCCGCAAAATCCCCGAACTCTCGCGAATTTTGCGGATTTTTTGGGGGGTTTGTGTTCGCACGGGTTTCTGCAAGTTCGCGAGGGTTTTGTACAATTTCGCAAATTGCGAACTTACTTGTCGGGTCGCCAGTTTTGCGAACTTGTTGTTTCTACGTGCCCAGCCTGTTTGCAAGGCTTTCTTCATCACTGCCACCCTCTGTCACCACTAGCACTCTCTTTGTTCACCCATGCCACCCACTGGCTCACCCATGTCACCCTCTGTGTCATCATCACCGCACCCTCTGGTTCACCAGTGTACATTATTGGGGCAAAGCAAAGCACTGCCATCCTCTGTCAACACTGGCACTCTGGTACACCCATGCCACCCTCTGGCTGGCACACCCATGCCACCCTCGGTGTCATCACAGCACCCTCTGATTGACCAGTGAGTGTACATTATTGTGGCAAAGCAAAGCACACCTGCTAAGTGCTTTAAGTTTTGCAAACAACAACACCTGCCCTGCCCCAACTGACATTAATGAAGGCTGGCACCTGCTTGTCTGCTCCCTTTCCTTTTTGTTGCAATGTAATTTTTTTTTAACAGGATGCAATGGCATACTTTTAACTATTCTGTGACTGTCAGAGCAGGGTCACACAATAGTTGCAAGTAGGCAACCGGATTCTGGAGGGCCCCTTCAGGAAGCACTACAGGGAAATGGTTACAAATGATGAGCTCGAACTTTTGCACCTGCTCGTTGGTTTTGCTTTTGCAAAACTCGTTTTTCGGTAATTTCGCCCTATTCGCGAGGCGCGGCGTAGTGCGAAATCGACCGTGGAAGCCGCGAACTCGTGCGAGTTACCCCAAGGTTGAGTACGGGCGCCGCCATTTTGCTTGCGTGACGTATTTCCGTTTCCGCCCGCTATGTGTAATCTCGCGAAATGAGCGCCTAGCGAATGCAAGTTCGCACGAGTTCGCGAGAGAAATCGCGTGCGAACTTACTTACGCGCACGTGATCGGGCCGCCATCTTGTTTTTCATTCATTCCTATGTGTCTGGGTATGGTGTTTCTATCCTCTTTATATCTCTGCCATCCTTTGCTTGTTTTAATATTTTTTTGATCTATTTAACTTATTTTCTATCCCTCTAGTTTTCTAGGTCTATATTTTTGTGTTTTAGGCTACTTTTGTTTACTTTTCAACTACTTTTTTAAACTTTTATTTTCTTCTTCCCTAATCTTATTCTTTTTCATTTTGTCTCCTTGCTGCTAACACCTGCCCAGACCATGGTGAAGACAGCTGTGAAGCTGCCCAAGACGGCCCCCGCAGCCCGTGCCCGGCTCCCGTGTGGCCGTTTGAGGGCGGAAATGGTGGTGCCCAGGGAGATCTTCAGCCCTGAGGAGGTGGGCGCACTCGTTTTCTATGTACAGCGCCGCCTCCCCAGGACCATCGCGGCAGGCGGCAGGATCGCTGGAGGCTCCACCAACCGCCAGGAGCGACGGAAGCGGTGGGAGCAGGTGTGCCGGGCCCTGTTTCACATCTCGGGGGTCCAGCGCACCTACAACCAGGTGACCCACCGCTGGACCGATATCCTGGACCGGGAGCGCGACCTGCTCGACCTGCTGGGAGTGGAGGTCCCCGGGCTTGGTGAGTAGTATTAGCAATTTTTTCATCACTCACTACTCTGTTTTTTCTCCTGCTCTGTGTGTTATATTGCAAATGTTTGCTTTAACTTTTTTACAAAGAGCAATAATGCTGCCGATTACATTGATAGGAGAGGTAAATTAATATTTCAAAATCTTCTGTGCATTTCAGGTGAACTGCTCTCCTTCTCTGTGGCGGTGCCACTCCTTATTTGTTTTCTATTTTGTGTTCATTTAATTGGGCTGAGTAATGTATGAGTGTACTTTACAGAACTGCGTAATGCTAGACACAAAGGGGCAGATTTACAAGCCCCTTGCGCCACGTTTACGCTGCCTTACGTGGCGCATCCCTGCGACTCATTTACAACGTGATGCATCTAAGGAGATGCGCCACGTTAAGGCCTGTGCCTGCGCCACAATGGGTGCGTTCCCACGCAGGGGGGTGGGGGGGTGGGTGACGGTCAGGCAGCTGTGCGCCTCGCAAAAGTGCCTGCGTGAAATCTACAAGATTTAACGCAGGCACTTCCGCGACGCTGCTACGTCAATTCTTTATGCCTGCTTGCTTGAAGCAGGCGTAAGGACTGATGCGGTATGTTGAGTATTGGGCAACCCTGAGCATTGCTAGAGTTGCATCGCGCCTGCGACGCGACTCTAGAGATGCGCCCCTCTTTCGTCACGAGATGCGTCACGCATCTGCCTACCCTTGCGCCAGGGTTTGCCGCATTGTAATTGCAGCGCATCTGCCGTGACGCAAGGTTAGTTTTGCGTTACGCATTTGTTCTGGTGCACCTCTGAGTAGAGGCTCAGGTGCAGTTCTTCCTTTGTAGCCCTCTTTTTGGCTGAAATAGTTGGTTCTTGTTCTTTCTAAATGTTTGATTTGGTTGACAAGGACATCGACAAGCAGCAATCATCAATGTTTTCTGATCTTTCTTTCATGTTGTACGTTAGGTCTGCCCAGGGGCAAGCGGACGGAAAAAGAGGATGCTGTGGCTCCAAAGGAGGAGGATGCAGGCCAGGGCGGCGAGTGCTCCTTTGCTGGCCCCAGTAAGTTTTCATTTAAATATAGAGGACCTATTGTTGTCCAAGCGTTCCTAATTTAATTTTTTTGAAATAGTGTTTAGATAGGAGCAAAATCCATAATACTACTGTTGCAGGGACAATTCTCCACAAACCGAACTATGGACACCAAAAACCAGAGTAATAATATTTCAGAGTGGCGTGTTTGGCACACTGTATAAACCTGGTAGTGTCAGCGGCACGGACTCCTCCTTGCAAAAATTGCAAAACCTTTCGCTCAGTCACTCGAGTCTGGAGGACCAAAAACCACAGAGTCTATTCAAGTTTAAAAGCTTTATTAAAAGTAAAAGTAAACACATACATTAAAATAAAGTTAGCTGGAAATGGAAAAGTGCTTGGTGCTGAGTTGATGAGTAATGGAACACATTTCTTGTGGTCGAGCCGAGCTTTCACCTGGTTTGAAGTTGATGTTGCTCTTGTCCTTAGAAGTCCAGCTTCTGTCTGTTCAGAGAAAAATGGTGTGTGTTAAAATTAAGCAAGCATTCATCAATTCATCAAAAAAGTGCAGCAAGACAACAGCCTTCCCTGGAAGGAGGGACATTTTTACTTTAGACTAGAGTAGACAGTCAATTACTTTTTATGTTGTTTTCACATTCTTCATTCCTAGACCAAATACTAGTGAGTGGTGTAATCTAACATTCTTAAATCTACTTTGTAGGTGGAACATCTGGTGGTGGGGCCAGCTCGGATGTGGTAATAGTGATCGACTCCGAGTCCGAGGACCACTCTGGGGAGGAGGCGGCGCAAGAGGACCAAGAACAGACTGTGAGGAAGCAGACAGTGGTGGTGGCGGGTACAGGTAAGCTGGATCATGGTACTATCTGACTCTTAGATAGCATATGATGTGTATCTACAGAGAGTAGACGGTCACTGGATGAACTACGAACATACTATGAAATGTTTCCAGGGGGGGGGTGCAACATCATCACCATCTCCTGAGTTCTACTCCTGACATGATTGATAGTGTGGTTTGTGGCCAATGTGAATGTGATGAAGCACTTGCTAAAAAAAGAAAGACAGACACACAGAAATAAAAGTGAATAAGGACTAATATTAAAGTTAATGAATCATTGACTCATTTTCAGAACTCGCTGTCAGGGAAGCAGAGCTCGTCCTCAAACTCTGCAAATTGAGTCGGTAGTACTTCTGGTAACTGAGGAGAACTTTCCTCAGGTAGGTCGGTGTCCTCTTCTTCCTGCGTGCACTCTCGTACTTTGTAATCTGGTGGTATGAAGTGCTGGTTCCTCTTTATCATGGTGAGCCGCTCCACATTTGCGGGCAAGAGGCGGGACCTTTTGCAAGTCACAATGCCACCAGCAGAACTAAAAACACGTTCTGAAGACACGCTTGCGAGTGGGCAAGACAAGTAATTGATAGCCAGGTTGGTGAGCTCTCGCCATATGTTTCTTTTCCCATGCCAATACGCCAATGGGCCCTCAGGAATATTGACCGCTGTTGAGTCATCCAGATAGGCCTGCACCATTGAAAGAATGTCCTCCCGGATTCCTGTACTTTGCACTTCTGTGTCCTTTCTGGGACAAGGAAACCCTAGCTCACTTAGCCAATCCGCTTCAGACATATCGCCTGGGCCTGGTGCAGATGATACGGCCAGAATAAATAATGTTAAAATTAAAGAAAACAGTTGTATCATGCATGCACCCATAACTAAGCCTGGTAGTTTTCAATTCATGTGCAGAATTGTAATTTTTACAATTTCGCGAGTGCGAGATTGTTGCTGCGCGGGACGCGAGCAGTGCGAACACAGGCAAATTTTTTTTTTTTAAATCCGATTTTCGGGTAATCCGCGGGAGTTCGAGGCCCCCTGGGCATAATGAAAGCAATCAGAGCAGACTGGGTGGGCCTAGGGCACAAAGCACACTGCCTGACTTCAAAATGGCCGATTGACCCCATCTACATGGCCAGGACCTGCAGGACCATGCCTCAAAATGGCCTCCCACACATAGCCAGCCCCCAAACCCACCCCAAAAAGTCGAAAAACACACACAAAAATCACCACAAACAAACAACATCAACTTATCAACTTACTTGTAAATCAAATTTCGAATCAAAAAGTAATCCAAAAGGCCTCAAAGCCAAATCTCCAGCAGCATCCACAAAAAGTAATCCTTCCCAGTCAAGATCGAATTCAAAGTGGCCAGGAAATGGACTAAGCAATGGGAGGAGCTTGCTGGACAGGAAGAGGAAGTTGGAGACTGGGTCACTTCCTTCACCCCTCCCCAATTGTAATTTTTGTAATTTCGCGAGTGCGAGATTGTTGCTGCCCGCGCCGTGGCCCGCGAGCAGTGCGAACACAAGCAAAAAATCCGCAGCGCGCGGATTTGCGTATTTTGGCCACATCCGCGAGAGTTCGCGCATTGCGGATTTACCAAAAATCCAAAAAATCCGCGAGCGGAACGGATTTTGCGCCCATGCTTAATTTTTTTTTCTGGAAACTGAAAGAAAATTATAAAGTAAACAATCTATTGACATAGACATGAGAGTTGTTCTCAATTAGAGATTCTCATAGGAAGAACAGCTGAATCCAGAAGTATTTTGTGGTACTTTGAAACACGTTTCACTTCACGATCAGATGTGCATGCAGGTTATGTTAATTAGTTTCTTTCACTAAATATTCATTTTTATTCACTACATTGTTCATTGTATTTTTGAAAAGATATGTTTAAGTAAAAGCCATGTTGAATTAGCATTTAGGTCTGTCAGCAGCAAGTTAAGTTGAACAAGGGTCGCATTTCCAGCGCTTAGCAGAACAGAAGGTAAACTATTATATTTGTTTAGCATAGAAGTTGAAAACGGACGTGAACTCCTTATTATGAGTGAATTACGCTTCTTTTCTTATTAAACTGTCACATTCAAAGTGTATCTTTCTTCGTGTCAATTCGAAGTGAGAACATTTCAACTTTAAGGAACTGTTCAAGTACCGTTGGTACAGTATTATATATAGAGTGTTTCTATTCTATTTAATTCCAATTAATAGTCAAAATCCGGCATCACAATTGATATCAGAATTAAAAGAGAGTCAGGGGAAGAAAATCAAGTCATGTCCAGTGAAAGTATTTTCAATGCTCCAGCTCATTTTCTCGAAGTTCCAGGTAAACCGGTGATGAAATGGAAGATATGGTACAAGGCTTTCGAAAATTATTTGGTTGCGATTAATGGCAAGAAATATTACGCTGAACGAAAAAAAACTATTCTTTTTGGACTTTTAGGAGTTGCTGGCCATGAAATGTTTGAAAGCCTACCAGAATATGAACCTGTTCCGGGACAGTTTATTCCCCTTGATGAATTTCAGGAGGCTGTGAAAAGATTAGAAAAGCAATTTGATGAGGAAGAGAACATTATGGTGGGCAGACATCGTTTCGCGTTGAGGAAACAATTAGAGTCAGAAAATGTAGAAGAGTATATTGGTAGTTTAAGGGTGTTAGCCACTAAATGCGATTTTGGCGACATGGCAGATATGTACATCCGCGACCAATTTGTATTTCACTGTTTTGAGCGTAAAATTCAGGAGCGATTACTTGCCTGTAAAAAACCTACATTGTCTGAGGTGGTAGATATTGCCAAGGGCATCGAACATTCACTTGAAGGCAGAAAAGAATTGGCTAAAGTAAATGAAGCTTCATGTTCTAATGTTTCTTACGTAAACGACAGAAGGCGGAAAGAATTCAGTACTAACAAATCTTTCAGTTCTAACTATAATTCAAATTCTTCCCCTATTGTATGTTTTAGATGTGGTTCTCTTAACCATAAAGCCGATTGCGTAAGTTGTCCAGCAAGTAAGAAAAGATGTACAAGCTGCCAAAAGGTAGGACATTTTGCAAGCGTGTGTGGGAAATTCGACCAAAAATACAACGGTAGAACAAACATTAATGTGGTAGATGATTTTAAGGAGAATATGTCTTCCAACATTGTTCTAGCTCTATATGATGGCGACAGTCACACTAAGGGTCCAATAGGAGTTGCTAAGGTAGGCGAAGTTGAGCTCAACATCATGGCAGATTCGGGTTCGCCCTTTACAATAATTTCTGACAGCAAATATTTGAAGTATTGGCCTAATGTGGAGTTATTTCCATCAGACATTAATCCTACAGCATTCGGGGAATTTAAGATTAATATGTTCGGTTATTTTGAAGATATTCTGAGCATAAAAGGAAGAAGTATCATAACCAAAATTTATGTGGCAGTAAGGGGTAGAAACATAGTGGGGTGGAGAGATCTTGCCAAACTTAAGATAATCCTTAAAACCCGGGTCAGATGATCCCATTGTGTTAGATGATGGTTTCATTTCTCTTGTTTCTCCTCCATCAGAAACCAGTAACGAATTATCTACCATTTAAGTAAGTATGGAAAAAGATCTAACATCAGATATGGAGTAGGATATGTTTCATGCAGAGAATAAGTATGCATACCCACATAGTAGATGTCAGTGTTCATAGGTTATACCGTGCTGAGAATTAGTACAGCATTTCAGAAGTTCATAAAGAAAGTGATATCAAATGACAGTTTAATAAATAAATACATTTATAAATGTATAGTATTTAATGATGACTTTGTCCATCAGTCTAATGTATTCATTTCGAACATAGATGGTTCTATGCAAAGTGCTAAAATAGATTATTGTTGGAGAGGAAGACAACAGTTCATGGGATGCTTCCGTTTGAAAACATCTTGCACGTGACCCAAGAATTGAATGTTCCTAAGGGTGGCTATGCTGTAGACAAGATCTTCCTATGCTCATGTTTCCCCACCGAAGATACAGTGCTTGTCTAGAGAACTCTCCATTATATTCTCCATAATCCAAGAACTTATTGGAAGAATTAAAAGTTCCTCACGGACGTAATTTTACTGGTTGTGGCATCTAAGTCACCAGTTAAAGACATTATACGTGAAAGAAGCGTCATCATTTGTTTATATAATAGGGATGGATATTACTGTAATTTTGCCTCTAATATGTTGAATTAGTTTTCCTCAAATAGGTTGGGGGACACAACAAAAACCAGGCAGTTTTTAGTGATAACAGAGTTTTATTGTTCACACTTTTAGGAATGACCTCACTTATTAAGCTCAGCTGAATATAATCTGGTTTTTCTTATAATAACATCTTCCTTGTTACTCCTTAATCATTATGTTTCCCTGATGTGCTTAGAGGGGCGGAAGGAGCTTACAATTTTCATCATATATCCAATTTAACCATTGCATTTAAAGAGTATGAATTTATTTATTTATTTCTCCCATAAAAGGGAGATGTTGTGGTTCTAGTTGTTATATACTGCATTCCTTTCCTATTGGTTGCTAGGCACACGCACATCAGGGAATGTCAAGCATGTATAAAACTGACGTCAGAGACCAATACTGGTGACACACCGTGACTCTGCGCAGTCACCGCTCCTCGCACAAGCTCTTTCACTTGTTGAATAAAATTCTTATATTCATTCCTTTCTTCTGGAATTTCTTCATATTCATTTCACTACAATGGCTCTTACCCCTTTGTCCCTTTGAACCCTGTGAAGTGCAAAGACTCTGCCCACACTTGATTCTGCAGCGCCCATTTCTGATTATTGACACCACCACCCCCCCCCCCCCCACACACACACACACACACACATCCTCTGTACACCCACCTCCCCCAAACTGTCAGTCACGTAGTGAAAAGGTACTCACAAGCTTCAGTAACCTACCACACAGGTAAGAAATGGCTTGCAGCAGTACACGCATCACATCAAGGGGGGAATAAACATGCACATCTACCACCAGTGAGCTGCCTGCCAACGCCTGTGCGTCACATAGGCCTGCAACCACCTGCAGTATGCAAAAGAAAAATGATTGCTGTTGCCAATGCTTGCTTTAGGATTTTCTCGGTCATGAGGGAATCCGTTGCAGACAAGTAGAGGAGGAAGTTGGGGTGACCTAGGTGAGTAATTGAGGTGGGAGTAGAGAAAGACGGTTCTATGTATAACTGGCAGTGCACATTGAAGATTAGTTGAAAGAAAGAAGAGGATTGAGGGAAAAGTTTCAAATGATTAAAGGGCATTTGATATCGAGTCTCCCGCGGGAGCCCAGGAGAGCTCGTCTGTCAATCTCGCGCTATCCCTTTCAGGTTCTGTCGGTGGCTGGCTCTGACATCTGAAGACCGGGCCCTCTTGAACCCTTCATTCAAGGCTCTTGGGCAGAGGGCCTGAACGAGAGTTGGAAGAGAAGGCGCTGCACGGAGCGGGGGTGGCGGGAGAAGTCTGATCTAAGGGTCACGTGCTCTGTGGAGCAGACAGGGCTTTATTTCCATAGATCACTGCGATATCAAGAGACAGGAAGGTTTAAGAAGGGCGCCGCCTGTCAGCAGCCGGAAAGGATACACGACAGCTGCATAATGTCATTGTCAGTTGCGATTTCTGCCTTTCACACCTGCGTGACATTTAAAAAGGCGCCAGAAAAGAAAAACATACTCTTTCTTTTCGCACATAGACCAATAGAAGGAAAAAACACTTCTGAGATATAACTACTTCAAAGTGGATTAAAATATTCTCGCTTTAACCTCGCAGCATGGCTAACATTCGCTGATCCCCGGAGAGGAAGTATCAATTCACCAATACTTCGAAGATGCCTTGGTCTTCAGGCGAGACCATGCAACAGACATAGCCGGTTTACCTCCCAGTATCACTGCGTGATTCGGACTGGGGGCATTAGTATACTATGACCATTAGCCAGGAGAGAAGGTCTACACCTCACTCGGGCTAGTGTTGATTTGACATTTGCCCCTGATGAAGAAATGGAAACCTTTTCTGCAGATATTTAAGAAGAAAGCGGCGAGGAACGTCGGGTGCTCCATGGATGAGGAAGAATTAAGCAAGGCAAAAAAATATTACACCTATGTATGTGAGAAAATGTACTAATCAAAGGGGGGTCGGGGGGAATCGAATGTGTGCCTTTGAGCTTACCAGCAATCGATAGCTCAGTCTCGTAGTGCTGGAGTGTTAACAACTTTTCCCCAATTCATTCAATTAAGGTTAAATGACACTGCAAAATATTAAGACAGTTAAAATAGTGAGCTAGAAGGAGGGTTGCATTAAAAGATTACTTCGATTATTCCATATTATTTGAGTTTCATCCACATAGTTTGAAAACACAAACTCATAGGAACTATTAGGGTAGCTAAAGTATACAGCTACCATACACATTGTTCTGGGACTTGTTAGAACATAGTCCTTCTAAATTGTCTCAGATAAGGAGAAAGGCTATTTTTTTGACTTGTGCGTGCATACTTATGTTCTGGTATATGAAGACTCCAGCAGCAGCCATGATAACTAGGTGGCGAAGGGGAGGCTGGATGTTGAATGTGGAATGCAGCATGTATTGAACCTAGCAAAAGGGTTTATTTTTTGGTCAGTTTAAGGCACGTTTTAGAATCCACTTCTCTAACTCTAACCTTTTTGATCATCTGCACAAGAAATTAAATGACTGGATCTCCCATCATCCATCTGCACATGAAGTGACATCTCTGGGGTTTCCTCCAGCCACCTACAGAGGAAGAGACATCACTGGATTTCCCATTATCCATCTGCACAGGAACTGACATTACTGGTTTTCCTGTCAAAAACTGTCTTTATTTAATGGAGGCTGCAGCGCGGACACCTGTGCCTGGCCGCAGCCAGTTTCAGGACCCCTAGTCATTCTCCCACCCATCACACTCCCTGTTGCTACTCTATCACAAACCGCCACGCCTAAACCCCAGTCGCATCTCTTTGCACTGCTGCTCATACTGAAGGTATGTTCTCCTGTACCACCTGCTATTTCATATGCACCCTCCCTCACCCACCTCACACTCCCAACATACCTCACACACTCAACACACACAATCACATAGATCCAACCACCACTTCACTACAACCTTCTTTGTCCTACACATTCCTCAAAACTTGCTCCCTAACTAAATACAACCGTACCTGCTCTTCCAGACCAAAATATGTCTGCACCAGTCATCGCTGTGGTAATCCCCCCAGATACAAGATCGCAAGACAATACAGGACAAACAGACCCATAAGAGAAATCACCATCACCTTCAAAGAATCCATTCAATGCTCCACCACCTTGGAAAGCACCATCAGCAACGTGGAATACTTGACCATTAAACTCCTCATCACCACCAGCTACACCATAAGTCGCACTCTCTTCTACCATCATCCCTGACCACATGCCAACTTTGGCAGCACCATTGTGGACTTCATTGCCCCTCAAGCTCGCCACCCGGAAACACCACCAACTGATCCGCGCCACCAAGAAAAATACATACAAGGACCGGCTGGACAACAACGCACACAACTGCAAGGAACTCTTCAACATCGTGAAAGAGCTCTCCAACCCCAACGCCGGAAACAATGACATCACCCCGTCGCAAGACCTCTGCAACTCCCTCGCGTCCTACTTCCACAACAAGATCGCGGACATACACAACAGCTTCAGCAACCAACCAACGCAAGCCACAACCGCAACAACGCCACCCACCACCACCCTCCGCACCTGGACTCCGATCAGCACCGAAGACACCATCCGCACAATGAACTCCATCCATTCCGGATCTCCGACTGACCCCTGCCCTCACCACGTCTTCAACAAGGCCGACGCTGTCATCGCACCCCACCTGCGGGACATCATCAACACCTCCTTCGACACCGCCACCTTCCCGGAGAGCTGGAAGCACGCCGAACTCAGCGCTCTTCTCAAGAAACCCACAGCAGACCCCACCGACCTCAAGAACTACCGTCCCATCTCGCTCCTCCCGTTCCCGGCTAAAGTCATCGAGAAGACCGTCAACAAACAGCTGGCCGCCTTCCTCGAGACGAATGGATCCCTCGACCCCTCACAGTCTGGCTTCCGAGCGAACCACAGCACCGAGACCGCCCTCATCGCTGCCACCGATGACATACGAACTCTGATGGACAACGGAGAAACAGCGGCCCTCATCCTCCTGGACCTCTCCGCGGCTTTCGACACTGTCTGCCACCGCACCCTAGTACAGCGCCTCGGCAACATCGGAATCCAGGACAAGGCACTGGAATGGATCACCTCCTTCCTCGACGGAAGAACACAGAGAGTCCGCCTACCACCGTACAAGTCAGAGGCCACCAAAGTCATCTGCGGCGTCCCTCAAGGATCCTCACTGAGCCCCACCCTCTTCAACGTCTACATGAGCCCCCTCGCGGCCATCGCACGCCAACACAACCTCAACATAATCTTCTACGCCGACGACACCCAGCTGATCCTCTCCCTGACCAACGACCCCGCCACCGCCAGAGCCAACCTGCACGAAGGGATGAGAGAGGTAGCCGAATGGATGACGACCAGCCGCCTGAAACTGAACTCGGACAAGACGGAGGTCCTCATCCTGGGCTCCTCGCCCTCCGCCTGGGACGACTCCTGGTGGCCCCCCGCCCTGGGCACCGCACCCAAACCGACGGACCACGCACGCAACCTGGGCTTCATCCTGGACTCCTCCCTCTCCATGACCAGACAAGTAAACGCCGTCTCCTCGTCTTGCTTCAACATCCTGCGCATGCTACGTAAGATCTTCCGGTGGATCCCCACCGAGACGAGGAAGACGGTCACCCAGGCCCTCGTCACCAGCCGACTGGACTACGGCAACGCCCTCTACGCCGGAACCACCGCCAAGCTCCAGAAGAGACTCCAGCGGATCCAGAACGCCTCGGCCAGACTCATCCTCGACATCCCCAGACGCAGCCACATCTCCGGACACCTGAGAGATCTGCATTGGCTCCCGGTCAACAAGAGAATCACCTTCCGTCTCCTCACCCACGCGCACAAAGCCCTACACGACCAAGGCCCGAGCTACCTCAACAACCGGATCAACTTCTACACTCCCAAGCGCCTCCTCAGATCAACCAGCCACGCCCTCGCCGCCGTCCCCCGCATCCGAAGAGCGACAACAGGAGGAAGGTCCTTCTCCTACCTGGCCGCCAAGACCTGGAACTCACTCCCAACCGACCTGCGCCTGACCCAAGACCACCTCTCCTTCAGGAAGAAGCTCAAGACCTGGCTGTTCGAGCAGTAACGGCACCCCCCCCCCAACCCAGCGCCTTGAGACCCTACGGGTGAGTAGTGCGCTCTATAAATGACCTGATTGATTGATTGATTTGACCCTCAATTCCAACTCCTTCATCCTCAACAGCGACCTTAATTACCACCTGGAGGAACTCACCGATCCCAATATGACTAACCTTCTCAAAGGACTGCCCAACCTCAGGCTCAACCACTGAGTTGAAGGCACCACATATGTGGCCAGATACCTACTAGACCTCATCTTCACCAGATTCAGCAACATCATAGTAGACATACTTGCGCCAATCATCTAGTCCGACCACATTGTCATCAGCTTCAGCATACCCATCCCCCACCACCACAGAAACACCATCACCAAATCTTCACAACAGGACTGGAACAAGACTTTAGAAGTACATTAGTCTTCCAACTCCTAAACCACCAGCCTCGACACAACAACAACCTCTAAAACTTTTAACTAGCAGTGTGGGTCATTCGATGTCGCACTAGCGTGTCTTCGAGTTATGCTATGTTCGACCTATGCTCAACTTTTCGCAACACCACTGCTGAGAAGTCACAGAAAATACATTAGACAATCCAACAAATGTAAACGATCACATAATATTTCATCAATATAGCTCAATTTTCGATCATGTTGGAATAAATTACAACAAGCTACAATATTGAAGTATGTTCATTGTTAGACCTGGCACCTTGGCGGGGGTCTCCCTTCCACTTTTCTGTTACTGTGCCTCATGTGTTTTGCTGGTGTTAGCTGCTCAGAGCGCTGTGCCACTGCCAATCAGTGCCACAGTGCAAGTGCTCCCTGTATAAAATGTATATGTGATTGGATTCCATGATTGGCTTATTTGGTTAACTATCAGACCCCAGTAAAGTGCACGAGGAGTGCCCAGGGCTTGGAAATCCAAATGCTGCTAGTGGGCTTGCAGCACTGGTTGTGCCACCCACAGAAGCAGCCTTGTAAAATGTGTCTAAGGTCTGCCATTGCAGAACCTGCGTGCAGTCTGGTACTGTCATGCTGACTGGGCAAGTGCACCCACTTGCCAGTCCCTAAACCTTCCCTTTACTTCATGTGAGTCACCCCTATGGTAGGCCCAAGGGCAGGGTGAATTGTAAGTATAAGGTAGGACAAGCCCTGATGTGTGTCGCATATCCTAATAGTGAATTACAGCCATTTTCGTTTTTTCACTATTGCAGGGCTACCTGTTGTCATAGGCCAGAATGGGCTGTAGAATTGTTACATTCTATAATCCTAACAGACTCAGGGAACATGGTAGAAGTTTGAGTTTAGTATGCCTGAACTCAGAATAATAAAATACATCTTTTAGAAAGTTTATTTTAAGATTCTGTGTTTGCAAATACCACTTTTAGAAAGTAGGCATTTGCTTGTCTAACCATTTCAGCCCGCCTCTGCTAGGATGTGTATCTGCTGTCTGGGTTCTGTGAGTGACAGGGCTGGGTAATTCCAGAGGGTAAGGCTAGGTAGCCTGGTGGTGAATAGAGAGATTGACATCCAGATGGGTGGGAGGAGTGCACCTGGACTCTGAATAGGACTGTGTTCTTCCACCACAATGCTGACTCCACCCCCTGTGGAGTGTCTGATGTCTCTAGCCTGCTCCCTGAATGAGAAGTCAGAGTCATGTCAAGAGAGTGCTCTAGAACTGGTTTTGGCTGGGCACAGGCCCCTCTACCCCAGAGGAACAAAGGAATTAGGGGTATAAGTATTGGGACCCTGCTCCCTAGGAAATTAGATCCTGCTTTGACAAGAAGAAACCTCTGTCCAACGAGAAGGAACTGGGAAAGCTGTAAGGAGGAGTACTGTCCCTGACCTGGGGGATTGGCCTCCAGTGGTTGCCTTGCTGCTGAAGGAGAGGAGAAAGACTCAAAATACTTTATTTCCAACTTGTGCTTAAAGATCACCAAGGGCTTGTGAGTGAGCTTGCCCCCTGAACGAAGTCCCAGGACCAGTGGACTTCATCCGCCTCGCAATCTGCTGCTGGAAATGCTGTTTTCAGTATTTGCCGAGGCCGGGAGCTGTGTACGCCTCATACAACCAAATCGTGTCCAGCAATGCACCGTACCCCGCCTGTCCGCCTCAATCAACGCGACCAACAAACCGTAGATCGCACCGTGGCTAGCCGACCTCGCCGCGTACAAACGCTTTGCCTCATCGAGCCATCCTGGTTGGTACGACCCGCACACGACCGCCGAAGTTCCAAGCTGCCAATCGCATCTGAAAGGGGAGTACGCTCCGTACGTCCGCCTCACACCGCAGCCAAGACTGAACGCCGCGGCTCTCGCAGTACTTCTCATACGCCGCACCGAACAGCAACCGCACCGCACAAACCATCGTCCCCTCAAGCAACACGACCCTGGGCCCCCAACGAGCCGTAGCTCGCACCGTGAGAGAAGAACATCGCCGCATGCAACGCTTTGTTTTCACCGCATCGTCCGTGACGAACTCTTCAATCCAAGGTACTGTGTACGATTCGCCCTGCCTATTTGTACGCCTTGGACCGGAGCATCCGCAGCGCTTGTGAGACTCTTTTTGTAGGTATTTTCATCACCGTAAGGGCCAAACCAAGGAATACGAATCGCACAGAACTTTTAAGATACGCCTTAAACAAGAACTTCTTATTGCTAAACAGTATTGTGGTCATTTTTGTCGTAATGTAGTCTTGTGCTAAGTCTCTATATAAAAGTAACTATTTTTAATATAAATCTAGTGTGGTGTTCATTTGTGGTGTGTCACTTGGTTACTGTATGAGTTCACAAATGCTTAACCTATTTATGACCAAAGATTTTTATAAATTTGAAACTGTATTCGACAATGTTAGTCCAGTTGTTTTAAGAAAACTTTACCTCCAATGGAGACATGGCTCTTTACCGATCACAGCACTTACGAGTAAATGGCGTGTACCCACTTTGAAAAATTGCCCTGCTTGTACATCTGAGCTCGAAAACGAATTACAGATTGTGTTTTTTTGCCCTGCTTATCAGTTAGCCCGAAAGAAGTGGATTACTCCTATTTGTAAGAACTTGAAGAACAGGCGCTGTTTTCAAGCTTTTAGAATACTCAAAACTGATCCCTCTCCTCTAATTGTTTTTGCTGTATGCAAATTTTTAGCAGCCATGTGGAACATTAGAAGGAAAGCTGAGAATGCCACTGGAAATAGGATTCAGTGATAAATGGGTCGAGCATTTGGGTATATTGATTCATAGCCCCTGAGGTCAAGGGATTTTAAACGACTATATGTTTAACCATGTACACGGTTATGCTTTTTACTCTGATGATTTAACTCCACAAGACGAAATTATTAACTTTTTAATGGTTTTCTGTCTATTGTTTTAAATTGTAATTATTGATTAATTGTGAACTCTTTTATGACAACACTGTCGAAATAAAGATGATAATTAATGCTTAACCTATAACGTCTCTGAAATAAGTCTGGTCTGCTCGCGCCAAGCTACCTAGAGGCTGAGCAGGGGTTATTTCCAGAGGGTAATCCCCTTATCCTGTTAAGAGGAGAGGGTCCCTGCTTGTCACAAGTACCTACCTGTGCCAACCAGAGACCCCCAAATCTAACATTGGTGGTCAGCGGTGAGGATTCTGAATTTGCATTTGTGATTCATGTACAGTGATTGGTGAACACTACGTAGTGAAGTCAGACCATAACGCAACCACGTACGTTTGATTCTGGGTTTGCTAAGAAATCTCCATTTGTTTTGAAAGCCATGCCTGGTTCAGTCATTGTATAAAGGGCAGCATCTGGAGTCTCTGAAATTGAAGAAGTAGATTGGGAAGAGGAGAGACTAACAGCTACACCAAGGCCCAGCTGAGGGGCTTCTGCAAAAAGTTCAAAGTTCCCCTGGCTGGTTGTAGAAAGAAGCCAGACTACCACAAGGCGCTGAGGGCCTGGATGGAGTCAAGGAAAGACCCTGAGGATGTGATAGAAATTGAGTAGGCAGAAAGCATCAATGGTTTTGGCAGAGTCCTGTCGCCAGAGGAGATGGCAGACAGGAAGGAAACCCAAGCACATGAAATGGAGATGGCAACACTTAAATTGAATGGGCAACTGGAGCTGGAAAGCAAAAAGCTGTCTCTGGAAGAGAGAAGAATCCAAATGGAGCATGAAATGAAGTTGAGGTGTGATGTATTTACAATGGGTACTGTATCGATCCCCTTATTTCTGACCCTTGTCTGGTTAATAATTAACTAGCAGCCATTCAACGGCACAAAAACCCGTTATCTGATTAGCCATACAACGGCACAGAAGCCCGTTATCTGATTAGGTCATAGCGCATGCCATCTCATTAGGCAAGCACTATTTCTCCAGCCCCCTAATAGGCATACGGAGTTCTCAAAACAAATCAAACCTACAGCGACCTGGGAAATCCCCGCAGCCATTGTTTTGATTTAGCCGAGAACTTCAGTAAAGAATGTGCGAACGACCAGTTCTTATGACATCCTTATTGACGTATTTATGTCCATCCTTACGTCAATCTCGGCACCTTTCAGGTATAAATAATACCGACATTGCCTTAAGCAAACACACGGTGGTGGTGACAAGATTGGAGCAGCGAGACTTGCCGAGGAGCCCAGCTGACAGCGAAGCCCACAGACGCTGCCCCTCCCTTCCGACGCGCTGAGAGAGAGACGCTGCCTTTTCTCCTGCCGAGAAATCCAGCCTCCGGCGTTTCCAGCCGCCCTCGCAGGCAGCTGGGATATCAAGCCCTGAGATAGAGATACCAGCCCTCCAGCCTTCTAAATCCCAGGTACAGAACTGAATATCCCCTTGCAGAGAATTCTTGAAGCAGACCCTTGGCAAAGCAAACTTAACTTAAACTGCTACTTATCTACTCCCTCCCTCGTATTAGGCTTAGGTCAGGTACACTGGGGTAGGCGTAGTTAGAAGCACCAGTTGAGTACGATTAGTCAATGTATATATGTATGTATCTATTTTATCCATTTTAAAGTATCATATGGCTAAGAAACCATATCAATGCTTTTACAGTATTATTTTATAATTCTGCTTTTACTGTATGCACTGTACTTAACCTTAAGTATTGCAATAATAGCGATTAATTTCTCTTGTATGAGAAAAGAGACTGATCAATAAATAACACCTTTTTATTGAACACGCCCGTCTCTTCCTTTTCTCTACAATCTGGTGAAACTAAGAATGCACGTACTGACTGAGTAAAATAAGTTGTCTTTTGTTTTCACACGACTCTAGAGATATACTCTTGATTAGGGGAGAGCAAAGTTGTCATGTTCTATGGTTGTCAGAAACTAAATCCCTTCTTGTCTATCCAGGGAGGTTAAACTCCTCCTTGTCTATTCGAGAAAGTTTCTAGTGAACTCTGAGCTAGCTGGCAAACACATAACTTTAAGTCTAATATCGTCAGTAGAAGACCTAGTTAACCTCAGCCCTACGTCTATACTATTGAAGGTATTATTCCAATGCGCAGAGCCTATTGGGATAATAGGAACTACACTACATGGCGCCCAACTGTTTGGATAGGCGATAAATCTAACGTAAGACATTAGAGTAACTCAGTCGTGCTTTTTCAATCAGACCCCTTTTTCCCATAATACTCCAAAGACGTCTGGAGTGGGTGAAAGGTTATATCCGCCAAACTTCGTAGGAGGAGACTCCTATGTATGGTTCTTGGTTTATTCAACGTTGAAGGATACACTGTTCCAAAATATTGTGCATCTAATCTTTGTTTCCGTAGAAACCTGATCTGCAAATAAACAAAATAACCTTCCTGTCAGTAAAATGTCAGACAGTGAAGAAGGAAGGGAGACAGCTAGAGTAGCAGCTGAACTCCTAGCAGCTGACAATAGTCTCCTACTGCAAGACCCGGACGCAATACTAATCCCGGTCAACATAAGAAAAACTATAACTTTAAAACTTATAGAAAATGGGCTGACACCGAGAGGTGGTACAGTCATATTCGTAATTGAGGCACACGAATATCGGCAGACAGAGGTATTCTATTCATGGATAAACTTTCCAGCAGCAAACGCTGTAACAAAGGACTTCCACTATTACAAAAGAGAGGAACCTCCGAATGAGTACACTCCTTTCGAGGAGGTGGAAATACCACTCAAATACCAAGAGCACCTGCTCTTGTTTAATGGCGCCCTAAAACATAATAATCACATCACCAGGCTCGGTCCACTAGGTAGACCAGGAGCAACGTGGCCGGTCCTAGCCGGATACACACCACATCCAGACATTGAAGAAATGCCTGCACCAGATCTTTTAGCACAGCTAAAACAACTAATTAAAATACATAGACAATTAGTCCAATATGTAATGCGGACTTCAACAGTCCAACCAGCAATTAAAATTCCACAGCTGACCCCTCATCAGGGGAACACAAATAAAATTACACCACAGAACATACAGTCCTGTCTAGGTAAAGTACCCGCAAAACGGGAACAAATTCCATTCTGGTTAGCACAAAAAATCACTCAAATAGAGGCGGTGTTTCCGGATACCACCTCTGTTGAGAAACACAGGATTCTGACTATCTGTCTTCCAATGGGAATCGCACCACATGTGGAGGACTGTGACACTTGGGGTACAGTCTTTGCTTCTATTTACACAAAAACACATGGTGTTCCATCCATGTCAGTAATACCAGAAGTGCTAAAACAAATTCAAAATGAATACGGTCCAGAACCTGCTTTAACTCTTGGTATGAAATTACTAAAAGACTTCAAGCAGGTCTCGGCAATATTATTAGCCAATATAAAGGGAGAAGCAGCAAATGTGGCGATCCGCCAGAGGTTGAAAGAGACAAATATAGCAGACCAACCATTTGAAATTGCCAGAATCATAGAAAAATCTTATGAGGAACTAGGAAGAGATAGTTTGGGTGAAATACCGGTGAAACCCCAACTAATTGAAAGTCCTGAAAAGGTATTTATTAAAAATAATCTAAACACTCAAAAAAAGAGCTGGGATGGAAATAAACAATCCAATCCTAAAGAAAAAAGATTCCAGTCCAGAGGAAGGTCTCCTCGGCGGAGAGAAAGATCTCCGGACCAAGGACGCAAGTCTCCCCAGAGGGAGCCCTCTGTGAAAAAATACAACCTTAGAAATAGGGATAATATAAGAAAACCTGATAGATATCAAGATATTGATACATGTCCCTCTCAATCTTTTCAGACTTCCTCGCAGAAATCGGAATGAAGAGGACGATCAGAACACAGGGAAGAGCACGTCAAGTCCAAAGACAAGGAACCTGCTCATCAAAATAAAAAATTACAATTTCCAAAGAAGAAGGTAGCCAGTATCAAAGTAATCAAACATGCCGAGAATACTGAGGACACAGCTGAAAAACGGAGAATGGGCTCAGACAATGCTAGACAGCGCAGCAGAAGTGAGCATAGCTCGCAAGATCCTTATGAATCATCTGGAGACAGTGGACACGAATGAATACATTCAGGTGGAAACTGCAGATACCAGAGTTAGCAAACCTCATAAAATATATGAAATAACATTGCGTATAGAGGGGGATAAGACTAGGAAAATAAGGGGTCTATTTTGGGATAATCTCTCCAAGGGCTATGACATCCTTCTAGCTGAAAAAGACTGGCCACCAGAGTTTGTCAGGGAGTGCCCTCATGGCGAAGAAATAATTATGCCTGCCTTCTCAAATCATATTCCAATACATAAAAAATATACACTTGCAAGAAAGTGGGCAGTAGCCCAAGCTCCTGCATTATATAAAAACCATGTGGGATGGGATGAGGACTCTCCTCCTCACAAAATCCAGTTAAAATCACAACCTACTGCACAAAGGCAGTACCCAATTAAGCAAGAAGCTAAAAAAACAGGTAAAAGAGATCCTAGATCAACTTGAATACCAGGGGGTGATTGAAACTTGCACCTCACAAATGAACAATCCTTTGTTTCCTGTCTCCAAACCAGATAATTCATATCGTCTTGTTTTGGACTACAGACACTTGAACTCATGTTGCAAAACGTTTGCAGTGCAAAACTCACACAGTGCAGCACTAATGAATAACATAGTGCGCAAAAAATACAAAACAACATTACACATCTCTAATGGATTCTTTTGTCAAAATATAGCACCAGAGAGCAGATATTTGACCGCGTTCTCCATAAATGGCGCGCAAAAAAATGTCTGTTGTTTGCCCCAGGGGTTCAAGAACAGCCCAGGATTATTCTCAGCGAGAGTAACAGAGCTATTACAAATATATGATGATGAAGCATTATCTTATGTTGATGACATCTATCTAACAGATGATGACTTGGATACTCACTTGAAAAGAGTGAACACCATAATACTTGGGTTCGCAGCAGAGGGTTACAAATTCAACTTTAAAAAGTCAAGAATTGCCCATCTAACTGTCCTGTTTTTAGGATATGAATTATCAAGTGAAGGCAAAAGCCTGGCTGACAATTTCCTAGAGAAATGTGCTGTAATCCAAGCACCTAGAACACTAAAAAACTTACAATCAATTCTAGGTTTCCTAAATTTCGGAAGAACTTACATTATAAATTATGCAGAGAGAGTTAAACCTCTCTATGATCTAATAAAACCAGATTTAAAAAAAATCAATTGGACTCAAAAACACACAGAAATTTTGAGATCTTTACAAACAGGCATGTTAGTTAAAACAAAACTACAAACTCGCGACAACACACGCAATCTTGTGATTCGAGTCATCCCAGGAAGATGCGGATTCACATACCTGACCTCTAATGAGGGAGAAAAGGTACCAATAGCATACAAATCACACTTGTACACAGAAGCTGAAAAAACGTTCAGCATTAAGGAAAACATTGTTCATGCAGTTCAAACAGCTGTAGCAAAAGAAAAATACCAAGCTGACGGTAGACGTATTACAGTCAGAACAGCAGAATCAGCTTTTGAGGCATTAACAACCCCATGTAATTTACCGACTACGTCACTGAATCCAGAATGGATACAATGGGTAAATTCTATTGCTACAGACAAAGTGAAATACTATTTTGATCCAGAAATGAGAGAATTAAAACATCTAGAATATGAGAGAGAATGCCCTCTGCCAATCGACATTCTGCCTTTACGACAGTACGCCTGTGTAATCTATACAGACGGACATGCTCAACCCTCAGAATGGGGAGAGCAAGCATACAACGCCACATGCGAAATTATAAAAGACGTGTTGCGCGGAGGTAAACTGAGACCTCTATTTACGAAAACACACTCAGTGGAAAATAATTCAGAACAACAAACTGAAATTATAGCGTTAAAAATGGTGCTAGATAATGCCGATCGCGAATTCCCGACACTTATAGTGTGCGATTCGTATTACTGCGTCAAAACATACAATAACGATTTACAGAAATGGATTCAAAATGGTTACAAAGATGACACAGGTGCCACAATAAAGCAGAAAGCGCTTTGGGAACAAGTAGTTTTTTTACAGAAAGAACTACCAAAAACTCACGTGATACACTCACTGAGTCATCAGCGTGATGGCGTTCACGTTGCAGGAAATTCATTGGCTGAGACAGCCACAGCGGCAGCAACTAAATCGGCTTCCGTAGCTAGAAAAAAGCGTTCAGTAAAATACATTGACGGTGAAACAGTGCTGGCGGTAAAAACGTCATCAAAAGGCGACTGCTCAGCACTACCGATCAACTATCCACTCAATTATACATACATAATCGATGCAAACTCCGTTCCTTTTGCTCGAATCCCTGGAGTGGGGGATAGAGTAATTCCAAACATGAACAGGAGAGGCTTGTTAATAGCAGACGCACATATGGGTGAGGGTCTTAGACACCTTAAGCTTAAAGATTCTCTGGAAGAATTACAATCAGTGTACTGGTGGCCAGGCATGAGCCTGCATCATCACACCTTTGTAAAAAACTGCCCGGACTGCAACAGAGATCGCAGTGGCGACCGAGACGGTGTACTACCATGGCGTTTCGCTCCAGACTGGATCAACAATAAAAAATAAAACCCAGTATGAACAACGCGTCAAATTAACATGTAAAGGCTATTTTTCACTTATAATGTAGACCACAGCTCTCGGCTGACGTCTGAACTGGTATACAAAGATTTGCGAGTCTATAATGGCATATACGCTAGGAGCATGCTACGTCCTGACCGATATCTTTCCTTTAGCTCTCGAGCTTATGGGGGGTACCTGGCCGGAATGAGCATTGCATTGCGGGACTCTTCTCACTTCCTTCCTGAGGGAAACGGGATGGTGTAAAGAAAAAACCAAGACATAAAGTAATCTATAACAGCAAAGGTATTAGGTTCGGGAGCTGGGTGGGTCAAACATCTAATAAGTGTCCAACGTAGTCTAAACAATCTGCCAAGAAATTCTCTGAAAGGACTCAGTCCGTACGAACTATTGTTTGGGACTAGAATGTTAATCCAGGACTTAGATAGTCAAACTTCAGTGGTTAAAGGAAAATGCTTTGATATCAAAGATCGCTTGGCTATTTTACAGGACTTAAATGAAACAAGAAGAGACCTGAGCAACATAAAGTTGAAACAACAGCCAACAACCACTGAAGAGAAACCACCTGTCCCAGCAAGGCCTGTCTGGATTCCAAAAATCGGGGATCTGGTCAGAGAGAAGATCGCGGTAAAGAAGGAATTTGGGCCTTCTTACAGAAAAGCAGTTCCTGTCTTGTCTGTCAACGGGACAAGATCAGTAGTACTACCGCCCCTTGCTGGTAAAAAGGAGAACCGAGTTGTATCCATCGACCTGGTTAAACCACAATCATGTGGCCGATAACAAGTAGTAGGCCAAGTGGACTCCCAAGAAGTAGCAGAACACCAAAGTTTGCTACAAACACAGAGGTTCAAACTGAAAGACTAATCACATTTGAAAAATCTACAGTGAATCAACAAGGACTATGCAACAAAGCAATAGAACTTGAACCTCTTAAAACCCAAATCAAAACTTTTCATCAAGAAACACCAACCTACAATGAAGTAACAAAAGACTATGCTGATGAAACAAAACAAATTCCAAAAGCAAAAAGTAATCCAGAAGCAATTGGAACAATTGACAGAACGGCATCCGGCTACTTCATCAACTTCGATGATTTTTCTGAAGATCCAAGTGAACCAGAAGTACAGCCATCAACAAAAACTTTTAAAGACAAAGCAAAGGAACTTTCTCATCAACTCAAAGAAACCTATCTGATTTCTCCATGGACTGAAATTTGGGTGGCATTAGGTGCATTTGTCCTCATACTTTGGCTCATCATGGTACTATGCTTGGGACATTTCATTGAGGGAAAATATGCTAAAATGGACACAGCAAGCCAGAAAATCAACTTGGTCCTTAAACCACACACATCTTCACACGTCGAGAAAAGAGAACTTTCTACAGTGAACTTCACAGCCAATCCTATACCAGGCGGTGTAGCATGGGACAATACTGATTATGAAATCTATGGCCCGGTTGAAATCCTGAAGTATCCACACCAATTTAAGATCTCGTTAAGTGACTTTGTAAAACCAAGCACATTTGCTGATGATTGGGACTTTGAAAGTATTAATGATATGATGTCTGACCTAGTAATGTCTGCTAAATTTACAGAACATGATTATTTGCAGGGTTCGTCTAATTATGATCAGATGTTTTGCTACAACCACTATGGTAACCATTATCTACATAAATCTGCACAACCTAGAAATATTTTAAATTATAACCAATGGGAACATTGTGCTACTCCACCAAAAGGTAGTTCAAAAACACTTTATGATAAATATTCATATTTTTCAGGGTTTAACACAAGTAATGCAGAAACATTCTATTTCAAATTGTCAAATAGGACAGGTATGAAAACCATGCTTATAAACACAAAATTGATATATTCAGACTCGTTTTTTGAAAAAATGAATACATTTGGTTTTGATTTCTGGAACAATAACATTGAAACGAAAATGATCTGGGGCACAAAAGATTGGCAAGTACAAGGTATAGAATCATTGTTTAGAGCCTGCATGATCCCAGAACAAATTATATTTTTGAATGACACAATTCAACAGACTACCTGTCTTGGCCTAGCCAAAATCAAAGACTTAAATAAACCGTCTATTCCAAAGCCAACAACGGACAGTAATAGCACTACGGATGTTGAGATAGACGTAAACCTTATTTTAAACCAAAACAGAACACATCCTGATTGGAAACAATGGTTGATCTGGCCCACAGACACGAATAACTGTCAAGACAGATTCCTGAACATCCTGTGGATGTTTGGAGCCATTGAAGGCAGAGCTTTCCCACACTGTAAGTAGTTACAATCCCTGGATGTTGTCTTTGGGAGTATCTAGGGTCTGGCCTGGTCAATTTGAACCCCTGTAGTGATGTCTTTCTGACATAAACCAATGATTTTTTCAAAAAATTGAATTTAAATAACAGGTAAAAATAAATATACCTAACATATCTAAATAAGATTGATTTGTTGCTTAAATTGTGGAGCAAACAAAACAAGGTGGGCTGGTATTCTCTCTTTTTCTAAGGGATTGGTAGATACAGCGGGTGTGTAGCGGAGCTGGAATTGTAAAGGAGGGGTGAGTGCCGAAGCGTGAGAACTGTCTCGCGAAAAGGCCGCGCACCCATTGGTTGAGATTAGTTGAAACCGTGCACTTCATTGGTCGCACGAAAATAAAAGACGCACTTGGATTTGAAGTGATTTTGTAAACAAAGTCACTCGCAGAAATCGGATGAGGCATTCGTATAGACCTGCGACTAGACCTGATCCAAGACTGTTAGGGTTTGAGAACGATCAGTGGAAAGGTCATAAAACCGACATTATGTACGGAAATAAGAGAAAATTGTCCCTTGTAAATAAAGTGAAGAATTATTTCAAAAAAGACAAACCGATTAAAACTAGAGAAGGTGTTGTCATTCCGCCACCGAATACTCCCGCATCTTTCATGATGTTTGATAAAGGGTACCACTCGTGTGTATGGTTGGAAAACTGGGCGGAATACACAAAGGATGATGGAATTTTGGCTTTTCAGTTAGAAGGTACATTTAATGGCAGGATTCTATTTAATTTGAGAACCCGAATGAATGATTTACATCCCAGACCTAGATTAACGCAGTACGAAGCACTAGAGGAATGGGAGATAGAGGCTTTTGAGAGAGACAAGCCCCGCATGGATAAAGGTTTAACAAAATGGTATCCGAAACTAAAACAAGAAACCCGAGATAAAAAGATGAAACAGTGGAGACAGAATATGATTGTAGAAGGACTGTTTCCAATGATGCCAATGGGTGGTCCTCCGGCGGGGGAGAAGAAGACAGAAAAGTGCAAACATTGGGTGCCTATTGGGGAGTCGGATGATGAATTATTAGATGACATGCTTATGAGAAGTCTGCCTCCTTAAAATGACGGACCCAGACCCTCTAGTGTAGGGGATAATTCTCGAAGACCTCCTCCCCAGGATGAGGCCAGATCTGTAAGTATAGGAGAGGGTTGTCAAATACCTCCCTATAACGAGGGTTTAGGCCCCATGGGTACTCGAGATGTCGGTCAGAGAACACCATTTAGTGGGGAGTCAAGATACTCAAGAGAAAGAGACTTCTGCTTTAGACCTCCCTACGAAGGTGAGGCAAGACCCTCAATTTCAGGGATTCCGTTCTCAAGGCCTCCGTGTGAGGAAGAACCAAGATCGCTAGGCACAGGAAGTTTGTTCCCAAAACCTAATTATGGTGAAGGACCAAGTGAGACGCATCCCACTGCCCCGAGTTATGCTCCAACTTTGACCCCGCAGGTATTACATGAAAAATCCTTAGACAGGTTATTGGAGGAAAAGGAGCGAGAGGCCCTAGCTAAACAGAGAGCCAAGATAATTCAGAAAATCTCCCAGTTAAATACAAGCCCTGAAGCATTGACAATCCCGGTAACAATTGGACCAGTGGTTCCGTTGTATGGGGACCGACAAGGGAGTCCAAAAACTCCAGTTATTACCCCAGTTATAGCACAGCCGAGACCGGAGCCCTTAATAGTGGATGACCAGACAAGTGAATGCGAGTCTGAGGTCTCGCTAATGGATCTGCCCATTAGGGATACAGGGAAAAGATTACAGAAAATGCATAATCCTTTCAATACGAGAGAGATTCAAATGAATCGACTTGGGGTACCAAGAGTGTCACATTAGTGACTCCTGAAGAAATTGAAAGATGGAGTCGCGAATTAGAAAAACAAGCTCCTCAGACGAAACCTTTAGATATCTACAAACTGAGAGTAGAAATAGAAGAACTGATGGCAGGAAACGTAGGTTTAGATAGATTAAATACCTATTCTGAAGAAGAGCTGTTGTTTATAGTCAAGAGTCTTACTCGGAATGCCAGAGTGCTCCATGAGAAACTAACAGACACTGCAGCTAGTATGGGAATAGATATTTCAAAATCAAAACCATTGCAAAAACCGTACAGAGCAGATTTCTCAGACAAAGATTTGGAATACCTGAATGTGTCAGGAAAAAAGGCACAGGTCAAAGAATTATTGACAGTGCTGAAAAAATGGGGAGATGTAGAAAGATCGAAAGCCAGATGGGCCAAGAAGAAAGATGAGGCTAGATCCAAACAGACGACTCCTGAGTTCGTTCTAAAGGAAGCTGACAAACCAGAGCAGTTATACCCTATGCGCGAAGTGCCAGGTGGAAAATATCTGCACGTTCCCTGGTCCAGACAGGATATTGTGTCCTTTACCAATGACTTTCCAAAATTACGAGAAAAGCCTGTGGATTGGTACAGGCAGGTGGAAAGGTTTGTAAAAGTGCAAAAATGCCTATGGAAAGACCTGGATGGTTTTTTCGATATAGTGGTTCCTGTGGATTTATGGACCGAATGTAAGGTTGGCATTGGTTGGCCTAGTGAGAAATACCCGAGGGACTCTAACACGGGAGCTCCTTCCAATGAGGTAATGAAAAAATACGAACAGGTAATATTACACCTGAAGGGAAAGGTGCCTGCAAAGGAAACTGATTGGACCAAGATAGATAGGACCACGCAGGAAAGGGATGAGACTGTGCATTCCTTTTATGAAAGACTGTTACAGGTGTTTAAAACCTACAGTGGTATAGATAACATCGAGATGAAGGACATGACCCACTTCATTTACAGGTTTGTAAACGGTTTAAGACCCGAAATTTGCCAGTGGATAAAAGACAATAAAATTTGTTGGCAGTCTAGGAAAATAGATGAGGTTTTACGATACGCAAAATATTGCGAAGATGAGATGGCAGACAAGCGAAAGGCGCTGAAAGAGAAAGTTATGTGGGCACAGGTGAAGTTGGCAGAACAACAGGAAAAGCAATTGAATAAAATGAATAAGAATACCCAAAATCAAGGCTCTGGGGGTGGAGGGAAGCCCAAAGTAAAAATGAGCAGAGAAGAAGCTAAAAAGAAATTTCCCTGCCACCAGTGCGGAGAAATTGGGCACTGGAGAGACGAGTGTCCATATTTACAGCATGATAATACCCAAACCCCTGATTTAACTCCACAGACGCAGAATGAAAAACGAAGAAAGACCCAGCATCAGGTAAAGGCAAGTCAATTGCCCCGAGCGCCAAAACCAAATTATAAGGGAAAATCACTGCAGGGTGATGACATAGAGATCTGGGGAGGCAATGAGAATAGAAATGCAGCAACTTCGCAGTTTCTGTTGAGTGATACTTTTCTCTGTGACGACCAATACTGACGGGGCCTGAGAGGGGAGGACGAGGAGTGCGTGCTTGGTGCCTCCTTACCGGTAGACCAGTCAGGACCATACATTGAAGGAAAGGTTGATGGAAATGATGTCACCTTTCTATTGGACACTGGGGCTACCCGTTCTACTGTGAGAACAGCGGACGTTCCAAACCTACCCCTCTCGGGAGAAGCAATCCAAGTAGTGGGTGTGTCTAATCAATTGATTAGTACCCCAGTTACTGAGCCCATGGAGATCACAATAGGGAATTTCAAAGAAATGCATAGATTTGTAGTTTGTGATACCAGTCCAGTGAACTTACTGGGACTTGATTTGTTGTGCAAAATGAACTGTACCATCTTTTGCACACCAAAGGGTGTTGAAATTCAAACCCCAGACGAGGATGGCATATACAAATTAATGTTAATTAGACCAGACTCAGAAATTAAACAATTGACTATACAAGACTTACCCGAAGAACTCCAAAAGACAGTGAAACTGTAGACCCAATAAAAATAGCTATGAGAGAAAATGCAGTTTACCCCAATACCAAGCCCTACAAAATGAGTGCAGAAGTGAGAGCAGGAGTTGCCATTGAAATAAAAAGATTGCTAGAAGCAAACATTATACAAGAAGTGATGAGTAGTACGTGTAACTCACCCATAATTGGAATCAAGAAACCTAGTGGCAAGTACAGGGTAGTGCAGGACCTAAGAAAGGTAAACAAGATTGTTGTTCCATGTTGCCCTATTGTTCCAAACCCAGCAGTAATCCTGTATCAAATTCCCTGGGATGCTGAGTGGTTCACCGTGATAGACCTTTGTCACGCTTTCTTTTTGATCCCATTGCATCCAGACAGCAAATTTATTTTCTCATTTGCTTTCGACAGGCACGTGTTCGTTTGGAATCGCGTCCCTCAAGGGTACACGGAAAGTCTCTCTATCTTTAATAAGATTCTGAAAAAGTGCCTTGAATCTTTAGTCTTACCTGGAAAATCTGTTTTGGTGCAATATATAGACGACCTCTTGGTGGCGTCTAAGAGTCAGAGAGATTGTGTTGTTGACACCATTGCCTTACTGAATCTGTGGTAAATAAATAAATAATACCCTATTTTTGACTAGACTTATAGCATAACAGATAGCTCAATAAATAAGAGTCAAGATTCGAGGTAGTAGGAGTTTCTGCAGGTTTATTACAGCATAAGGACAGGATCAGGACAACCTGCATAGGAACAGAATGACAGGGCCCAGCAGGACAACTGGGGCCCAACAGGGGAAAAGAGGCCCAGCAGCTGCTGGGGCTTGGTCTGGGATGAGCGCGCTAACATTCAATAACAAAACACAGGCATATATACATAGCGCGAACACATAGTATTACATTGCAGTAGGCGTAGCAGTGGGTGGAGCAGAAGGCGTGACGCGTAGCAGTCGCGAAAGATAACAGTGAAAAGAGGTGTAACTGGGAGTATACATAGACATGTGATGCAAACGTAACAGAATATGTCATGAATGGGCGGAAACATAGGAGGGGGCTACCTAAGGAGCCGGGACCTCTAACATAATGGTGCGCGAAAACTGGCAATGACGTGTTACTAGGAGAAGCTGGGGGCTACGAACTCTGTGCTAGGAGCAGAGACTAGAGTCTGGAGGGTCGGAGCGACATGTACCTAAACCCTATCTGGTATCTGATGTTTAGGGAACATGTTGATATGAACTAGAAGTCATGAGGGGAGAGGCTAACTTGACTCTAAGACTGGACCATGCATTATTCTACATGTAGTGCGTGATGAAGAATACTAAATGACCATTAAATACAGTATTTCTCTAACATGGAGACGAGAAGGCTAGACAATGACGGAAACTATTGATACAGTTCAGTAGCTTAGGAATGCAGAAGAGGAGGACTGAACTGATAACTGGAACTATAACATACTTTTGGCAGACTCAGAGGCAGAGCCAAGCTGCACCGGGCACTGCAAGGCAGGAAGTAAGTGAAGGGTCGAGGATACAGGTGGGGGCTGTATCACTCCTCAGCGAGGCTTTCAGGAGACAGGAGCTGAATCTGTGGTCCGGGCCCTTTTGAGGCCTGGAAACGGGGACTTTATAATGGAATAACGTGCACACTATGAAACGTGGCAACATAACTTTGCCTAGGCCTGATATTCGTAGTATTCACGAGGACTGGAAAATGACATACTAGAGGTGGACACAACTGTAATTGCGTCATTAATCAGACATGGGGAATAACATATGCATATTGGTCATGCACACATAACATATGATGGATGAGGCGTAGGGACACAGAACATGGCAAAATTTACTTTTCCACATTCCCTCCTTGTCACTACGTTTCCATCAGGAAACATCAATTTTCATGATACCGTCTATCATTTCATACAGTACCATTTGCTCGTCTCGAATTGTCTTGGAACGGGATTTAGAACGGGGCTTGGGACTAGGAATACAAGAGGTAGCACACATGCCGCAAATCGCAGAGCCACATTGTATACAGAGGCAGCAGCTAAATATGATCGCTACTGCAATACCTAGAAAGGACAGGACTTTCCATCCCCATGCGGAAATTATATTCCAGAACCAACCGGACCATGTCCAGGTGCCTGGATCTTGATGTAACAGATGGGCAATTTTATGGAGTCTGGTTATAGCTGAATAAACAGACGGCGCGTTATTTGGAATGAAAATGCAGCAACTAGATCCGATGACTCTACAGGCCCCGCCCCTATCGGCCAGTATGACGTCAAGGACGAGACGATTTTGCAAAACGACAAATCTCATAGCAGATTGTTCTTCGGTTAGGTTACCTAGAGCAGAGGCAGTCTCATTAACTACAGCTTCAAGGGTTCTTGTTAACCTACGGATCAGTTTACTATTCTGGACAGGTCCTACAAAGAAGAAGAAACCTTTATTGAAATCTGTATACTGTTCTAGTGTAGTTTCAGTATAATCGACAATTGGGGACTCCCTTCTATGTCTAATGTGTACTAGATGTGTGTTTCTGTGATAATCAGATGGGGCTAGGAAAACAGGTGGCAGTAGGAAAGCAATGTAACAGGTTCCCTCCCAATCGAGGGGCAGACGGACATATGCAGTTTGACCACAAATAAAATAAGAATGACGTGAAGCTTTGAAAATAGATTTCCCACTGTCACTATACTTGATAACAGTAGTACATTCACTATGACCTATGTGTACAGAACCATAATTACGGACACATAATTCGCCTTTGACTGGTAGTACTGAAATAGCAGGTAAGTCTGGAGTAGTATCAGACTGAACATTCAGGACCATGAAATTCGACGAATAATTACCTAAATTATAAACTTCATTTTCTAGATCTAAACCTGTTCTGTGGGGGAAACCTTGCTTGTCTGGAAAACATGTACTGTTAAGAAAAGACATATCTGTTGAGGATGACGTTAACGTGGACCATGCTCCACACGAACCATTATGTGAGAATGGATAAGGAAACAGTGGCAGAACTCCCTTCGGTGTCTGGAAAGGGGGGAGTCGACCACACACCCAACAATTAGTGGCATTGCTGGTCTGGTGTGAATAATGTAACATACGGATAAATGTGTTGTTGCGCATAGCGAGGCGGTATGAATATTCGTGAGGAGGCAGATCACTAAACGTGTGCTCTACTGTAGCATTAGTAGACATATTTACATGAGGAACTGGTAAATACAGGAAAAATGCGTAGCTGGTGCAGGAAATCATTATGCTGAGAAACAATATGAAACTTAGAAAAACGATACATTGAAGTGAACTTCGACTGACTCTCTCACTATGGGGGTCTATTTTATACATGTCAGAAACAATCTAACCGTTTCACCTAGGGGAGGACTTATACAATCAAACTGACTGACTTATTTTACTAGACCTTAATTTGAGCTTATACTCCTGTTGCGGAGTTTTCTCTAACAAGGGAGGGGTTGTAATAATGTCTTGTGCGGGACAGTCCTTTAAAACAATGTTCTGGCAATCTTTCGAATCCTGGAAATCCTTGGAAATGTTCTTGGAGACTGATTTCAATCCATTGAAAAGTTTTACATGAGAAAGGTGGACCCACCCCTTCCTGCCTTCCAACTTGACGGCAGTACGGGTGGTCAAGAGGACCTGACGTGGCTCCTTCCAACGTGGTTCCAGCGGACTTGATCTGTCGAAATTTCTGACCATCACAAGGGAGCCTGGAACGATCTCGTGCGGTGCCACCTCGGTATTGTCTGGAAATGCGGCGGCAACCTGTGAACGACATGAGTTGAGGGCAGACATCAAGGAAGCTAGGTAATCTGTCAGCATATTACATGAAACATCGGTAATACTTCGGGGTCTAGGAGTACCCCACATGTTAGGGGGGCGGCCGAATACGACCTCATACGGGGACAGACCTGATCTGGAATGTGCGACCATACGCATATAAAACAAAGCGACTGGCAGAGCTACTAGCCAGTCTACACCTTTGTCTTTACAGACTTTTGCAATACGGATTTTCAGGGTCTGATTATGTCTCTCTACGAGACCAGCTGCTTCAGGATGGCGTACACAATGAAACTTCCACTGGTACCCTAACAACAGGGAAACGTGTTTCATGAGTTCAGATGAAAATGGCTGGCCGTTATCAGAATATACGACTCTAGGGAGTCCATATCTAGGGAAAAATTCACGAACCAACTGCTTGGCAGTGGTCGCGGCTGTGTAATCTGGGACTGGATATGCTTCTGTCCACCTGGACAAAGCGCATACAACTACAAGGACATACTTGAAACCTCGACATCGCTCCATTTGAATATAATCCATCTGGAGGACCTCAAAAGGGTGGTCAGGGGGCTGGAAACCACCTTGTTCCACCGGGACACTTTTACCTGGATTAAACTGACAACATATCATACAGGTACGGACTTTCTGCTTGGCTGCAGCTCGTAAATGCTTGTTGAACCAAATGTTCTGGATACTGTCTAACATAGCTTTTTCTCCTAAATGTGCTGGACTATGTGCGGTATTGATAATGACTTGAACCATAGAATCGGGGAGAAACCATGTGGCTCTACCCTTCGTTAACCATCCTTGATCTGTCTGGACCCCTCCTTGTTCGGACCATTTCTTGATTTCATCGGGAGTAGCATGTAACTGTATATCTATGACATCTTGTGTAGGGTCCTTAACTGTCATGCATGTAATCGGATCTGGAGTATGTGTCATGTTTACTGGAATGTCTGGAGTCTGTGCTGTAAGCTTGGCTGTGCGGTCTGCTAAATCATTACCCTGGGAAATAATGTCAGTGACTTTCGTATGTGCTTTGCATTTCATGATAGCAATAGATGTCGGTAAATGTATGGCATCTAACAGGGCTTGAATAAGGAGACCATGCTGAATCTTGGTTCCATGAGAAGTCATGAAACCTCTCTCCTGCCAGAGCACTCCGAAGTCGTGTACAACTCCGAATGCGTAACGTGAATCTGTGTAAACATTAACCTTCAGGTTCTTGGCATGTATACAGGCTTGTGTCAGAGCGACTAGCTCTGCTGCTTGAGCGGACAGGGTGTCAATACGGTGTGTCTCAATAACTTCAGTGTCAGTAGTCACTGCATACGCGGCGACTAGTTCTCCTGTACTAGTTCTCATACATGAACCATCCACATAAAGTGTCAGGTCAGGATCTGGTAACGGAATGTCTGTCAGGTCTTGTCTTGGCTTTGTCGTAATGTTAACTACTTCCACACAGTCATGTGGGTCTGGAATTGAATTAACTGATGGTAACAGTGTAGCAGGATTCAGAACGTTGCAGCGTCTAATTTCTATGTGTGGCTGAAACAGTGTCAATTCATAACCTGTTAAACGTGCAATTGTCAAGTGCTGAGTTTGTGTTCGGTTTAAAAGAACTTCTACTGAATGTGGAACTTGTACGGTCAGGGAATGCCCTAAAACTATGGAATCACTTTGTCTGATAGCTAGTGCTGTGGCTGCAACTGACTTGAGGCACGCAGGCAACGCCTGGGCGACTGGATCTAGTGTGCTCGAAAAATAAGCACAGGGCTTGTATTGTCCTGCTTGATCTTGTGTGAGAACAGACAATGCTGTACCTTCGCGTTCAGTAACAAAAAGTGTAAAAGGCTTACTGTAGTTCGGTGTAGCTAGAACTGGAGCTTGACATAGGGCTTTCTTTAACTCGTTAAAACTAAGTGTATGTTCAGATGTCCAAGGGAGGACAGTCGATACGGCTGCCTCCTGTGTCGTTAACTGTATCAGTGGCTTGGCTAGAAATGCATACTGGGGAATCCATTGTCTACAATAAGAAGTAAGGCCGATAAAGGCACGTACCTCCTTCTGGGTTCTGGGCTGGGGAAGACTCGCTATTAACTGGATACGGTCGGGTGTCAACTGCCTACCCCTCTTGGACAGCAAGTGTCCTAAGTATACCACTTGCTGGACACAGAATTGAAGCTTCGAAGGTGACACTTTGTGCCCCATCTCGGCTAGAAAATACAGAACTGTAAGTGATGCTCGCTCACAGGCACGTTCAGAACGGGCTGTGATCAGTAGATCATCGACATACTGGAGCAGGGCAGTGTCAGTTGGCATGTGAATGTTGTCTAGTTGTCTCTTAAGTGCTTGACTATAAATACTAGGACTTTCTGTGAAACCTTGAGGAGCGCGTGTAAACATATAGCTCCTTCCATTTAAACAGAATCCGAAAAGAAACTGACTGTCTGGATGAATTGGAACACTGAAAAATGCATTCTTGAGGTCTATGACAGTGAAAAACATGGCTTCGGAATCAATGGCTGTTAACAGGGAAGAGATGTCTGGAACAACTGGGTACTGAGGAATAATACATTTATTAAGCTCTCGTAAATCAATTACTAATCGATATACTGGGGGTGCATTCGGATCAGTACGTTTCATGACTGGAATGATCGGAGAATTACATACATTGGAGTCAGTTTCTACAACTACTCCTTGAGCCATGAGCTCGTCAATAATTTTGGATAAGGCTGCTACAGCCTCAGGTGGCAATCTGTACTGTCTGATTCGGGGTAACACTACACCTGGCTTGAGAGTCACACGATGGGGTGTGATTTGCATGTAACCTACATCAGTTGGACCTTGCGCCCATAAGTGCTGCGGAACATTAGACAATCTGGAATCAAAATCTCGTAATACATAGTGACCCTTAAAGTCACGTAGGAACAGACGTATTCCCTCTGGGGAACAGCATATAACTGCACCTAACTCTTTCAGTGTCTTAATACCTAATAGATTTTCTGGACATGACTTAGTAAGTAACAGATCAGTAGTACGGGACAATGGACCTACATCTAGAGTAACTGGCTTAGATATTTCATTAACGATGGGTTTTCCTGAAAATCCAAGGGAAACATTTCTTGAGCCTGAGAGCGGAGCCCCTGGAACTTCGGCGTGACTAATTGTGGTCCTACTTGCCCCTGTATCGATCAAAAACTTTCTGTCTTTCCCTAATACTTGACTGTGAACATAGGGACCTTCTTGATCTACAGGTATCTCGATGAGAGGCAAGCCTACCTCCCTCTCTAGGCTGTTTCATGAATATGGCTGGTACTCTGGATACTCGGACTGTGCATACTGGTACAACTGTGACGTAACGTGCTGTGTTGCAGCAATAGGCTGTGGTACTGTAACTGTCTGTTGTGCATTCTGTGGCTGAGGAATCTGTGAAACTTGTTCTTGTCTAGGCGGACGTGGTCTTTCTTTAGTCTTACCAGTAGCTATGTTGTGTTTCAGAACTGCACACTCGTTTATAAAATGACCTGGCTGTTTACAATAATTGCAGTTCCCTCTAACGGGAGCTGCAGGATGACTGGCTTGATTCGGACCCCTCTTCTGACTGTCTTGAGGAACAGATTGTGCAACTAGCACTTTCATTTTCGTGTCTTTCATACGTTTTCTCTCGTGTTCTTGCTCTTCTCTGATTCTATTCTGGTGGTACTGAAGCATCTGGAGCATCTGGGACGGAGTATTTGCTTGCCAGGTGCTTTCGACTTTCAAAACTCGATTTTTAATTTGTGGGCTTGAATTCTCGACTAATTTGGTGACGAAAAGATGAGGGTATGACTCACTACTTGTCTTGAGACCACTGTTAATACTGAAACATTTTTCAAATCTAGAATAAAAATCACTAATATCTTCATCCTGTTTCTGTTTACAGGCTGAGATTGCATCCCAGTCTTCTTTTCTCGTTGTCAATAATCTGGGTAAAACTTGAATCAATAATTCTGGTAATTCTTTACATTTATCTCCAAGACCGGTACCTGGTACTCGTGCCTTGTCTTCAGCTTCTAGAGCTGCCCAATCGATCTTTTTCTCTCCCACCTCCCATTCTTTTTCCTTTAACTTTTCATACACCCCTGCGGGTAACAGGACCTTTAACATTTTAATGATATCTGGGTAAGTGTATTCTCCCATACGGAGCATGTCTTTTAATTCTCTATGGAACCCTGCTGGATCTTTGTCATGATAGGGAATTAATTTCTTCATTTCAAGAAGTTCCATCTTTGATATTGGAGTGTATACAAACACTCGTTGCATTACGCCACCCGCCCCTTGGACTGGGTGGACTTCTCGTAACGGATTCTGTCTGTCTATGTAGAATGGTTTACTTTCTGGGGGTGAGACATGAACAAAATGCGGGTTCAGGAACGTTCTATACTTGTGGCGCTGTTCTAGAATGACACTAATTAAATCAGTACCTAGACCTCTCCATCTATACTGGAGTAACTCGTTCAGGATATCATGTAACGGACCTGGATCAGAGTGTTGACCCTCATACAGAGTAATGAGGTGCTGGATCATATACATACCCCCCAGTCGTTGCTCGGCTGGGGGCAGTTTCAGAAACATTTGTGCCACTATTTCGTCTGGAAAAGTGGTAGAATCAGTAATCCATCGGACTGCTGATCGGGCTAGTTCTTGTTCATGCATAGTACTTAATTCACTGTAACCGACTCGTGATTTCAGAATGTGGTCGGTAGCTTGAAATACTTGTTCTAGAGAACCTTGTTCTGGTGCTAGATGAAAAATAGACTTGGGTTCTAGACGTAAATGGCGATCTGGAAATCTAGATTTTCCTACATACGCTATTCTGGCGGGATTCTCGTCTTCCTCTTCAGGATCAGAGATACTTTCTTTCTCACTTACTTGTGCTGCTTTACGCTGTTCGTGTAACCTTACTATTTCTTTACGGATTTTCTTGTACATACTCTCCATGGCACTGACGGTCTTGTGCTTACCCTCGGCTATATTATCACTCCACCTTGTCAGGATTCTCATTTCGGCGGGATCTTTAGACGGGTAATCTTGTTCTCTTATTAGACAATTGATCAGGAACTTTAATATCATGAGCTGAATCTCGGCTTTCCTTTGAGACATAATCTCGCCAATACTTTCTGGATCATCCCCTGTACGGATGAAACGATATATTCTGTCTAGATCTTCTTTCATATTCGGCAAGGTGACTAGATACTCGGTCACTCTCCTTACACGTAAGGAATATAAAACCATAGTATATTCGCCTGGAACTGGATCATAGACACATTCGTTAAGGGCTTGCCTGATTTCTGTGACAGACTTATTACTTTTAGGAGTACGCTGTGATGCTTGAGCATGTAATTCGAGTGCTGATAAACGCTTGTGTGGCGGCGGGGTTTGAGGAGTAGCTCCTCCTGCGGCCCCTAAACTGGAGTCGTCTACTGAGGCTCTACGTCCTGGCAGAGTGGGAAGTGGAACTATAGGCGGGACCGGGGGTACCGTAACAGGTACTCCGGTGTCTGGAGGAACATGAATTACCTGGTTTACAGGGACTGGCGGAGCGCGAACAGGATTGGCATATTCGGGGACTGTGTCGTCCAAATAGGACGAAATAAAAATATCAGCTGCGGTCGGTTTGTGACGTAGCTTGGTCGGAACTAATGGTGGCGGGAAATTACTGGATGCCTCTGGGGTCGCTTTTGGTACACCTTCGGCAAGAAGAGGATACATACCCTTAATAAGGGCATGCCTCTGTCTGTCTGACTGTTCGGCTTTGACTTGTTCACCTATCTCGATTAATTCTCTTTCTTGGGCTCGTTCTTGGGATTCTCTACTTAATTCTGACTTTCTGACTTCCTTTTCCGTTCTTCTATGCGCTTCTTTACGCCATAACTCGATGGCATCTTTCTGTGACTGTCTGGCTTTCTTTTTCCATAATGCTTCTTCTACTCGCATGATACATTCGGCATCCCATGTACCCGATACGGGCCATCTATACTTTTCTTCTAACTGTTTGGTATACTCTACCCATAAATCTAGATACAATATGGCGCTTATGCCATGTTTCTGATACATAAAGTGACCTGGACTGTCCCTAGGCGGGACAGGAACCGCTTCCTCTAACAGACCCTTTCTAGTTTTTAACTGACGTAACTTGGAAAATATAGGCATGACTGAACTGTAATCTGGACACAATACAATACACAATAAAAAACACGAAATCACATCGCACTCATACCACAACAGTAAATTACATGAAGAACATTATAAATAACAGTTCGAACAGAATATTACCTGGAATACTGAGAACAGAAATAGAACAGATTTTCTCGAGAACGGAACAGACTAGAGTTACTGGATGCACTGCTGTAACAGTACGGAACATACCGGTCCCAAAAAAAAAAGGACGCATCAGGACCCGTATCCACCTAGGTGAACACTTCGTTTGTGAGTCTGGGCACCACCAACCCACGGACCAGGAGTCAATTTAGATTGGTCCTGTCTAGATACTACCCCAGCAATGGTACTCACCGGGCAGCACGGAACGGAAGGCCTCGGACTGGACTGGACTGCTACGACGACGGACGACGGACTTCAGTTACAGGTGGGCCTCCGGATACCTCGGACCTTGGACTCTCGGCTTGGGCTCTGGTCGGGACTCGCCGCGTTCCTCCACCGTCTCGTTCGGATGCTGGACCGCCTCCTCCGTCTCCTCCGTGGGCCTGAGGGATACTTGAGCAGAAATATCTGCCACTGCGCAGAAGAGTTCCGTCACGACTGCAGAGGGTCAGGGGGTCGGCGTGGCTTCACCGACGCGTGGGGAAAGGGCAAGTCCCTGTTCGGGCGCCATTATGTGGTAAATAAATAAATAATACCCTATTTTTGACTAGACTTATAGCATAACAGATAGCTCAATAAATAAGAGTCAAGATTCGAGGTAGTAGGAGTTTCTGCAGGTTTATTACAGCATAAGGACAGGATCAGGACAACCTGCATAGGAACAGAATGACAGGGCCCAGCAGGACAACTGGGGCCCAACAGGGGAAAAGAGGCCCAGCAGCTGCTGGGGCTTGGTCTGGGATGAGCGCGCTAACATTCAATAACAAAACACAGGCATATATACATAGCGCGAACACATAGTATTACATTGCAGTAGGCGTAGCAGTGGGTGGAGCAGAAGGCGTGACGCGTAGCAGTCGCGAAAGATAACAGTGAAAAGAGGTGTAACTGGGAGTATACATAGACATGTGATGCAAACGTAACAGAATATGTCATGAATGGGCGGAAACATAGGAGGGGGCTACCTAAGGAGCCGGGACCTCTAACATAATGGTGCGCGAAAACTGGCAATGACGTGTTACTAGGAGAAGCTGGGGGCTACGAACTCTGTGCTAGGAGCAGAGACTAGAGTCTGGAGGGTCGGAGCGACATGTACCTAAACCCTATCTGGTATCTGATGTTTAGGGAACATGTTGATATGAACTAGAAGTCATGAGGGGAGAGGCTAACTTGACTCTAAGACTGGACCATGCATTATTCTACATGTAGTGCGTGATGAAGAATACTAAATGACCATTAAATACAGTATTTCTCTAACATGGAGACGAGAAGGCTAGACAATGACGGAAACTATTGATACAGTTCAGTAGCTTAGGAATGCAGAAGAGGAGGACTGAACTGATAACTGGAACTATAACATACTTTTGGCAGACTCAGAGGCAGAGCCAAGCTGCACCGGGCACTGCAAGGCAGGAAGTAAGTGAAGGGTCGAGGATACAGGTGGGGGCTGTATCACTCCTCAGCGAGGCTTTCAGGAGACAGGAGCTGAATCTGTGGTCCGGGCCCTTTTGAGGCCTGGAAACGGGGACTTTATAATGGAATAACGTGCACACTATGAAACGTGGCAACATAACTTTGCCTAGGCCTGATATTCGTAGTATTCACGAGGACTGGAAAATGACATACTAGAGGTGGACACAACTGTAATTGCGTCATTAATCAGACATGGGGAATAACATATGCATATTGGTCATGCACACATAACATATGATGGATGAGGCGTAGGGACACAGAACATGGCAAAATTTACTTTTCCACAAATCACCTAGGTGAAAAAGGACATAAAGTATCCCCTGACAAATTGCAGTTCTGTACAAAGTCAGTAAAATATCTGGGACACCAGATAGAAAAAGGCATCAGAAAAGTCACTTCTGAGAGAGTCAGAATAATTCGGAACATGCAGTTACCCCGTACTCAGAAAGAAGTCAGAATGTTCCTTGGAGTTGTAGGTTATTGCAGGCAATGGATTGTGGGATTTGCAGTCCTAGCAAAGCCTTTGATAAAAATGACCAAGAAAGGAGCAAAGGACCCAGTGGAATGGGATGATGAAAGCTTGACGGCATTTACTAAATTACGAGAATGTCTGTGTACAGCCCCGGCTCTAGGAATGCCTGATTATTCCAAGGAGTTTGCCCTGTTCTGTGACACACGAGATAATTGTGCACTGTCAGTCTTAACTCAGGAGAATGGTTTGACTAGACGTCCAGTGGCATATTTTTCTGCCACTTTGGATCCAGTGGCTGCTGGATTACCTGGATGTCTGAAAGCAGTAGCTACAACTTGCACAAGTCTAGAACAGAGTGAATCCATTGTTATGGGACATCCTGTAACTGTGTATGTTCCACATGCAGTTGTAATTTTACTGACCAGAACTAAGACCCAGTATCTCACCCCTAGTCGGCTGACTAAATACGAGAGGATTCTCGTGGGTGCTGCAAATGTAGTCATTACTCGATGCAATATCCTGAATCCAGCTACCCTGCTCCCTGACTCAATGATTGCAGAAGCCAAGGGAGAGGACGAGCATGACTGCATTGACCTGACAGAATTCAGCACTAAACCACGCCCAGACATTAAGGAAATGCCTTTGCCTGTAGAAGATGAGGAGCTGTTCGTGGATGGCTCATGTATGAGACACGAACTTGTAGGCCTAAGTGCTGCTTATGCTGTAGTCTCTGTAGACGGCATTAAAGAAGCATCCTATTTATTTGGAGTGAAGTCTGCACAAGTAGCCGAATTGATTGCACTAACAAGAGCCTGTAAAATTGGGAAAAACAAAAGAATAACAGTATATACTGACAGACAGTACTGTTATGGGGTTGTGCATGACTTCGGCCAATTGTGGCTACAAAGGGAGTTTCTGACTTCTTCAGGTACTCCCATCTGAAATGGGAAGGTTGTACAAGATTTACTGGAGGCAATCCAATTACCAAAAGAATTGGCAGTGGTCAAATGTGCTGCTCATAAATCTGGCATTGACCATGTAACTTTGGGAAATCGATTTGCTGATGAAGTGGCCCAACATTGTGCCAAAAATTGCATGTCTGTAAATATCAAACTGGGGGGACCTGGAAACAGCTGCCAACTTATGGTGTTTGAGGAGGTGCCTACCTGGGAAGAGTTGAGAGATTGGCAGCATGCTGTGCCATCAAAAGAAAAGGAAAAATGGAGGAAACTTGGTTGTCGACAGAGAAGTGAGGATGGTGTCATTGTGGGCCCAAATGGTATGCCTGTGTTGCCTAGACATCTGCTTGCTTCAATGGCCAGGTTGATACATGGAAATTCACACATTGGTAGGGACGCCATGGTACTGGTTTTCAAACAAACATGGTACAATCCGAAGTTCAGGAAGGTAGCAGAGTCACTCTGCCAGAGGTGCTTGACATGTCAGCAGTTCAATGCTGGGAAAAGAACGGTAGTCGAATTGGGAAAAATTGGAAAATCAGGAGGTCCCTTTGTAAGAGTACAGATTGACTTCATCACACTGCCTCGTTGTGAGGGAATGAGATATGTCCTTGTCATTGTCTGCCTGTTTTCAAAATGGGTGGAAGCCTACCCTGCTAAAAAGAATGACGCCATAACTGTGGCCAAATTGTTACTACGAGAATTAATACCTAGGTTCGGGGTTCCAGTCACAATTGAATCAGATAGAGGCGGACATTTTCAGAATGAGATAATCGATCAGCTCTGTAAAGCATTCAAGATCACACAAGTGCTGCACGGTGCATATCGTCCAGAGGCTTCTGGAGTGGTGGGGCAAATAAATGGCACTATAAAATCGAGATTAGGAAAGATGTGTGAATCTACAGGCATGAACTGGATAAATGCCTTGCCTCTTGTTCTGATGGGACTCAGAAGTATTCCAGACCGAAAAACAGGTCTGAGCCCTCATGAAATCCTGATGGGAAGAGTATTGAGACAGGCATGGGTACCAGGATACAAACTGTTAAGCATTTCTGATGATTTGGTACTTGAGTACTGCAAGCAACTGGGTGACCAAGTGCGTTCTATCTCTCGCCAGATTGGGGAAGATGCCGTCGCCATTCCAACAACTCCAGTCCACAAATTGGTTCCTGGCGACTGGGTTGTACTCAAGAAACATACTCGTTCAAGTTGCCTTGCACCGAAGTGGGGAAAACAACGCCAAGTGATACTGGTGACCACGACAGCGGTGAAGTGTGCCGGCGTTCCAAAGTGGATCCATGCCAGCCATACACAGAAGGTGATTCCAGACGAGAAGAAGACTGACGCTGAAGGTTGCCCAGCTGAGGGGTCTCCAGACGATGGTCCTGAAGTAGCTGATGACGAACAACCAAGCACCAGTCGAGATGAGTGGATACCCATAATCGACCTGACTGACGACCCCATCAGAACAAGAAGTCAAACCTATACAGACAGAGAGTGGGATAGAGAGGAAGAGACAGGCACAGGCGAAGACAATCAGATAATCGAAATCCATGTTAAATCTGAAGACGAAGAAGGTCAGACAGGGACAGAACAAGTAATCGACACACCTCCACAAACTCCTGAGGTTGAAAAGGGACAGACAAGAACTGGTGTAAAAGTTCGAGCAGAAGAAAATCAAGGGATCGAAGTGCTTGAACAGGATCAGATAGAACTAGAAGAACGTGTTCAGGACCCAGAAATAGAAACACCCGAAAGCCAAAACCAGAATACACCTGAACAAGGCCAGCTTAGTAACCAGGCAGAAGAAATAGAAGCAAGACCTGGGAGTAGTCAGACAGGAAGGGAAGAAACAGAAGCAGAAGTGCCACAAACAAACGAGAATAAAAGAACATTAGAAGAAAACCAAACAACAGTGCCAGCTAAAAGACTCAAGAAAAAGAAACATATCGAACCAAGATATGAAAAACTTGAGGAAAGAAGGAAAAGTTCTCGTATAGCAGAGCAGGCTGGAGAAAGCTTCAAAAGAAGAAGTAATCGAATAAAAAGACTGAACGGAAAATACCAAGATCCTGAATGGACTTATCTGATATTGGAGGAGTTTGAGGATCTTGATATAACTGACGAAAGTGACGAAGAACAGATTGCTGATCAGTCTGCTGAAGAAGGCGAACCAACCTGAAGTTGCTCAGTGTAAGCTACCTCTGCAAAGTTACAAAGAGGGGTTGAAAACTTCTTCTGATCGAAAATGTCTGATTCAAGTGTGAATGGAAGGCCTAGACGCAGTTGTTGTAAAACATGCTGCAAAGTATGTATATGTAGTATAGCCCTAGTGTTAATCATTTGGTTACGACTAACAGTTTTTATTCCTTATATGGTGAGCAAAAATACTAATATTGACCCTACACAGACTGTGACCACTGACACTGAAGAACTGACAACACGAAGTGTAGAAAGACGTGAAAAAGCACTTAGACAAACCAAATCGGACTTAGAAGCACCAGTTGAGGAAGGACTACATTATCACGGAATTAAGAACCAGACTCATTTAAATGTATTCGCAAACTTGTTAGTGCGTTATGTAGAAACAATGGAAATAGAAGACTGCTATGTCTGCATGAAGCTACCTACTTCTGTAGCTGAAGGCGTGACTTATCATCACCTACCCCTGACTTATGGAATTTCCTGTAGTATTTTAGCTAGCTTATTCTACAAAAGAGGACCGTTACAGTACTACTATTCTAACTCTGACGTGATCTTTTCTGAACTTCCTATACGTGGAAACCTGAATCCTGTACATACTAAAAGTGACGTTAAGTTATATGGGAGAATACTTTCTGACTATAGGTACCATAGACTTAAATGACGCACACAGAGATAACTTGACCTGTTCATTACATGAACAAGAGAAAATGTTTCTAAACATGGCAGAGAAAAGAAGGGAGAGTTTCCAAAGAAAAGCAAATGATAAAAGACAGAAAACTCCTAAATGGGCTGAAAACATGGAAAGCACCTCAGAGGGCGGGAGTGGCCCTGCTTTGTTGCTGGATTTCGAGAAAAGGGGGAAACTCTGTCTTCACAGTGAAAAGACTAGTTATTATAATAACATTTTCATTGGTTCCAGTCAATGTGAACACAATTACAAGGTAATTGGAGGTTGGGGTTTCAAAAATGGGTCAGAACCTGTGTTTCCCGGAATTTATTATATATGTGGAAACAAGGCTTATTTCAAATTGCCGGATCACTGGTATGGAAGCTGCTACTTTGGCATTGTCTTCCCGAAAATATACCATGTGAATGAAATTGCTGGAAGCAATGAAAACACTAATGGCTTAGTGCGTAGTAAAAGAGAAAGCTTAGGTGAAATAATGGGTAGTATTTTTAGTGCACTGATACCTGGAGTGGGAGTGGTTCTGAACACACACAGAATTTGCAAATTGTCCACAATAGTGGATGTGTTGTCTACTGACACAGCTCATGGATTTCTGCTGGTCAATACCGAAATGGTTGCGATCAGATCAATGGTTTTACAGAACAGACTTGCTCTTGACACCTTATTAGCAAAAGAGGGCGGAGTCTGCCGGATGTTGAAAGTGCAACATTGTTGCACTTACATACCGGACAAAAGTGTGCAAATCCAAAAGTATGTAAGGAACATTACAAATTTGGAAAAAGAACTCAAACCACTGGAGGTTGATAGTGCCTGGAAGAGACTTACTGATGGTCTCTCCGCTGTAGCTCATTGGTTTGCTAATTTAGGTAAAGGTTTTTTGTTTAAGGTACAGATGCCAATTGGAGTGATAGGTTTCATCATATTCCTTATATTTGTCTGTTGCAAATGTCGCAAACACCAAAGGAAGTACACTGTGAATAAGAAAGGTGTGAAACAGAGTGTGGATGAGCTTGAATTGGAAGAAATGAATAATCAAATTTACAAAAGGGTGAAAATGTTTCACCCTAACAAAGATGTGAAAGAGAAAGTGAATCGGCTGTTGGAAGAGATCGAAATGCACAAAGTGTGAGAAAAGTTGGCATCTGGTTCCATTAGTTGTGATGATAGTAAATATCATCAAAGAGGGGATTGATGAAGCAAGATTTCACATATTACGTGACTTGCTTGAATTCATGAACCTCGAATAACTTATAATAATGTAACTCAACCTGTACGTTTTACTAATTTCCCTTATTTTTTATGTGCGTGTATCTTAGTGACGCTTGCCTATGTGTTTACTAATTCGAATAACCCTTGTTCCTAAAATGGCCGCCGCTTGGAGGGTTTTCTTCTGCGCATGCGTTAGTCACACTCACGTGACGTGACGTAGTCGCAGTTCTGGTGGGAATCTGTGCACATGCGTACTTGCTTCTAAAATGGATGTCTGTGTCATAACGTGGTGAAGCTTGTGCAGATGCTTTCGTGTTCTCGTCTGTTGCACTAATTATAATGCCATAGTATATTTTTCAATTTAAGGAGTATAAGTAGCTATTTATGGTATATAATGAATTCATTTATTTCTATGTTTTAATTTGTTTTCGCTTACTTTTCATGTACCGCGGTATTGAGGGTCTGATGCAATGCTCAAGACTCCATATTGAGATGATGTTCTGCGCAGACAGAATTCTGCCGGTGGCATTGACCAAGTGCCAACTGAAGGTCCCTGTCAAGACGTGCCTGGGAAGATGCACCTTCACCCAGCCGGAGAAACTAAATTGTACTACATTAGCAACAAATGTTATTTTCCATTGTATTCTGTCAAATCTATCGTGAGAACCCCAAACCTGCTAGGCGGTCTCAGAAAATGTAAATTTAGGCTTGTAGAAGTTTGTTCTGATTGGTGTGCTAACCTATCCTACTTGGGGACCAATCGAAATTGGGGAATCTGACACTTGCAACATTTGGGGGGTGGTACACTGACCCGAAAACAGTATAACTAGCCTAGGTTTAGCTAGAGAAATTGTCCGACTTGTCCGAATAGCTGACCTGTCACTGACCCAACGCACTCAATAGGTGATTGAATACAGAGCGCTGCGGAGCACTCTGTCGGAATTTGACCATAGACTCAAAGGTTTTACTAAACCTTAAGTGCTGGTGGAGCACTTTGCTGGGGAGTTCGCTAACCCAATCGGGGTTCTGACTGATAGCTGCAGAGAGGGTGGAGCGCAGGCGTTGCTTCCAAACTGCGGGTGCTGGTCGTTCCTTGGTGGTCCTGTCCTGATCCTAATCTGGTTTTCCTGTCCTGTCCTGGGTGTCCATTCTGCACCTGCTGTCCCATTGATGACTGTCCTCCTTGGGGTATTTCCTGTCCTTGACTGATCCGTGGACAGGGTTGGTCTTCACACCATTCTAGGTAAATATAATAGTGCTGAGAACTTTATACTGCACCTTCTATTTTTCTGTCTTTGCTTTAATAAAGACATACCTTTGCGCATAATTGATTTTCCATGCTTTTGCAACGCTACTGAATGAAAGTTCACATGTTATTGCTGTTATTTCTAGCATGTTCCTATGTTACCCTTCCTTTATGCACCTTTCTCCATATTGTTTATGCTGATCGAAGTAAAGTTGCTAGAAATTAGCGTGTTCCATTTTTGCATAGGATTTGTCAAACTTTATTCAACCGTTGTAGTGTTTCCCCGTAATAGAATTTCTAGTACGTGCATACAATTTGCCCTTTTTAGTTATCCATTCTCGAGTTCCATTCCTGAATTCTGATTAGCATATTCCCTGTTCTTATCTCCCATTAGTCTCATAAATGGTTGCCCTGATTTACTTTTTGTATGGTTATGTGATATTTGTTATCTTGATCATTGATTGTCTCTTGGTCGTGAACTGTTTGCTCTCAGAATGTGAAATTCAGATAAAGCTTTTAAAACTTCCTAGTAGTCTGTGGTTATTTGATGAATACAAAGAAATAAAATCGGTATTTGTATTTTGCCTGCCTTTCTTTTACAGCTAGCTCCCTGATCCATTGTGGTCATAGGTACCCGTAACGGTGGATTGGTAAGTCGGGTACACTAGAAATAAAATAGGAAGGAATCAGGGTTACTGGTAGTAGTGTTGTAAGGTCACCTGATTAATGTATATGGTGAATTGAAGTTTATGGGCCCGAAACGTATATGATAAAATTGTTGGTTGGGTGACCTGCGATCTCTATCAGTAATTTTCTGGTAGCAGAGGTGATGGTTAGGGACTAGTTAAAGTTAGGTAGGACTAGTTAAGATAGATAGGTTGGATGCTGCTAAATTTTATTGCTGCTAAAAAGGTAAACATTTTTGTGAATTGATCACTCACGTGAAATGCTTTGCTTTGAAAAATTATGAAATGTTTTAAACTGTTTTTCTTATTGATATACTGATATATGTATTAACCCACTTGTGAGTAAAGTGTTTTATGTTTGTTGGGAATCCCCGGGGAATTGAATAGCGAGTGGTGAAGAGAATCCACTGCGCTTTAAGGTCACTTACTCTAGGAAAATTGGTGCAGGTTAGGCAGAACTGGAAGCACTAATTAGGGTTTTCTGAATGAATAGTTGAATAAATGATAGCAACGAGTTCGCTGGCAAAACTTCTATTGTGATATAACCTAGTAAGGGTCGCACCGGAAGGAGTAGCAGGTTCATCGGAGCTTGGGTGATAGCAAAGGGGTTCGCTGGTGAAACTTTAGGCTCTGTATATATCCCGAAAAGAAGTGGATGAGTCAAAGAAGTAGCAGGTTCCCTAATGCTTGAGTGAAGGGTAGGCAGAAGAAATCTATCCGTAGTGTGTGAAAAGTAAATGGAAGTAGTTTACTTGCAGTGAAACAAATCTTTACTGTCTAGACACTTGAGTACAGTGGCGAATGTGTTTATGTTGTTAAATAACTAAAGCACTTGCACTTTAAAAAGAGAAATCAAGTTTCCGTTACCTTGTGAAGGAGGGAGTCAGTTGCGAAGCTGCTCTGACGTCACTCTGTGCCGCGCTGGGATTGGTAGATACAGCGGGTGTGTAGCGGAGCTGGAATTGTAAAGGAGGGGTGAGTGCCGAAGCGTGAGAACTGTCTCGCGAAAAGGCCGCGCACCCATTGGTTGAGATTAGTTGAAACCGTGCACTTCATTGGTCGCACGAAAATAAAAGACGCACTTGGATTTGAAGTGATTTTGTAAACAAAGTCACTCGCAGAAATCGTATGAGGCATTCGTATAGACCTGCGACTAGACCTGATCCAAGACTGTTAGGGTTTGAGAACGATCAGTGGAAAGGTCATAAAACCGACATTATGTACGGAAATAAGAGAAAATTGTCCCTTGTAAATAAAGTGAAGAATTATTTAAAAAAAGACAAACCGATTAAAACTAGAGAAGGTTATGTCATTCCGCCACCGAATACTCCCGCATCTTTCATGATGTTTGATAAAGGGTACCACTCGTGTGTATGGTTGGAAAACTGGGCGGAATACACAAAGGATGATGGAATTTTGGCTTTTCCGTTAGAAGGTACATTTAATGGCAGGATTCTATTTAATTTCAGAACCCGAATGAATGATTTACATCCCAGACCTAGATTAACGCAGTACGAAGCACTAGAGGAATGGGAGATAGAGGCTTTTGAGAGAGACAAGCCCCGCATGGATAAAGGTTTAACAAAAATGGTATCCGAAACTAAAACAAGAAAGCCGAGATAAAAAGATGAAACAGTGGAGACAGAATATGATTGTAGAAGGACTGTTTCCAATGATGCCAATGGGTGGTCCTCCGGCGGGGGAGAAGAAGACAGAAAAGTGCAAACATTGGGTGCCTATTGGGGAGTCGGATGATGAATTATTAGATGACATGTTTATGAGAAGTCTGCCTCCTTATAATGACGGACCCAGACCCTCTAGTGTAGGGGATAATTCTCGAAGACCTCCTCCCCAGGATGAGGCCAGATCTGTAAGTATAGGAGAGGGTTGTCAAATACCTCCCTATAACGAGGGTTTAGGCCCCATGGGTGCTCGAGATGTCGGTCAGAGAACACCATTTAGTGGGGAGTCAAGATACTCAAGAGAAAGAGACTTCTGCTTTAGACCTCCCTACGAAGGTGAGGCAAGACCCTCAATTTCAGGGATTCCGTTCTCAAGGCCTCCGTGTGAGGAAGAACCAAGATCCCTAGGCACAGGAAGTTTGTTCCCAAAACCTAATTATGGTGAAGGACCAAGTGAGACGCATCCCACTGCCCCGAGTTATGCTCCAACTTTGACCCCGCAGGTATTACATGAAAAATCCTTAGACAGGTTATTGGAGGAAAAGGAGCGAGAGGCCCTAGCTAAACAGAGAGCCGAGATAATTCAGAAAATCTCCCAGTTAAATACAAGCCCTGAAGCATTGACAATCCCGGTAACAATTGGACCAGTGGTTCCGTTGTATGGGGACCGACAAGGGAGTCCAAAAACTCCAGTTATTACCCCAGTTATAGCACAGCCGAGACCGGAGCCCTTAATAGTGGATGACCAGACAAGTGAATGCGAGTCTGAGGTCTCGCTAATGGATCTGCCCATTAGGGATACAGGGAAAAGATTACAGAAAATGCATAATCCTTTCAATACGAGAGAGATTCAAATGGAATCGACTTCGAGTACCAAGAGTGTCACATTAGTGACTCCTGAAGAAATTGAAAGATGGAGTCGCGAATTAGAAAAACAAGCTTCTCAGACGAAACCTTTAGATATCTACAAACTGAGAGTAGAAATAGAAGAACTGATGGCAGGAAACGTAGGTTTAGATAGATTAAATACCTATTCTGAAGAAGAGCTGTTGTTTATAGTCAAGAGTCTTACTCGGAATGCCAGAGTGCTCCATGAGAAACTAACAGACACTGCAGCTAGTATGGGAATAGATATTTCAAAATCAAAACCATTGCAAAAACCGTACAGAGCAGATTTCTCAGACAAAGATTTGGAATACCTGAATGTGTCAGGAAAAAAGGCACAGGTCAAAGAATTATTGACAGTGCTGAAAAAATGGGGAGATGTAGAAAGATGGAAAGCCAGATGGGCCAAGAAGAAAGATGAGGCTAGATCCAAACAGACGACTCCTGAGTTCGTTCTAAAGGAAGCTGACAAACCAGAGCAGTTATACCCTATGCGCGAAGTGCCAGGTGGAAAATATGTGCATGTTCCCTGGTCCAGACAGGATATTGTGTCCTTTACCAATGACTTTCCAAAATTACGAGAAAAGCCTGTGGATTGGTACAGGCAGGTGGAAAGGTTTGTAAAAGTGCAAAAATGCCTATGGAAAGACCTGGATGGTTTTTTCGATATAGTGGTTCCTGTGGATTTATGGACCGAAGGTAAGGTTGCCATTGGTTGGCCTAGTGAGGAATACCCGAGGGACTCTAACACGGGAGCTCCTTCCAATGAGGTAATGAAAAAATACGAACAGGTAATATTACACCTGAAGGGAAAGGTGCCTGCAAAGGAAACTGATTGGACCAAGATAGATAGGACCACGCAGGAAAGGGATGAGACTGTGCATTCCTTTTATGAAAGACAGGTGTTTAAAACCTACAGTGGTATAGATAACATCGAGATGAAGGACATGACCCACTTCATTTACAGGTTTGTAAACGGTTTAAGACCCGAAATTTGCCAGTGGATAAAAGACAATAAAATTTGTTGGCAGTCTAGGAAAATAGATGAGGTTTTACGATACGCAAAATATTGCGAAGATGAGATGGCAGACAAGCGAAAGGCGCTGAAAGAGAAAGTTATGTGGGCACAGGTGAAGTTGGCAGAACAACAGGAAAAGCAATTGAATAAAATGAATAAGAATACCCAAAATTAAGGCTCTGGGGGTGAAGGGAAGCCCAAAGTAAAAATGAGCAGAGAAGAAGCTAAAAAGAAATTTCCCTGCCACCAGTGCGGAGAAATTGGGCACTGGAGAGACGAGTGTCCATATTTACAGCATGATAATACCCAAACCCCTGATTTAACTCCACAGACGCAGAATGAAAAACAAAGAAAGACCCAGCATCAGGTAAAGGCAAGTCAATTGCCCCGAGCGCCAAAACCAAATTATAAGGGAAAATCACCGCAGGGTGATGACATAGAGATCTGGGGAGGCAATGAGAATAAAAATGCAGCAACTTCGCAGTTTCTGTTGAGTGATACTTTTCTCTGTGACGACCAATACTGACGGGGCCTGAGAGGGGAGGATGAGGAGTGCGTGCTTGGCGCCTCCTTACCGGTAGACCAGTCAGGACCATACATTGAAGGAAAGGTTGATGGAAATGATGTCACCTTTCTATTGGACACTGGGGCTACCCGTTCTACTGTGAGAACAGCGGACGTTCCAAACCTACCCCTCTCGGGAGAAGCAATCCAAGCAGTGGGTGTGTCTAATCAATTGATTAGTACCCCAGTTACTGAGCCCATGGAGATCACAATAGGGAATTTCAAAGAAATGCATAGATTTGTAGTTTGTGATACCAGTCCAGTGAACTTACTGGGACGTGATTTGTTGTGCAAAATGAACTGTACCATCTTTTGCACACCAAAGGGCGTCGAAATTCAAACCCCAGACGAGGATGGCATATACAAATTAATGTTAATTAGACCAGACTCAGAAATTAAACAATTGACTATACAAGACTTACCCGAAGAACTCCAAAAGACAGTGAAACCAGAAGTATGGGACTTTACTGGAAAGGATGTAGGATTAATGGCAAATGTAGACCCAATAAAAATAGCTATGAGAGAAAATGCAGTTTACCCCAATACCAAGCCCTACAAAATGAGTGCAGAAGTGAGAGCAGGAGTTGCCATTGAAATAAAAAGATTGCTAGAAGCAAACATTATACAAGAAGTGATGAGTAGTCCGTGTAACTCACCCATAATTGGAATCAAGAAACCTAGTGGCAAGTACAGGGTAGTGCAGGACCTAAGAAAGGTAAACAAGATTGTTGTTCCATGTTGCCCTATTGTTCCAAACCCAGCAGTAATCCTGTATCAAATTCCCTGGGATGCTAAGTGGTTCACCGTGATAGACCTTTGTCACGCTTTCTTTTCGATCCCATTGCATCCAGACAGCAAATTTATTTTCTCATTTGCTTTCGACAGGCACGTGTTCGTTTGGAATCGCGTCCCTCAAGGGTACACGGAAAGTCCCTCTATCTTTAATAAGATTCTGAAAAAGTGCCTTGAATCTTTAGTCTTACCTGGAAAATCTGTTTTGGTGCAATATATAGACGACCTCTTGGTGGCGTCTAAGAGTCAGAGAGATTGTGTTGTTGACACCATTGCCTTACTGAATCACCTAGGTGAAAAAGGACATAAAGTATCCCCTGACAAATTGCAGTTCTGTACAAAGTCAGTAAAATATCTGGGACACCAGATAGAAAAAGGCATCAGAAAAGTCACTTCTGAGAGAGTCAGAATAATTCGGAACATGCAGTTACCCCGTACTCAGAAAGAAGTCAGAATGTTCCTTGGAGTTGTAGGTTATTGCAGGCAATGGATTGTGGGATTTGCAGTCCTAGCAAAGCCTTTGATAAAAATGACCCAGAAAGGAGCAAAGGACCCAGTGGAATGGGATGATGAAAGCTTGACGGCATTTACTAAATTACGAGAATGTCTGTGTACAGCCCCGGCTCTAGGAATGCCTGATTATTCCAAGGAGTTTGCCCTGTTCTGTGACACACGAGATAATTGTGCACTGTCAGTCTTAACTCAGGAGAATGGTTTGACTAGACGTCCAGTGGCATATTTTTCTGCCACTTTGGATCCAGTGGCTGCTGGATTACCTGGATGTCTGAAAGCAGTAGCTACAACTTGCACAAGTCTAGAACAGAGTGAATCCATTGTTATGGGACATCCTGTAACTGTGTATGTTCCACATGCAGTTGTAATTTTACTGACCAGAACTAAGACCCAGTATCTCACCCCTAGTCGGCTGACTAAATACGAGAGGATTCTCGTGGGTGCTGCAAATGTAGTCATTACTCGATGCAATATCCTGAATCCAGCTACCCTGCTCCCTGACTCAATGATTGCAGAAGCCAAGGGAGAGGACGAGCATGACTGCATTGACCTGACAGAATTCAGCACTAAACCACGCCCAGACATTAAGGAAATGCCTTTGCCTGTAGAAGATGAGGAGCTGTTCGTGGATGGCTCATGTATGAGACACGAACTTGTAGGCCTAAGTGCTGCTTATGCTGTAGTCTCTGTGGACGGCATTAAAGAAGCATCCTATTTATTTGGAGTGAAATCTGCACAAGTAGCCGAATTGATTGCACTAACAAGAGCCTGTAAAATTGGGAAAAACAAAAGAATAACAGTATATACTGACAGACAGTACTGTTATGGGGTTGTGCATGACTTCGGCCGATTGTGGCTACAAAGGGAGTTTCTGACTTCTTCAGGCACTCCCATCTGAAATGGGAAGGTTGTACAAGATTTACTGGAGGCAATCCAATTACCAAAAGAATTGGCAGTGGTCAAATGTGCTGCTCATAAATCTGGCATTGACCATGTAACTTTGGGAAATCGATTTGCTGATGAAGTGGCCCAACATTGTGCCAAAAATTGCATGTCTGTAAATATCAAACTGGGGGGACCTGGAAACAGCTGCCAACTTATGGTGTTTGAGGAGGTGCCTACCTGGGAAGAGTTGAGAGATTGGCAGCATGCTGTGCCATCAAAAGAAAAGGAAAAATGGAGGAAACTTGGTTGTCGACAGAGAAGTGAGGATGGTGTCATTGTGGGCCCAAATGGTATGCCTGTGTTGCCTAGACATCTGCTTGCTTCAATGGCCAGGTTGATACATGGAAATTCACACATTGGTAGGGACGCCATGGTACTGGTTTTCAAACAAACATGGTACAATCCGAAGTTCAGGAAGGTAGTAGAGTCACTCTGCCAGAGGTGCTTGACATGTCAGCAGTTCAATGCTGGGAAAAGAACGGTAGTCGAATTGGGAAAAATTGGAAAATCAGGAGGTCCCTTTGTAAGAGTACAGATTGACTTCATCACACTGCCTCGTTGTGAGGGAATGAGATATGTCCTTGTCATTGTCTGCCTGTTTTCAAAATGGGTGGAAGCCTACCCTGCTAAAAAGAATGACGCCATAACTGTGGCCAAATTGTTACTACGAGAATTAATACCTAGGTTCGGGGTTCCAGTCACAATTGAATCAGATAGAGGCGGACATTTTCAGAATGAGATAATCGATCAGCTCTGTAAAGCATTCAAGATCACACAAGTGCTGCACTGTGCATATCGGCCAGAGGCTTCTGGAGTGGTGGGGCAAATAAATGGCACTATAAAATCGAGATTAGGAAAGATGTGTGAATCTACAGGCATGAACTGGATAAATGCCTTGCCTCTTGTTCTGATGGGACTCAGAAGTATTCCAGACCGAAAAACAGGTCTGAGCCCTCATGAAATCCTGATGGGAAGGGTATTGAGACAGGCATGGGTACCAGGATACAAACTGTTAAGCATTTCTGATGATTTGGTACTTGAGTACTGCAAGCAACTGGGTGACCAAGTGCGTTCTATCTCTCGCCAGATTGGGGAAGATGCCGTCGCCATTCCAACAACTCCAGTCCACAAATTGGTTCCTGGCGACTGGGTTGTACTCAAGAAACATACTCGTTCAAGTTGCCTTGCACCGAAGTGGGGAAAACAACGCCAAGTGATACTGGTGACCACGACAGCGGTGAAGTGTGCCGGCGTTCCAAAGTGGATCCATGCCAGCCATACACAGAAGGTGATTCCAGACGAGAAGAAGACTGACGCTGAAGGTTGCCCAGCTGAGGGGTCTCCAGACGATGGTCCTGAAGTAGCTGATGACGAACAACCAAGCACCAGTCGAGATGAGTGGATACCCATAATCGACCTGACTGACGACCCCATCAGAACAAGAAGTCAAACCTATACAGACAGAGAGTGGGATAGAGAGGAAGAGACAGGCACAGGCGAAGACAATCAGATTATCGAAATCCATGTTAAATCTGAAGACGAAGAAGGTCAGACAGGGACAGAACAAGTAATCGACACACCTCCACAAACTCCTGAGGTTGAAAAGGGACAGACAAGAACTGGTGTAAAAGTTCGAGCAGAAGAAAATCAAGGGATCGAAGTGTTTGAACAGGATCAGATAGAACTAGAAGAACGTGTTCAGGACCCAGAAATAGAAACACCCGAAAGCCAAAACCAGAATACACCTGAACAAGGCCAGCTTAGTAACCAGGCACAAGAAATAGAAGCAAGACCTGGGAGTAGTCAGACAGGAAGGGAAGAAACAGAAGCAGAAGTGCCACAAACAAACGAGAATAAAAGAACATTAGAAGAAAACCAAACAACAGTGCCAGCTAAAAGACTCAAGAAAAAGAAACATATCGAACCAAGATATGAAAAACTTGAGGAAAGAAGGAAAAGTTCTCGTATAGCAGAGCAGGCTGGAGAAAGCTCCAAAAGAAGAAGTAATCGAATAAAAAGACTGAATGAAAAATACCAAGATCCTGAATGGACTTATCTGATATTGGAGGAGTTTGAGGATCTTGATATAACTGACGAAAGTGACGAAGAACAGATTGCTGATCAGTCTGCTGAAGAAGGCGAACCAACCTGAAGTTGCTCAGTGTAAGCTACCTGTGCAAAGTTACAAAGAGGGGTTGAAAACTTCTTCTGATTGAAAATGTCTGATTCAAGTGTGAATGGAAGGCCTAGACGCAGTTGTTGTAAAACATGCTGCAAAGTATGTATATGTAGTATAGCCCTAGTGTTAATCATTTGGTTACCACTAACAGTTTTTATTCCTTATATGGTGAGCAAAAATACTAATATTGACCCTACACAGACTGTGACCACTGACACTGAAGAACTGACAACACGAAGTGTAGAAAGACGTGAAAAAGCACTTAGACAAACCAAATCGGACTTAGAAGCACCAGTTGAGGAAGGACTACATTATCACGGAATTAAGAACCAGACTCATTTAAATGTATTCGCAAACTTGTTAGTGCGTTATGTAGAAACAATGGAAATAGAAGACTGCTATGTCTGCATGAAGCTACCTACTTCTGTAGCTGAAGGCGTGACTTATCATCAGCTACCCCTGACTTATGGAATTTCCTGTAGTATTTTAGCTAGCTTATTCTACAAAAGAGGACCGTTACAGTACTACTATTCTAACTCTGACGTGATCTTTTCTGAACTTCCTATACGTGGAAACCTGAATCCTGTACAAACTAAAAGTGACGTTAAGTTATATGGGAGAATACTTTCTGACTATAGGTACCATAGACTTAAATGACGCACACAGAGATAACTTGACCTGTTCATTACATGAACAAGAGAAAATGTTTCTAAACATGGCAGAGAAAAGAAGGGAGAGTTTCCAAAGAAAAGCAAATGATAAAAGACAGAAAACTCCTAAATGGGCTGAAAACATGGAAAGCACCTCAGAGGGCGGGAGTGGCCCTGCTTTGTTGCTGGATTTCGAGAAAAGGGGGAAACTCTGTCTTCACCGTGAAAAGACTAGTTATTATAATAACATTTTCATTGGTTCCAGTCAATGTGAACACAATTACAAGGTAATTGGAGGTTGGGGTTTCAAAAATGGGTGAGAACCTGTGTTTCCCGGAATTTATTATATATGTGGAAACAAGGCTTATTTCAAATTGCCGGATCACTGGTATGGAAGCTGTTACTTTGGCATTGTCTTCCCGAAAATATACCATGTGAATGAAATTGCTGGAAGCAATGAAAACACTAATGGCTTAGTGCGTAGTAAAAGAGAAAGCTTAGGTGAAATAATGGGTAGTATTTTTAGTGCACTGATACCTGGAGTGGGAGTGGTTCTGAACACACACAGAATTTGCAAATTGTCCACAATAGTGGATGTGTTGTCTACTGACACAGCTCATGGATTTCTGCTGGTCAATACCGAAATGGTTGCGATCAGATCAATGGTTTTACAGAACAGACTTGTTCTTGACACCTTATTAGCAAAAGAGGGCGGAGTCTGCCGGATGTTGAAAGCGCAACATTGTTGCACTTACATACCGGACAAAAGTGTGCAAATCCAAAAGTATGTAAGGAACATTACAAATTTGGAAAAAGAACTCAAACCACTGGAGGTTGATAGTGCCTGGAAGAGACTTACTGATGGTCTCTCCGCTGTAGCTCATTGGTTTGCTAATTTAGGTAAAGGTTTTTTGTTTAAGGTACAGATGCCAATTGGAGTGATAGGTTTCATCATATTCCTTATATTTGTCTGTTGCAAATGTCGCAAACACCAAAGGAAGTACACTGTGAATAAGAAAGGTGTGAAACAGAGTGTGGATGAGCTTGAATTGGAAGAAATGAATAATCAAATTTACAAAAGGGTGAAAATGTTTCACCCTAACAAAGATGTGAAAGAGAAAGTGAATCGGCTGTTGGAAGAGATCGAAATGCACAAAGTGTGAGAAAAGTTGGCATCTGGTTCCATTAGTTGTGATGATAGTAAATATCATCAAAGAGGGGATTGATGAAGCAAGATTTCACATATTACGTGACTTGCTTGAATTCATGAACCTCGAATAACTTATAATAATGTAACTCAACCTGTACGTTTTACTAATTTCCCTTATTTTTTATGTGCGTGTATCTTAGTGACGCTTGCCTATGTGTTTACTAATTCGAATAACCCTTGTTCCTAAAATGGCCGCCGCTTGGAGGGTTTTCTTCTGCGCATGCGTTAGTCACACTCACGTGACGTGACGTAGTCGCAGTTCTGGTGGGAATCTGTGCACATGCGTACTTGCTTCTAAAATGGATGTCTGTGTCATAACGTGGTGAAGCTTGTGCAGATGCTTTCGTGTTCTCGTCTGTTGCACTAATTATAATGCCATAGTATATTTTTCAATTTAAGGAGTATAAAGTAGCTATTCATGGTATATAATGAATTCATTTATTTCTATGTTTTAATTTGTTTTCACTTACTTTTCATGTACCGCGGTATTGAGGGTCTGATGCAATGCTCAAGACTCCATATTGAGATGATGTTCTGCGCAGACAGAATTCTGCCGGTGGCATTGACCAAGTGCCAACTGAAGGTCCCTGTCAAGACGTGCCTGGGAAGATGCACCTTCACCCAGCCGGAGAAACTAAATTGTACTACATTAGCAACAAATGTTATTTTCCATTGTATTCTGTCAAATCTATCGTGAGAACCCCAAACCTGCTAGGCGGTCTCAGAAAATGTTAATTCAGGCTTGTAGAAGTTTGTTCTGATTGGTGTGCTAACCTATCCTACTTGGGGACCAATCGAAATTGGGGAATCTGACACTTGCAACATTTGGGGGGTGGTACACTGACCCGAAAACAGTATAACTAGCCTAGGTTTAGCTAGAGAAATTGTCCGACTTGTCCGAATAGCTGGCCTGTCACTGACCCAACGCACTCAATAGGTGATTGAATACAGAGCGCTGCGGAGCACTCTGTCGGAATTTGACCATAGACTCAAAGGTTTTACTAAACCTTAAGTGCTGGTGGAGCACTTTGCTGGGGAGTTCGCTAACCCAATCGGGGTTCTGACTGATAGCTGCAGAGAGGGTGGAGCGCAGGCGTTGCTTCCAAACTGCGGGTGCTGGTCGTTCCTTGGTGGTCCTGTCCTGATCCTAATCTGGTTTTCCTGTCCTGTCCTGGGTGTCCATTCTGCACCTGCTGTCCCATTGATGACTGTCCTCCTTGGGGTATTTCCTGTCCTTGACTGATCCGTGGACAGGGTTGGTCTTCACACCATTCTAGGTAAATATAATAGTGCTGAGAACTTTATACTGCACCTTCTATTTTTCTGTCTTTGCTTTAATAAAGACATACCTTTGCGCATAATTGATTTTCCATGCTTTTGCAACGCTACTGAATGAAAGTTCACATGTTATTGCTGTTATTTCTAGCATGTTCCTATGTTACCCTTCCTTTATGCACCTTTCTCCATATTGTTTATGCTGATCGAAGTAAAGTTGCTAGAAATTAGCGTGTTCCATTTTTGCATAGGATTTGTCAAACTTTATTCAACCGTTGTAGTGTTTCCCCGTAATAGAATTTCTAGTACGTGCATACAATTTGCCCTTTTTAGTTATCCATTCTCGAGTTCCATTCCTGAATTCTGATTAGCATATTCCCTGTTCTTATCTCCCATTAGTCTCATAAATGGTTGCCCTGATTTACTTTTTGTATGGTTATGTGATATTTGTTATCTTGATCATTGATTGTCTCTTGGTCGTGAACTGTTTGCTCTCAGAATGTGAAATTTAGATAAAGCTTTTAAAACTCCCCAGTAGTCTGTGGTTATTTGATGAATACAAAGAAATAAAATCGGTATTTGTATTTTGCCTGCCTTTCTTTTACAGCTAGCTCCCTGATCCATTGTGGTCATAGGTACCCGTAACGGTGGATTGGTAAGTCGGGTACACTAGAAATAAAATAGGAAGGAATCAGGGTTACTGGTAGTAGTGTTGTAAGGTCACCTGATTAATGTATATGGTGAATTGAAGTTTATGGGCCCGAAACGTATATGATAAAATTGTTGGTTGGGTGACCTGCGATCTCTATCAGTAATTTTCTGGTAGCAGAGGTGATGGTTAGGGACTAGTTAAAGTTAGGTAGGACTAGTTAAGATAGATAGGTTGGATGCTGCTAAATTTTATTGCTGCTAAAAAGGTAAACATTTTTGTGAATTGATCACTCACGTGAAATGCTTTGCTTTGAAAAATTATGAAATGTTTCAAACTGTTTTTCTTATTGATATACTGATATATGTATTAACCCACTTGTGAGTAAAGTGTTTTATGTTTGTTGGGAATCCCCGGGGAATTGAATAGCGAGTGGTGAAGAGAATCCACTGCGCTTTAAGGTCACTTACTCTAGGAAAATTGGTGCAGGTTAGGCAGAACTGGAAGCACTAATTAGGGTTTTCTGAATGAATAGTTGAATAAATGATAGCAACGAGTTCGCTGGCAAAACGTCTATTGTGATATAACCTAGTAAGGGTCGCACCGGAAGGAGTAGCAAGTTCATCGGAGCTTGGGTGATAGCAAAGGGGTTCGCTGGTGAAACTTTAGGCTCTGTATATATCCCGAAAAGAAGTGGATGAGTCAAAGAAGTAGCAGGTTCCCTAATGCTTGAGTGAAGGGTAGGCAGAAGAAATCTATCCGTAGTGTGTGAAAAGTAAATGGAAGTAGTTTACTTGCAGTGAAACAAATCTTTACTGTCTAGACACTTGAGTACAGTGGCGAATGTGTTTATGTTGTTAAATAACTAAAGCACTTGCACTTTAAAAAGAGAAATCAAGTTTCCGTTACCTTGTGAAGGAGGGAGTCAGTTGCGTAGCTGCTCTGACGTCACTCTGTGCCGCGCTGGGATTGGTAGATACAGCGGGTGTGTAGCGGAGCTGGAATTGTAAAGGAGGGGTGAGTGCCGAAGCGTGAGAACTGTCTCGCGAAAAGGCCGCGCACCCATTGGTTGAGATTAGTTGAAACCGTGCACTTCATTGGTCGCACGAAAATAAAAGACGCACTTGGATTTGACGTGATTTTGTAAACAAAGTCACTCGCAGAAATCGTATGAGGCATTCGTATAGACCTGCGACTAGACCTGATCCAAGACTGTTAGGGTTTGAGAACGATCAGTGGAAAGGTCATAAAACCGACATTATGTACGGAAATAAGAGAAAATTGTCCCTTGTAAATAAAGTGAAGAATTATTTCAAAAAAGACAAACCGATTAAAACTAGAGAAGGTGTTGTCATTCCGCCACCGAATACTCCCGCATCTTTCATGATGTTTGATAAAGGGTACCACTCGTGTGTATGGTTGGAAAACTGGGCGGAATACACAAAGGATGATGGAATTTTGGCTTTTCCGTTAGAAGGTACATTTAATGGCAGGATTCTATTTAATTTCAGAACCCGAATGAATGATTTACATCCCAGACCTAGATTAACGCAGTACGAAGCACTAGAGGAATGGGAGATAGAGGCTTTTGAGAGAGACAAGCCCCGCATGGATAAAGGTTTAACAAAAATGGTATCCGAAACTAAAACAAGAAAGCCGAGATAAAAAGATGAAACAGTGGAGACAGAATATGATTGTAGAAGGACTGTTTCCAATGATGCCAATGGGTGGTCCTCCGGCGGGGGAGAAGAAGACAGAAAAGTGCAAACATTGGGTGCCTATTGGGGAGTCGGATGATGAATTATTAGATGACATGTTTATGAGAAGTCTGCCTCCTTATAATGACGGACCCAGACCCTCTAGTGTAGGGGATAATTCTCGAAGACCTCCTCCCCAGGATGAGGCCAGATCTGTAAGTATAGGAGAGGGTTGTCAAATACCTCCCTATAACGAGGGTTTAGGCCCCATGGGTGCTCGAGATGTCGGTCAGAGAACACCATTTAGTGGGGAGTCAAGATACTCAAGAGAAAGAGACTTCTGCTTTAGACCTCCCTACGAAGGTGAGGCAAGACCCTCAATTTCAGGGATTCCGTTCTCAAGGCCTCCGTGTGAGGAAGAACCAAGATCCCTAGGCACAGGAAGTTTGTTCCCAAAACCTAATTATGGTGAAGGACCAAGTGAGACGCATCCCACTGCCCCGAGTTATGCTCCAACTTTGACCCCGCAGGTATTACATGAAAAATCCTTAGACAGGTTATTGGAGGAAAAGGAGCGAGAGGCCCTAGCTAAACAGAGAGCCGAGATAATTCAGAAAATCTCCCAGTTAAATACAAGCCCTGAAGCATTGACAATCCCGGTAACAATTGGACCAGTGGTTCCGTTGTATGGGGACCGACAAGGGAGTCCAAAAACTCCAGTTATTACCCCAGTTATAGCACAGCCGAGACCGGAGCCCTTAATAGTGGATGACCAGACAAGTGAATGCGAGTCTGAGGTCTCGCTAATGGATCTGCCCATTAGGGATACAGGGAAAAGATTACAGAAAAGGCATAATCCTTTCAATACGAGAGAGATTCAAATGGAATCGACTTCGAGTACCAAGAGTGTCACATTAGTGACTCCTGAAGAAATTGAAAGATGGAGTCGCGAATTAGAAAAACAAGCTTCTCAGACGAAACCTTTAGATATCTACAAACTGAGAGTAGAAATAGAAGAACTGATGGCAGGAAACGTAGGTTTAGATAGATTAAATACCTATTCTGAAGAAGAGCTGTTGTTTATAGTCAAGAGTCTTACTCGGAATGCCAGAGTGCTCCATGAGAAACTAACAGACACTGCAGCTAGTATGGGAATAGATATTTCAAAATCAAAACCATTGCAAAAACCGTACAGAGCAGATTTCTCAGACAAAGATTTGGAATACCTGAATGTGTCAGGAAAAAAGGCACAGGTCAAAGAATTATTGACAGTGCTGAAAAAATGGGGAGATGTAGAAAGATGGAAAGCCAGATGGGCCAAGAAGAAAGATGAGGCTAGATCCAAACAGACGACTCCTGAGTTCGTTCTAAAGGAAGCTGACAAACCAGAGCAGTTATACCCTATGCGCGAAGTGCCAGGTGGAAAATATGTGCACGTTCCCTGGTCCAGACAGGATATTGTGTCCTTTACCAATGACTTTCCAAAGTTACGAGAAAAGCCTGTGGATTGGTACAGGCAGGTGGAAAGGTTTGTAAAAGTGCAAAAATGCCTATGGAAAGACCTGGATGGTTTTTTCGATATAGTGGTTCCTGTGGATTTATGGACCGAAGGTAAGGTTGCCATTGGTTGGCCTAGTGAGGAATACCCGAGGGACTCTAACACGGGAGCTCCTTCCAATGAGGTAATGAAAAAATACGAACAGGTAATATTACACCTGAAGGGAAAGGTGCCTGCAAAGGAAACTGATTGGACCAAGATAGATAGGACCACACAGGAAAGGGATGAGACTGTGCATTCCTTTTATGAAAGACTGTTACAGGTGTTTAAAACCTACAGTGGTATAGATAACATCGAGATGAAGGACATGACCCACTTCATTTACAGGTTTGTAAACGGTTTAAGACCCGAAATTTGCCAGTGGATAAAAGACAATAAAATTTGTTGGCAGTCTAGGAAAATAGATGAGGTTTTACGATACGCAAAATATTGCGAAGATGAGATGGCAGACAAGCGAAAGGCGCTGAAAGAGAAAGTTATGTGGGCACAGGTGAAGTTGGCAGAACAACAGGAAAAGCAATTGAATAAAATGAATAAGAATACCCAAAATTAAGGCTCTGGGGGTGGAGGGAAGCCCAAAGTAAAAATGAGCAGAGAAGAAGCTAAAAAGAAATTTCCCTGCCACCAGTGCGGAGAAATTGGGCACTGGAGAGACGAGTGTCCATATTTACAGCATGATAATACCCAAACCCCTGATTTAACTCCACAGACGCAGAATGAAAAACAAAGAAAGACCCAGCATCAGGTAAAGGCAAGTCAATTGCCCCGATCGCCAAAACCAAATTATAAGGGAAAATCACCGCAGGGTGATGACATAGAGATCTGGGGAGGCAATGAGAATAAAAATGCAGCAACTTCGCAGTTTCTGTTGAGTGATACTTTTCTCTGTGACGACCAATACTGACGGGGCCTGAGAGGGGAGGATGAGGAGTGCGTGCTTGGTGCCTCCTTACCGGTAGACCAGTCAGGACCATACATTGAAGGAAAGGTTGATGGAAATGATGTCACCTTTCTATTGGACACTGGGGCTACCCGTTCTACTGTGAGAACAGCGGACGTTCCAAACCTACCCCTCTCGGGAGAAGCAATCCAAGCAGTGGGTGTGTCTAATCAATTGATTAGTACCCCAGTTACTGAGCCCATGGAGATCACAATAGGGAATTTCAAAGAAATGCATAGATTTGTAGTTTGTGATACCAGTCCAGTGAACTTACTGGGACGTGATTTGTTGTGCAAAATGAACTGTACCATCTTTTGCACACCAAAGGGCGTCGAAATTCAAACCCCGACGAGGATGGCATATACAAATTAATGTTAATTAGACCAGACTCAGAAATTAAACAATTGACTATACAAGACTTACCCGAAGAACTCCAAAAGACAGTGAAACCAGAAGTATGGGACTTTACTGGAAAGGATGTAGGATTAATGGCAAATGTAGACCCAATAAAAATAGCTATGAGAGAAAATGCAGTTTACCCCAATACCAAGCCCTACAAAATGAGTGCAGAAGTGAGAGCAGGAGTTGCCATTGAAATAAAAAGATTGCTAGAAGCAAACATTATACAAGAAGTGATGAGTAGTCCGTGTAACTCACCCATAATTGGAATCAAGAAACCTAGTGGCAAGTACAGGGTAGTGCAGGACCTAAGAAAGGTAAACAAGATTGTTGTTCCATGTTGCCCTATTGTTCCAAACCCAGCAGTAATCCTGTATCAAATTCCCTGGGATGCTAAGTGGTTCACCGTGATAGACCTTTGTCACGCTTTCTTTTCGATCCCATTGCATCCAGACAGCAAATTTATTTTCTCATTTGCTTTCGACAGGCACGTGTTCGTTTGGAATCGCGTCCCTCAAGGGTACACGGAAAGTCCCTCTATCTTTAATAAGATTCTGAAAAAGTGCCTTGAATCTTTAGTCTTACCTGGAAAATCTGTTTTGGTGCAATATATAGACGACCTCTTGGTGGCGTCTAAGAGTCAGAGAGATTGTGTTGTTGACACCATTGCCTTACTGAATCACCTAGGTGAAAAAGGACGTAAAGTATCCCCTGACAAATTGCAGTTCTGTACAGAGTCAGTAAAATATCTGGGACACCAGATAGAAAAAGGCATCAGAAAAGTCACTTCTGAGAGAGTCAGAATAATTCGGAACATGCAGTTACCCCGTACTCAGAAAGAAGTCAGAATGTTCCTTGGAGTTGTAGGTTATTGCAGGCAATGGATTGTGGGATTTGCAGTCCTAGCAAAGCCTTTGATAAAAATGACCAAGAAAGGAGCAAAGGACCCAGTGGAATGGGATGATGAAAGCTTGACGGCATTTACTAAATTACGAGAATGTCTGTGTACAGCCCCGGCTCTAGGAATGCCTGATTATTCCAAGGAGTTTGCCCTGTTCTGTGACACACGAGATAATTGTGCACTGTCAGTCTTAACTCAGGAGAATGGTTTGACTAGACGTCCAGTGGCATATTTTTCTGCCACTTTGGATCCAGTGGCTGCTGGATTACCTGGATGTCTGAAAGCAGTAGCTACAACTTGCACAAGTCTAGAACAGAGTGAATCCATTGTTATGGGACATCCTGTAACTGTGTATGTTCCACATGCAGTTGTAATTTTACTGACCAGAACTAAGACCCAGTATCTCACCCCTAGTCGGCTGACTAAATACGAGAGGATTCTTGTGGGTGCTGCAAATGTAGTCATTACTCGATGCAATATCCTGAATCCAGCTACCCTGCTCCCTGACTCAATGATTGCAGAAGCCAAGGGAGAGGACGAGCATGACTGCATTGACCTGACAGAATTCAGCACTAAACCACGCCCAGACATTAAGGAAATGCCTTTGCCTGTAGAAGATGAGGAGCTGTTCGTGGATGGCTCATGTATGAGACTCGAACTTGTATGCCTAAGTGCTGCTTATGCTGTAGTCTCTGTAGACGGCATTAAAGAAGCATCCTATTTATTTGGAGTGAAGTCTGCACAAGTAGCCGAATTGATTGCACTAACAAGAGCCTGTAAAATTGGGAAAAACAAAAGAATAACAGTATATACTGACAGTCAGTACTGTTATGGGGTTGTGCATGACTTCGGCCAATTGTGGCTACAAAGGGAGTTTCTGACTTCTTCAGATACTCCCATCTGAAATGGGAAGGTTGTACAAGATTTACTGGAGGCAATCCAATTACAAAAAGAATTGGCAGTGGTCAAATGTGCTGCTCATAAATCTGGCATTGACCATGTAACTTTGGGAAATCGATTTGCTGATGAAGTGGCCCAACATTGTGCCAAAAATTGCATGTCTGTAAATATCAAACTGGGGGGGCCTGGAAACAGCTGCCAACTTATGGTGTTTGAGGAGATGCCTACCTGGGAAGAGTTGAGAGATTGGCAGCATGCTGTGCCATCAAAAGAAAAGGAAAAATGGAGGAAACTTGGTTGTCGACAGAGAAGTGAGGATGGTGTCATTGTGGGCCCAAATGGTATGCCTGTGTTGCCTAGACATCTGCTTGCTTCAATGGCCAGGTTGATACATGGAAATTCACACATTGGTAGGGACGCCATGGTACTGGTTTTCAAACAAACATGGTACAATCCGAAGTTCAGGAAGGTAGCAGAGTCACTCTGCCAGAGGTGCTTGACATGTCAGCAGTTCAATGCTGGGAAAAGAACGGTAGTCGAATTGGGAAAAATTGGAAAATCAGGAGGTCCCTTTGTAAGAGTACAGATTGACTTCATCACACTGCCTCGTTGTGAGGGAATGAGATATGTCCTTGTCATTGTCTGCCTGTTTTCAAAATGGGTGGAAGCCTACCCTGCTAAAAAGAATGACGCCATAACTGTGGCCAAACTGTTACTACGAGAATTAATACCTAGGTTCGGGGTTCCAGTCACAATTGAATCAGATAGAGGCGGACATTTTCAGAATGAGATAATCGATCAGCTCTGTAAAGCATTCAAGATCACACAAGTGCTGCACTGTGCATATCGTCCAGAGGCTTCTGGAGTGGTGGGGCAAATAAATGGCACTATAAAATCGAGATTAGGAAAGATGTGTGTATCTACAGGCATGAACTGGATAAATGCCTTGCCTCTTGTTCTGATGGGACTCAGAAGTATTCCAGACCGAAAAACAGGCCTGAGCCCTCATGAAATCCTGATGGGAAGAGTATTGAGACAGGCATGGGTACCAGGATACAAACTGTTAAGCATTTCTGATGATTTGGTACTTGAGTACTGCAAGCAACTGGGTGACCAAGTGCGTTCTATCTCTCGCCAGATTGGGGAAGATGCCGTCGCCATTCCAACAACTCCAGTCCACAAATTGGTTCCTGGCGACTGGGTTGTACTCAAGAAACATACTCGTTCAAGTTGCCTTGCACCGAAGTGGGGAAAACAACGCCAAGTGATACTGGTGACCACGACAGCGGTGAAGTGTGCCGGCATTCCAAAGTGGATCCATGCCAGCCATACACAGAAGGTGATTCCAGACGAGAAGAAGACTGACGCTGAAGGTTGCCCAGCTGAGGGGTCTCCAGACGATGGTCCTGAAGTAGCTGATGACGAACAACCAAGCACCAGTCGAGATGAGTGGATACCCATAATCGACCTGACTGACGACCCCATCAGAACAAGAAGTCAAACCTATGCAGACAGAGAGTGGGATAGAGAGGAAGAGACAGGCACAGGCGAAGACAATCAGATAATCGAAATCCATGTTAAATCTGAAGACGAAGAAGGTCAGACAGGGACAGAACAAGTAATCGACACACCTCCACAAACTCCTGAGGTTGAAAAGGGACAGACAAGAACTGGTGTAAAAGTTCGAGCAGAAGAAAATCAAGGGATCGAAGTGCTTGAACAGGATCAGATAGAACTAGAAGAACGTGTTCAGGACCCAGAAATAGAAACACCCGAAAGCCAAAACCAGAATACACCTGAACAAGGCCAGCTTAGTAACCAGGCAGAAGAAATAGAAGCAAGACCTGGGAGTAGTCAGACAGGAAGGGAAGAAACAGAAGCAGAAGTGCCACAAACAAACGAGAATAAAAGAACATTAGAAGAAAACCAAACAACAGTGCCAGCTAAAAGACTCAAGAAAAAGAAACATATCGAACCAAGATATGAAAAACTTGAGGAAAGAAGGAAAAGTTCTCGTATAGCAGAGCAGGCTGGAGAAAGCTTCAAAAGAAGAAGTAATCGAATAAAAAGACTGAACGGAAAATACCAAGATCCTGAATGGACTTATCTGATATTGGAGGAGTTTGAGGATCTTGATATAACTGACGAAAGTGACGAAGAACAGATTGCTGATCAGTCTGCTGAAGAAGGCGAACCAACCTGAAGTTGCTCAGTGTAAGCTACCTCTGCAAAGTTACAAAGAGGGGTTGAAAACTTCTTCTGATCGAAAATGTCTGATTCAAGTGTGAATGGAAGGCCTAGACGCAGTTGTTGTAAAACATGCTGCAAAGTATGTATATGTAGTATAGCCCTAGTGTTAATCATTTGGTTACGACTAACAGTTTTTATTCCTTATATGGTGAGCAAAAATACTAATATTGACCCTACACAGACTGTGACCACTGACACTGAAGAACTGACAACACGAAGTGTAGAAAGACGTGAAAAAGCACTTAGACAAACCAAATCGGACTTAGAAGCACCAGTTGAGGAAGGACTACATTATCACGGAATTAAGAACCAGACTCATTTAAATGTATTCGCAAACTTGTTAGTGCGTTATGTAGAAACAATGGAAATAGAAGACTGCTATGTCTGCATGAAGCTACCTACTTCTTTAGCTGAAGGCGTGACTTATCATCACCTACCCCTGACTTATGGAATTTCCTGTAGTATTTTAGCTAGCTTATTCTACAAAAGAGGACCGTTACAGTACTACTATTCTAACTCTGACGTGATCTTTTCTGAACTTCCTATACGTGGAAACCTGAATCCTGTACATACTAAAAGTGACGTTAAGTTATATGGGAGAATACTTTCTGACTATAGGTACCATAGACTTAAATGACGCACACAGAGATAACTTGACCTGTTCATTACATGAACAAGAGAAAATGTTTCTAAACATGGCAGAGAAAAGAAGGGAGAGTTTCCAAAGAAAAGCAAATGATAAAAGACAGAAAACTCCTAAATGGGCTGAAAACATGGAAAGCACCTCAGAGGGCGGGAGTGGCCCTGCTTTGTTGCTGGATTTCGAGAAAAGGGGGAAACTCTGTCTTCACCGTGAAAAGACTAGTTATTATAATAACATTTTCATTGGTTCCAGTCAATGTGAACACAATTACAAGGTAATTGGAGGTTGGGGTTTCAAAAATGGGTCAGAACCTGTGTTTCCCGGAATTTATTATATATGTGGAAACAAGGCTTATTTCAAATTGCCGGATCACTGGTATGGAAGCTGCTACTTTGGCATTGTCTTCCCGAAAATATACCATGTGAATGAAATTGCTGGAAGCAATGAAAACACTAATGGCTTAGTGCGTAGTAAAAGAGAAAGCGTAGGTGAAATAATGGGTAGTATTTTTAGTGCACTGATACCTGGAGTGGGAGTGGTTCTGAACACACACAGAATTTGCAAATTGTCCACAATAGTGGATGTGTTGTCTACTGACACAGCTCATGGATTTCTGCTGGTCAATACCGAAATGGTTGCGATCAGATCAATGGTTTTACAGAACAGACTTGCTCTTGACACCTTATTAGCAAAAGAGGGCGGAGTCTGCCGGATGTTGAAAGCGCAACATTGTTGCACTTACATACCGGACAAAAGTGTGCAAATCCAAAAGTATGTAAGGAACATTACAAATTTGGAAAAAGAACTCAAACCACTGGAGGTTGATAGTGCCTGGAAGAGACTTACTGATGGTCTCTCCGCTGTAGCTCATTGGTTTGCTAATTTAGGTAAAAGTTTTTTGTTTAATGTACAGATGCCAATTGGAGTGATAGGTTTCATCATATTCCTTATATTTGTCTGTTGCAAATGTCGCAAACACCAAAGGAAGTACACTGTGAATAGGAAAGGTGTGAAACGGAGTGTGGATGAGCTTGAATTGGAAGAAATGAATAATCAAATTTACAAAAGGGTGAAAATGTTTCACCCTAACAAAGATGTGAAAGAGAAAGTGAATCGGCTGTTGGAAGAGATCGAAATGCACAAAGTGTGAGAAAAGTTGGCATCTGGTTCCATTAGTTGTGATGATAGTAAATATCATCAAAGAGGGGATTGATGAAGCAAGATTTCACATATTACGTGACTTGCTTGAATTCATGAACCTCGAATAACTTATAATAATGTAACTCAACCTGTACGTTTTACTAATTTCCCTTATTTTTTATGTGCGTGTATCTTAGTGACGCTTGCCTATGTGTTTACTAATTCGAATAACCCTTGTTCCTAAAATGGCCGCCGCTTGGAGGGTTTTCTTCTGCGCATGCGTTAGTCACACTCACGTGACGTGACGTAGTCGCAGTTCTGGTGGGAATCTGTGCACATGCGTACTTGCTTCTAAAATGGATGTCTGTGTCATAACGTGGTGAAGCTTGTGCAGATGATTTCGTGTTCTCGTCTGTTGCACTAATTATAATGCCATAGTATATTTTTCAATTTAAGGAGTATAAAGTAGCTATTCATGGTATATAATGAATTCATTTATTTCTATGTTTTAATTTGTTTTCGCTTACTTTTCATGTACCGCGGTATTGAGGGTCTGATGCAATGCTCAAGACTCCATATTGAGATGATGTTCTGCGCAGACAGTATTCTGCTGGTGGCATTGACCAAGTGCCAACTGAAGGTCCCTGTCAAGACGTGCCTGGGAAGATGCACCTTCACCCAGCCGGAGAAACTAAATTGTACTACATTAGCAACAAATGTTATTTTCCATTGTATTCTGTCAAATCTATCGTGAGAACCCCAAACCTGCTAGGCGGTCTCAGAAAATGTTAATTTAGGCTTGTAGAAGTTTGTTCTGATTGGTGTGCTAACCTATCCTACTTGGGGACCAATCGAAATTGGGGATTCTGACACTTGCAACATTTGGGGGGTGGTACACTGACCCGAAAACAGTATAACTAGCCTAGGTTTAGCTAGAGAAATTGTCCGACTTGTCCGAATAGCTGACCTGTCACTGATCCAACGCACTCAATAGGTGATTGAATACAGAGCGCTGCGGAGCACTCTGTCCGAATTTGACCATAGACTCAAAGGTTTTACTAAACCTTAAGTGCTGGCGGAGCACTTTGCTGGGGAGTTCGCTAACCCAATCGGGGTTCTGACTGATAGCTGCAGAGAGGGTGGAGCGCAGGCGTTGCTTCCAAACTGCGGGTGCTGGTCGTTCCTTGGTGGTCCTGTCCTGATCCTAATCTTGTTTTCCTGTCCTGTCCTGGGTGTCCATTCTGCACCTGCTGTCCCATTGATGACTGTCCTCCTTGGGGTATTTCCTGTCCTTGACTGATCCGTGGCCAGGGTTGGTCTTCACACCATTCTAGGTAAATATAATAGTGCTGAGAACTCTATACTGCACCTTCTATTTTTCTGTCTTTGCTTTAATAAAGACATACCTTTGTGCATAATGGATTTTCCATGCTTTTGCAATGCTACTGAATGAAAGTTCACACGTTATTGCTGTTATTTCTAGCATGTTCCTATGTTACCCTTCCTTTATGCACCTTTCTCCATATTGTTTATGCTGATCGAAGTAAAGTTGCTAGAAATTAGCGTGTTCCATTTTCCCCCTACCTATAGATTGCATATGATTTGTCAAACTTTATTCAACCGTTGTAGTGTTTCCCCGTAATAGAATTTCTAGTACGTGCATACAATTTGCCCTTTTTAGTTATCCATTCTCGAGTTCCATTCCTGAATTCTGATTACCATATTCCCTGTTCTTATCTCCCATTAGTCTCATAAATGGTTGCCCTGATTTACTTTTTGTATGGTTATGTGATCTTTGTTATCTTGATCATTGATTGTCTCTTGGTCGTGAACTGTTTGCTCTCAGAATCTGAAATTTAGATAAAGCTTTTAAAACTTCCAAGTAGTCTGTGGTTATTTGATGAATACAAAGAAATAAAATCGGTATTTGTATTTTGCCTGCCTTTCTTTTACAGCTAGCTCCCTGATCCATTGTGGTCATAGGTACCCGTAACGGTGGATTGGTAAGTCGGGTACACTAGAAATAAAACAGGAAGGAATCAGGGTTACTGGTAGTAGTGTTGTAAGGTCACCTGATTAATGTATATGGTGAATTGAAGTTTATGGGCCCGAAACGTATATGATAAAATTGTTGGTTGGGTGACCTGCGATCTCTAATATATATATATATATATATATATATATATATATATATATATATATATATATATATATATATATATAAGAACAATCTCCAAATCTCTCGCCAGGAGCCCAATCACTGGATGCCATGCGCAGACAAAGAGAGGAGACCCAAGGTGCAGGTGAGCAGTAGTTTTATTCAGTAACGTGGAGGGCCCACCTCGACATAACGTTTCGGCCTACACAGAGGCCTTGATCACATGACGCTTGAGGGAGGGAAGGCAGAATTTAAAGTGCAAGTGCAATGTGCCTGAACCCATGATTGGTTGCCTATATCACATGGTTACGATGTAAAATGATAGACATAGAAGTTACATCACTGGGCTGTAAAGTGCATACCGGGATAATCCCCATCAACAATATATAATATATGTATTACATTATCAAAAGACCTCCATGTGCAAAACAATCAATATTTGTGCAAATAAGCATATCTCGATAAAAGTTTGTTGCCTATGTACATATATATACACACTCGAAATCAATAGTGTACATTCACACAGAATTAAGTTTTGTTCTGTGAAGGAATGAATATTATGGCAAGTGTAATACATTCAATCCACAATAAATATACAGTAAATGAATTTCATAAATATGTACAAATTAGATAAATTGAACATACTAAGTTTAAAAAGTATGAATACAATTATACCAATAATATGGAAAACACCTTGAGGTGCCAAGAGAAAAGTATCATTTGCACATAAGGTCGTAATTCTAATGTTGATTTTGGAGGAGATAATAGCTGGTTAAATACCTTATCGCAGCCCCCAAACTTTAAACAGGGTTCAGTCTAAAGTTGCCTAGCAAGCCTATACATCAAACATGCGATGGTGCAACCAACCATGACAGTGAAACAAAATGATTGATTACATATCATTGTTTTTTTATATTTGTTCTTTATCATTTCCTATTTATATATGTACAAACCATAGCCTAATCCTAGACTAGGATAAAATTGATTGTGTCATCAGCTTAGCTACTCAGATATAAGTTGATTAATGTATAGCCATATTTGATTTAAGTTTTCAGATTTTCTAATTTATACCAGTACAGTATCTGCTAGGAGTAAAGCCAATAAAAAGAAGAAAGATACCACAGACAGGGAGCAAAAATCCATAGAACATCTTAGCCAGTGTGTCATGTAGGGGGATTTTACAGGCAAGTATAAAGATCTTCCGTGGAATTGAGACCCCCTGGGGCTTTACTGTCCAATTCCAAAATATACCTTGTTTCCAATTTTCTTAACAACCCCTCTCTGTCACCTCCTCTTCTCAAGGGACCAACCGAGTCAACGGCATAGTATTTCAAAAGAGCACTGTTGTTGTTGTGACTCTCTTTGAAATGGCGTGCTACTGGATATGCAGCGTCATTGGTATTAATGGCCCGTATGTGCTGGAGTATCCTCTTGTGTACCTGCAGTTTGGTGCTACCAACATATCGCAGGCCACAAGGACACTCCAGCACATATACCACATGGTCATTTTTACAAGTCAATTGTTTACTGATCTTGCGTGTGCTAGTTGAGAAGGGAACCATGTATTCCGTTTTATTGACGCCATGGAGGCAGGCTTTACAGCTTGAACATTTTCTGAAGCCTTTACTTTTGTCCAGCCAGTTATTGCGAGTTACCACCTCAGGACTTGGCTTTACTAAAGCGTCCTGCATAGAATATGCTTTTCTAAAGGTGATTAAGGGTTTGGCCGGCATTTTCCCTCCAATAATGGGGTCGCATTTAATGAGATCCCAATACTTGGTAACGATTTTCCTGAGCACGCCATGCTGCCTATTGTAGGCCCAGATCAGTCTCACTGGCTGTGTTTTGATTTCCGTTGAAATGGGTTTTTGCTTTCGTTCCAGTATCTGATTCCGGGGCAAAGCATTAGCCTTACAGATTGCCCTATCAATCTCAGTTCTCTTGTAACCCCTAGCCAGGAACCTGATCTTACTCGCATCCTGTGCTAGGTTGCACTGTACATCAGTGCTGCATAACCTCCTCATCCGCAGCATCTCCCCATAAGGTATGCTGCGAATGAGGTGGGCAGGATGGTGACTCTGGGCATGAAGCACAGTGTTACCTGCTGTGGGCTTCCTGAAGAGCTTGGTCTGTAATTTCCCCTGGCAAGACTCAATAGTGATGTCTAAGAAATGTACCTGGTCCTGGCTAATATCTGATGTAAAGGTCAGATTAAAGTTGTTACAATTGAGAGTGTTAATGAATTGCTCAGCCTCTAGCCGAGTGCCACTCCAAATCAGAAACACATCGTCGATATAACGATACCAACGAACAATCGACCTGGCCGCAATGTCAGAGTGTTCACCATAGAGAACCTGCCTCTCCCAGTAGCCCATATGCAAATAGGCATAACTGGGAGAGAAACAGGCCCCCATGGCAACACCCCTGACTTGCTGGTAATACCTGTTGTTCAACATAAAAAAGTTATGGTTCAAACAAAAAGTAATCATGGATATAAACATACGATTGTGTTCAGCCATCAACAGTGGTCTCTGACCCAAATAGAAATCCACAGCTCTAATACCATCTAAATGAATGATGCTGGTGTATAAGGATGTAATATCCAGTGTAATTAACCACCAGCTTGGATCCCACTCTATGTCTTCAATTTTTCGAAGGAAATCATTCGAGTCCTGAACAAAAGATGGTAGATTTTGCACATGTTCTTGCAAGAATTAATCGACATAGACAGTTGTTTTTTCCAGTAACCCCCCACATGCTGCAATAATGGGTCTTCCCGGGGGCTTAACCGGATTTTTATGAATCTTGGGGATCAGGTATAGAACTGGCATAACGGGGTGGTCATTTTTCAAAAATTTCAATTCATCCATACTGATGAGTCCAAATGACCGCCATCCCATTAGTAAAGAATAGAAGTCAACTTGGGCTTTCTTTACCACATGAATGTCACAGTGTCTATAGCAGTCTGAGTTGTTTAGTTGTGAGAGGGCTTCTTCCAAATATAGTTTTCTCGGCCATAAAACTATATTGCCTCCCTTATCGGCCTGCCTGACAATGATGTTGTCATTTTGCTGAATCTTGCTTATAGGTTTTTGGTATTGGTCGTTCTGTTGGTATTGGTGTTGTTTGGTTTTTAACACTTTGGAGTAAAGCCCCTTGATCTCTTTGGTAGCCTGCTCGTGGAAAATGTCTATATTGTCATAAAGCAACACAGGGGTGTAAGTAGATCGTGCTTTGAAGTTAGTGAGGCCCCCCACATTGCTGTTGGATTGTGCAGAAGAACTCTGTGATCCTTCATGATCTGAATCAAGTGTTTCCATATCGTTCAGTAATGGGGCATCTCTTGCCAAGAGCCCTTGGCTGTAGGGTGAGGGACGTGTACAATTTGCCTTGATTTTGTTGCCTGCAAACTGTTTTTGTAATTTCAACTTACGAACAAACTTATATAAGTCTATTCTGGTGCTTGCGTAATTGAAATCGCTAGGAGGACAGAACGTCAGACCCTTCGATAGGATATTTAGTTCAGATGTAGAGAACACAGTGTCAGTGAGATTAAGAACAGAAGGGGCCACCTCTAATATATCACTTACTTCTTGTTCCATCGCCTGTTGTAATTTTTCTTTTTTGTTGCTTTTGTTCCTTGAGTTGGCCCTTCGGCGTTGGTAACGTTTGGCGTTGCGGATTTTGTTTTTGCAGAAGAAGTGGTCCTGGGGCGTAGAGTGTCGCGCCTGTCTTTTCGTAGACATTCCAGTTCCTGGGCCAGTGTCAGTTTGGTAAACCCCAACCCAGATTCATTGTGTGAACTGGTGGAATCTGTATCACTGTTGATACTGGAACTGAGATTAGATTCAGAAGTGTGGTCAACTAACATTGAACCCTTCGTCTGATTGGATGTAGATGGTTGAGAAGGGGAAACGGGCTTGAAGGTTTTGCCAGCTTTTATGATGTCATACTTTTTGGCAAATGTGAAAATTCGTCCCTCAGCATAGTCCATTTTGTCCCTTTGGAACTTAAAGGTTTTCCTTTTCCGGATTTTATCCTCCTCTTTCTGTAAGCGTGCCATCATATCGCTTCTCAGTTTGATACATTCGGCTGTTTCCTCACTGCCCAAGGCTTCAATTTCAGCATTAAGTTCGTCAATCTTTACCTGGGTCTTCACGCGGTCACTGTCCGCAAATTGTAGCAATATTTGTACCAAACGTCGTGAAGAGTCTAAGTTACACTCTGCCCAGGCCTTGAGCATATCCGGGTCGGGATCTTCATAAGTGGGGGCCAGCATCACTCGTAGCCCCCTTGGGATCCTATTGACCTCCAGATAGCGGCTCAGGGAGCGGTGCTCCCACCACTTTGATTGTTCGCGCCGCATTAACTTCTCTAATCTTTTAAACTTGTCACGGATATTCGCATTATCATCATCCGATGTTTGTTGCAAAGCCGACACTGACGCCTCCCCCGCCGGGGAGTCATCAAAAGCATTCAGGGCTAGCTGTTCCCTCCCACGGATCGCATCCGCCGACATGGCCCTTCCCAGGTGTACTACACGCACAGTGCGTGCTCACAGTCAAAGAATAGCGTTTTGGTCAAATACTTTCCGCTATTTGACTAGGCACTTACTTCCTCACCAGACTTGTCTTTAGTCGTGCAGGCTGCTCGAAACAGGCTTCCGGTGCACTAGGAGACAGCCGTCCCCACGCGCCTCAACCAGCTCGTTTTGCCGACACAGTAAGCAGTATCCGGGGGCTGGAGCAATTTCTCCCCAACGGGAGAACCAAAACGACTTCTGGGTCACCAGAGGTCTCGGCTTCCTGTTGCTCCGCCGCTTGTGAAGGAAGGGGTCATCCAAAACCGGAGAAGCACACAACCGGTTGTAGAGATAAGAACAATCTCCAAATCTCTCGCCAGGAGCCCAATCACTGGATACCATGCGCAGACAAAGAGAGGAGACCCAAGGTGCAGGTGAGCAGTAGTTTTATTCAGTAACGTGGAGGGCCCACCTCGACATAACGTTTCGGCCTACACAGAGGCCTTGATCACATGACGCTTGAGGGAGGGAAGGCAGAATTTAAAGTGCAAGTGCAATGTGCCTGAACCCATGATTGGTTGCCTATATCACATGGTTACGATGTAAAATGATAGACATAGAAGTTACATCACTGGGCTGTAAAGTGCATACCGGGATAATCCCCATCAACAATATATAATATATGTATTACATTATCAAAAGACCTCCATGTGCAAAACAATCAATATTTGTGCAAATAAGCATATCTCGATAAAAGTTTGTTGCCTATGTACATATATATACACACTCGAAATCCATAGTGTAAATTCACACAGAATTAAGTTTTGTTCTGTGAAGGAATGAATATTATGGCAAGTGCAATACATTCAATCCACAATAAATATACAGTAAATGAATTTCATGAATATGTACAAATTAGATAAATTGAACATACTAAGTTTAAAAAGTATGAATACAATTATACCAATAATATGGAAAACACCTTGAGGTGCCAAGAGAAAAGTATCATTTGCACATAAGGTCGTAATTCTAATGTTGATTTTGGAGGAGATAATAGCTGATTAATGTATATGGTGAATTGAAGTTTATGGGCCCGAAATGTATATGATAAAATTGTTGGTTGGGTGACCTGCGATCTCTATTATATATATATATATATATATATATATTACCTACTGGCGGTCGCCAGTAGGTATATATAGTTAGGATTTTTTCTCTATGGGTTTTTTGAAAATTCTATGTCTAATAACTTTGGCGTTTGTGGACGGAATTGGCTGAAATTTTCAGGAAAATGGCACATTTTGTTTCTGAGCAGCCCTTGAAAATTTGGGGGGGGTTCGTCCAGTGGGGGCCGAGAAAAAAGGGGGGTCCCAAAACGTGTTTTTAACATTGAGTTTTCCATAGGGCGGTTGGCCTCACTTTTAGCCCGAACGGCTGAATGGATTTGCACGAAACTTGGCAAAATTGTAGGGACTGGTAGCCCGATGTGCCTTTTGTAGGTCTCAATATATGTGCTCCAGTGGATTTTGAGAAATTAACGTTTAAAAAAAGATATATATCTGTAACAGCGGACCGGGTAGCGGCCCAGGACGCGTACTTGTCGCGCAACGGAGCTTTGTGAAGCGAAGCTGATTGGTTCTCCGGCGTCTGTCAACATTCCAAACAGTCCGTAGCGGCCGCCATCTTGTCTCTCGGTAGGATCGAGAGACAAGAGGAGGCCGAAGCGAAGGGGCAAATGACCATAAGGGGGCATAGTACATTGTCGCTCACCCCCTAGGTTTGATGTGGAGGTTTTAAAAGGGCCCCGCGGGGCAAAAAAAAATAAAAATAATAATAATCGAACAGCTGAATGGATTTGCACGAAAGTTGGCAAAATTGTAGGGACTGGTAGCCCGATGTGCCTTTGCTAGATCTCAATATATGTGCTCCAGTGGATTTTGAGAAATTAACGTTCAAAAAAAGATATATATCTGTAACAGCGCACCGCTTCGCGTACTTTTCGCGTTACGGAGCTTTGCGAAGCGAAGCTGATTGGCTCTCCGGCGTCTGTAAACATTCCAAACAGTCCGTAGCGGCCGCCATCTTGTCTCTCGGTAGGATCAAGAGACAAGAGGAGGCCAAAGCGAAGGGGCAAATGACCATAAGGGGGAATAGTAGATCGTCGGTGACCCCCTACGTTTGATGTGGAGGTTTTAAAAGGGCCCCGCGGGGCAAAAAAAATAATAATAATAATAATCGAACAGGTGAATGGATTTGCACGAAACTTGGCAAAATTGTAGGGATTGGTAGCCCGATGTGCCTTTGCTAGGTCTCAATATATGTGCTCTAGTGGATTTTGAGAAATTAACGTTCAAAAAAGATATATATCTGTAACAGCGCTCCGCTTCTCGTACTTTTCGCGTTACGGAGGTTTGCGAAGCTGATTGGTTTTTCGGCGTCTGTAAACATTCCAAACAGTCCGTAGCGGCCGCCATCTTGTCTCTCGGTAGGATCGAGAGACAAGAGGAGGCCAAAGCGAAGGGGCAAATGACCATAAGGGGGCATAGTAGATCCTCCCTGACCCCCTAGGTTTGATGTGGAGGCTTTGAAAGGGTCTCGCAGGGCAAAAAAAAAATATACCGTTTTTTTAGTTTTTTTGCGTGGAGTGCGCCCGGTTCGCGAACCGGGAAGCGGTCTGGGGAGCGTACTTTCTTGAAAATTAGTGAAAAAAGTTAGAGTAAAATAATAATTGTGAGTGATCAGATGTAGGGTAGCTCTGAGAAGAGCTTTTGGGTTTATGGTACATTTAGGTACTTATAAGTAGGTACCAATGCACAGTCTTAAATTCAGAGTGAAAACTCTGTTGCCCTCATCTGAGAAGTGAACTCCATCTGCTCTGTAGATATCTTGCATGTAGTAACGCAAGTTATTGTTGTACAGGGAGCCCATTCCATGGTCTCTCATGTAAGCTGAAACAGATTTGTTTACATGCTTCCTCGATTTCTCAATTTGTGGACAAAATTGGTTCGACCACCTCCATTTCTGTCTTTGGCATATATTTGAATATACCAAGGCAGTCTGAGGAAAAAGTGCCATCAATTGCTCAAAGGTGTCCTTTAAAAGCATTTCCAGACCTACCCCAGTCAAAGTGCCCAAATCATTACCTCCACAGTGCACAATTAACAGGTCAGGTTTTGGCAAATGCATAAAGGTTTTCACCAATGGTATCAATTGGTGACATTTTAATCCTCTGTGGCCAAACCACTTAATTTCCACATCTTGTAAATTGAGGTTAGGTAAATTCCTGTTTTCAGCGTACCTTTGAGCCCAATAGATGTAGCTATGTCCAACAATCCAGACAGAAAACATGGCGAGAGAAGGTTCTCCTGCAGTCAGATGAAGTGTGGCAATGAAATGGCAGTTGAAAAAATGAGAGTGTAAAATGAAAAAAACTGAGGAGTTTCTGTGTTAATGAAGCAGTAAGAGTGATTGGTGGATTTTGATTGCTGAAAACAGAAAGTTAGTGTGCATGGATGAGTTCGTTGAAAGATGTATTTTGAGTGGCGAAGAAAAAATCATTAAATGAAAGAATGCTCTGGATATGCAGGTGCACTGAGAGTTCAGAGTTCAATTGCAACATTGTTGTGTGAGAGGTCTTGCAAGAGGTGGTTGCTATGCAGAAAAAGCAGAGAGGGGGCAGAGGGGGGAAGGGTTTTGCTTTGAAAAAAAGTGAGGGAAGAGTTTTGATTGGGTGACATGAGAGATCTGTGTGAGGAATTACAGCATTTCTGTGCTTTTGATAGCTGCAGACTCTGGAGTGCATACCTTTTGCTCTGCTGAAGACAAATTGGTGTGTTTCTGAGACTGTTTTGAAACTCAAAGTATTTGCTAAGGTGAGAAAAAATTTCTTTAATTTAGATAGAAAATAGTGTGCTTTAAGGAGAAAATTATGAAGAAAGTTGTGTTTTTCAAATGTTGCTTTGTCTCAAGTGTTTCACAAATAGATTTTGTTTCTTTGAGAAATTGTAATTGGAGAAAATGTGAAGTATTAGTACTGACAGGGCTTTTATGTGCATAGGAGCTGTGGAGTGTTTTCAAATTATGACTTGTAAATCGTTTTTGAGAAAAAGCAATGGTTTTAATATTGATGAGAAGGACATAATGGTGTCTGCTTCTTTATAAGGTAATTGAGAGTCTCTGATGTTATTTTTCCCATTTCAATGTAAGAAGTTTGTCTGTGGAGCAAATTGCTTGTAAATATGCTCGCACCTGTGCATGGCAAATTTAGATTTTGAATGTTTCCGTTACATAGGCATGTTAAAGGTGACTGAAACATGCTGCAAAGGCAATCAAAAAATGCTTTTATGTGTCTTAAGGACATTTTAAGTCATTTCCCCATGTGCAGTGTTTTCAAATTATGAGTTGAAAATCGTTTTTGAGGTAAAGGAATGTTTTCAAAATTTATGTGCGCCATATGACCCCAAATTTTTTTTTCAGGGGTGCAGCAGGGTGTTCTTGAGACACCCCTGCACCGTCGGAAAAATTCGTAATTTGCGATGAGGTAATTGCTAATCGCAAATTGCACCTTCATTCCTATGGGCCTCCTGCTGCATGGAAATGAATGGGTAATCTTGCTGAAATGCAAAGTCGAATCTGTATTTAAAAGGGTCTGCACCTCTGTACGGGTGTTCGCTATGTGAAGCACGAAAGTTTCACGGGCCGAACTCAAGGCCACCTCTCTCTGAGACAAAAGAGCTCTTATTCTTGCCATGCCGTTGAAATGTGCTCCCAAGGTTGGTATTTGTGGCCAGATTGAAAACTCCCTATGTTCATGTGTGGGAGGAAATAGAACATTTCTGCAGCAAATAACCCGTTCATTTACTGTTACGATAAAATGAATACTTTTAATTAACCCAGAACAATCTTCATTATTGAGCATCAAATAACTACCATTTTCCAAGAACTTGAACGTGGGGATGATAGCAGGAACTGGCGTGCCTTGCAACACGCAAGCCATATTTGGTCGGTGTTTGTTGCATGAACCGTGTAACTGTATGTGCCTACACATTAGTGAATGATCTGGCGTCTCAGTGCATTCCTCTCCATTCAGATAAAGGTCTTGATCATCTTTGAAAATCTGTATGTGTATGGAAGCGACCAGACCTCATGAAGAAAACCACTACCTAAAGGTTAATAACGACCTATTGGTATATATTTCATACAATTTGAAAACTTATATAAAGCAAAAGGCAGCGTTATTAAACCGTGGATAAGGCACGTTGCCAAAGCAGTGAACCTTTTGGATTTATACTGGAAATGTTAAAGGAAGAATTACGGAGTAGGGCCTGTAAATCTTTAATGGACAACGAGTAAAATTACTCCAACCATCATATTCCTCTAACTCCGGGATAGTAGGGGTGTTTAATTTTTTAGAAGTAGCCAATCCAAAGCATTTGGTCTGGGAAATTGTTTCATTCACAAAGAACATATGATTTGGGATGAGACATGCACGGTGGAAAGCCTCAGTGCCTTGTACCTGCCAGGTTCGTGAACCCCAAACTGATGTAGATCCTGGATATTTTTACACTGTGTTACGTTAGCATGGGCTCATTACTGGTTTAAACGCCATTTTTCCTTTTTTGTAACTTCTGCACACGATACTTAGTTGTTGCTTTAGCTTTCAGCCTACCTGCGTCAAGATCTATGCCTGCTTCAAGCAGGCGCAGGGTTTTGATGTAGCTTTGTCCTATCTGATTGTAAATGCGGCACACCGTGGGTGGCAGAGCAGCGGTGCACGTTAACTGGTGCATCCCTGGGGATGTGCTAGTTAATATAAATCTGCCCCTTTACATTTAATTATGTGCAGGGGACACAGAGTAGGTGAGGTTTATCCAAGGTTAAGAAGAGATGAGTCCTGTTCAGTGAAAAATTGGAGATAGGCTTCAGTATATTATATACTTAAGTAGTGTGTTAAGTTTTTGATGACTGTTATTAATTTACTGTTGGGTAATAGTGGTTAATAACATTTTTTATTATATTTTACCACAGATTCAACTGCAGATTATTTCAAGATTTTAGGATGCCTAGCAAAGAAAGAGTAAGAAAGGCTGCAAAACGTCAAAGACAGCAGGACCATGGAAGAATGCAGCAGTCCTCTAACAAAAAGATTTGTCAAGTCACCAAGAAAGCACCGGGTAAGAGTCGAAAAACAGTCATAAGAAATATGTGTAGTAAAAAAAATATTACTACAGAAAATGTTTCAGTCCAGAAAAGGAGACAGAATTCAAATGGTAAGGAAAGGCCAATGAGAAATGTTACTGCTAGAGTAAGAGATAACTCTATGCATGAAAGTAGAAGGAAACAAGAGTTTAGGGATATTCGTAAACGAATGTTCCGCAACAGGATAATTGGGAATTTGTTAAAAACAATTAAGAAAGGTCAGCAGAAAGTGGTTTTTTTATAAGAGAAAAAAAATTGTTGAGAAAGTTATTGATCAGGCATTTGAAATTAAACGTAAGTTATTTATTTTGACAATCAATAGAATTCGGAAGCTAAACAAGGTAATTTATGATTTCAAAAGAAATAGTAGATGGAAGAGAATAGTTAATCGTAGTAATTTTTGTGAAGTTTTTTCTGGAGAATGGATGCATAGTTCAAGCTCTGAGGCATTTTTTAATGAGGAGAGTTATTTCCAGGATAATGATTTGGTGCATGCAGTTGACACCAGTGGTCGAGCTTATGAATTGAAAGATGGTTGTCCAGTTGAAAAAGAAAAACTTGTGACAACAGAGATAGAAGAGGTGTTAGGTAATGAGGTTTTAGGGAGACGTCCTAAGGGTCCTGTGTACACCTGGAAGTGTAGTAGTATTTGCAGTGTACGACAGGATTCCATCAATTTGCTTTGTGATTTTATACGGTCATTTAGTAAGAACAGTTTGAAGCAGAAAATGAAGTTGTTGCAAGAATTAGATCCTTGCAGAGTGAGAGAAGTGATAGGTTTGCATGGTCATTCACTGGCTTGTCTTTCCAGGAGAGTATGCCAGAGTGTTTTTCATCATTTCAGGATGCTAGCAGTGCATCATAATAAAGTGAGGAAATTAGTTAGAATGTTGTATTATGCTAAGAGTCCAGCAATTATGCTTAAACAATTATGCGCTGCTCTTTTGCATGGTTCTGAAATAGATGTGAAGAATATATGTGAAGAAATTGAGTTTTGTTACTTTGGAAGTAAAGAGGAGAATGTTGAAATTGACCAAGAAGAAGAGAGTAATGTGGAAGATAGTGTACAGGTTTCCAGTACAGATAATTTCCAGAGGGAAATTGCGACGTTTGAGGTGAAATCAAGTGAGAGGCCAAATTTCACTTGTGTGTGTTGTCGACGCACTTATTATAAGAATCAGACTAAGTTAGTGGATTTATATGGAAAAAGTGAAAGGGAAAATAATAGTGAATGGAAGGATTTTACAACATACTTGATGGTAGAAAATTGTTTTGATTTGGGATTGGATCAACGTGTGTGTACTTATTGTTGTAACAAATTAAATCAAAACCAGATGCCTGCTAGAGCAGTTCATAATAATCTGGAATTGGTTGAGATTCCTTCTGAATTGAAGGATTTAAATACTTATGAATCTATTTTGATTCAAAGTATCCATCCCTTTCAGGCTATTGTAAGAATGGAGCCAAAGACAGGGAAATTGCCTCCATCAGATTTACAGAGAGGATTAAAGGGAAGAGTTGTTTATTTGCCTCTAGATTTGAAGAAAAACATTAACACAATTGGAGTAGAAAAAGTGGAAGAGGAACCTCTTGTTATCTTAGTTAATGGGGTTCCGACAAAGAATAAGAAAATATGGCAAGATTTAGTAGATGTTAGGAAAGTCAAAAGGGCAACATTGTATTTGAAAAAATATAATAAGTACTATAAAAATGTATATGTTGCAGAAGAGGAAGTAAGTGAGGAAGAGGATAACGATTTGTGTGCTGGTCAAATTGAGAAAGTAGAACCCTGTACTAGTGAAGAAATATATGAACATTATAGTGTTCATCCTTTGCATTCCAAGGAAGTCATGGGGAATGCTATTGAGTTGTTTCAAATGAAACAAGCGAAAGGGAGTCTCATTAGTGTTTGGGAGGAAAGTTTGGAAGCTCGGTGTTTCCCACAGCTTTTTCCAACAGGTCAGGGAGGAAGATATGATGAGCGACCTCATCAAATTCCTGCTTCTGAATACCGGACTTTGCGATTGTATGCAGGAGATCCTAGGTTTCGACAATGCATTCCTTATTTGTTTCATCTCCTGTTTGAAAGCGATCTGTCTGGACTGTCATATGCAGTGAACCACATCTTGAAAAGTGGTATACACATGCAAAACATCTCGGCAAGTGACTTTATGGATAAAGTCAATGTCCAAGACAGTATTTTGGATTCTCACCTGATTAATCTCATGGCGTGTCAGCGTGGTACTAATGAGTACTGGTACCGTCGTCATGGTGATTTAAAATGTATGCTAAGGAACTTAGGAACTCCCACATGGTTCCTCACTTTGAGCTGTGCTGAGTATGGCTGGGAAGACTTACTTGAATTTCTACGAGAGGCAAATGCTAACGTAGAAAACATCGAATTCAAGACACCCGGAGAACTGTGCTCTTTGGATCCAGTCAATGTATGTAGGTACTTCAATCATAGATTTGAAGGTATGATGTCTTTCATCATGAATAAGAAGAATCCACCTCTTGGAGAGGTGTTGGATTTCTTCTGGAGGAAGGAGTACCAAGCAAGAGGTGCTCCTCATATACATATGTTGCTGTGGATCAAGGATGCACCTAAATTTGGAACGGATGCAGAAGACTCAGTGATGAGTTTCATAGAACAGTATTCTACGTGTGCTGTTCCAAACGCAAAGGAGAAAAAAAGCCTACGAGAAAAAGTTCTACGTTTCCAAAGCCATCGATGTGGAAAGTACTGTCGTCGTAAATTCCGGAACAAAGACAAGTTCTCCACCAAATGTCGTTTCGGCTTTCCACGACCGGTGATTTCTAAAGGAAGAGTGAACAGTTTGATGTCTTCGCTGCGACATAATGTGATGAAGAAATCACCTAAAAACACATACAATTTGAAGAGGAACGAAGAGTCTAAGTACATTAACGACTACAACCCGGTGATTTTGTCCATGTGGAATGCTAACATGGATATACAGTTTGTGGCTGATAACTGTATAGCTGTGGCTCGGTATGTGACATCTTACATCACCAAAAAAGAGAAGACAGAATTGAAGGATATGTGGGAGGACATTTCCCATGAAAAGAGCCTCAGCAAGAAGTTGTACAGTTTCAGTCTGAAGATGTTGTCGCATCGAGAAATCGGAGCTTACGAATGTTCTGACCGGTTGTCTTCAGCAAGTCTCTATGCCAAGTCCAGGAGTATCGTTTGGGCGAGTGTTGGTCTTGCTGCAACGCGTAATCGAGTTCTGAAACCTGTGCGGGAAATTGAGTATTTGGCGGAAAAGGAGCCAAACAGTACCGACATTTTGAAGAGCAACATGTTGGATACATATTATCCAAATCGAAGCAGTCACCTCGAGAATGTTTGTCTGTATGAGGTTCTGCAAAATTACATATTCAAGAGGAACATCAAAGAAGATACTGAGAAAGGAGTGTATGCTGTAATAGGAAGTGAGGGATGTCTGGTCAAGCAAAGAAAATGCCACTTGATAAACCATCGAAAATTGAGTGGTGAATCTCCTGAAAAAAAGGAGTTTTTCTATTTAGCACTTTTGCAACTTTTTAAGCCTTGGCGTGCAGAAGAGGAACTGCTTGGAGATTTCCTTTGTTACGAAGACTCATTCAATGCTGCCAAGGAGACCATAGAATGTCCTGCTTTTCCCAAATATGTAGAAATGTTAAATGTGGAAATTGAGCAGGAAGCAACGATTGCAGCCGAGATTGCCAGAGACAGTTCTCAGGACAGTCAGAGTTCTGCTTCATTGAGTCAGGATCCACTAGGAGGACCTCTTATCGAAAATGAAGCTGCCACTGCTATGAATGAAGTGGAAAGAGCCATGGCACATGCTCAGGAGGATGCGGTTAACTTAGAAGAGTTGGAAAGACAACTCAACGTTGAGCAGAGGAAAATATATGACGAACTTACCATGCAAATTGATCATGGATTAAGTCATGACAAGAAAGAGTGCTCATGTACGTCGTTGAAGCCTGTCCGACTGTACGTGAGTGGAGAAGCGGGAACTGGAAAAAGTTTCCTTATTAAAGCAATTTCATGTTATTTGCAGGAAAGGACAGAGTCATCGCTGTCTTGTGTTGTCACCGCTCCAACTGGACTGGCAGCACATAACATTAAAGGGATTACTTTACATCGTTTACTGATGCTGCCAGTGGAGCATGACAACAAATTAGAATATCACAAGCTATCTGGAGATGCTTGTTTTGAAGTTTCAAGAGTCTTGAGGAAAATGAAACTTCTTATCATTGACGAAGTAAGCATGGTTTCCAATGTCATGCTTGCCTTTGTGCATTTGAGAATGCAAGAAGTTCTCAAAACAGAGTATGATGTGTTATTTGGTGGCAAACACATCATTGTTTTCGGAGATCTTCTGCAGCTGACACCAGTGAAAGGGCAACCTGTGTTCAAAATGCTCACGCATGAAGATACCAGGAAGTGCTTAGGGAGTATTGGCAACGTCAATATATGGTTAAACTTCAATTATGCTGAACTGCATGAAAATATGCGTCAGGCAAAGGATGAAGTTTACAAGACTATTCTACAAGATGTTAGAATTGGAAAAGTGACCGAGCATGGGAAAGAAGCTTTACATGCACGATTACTGACAAATTTATATCCAGACGAAGATGTTGTGCCTGAGAATATTTTTCAGAAAGTTACTGAGAAAAAATCTGGAATATGTTTGATGCCAACTCTTGCAGAATGTGCCAAATTCAACAACAAAATGTTGCATTTAGAAAAGCAAGAGATTGTGAAATTGGAAGCTATTGACAGAGTAGAGCATATGGGATCAACAATTATTTTGTCTGAGAATCTGAAAACAAAATTGGATTCATTAGAGAAGAGTATATCTAAAACTGCGGGTTTTGAAAAGACTCTGAATGTGTGCTTGAACTGCCGTATAATTTTAAGAAGGAATTTACATGTTGAAAGAGGTCTGGTAAATGGATCAATGGGTAATGTTGTTGATTTTGTGAAATACAGAAATAGAGATGGAATTGAATTTTTAAAAATTAAATTTGATGGCATTGAGGAAGTACAGCTAATTGCTCGTTGTTCTGCTAGATTTTTGCTTGTAAAAGACTTATATGTTCGTCGTAAGCAGTTTCCTGTTTGCTTGGCATATGCGGTGACAATCCATAAATCGCAAGGTTTAAGTGTAGACTGTGCATTGGTGAATATTGGCAGTTCTGTGTTCAAGGAGGGTATGGCATATGTGGCATTGTCACGAGTTAGGACTTTATCGGGATTGTACTTGATTGAGTGTGATGTCACAAACATTTGTGCGGATCTAGATTGTGTTAAGGAATACAATAGGTTGAGAAGAGAGTATGCGCCACATTTGCCTCAGTATCCTTTGTTTGAGAAACGTGTGGTAGGCCGGAAACGAAGAAATGTGACCAATACTGGGGAGGTTGTAGCAAAAAGACGAAAAGTCGATGAACCTGAAATTATAAGCAGAAACAAAAAGTATTCTGTTGAAGATGTTGTTGGTTTTCAATTTGAAAACAGTTCTGGTGTCAACTGCTATGCTAATGTAGTGATTAATGTTTTGTTTTCTCTACAAAATGTAAAAGAAGAGATTGTGGTCAATTCTGATCAAAGATTTTGCAGTTTGTTAAATTCTGTGTTAGAGAAATGTAGCACTGATAGAACAAACATAGAAAGTGTGTCTGAAATTCGAAATCTGTTAGACAGATGTTCAGGCCAAACACAATTCTCTCAAAATAGTCAGCAAGATTGTCAGGAGTTTTTAATGTATATGCTTGATGTATTGTATGCTGAAGGTGTAGATGTAGATCATCTGTTTGGGCTTTCTTATCAATGGCAGCATGACTGCGAGAACTGTAGGGTATCAAGTAGTACTAGTGTAGACTCAGAAAGATTTATATATTTAACTTTGCCAGACAGTAAATCAGTCTCTTTTAATAAGCTAGTAAAAGCAGCTGATCACAATATGGAGTGTAGGCAATGTAAATCTGAAATGATGTCCACATTATTTATACGAACATATGGCCAGTATGTCATTTTAATGTTCCAACGATGTAGGCCTGATGGAACAAAATTGACAACTTTAATTAAAAATGTTGTGGCTTCACAGTTGTCAATATCAGGAAGGACTTTTGTAACTGTAGCAATTATATATCATGATGGTTCTTCAATAACATCAGGACATTATACAGCTTATTTAAAGTGTAGAAATGGCTGGTCATTCTGCAATGATTCTGTTTTAATTTTCAAAAAAAAATTGCCATATGACCTTAAAAACTCTTACCTGGTGTTTTTAAAACCAAAATTTTAGGGAAAGAATCTCGGGATGTGCTCTGAGGAATTTCAAGAAGTTCTCATGGCTCCTACACTATTTGGCCTTGAAGATAAGTGTAGTACAGAGACATAACTTTTTACCATAACACTGGACGTTATTGAGAAATATGTGCACTTTGAATGAGTTCAGAAAAAGTATTTCTTTTTATAAGCTAATTGAAGCAGCGAATCAAAACATGGAGTAGAGGGAATGTAAGTCTGCAATGCTGTCTACTGTTTTACATTGCTTTGTGATTAAAAGTGATGTAGAGAATTAAATAATTGTACTAGTCATAAAGGTAGTGTAAGTCTGCTTCATAGTAAGCAGTATCAGTGTGATAGGAAATGTAGAACATGATTGAGCAAGAAGGGGAAGATATTACTAGTCTAGGATTGTGTAAATGATCTTCAACATTTTAATTCTGAAAGTTGTGGAAATGCGAAAAGACGGAATTGGCTAACAAGAAATCCAAGAGTTATACATGGCTCTGACAAGATTTGGCCTTGTGGAATCTTGTGGTAGAGAGCAAGAAGTCATTTATTGTATGTAACATGTTTTTGAAAACGATGGAGGTTTTCTTTCAGAAAGTGGCGGGTTGAAAGTAATAACAGCACAACAGAGTGTAAGCTGTTCATAGGACATCCTTGGCCGTCATGGAAAGTAAGTTAACTTTAAGGAGTTCTGAATTCTGATTTCTAATGTTGTATGGGTTTTTTAAACACAATCATTTTGATTGTGTTTTTTTTTCCCCGCTGTTATATGATGAATACCTTCAAGTCACTGTTTTAGTGAAATTTGATACATTCTGAGAACAGCAAAAATAAACCATTTAACATGTATAATTAATTCTGTTCTGTTTGCATTTATGATGTACATGTAGAACTGTGTAGGAGGCATGGAGAAGGTGAGGCTTCTGTAAGTGTCAAAGTTGTTGCATACAGTGCTCATATTCTACGTAGTCTTTTATATTTCATTACTTTCACTGTTTCTGACTGATCTAAAAAATTTTTTTTAAAAAGAACAGTAAGTATAAGGGAAGGAAACAGACAGTTATGTTAAAAGAAACACAGCTATAGGGAATAAACTAGGGATACTGTTACCCGCAATCCTCTGCTGATGATGTCACTGAGCATGTCATGAATGATGTAATATGTGACATCATCAGCAGTGGATTACGGGTAATAGTATCTCTAGTTTACTCCCTTATAGCTGTCTTTCTTTTAACATAAGTGTCTGTTTCCTTCCCTTATACTTACTGTTCTTTTTTTTAAAAAAAAATTTTGGGTTCGCTTCCGGTTCGCGTACCGGGGAGCGAACTGGGAAGCGAACTAAGAGAAATAGAGGTTGGCACAGTTGCAAATATTGTACCAATTTTTTAATAACGGGGAGGTAGTTCTGAAAAGAACTTTTTTTTAAATTGTTTTTGTTGTTTTATATTTTTTTTATTATTTTTCTGAACATTTTTTTACTTTTTTTGAATTTTTCTGAACAGTTTTATATTTTTTTTGTTTTTTCTTCGGAGGGGGCAACGAAAACGATTCATTGTAAAGGGCTCAACAGGAGCAAGAAAACAAAAAAAAAGAATTTATTGTTTGGGGAGTTTCGGACAAACATGAGCATGATTGTCAATAGCTCTGTTGATCAGAGTGATGCTACTTTCTGCGTAGCAAATGAATCCACTGCAATGTACGCAGACTTGTTTTACTTCACGAAATCTCGTTTGTATATTTGGCACCATCTCCCTGCCCTCTGGTCCCGTTACTTCCGGTACAACAGATCTTCTGGCCATAATAGGGAGATTATCTAGGTCGTCCTGTTCCTCTTCTTCCTCTTCTTGCTGAATTATAACTTTAGCAGGTGGTCCACTCTTCCTTGGATGTGGTGGAGGTGGTGGGGAAGCACCAGCTGAAGCTAGTAAAGAAGCCATTGCTCACTGGTAACAAAGGGTCTTTCTCTCACAATGATGAAAGTCAGAGTGAGGAAAGAAGGAGGGATTTTCACCATTTGGGAAAAAAAATAGTTCTCAACCAATGAAAAGTGTTCATTTTAGATCATATGACCTAGTCTTACATCATTAGGAAACCGAAAGTGAAATGAACCAATGAAAAGTGTTATTACCAAGTCACATGACCTGCTGTGTGTATGTTACGCGCTTTGCAGGGCCTCCCGGTTTGCTTCCAGAAACCTGTGCTTTGCGACTCGGTAAGCGTACGAGTTCGCTAACGTAGCACGTCATATGACGTATCACGCGACAACGCGAAACGTCATGCGGACGGGAGGCGTCACGATGTTGTTTTCTAACGCGGCAGTTGCGGTAAAGAAACGTTTACCGGCTCGCGGTCTATTTCGCGGCATCAAGGTCAGCTAACGGTAAGCTTCCCGATTCGCGAAGCGGGAACGAAGAAAAAAGAAATATTAAAAAAAAAAGTTATTAATAAATATATAAAATATATTTTTGGATTTAAAGAAGAATACATTTTACAGCTACAGATATTAGCTGTTAAAAAACCAATGAAATTCACTGAAAAAACCATAGGTTATAGACCATATATAGTTAGGAATTAGCATTTACAAAACCTTGAAAATTCACTGAAAAAACCATAGGTTATAGACCATATATAGTTAGGAATTAGCATTTAAAAAACCTTATTTTACTCACACAAAACCATTGAAATTCCATATATAGTTAGTTGCACTAACTATATATCGCGCACCCGCAATCCACTGCTGATGATGTCACATATTACATCATTCATGACATGGTCAGTGACATCACTGATGACATCACTGATGACAACATCCAGTGATTATGTGTTTCTGTAAAGTTTAAATATGTTTTACATATTGAAGAATGAGTGGATGTATAAGTGTCTGAATGAAGGTTTTAGTAGGTGCGTGATTGACTGTATGAGTGAGTGATTAAATGCGTCTTACTGAATGCACGGGTTAGTGACTAAACTGTCTGAAAGTGTGCATCAGTATGTCTGTTGTTGTGCAAGCTGCTGCATGTGTTGATCAGTAGCTATATAAGTAGCTATATGGGTTATTGATTGGTTGCACAAGTATTTGTATGGGAGACTGAGTGTGTGTATGGCTGGCTGGGAGGTGTGTGACTCTGTGCAGATCAATGTGTACTTGTATCAGTGATTCTATAAGAGAGTAACTATGTGTTAGTATATGTTTCAAAAATGTAAGGTGTTCTGTGTTTAACTGTATAGATGAGAAAATGGAAGTGTGATTGATTCTTTTCAGGACTGACTAGGTGTGTGAGTAACTCCATGGATGAGTGGCAGAGTGTGAGTGTCTGTATAGGTGTATGAGTGCATATGATAGTGTTGTAAAGATGAGTGATTGTATGTATGAATGATTGTATGAGTGAATGTGTGTGTAGACATAGGAATCAGTGAGTGCGTATGTAGTAACTAGTATTGGTGTGTCAATGGTTTCAAAAATGATACTCTCTATTTAACACTGGGTGTAACGGAGGTTATATTACAGTGTGAGGAGATGCATTGTATTATCACATGAATGATATCATCAGTGATGTGATCATTGATGTCAAGTGAGATGTCATCAGTGATGTCATTTGAGATGTCATCAGTGATGTCATCAGTGATGTCATTTGAGATGTCATCAGTGATGTCATCAGTGATGTCACTGACCATGTCATGAATGATGTAATATGTGACATCATCAGCAGTGGATTGCGGGTGCGAGATATATAGTTAGTGCAACTAACTATATATGGAATTTCAATGGTTTTGTGTGAGTAAAATAAGGTTTTTTAAATGCTAATTCCTAACTATATATGGTCTATAACCTATGGTTTTTTCAGTGAATTTTCAAGGTTTTGTAAATGCTAATTCCTAACTATATATGGTCTATAACCTATGGTTTTTTCAGTGAATATATATATATATATATATATATATATATATATATATATAATATATATCTGCGATATATATAAGCCTTCAGGTTATCCCACATGCATTCTGCCGAGTCGTGAACGCCGACAACACTGAGAATCAGTGTCCAATGGCTCAGGTTCCCTTTGAGTGGGGGGGGTTCTCTGGTACTCTTCAAGTAGCTGTGAGAAATGCCATGCCTGTAGACTGTTTGTTGGGGAATGATTTGGAGAGCTCCCCTTGGGAAAAGGTAGAGAAGAGTGCTCACCTAAGGATGGTAGATCTGCCTGACTGGGCGTGCGTGACCATGGCAGCCAGTAGGAATGCTCAAGAGGTCCTGGAGCCTGAGGGAGAGGCCCAGGGACCGGACTTAGAGAGAAGACGCAGGAGGCACGAGAAACTGGCACCTGTAGTTCCCATGGTCCAGGAGGAAGGAGACCTTGAGGGAGATGCCCTGGAACCTACAGGGGAACAGATAGCTGAACTGGGGGACCTGCCTGAGCTGACCCATTGGCAGCAGGGAGGAGGCCACTCCAGGGAGGAATTCTGCAGAGGGCGGAAAGAGTGTCCTTCTCTTGTGGGTCTGCGGCAGCAGGCTGCAGACCAGGCCAACGGTGATCAGTCTGTATCACATCTCATTTACTGGGAGAACGACCTCCTGTATTCAGAGCCTAAGGTTGCTGAACCTGGGTCAGCCCGTGTGCTGGTGGTACCCCAGAGCTTTAGAGCCTTCCTACTGGGGCTGGCTCACGATGTGCCATTGGCAAGGCATTTGGGGCAGGACAAGACCTTTGAAAGGCTTGTCACCCACTTTTATTGGCCCTCAAATGCGCAGGAGCTCAGATGTTCACTGCAGGGCTTGCCAGACTTCCCAGGCAAGTGGAAATAGTGGGAGGAAGCAGAAGGCTCCTCTCCAACCATTCCCTGTGGTCAGTACCCCTTTCCAGCGAGTGGGGAGTGACATTGTGGGGCCACTGGACCCCAGGACAGCCATGGGCAACATGTTTATCCTGGTCCTGTTAGACCATGCCACCCGGTACCCGGAAGCCATCCCTCTGAGGACAGTGATGGCCCCCGTGGTGGGTCGCGCACTGATGGGAACTTTTTTCCAGAGTGGGAATCCCTCTAGAGGTGGTGTCTGACCGGGGTACCAATTTCATATCCAAGTATATGAAATCCCTTTGGCAAGAGTGTGGTGTAACCTGCAAGTTCACCACAACTTACCACCCCCAAGGAAATGGGTTGGTTGAGAGATTCAACCGTACCCTCAAAGGCATGATAATGGGTCTGGAAGAACCCATGAGGCGTAAGTGGGACATCCCCTTACCATGCCTTCTCTTTGCTTACCGTGAGGTGCCGCAGAAGTCTCTAGGGTTCACCCCCTTTGAGCTCCTGTATGGCCACCCAGTGAGAGGACCTCTAAGTCTGGTCAAAGAAGGCTGGGAGAAATCTCCCAGGAAACCTCCCCAGAGTGTATATAGCTACATGCTGGCCTTCAGGAACCAGACTAGGCGTTTCAGAGCACTTGCTGAGGCAAATCTGGAAGCCAGCCAGGAGGAGATGAAGCGGTGGTACGACCAGAATGCCACTCTGGTAGAGCTTCAGCCTGGTCAGAAGGTGTGGGTCTTGGCCCCCGTGGAGCCTTGTGTGCTCCAGGACAAGTGGACCGGCCCCTTTGAGGTGGTGGAGCGCAAGAGTCCTGTTACCTATTTGGTGGACTTGCGGTCTCCCAGGAACCCCTTGCGGGTCCTGCATGTCAACCACCTTAAGCCCCACTTGGAGAGGTCCGAAGTGGGCATGCTCTTGGCAACAGATGCTGGAATGGAAGAGGAGACTGAGCCTCTTTCTGACCTCCTGGCAGCCACAGAGCAAGAAGGGTCAGTGGATGCAGTTAACCTCTCTCCCACCCTGACCCCTGAGCAAGAGAATGACTGCCGCCAGTTGCTGGGACAGTTTTCTGATCTGTTCTCCCTGGTTCCTAATGTCACACATCGTTGCGTCCATGATGTGGATACAGGAGACAGCTTACCTATGAAGCACAAGGCTTACCGGGTGACTGACAGGGTCAGGGCTTGCATCAAAGAGGAGGTCTCAAAGATGCTTGCCCTTGGGGTGATTGAGTCCTCTAGCAGTCTTTGGGCCAGCCCAGTGGTCTTGGTCCCGAAGGCTGCAGCGCCGGGTGCCACACCCGAACTCCGGTTCTGTGTGGACTACACAGGACTCAATTCGGTCACGAAGACCGACGCGCACCCCATCCCCAGAGTTGATGAGCTAATCGATCGGTTAGGGGCTGCACAGTACCTCAGCACATTTGACTTAACGTCTGGGTACTGGCAGATTGCCTTGACTGATGGGGCAAAAGAGAGGTCAGCATTCTCCACACCAGATGGGCATTTCCAGTTCCGGGTTATGCCATTTGGGATGAAGAATGCCCCTGCCACTTTTTAGAGTTTGGTCAACCAGGTGTTGGTTGGGCTGGATGAGTTCAGTGCCGCCTACCTGGATGACATCGCAGTGTTCAGTGTCACATGGGAAGAACATCTGCGCCACCTCTGGGAAGTGTTGTTGGCACTGCGGAAGGCAGGCCTCGCGATCAAGGCGAGCAAGTGCCAGATCGGGCAGGGTTCTGTGGTGTACTTGGGACACCAGGTTGGGAGTGGCCAGGTGGCGTCCCTTCAGCTCAAAATTGAAACCATCCTGGCTTGGGAACCCCCCAAAACCCAAACAGAGGTGAGGGCCTTCTTAGGACTCACCGGGTACTACAGGAGGTTTGGCAAGGGGTATGGCAACATTGTTGCACCCATGACAGAGCTGACTTCCAAGAAGCAGCCAAAGAAAGTGATTTGGACTGACACCTGTCAAAAAGCTTTTGAGACCCTGAAAACTGCCATGTGCATGGCGCCCGTGCTCCTGGCACCCAACTTCTCCAAAGAGTTCCTTGTGCAGACAGACGCTTCAGAGCATGGTGTAGGGGCTGTTCTCTCACAGATGACTGAGGAGGGCTTTGACCAACCTGTAGCCTTCATTAGAAGGGGGTTACTTCCACGGGAACAGAGGTGGAGTGCAATCGAGCGTGAGGCTTTTGCTGTGGTCTGGGCACTGAAGAAGCTAAGGCCCTACCTGTTTGGGACTCACTTCCGGGTTCAGACAGACCACAGGCCCCTCAGATGGTTGATGCAGATGAGGGGTGAGAATCCAAAGCTGTTGAGGTGGTCCATTTCCGTACAGGGTATGGATTTCACGGTGGAACATCCCCCTGGCACAGATCACACCAAGGCTGACGGTCTGGCTAGATTTTTCCGCCTTAGTGATGAGAACTCCCTGGGGTAGGGTAGTTCTCCCCACATTTCAGCTGGAGGGGACACGTGTTAGACCTGGCACCTTGGCGTGGGTCTCCCTTCCACTTTTCTGTTACTGTGCCTCATGTTTTGCTGGTGTTAGCTGCTCAGAGCGCTGTGCCACTGCCAATCAGTGCCACAGTGCAAGTGTTCCCTGTATAAAATGTATATGTGATTGGATTCCATGATTGGCTTATTTTGTTTACTATCTGACCCCAGTAAAGTGCACCAGGAGTGCCCAGGGCTTGTAAATCCAAATGCTGCTAGTGGGCTTGCAGCACTGGTTGTGCCACCCACAGAAGCAGCCTTGTAAAATGTGTCTAAGGTCTGCCGTTGCAGAACCTGCTTGCAGTCTGGTACTGTCATGCTGACTGGGCAAGTGCACCCACTAGCCAGTCCCTAAACAATCCCTTTGCTTCATGTGAGTCACCCCTATGGTAGGCCCAAGGGCAGGGTGCATTATAAGTATAAGGTAGGAGAAGCCCTGATGTGTGTGGCATGTCTAATAGTGAATTACAGCCATTTTCGTTTTTCACTTTTGCAAGGCTACCTGTTCTCATAGGCCAGAATGGGATGTTAGAATTGTTACATTCTATGATCCTAACAGACTCAGGGAACATGGTAGAAGTTCGAGTTTAGTATGCCTGAACTCAGAATAATAAAATACATCTTTTAGTAAAGTTTATTTTAATATTCTGTGTTTGCAAATACCACTTTTAGAAAGTAGGTATTTGCTTGCCTAACCATTTCAGCCCGCCTCTGCTAGGATGTGTATTTGCTGTCTGGGTTCTGTGAGTGTCAGGGCTGGGGAATTCCAGAGGGCAGGGCTAGGTAGCCTGGTGGTGAATAGAAAGATTGACATCCAGATGGGTGGGAGGAGTGTACCTGGACTCTGAATAGGACTGTGTTCTTCCACCACAATGCTGGCTCCACCCCCTGTGGAGTGTCTGATGTCTCTAGCCTGCTCCCTGAATGAGAAGTCAGAGTCATGTCAAGAGAGTGCTCTAGAACTGGTTTTGGCTGGGCACAGGCCCCTCTACCCTAGAGGAACAAAGGAATTAGGGGTATAAGTATTGGGACCCTGCTTCCAAGAAATTAGATCCTGCTTTGACAAGAAGAAACCTCTGCTCGACGAGAAGGAACTGGGAAAGCGGTAAGGAGGAGTAACGTCCCTGACCTGGGGGATTGGCCTGCAGTGGTTGCCTTGCTGCTGAAGGAGAGGAGAAAGACTAAAAATACTTTATTTCCATCTTGTGCTTAAAGATCTACAAGGGCTTGTGAGTGAGCTTGCCCCCTGAACGAAGTCCCAGGACCAGTGGACTTCATCCGCCTCGCAATCCTCTGCTGGAAACGCTGTTTTCAGTATTTGCCGGGAGCTGTGTATGCCTCGTACAAACAAATCGTGTCCAGCAATGCACAATACCCCGCCTGTCCGCCTCAATCAACGCGACCAATGAACCGTAGATCGCACCGTGACTGGCTGACCTCGCCGCATAGAAACACTTTGCCTCATCGAGCCATCCCCGCCGAAGTTCCAAGCTGCCGATCGCATCTGAAAGGGGAGTACGCTCCGTACGTCCGCCTCGCACCGCAGCCCAGACTGAACGCCACGGCTCCCGCAGTACGGGTCGTACGCCGCAACGAACAGCAACCGCACCGCACAAAGCACCATACCCTCAAGCAATGCGACCCTGGGCCCCCAACGAGCCATAGCTCGCACCGTGAGAGAAGGACATCGCCGCGTGCAACCCTTTTTTTCACCGCATCGTCCGTGACAAACTTTTCAATCCAAGGTACTGTGTACGATTCGCCCTGCCTATTTGTACGCCTCGGACCGGAGCGTCCACAGCGCTTGTGAGACTCTTTTTGTAGGTATTTTCATCACCGTAAGGGCCGAACCAAGGAATATGAATCGCACAGAACTTTTAAGATACGCCTTAAACAAGAACTTCTTATTGCTAAACAGTATTGTGGTAATTTTTGTCGTTATGTGGTCTTGTGCTAAGTATCTATATAAAAGTAACTATTTTTGATATAAATGGAGTGTGGTGTCCATTTGTGGTGTGTCTCTTGGTTACTGTATGAGTTCACAAATTCTTAACCTATAACGTCTCTGAAATAAGTCTGGTCTGCTCGCGGCAACCTACGTAGAGGGTGAGCAGGGGTTATTTCCAGAGGGTAATTCCCTTATCCTGACTAGAGGAGAGGGTCCTTGTTGTCACAAGTACCTACCTGTGCCAACCAGAGACCCCCAAATCTAACTTCCATTATCAGAGTTCATTTGAATTCCTCAGGAATCTTGCACATGTATTCAAATCCACCTTTATTGAAGTATTTGGCTAAACACAATTACACATCAGCCCAGCTAACGTGTTTCATCCCTGATGTCTTCATCCGGGTTAAAGGAGTAATGAAATGGATAATGTCTGACCGGTGAAGTGAGATGTGACTGATACAATTTGTTGGAGTGTGAAGGTTTTAAGATTGGATAAGCTAATAGTGGTTGTTAAATTCTTCCTCTCAAGCCAAGTAATGAGGTCTTGTTTGGGGCACTTTACTAGAGCCTGGGTCACTAAGTCTAGTAAGGCTACCTTAAACTTTGCATTCCTAGGAGGTAGTCTATAGATCAGGAAAAAGGAACAAGCAAAGTCTGGGATCGATTGAAATCTTACCAGCTACTGCTCCTGGAGAAGGCTACCATGTGAGATGCTTGTAAATATTTTTGGTGGATGACTGCTAGGCCATCTCCAACCTTGCATATGCGACTATTGTTGATAATTCTGAATTCAGGTGGTATTTCTTTGTGCCATTGATTTCTCGCCGAGCCACATTTTTTGTGATGAAAGTGAGATCTAGGGCCTATTCTCATAGTAGGGATCCTCCCTGTCCGTCTTGTCCTGGTCCCGTCCCTGGATTATTTTCCTTTGCTCTATCCCCTGCTTAGTCTGGCCTTCAGCGCTGAGACGCCTCTTTGCCGAGGCAGCCATGCGCTCTACAAATATTTTAATCTAATCTAATCTATGTTGTGATGAATGTTGTAGCCTGGGCAGGGGGAGGGGTGCGTTCTGCTCTTGGGCTAGAGGGAGAGGTGAGGTGGCTGATTTTCTTGAGTCCATTGGTGATATAGGCATTGGCATGTGGGAAGCTGTTTTGTGATGGCCACCAAATAAGTGTGGGTGACACTGAGCATGGTTTTACCCCATACAGGATGTAAAGTTTGATGAGATGTTGGTGTTGAGAGTGAATCTGAACAATATGGTATTTGTGGGCAGCAAATGTATGAGCCTACTCAGCTTCCTGCTGCATAGCTAATCTTGGATCTGCGCTTTCTTCTTGTTGTTTGCAAAGACTTGGAATTCAGAATCTAGTTTTAGATAAGTGTTTGATGTCCAGTTTTGTGCAAATATAAAGCAAGAGACTTTCAGGTACAGTTGCAAGTCACTGACAGCATTTCATTTTTATTTCAGTGAATATGGCTATAAACAGTTACATGCAGAGGTGGAAGATGAAGAATACAGAATGAATCCGTGGGTGGTTCCATCGGTGTCTGATAGCTTTTGCGATCTTGATGTGCCCCTCTGGTTGAGTTGATTAAAATTTGATAGATATGAGGTGAACCACCAAAGTATTGTGTGATGAGAATCCCTGGATGTGTTTCAGGAACTAACAACGGTTGAGGTGTTGAAGGTAGAGTTCACTTTTATGAAGTATCCTGAAGAACAGCAAATTAGTTTCTAAAATTCAATGTTATAATGTCAGTAATATAACAACCATCACTGAAAGTGTACTGGATCAAGTATTCCTATTTAGGTCTCGCTACGAACGCAGCGCATGCTTCGCTGGCGAGACTCTATTGCTGCCGCTTTGGTGCTGGAAGGAAGACTGGAGGTGGCACGCGCGGACAGAAGATGTGCTCTCCATACGCGTGCACATCTCCGGTCCGCGCGTGCCAACTCCTCTCTCCCTTCAGCTGAGAAATCGGCGGCACAGCGCACTCATCGCGCACTTTCACTTTCCCTCCCTCCCCTTCAAGAACCCGGACATTCCACAGCCACGGCTTGTCTTTTCTACTATGTCAATCGCCGAGAACATTTGAGCAGGGGGGAGAGCTGCTTCGTGAAAGTTGAAGCAGTTTCCCGTTTTATCGCCAACCGCGGCCTTCATCACGAGTAGGGTTGACTCGGAGACTAAGGCCTACATGCAAGGCTTCTACAAGCTTATCTGCCTGAAACCGAGTCTCTGCTGCGGGGTGCCAAGGTTGAACAAGCTGACATAATATTTCTAGCAGAAAAAGCATATTTTATACATGGCACCCGGCTGACAACTCAAAGCCATGTCTACATTTTGTTCTTTAAAGATGGCTTCTAATATGGTCTGACACAACACTACATGAACATTAGTGGGTAATGAGGTAAGCCAGTGCATAGGGCCACAGGGCAGCTTTAAAAAGCACTGACGAACCGGCCTAAATGCACGTGTCAAGTGCGTGTACACAGTGATGTTTAGCGATTGCTCTGAGTGTCTCATGATTGAGTTTAAGGGGTGTATGGTTAGGACTGAGCTTGGAGTAACAGGGACCATCCTATTGGTCAAAGGGTTTGATTGCTAGCTGTCAGTATTTTTCTTTTCATTAAGGAGGGTGTGGGGTAACGGCCAGAGCTGCCGACTTTGGAGCTGGGGAACCAGGTTCGAGTTTCGGCATGGCTCAGCATCTTGTCATTCTGGGCAAATTACTTAGGGCCATATGTATCAACACCCTCATTTGCGATTCTCAAATAGCTATTTTTTAGAAATCGCTATTCGAGAATTGCAAAAAGGGATGTATATAAAAAAATCGCAATTTTTTAGCGATTTCTTAATATTCCTTAATTGCGATTAGCAAATTGCGAATTCGCAATTAAGGAATACTTTCCCATTCATTTCTATGGGCCAGGAGGCCCATGGGAATGAATGGGAAGTTATTCTCAATTTGCGATTCGCAATTTGAGAATCGCAAATTGAGAATAATTTCAAGGGTGCAAGGGTGTCATAAGAACACCCTGATGCACCCCTGAAATCGACATGTGTGCGCATATGACGCACATACATGCCCTAAGGGCATGTCTGTGCATCACATGGCACCTTCACAAACGGCAAAAAGTGCATTTGTGAAAGAAATCGCAAATTACCACCAACTTCAAGTTGGTGGTAATTTGCGATTTCTTAATGAGAAATCGCAGAACTTGGGTGCTTCATACATAGCATTTAAGGAATCGCAATTTGCGATTCCTTAAATGCTGATGCAAAATTAAGAAATCGCAAATGTTGCGATTCCTTAATTTTGCAATGCAATTTCAATCATACATCGCATTTTCCGAATTTTTAGGCGCAAACGCTGCTTTTTTGCAAATCGCAGCATTTGCGACTAAAAAAACGGATGATACATATGCCCCTTAATCTCCCCATGCCTACCATAAAGTTAATGTGTCCTTGTGTAAGGTAACTGGTGCTCATGTAAAGGGCTCTGATACCTTCGGGGAGTTCGTGCTATACAAAACTGCAAAAAAAAAGGAGTAGGGTAAAAAAGGGCTGGTTTTAATCCTGGTGCCCAACATGCACTCATTTGGGACACATCACTGTCCTAGTTTTCAAAGTGTGGCAAGGCAGGTGGAGTAAGACAAGAGCACAGGCAGGTGCTAGCCATCCTGGACTAGTTTAAGGGATGCAGCCCATTTCCCAGCAGCCTGTGCGGTAGGCAACCAATGAGAGAGCATCTTACTCATGCTTGTGCTGCCCGGTAGTTAGGCAGCTGCAGCACGGGTGGACATCTGGGAATGTGAGATGCAGAAACAGGGGGACTGTCACTGTCCCATCACCTCGTGGACAGCTATAATTACATGCAGACCGAAAGAAAGTGCTTGTGTCGACTCCTCAGTTTTAAGCACATCTGTTGAAACCAAAGGAGTAGAGGGCACTTACAATGTGCAATATTTGTCACAAATCATCCGGGTAAGTAAGATGAGGAAAAGTGATATAAGGAAAGGCTCGCATAATTTCCCATCTTTGCTGCAATGACTTAATTAGCGTAAGACACCGAGGTACAAAGATGATGCTATCTGAAGATGAAGTTGGGAATTGTATCAAAGTAACTGCCCGGAAAATGATGATCGATTCTACCCCATGTTCTTCTAAGCACCTACAACATTCAGTTAGGATCTACGAATTTGCTCCAATTTATCATGAATCCAGCAGTGTTGTTTTGCAGAAGCAAAAATTAACTTTTGTACTTCTCTCTAGAGCCAACATTAACTTTTGCAACAACAAAACATAACCATCCAAAACAGAATTAAACAGAGCAACATGACACAACCTTACAATATAGAACTTAATGGAGCTTAATTTCAAGTTCTCACCACTGTGGTATTTTTGGTAATTTGGCACCTGGTTTCTGGTGTCTGGTGTCAGATATACCAAGAACTTGCAATGCAATAGGTCTCGCAGTTACGAGAGTGTCAGCTATTGGCATTGTAAATAACAATGCCTTTTATTTATCTTTTTAAAAAAAACAAAAATAAAGGGCATTATTATTTGCAATGTCAATAGCTCAAACTTGCGTAAATGCAGGACCTATTGCATTGCAAATGCTTGTTATTATAGTTCTCAAAGATTCTAATTCCAGTGGACTCAATGCCCATAGTTGATGTGAAAAGGAAACGGTGAAGTCCATTTATACACAGAACCAGCAATATAATGGTAACATTGTCAAAAGATGTAATCAAAGACTGGTTAAGAGACAATGGGCCAGATGCATCAAGCATCCATTTTGCGATTCCTTATTAGCGAAAAATAAGGAATCGCTAATAAGGAATAGCAAAATGGAATGCATCAAGCAATCACTACAAAAATAGCGATTCCTTAGAATTCCTTAATTGCGACTCGCAAATTGCGAGTCGCAATTAATGAATACCTCCCCATTCATTCCTATGGGCCTAGAGGCCCATAGGAATGAATGGGAAGACAATCTCAATTTGCGAATCGCAATTAGCGATTCGCAAATTGAGATTGCGAGTTCAAGGGTGCAGGGGTGTCCAAAGGACACCCTGTTGCACCCCTGATTTTGATCTGTGCACATATGTTGCGCACACACATGCCATTAGGGCATGTGTGTGCGCAACATGAAACTTTGAAATATGCACAAAAGTGCATTTTTCAAAGTTTTTGCAAATTACCATGAAGTTGTACTTCGTGGTAATTTGCTTGCCCTATTAGCGAATTCGCTATTTTTGAAACTTTCATGCATTGCATTTAAGGAATCTCAATTTGAGATTCCTTAAATGCAAACAATCGCAATTTAGAGAATTCTCTATTTGCAATTTTTACATTTGGGATGATGCATCCCAAATGCAAAAATACCGGTCGCAAAGGGGCAGATTCTGAGAATCTGCCCCTTTGCGACCGGTTTTTAGCTTGATGCATCTGGCCCAATGTTTAGTTCTGAGATCAGACGCATACAGTTGAGGACTTTTAAAGGAGATAATGCTGCCCACACGTTTTTGTGTAAGTGCTTTTTTCAAGTATTCAATGTTGTAGGCTCGAATCGTCATAAAGGATGATATTTACAGGAATGGACAAATCAATTTCAAATTGAAGTAACTGTCAGGTGAAGTGAAGACGTTGGAATCAGATGTCCAAATGGGTCATAGAAATATGTATTGTCCCAAAGCATATGGACAGACTTTCATAACAAAGTCATAACCGTATTGGTTCACCATTAAGTTTCCAAGGAATTTGCCAACATTATTATGATGGATTCTAGAAACTAATTTGGTGTGCTCCAGGCTACTTCATAATTACATTTAGGGTGGTGTGCAACCACACCTGGTTTGCATTCTATAGTTAGCATGGGTGTGGCCTTTTATAGCATCCTTAAGAACACTGTTCCTTTCTTAATATACGTATTTCTCTTTCTTTACTGCCTTACATTTCATAGGATGTGCGTTAATAAAACCAACTGCTACCATTTCTAAAGCTGGCAGAGATCACTATTGTTGATGACAAGGAGAGAGTAATTTACAAGTTGGATGGCTACAGTCTAGAAGCTAGTGAGCCCTAAAGTATAAACAGTAAGCAAGCAGGAGGTAATTTATCTTTCTTTCAATGTGCAATGAATCTGTGGCTGGGAAGGTTGTTGAAATTAAGAGCTGTTTTCTTCAGAAGTGCTAGACTCTACCCATCTGGCCTATTTAGCCCACTCGTCTTCCATCTCTCTGAATAATCTTTCACAAACAGGTGCCAATCATTTACCAACTCAGAAATATTTCAGGGTGGAAGCCTTTGCAACCAAACGTCCCTGAAGGCAGTTCCTTTTTGTAGGAACTGGGGTCGCCAGTTCCCCGGGGGTAGCCTGGCACGAGTAGGTAGGCACCCGAAAGCCTAGGTGTTAAGTGACTACACAGCACACGCAACCACTGAGACAATAAAAATGCACGCAATGACTGACGCCACTCCAGTGAGTTTGATTAAAAATCAAATAACTTTTATCTAAGCTCAAGGTTCAGGAGTGGAAATTCACAGTATCAATTACTCATCAAGGCATTTCATCAGAGGGGAGTAAAGGGAGCAGTTCAATAGTCAGAATAACATATCTAAATAACACATTTCATTAAAGGAGTAGCATTTCATTACTTCACAATAAAACATTTCATTCGTGGGAAGTAGACTTCCTAGTAATCACTTTGCGCCGAGATAGGCACTTCCTTACGCCAGGGTGAACATCTCCTTAACCAGGAAGAAACATTTCATTAGGCATTAAATAACAAAGCACCCATGGAAAGTGAGCATCTCATTACGCACGAACAACCAGCTCATCAGGCAAGGATGAGCGTATCCTGCAGCAAGAGTCCACAGGTCATCAGGTAATTAACCTGTTCAGTAGACAAATCAATTAACTTATCACCAAGCAAGGGTGAACATTTCAGTAAACTCCTTGGCAGGAACAACCTAGACATTAGATAGGAATGAAAGCTTTTCATCAGGTGAGAATAAGAACATTTCGTTAGGGTGAAAACCACACATCACCTGCTGCATGAATAAGCAGAGCAGCACCCCTATTAATCAAGAACATTTCATGGTGTAAAACGAAACCATTCATCATCAATGCAGCATCTTGCAATAATCCTGTCAGGAAAGAAATATCGTTTCTTTACAACGCAGTAAACATTTCAGTAGGGTAAACCAACCCTTTCATTAGCCAACCATCTTAACAAGACTTCAAAGCCATTCCCTAAGGCAGTAAGCAACAGTGCCTGCAGTAACATGAACACCTCATCACGTTAGAAATCAGCATAGCCTTAAACATATAAAACTTGGCTTAGGCATATGAATCTTTTCCTTGGCAGAAGCAAAACATTTCTTTAGGTAAGATAGACAGGCCAATGCAAATCAGGCCGGCATCAACATTTCATTAGGCCAGAATAAAACACTTCACTGGGCATCAGGCATGAAGAATAACGTTCCCTTAACCAGGAGCCAACAGGGCCTTAAGCTGACTTATTCAGCAAATGCAGACATTCCATTCTGTAAGTAACCCCTCTAGTAGGCAAATCATATCATTAGGCATAGGTAAGGCATTGACCCTGCAGGGTATTTCCCTCGTGGAACTCAGCTTCGGTTAAGAGGCAAACTGGCCAAAACAATCTCACAGTCAGGGACTACTTCCTCCGCAGACCAGTCACTCAAGAAGGAATTTAGGGTTCTTACCCAGTCCCTAGGGGCTACTGTAAATAATTAGGGCCAACGGGGCCCAGTTACCAGTTTTCCACAGAGAGGACGATCTCAGGGCCAGCAGGGCCCAACTTCAACTTTCCCCGGGGGAGGGGCGAACTCGGGGCCTTCTGCCCACCTCCCCGAGGTTTACCTCATTCTCTTCGGCCTCTCGGGAACCTTGCGTAGGCTCAGGGCGATGCGGGAGGGCTTGTGCCTCATCTGGAGCCCTCCGGCGCTTTTGGTGGCAGGTGGGGAAGGGCTCGGACCCTCTCGGAGCCCTCCCCGATGTCTCAGGGCTGTTCCCGGGCCTGCTGTGGGTTCCACGGCCCGGGAACCAATCAGGAGGCGGGACCCGGGGGGTGTCAGCGGTAGCCAATGGCTGCGCAGCAAAGGGGCAGGGGCGCGGCTGATGACGTGCCGGGCGCCCCCGTCACGTGAGGCAGGTTGGCTGGCTTCCAAGGCCTAGCGCGGCCTTCTTGCTGATCGCGGCGGCCTCCCCAAGGCTCCGGGGGCCGCTGCGGGGTCTCCACACAACTGGGCCGGTCTGCGGCAATGACTTGGGGCCCTCAGGCGCACTGGATGGCAGCGCCTCCTCCGATCGCCCTCCTAGGCCGGGCGCGGTCCGCGGCAATCCGGCGGTGGCCCTCTCTCGACACTGGGGGCCACCGGGGGCAAGGACAGGAGCAGGAAGGCTCCGGGGGCTCCCGCAGTGTAGCGGTAAGCAGGACAGCCGCTCACCAGGCAGTGCGGTGCGGGACACTGATGTTGCCTCGGGGCTCTTGGCAGGGGAAGCGCTTTTAAAGGTACAACGATTCCGGCAGACTACAGCGCTTCGTGGGCATAGCGCTGCAGGGCAGGAACAAGGCGGTCAGCACTTCTGACGGGGGGGGCAATTACAACAGCGCTCAGCAGATCGGCAGTCCCCCAGCACTACTCAGGTAGCCCAATTTACTTCAAGTTTCGGCAGGGTAGGCCACACGACAGTGGCAGGATGTTAGACCCGTCTGCTTCTGAGAGTCCCCTCACCACTATGATTTCTTTTGTTCCCCTGTACCTCCCAAAATTTGTCGCTTTTCTTTGTCTACCAGGACTTTTTGTGTGTTGTTTCATGGGGCTAGATGTTCCTTGACGCCCGGTTGCTCACCAGGTTTGGCACCTATGTACAAGATGTCTGGTGAAACCTGTGGCATTATGAACTGGGGTTGGCAACCTAAGATGGTGGACATCATTTTCCCTCATGTGAGTGACTCCCATTGGAGCCTCCGTGAACCCTGGCCTTTTGAGGTTTTGGCGCCCTTTTATTTGGCGCACATTCCTGACAGGAATTCCTTTAGTTCCCTTAGGTACACAAAATGGCTGCTCTAGAACCACAGTACGGTGGCTCTAAGTGTCCAAAATACCCCTCAAAGTGCCATGTCATTGTCACAGCCAGAGAAGGTTCTAGAACCTTCTGGCTCGTGCCAGCACCCCAGGGCACTGGCTATATAAGGTCCAGTCCCTGAAGGCCATTTTAGATTAGATTAGATTCCTGATTTGACCTTAGCAGAAGAAGGAGATTCCTGACTTGACACCAGATTGACACCTGCCCTGTTGACCCCTGAGGCGGCTGGTAGCGCAGGCAGTAGAGTGGCTAAGGCTCCTAGCGTTGACCCTGACTGGCGTTCCAGTCAGCTGCGTGTGTAACGACCTAGCGCCTACAGCGCCTACCCAGCGAGTGCCTCAATTGCCCCAAAGACTTTGGCCGAGTCGTGTGCCTCCCCGCCCCCCCCCGGTGGTGAATCGTGACTGATTTCACGAGTCGCGAGGCGAGAGCAAGTTCGCCGCGACCGCGATCCCTGAAGTGCCCCCCTTCGTGACAGGCGCCTCTAGTGAGGAGCTCGGACGTCTCCGAGCCCCATCAGCGTAGAGCGCTTCCTGCGCGTATTGAAGGTGAGGTGGTGCGCCGGGGCGGGGAAAGGCCGGCCTTCCTTGGGCGGGACTAGCGTCTCTGCCCCTCCTCTGTGACCCGGGAGTTGTAGCTGTGGGCGGGAACCACCCCGAAGAAGGAAGTCGGAGGGAGGTCCACGGAGCCCCTGGGAACCCCGTCGCTGACGAGAGGAGAACTGTGCCCGACTACATCGTTCCCCGATTGCAGCCGTTGTGAGGTGGGGTGCAGCGTTGGGAAGGAACTGTGAGCCGGCATTGCTTAGAACAGCGCAAAGGTTGTGCGACTCTGCCGGCAGCCCGTTCGTCAGTCTACAGACTTTGAACTGGTGCGGCCCGAGTACTAACAGTGTCTGGAAGCCCCTAAGCGCACATTGACTCCACCGGAAACAGAGGTCTTCCCCCGGTGGCAGCCGAAAGCGAAATGAAGTGTTCACTGTGTTTCCTTGCCTTTTAGATTCACGCGCATACACCCTGGTTGGTCCCAAAAGAGTCCCAAAAGTAATTCGGTACTCAGAGGAAAACCTGTATGCCCTAATCAGCACAAACTGTAAGAGTAATCTATCCTTATTGAAACATTTGGCAAATGCAATGTCTTTGAAGTAATTAATTGGTGGCAGCGATACCAGAACATACAAGTGTTTGATAAGCCAAAACGAACCAGTATTGATTCTGTGTGCAAATGTAATAGTTAACCTATTTATTCCATATATTGAACAATATTTATTCGTGATATTTATACTATTTATTGATGCTATTTATTGACCAATGTTTATTTGTGAAATCTATCCTATTTATTAATGCTACTTATTTGTGACATTATTTATGATATTTATTCTTGAACTGAGTCCCCGAAATTGATACTGAAGGAAATGTATTTGTGCTTTTAAAATCGAACTTTCCCTCACAAATTTTTATATAAAGGAATCGTATTTTTCTATAGCAGTGGTGTGGTGTCCTTCTTTTTAGTGTGGTTGTACAAGGGGTTATTATTGGGTCAAAGCCGGCTTAACACGAAAGCCTTCACTTGCCTTGTCACTTGAGCCAAGCTACCCCCTTTGTGCTGGGCTTGCCCCGCGCAGGTCCAACACAGGACAATTAACAGTCCGGGCAATTCACAGTTCTAGCGCTTAGAAGGGAGCGCCTAACAGCAATTCAGGCAGTTTAGTCAAGGGGGAGCTAGGCAGGACAGGGCCATGTAGCAGAGTCCGGTACCTGGTTGATCCCCAGCAGTCCTGTGGTAAATAAGTTCTCTTCTTGGCGCTTGATGGTCCTTGCGCCCTTGTAAATAGCAGTTTCTTGTTTCTTGTTACTTGAAGGGGGGTTGAGCTGAGGGCTGGAGGCAGGATTCCTCTGCAGGTCACTGTAGATGGTCCCTGGGTTCCCCTTCCGTCGGGCCAGATCAGTGGGTTAGCTCAGGGTACCTCACTCAACTTAAGAAGCAGCACCTAAGTCCTGTCACTCCCAGTGGCATAAGTCCCTGACTAGGCCCTACCGCCTAAATCGCCTGCGTGGGTCCCCCAGGTCAGTGATGCCCCAACTGACTGGAAAGTTTACCTCCCTTTCTTTTTATAGGCCCAGGTCAGGTGACCACCCTCTAAGGCGGCAAAACTAGACACCGCCCCTATTCTAGAAGGTGCCAGGAGCTTCCCTACTCTAACTGTGGGCAGGCAGGGCAGCTGGAATGGCAACAATGTTTGGGATCCCTGCCAGCTCCTGGCAACTAGAATGCGCCTTAACAAGACCACACTGCAGTAACAGGGGCCTATGGCAGCCATGTTGAGGGCAGAGGGCACCTGCACCTAGCATTGATTTTAACATGACCCAGGGCATTTTAACCTCACAGGGCCTATACAACTACATTACAATGGGGGACTTCCAGAATTAGGGGAAGCAAAAAGCGAAAAATTTCTGTGAAAAGGGCCAAGTCCAACACAACTCCCCCCCAGCCAAAAGCCAGGGTAGACCAATCATCACCTTGATGGACTTCCCTGCTTGGGGCGGAAAAAGGTGGACGCAGGCCCGTAACTTCAGTGGCATCTGCCAGCTCTTCACCATTCAAACCACCCCACTGGTGTTCCCCAGTGGGATGTGGCCAGGACTAGCCTCTAGACAGTCCAAAAGTCTCTGACCCTAGCTCTCTCACAGAGTGGGGGGCAGTAGCCCCAGGCCCGTAGTACCATTTAACCACTCTCCTTCTCCTCCTTGCAGCTCCAAACTGCCACTGGTCATCCCACCTGGAGTCCCAACCCTCAGGCTGACCAGCCACCAGGGGCGAGGCTCTCCTTCCCCTACCTCTCCTTCTGGGGTTCCACCCTTTCCTCCTAAGCGGGACACCCTCAGAACACCACTCTCTCCCCAACCTAGAGTCTAGACCCTTAGGTTGAACTGGTGACAGGGGCGAGTCCTCCCTCCCCCTGCACCCCCTCCCAGAGTTCCGCACCCTCCTAACTGGAGTAGTACCCCTGACAGTCAAATCCGGGGGGACTCTGATTACCGATGTCCCACCCGCCAGGTCCGGCAAACCCTCAACCTGGCCACCCAACCCGGGATCTGCGCCCTGTGGCTGAGCCAGTGACAGAGGAGAGTCCTTCTTCCCTCCGCACCCCCTCTCAGAGTTCCGCACCCTCCCACCGGGAGAAGTACCCCTGGAAGTCAAACTGGTAGGGACCTTGGTTACAGGTACCCCACCCTCCAGTTCAGGCAACTCCTGAACCTGAAACCCCAGTCCAGGATCTAAACCCTGCAACTGGTCAGAACCCCAAACCTCTGGAGCCCCGGTTACTGATGCTCCGGGTTCTCCTGACACGAGGGGATCCCTTTTACTGGAAGGCACAACAGGACAGCCTAGGCTCCCAACCTGGGGTCCCCTTATGGAACTCTCCAGGCCCTGTGACTGCGGTTGGGGCACCTCGGGACACCGCCCCGTCTCACTCCCTCCTGTAGATGGGATGTGAGGCCCTACAACACTATCACTATCCTGGGACCTAGCTGGGCTACTTCTCACCTCTCCCGCCTCGCTGGGTCGGAAGATCCCTGCACCACTCCCTTCAGGATCACTCCCCCAAACCTCGGGTACGCTGCCACCATTAGAATTTCTTGGCGCACCTAATTGTAAGGCTCTCAGCTCCAACTCTTTAAGATGAAGCTCGTGCGCCAGCTTCTTCTCTTCCAATGCTAATTTCTCTTTTTCCATTGCGAACTCCCTATCTTCCTTTTCTCTCTCCCTCTCGTGCTTTAGCTTGGCAAGCTCCAATCTCAATCGCCTCTCCTCCCTCCTGTCCTCATACACCTCGGATGATGCACTCCTCCTAGATACACTACTGCCTGTCTCGGAACGTCTTCCTGGCGACACATTTCCACTCATCACAGTGTTCAGTAGGTCTAGTCCTTCTGGAGCACCCGCCTCCCCTTGTGTGACCTGCCCCTCCTGTTACCCATCCCCTCTCCTCTCTGGGTGGGCCCTTACCCCTGCCCTCAAAGCGGTACGGAGCTTCTCCTTCGCGGCTCTCCGCCCAACCGGCACCCCCATCCCCTGACAAAATTCCCATGGCTGTGCCCCTGTGTACTCTTCCAGGTTGGCCAGCTGGAACTCCATTTTGCCAGGGGGGACCCAGATAAACTCAAGGAAAGATGCTAGGATGTGGGTAACAATTCTGGGTCAAACAGGTCTTTACACACTTTACAGGCTAGACAGTGGGGGGCAATTACTTATGCTTGCAGGCACGATAGGTGGCCAGTCTAATTGCGGCGCACTCCGTCTCACTGGAGGGTGCTGTATAGTCACAGGTCCTGAATCCCACCGCTGCCACCAATGTAAAAACTGGGGTCGACAGTTCCCCGGGGGTAGCCTGGCATGAGCAGGTAGGCACCCGAAAGCCTAGGTGTTAAGTGACTACACAGCACACGCAACCAGCGAGACAATAAAAATGCACGCAATGACTGACGCCACGCCAGTGAGTTTAATTAAAAATCAAATAACTTTTATCTAAGCTCAAGGTTCAGGAGTGGAAAATCACAGTATCAATTACTCATCAAAGCATTTCATCAGAGGGGAGTAAAGGGAGCAGTTCAATAGTCAGAATAACATATCTCAAGAACACATTTCATTAAGGGAGTAGCATTTCAAAACTTCACAATAAAACATTTCATTCGTGGGAAATAGACTTCCCAGTAATCACTTTGCGCGGATATAGGCACTTCCTTACGCCAGGGTGAACATTTCCTTAACCAGGAAGAAACATTTCATTAGGCATTAAATAAGAAAGCACCCATCGAAAGTTAGCATCTCATTACGCATGAACAACCAGCTCATCAGGCAAGGATGAGCGTATCCTGCAGCAAGAGTCCACAGGTCATCAGGTAAGTAACCTGTTCAGTAGACAAATCAATTAACTTCTCACCAAGCAAGGGTGAACATTTCTCCTTGGCAGGAATAACCTGGACATTAGATAGGAATGAAAACTTTTCATCAGGTGAGAATAAGAACATTTTGTTAGAGTGAAAACCACACATTACCTGCTGCATGATGTGTTTGTTTGTTTTTCTGCCGCCACTTCCTGGTCCCGCCGGACACGCCCACCTGGGCAGGCCACGCCCCCTTATTTAGGTATTTAAACGCGCGCTGAATACGAGCGCGGTGTTGACAAAAGACTCCTGAGGCGGAAAGCCGGGAGCAACTCTCTCGTATTTTAAAAATTATTGTGATTATTTGCTTTTGCTTTTAACTTTCACTTACTTACTGGGCACTTCTCTCGGCAGTCACTAAACGCTAACAGGCATCCCCGCACAGCCGAATTAACGCTGGACGGGTGTTTGTTTGTTTTTCTGCCGCCACTTCCTGGTCCCGCCGGACACGCCCACCTGGGCAGGCCACGCCCCCTTATTTAGGTATTTAAACGCGCGCTGAATACGAGCGCGGTGTTGACAGAAGACTCCTGAGGCGGAAAGCCGGGAGCAACTCTCTCGTATTTTAAAAATTATTGTGATTATTTGCTTTTGCTTTTAACTTTCACTTACTTACTGGGCACTTCTCTCGGCAGTCACTAAACGCTAACAGGCATCCCCGCACAGCCGAATTAACGCTGGACGGGTGTTTGTTTGTTTTTCTGCCGCCACTTCCTGGTCCCGCCGGACACGCCCACCTGGGCAGGCCACGCCCCCTTATTTAGGTATTTAAACGCGCGCTGAATACGAGCGCGGTGTTGACAGAAGACTCCTGAGGCGGAAAGCCGGGAGCAACTCTCTCGTATTTTAAAAATTATTGTGATTATTTGCTTTTGCTTTTAACTTTCACTTACTTACTGGGCACTTCTCTCGGCAGTCACTAAACGCTAACAGGCATCCCCGCACAGCCAAATTAACGCTGGACGGGTGTTTGTTTGTTTTTCTGCCGCCACTTCCTGGTCCCGCCGGACACGCCCACTTGGGCAGGCCACGCCCCCTTCTAATCAGATTCCCCACTCCATAAAGATGGTCACTGGCGGGAAGCGCAGCGGACGGGCGCAGCGGGCGCGACGATGGCGCGCCGAAGGCGCGCCTAAGGCAAGCCCGTCTGCGCCCGTCCGCGCCAGACCGAGCCAGGAGCCAGGCCCGGGGGCCCAGCTGAGGATTTCGTATTCCAGAGACTCCCTATGTCATCTTAAATTGCCCGCTCTGCCGTTATGCTCCCAATCATTGAGAGGAGAATCCTGCTTCACTCACTGCTCCCACTGTCCCTTCAAACTCACCCCGTCTATAAACGAGGATCACCTTAAAATGTGTATCAAAATGGGTCTGATTAACTGCAGGTCTATGCCCAAACACGCTCACGAAATAATCTACTCATTGAGGAACACCAATTAGAAATTCTGTTTCTTACGGAAACATGGCTTGCGCCTGACTCGGATGCAGATATAGTACAGGCACTACCCCACGGGTTCCTGATACAACACCTGAACCGCCCTAAGGGCAGGGGAGGAGGAATTGCTGTTATGTTTAAGGAGCCCATTTCATGTAGACTTGTCGACAGCCCTCTGTCGGACTGTGAAAACATGCATTTTACCATCCAAATATCCCCTGGCATCTCTCTCTCAGGAGTTCTTATATACCGCCCACCAGGAGCCATGGGGCAATTCCATAACTCTCTTTTGGAATGCTCCTTGGCTTTGGCCAGTACACTGCCCAACCTTCTAGTCTTAGGGGACTTTAATGTCCACTTTGATAATAACAAAGATGACATAGCCACAGATCTGATTTCAGATCTAGCAGCCCATCAACTGCATTTACAAAATCACGCCGCCACACACAATCATGGGCATTTGCTTGACCCCATCTTTTGCAATTTTCCTGATCTTGTGGTAGGTGCACCGATCCCTGTGCCATGGTCTGACCATCTGTTCATTCCGTTCAGGTGGCAAATTCAGGCCTCTCCTCCTTCCATCCAAGCATCTAGCAAACCTTCCCGCCCATGGGCGAAAATCGATGTCGACAAATGGAAACAAGTATTAGAGGACACTAGGCCGCAACCCGAAATGAATCCTCTTCTTGCAGACGAGGCTTTCACGTCCTGGATTGTAAACTCCTTGGACACAGTTCTCCCCAAAAAACAATATCGGAAACCAAGGAACAAAGCCACCTCTCCGTGGTTTTCTCACGAGATCCGCCTCTTAAAGAAAACTTGTAAGAGGGCGGAAAGAGTATGGAGGAAAGATTTTGACCCCAACAGTAAAAATGACTATAAACGGACTATTCTCATTTACAAAAAGGCTATAAAATCTGCTCAAATATCGTTTTTCACGGCAAAAATTAGCGAGGCCTCTTGTGCGTCCAGAGAAACCTTCCAAATTATGAAAAAACTTGTAAAAATCCCAGATCCAACTGCCATGCACAATCTCTCGGACAATCACTGTAACGAGTTAGCTACGTTCTTTGACTCGAAAATTCAAAATATCCTTCAACATCTCCCCCCTCTTCTTCCTGCGGATTCCCCATCCCCTCACTCACTGCAGTGCCAGAGCTCTGACACAGAACTTATTGAGTTCACTCCCATCAGTGAGGCAACCTTAGGGCCCATTCTTCAAGCACTTAAAAGCGGATCCCCGCATGATCCTGCTCCAGTCAGACATCTGAAACAGGTTGCGTCCACCGTTCTAGCACCAATGATGAATCTAATAAACACCTCCATTGAAAGTGGATTGGTTCCCGCAAGTTGGAAGAAGGCTGTGGTCAAAGCCTTAATCAAAAAACCCAACCTTGACCCTGGCAATTTGGCCAATTTCAGGCCGATCTCCCTTCTCCCAGGCATCAGTAAGCTGGCTGAAAAATTCATCAATGGACAGCTTTCAAATTATTTGGAAGCCAATGCATTATTAAAATCATCCCAGACTGGATTCCGCCCGGGCCAGGGCACCAAAACAGCGTTGGTGGCGGTAGTCGAAGAGGCTAGGAAGATCATTGATACAGGAGGATCAGTGGCAGTGATCCTCCTGGACCTCAGCGCGGCATTCGACACCGTCAACCACATCATCCTGGCAAAACGGCTTGAAGACCTTGGTATTTCTGGGACTGCCCTTTCTTGGCTCAAATCCTATCTCCATAACCGCTCTTTTCAGGTAGCAGAAGGCGACTTTATCTCTAGAGAGACCCCGATACGTTGCGGAGTGCCACAGGGCTCATCACTGAGCCCAACGCTCTTCAACGTGTATATGTCGCCTCTTGAAAAAATTGTCATCCCGTATGGTATCAAACTTCTGACCTACGCGGATGACACTCAGCTAGTTGTCTCCCTCAGTCGGCAAGACAATCCTGCTATCGATTTACACTCATGCCTGAAAGACATCGTGAGCTGGATGAACTCCTCTCATCTAAAACTCAATGGGGAAAAAACGGAGATAATGGTGATGGGCAACCAGTCCCATTTTCGTCCGGAGTCTCTCTGGCCCCCGTGTATGGGCCCTCCTCCAATCCCCAAAACGGACATTAAAAGTTTGGGGATTTGGTTAGACAATAAACTCACCCTAAATACCCAGGCAAAAAAAACGGTGGGAATCTGCTTTGGCCTACTACGTACTATTCTGAAGATTCTCCCTCTGCTTCCTTTCCAGTCAAGAAAACTCCTCTTACAAGCCCTCATCCTTTCTAGACTGGATTATGGAAATGCCCTATATGTTGGTGCACCAAAGAAAGTCACAGCCAGGCTGCAGGTTGTGCAAAATGCCGCCGCTCGGATCCTTACGGGCACCAAAAATCGTTGCTCAGCTAGACCTGCGATTAGAGCACTTCATTGGTTGCCCGTGGAGCAAAGGGTACAATTTAAAACTCTGTGCCTAACTCACAAAATCCTCCATGGAAAAGCCCCACCTATCCTTAAGGACCTGGTTGTTCCCTACACCACGACTAGAACACTCCGATCCTCTCACACGCACCTTGCCCAAATTCCCAGGATCAAGAAAACACGCTCTGGAGGTCGGCGGTTTTCCCTTCATGCATCCAAGATGTGGAACGCTCTTCCATTGGACCTTCGTGCCCAACCCAACCTGCTGTCCTTTCGTAAGTCTTTGAAGACCTGGCTGTTCCCTTAATCCTCTTTGCTCCCGCAGACCCCTTCAGATTTTCTGTCAGCACTGGGACGCTCACGGGCAGCCATGCGCTCTAAAAATCCACTAAAAAAAAAAAAATAAGCAGAGCAGCACCCCTATTAATCAAGGACATTTCATGGGGTAAAACGAAACCATTCATCATCAATGCAGCACCTTGCAATAATCCTGTCAGGAAATAAATATTGTTTCTTTACACCGCAGTAAACATTTCAGTAGGGTAAACCAACCCTTTCATTACGCAACCATGTTAACAAGACTTCAAAGGCATTCCCTAAGGCAGTAAGCAACAGTGCCTGCAGTAACATGAACACCTCATCACTTTAGAAATCAGCATAGCCTTAAGCATATAAAACTTGGCTTAGGCATATGAATCTTTTCCTGGGCAGAAGCAAAACATTTCTTTAGGTAAGATAGACAGGCCAATGCAAATCAGGCCGGCATCAACATTTCATTAGGCCAGAATAAAACACTTCACTGGGCATCAGGCGGGAAGAATAACGTTCCCTTAACCAGGAGCCAACAGGGCATTAAGCTGACTTATTCAGCAAAGGCAGACATTCCATTCTGTAAGTAACCCCTCTAGTAGGCAAATCATATCATTAGGCATAGGTAAGGCATTGACCCCGCAGGGTATTTCCCTCGTGGAACACAGCTTCGGTTAAGAGGCAAACTGGCCAAAACAATCTCACAGTCAGGGACTACTTCCTCCGCAGACCAGTCACTCAAGGAGGAATTTAGGGTTCTTACCCAGTCCCCTAGGGGCTACTGTAAATAATTAGGGCCAACGGGGCCCAGTTACCAGTTTTCCACAGAGAGGGCGATCTCAGGGCCAGCAGGGCCCAACTTCAACTTTCCCCCGGGGAGGGGCGAACTCGGGCCTTCTGCCCACCTCCCCGGGGTTTACCTCATTCTCTTCGGCCTCTCGGGGCCCTTGCGTAGGCTCAGGGTGATGCGGGAGGGCTTGTGCCTCTTCTGGAGCCCTCTGGCGCGTCTGGCAGGTGGAGGGCTCGGACCCTCTCGGAGCCCTCCCCGATGTCGCAGGGCTGTTCCCGGGCCTGCCGTGGGTTTCACGGCCTGGGAACCAATCAGGAGGCGTTACCCGGGGGGGTGTCGGCGGCAGCCAATGGCTGCACGGCAAAGGGGCGGGGGCGCGGCCGATGACGTGCCGGGCGCCCCAGTCACGTGAGGTGGGTGGGCTGGCTTCCAAGGCCTAGCGCGGCCTTCTTGCTGATCGCGGCGGCCTCCCCAAGGCTCCGGGGGCCGCCGCGGGGTCTCCACACAACCGGGCAGGTCTGCGGCAATGACTTGGGGCCCTCAGGCGCACTGGATGTCAGCGCCTCCTCTGATCGCCCTCCTAGGCCGGGCGCGGTCCGCGGCAATCCGGCAGCGGCCCTTTCTCGACACTGGGGGCCACCGGGGGCAGAGGACGGGAGCAGGAAGACTCCGGGGGCTCCCGCAGTGTAGCGGTAAGCAGGACAGCGGCTCCCCAGGCAGTGCGGCGCGGGACACTGATATCGCCTCGGGGCTCTTGGCAGGGGAAGCGCTTTTAAAGGCACAACGATTCCGGCAGACTACAGCGCTTCGTGGGCATAGCGCTGCAGGGCAGGAACAAGGCGGTCAGCACTTCTGACGGGGGGGGCAATTACAACAGCGCTCAGCAGATCGGCAGTCCCCCAGCACTACTCAGGTTGCCCAATTTACTTCAAGTTTCGGCAGGGTAGGCCACACGACAGTGGCAGGACAATTAACAGTCCGGGCAATTCACAGTTCTAGCGCTTAGAAGGGAGCGCCTAACAGCAATTCAGGCAGTTTAGTCAAGGGGGAGCTAGGCAGGACAGGGCCATGTAGCAGAGTCCGGTACCTGGTTGATCCCCAGCAGTCCTGTGGTAAATAAATTCTCTTCTTGGCGCTTGATGGTCCTTGCGCCCTTGTAAATAGCAGTTTCTTGTTTCTTGTTACTTGAAGGGGGGTTGAGCTGAGGGCTGTAGGCAGGTTTCCTCTGCAGGTCACTGTAGATGGTCCCTGGGTTCCCCTCCCGCCGGGCCAGATCAGTGGGTTAGCTCAGGGTACCTCACTCAACTTAAGAGGCAGCACTTAAGTCCTGTCACTCCCAGTGGCATAAGTCCCTGACTAGGCCCTACCGCCTAAATCTCCTGCGTGGGTCCCCCAGGTCAGTGATGCCCCAACTGACTGGAAAGTTTCCCTCCCTTTCTTTTTATAGGCCCAGGTCAGATGACCACCCTCTAAGGCGGCAAAACTAGGCTCCGCCCCTATTCTAGAAGGTGCCAGGAGCTTCCCTACTCTAACTGTGGGCAGGCAAGGCAGGCTGGGATGGCAACAATGTTTGGGGTCCCTGCCAGCTCCTGGCAACTAGAATGCGCCTTAACAAGACCACACAGCAGTAACAGGGGCCTATGGCAGCCATGTTGAGGGCAGAGGGCACCTGCACCTAGCATTGATTTTAACATGACCCAGGGCATTTTAACCTCACAGGGCCTATACAACTACATTACAATGGGGGACTTCCAGAATTAGGGGAAGCAAAAAGCAAAACATTTCAGTGAAAAGGGCCAAGTCCAACACTTTTTACATCCCTTAAGTCAACCCATGAACCTAGGAAATCTGAACTTCTCACTTCTATGACTGATTCCATCTGATTAGGGGTCTCATATTATAATAAGTTCATTGAAGGAACCCTAGCAATGTTCAGAATGTTCTTACATTGTGCATCACTAAAGTAAATGCACCACAACAACAAATGATTAAAGTGCTTGCACCTTCACAAATGAAAACCTCTGCTCCTTGCAAAGCTTCAAATGGGTCTTTGATAAAATACTTGAGTGAGTTGAACTTGTTGATGTGCATAACAAAATCAATATTACACATGTTCATCTGGACCCTGATACACCTGCTAGACAGTCACATGTAAATGTGTAGACATTTTAATTTTTGTTTCATGATACATAATTTTGGTCATGGTTACCATTATCTGTTGGGTGAGATAGCCCCTCTACATAATAAATCAAGACTAGTCCTTTACATTTCTATAAAAGGACCCAACGCCACAGCCTTATTGAACAGCCGGGAAACACACAATCCAAGCAGCAGTCTTGGAAAATAATTTTATGATAAGTCAAATGTGGTGATTTTAGTATGGCACCATATGATGGTGGACTAGTGCTTTGCAAATATTGACTTTTCATGAGGACAATGCCACACTCATGCTAGAAAAAATAACTGGTGTGAGATTACTTTAATAGCAGTAAGATATCTTTTATATCGCTGAGACCACTAGCTCGCCCACTAACTAAGATTCTGTTATTCATCACTAAGGTCGGACTTAAATACAGGGACACAACATCTGGACACACATGAGCTACACAAACTACATTTAAATTTAAACAAGTCTATAAACCCACCAGTAACATACAAGCAGTGACACCCCACCTCACTTGTGGTGTCTGCCTATGGTAAAGTATAGGGAAAAGTTAAAAAAATGCATTTGACAAAGAAACATTTAGTAAACATATATTTACATTAAATGTAAATGAATGTTATATATTTATTTTAAATGTAGTATAAAAAATGCTACAGAAATAGTAATTTAGGACCTGATTAGGATGTCGGTGGGACCACCACCGACAGATCATCGGTGAGAGTCCCACCAACATCCAGCTGAGCATTCCGACCGCCGCATTATTATGCGGTCAGTCAGACCGCTGTTATATTCTATGTTTCATGTTTTAATGTGTTCTTCCCAGTTACATGTAACCTTGCTTAGATACTCACTCACAGATGACACTGTCTTTATGATGTCACTGCATCTGGTCAAAGGTGGAATGTTATGTTTCAAGACTGTGGGTCAACTCAACTGACCAGGAGATTGATGTGACCTGTAGATGATGGGCTGTGTAGTGCTTTCTACAAATAAATTCAAGTTGAAACTTCACCCTGTTTCCTGAGATTACTACAAAATTTGGTGACGAGGACTCTACACAGCTGAACCCACGCATCAAATATTTCAAATTCAAAATTTTTTTTTTTGAAGATTTATCATCTGCTGTCACATACTCAACCATCAACTTCTTCAACTCTAACTTTTGATTTGTACATCATCTTGGATTATTTGAAGACATGCACATCCATTGGACACTTCAAGATAAGTCACTTTATTATATTATATTTTCATGACTTATTAATCATCTATATACTCTTTCTGCCGTCGTTTCTTAATTCAGTTCGTTTCGGAAACCGGCATGACAAAAGAGTATTTATCATTGTGAGCACACTAGTTGTGTACACTTTCTTTGGCAAGTACTTTCTGTGTCAAACGTCGCAAGAGAGAACTATTCAGCTATCCTCTGACCAGCGCAAGTGTGCCACAGATTTATATTTCTGCTACAGCGGCTGTTGGCGTTTTCCGTTTCTCGTTTAACAACGTTTGCTTTTATCCAATTATTTGCCGAACTTTACCCCATAACTTTGTGGATATTTTTTATATCAAAAGACTTCTTCTGCTAGAACTTCACAAGCGCTTCAATTTAAAGATTTAAAAAAATGCTTACTTGACTGTTGTGACTTCACGCAAGCTGGGTCTTACTCGCGCATCGATCTGCTACGTATGAGTGGCCGTGAGATTTGAGTGTTTCAACACTCGCGCATGGTCTGATTTTGCGAACCACAAGCTCAGAGATTACGTTGCCAATCACTTATTCAACCACTAGCGCAGGGGTAACATTGCCAACCACGTATCTTTTGTTCAACATTGCCTTTTGACTCAAGGGCATGCTCTTTGTACCGCCAACCTGCCAACCTGCCAATTGTGTATCTTTGTACTGTCAACCTGCCAACCACGTACTTGATCTTATTATTACTCGAAACAACGACGTCATAATACCCATCCAGCAGGAAAGGCATTTCGGTTTCAATAATTGGATACTACAACGTCATAATGGTTGTCTGACAAATACATTCCAATTAGTCCACAAGGAAGTTCTATGACATAGCGTCTGACAAACACATTCCAATTAGTCCACAAGGAAGTTCTATGACAATAGACTATTATTCTTCAGAAAACTATTATTTTCTGCTTATCTAGTTGTTTTTTGCAATTTCTCTTGCAGGTATTTACCATAAGTGGACTACGGTGATCCACACACCAAATCTTTATCTACTTTATTGTACTGCAGTATTTTTTATTTTGTTTTTATGCTATACTCTATGCTGTGTTTTACAGATTTCTATGTGTATTTGCGTATTAGTTATTTACATAGTTACAAGTGTATATATATAGTTATTTACATAATTACAAGTGAATATATATTATATATATACATATCTAATTACTGTAAATTCAAGTGTAGCTTTACCATTTTAAGTCTTTTGAACGGCAAATTTATTTATCTAACATGTCTTCTATGCAATCCATTAATGCTCCTCTTTCTTTTCTGGGAACTCCAGGAGATCCTCCTGTGAAATGGGATATTTGGTTTGATGCGTTTGAGACCTATCTTGGTGCTATTGGAGCTATCAGATATCGCCCAGAAAGAAAAAAAATTCTATTATTACACTCTTTGGGATTTGAAGGGAGATCGATTTTCAAACACTTACCTGACCTTCCGGAGAATGGTGATTTAATAGATGAATATCAAAGCACTGTTGCTAAACTTAAAATACGTTTTGATAAACAACCCAATCTAATTGTCCTCAGACATAAGTTCTTCAAGAGAAAACAGTCAGAAAATGAGGATGTTGATACTTATATTTCTGTCCTTAGAAAATTAGCTTCTGTCTGTCTTTTCGAAGATTTTACTGAACAGCTTATTCGGGACCGATTTGTTGGTCATTGCAAAGACAAACAAATTAGACAGAAACTACTTTCCATGGACAACCCTTTACTTGATGAAATCATGAAGGTAGCAAAGAGTATTGAGACCTCACACATTTCTCTAAAGGAACTTGAGGACAAACCAGTTGAAAGTGTCAATTTTGTAGGTTCCTTGAAGAAATCAAAAAACAAAACTATGAGAAATGGGAACAATAGTTCTTCTAAATCCAAGTATGATAATTCCATACCCAGCAATGTTTGTTTACGATGTGGTAGTCCCACTCATGGTAAGGGGTCAAAATGTCCAGCTTTGAATTCTATGTGCAACTATTGCAAAAAAGTTGGACACTTTGCCCCAGTGTGCCTTAAAAAGAAGTACCAGAAGAAGACTATAGCCTGTGTCTTAGAATCTGATGATGATTCAGAAGGAGAAATTGTCTCTGTTGTCTAAGATCACACTGATTCTAACATGTCTTCTATACCACTTACTGGAGACCCATCATCTTGTGTCGATCCTATAGTAGAAATACTTGTTGGTGATAAAAAACTTAATCTACTTGTGGATTCAGGTGCCAGAATCACCATGATAACACAAAAACTGTTTCAAGAAACATGGGGTGAGAGAGAATTATTTCCTCCTGATAGATCACCAGTTTCTTATGAAGGAAGAAAAGTTGAACTATTGGGATTTCTTGAGGATTTCTTAGTATTTAAGGGCAGGAGAATAAGGGGGAAAGTCTATGTAGCGGTCAAAGGTCTAAATAGTCTAGGTTGGTTTCACCAGGGGTTATTTGGTAGGCAATTAAACCCTTGTGCCAAAGAACAAGTCATGTTAGTCACTTTTGAGGGGGAAAGTACCAAGTGGATCAATGAATTTCCATCTGTCTTCAACAATGAATTGGGAAAAATTGTTGGATTCAAATATAAAATTATTGTTAAGGATGGAGCAACTCCTATCAAACATAAACTCAGGAGTGTTCCTTTCAGCATTAGGGAAGACCTCAACAAAGAACTCTCTTCTTTATGTGAGAAGGGAATAATAGAGCCTACTGATTCTTCCCTATGGTTGTCTCCCCTGGTTGTTGCCCGCAAACGGGATGGCAAACTGAGAGTGTGTGTAGATCTCAGATTTCTGAACAAAGAGATCTGGGTTGATTCTCACCCGTTACCTAAAATTACAGATCTATTTACCAGCATCAAAGGCGCTAAAATCTTCTCCAAGTTAGACTTGGATAGCGCCTATCATCAGATAGAACTTCATCCTGACTCACGCTCTTTGACAGCTTTTGTGTCTCCTCTTGGAACCTTCCGCTACAAGAGGATGCCGTTTGGACTGGCCTCTGCGGCGTCGGTGTTCCAGAGGGTTATGCAGAACATGTTGAGGAATGTAGAGGGAGTTCTTGTGTTTCAAGATGATGTTTTAATCTATGCTAAAGATGATGAGACACATGACTACATTATCAGAAAGGTTTTAGAATTGTTTTAAAAAAATGGTGTTGTACTAAAAACCGAGAAATGTAAGTTTTCTTGCAATGAAATAGAGTACCTTGGTCATCTACTATCTCAAGAGGGGATCAAGCCCAGGCTAGGTTTGATAGATGCTATCATGAATGCTCCGGTATCTAAAGATAAAACTGGAGTTAAATCTTTGTTGGGATTGTTGGAATACTACTCAAGATTTGTTCCCAGCTATGCATCTATGGTTAGACCTATAAGTAATCTGCTTAAGACTTCCATTAAATTTCCATGGTCTCCGGAATGTGATCGTGCATTTGTGGTTGTCAAAGATGCATTAAAAAAAAGTGATGCCCTTACGCCATTTGATCCTGACTTACCATGCTTCATAACTGTGGATGCTAGCAAAGTTGGCTTAGGAGCAATTCTTACACAACGGTCTGGTAATCAGGAAAACACAGTTGCATTTGCATCTAGGGTTCTTAGGAGTGCTGAAACTCAATGCTCTGTAATTGAAAAAGAATTACTAGCTTGTTTGTGGGCTATTGATAAGTATCGGCTGTATGTTTGGGGAAGACATTTTAGTTTAGTCACAGATCACAAACCTCTTGTTTCTATATTGTCTTCTGGTCCCAGCAAATGTTGCACACCAAGAATAACTAGAATGGTCAGTAAGCTGCTTCAATATCAATTTGAAATTACACATATAGCAGGTGGTAGGAACACTAGGGCTGATTTGTTGTCACGCTATCCTCAGAGTGGTGATCTTAGTGAAGGGACGAGTTTCCAGGATTTAAATGATTAGGATAATGAAGATTGCTTTGTGGCGTCTGTAGACATTCCTATCTTAGCTGTTGGGACAGAAGAAGATTGGAGGGCTGCTTTTCTGGAAGATAAGGTTTTACAAGAAGTTTGTATGTTTGTCAAAAATGGTTGGCCGAAAGAGAAATATTTGTCTTTTGAATTACAGCCTTACTGGAAGATTGAGTCTGAAATATCAATCGAGGATGGGTTACTTATGAAATGCGATAAGTTAATTCCACCCCATTCCCTTAGATCTGCTATGATCAAGGAATCTCATGAAGGACATTTAGGGATTTCTCTTACCATCTGGCGTGCCCGTCAAGATTTTTGGTGGCCTAGTATGGACAATGAGATCAGGACTACTGTTGAAAATTGTCCGGTGTGTTGTTCTTCAGAGAAAACACTCAAAGTTGTTGTTCTGCCTTTATCTCCTATTGAATGTCCATCTGGGCTGTGGGTCAAGGTAGGCTGGACATCATGGGTCCATTTGAGGTTTTGCCGTTGGGGATGAGGTTTATTTTTGTTTTGATGGACTACACATCCAAGTGGCCGGAAATCAAGGTAGTCGGAGAGGCTAGTTCCTCTAGTGTTATCAAGTTTCTCAAGGAGGTGTTTTTAAGGGAAGGGTTTCCTCAGTTTCATGTGTCGAACAATGGTACTCAGTTTTTGAGTGGTGAATTTCAACTTTTTCTCAAAAACAGTGGTGTCAAGCATCTTAAAAGCTCCTTATATTACCCACATACCAATGGTCTCGTGGAGAGAATAAATAGTGTTGTTGGTGAATGTATCAAGTGGGCTGTCAAAGGCAGGCATGATGTTTTTGCATCTCTTGAGAGTATGTTATGAGCCATGCCTCATTCATCCACCAAGGTTTCTCCGTTTGAGGTTTTAAGGGGAAGAAAGGCCAATACTAGTTTTCAACCTGGATGGATGTGCAAGTGGTTTGATTCGCTTGTTAATGTAGAATCACTTATGGAAACTGTAAAGACCAATGTTGATGCAACACAAGAAAAAGAAAAGAAATGGTTTGACAAAAATAAAAGGTGTAAAAACTGTTTCTTTGGGTGTTGGTGATTTTGTTCGAATCAAGAGTTCTGTACATATAAAAAAAGGAATTTCTAAATTTGGTTAACCTATCAAGGTCATCAGAATTGGGAATAACGCTGTTCAAGTAAAAGGAGAGTGTTGGTGGAATCTTTCCAAAATAGTTCAAGCTAAATCTTGTTCTTCTTATGAAAGTCAAAATTCAAGTGAACAGTTTCTTGAACAAAGGAGGCAGAGTTCTAGGATTTCCATCACTCCTCGAAGATTTCGCGAGTAAAGGAAAAAGTATTATTATTTTTTGAAAGTCAAAATTCAAGTGAACAGTTTCTTGAACAAAGGAGGAAGAGTTCTAGGATTTCCATCACTCCTCGAAGATTTCGTGAGTAAAGGAAAAAGTATTATTATGTTTTTATGCTCTTTAATTTTATTTTTGTATATTGAAGGAGAAGATATGTATGTTTTAGTTTCTCAATTTGGTTTCATTTCATTAGTTTGAAGAAAGAGAGGTATGTTATATTCTATGTTTCATGTTTTAATGTGTTCTTCCCAGTTACATGTAACCTTGCTTAGATACTCACTCACAGATGACACTGTCTTTATGATGTCACTGCATCTGGTCAAAGGTGGAATGTTATGTTTCAAGACTGTGGGTTAACTGACCAGGAGATTGATGTGACCTGCAGATGATGAGCTGTGTAGTGCTTTCTACAAATAAATTCAAGTTGGAACTTCACCCTGTTTACTGAGATTACTACAACCGCATTGGTCGGAGGAACCGACTGACAATTTCTGATGGTCTCAAGGTGGCCATCGGACCCTCGGTCAGATCGTAGTCCCTACAATAGGGGCGGTGCATGCTCAGGCACTGCTGTAGGGATTATGATGCCCACTTCCAACAGCCTTTCCATGCCAGCCCGACCACCATAGAAAGGCTGTCTTAAAGAGACTTTGAGGGCACTTAGCAGGACCCCCATCTCCCCTGGGCCTCCGCTATGAGGTCCGGTGCCCCCCAAATATCCCTGTCCCATGTGCCATGCACTATGTGGTGCCTGGCACACAGGGCAGGGATGTTTGTAAACATGCCTTTTGCCATTGAGAATTGTGCTGTGGCCTGACTTGTGCTGCACCCTTTTTCGGGCTGTAGCACAAGCCTCAATGGCAAAAGGCATGTGTCCGACCGCCTACACGGCGGTTGGATCGTAAGTTGGCAGGTGGACTGATGACTACCTATTGGCCGGTCCTGCTACCACAGCGATGGCAGTCAGATATAATCAGCAGCTTAATTTTGAACTCAATCTTTATTGAATGTAAATACACTAATTGAAATAAAAATTCATTGTCTAAAGTTTAAATAGAAAAGAATTAGTCACTCTCAAAGTCAAAGAAAAATACATTTTTTGTATTCATTTTTTTAAGTTAAATAATTTTTATTAAAAATACAAGTGAAATCAAGGCTTAATATTTAAGAATATACTTCAAATCATGACAATTAAGCCATGTAAGTAAGTTAATGTCGAGTAAATAAAAGAAAAGTTTTTTTATATAGAGGGAAAAAGAAAGAAAAGAAAGAAGAAGAGAAGGGATACAAGAAAAATTCAAAGAGAAAAACAGAGGACAGAAAATATCTCTAAATCTAGTAACACTTAAAAATATATCAAATAATCACAATAATAATACTTATACAAGATTAAAACCTATAATATAACTTGAATAACAACTTGAATAATATATAAACATAAACCAGTGCATTATAAAAAGGAAGACACAGCTTGAAAAGATAAAGGTGAGTACTAAAAGGTCTATTTTAAATAAGAGGTAGCAGGAGACCAAAAATTGTTAAGTTTGAATGCAAGGAAGGTTGCCTGAAGATGATATTTATCCAATGTATGATTATGACACATTAAATTCCTTAATTTTTGCATTGGTATAGCTTCTTTTGTTTATAAGTAGTATACAATTACCTGTAAAGCTATAGAAATGAGAAAATCAATCAATTCTCCAAGTCACTTATCATACAACCACATAAATTATAAGCGTTCCAAAAACAATTTGTGTAAGGAAAATGGTGAAACAACATGTGCACTATCATAAATGTTAAACCAAACAGATTTTTAAAAATGTAATATTTTAGGACATAAAAGAACTAGTGCACATGTGAACCATCTGAATCATTGCACCGCCAAGAAGTCTGTTGACCAGCAAGCATACATTTTGAAATGTTTTCCTGTGTATAATATAATCTATTATAAAAGAAAGGTAAGGTTTGAGGTAGAGCGAGCAGTGGAATATATTTGTAAACATATTTTGTCCCATAACTCCAGGGGCCAATTACAAAGCAAATCGGATCTCCATATAAGTTCAATTTCACTTTTTAGCTATAATTAGAGGTGGGGCACCCACTATTTTATAAATAATAGAGGCCTTGCTATAAAAATTAGGTCCTATTGAAGTATCTCTGCTATTAGTTGTATCTAGTGGTAGTTGCAAAAAATGTGATGGAAACAAAGACACTTTTCCATGTATAATATGAAATTTGCTACATTGTGTGATTGGTAGGTTGAATTTATAAGAGACTTCAGAGAAGGAAAGTAGACTATGCAGTAGCTGTGAACTCATAATTATCCCTTTATCCACCCAATATTTAAAATGAATCGTGCAGCTATTCTTTGTAATATGTTTGTTATTCCATATTGGAGTAGAACTAAAACGAAGAAATGAGAGAGGGTTGGGACTTATGAATGCTTTAAAAAGGAGCAAGTGTTTGAAATTACAGGAGTTAGGGCTAGATGTAGGTAAATTTGTTTTACCGATTCATAAATACCGAATTTTACCGATTCGGTATTCATGAATCGGTAAATCTAATGTAGGTAATTATTCGGTAAAAAATACCGAATCGGTAGGATTCGGTATTTACCGATTCTGTAATCACCGAATCGGTATTTGTCATTGAATCCTATGGGCCTTGAAGCGCATAGGATTCAATGGCAAATACCAATTCTGTAATTACCGAATCGGTAAAATTACCGAATTGCCAAGGGGGACAGGGTGTCACTTTGACACCCTGTTGCACCCCTGTTTCTGGCTTGTGTGCCATGTGGCCACATGGCACAGGTGTACATGCACAGATGTGCATGTACACAGGTATTCGTTATTTACCACCAAATAGTATTTGGTGGTAAATAACGAATCGGTAAGTGCCTGTGGCACTGTTTTAAGTGCCACCTACATCTGTATTTACCAATTCGGTAAATTTACCGATTCGGTATTTTACAGAATCTGTAAATTTACCGAATCGGTAAATATACCGATTCTGTAAATATAAGGCCCCCTACATGTCAAACACCAAATACCGGTCAGTAACGGCCGAAATCGGCCGTTACCGACCGGTATTTGGTGTCCTATATCTGGCCCTTAGTCAAGACTTTGGAGGGGATGATATAAATAAAATATGTGAGTATATGAATGGATACATAAAAGCACAGTCCAAACCATTCCATATTTTCAGTGAAGGAGAGCTGGAAGAAAGAAAACTTTCAAAAGCCTTATGTTAATGGAAAAAGCTAGGAAAATTAACAGCACTGCTCAATTTTGAGCAAGAGAGATGTATGATTTTTTTACCCTTCGATATTTTTTTAAATGTATGTTATCAGTACGAGAGAAGACTTTGTTCGTAATTTTAACTGGAAACATCATAGGGAAAAAATGTATTAAGGGAAGAAGCATAATTTTAATGGTGTCCAATATACCCCACCTTGAGAGATACAATGGAGCCATTTTTGAGTTTATTCATTAAGTTTGTCCACTAAATTGTTAATATTGATCCTAAGAGTATCTTGGAGTAGTAAATGCCTAGAACTTTAAGTTGAGAAGAATTCCAGAACAAACCTGAACTGTTGTATTGAGCCATCACACAGTATTTGTTAAGCGGTAAGTCCTTTGACTTACTAACATTCTGTTTATATTTAGAGACTTAAGAATATGTTTGTAACTTGTTGATATTGATAAAAAATTATGCTAATGCTCATAATGGTACGCTCGCATACACAAACTAAATTGCATCGCTATTGTCAGTCGCCCGTCGTGAACTCTCCGTCAACCCAGACTCAAAAATATGTTTTTAGGCAGGTTCTGCAACCTAGGCCCATGGTACCTGATTGACAGGCCACAGATGGGGTGACACATAGACGGCAGACCAACGCCCAAACAGGAAACTCAGTTCCATCCCTCAGATAAGTGCAGGAACACCACAAAGGTCCAGGGAAATTGTCCCAATAAAGCACAAATGGCCAGAGGGTTGTGCGCATTCCTAAAGCTCCATAAAGTCAGATACCACATCAAACACACAGTCAATCAGAACACAACACACAAGTACAAGCAGTGATCACATGCCCCTCATGCCAAACATCTCTACACATTACACACTGGCCCACATTATGTCCCCACAAAGTCAAGGCCCACCTGCATTTGTTATCAGGAACAATTTACACATGACTCTACAGATAAGGCCTGCATTCTTTTATCAAACAAGGATTGACAGCTGTACTTTTATTGCACCCAAAAATTGCATAAGAACCACTGAGATTGATTGAACATTGAGACAGTCTTGTGACCCGTTTCTGTAAATTGTAGTCCGGGACACAGTGTTTAATTATACCAACTGTTCCTGTTTTGCCTAACGCCTCTTGTCTTTTGTTTTTTCAAGGTAAATTCATATTTAAGCAGCATACTCATGAAAAAAAGCTGAGAGAGATCATACTGGGGACCTGCGCAATATGAGAATGTCAACAGCATTATTTGATGTGCTAATCTTTAAGCTAAAATCCAGAAAAAGATAAGGAAGACTTAATTTGACACAAGAAAGGATCCAAGGCTAAGATAAAAAGAAGAGGAGAAAGGGGGCAACCCTGCCTAATACCACTTTTGAGAGAAAAATAAGAAGATTGCATACCTTTGACATATATGGAGCAAAGGGGGAGGAGTACAATAGGAAAACTAAATCAATGAATTTAGGGCCGAAACCATGCCTTTGTAACACCTTTTGTAAAAATCTCCAATTAATCATATTGAATACTTTCTCAGCACCCAAGGACATTGCTATCAAAGAATGGTGTAATTTATTTGTTTTGTGAATGATATTAAGGAAAGTGCATGAATTATCAGATATAGTGTCTCCTTTTACAAAACCTATTTGTGCAAGGCTAATAATATCTGGTAAAATAATTCTAAACGGAGAGCTAGTTCTTTTGCAAAAATGTTACAATCAGTGTTTATAAGAGAGATTGGCGTGTAATTTGGACATAATATGTAATACTTTCCTGGTTTTGGGATAGGGCAAATCCATGCCAGGAATTAGAGGATGAAAAAGAGGAAAATAACCGAAATAAGAAGGGGAATAACAAATCCGAAAATTGCAAGTAAAATTCTACTGTGACACCATCAGGCCCAAGTGAATTACCAGTAGGTAATTTCTTAAGTGCACACAGAAGTTTTTTGATGGTTAGGTCTCGATCTTAGGAGAAAAAGTCAGGAGGAATGTAAGCTTCCTTATTTAATATAGAAAAGTAGTTGTCTAATACACTGTTTAAGGGAGGATTAGCATATGTGTTTAGGTTGATATGGTAGTGAACACAGCAATTTAAAATCTCTGAGTCTTTGTAAGCTGCCAACCTCTGTGAATTAATGATAGATTTGATAGTAGTCTTCTCTTAGTTAAAATTTATATAATTTACTAGAAGAGTGCTAGACTTATTTCTGCCACCATAGAATTTAGCATTAACTTATAGCAAATAGCCGGCCGTGGTGTAACGAAACTTGAGGGGGCCACCCTGCAAAGTACATGGAGAAGGCCCCCTATTCTCCAGATCAGGCAGGAGCTCTCTGGCCAGGGGCCCGTGCACAGTGCTGAAGGGGTGCCCCCACTAGGCGGGGCCATTTTTATGCCACTAAGCGTAGCAACATCTAATTTTCTACATAGGGACTCCAGTCAGCACTCTTTAATTATATTCAGCATTTCTTTGTCTATTGAACTACAATTTTCTTTCCTTTAACACACTTCTGAATTCACTCTAATTTAGAAGATACCATCCTCTTTAAATCTGTCTTCATTCTCAAAAATGCTTGACTATGACCACCCACCATGAAGTCATTCCCCATCCTTCGTTTATTTCAACGGGGTCAGCCTCCAAAACTTGCTCTTGATGACTCATAAAGTTGTTGGGTTTATATAACAGGTAGTCGGTTTTCCTCTAGCTGCATCTTCATCGGAACATGTGTACTCGTTACCTGTAATAACACATTGTTGGACCCGGCCCTTGGGGCAGGTTCACCCCGAGACTTTTTTTTTGCTTTTTCCTAGCCTGTTTCTGGAACCTGGGTTGGTGATTTTAGGCCTCTGCGCACTTTTTCACTGTGGTACAGTGTAAAGTGCGTGTGCTCTCTGTGTATGTGTGGTGAGTGACCTGCCCTCCCATAGGAATGAATGGGGAACATGTATGCCCATGGTAGTTCCTGATGTGTGGGGAGTGCAGGGTCGAGTTTGATATGTGCGAACTCGTGAGAATGAATGCTGCGTAATGGTGTATGCGGCATGGTTGTGTCTAGTCTAGAAGCGCCACTTTTAGAAGTTGGCATATTTGTGTAGTGAGTCTGCTGGCACGTGATTGGCTGGTGAGCCTGGCCCAGGAGTGCCTGGGCCTGCTTGTGGATTGACTGTCTGGTTTGAGTGTGACAGGGTCTGCAGAGCCCCCATATGGTTGTCTGAGTCACCTCCTTAAACTTTACCCCGACAAGACGGAGCTTGTTCTTGTCGGAGGCCCATCCAATCCTTGGAACTCCTCCTTTTGGCCCCTTTCCCTTGGCCCCTCTCCTTGCCCCGCGGACAAGGTGAAAAGTCTGTGAGTTTATATTTCCCATGATCTTTCAATGAAGCATCAGGTTACTGCCACTGTCTCTTCCTGTTTTTTCCAGCTAAGGAAGCTCCGGAAAATAGCCCATTTTCTGACCACCGAAGCCCTCACTTTGGCACTGTTGGCATTAGTCATCTCTCGGATTGACTATGCCAACGCCCTATATGCAGGCATCCCACAATATCAAATTAAAAGATTACAGTTGGTACAGAATCAGGCAGCCCGCCTGATTTATCACCAACCCAAACATCACCACGTCCGCCCCCTGCTTAAAGACCTCCATTGGCTCCCTGTATCGGAGCGCTGCAATTTCAAACTAGGTTGCCTGACCTATAAATCTCTGGCTGGCATTGGCCTTTCTTTTATCTCCTCTCTTTTATATCCTTATGTCCCCTCCAGGCACCTCCGATCCTCTAACCATGCGCTTCTTCAGATTCCTAGGTTTAAGCGCAAAAAACATGGAGGTCTCAGATTTTCCTTCCTGGCTTCCTCATTTTGGAACTCACTCCCATTAGAACTCAGACTCTCTCCCTCCTACCCTCACTTTAGGTCTCTTCTCAAAACTCACCTCTTCCGCTGTATTTACACATAGGCACTTTGTCCTTTCCTGTTGTGCCTCTCCCCCCAGCGCCAAGAAACCGTCCGGTGTTAGTTGCGCTCTACAATAATTTTTTATATTACATTTACATTACATTACATTACATTACAGCCCGTGGATGAAAGGCAGCATCTGCTGCCAGGGAAGTGGGAGGAGATTAGCACCTGATAGTGAAGGGCTGTGCCTGCCTGCCACAATGCTGGCTCCACCCCCCCGCTGGGCGACTGTCACCTTTGTCCCTGATAACTGAAGGGACTTCCCTCTAAACCAGTCTAGCTGGTTCTCACACTGAGACTTCAAAGACTTCAAAGACTTTTCTGTATATAAGAAGGGGCTGTGTCCCCTTCCAAAATGTTCTTGTTTTTGGACTTGAATCTGCCAGGGGCGTGCTGCTGCTTGGGCTCAGGGATGCCCAGCCCCTGGACACCTGATGGACTTTCCCTGGGGACCTTTGCCTGTGGTCCCCTGCTGCAGACTTCTGGGAACTTTCTCTTGCTTTTGCCAAGGCTTGTTATAGCCTAGAATGCCTGGAAGGACTTGCTGCATCCCCTGAAGAACTTCTATGGACCCTTCTGGATGTAGGGGTCATCACTGGGGGCTTGTGGGGCTGTCAGTGCCCCCAGCGCGATGGAAGCGCTTTATTTTGCCTCCTAGCGCTTGAGAGCGCTTTATTTTGCACCCGTAGCGAGCGTGTCGCTATCACGCATTTTGCGTGAGGTTTTGCAGGTGCCACCCTGCGTTATGCCTGAGTAGCGCTATTTTTAAACTAAAGGGTGCTACCCCTCGTTTTGGTGCCCTGAGCGAGTGCCCACCAAGCTGCTATGCTTATTTGATATTTTGAGGGTGCCCACCCCTCATTATGCCAGTGAAATCACCGCCGCGGCCCTCGCGCCGCGACCAGGAAGTCAGGCACCGGAGTGCCTGATGTGGGGTGGGACTTCCGGTTCCCGGAGGAAGTCCCGCCCGCTGCTGCGCACTGATTGGCCAGTCCGGCCCGGTGAGGGAGAGAGGCTGGCGTTTCATGATGGCGCGGGGCTCCCATGCTGGAGAGAGAGCCCCGCGATTGTGGCCAGAGGAAGCTGAGCGGCGAGAGTCCCGACGCCGAGCAGAGCCGTCGGAGAAGCCAGAAGAGCAGGAGCTCTGGAGCTGAGTCCCACCGCCCAGGACCGCCACCGGAGGAGTCAGGAAGCAACCGGTGAGTGCGGGAGGGCCGGGGGCTCAGTGGCATCAGAGCGGCCCCGGATGGCAGCGGGCCGCTCCAACGGTGTGTCGAGCCTGAGAGGCTCCAACGGTCCCGGGGGCATTGCGTGTTTTAGAGCCCCGTAGGGTCTCCCGATGGCCCGTGTCCTGCCCCCTGTCTAGGGGGGCATAGTTGGTACAAGCAGGGCAGCCCCGGTTGGCAGTGGGTCGCCCCAACGTTGAGTAGAGCCCAGAGAGGCTCTGAAGGGACATTCTGTTTCCGAGCCCCAGAAGGCTCAAGGCGCCCTTTGTGTTGGGAGGCTCCCTGCCCACATGAGAGTATTGCGAGTCCAGGGAGGCTCGTGGGGGCATATTCGTTGAGCCCTGAGAGGCTCCCTGCCCACGTGATTGTTTTCAGAGCCTGAGGGCTCCATGGGGCCTATTTGTTTAAGAGCCTGTGTGGCTCCAACGTTTGGGGCATGTGATGCCCAGAGCCTGTGTGGCTCCAGCGTTTGGTCATTTTTAGTTAGAGGGGGCGTCGGGGCACATTGCCGGTGCCCGCCCCCTCCTGCCTGCGAGGAAGTTGTTCAGAGCCTGTGTGGCTCCAACAGTGGCGCAGTTTGCGCCTAAGGGCCAGTGAGGGCCCTGGCGCAGTTTTGATGATTCCCAGCTGCCCAGCAATTAGTGGGCAGCTGCACCGTTTAGGTCTTGGGATGTTCACAGGTGCCCAGCAAGTAGTGGGCACCTGCACCGTTTAGGCCCCTGACATTGAGGCTCAGGGCGTCCTAGCCCCAACAAGGCCAGTTTGCCTAGGGACTGCCACAGGTGGTGGCTTATGTAGGTTTTTCGCAATTGTACGGTTATTTGCACCTCTGAATGTGATTTCTTGCATCATGTGTTATTCCTGCACCTCTGAATGTTTTTAGACACCATGTGACTTTTGCGCTACTGCATTGTTCTGGTACCTCTGAATGTATTTTTATTGCATCATGTGCTTTATTCTTAACACCGCTGATTGTGTTTCCCTTTACTACTCCTCTGAATGTATATTTATGCATCATGGGTAATGTGTTCTTTCCTAGACCCCTAAATGCTGTGTGATACTTAGGTGGTTGTTCTTTTTAGTACAGGTGGTCCTAGTAAGGTCCTGGTTCCTGTTACCAGTGCTTACTGGTTGTGATCTTTGAATATTATTTTAGTTACACTTTATCTTTATTCTAGAAGTGCTATTTCTGATTCTGACAGGCGCCCATGTGGCCCTGTCCTGTGTAAATAATCCCTTATGAATGTTGCCCGTGCCAGTTGGCACAATGTACATGTGTGATTTTTATCTGATGTGTGTTTACAATACAAAAGTTATTTTAATATAACCTTGTGTTGAGTCCCTTTGTGGTGTGCCTAGGCTGTTGTTGCTGTTGTGTGCTGGCGCAAATACTTAACACATTGCCTCCGAGTTTAGCCTTGCTGCTCGTGCCAAGCTACCAAGGGGGTGAGCAGGTGTTATCTTGGCATGTGACTTCCTTGCCCTGACTAGAATGGTGGTTTCTGCCTGGCTTTGGCGTCAGCCTTAGCCTACCAGAAATAGCCAGTTCTAACACACATTTTTATCTTAAAATGTTCCAAACCCCTCCAAATCGAATTCATTTTTTAAAATGTCTAGCACTCAGTGCTAAGCAACTTTACGTTTTGTATACAGACCATCAAAGTCTGCCCTCTGCCTGTTTGCTCCTGAGGCAGTAGTCAGTCATCACTGTCTTCTGACAGACAGCAGAAGCCACACATCAGGGGCAAGGCTTGTTTGTTGGCTGCAGGAAGCCAGGGCCACGTGGCATGCTGTGCTCTTATAAATATGAGCATATGTAATGCTGCACACTGATGTCTCTCAGCCACTCAGAGCATTCACAATGAGATGTACTTCCAAGCTTCTTCCATCAGTGTACCTGAAGGTGATCCAGTGGATGCTGGAGTAGCGTAGAGTGGAGTAGCATAGAGTGGAGTAGCGTGCAGTGGTGTAGCGCGAAGTGGCACAGAGTGGAGTGGTGTGGCATAGAGTGGAGTGGTTTGGCATAGAGTGGAGTGGCGTAGAGTGCTGTAGAGTGGCATTGTGTGGAGTAGAGTAGAGTGGCATAGAGTGGAATGGAGTGGCATACAGTGGCGTTGCATAGACTGGCATAGCAGAGAGTGGCATAAGGTCTAGTGGCATAGTGTGAAGTGACAGAGTAGGTTGGCATAAAGGGGAAACATCCTTTACAACGCAACTTTTACCACGCAGTGCTTTTATGAAGCAACTTTTACAACGCAAACCATTACAACGCATTGCGCTGGGGGGCGCTCTAGGATAGGGAATAGGTTTAATGTACTATCCAACACCTTCCCTACTATCCACGGGGACTGGAGTTGGAATAGAAAATTAAACTATTCACTATCCAGCGCCCCAAAGCACTATGCGTTGTAATGGTATGCGTTGTAAAACTCGCGATGTAAAAGCATGCGTGGTAAAAGCATGCGTTGTAATGTCGTACATCCGGCATAAAGTGTAGTGGTGTGTAGTGTAATGCCGTAGAGTGGCATTGTGTGGAGTGAGTGGCATGGAGTGGGGTAAAGTGGCATAGACTGGGATGGAATAGAGTGGCATATATTAGAATGGTATAGAGTGGAGTGGCATAGAGCAGAATAGCGTACTGTGGCATAGAGGAGACGGCATAGAGTGTAATAGAATGTTGTAGAGTAGAGTGGTGAGATGCAGAATGGAGTGGTGTAGAGTAGAGTGGTGTATAGTGGAGTGGTGTGGTGTAGAGTTTAGTGGTACAGAGTGAAGTGCCGTAGAGTAGAGTGGCATTTAGTAGAGGGGACCGGAGTGACGTAGAGTAGAGTGGCGTAGAGTGGCATTGAGTGGAGTGGACGGGGATGACCTAGAGTAGAATAATGAAGAGTGAAGTGGCGTAGAGTAAGGTGGCATAGAATAGAGCGGAGTAGAGCAGAGTGGCATAGTGTGTTGTGGCATGGAACAGAGTGGTGTAGAGTGGAGTGGTGTAGAGTGAGGTGACGTAGCATGGTATGGAGTTACGCAGAGATTAGAGTGGCGTAGAGTAGGGTATCTTCATTTGGGGTGGCATAGAGTGGTGTGGAGTAGAGTGGAATAGAGTGGGTAAAATAGAGAGGAGTGGTGTAGAATAGAGTGCCTTAGAGTGGCATTGAGTGTAGTAGCATAAAGTAGAGTGGAGCAGCAGTGGGATGGAGTAAAGTGTAGTGGCATAGAGTTGCTCAGAGTAGAGTGTCTCAGAGTGACATGGAGTAGAATGAATTGGCATAGAGTGCTGTAGATTGGCATTGTGTGTTGTAGAGAGGCATACAGTAGAGTGGCATAGAGTATAGTAAAATGGAGTCACATAGAGTAGAGTGTCATATAGTAGAGGAGCATAGAGAGAGGGGCGGAGTGGAATAGAGTGGCGTTGAGTAAAGTGAGGTAGAATAGAGTGGCATAGAGTGGAGTGGCGTAGAGTAAAGTGGAGTGGTATAGAGTAGAGTAGAGTGGCATAGAGGGGCATTGTGTGAAGAGGAGTGGTGCAGAGTGTTGTAGAGTAGCATGGAGTGGCGTAGAGTGGAATGGCATAAAGTAGAGTGGAGTGGCGTACTGTGGCGCGCAGTAGGGTGGAATGGGATAGAGTAGAGTAGAGCAGAGTTGCCTAGAGTGTTGTAAAGTGGAATGACATATAGTGGCGCAGAGAGGAGTAGCGTAGAGTAGACCATAGTGGTATAGAGTAGAGTGGTGTAGAGTAAAGTGGAGTGGCGTAGAGTGGTGTGGCATAAAGTAAGCCAGTGGTAAAGGTAGGAAAGCACATTGCATGTCCAGGAGTAATATTGAAACACTTATATATAAACAATAGTGCGTTGCAAATAGACGAGGAAGAACAAAGACAAGGAAGAACACATGTACTTGGTCCATGCTCCACGAAGGAGCTAACACAAGAAAGGAAGGGACACCTACGGAAGCTAAGTAATTGGAAGATTGCAAATAAGAGTGAAAACAAAAACAACTAGTGGTATGCTGTGGGCAGTTCGTAAGCCCACTGAATTGGAAACAATACATCTTGCAGTACACTGGATGCACTGTGCCGGCGAGAACTAAAAAAGGACATGCGTGCACCTACAAAATGATGCATCAGGTTGTGTCAAAGGATTTTAAAAATTATATATTCCTGTTTATCTATGCTGCACAACATCGGGCCCTCTTTACGCATATTCCTTTCTGTTCATGTTACCCAGAATCGGGTCTTCTTTAGCCATGCTGCACAGGATCAGGGTTTCTGTACAGCATCGCTAAAAACCATTGGCAATGCCCAAAAGGCAAGACCTATTGGCTTTGTCAATGCTTGTTCCTTTCTTGCATTAGAGCCTCAGGCACCAAAGCTACGCCACTGATTTAGTTGTCATAAACATATCCAAATATGGTGTGGCTGAAATAGGTTTCACAGTTTCAAAGAAACAGACTCTAGAAGAAGCAAATAAGCGGGATATGTCAGGGGTTGATCCAGTTATTTCTCTTCGTTTCAGTATGATGAGTCTCAGTCCTCTATAAATATTCCCTTTGTGCAGTTAGCACCTTTTTTGTGAGAGATTTCAATATAATTACTAAACATCGTACTGGGACATGTAGGGCAGTGCTTGTACTGTACCCGGCCTTACAGGGCTTTAAGAGGTGAAGCTGCAAGTGGGATAAGCGTCATGGCATTCAGAAAAACTCAAATTCGAAAATTGATGTAAATGAGTGGTGACCAGGGATAGCTACCCATGCTTGCCCTATTGTACCCTTTGCACTTTCGTTGTTACCTCTTGTCTGTGGGCCATGAGGGTAACTGGAAGAAAAGAAAGTGAACTCTGCCCTGTTCGCCCTGTTCGCCACCTGTAGTTTCCACTGCTTGCCATTTGCCTAATACCTGTGCAGCAAAGAATAAACTGTTGAGGTGCTAAAGGTGGGACAAGGTGTCAACCTAGTGATGTCATTTCCGCTGCTCCTAGCATCCAATTCCCTTTAGGGTTGTTGCCCATGACAAGGACATCAGTAAAATGTTCTAGAATTTCTAAAGAGCAATAAAAATGTATGTACAATATACAAGAACAACAAAGCAAATACATTAGAACGCTTATTTTCGATTGATTGGTGGAGCAGATTCCTAATACAGCAGAATTGTATAGTTTATATCACATTTGGAGACTGTAATTTATTAGCTTTCTCAGCCACAGGCGTAAGGAAAGTTGAAAGGCCCCACCGCCCCCCCCTGCAAGGTACAGCGAGGGGCCCTCGCTCCAGTCTCTGGATCTAATCCAGAACTCTCAGGCCTGAGACTGAGTACAGTGCTGTGGGGGACCCCTGCAGCTCTGCCCCCCCCGCACCACGGGGGCTGAGGGGGCCTGTGTTACACCCCTGATAGTCGGCGGCCTTGTCTGTGGAGTTTTTTTATTTTGTTTTCAATCAGTTCCTCAAGATTAGCCTTGTACTGCGTTGTAGTATAGAATTTATGTTCTAATGTTTTAATTTTAAACAGAAGTTTCATAGCATCTTTTTCTGCCGTCTTTTTTTATTAATAGAGACATAGTTAATAATAAACTCTCTAGAACTCTCTTTGAATACATCCTAAACAGTAAGAATTGCAACATCATCATTCAAATTTAGTTGCGTACATTCTTGGGTGAAATGTTTATATTGTGACAGGAAGGCAAAATCACTTAATAAATTGTTGTTGAATCTCAGTGTGAAGATTTTGGTTTATTTTGGTTTATTGTCAAAATCAGACCATACGGGTGCATGGTCAGAAATAACTACGGAACCAGTTTCTGAATTACGCAGAGCATGAGTCATATTCTTGCTGATGAATAAATAGTCAACCCTTGATTGTAAATGATGTGTTGCAGAGCGAAAAGTGTATTCTCGAACACTTGGGTTAACTAACTACCATTCATCTGTTAAACAACTTTGTGATAAAGCCCTCAGAAAAGACTTATGTGTGGCATTGGGAATTAACTTGACGAGTTAATGTCTATCTAAAAAGAAGTCAAGTATCAGATTACAATCACCTCCTAAAATCAAGTTATTAATAGGAAATTTTAGAAGTGTCTGTGATAAAGTGCACCAAAATTGGGGATCCGGACTAGTGTGACCATATACATTAAGAACAAATATCTCAATATTATCAGGTTTAAGATGAACAATGACCCATCTACCATCAGAATCCTCTTCCTCTGAGATCACGTTCATTGTGAGGTCTTTATGGCACATAATTGCAACTCCGACCTTATTGCCAAATGCCGCACAGATAAAAAAAATTCCAACTCACTGTGGCCAAAGTTTACCAATGTCTTTCTCTAATAAATGAGCTTCTTGTAGTAAAACCAATTTCCCTTCAGTGTGGAAAGATGAGTTAAGATGCTCTGCCTCTTAATAGGATTCTTTAAGCCCTTGACACTCCAAGTAATGAATCTAAGGTTCTTGTTACACAATTATGTAACTGCAAAGAACAATTCACTATTGAGGTAAACAGATAGATTCAGAGAAATAGAAGTAAGGGAATATAGATAGAAGAAAGAAAAGAGAAAGTTGAACAGTGAAAAGTAGGGAGCACAACCTCCACAGAAGGATGGGACAATAGTTCCCAGAAGAAAAACTTGAGCACCAATGGTGACAATAAAAATTAAGTCACATATGGATACCATTCAAACATGAAAACACACACCATATCAAGTGCAGGGCAGTGGGAACACTCTCAAGAAGACATGCTGAGCCCATCTCCATCTTGATTAGCGACAAAATCGGCAACATACTACAACACTCAGAATAAAAATATATAACATTTAACGAGAACTAGTATACTATAAATATCAAGAACAAACAGCACAAAGGAAAATAAATATCACTTACCTACCTTCGCATAGGACAAATGATATGAGCATGACATCAACAACACTAAAACAACTTAAATCCACTAAATATGATTCCTGGGCAACATGTAAAGACACAATGGGATATAAAGGAGTATCTGCAGAGGAAAAAAATAGATTACTTTGCATTCATCAAAACCAGGATACAGGAGGAAGATAAACAATGCGAATAAAAAGTATTTAAATAACAACTAAAATACATTAACCACTAGCATGTAGAATAATTTCTATGTTCTCCATCTGATGATGTTGCAGAAACTCTTTAATACACCAGGATCAGTAGAAGTGGCAGTTCTAACTTTGAGAGGCACTTTAAAAAAACAAGGATTTACCAATCCATATCTGTAATGTATAGCCCAAAGCTGAAGTTGAAGTCCGAGAAACTGCTTTTGTCTGGATGTGGTTGCATTGGAAATTTCTTGTGAGATATATATATATAATATTACCAGACCATTAAATAGATTTTTCGATTTTGCAGCTTTGACGATTTCCATCAGGTCAGTATATTGAAGAAATAATATAATGATGCCCTGTGGTCTAACTCTTGAAGATGAAGATACCTTTGGGCCCAATCAAATCAGTGCCCACAGCTCCCTCTGGGATACCATACAGCCGTAGGTTGTTTCTCCTATTTCTGTTTTCTATATCCTCCGTGGCCCTCTTCAGCAACTCAACATCTTTTAATAAATGTGAAATGTTGGGCACCATGTCCTCTACATCACTAAGATGTTGCTCCATACTGGATCTGCTTTGATCAAGCATATAACACCTTTTTTCCAACCGCTGCAAAGAGGCTTGGGTTTCTTGAACAAATGGTTGCAGTGATTTCAACCCGTCCATTAAGTCATTTAGTGTTAGCGACAATGGCAATTTAGGAGAGGAGTCAACATCCTTTTTAGGTCCTTTAACAGAATTTGAGACAGGTGTCTATTTAGCAATCTAAAGGAGAGAACACTTCACTCCTCATCAAAATGATTGTGCACCTTCTTATTTCTGCCCATATAAAATATGAGATGTATGTAACATTAAATAAGCACTGGCGTAATATAAGACTGATGAAAAATCCTAAATAGAGAAGAATAATCTTACAAGACAGGCTACCTTTTGTAAAGAATCATTGTATAATTGTGATCGCATTCTAGGCCCAAATACAATTGAGATGGTTGAGAAATGTCAAACAATAAGAGGAATAGAGCAAAAGTCTGTACACATTATATTTTGAGGCAGATAAAGGAGACTGGTAGATTATTGTGAGAGACAAAATGGCAGCCGTAAACTCATACGAGAATTCATTTGAAGAAAACAGCCATTTGGAAAAAATGAACAATAGGTGTAAAGCAGGCTAAAATTGCAGAACACAAATGATCTAAAATGGCAGGTATACTCCACCATGTTGCAAACAACAAAGTCAGCAATGTTCCAGCGTGAGGAGAAACAAAGTGGCAGCCGGAACAAACTGCGGTTCACAGTATGCAAATTATTATTTGTTTCTTACAGAAAGCAAGTTTCAAAAGCTCCAATTCTATGCTCTATGATGCCAGGATGGTAAAATCACCTGAGTGCTGCCCAGTTCGTCATGTTAATGTTGTGGAAATATTCCCGGTAGCCAGAGCCACGAAAGAGCCTCACTCGGGAGCCGCCATCTTCTTTGGCGCTGAGACCATGCCGCCATTCTTAGTATGCATTAATATTTATTAAACGTGATGTCTTTCTTAAAATAATGTTCTTATATTTTACAATAATTTAACTTTCATTTGCAAATTCAAGAAAAGGTTGTTCAAATAATTTGCAATTACTTAATAAATGTATATTTGTTTTAGATTTTTTAACAATACATTATATTTATTTTTATTTTTAACTAATTTGAATATTTCCATTTAACATTATTTGCAATAGGATTTTATTTTAAGTCCCTACCTCAATTATGGCAAGAAACAAATAGTGGGCAACGAGAATTCTATGATAAATGATACCAGAGTGGTTAAAAATGCAACTTACTTAGGGATAATATATCAGCTAACATGGATAACGTCGTTAAAGATAATATCGATCCCCTATTAGTTAAAATCAAACAGGACCTGTCAAAACTACACAATCTTCATCTATCTATCATTAGTAGATGCAACATTATTAAAATGCTTTTTTTTCCCAAGTTTTTTGATTTTTTGCGTGCAATTCCACTGGAATTCTCAGTTAATTGCCTGAATAAAAGAGAAGATCTTTTTTCCCGATTCATCTGGGCTTATGCCAAACCAAGAAGTGCTTACAAATTCCTTACACTACCCCGGGATAAAGGGGGATGGTCCCTACCGAATATAAGACTTTACTACTGGGCCACTACACTTTTACACAGTCTAGTACTAATACAAGAGAAGCTGAAAGATAGAGACATTGAAGAGGTTCCGACCTCCCTAAAACCTATAATAGGGAGGAAGCTTGGGGATGGGGATGGGTATGGCGGTACCTAAATGACAGCCACTAAAAAAAGTCTGCTTTAAAACACTACCAGGGGGGTTTAAAATTTTGAAGTCTGTTCAAAGAATGATAGGAGTCGGTCGCCTTAATTTTTATACACCACTTTTTAATAATCCAAATCTGCCAGAAATCTTCAAAGACCCCTTAATCAAAAGGTGGGGCTAGGTGGGATTGACAAAACTTGGAGTTTTTTTCTCTCCACTTGGTCTTGTCTCTTTCGAAAATCTTAAAGAAGGGTTCGAGATAGATTGAAGTGATTTGTAGCCCAGCCCAGTGGGATTTTGCCAATTCCAGACATTGCAGAGCCTGTGATCTATGCATAAAGTCCTTAATGCTCAGAATAATTTCGGTTTCTTGCCACTATATGTCCAATTAGTTTCCGGGCTCAGTTTTTTGTTGGCAGGTATGTTTATGTTAAAATCCCCACATAGAACTATGGGGAGCTGCCAGGCAGTAAGTTCACTATTTACATGCTCAAACGCTCCTGGATCACCCAGGGTACTGCCATAAATAGATTGAGCAAATAGTGAGTAATTCCCCATTATTTTTATGACATTATGTTATTACCTATCTTCCTAGGTGGTCCACTGATGTTTGCCTAAATTGCAGGGTAGTGTTAGATGTCAAGTTCGCAACCTCACCTGTCCGAGTGTTTTGTGTCATCCCCCCACCAACGTATAACCAAGTGAGTTTAATAAGTGCAGTTATGTCCTTTCAATGTGAGTCTTCTACATACAGAGGATATCTACCTTCACACCCACCCAGAAATTCCCCCACCCTAGCCTCCCTCATCCCACCACCTATAGCTGAGGTGATCTGACCCAGCCCGAGCCAGGGTGTTATCATCTGAGTAATCATAACATTTTTGCTCCTCGAGTCTTTCCCCCCTCAAATCACCCTCATAAGCTGCAGATATCTTAATATTTTTATCAATCATTTTCTAGATCAGTTTCTGTTAAAGAGAACGTTAGCAAGCTTCAATAGGCTGCGAGAAAAAAAGAGCCCTCTATAACTGTAATCACAGAAAATCAAGAGAAATACAAGAAAAAAGAGAAGCCAAAGAAGCCTAAAGAAGGCGATGCTTCCATGCCCTGTGATTTAGCTCTGTCTTCCATTAGATCCCACTCTCAGATCTGCCAGAGATCTCCTTTGGATATGTTTGGGCCTGAATTTCAGAGATGAAGCTGCAGGTTGTCGCCCTGAAAACAACCTTTAACCTAGCTGCATTCTGCAAGTATACTTCTGCCCCTAGCTGCTGAAAAGGGGCAAAGAATTGTCTAAGCTGCCACCTCCGTACATCGGGGGCATGAGCGAAGTCCGGTCTCATGAAGAAGCTCACTCCATCGAATTCCTTTTTTGTGGATGGCTTAGCCAAATCATAAAAAGACTGCCAGAGTAAGAAGTTTCCAAAATATGGGAGCATTGATCGTGGCTGCTCAGGAGTGGATGAGGGGCGCATTGGTGGTGTTAGGGGGAATCTGTAGGTGCGCTGGATCTCTTTGACCCAGTCCCAGGTATGCAGATCTAGAAAGGCCCCCTTTAGCAACGAGATCATGTATTTCCTGGGGTCATTCCCTTCTGCTCCTTCCGGGAACATGCCAAGAACATGAAGATTGTTGCAGCATTGTCTGTTTTCATGCTCCTCCATTTTCCACATTAGATCTTTATTATCCCCTCATGTGCATTTCCTTGTGCCTTCAGTGTGACAACATCCTTCTCCAAATTTTCAGTCTCAGTCTCCACAGAGGCCATTCTGTCTGCGAATTCCACAATTGTTCTGCCCACTTTCCTGACGGCCCCTTGCATTTTGTTTGCAGCCAGATGTGCTCTCCGGTAGACCATCTTTACCTCCTCCCGAAAGTTCTTGGTTGATTGTATGACTACTGATAAGGCAGGAACGTTCTGGCTACCAGTCCCTATAGTTTCAGATTTGCCTGCCATTGTAAGATTTCCCCCTGAACTAAGTGTTTGGTCTGAGATCGTGGTCACTTGCAAAGCTGAGTAGTCCCATCTCAAATCCCCAGTGCTTCTACATTCGGAAGTCTCGCACATCCTTCTCCTATTCCCTTTCTTTGTTAGGGATGTCTTCTGTCCTTGGGGTTTTGAGGAAAGCTCCAACCTAGTGCTCCTGTTCCAGTTCAACCCTCTTCTTCGCTGGAGGCGGTTATACTCAGGTCTGGTATTTTGGATTCATCAGTTAGGGAATAGAATTTCTCCAGGGTGTCAGGATATCTAGCCTGGAGCAGAGGGGTGTTTACAGCTTCATTTCCAACTGCATTTCCAGTTTTATTTCCAGCATCTTTACCAGCCAGGAAGCACTTATTCTCAGTTATTTCCACACTGTTTTGGAGCTTTTGCTGGCCATCTTCGGGGCCTTGGATGGATCTTGCAAGAATAGTATCTTCAGTATCTAGTGCCAAGTCTGGGGTAGAGTTTGGCTGGTGATTAGGTCTAGGTTCCACCCCTGGAGTGGATTTGGTGGCAATCATGATTTGCTCATTTTGCTCCTCTGTCCCCTTCCTTTTGTCCAAAGTCCTTTGCGCGCCTCCCACTGGTAGACCCTAGATATTGGTGATTAATGGCTGGTAGGAGACCAGGTCCCGTTTTTTTTTTAACTGAGCTTTTTTGGCTGTCTCAACTTTCTCAATTTTTTCACTTTTTCCCCCTTTCCCTTACCCCCAAGAATATCAGTCCTTTTCCACTGATTTTCAACAGTCAGCGTGGGAGGCTGGATGGCTGCAGCCAATATTGGCAGAGAAGGTTGTGCACTTTTAGCCTTAACGTTCTTCCCACCCCGTCCTGACATCCTTACTTGTAGCATACAGAGTCTAACACAATCCAGGACTCTGCAACAATGTATCTTCTGTTAGTCGCTCGGAAACGGAGATGGTGAAGGATTTCCCAGTAAAGCCCTAGAGAGCGCAGAGAGGGCTCTGATCAGCTGTTCGGTTGAAGCCCGCGGCAGGCCAGGAGACGACACCAATACCAGAGCGAGCCACGCAGATGTTGGAGCCTGGATCGGAGAGGACAGATCCCTCCCCCCACATGCTCCATGTTCATCGCATCGGCACACCGCGACGATCTCGATTCGCAGGTATTTAATTTGCGGTGCTTTAGTAGGGCATTATGTAGTTTTCTAGCTGTTCAGGGAGTCCGACCACAGGAGAGTCGAGAGTGAGATGTTACTAAGACACCAACTTGTCTCTCACACCCATGTTTCTTTTATTTCTTAATTATTTTCTTTAGCCCTCCAGTGGACCTCCGAATGCAAAATCACAGGTTTATTTGTATTTTTATTGCTGGTCTGCTGATTCTGCTGTGAGGCTTTGATCATTTCAGTGCCCCTACAGCCCCATATTCCATTCTCGTGGTGGTGTGATCTCCACAGCAGGACTGCCGTGATTATAGTTACCGAGTTGTCCTAAAACAGAGATGTGCTCCACAGCAGATGACTCTTAGGAGTTCTTCATTTTCAAATAAATGCCTCAGACTACCATCTTGTATGAGTATCATAGTATCCTCATGGGACCTGACTCCATGTTAGCACTAAAATAGATCCTCCTCTCATCTTTCAACACCTGCATTATATCTAGATTCAACCTATCCATAGTCCACCCAGAGCTAATCTGCATATTTGAGAACCTAACCTCTAACAAAATGGCTGCATGATATGAACAGTGAACTGGGATAGGCCTGACCTCATTAACCTTGGGTACCAGTGACTTTTCTATTACAAATAGTCAACCCTGCTGGAGCTCTGATATTTATTACTAAAGAATGTGTATCCCCTATTATCCCCAGCCTTTTTCCGCCACACGTCACACGTTAGAAATCTAACATCAGATTCTTCAAGGACTGCCTACCTTTATATGCCCTTCCACTCGCCTGCGTGATGGCCTACTCAAGATTGCCTCCAAGCATACATTAAATACCCAAATCATTATGGGAGGGGGAAGCCCAACACATGTTCCCCCAGGTCATGCAAAGGAAAGTCATCATCACAGTTTAGACCATAGAAACTCACACATGTAAAACTAAACTGACCTACCCTGAGGCTACCAATAATCCACCTGCCTGAGCAGTGAGTTTTGAGATCTACTATATTTATACTGGCATTTCTCCTAATAATCAGAGCTACACCCTTTGTGGGGAAGGACTGATCTGAGCACATAACCTGATGAATCCATACTTGACCCCTGAAAAGGTCCTTATATTCCCCTGCCAAAAGGTGCAGCTCCTGGAAGACTTTAATATGAGCCTGACAATCCTTCCAATAATGACAAAGTAATCTTTGTTTTTTTGCCTGCTCAATATGCCTGCACTTATCCATTTCCTTGTTCACATGACTTTGAGCATGGCCGGGAACCTCAACTGAGACCTCGCTCCCAGCTTCTGTAATTTCCCCATCTTCTGGCCCAGCTCCCACTGCCGCTGTTCGGTGGCCCTACATATGTCCAAGTTAATTCTACATGTAAAACCCTCTCAATCCAACTTCCCCTGTCTCAAAGCTATACTCACAATCAATTCCATGATGCTATACGAGAGGAAATTGATAGAGATCTTCCTTGGTTTACTTCAGGTTACTAACCATTTGAAGTTGTCCGTATAGATCTTTTTTATCCCTCTCTCCAAATCCATGTCTTGCTTACCCTTAAGGAGCCCCCACTTAACCCCTTAATTGCTGCCGTCGGCCAACGGTCGTCACGGCCACTACCTCCCCAGTGCTGCGCACGACCGTTGGACGTCCATTCAGCACTAGTTCCAATGGACAGCGCAGCACTGGGGAGGTTTATTTACAAGCTCTAAAGGGGTTAAAGAGATTCATAACAAAACACTTCAGGTCATACCCTTCAGTTGTCTCAGGGATGGTGAGGATACTCAGTCATCTTGTAGGGTTTGATTCTGCCACATGAGGTGCCTTTAGATTGTTGGAGCTCTTTTTAACCTCTTGGTCAAACCTTTCTACATTCATTTCCAGCTCCTTAGTCCTTTCACAGATTTCGACTAGCTTTACCTCAAGGGCATGACATTCTACCTGAATCCCCTTCTGAATACGATTGGATGTTGCAAAGCCCCTTTGCATTTCCTGATGCAAATCTATTAAGATGTGCTTGAGTGTTTCTTGAGCACCTGGAGCTCCTGCCTGAACTACAAAGGGCACACTATCCTGTTCAGATCGTTCTTACTGGCCCTTCCCTCAAGTCTGAGTCTGCAAGACCGTTTAAAGGTGGTATAGGTTATTTGTTGGAACTCCATACACTTCTACATCATGCTTCTTCTCCTGTGTGATACCCGAGGCAGGGTGAAATAGCCCATGGCTTTGTGCCTTCTGTGGTGCAAATGTATGATCCACACCCTAACTAGGTGTATCTCTGGGGCCATCATTATGGGTGGCAACATCCTGGGCAGAGGGTCCCTGCATGACCCCCACCATCTTCCCCTCCCCAGACTTCCTGTGGCCCTCCTTATTGCCAGTCATGATCTTAAAGATGGAACTGAGGAAGGCTATACGGACTTTGTAGAAAACAGATCCAGGGGAATTGGTTGATGTTGTTTCCTGACAATGGACCTCAGAGGCCCCCCTCTTGATTCTACAACTGCCCCAATAATAAGAAGCTGCACCCTTTAAGGGGGATCTGATACAGCTGAGCTCTCTAACAACCCTCAATACTCATCCCACTTAACCCAGGAGCAACTTCATTCTAAGTCTCGCGGTGTTATGGGTGGGGCCCATAACACAGCGAGTCACACATACACGCACCACACTGCTCCCGAGTCAGTGAAAAAGAAGGCGAGCCGCTGGTTAGCGGGGTACCTAGAATTTACACTTTATACATTATATAGATTTATAACTTTTATTTATCATGCTAACTTGAAAATAGGACACCAATGCATCAAGTTACTCCGCTATTTGGTTGAAGGACCAAGCTAGTAGAAGTCAGTTGATGGTGATTAAGACTGGCTCAATCACAGTAAATCCTATACCTTTTAGCATTTCTTATTTTGTCATGACATTTGTCTAAAATAAAACAAATAGACTTGAGTTTTAAAATGTTTAATATTTTATCTACTTCATTTGAGAAAGGAAATTTAGCAATTTATTTAGACAAGTAAAACTTTAAGCATTTATTTAGTACATATTAAAGAAGTGAAAATCAGAAAAGAATATTACCCATTTGTCATAAGCGAATGACAGAGTCACAGAGGTTACCAAAGCTGTCTCTCTATTCTCTTCAATGCCTCCCTTCCAAAATACAAATTCTGCAATCGATCATCTTCTCTGCTCCATCAAAGTTAAAGTCCAAAAATATTTCAAAGTCTCTAGCACCATAAAATTGTCCAAACTGACAGCATGTCGTGGTGCAAAATAAAATCCGTGGAGCCAACCTTTTTTTTTCTCTTTCACACAGACTCTTTTATACCCTTTTTCTCTAACTATCTAACTTAAGATTGAAACTTTTAGGGTCCACAGTTCTTTGCATGCATCCCCGCAGTCTCCCAGGCTATTTTCACCTTCCCAGGCCGATGTGAAGATGACTTAATAGTGAGGTAAAATAATTTAAGCATTCATTGGATTATTTGTAACTTATTTTCTTTTGTTTAAATGGGAAGAAACAAGAACATCAACATAACCTGCAGCACATCGAGTTCAGCCATATTCACTATACAGGTAAGGTATCTAAAGTGGCGTCATCAGACAGGAGAGTTCAGTAAGCCATAAGCAGTTCTGGATAAAACTGTCTGCCTCATGATTCAAGTGATAGGTAGTACAGACTGAAAATAATCTATGCCACCAAACCATTCAGAAACAGCAGGAGCAGTGGTGCACAGCAAGTGTCCCTTTCCACCACCACATAAATCATCATCAACAAATGTTTATACCCCCTCCTCCGGTGACCATCCATAACTAGATGGATGCCAAGTATGAGACTCTTTAGAATTTGTGCTAATGGAATAACAATCACCTCTTGCAAAGTGCAATGGATTTGCGTCCAATGTGCCTGGATTGCTGAGCAATCTCAAATTACATGTAGACGCAGCCTACTGCCATGTTACATCTCAGACCTAAGGGATTCATTCACAGGTGCATTTTATACAGACTGTATGAAAACATTTGAACTGTATTAGCAGCATCCTGGCTGAGATTGATGTGCAGCTGCTTTGGCTTCCAGCCAATCCTCATTGTCTATCTCACCCAGGTCCCTAACAAATATATCTCTGAGAGCTACTAAATTGTCAGGAGTGGTTACTACAAAGAGTGTGATACAGCCTGGAAAGCCCGTTCTATATAATCACTTCCAATGTCAGTTTACATTCCACCAGATGAAAATCCTGGATGGGATTCAGTCTGTCTTTGCAACCCTCAAGTGCATGCCTGAGATTCAGGGAATTAAAAAATTGTGACCGTATTCTATTAGGTCAAATTTCCTGGCAAAGTCTTCGTATGATTTCATATGTGTGGACATACAGACATTTCCTACCTTGGAGCTGCCTTTATTATCTCAGGCTTGGAACCCTTTAAAGTAAAGGCAGGTGTGATCCAATCACCTCTCTCTAGCATTGTTTTCCTTGTAAGTGTCCCACCCCAGGTGGTCTATTCAAAACATTGTACCAACTCTCTATGGGTATTTTGGTAATAGGGACAACGATTGTCAGATCAGCTCTACCACCAGTAGTTAATGGGGAACATTTGAGCCACTCACTAATAAAGCTTAAGAAACAAAATTTCCATCCCCAATTTATACTCCAACTCTGAGCACTGACTCTTAACCACTTTCAAAGGGCCCTACAATCAAGGCCAACAAAAGAGAGTGCAATGGGAAGTGCTGCATTGTTCCCCACTCAATGCGGAATTGGGTCTATAAAATGCCACTAGTTGAAACTTTGGCTCAGGCAGAGGAATAAAGCATCTTCACATATGCCCTAAACCAGGGACTACAGTTTCTTTTCTCCAGTGTTTAGTGGAGAACTGACCAGGCGAATGAGGCGAATGCTTTGTCAAATTGTATTAAGACTAAAGCGGTGGTCACATCAGCTTTGTCAAGATTAGCCAGGATTACTTGTAGTCGCCTAAAACAGTGTTGGGTCCCTCTCTGTGGCATGAAATAATTCTGTTCCAGGTTGACTATGGATCTTATAATGTTGACAGTCTGTTGGCCAAGATGTTTGTCATAAACGTCACCTCAGTATCAATCAAACATATAGGCCTGTAGGAGGCACAGTCGGTTGGGGATTCACCAGGTTTGGGAATAACCACAATGGTTGTCCCCCCCCAGTGATCATATGGCCATGTGTTATTCCTGAAACATGTCTATGAATCAATTGTGGGGGGGGTTGGATCACTTGTCCTGCTAACCTGGGTTATCAGGTTGCTGGGATGTCCCGTGGTAAAAAACCCTCATACACGTGAGTGGGTATCTTTGTTGGTAGCGGTATATCTTGGTTCTCCGCTATCACACTCTCGTGTCTGCATAATCACGGGGTTAGTTGGTATCCTTCCTCCGCCAGGAGGTAGTAACCCGAGGTTAAAAGCAGTAGTGTCCAGTGACAAGTGGTGAATGTGATTATTAAAATAACTCGGACAGCCAGAGTGAATATTTATTATTCCGGATTCGAGTTTGTGGTGAAAATATGGACAGATATGCGTCAGGAGAATTATTAGGATTCTCGCGCTATCAATTTTCTTGGAGTTAAAAGGTCGACTAGTTTCAGCCCTAGTTGCCTGGGGGGTCGGTGGGCTTTCTTCAAGACCGGGTGATGTATGTGTGGCAAAGCGACATGTTAGTCCTTTGCTGGTTGAAGGTCAATGTTGTGCCTGTGAATATAAACAATGAGGGTGACCTCGGTGAGGGTGATGGGACTTCTATACAGTACGTACTGTGCAAATTAAAAACGATCAATACTTGTACACTCACCAATTACTGCTGGCAGTTGCCACATACTCATGGACCTGGTAACTAGTCTGTAGTTTTGTCCTGTTTTGTTTGTTGGCTATACCCGGGGCTCTTAATTGCTAAAGTCGTAGAAGGTTAACACACGGTTAATGTTTAAATATTAAGTGCCGTTATGTCTACGATGTGTCTATAGTAGTGTACATGTGTGATTATTCTGTGACAATCATTCGACACTTTCACATACCTCCGCGCACTCCGTTCTGCGCTTCCACGGGTAACAGGGAGTCTGGGGGAAAAGGGCTCTTTCTAAAAATAGTAATGATGAGGGGTAACAGATTAGTTTTCAGGGTGTACTTATCTGTAGGCGCCATTAGAGCTCCACTCACGATGTTACCTGTAGCTCCACGCTTCCCGCACTACTTGTGCTGACTCTGCCGTCCTGTACCCGGTAGAGTTAGTTCACTTCCGGGGTTATTTTATCTTCTGTAATTATAGAGCTGGAAAAAAAACTCTACTACTCTCTCCTGCGTCGGTGGGTGTGTTTCAGTGAGAAAATGTTCAAGAAGGAAATTTGTCGACAATTCTCATCAAGGAATTTAATTTAATGGCGTAAGTTCTAAACTCATTTAATTCAGTACGGTCGACTATTCACTTCAATACTGTGTATGTATTCATCTGTTCAAACTGGCCCACGGAATATTGTCGTTCAGACCTCGCACATCAGTCCCAAGTCTGTGTACCCACCTCTGTTCTTTTTCGAACAGTATCCGTTCCGCATTGTGGTCTTTGATTTTCAAGGTTTCGAGAATTATCCATTGCAGATTATTCACTGTATGACCTTGTTCTAGATAATGTGTGGCCATCTTGGTCGTTGTTTTACGACATTTAACATTACTGCGGTGCTCGCAGATTCTTTGTTTTGCCTTGCGGCATGTCATGCCTATGTAATTGAGATTACAAGGGCACGTGATCATGTAAATTGCATGTGTTGTATTGCAATTAGTGTGGTTCTTTAGAGTCCATTTTAGGTGCGGGAGGAGTTGTATTTCTTTTGTGGGTCTGGTTAGTGGGCAGACCGAGCATGATCCACATGGGAAATGTCCTGTGATGGGCGGGAGATTCCAAAGGGTACTTTGATTCTGCGGTGTGGTCAGTCTGGGTCTGGTGTGGACTAGGAGGTCTTTCAGATTTCTGGTTCGCTTGTTGGCAAATCGTGGTTTAGGCCAGGAGATGCTTGCAGAAGTTAAGATGCGCCAGTGTTTGTTTATTATTTTCTTTATTTTGTTTGAGGCTGGGCTGTATGTTGTGACGCATGTGAGCAGGTCTTCTTCAGTGGCCCTGTTGGTTGTTTCCAACTGTGCCTCCCGATTTTGATTTCTGGCTCTCTTTTTACATATAGTGATCACCTTTTTAGGGTATTGTCGTGCTTCCAGTTTTTTGCAGAGGTCATGTGCTTGTGCCTTATAGTCGTCGATCTTGCTGCAGTTCCTCCGTAAACGGAGGAACTGACTGTAGGGCAGATTCTCCCTCAGGGGACGCGGGTGGTAACTGTTAAAAGATAAGAGACTGTTCTTTGCTGTGGGTTTGAAGAAAGTTCTGGTATGCAGGTGGTCCTGCTCAACCTAAATTGTTATGTCCAGAAAGTCCAGGTTTTTCTTATCGGCAGTGTATGTAAATTTTAACCATTCATCCTGAGCGTTCAGCCATGTGTGGAAATTTAACAGACTTTCCATGTCGCCTTCCCAAATGAGGAGTATGTCATCTATGTAACGCTTCCAGAAATGGATTTGATGTTGGTAAGGGTTGTCTATGTTGTTGATGACCGTTTGCTCGAAGTTGCTGACATAGAGCCCTGCCACGCTCGGGGCAAATGTACTGCCCATCGAGGTTCCATGGCATTGTCTGTACAGGGTTGTCTCATATTCGAAATAATTTTCGGTCAGTGCAAGTCTGCAGCACTCCAGGACAAAGTGACGAGGGGTTTTAAAATGCCAATCCATATTGAAGAGTAGGTTCTCTAGGGTATTCAATGTCTTCTCTTGTGGCAAGCTCGTGTAGAGACTTTCTACATCCATCCCTACAAGGATCATAGTGCTTTCCGAGTAGGTTACTTCTGTTAAGTGATTTAGGAGATCTCTGGTGTCCTTCAAGTAGGTTGGAGTCTTTTGTACGAGGGGTTTCAGATACTCATCGGCAAATTGAGAGAGAGGTTCTAGGACAGACCCTATGCCGGAAACAATGGGTCTGCCTGGTGGTGGGAAACGCGCTTTGTGCGTTTTAGGTAGAGAGTAAAAATAAGGTGTCCTGGGTGTCTTGGTCACCAGGAACTCACTCTCTTTTTTTGAAATCCAACCGTTGATTTCGGCTTCCTCTACCATCAAGGCAACTGTTCATTGTAGCCTGGGTGTTGGGTCAGTTGTTATGATCTGGTAGTATTTCTGGTCTGCTAAGAGATCCTGGCACTGTTTATGGTACCCTTCTTTCATGAGGAGAACTACTCCTCCCCCCTTGTCCGCCGGTTTGATTACGATTTCGTCATCGTTCTTCAGTTCATACAAGGCCTTTTGTTCTGTCTTAGTCATGTTTTGGAACGGTTTTTCAGTGTGTTCGCCCAAGTTGTCTAGTTCCTTCATTACAGCCTGCTCGAATGTTATGATTTCTATTGGTACTTGAGAGTTCATGGGACAGAATTTCGATTTGTGCCTCAGTGATGTGTCTCCATCTGCTGTTGGTTGTACTTGGTCTTTGAAAAAAGCTTTTAGTTTCAATTTTCGGCAGAATTCTGATATTTCACATTTTGTCTTAAAAGTGTCTAAAGTGGGTGTAGGTACATAGCCCAAGCCTTTGTTCAGGACTTTTATTTGGTCTTGAGATAATGTTTTTTCTGTTAAGTTGACGATGAGGGAGTTGTGCTCGGTCCTGCCTTCACTTTCGTGACACTCCTGGTCTCCACCTGTCTTGTCTGGTCTGACCACGTTACCCCTGTTCGTCTTTGTTTCTGGGGTGCACGCCCCCCCCCTAAAAAAGGAAGACGTTGGTTGAAATTTTGTCCTGATTGTTGCTGAGGTTGGTGTGCCATTGGGGGTGGCCCATGGAAGAAGGGATTCATCCATCCTTGGAAGTGGGGGTTGAATTGTTGAAAAGGGATTTCTGGTGGGCCCATCTGGTAGTGTGGCCACATCTGGCGTCCTCTACGGTTTCCCCTTCTGTTCTGATTTCCCCTCCTAGTGAAGTTGGGGTATTCATCCCCACTTGAGTCATTACTGTCTCTTGATGAAACGCTGTTGGTACCGTAATTGGAGGCATTGTCATTGCTCTTAAAATCTTTGCTGCTATACGGGTGGATCCGTTCAATAGAGAATCTTTTTCATTCTTTGGCTAGTTTCTGTAATTTAGACTGTGTGAGGAACTCTTGTGTGTCACTCATCTCTTTGTTTATATCGTCCAACTTTTTTTTAAAGACTGTGATATGTACCATATTATTTAATTGGGATTCAATCACTTGTATTTTAATAGTTAATTCATCTGTGAGTCTGGTGGCTGTTTTGATGATGAGTACTAGGTAATCTCTAGTGCACTTCCACGATATTGCAGACCAGTCTTTGCGGAATGCTAGATCTCTGAGGAACCTGACTCAAACCCTGGCTAACACCGATGAATGGGACGAATTATCTGAACTAAAGAAGGAACAGGTCAGAACAGCAGTTCATGGGATCATCATGACAGAGTACCTAAGGGTCAATGCGGCACCGAGAGGCCTCTGGGTGACCAATTCACCACGCAATTTCCTCAAAGATCTAAGGCAGAACAAAAGGCCTTGTATGAACTGAAGAACGATGACGAAATCGTAATCAAACCGGCGGACAAGGGGGGAGGAGTAGTTCTCCTCACGAAAGAAGGGTACCATAAACAGTGCCAGGATCTCTTAGCAGACCAGAAATACTACCAGATCATAACAACTGACCCAACACCCAGGCTACAACGAACAGTTGCTTTGATGGTAGAGGAAGCCGAAATCAACGGTTGGATTTCAAAAAAAGAGAGTGAGTTCCTGGTGACCAAGACACCCAGGACACCTTATTTTTACTCTCTACCTAAAACGCACAAAGCGCGTTTCCCACCACCATTGTTTCCGGCATAGGGTCTGTCCTAGAACCTCTCTCTCAATTTGCCGATGAGTATCTGAAACCCCTCGTACAAAAGACTCCAACCTACTTCAAGGACACCAGAGATCTCCTAAATCACTTAACAGAAGTAACCTACTCGGAAAGCACTATGATCCTTGTAGGGATGGATGTAGAAAGTCTCTACACGAGCTTGCCACAAGAGAAGACATTGAATACCCTAGAGAACCTACTCTTCAATATGGATTGGCATTTTAAAACCCCCCGTCACTTTGTCCTGGAGTGCTGCAGACTTGCACTGACCGAAAATTATTTCGAATATGAGACAACCCTGTACAGACAATGCCATGGAACCTCGATGGGCAGTACATTTGCCCCGAGCGTGGCAGGGCTCTATGTCAGCAACTTCGAGCAAACGGTCATCAACAACATAGACAACCCTTACCAACATCAAATCCATTTCTGGAAGCGTTACATAGATGACATACTCCTCATTTGGGAAGGCGACATGGAAAGTCTGTTAAATTTCCACACATGGCTGAACGCTCAGGATGAATGGTTAAAATTTACATACACTGCCAATAAGAAAAACCTGGACTTTCTGGACATAACAATTTACGTTGAGCAGGACCACCTGCATACCAGAACTTTCTTCAAACCCACAGCAAAGAACAGTCTCTTATCTTTTAACAGTTACCACCCGCGTCCCCTGAGGGAGAATCTGCCCTACAGTCATTTCCTCCATTTACGGAGGAACTTCAGCAAGATCGACGACTATAAGGCACAAGCAAATGACCTCTGCAAAAAACTGGAAGCACGACAATACCCTAAAAAGGTGATCACTATATGTAAAAAGAGAGCCAGAAATCAAAATCGGGAGGCACTGTTGGAAACAACCAACAGGGCCACTGAAGAAGACCTGCTCACATGCGTCACAACATACAGCCCAGCCTCAAACAAAATAAAGAAAATAATAAACAAACACTGGCGCATCTTAACTTCTGCAAGCATCTCCTGGCCTAAACCACGATTTGCCAACAAGCGAACCAGAAATCTGAAAGACCTCCTAGTCCACACCAGACCCAGACTGACCACACCGCAGAATCAAAGTACCCTTTGGAATCTCCCGCCCATCACAGGACATTTCCCATGTGGATCATGCTCGGTCTGCCCACTAACCAGACCCACAAAAGAAATACAACTCCTCCCGCACCTAAAATGGACTCTAAAGAACCACACTAATTGCAATACAACACATGCAATTTACATGATCACGTGCCCTTGTAATCTCAATTACATAGGCATGACATGCCGCAAAGTAAAACAAAGAATCTGCGAGCACCGCAGCAATGTTAAATGTCGTAAAACAACGACCAAGATGGCCACACATTATCTAGAACAAGGTCATACAGTGAATAATCTGCAATGGATAATTCTCGAAACCTTGAAAATCAAAGACCACAATGCGGAACGGATACTGTTCGAAAAAGAACAGAGGTGGGTACACAGACTTGGAACTGATGTGCGAGGTCTGAACGACAATATTCCGTGGGCCAGTTTGAACAGATGAATACATACACAGTATTGAAGTGAATAGTCGACCGTACTGAATTAAATGAGTTTAGAACTTACGCTATTAAATTAAATTCCTTGATGAGAATTGTCGACAAATTTCCTTCTTGAACATTTTCTCACTGAAACACACCCACCGACGCAGGAGAGAGTAGTAGAGTCTTTCCTCCAGCTCTATAATTACAGAAGATAAAATAACCCCGGAAGTGAACTAACTCTACCGGGTACAGGACGGCAGAGTCAGCACAAGTAGTGCGGGAAGCGTGGAGCTACAGGTAACATCGTGAGTGGAGCTCTAATGGCGCCTACAGATAAGTACACCCTGAAAACTAATCTGTTACCCCTCATCATTACTATTTTTAGAAAGAGCCCTTTTCCCCCAGACTCCCAGTTACCCGTGGAAGCGCAGAATGGAGTGTGCGGAGGTATGTGAAAGTGTCGAATGATTGTCACAGAATAATCACACATGTATGCTACTATAGACACCTCGTAGACATAATCGGCACTTAATATTTAAACATTAACCGTGTGTTAACCTTCTACGACTTTAGCAATTAAGAGCCCCGGGTATAGCCAACAAACAAAACAGGACAAAACTACAGACTAGTTACCAGGTCCATGAGTATGTGGCAACTGCCAGCAGTAATTGGTGAGTGTACAAGTATTGATCGTTTTTAATTTGCACAGTACGTACTGTATAGAAGTCCCATCACCCTCACCGAGGTCACCCTCATTGTTTATATTCACAGGCACAACATTGACCTTCAACCAGCAAAGGACTAACATGTCGCTTTGCCACACATACATCACCCGGTCCTGAAGAGAGCCCACCGACCCCCCAGGCAACTAGGGCTGAAACTAGTCGACCTTTTAACTCCAAGAAAATTGATAGCGCGAGAATCCTAATAATTCTCCTGACGCATATCTGTCCATATTTTCACCACTAACTCGAATCCGGAATAATAAATATTCACTCTGGCTGTCCGAGTTATTTTAATAATCACATTCACCACTTGTCACTGGACACTACTGCTTTTAACCTCGGGTTACTACCTCCTGGCGGAGGATGCATACCAACTAACCCCGTGATTATGCAGACACGAGAGTGTGATAGCGGAGAACCAAGATATACCGCTACCAACAAAGATACCCACTCACGTGTATGAGGGTTTTTTACCAAGGGACATCCCAGCAACCTGATAACCCAGGTTAGCAGGACAAGTGATCCACCCCCCCCCACAATTGATTCATAGATATAACGTTCCAAGGAAAGTGGTTGGATCCAACTCTTTTTTCCTTCTCCCCACCTTTTGATTCATGAGATTCCTGAAACATGGCCTTCAAAGATTCTTCTAGATTGGTACCATTTTAAAAATAAACTCTAAAGGGAAGCCGTTTGGACCAGGAGGTTTCCCGGATGGCATCTGCGCGATCAAGATTTCATACTTTAATATTGGAAGATCCAGATCCACCCAATCGAATCTCTGGAGTTTTAGCACAGGTATACCATTAATGATAGCCTGGCACCCTTTAGGCTCTCCCGTGTGTTATCTCGACCGGGAAGTGATCAGAGAGTCATCTGGGGAGTATATTAGTGCTCATAGCCTGCAGTGGTTCCACCGCTGGTAGAAAAATGTAATTCAATTTGGAGTGGAACTTCCGCTCTGTGGAGAAGAATGTAAACTTGTTTTCTGCAGGTTGCATTAATCGCTTAACATCACTCAATCATAGCACGGCATCTCAGCAAGGGAGTGTTGTCTGCTGCATGCACAGGATCCATCATAGTGTTAAAGTCGCCACCCATTAGCAGCATACAAGTAGGGGCCGTCGACATCAGCCCATTAAGGGCCTGTAGTATTCACTGTATTAGGCAGGTGGAACTGGCGATAGTCCACGGGAGACCCTCAACCTGGCCTAAGGCTGCCACATATCGCCTCATAGCATTGCTGCATACCTCCCTCACCATCAGTGGGAGTACCTTGAGCAGAAATATAGCTATCCCTCTGAAACCCTTTGTGAACCCAGAATGAGTGCCCAGTAATCGGCACTGGGTTCACAGTTAGCATATTTCCTGTTAGAGTTTCACTCTCAGTACTTGTTGTTTTAACAAATTGTAGTACAGCTTCTCTTTTTACCTAGTTGTTCAGGCCTTGATGATCCATGAAAGAACTTTAAGAGCCACCAATGTGTATCTGTTCAAAACTCAAGAGGTCCAGAGTTTTTGAGTGTGTCTCTCTTACACAAACTAAGTGAAAACTGATATAGCCTTGGAGTCTCTTTTGGACCCCTCCTTTTTCTAGAAACCAATGTGCCTGCGCCTGCACATTAAATGCCCCCTAAAGTGATGTCCCACCATGTCTGTTAAGGCCTTCGTGTGCTGCTATTGAGCAATAACCAACGAACCCAAGCCGCCAATTTTCCCCCACCCAATACTTCCCAACATGAATCATCTGTCGCCCTTACAAGTAAATATCTAGACTTCAACTTCAGTTGCGTGCAATGTCGGTCTCGATGTTAAATGGTATTGTTATGTGGTCAAATATACAGTTTCATCACCATTGGCCAACGCCCGGATGCCCCACCACCAGGACATGTTATGCACCTTTATGTGGCGAGTGCCAATTCTGTGACACTCTTTGGGCATCATGCTGCGTTTCGTTCCATGTTTGCCAACGTCACTGCAACCAGCAGAAATGGAGAGTCGGCCGCTCTGTTTTATGTTGTTTCTAGCCCAGGCGGTGTCTTCTTCTGCTGCGCCATCTATCTTCTTTCAGATGCACATGGGCCCCTGCCCCTGAGGAACTGCTCTCCCCAGAACCAGAGATACCAGGTCGTTTGGTGCATACAATTAATATTTGCTGGATATACCAACATATACCGCAGTTTCCCCTCTCTCAGTTTTGATTTTACTTCCTTAAAGGAATTTCGCTGTTGCTGCACACTTTCAGTATAGTCCCTGAAAATTAGTATCTTGGATGAATGAATTAATAAGTTTATTTGCACAAGTTAAACCATTGCATTACAAAGAAATAAAAAGATTTTCTTGTGTAATATATAAGAATAAAACGTTAGAAAAATGTGATTATTAGGTGCCAGCAATTGTCTCGGGTCTTGTTTTTAGGTTTGCGCTATGGCCAATCCCCCGGGAGGGTACCACCACCCAGGATGTTCACAGTTCCAGGGCTACTTTTTGTTAACATTCCTCTCATTTAGGGGGGCGTGGTTTGGACGCCGAGGAAGATGGCGGTGTAGAGCGTCTCTCCTCCCGTGAAGCGATCCCACATCAAAGTTTGGAACGCTTCTTCCCAGCTAAACCTGAGATGTAAGAGCTGATTTGCAAATCGGAGCACAAGCGGAATGCAGTGAGCCATTTTTCAGGAGCGGGGCTGCCCGAGAACCGGCAAAGCTTCGAGCGAGAATCCGGACCGCCCCCAGCCGTGAAGTCGACGAGGAAGCGAGCGCGGGATGCCGCGCGGACGGCGAGGCGTTCTAAATGCCCAGGAAGACAACGCTGATCTGAGGAACAATGAAGGTCTGTAGGCCTGAGGGCTCAAACTTGTCCTGGGGCTACAGTGCTGCCGAGTGTCAGACGGGTGAGTACTTTACGATCTTTGACCAGCCCGCTATGCTAACGCTCCGGGCTTCCAGTACCTTTACTAAGATGACGGCCGCCATCTCCACGACTGCCTAACACGGCCCTCTAACGTTTCTAATACCGGCTAACCAGTCAATGGGCAGTACTGGCACCAGTTAGTAATGCGCTGACACGCAGATTTCAACCAGCGACGAGGGTCTGGCGAGCATTTAGCGAATGAGTGGCACACATGAATCTCTGTTAGGCAGTGCCTCCCCCATGACGCCACGTGTCCTATCGGCCATAAATGATCTCCTGCAGCATCCTGTGGCAAGCCCAAAGTCAACACCGAGGGTGTTTCTTAGAAGCTCCGTGTTTTATGAACTGGCCAACTATGCACACAGAGGTTGTGTAGCTCCCCACACGTACCTGCTCTCCACGTGTGACGCAGAAGCGAAAAGATTGTAACCTAGAAGACAGGTCTTTTCAAATTTCGTCAGGCGCTAAGTCACACACAGCGTTTCAAGATACCGGATCTCACTTTCTTTGCCTAAAAGAAATGACGTCCCTGCGCTAATCAATCTATCTAACCTTCAATTCACATCACAGGGGGACGCCTTTCTAAGCTGGTCTATGCTATGCTGTGGGCTTTATTTCAAGATCTATGACAGGACGCTCCCAGTTGCGATGAGAGACTTCTCAAGTTCTTAATAATATCACAATAGGCAGTTGTGCGTGACGACTACACGGGCCATATAGGGACATTGATCAAGTCCACTCCACGTGCCTGTAGCGACAACTCCCACGAAGCAACGCTTAAGATCCCGAACAGTCACAATGGACACCAAAGAGCAAAATACCCTGAAAAGGGTGAAATCCGACCACTCGAATCCGGGTCACCTATCAAAACCAAGAAAGTCACCACCGACGCAATAGACATGATCCTAAACAGATTAGATGAAGTTAAAGATTTGGCCGAAGCAACTAAGGAGGAAGTAGTGGCAATTCGTCAAGATATTAGGGACACTAATGCACGTCTGGCGGAGACAGAATCCAAGATTAGCCGACTTGAGGATATTGAAGTCAAAACATGTGCGGCTCTGAAACACCTACACATTTCCTCGGACCAAACCACAAGAAAGTTGGGCGAATTGGAGGACAGAAACAGGAGAGGGAACCGGCGCATTTTCGGGGTTCCGGAGGGATCTGAGGATTCGCAGGGATCCTGTGTTCAATTTTTGGAGTCGTGGTTTGCTTAGGCCACAAATTTGACCTTCGTCAATCCTCTGGAGTTTGACAGAGCACATAGAGTACCGGGGAGGATCACCAAGACACAAAAAGGCCCCAGACCCATCGTCTGTAAGCCACTACGTTATCAACACGTGGAACAAATCCTCGCCTTTGTCCGGAAACACAACCATATTCTATGGAAGGACGCAAAGATCTACATCTCACAGGACTATAGCAAAGAAACAGTAGAAAAGAGGAAAGCGTTTCTGGCCCTGCGCCCACAATTAAAGTCCGGCAAAATATAGAGTGATTGTCCGTGGGCTCCTCACATCTTTACGGACCCCATGAAACTTAAACGTATGCTCAATGATTTGGAGGAGCGTGACATGGACACCAATAATCCCGACAATATGGCGGCCCTGGCCTCTGGATACAAGTGAACACTTTTGGTATAGGCTGCCTATGGTTTGACCCTATTATTCGCACTGATTCACCAGATCTGTAGGTCTGGTGACTGCTCGGCTAGGGTCTTACATTCGAGAGCCTCTCCTGCTATTGAGAGCTATGCCCTAGTGCATTGCTCTGGGTCAAAACTTTCAGCGAATCATTGTGCTCTTGACTCCTTGATGTTGCATCTGTTTGTAATACCAGTTACTAGGTTGTCTAAAATGTGTGGTACTGCCGCCTTTTCTCAGTTGTGTTAAGATTGTTGGAGGAGGGCTCAACTGTTGATAGTAAATCACTCTTTTTTATGCATCACCTCTCTTTGGATTTTAGGAAACCCCAGAACAGAGAGTCTGGTGTCAAATCACTCCACAATGGCTTCCTTTCGATTTCAAGATTATCTCGTTTGATGTTCTATTTGTAAAGATCGGTTGAATAGCCGGAACTATGGTTCCATGGTTGAGTTACGCTGCTCATGGTTCTAAAAGGTATAGCATACAGTTCAATGCTTCAGAAGGTTGTTCCAATGTTTACGCAATATTAACATTGGCGGGAGGGAATACTGCGGTTTTCCTCAAGTCACCATGCTTACTGATTGTGGTAAGGGTGGGTGGGGTGGGGGGAATGGGGGGCTAAGGGAGGGTATGTGTTGTATGATCTGGTTCTTATTTTCACTTTCGTTTTCATATTTCTTCTTTGTTTGGACAAGATGTGTCATTTGTATGCCATCCCTATGTGCTTTCACATCTGCTCGAGGCCTTAGTCAGCCAAGTGCCACGCACAACAAGAAGGGGGATACCCTCCCCTTTGTGCTGCATGGAGCACAATTCTCTGAGGTTTATAATGCTCTTATAATGTTCGTATTAACTTGAAATGGTGCATCCTACACTTAACACGCCGCTCGGGGCGGCTTCCTTGGACAAATTAAAAATCTTGTCCCTGAATGTAAAAGGTTTAAATCAACCCATAAAAAGACAGAAGATATTGGACTATGTGCGCAGACAAAAAGGCGATATTGTGCTATTACAAGAGACCAAACTAGACATGAAACAATTTTACACGCTACGGAATAGGTTCTATTCTGAGGTGGTGGGTTCAGAGGCAATAGGTAAAAAGAACGGAGTGTTGATACTATTAGCGAGAAAATCCAAGATAGAACTATTGTCTTCATCAGCTGATGAAAAAGGTAGATGGGTCACAGCCAAACTTGCCAGAGACAACACAGAATTCTACGTCACCAATGTCTATGCACCTAATACTAGCGACCTAAACTTTTGGAAGGGACTAGTGAAACAGATCGAGACTATCCTTGACTCGGCCGTACGCTTACTGGCCGGAGATTTTAATCTCCCACTTGACCCTGTTACAGACAGAAAACAACAGTGGAAAATTCCCAAATAAACAGCACCTAGTCAGAATTTCTCCCAGATTTTACTTATTGGGCCCACCCTCTGGTCCTAGGGGCGGTATGTGTGCACACTCCAAAAATACCCACTGTTACAGTATAGGTTCAAAACATGAACTAAGAAGTTTTAAGAAAGGACAAGGTGCACCACTTAAACGTTTGTAGAAACTGTTTTCTCTAATAGCAAAAACAGCAATGATCACAATCAAATGTTTCTTGTATTTTTGGTAGTTCTTTATTCAATTCCTTTGAAAAAAAGGGTTGTACACAGGATCTACAGCCGACGCGTTTCGTCCTCAAGGGACTTCTTCAGGGCTGTTACAGAAAAAGACAATATACAAAACATACAATTAAAACTTTAAACATAGATATTTTAAAAGGCAACTAAGCTAGTGCATAAAATGCCGGGCTTCAACAACAGTTCATCACATGAATTTATTCTGGTTCAGATCATGCATTTTCTATACCCACATGTTTAGGTGTAGTTACCACCAACTTCAGGAGGTTGTTATACAGAACAATGGTTAACAACTTCATATAAAGTAATGTGTTTAGGAAAGAAAAATCACAGTGATCACAGCAAACATTATTATTTTTAGAACAACACCCACTTCGGGCATCTCACTAGTTCTTGCATATTATTTTCCATGTCAGTGTGACCCTCTGTAACGATTTGCCCCCATATCCTCGATACAATATTCACCATGGGAGTCTTAGGAAGGGGAAAGTACCCCAAATGATAAGAGAACAGGAACTCAGGGGAAAAAAAATTGACAAAGTTATATAATATAAACCATTAATCATACCAAGAAAATCACTAACGATGACGTCCCTGGATCATCTCACGTAGTTAAAGGATGCGTGAATTTATCCATGCAGTTATGTAGTGGACCAGTGGCATCTATGAGTGGTGAACGAGAAAACATCAGTGAAAGAACAGCTAAGGGACAGATGAGCCACATGTACAGACATTAGTGGAGGCCACAGGTGTAACTGATAGCCAAGATGGAATTGGGAAGGTAAAACCTACCACGTTTTTCGGGCACCTGTCCGTTTACAGATTTCTGTCCCGACAGATCACTTGGTCAAGGTCGACTATAACCAAGTCCCACCCGTAATATAAGGTTTTAGATATTGTATGTTCGTAGCCACCTATAGAATGACCCTGCCCTGGATAGAGACTCACGGTGTACTTTCAAGCCAAACAAATCACATAACGCATTTCTTAATTTATGCCGTCGCTTTCACTTAGTCGACACATGGAGAATACAGAATCCCACGGATAGGGACAACACATTCTACTCCTCCCCGCATGATTCATACTCACGTATTGATTACATCTTTATTACACAGAATGGGGTCCCGAGGATAGAGGATACATCTATTGAGCCGAGAGTACTATCAGACCACTCATGTATCTCCCTTTCCATCAGTAACATTAAGCCCTCCCCAGGACAAACATCATGGAGACTAAATGAGGAGATCTTAAATAAAGACCAACATCGGATTGCTATTGTAGTACTTGAAATTCTGGACCCGTGTTATGAACATCATCGTACAATGACGAATTTGATATCAGAAGACCGAGAATGGCTAGTATACTATGCATTAGCATTTTCGCCATATTTGAGTGACGATTTCACCTTGAAATCGTAGTTTTCGTCCTGAACCCTCAGGTTCCATTCTGTGTACGGCAGCCATTTTGTGAGTTGCCCTCACATAGGCCAATGATTAAGGCCAAACTCGATCCTGAAGGACACGTACACCTTTCCTGACTTTTCTGCGACCTGGGCAAGCTGACTCCACTGCCCAAGGCCAAACCTGTTCGGTCAGTTCCTCTCCCAGTGACCGAACAAGATAGTATCAAAGCACAACATGCCATAAACCTTTCATCGCACACAAACCACGCCTCATCTTGCACACACCTGTCCCTGTTTCCAACTTTATGACTTGCTCTACGAGGAGGAGGTGCCCGATTTTATTGGGGGTCCGTCGATATCTGATGGAAATACTGGGCCTTGCCGGGTAATTTGTTGTGGGCTGAACAAACTGAAATATGGGCTTGTCATCATGACTCTGCTTTTTCTTTGTAGTGAAAACATGTGAATGGTCAACTGAAATGTAAAGAATGTTTGCCTAAAGCGTAATATTTTGTATAAAAGGAGAAGGCTGGCTTTGTAAGATTGAGCAGTCTCCTGAGAATATACGTCGTGTTGTACTTCTAGGATACCTGTTACTTGGTTGCAGCCAATAAATTCGATCTTTGACTTCACCTAGAAGACTCTGAGTTTCTGTAGTCGGAACAGGAAGAACCCGAAGTCTTAGGGTGTTGTCCCTGACACCGCTGGGTTACCGGTTCAGTACCGGTTCCGAAAAACCCAGTACTTCAGTTGGCGCCCAACGTGGGGCGATATCAGCGGTACCGGTCCAAGCCAGAGGTTCGTGAGGAGCTTCGTGTGAAAATTCTGAAGGAAGGCCGCCACTTCATCGACCCCTGCATGTCGACGTGGTCCGAAAGTCTTTGCTGCGAGGTTCCCCGCTTCCCGACGGCTACGAAGGACTGCTACCCTGACTATAGCCCTGTTTTGGACCCTTGATGCTTGGTAGAGCGAAACGATAGACGAGTCTTCTGGTGACGTCATCGATACCTCAGTTAAGTATAAGTGGAGCGTCTCCCAGTCCTTAGTTGGTTCTTAGTTTGGGTATCCCCTTGGGATCTTTGATTCGGAACTGGCAAGTACCAAAGCCGAGGGACTCGTGTATTCACGAGAATATCGTATTCGATAATCCTTTGAAGTTTGAAGCTAGACTAGTGAGCGGAGATGCCTGGTCTTAGCAGACTTTGAAATTTGTTTTGTCTTGGTTGTAATAGGGATTCCCGATTGGAGGACTCGTGTCCGGTTCCTCCGATTGGAACTCCAACATATGAACTGTATGTGAAGCATGGCGTAGGCCCCATCACATATAATGAAGTGTGGATCAGATACACCAGAAAGGACGGCGTTTTAAAATGGCCCCAATATGGTAGCTTTGACACGGAGGTTTTAGATAATCTCGAGGTTAAACTTTTTAAGAAGAAAGCCTGGCCGGCGATGTTTGACTCTTTCCGCCTATGGCGTAAGGAAGCCAAACAGAAGGAAATTAAATTAGCGAAGAAAAATAAGGGAGAAAGGGGTATCTCGATAATGCAAGCTGCTATGCAGTTTAAAGATAACGAAGAGGAACAGATGAGCGAGCGGTTGCACAGGCAACGTAAAATGGTAATCGATAAATGTTATCCAGTTTTGCCGCCTCTTCAGCAAGATGCAGCAAAAGACCTTGAAAAAGACCCCCTAATGTCACACTTATTGAGTTCGCCACCCCCCTATGCGCAGAGTGCTACTGCACCTCCGCAACCTTTAGTTGTACAACCCCCGATTGTTGTGCCTCACGTTCTTCCACAGCAGCCAGCTCCTCTCCAGTTGGTCCCTATTCCTCCCGTGCAGCCTCCTCAAGGGCCACCGACTTTGACATCTGTTTTGCCTTTACTTCCTACAACTTTGACAACTATATCGTCTACCACTCCTGGTATTCCTCCTGACACTGCCTCTGCATCTGCCTTGCCTCATTCTGCTTTACCGCCTGTCCTTTCATCGACTTCTCCCTCTGTTCGCCAGAGAGTGACTAGCACTGTTGCTAGCCTTCTCTATCCTCTCTTCGAAGCAACAAGTGCAACTCCTGTCTCAGAGCGTAAACAGTTGCATAGCCAACTGCCTGATTCTAGGGAAAAGGAAACATTGAATTATTTGGCACATAAATGGGTTACCGACCCGATAAGATATGAGCTAGAGTCTGTTATGGATGTCTTCCATCAGTGGGAAGAACCAAAACAGAGGTACAATTTTGAGAAAATACGTACTTTTTTTCGTGAGGATTTACAGGAGAATGATTTAGAGCCTATTCCGCCTGAGTTGTGCCGTGTACGGTTCGAGTTTGCAAAGGGAACGATTGTGGGTTCCGATGTTGAAAAAGCAGTTGGAACACTGTTATCACTCAGGAGTGAAGGTGTTTCTCGGTCGTTGTTTGAGTCTGATTCCTCTGTTAAGAAGAAGGTGAGACAGTACCCAATGCGAGAAGTTCCTCCAGTATGGAAGGATGCCGTTGCGGCTGATCTAGCTAATCACGTTGATGCTGTACCAGCTCATTTTCAGCGTGTCTGGGTACATGTCCCATGGAAGCAAGCTGAAGTCTTGGCCCTTAAGCAGACATTGCCTGATCCCCGTAGAAATCCTGCAGGGTATTACAAGGAATTGTCACAGACCGCAGGTTCTTGCATTATGAATTTAGCCGATATAGACATGTTGTTTGGAAATGTTGTTCCACAGCCTTTATGGGAAAAGAGTCGTCATGCGGATCATGATCAAGAGTTAGGTGACTCATGGGCTAATATTGCTGCTGCAGATGGCAGACAAGTTGGTGGTGCTAAACCCGAGCCTTTAGTAGCAGATCTCCCTGGTAGAATCATTAATTACATGAAAACTTTAATGCATGCGATGCGTGTGAATTGGGATAAATTGTCTGCGTGTAAGCAGAAGAAAGTCGAAACAGTGTCCGATTTCTTCACCAGGTTTGAAGAAACGTTTATCGACCACAGTGGTCAAGATATGAGTACGGAAGGTGGGCAACGGTTGTTCGTTGACAAGTTTGTGCACAATTTGCTTCCCGAGTTGTGTAAGAAATTGAAAGATTCAGAAAGTTCGTTGGCTGTATCCTCTTCAGCACAGATATTGGCTACTTCACAGTATTATGAAAATCGAGATAAAGATGAGAAAGATAAAGCAGACAAGAAAACGAAAGAGTTAAAAACAAAGGTTCTTTTACAGCAGGCGTACCCAACTAGTGGTGGTCAGAGTAACTATCAGCAGCCTCAGCAGTTTCAGAGAGACACGCAAAGGACCGAATATCATCAACAACGTTTTCCTGTAGGCCCTAATCAGTGTGCCTATTGTAAAGAGGAGGGCCATTTTAAAAGTAGTTGTCCTGCTTTATTGCAGCGTATGAATGGTGTTTCTAGCGCAAGAGGTTGAGGTATTCCACAAGCACCTAGAGGTAGAGGACGTGGAAATTTCCCCCAGAACGTGCGTTCACTTCCGCCTCAAAATTCAATGAATAGGTTTGATCAGCAGAATAACGCGTCTGGTAGGACCGCTCAGTACTATGCTGATGACTACTATACAGAAGATGAGCATATGGAAGGTAATGATTGCTAGGACAGCCATAGACAAAGAGGGGGAGTTGTTTCAGTTCCAGTAGATCAGAGTGGACCTTATGTTGAGGTTATTACATCAGGTGTGTCAGAGCCTTTTCTGTTGGATACTGGTGCTACAAAGAGTTCTATTATGCACTCAAAACTCCCTGGCGCACCTTTGTCCGGTGAAACGAATGTTTCAGTAGGTTTTTCTGGCGCCCCGGTTTGGAACCCAGTTTCTAGTCCTATGTCCCTTTCTGTTGGACCTTGCGAATTCGAAGCACCCCTTATTCTGACGACAGGTTGTGGTGAAAACTTGTTGGGATTGGATCTGTTGAAAAGATTGTATGCAACTTTGTACTGCTCTCCTTCGGGAGTACAACTTACACTGGGTAAGAAAGTGATCTCTCCAATGTATTTGTCGAAGGACAAACTTCCGACAGAATTGTCGTTACTTCCTGATATTCTTTGGGCTACTGGTCCTAATGATGTAGGTCTTTTAGAAATACCGCCATATGTTGTGACAGTGAAAGCCAATGTTAAAATGCCACGCATTCCCCAATACAAGATTTCTAGCGAAGGTGAAAAAGCGTTGCTAGCGATCATTTATGACCTGATTGAAAAGGACGTAATTGAAGAGACAAGAGGTAACGTTTGCAATAGTCCTGTTCTGCCTGTTCTGAAGCGTACTGATCCCTCTCAGCCACCTGTGTACAGATTTGTAATTGACCTTAGAGAGGTGAATAAGATTGTTGTGCCACAATTTCCAGTTGTTCCTGATATCACTGCCCTATTGACTATGATTCCAGCTTCCGCCACTTGGTTCTCGGTGATTGACTTGAAGAATGCTTTCTTCAGTATCCCGATTGCCGAGGAGAGCAGGGATATTTTTGGCTTCAGTTTAGGAGGTCGAAGCTTCCGCTTCAAACGCGCTCCCCAGGGCTACTGTGAAAGCCCGTCAATATATAGTCAGGCTTTAAAAACACAGCTTGACACGATTGTTTTACCTGATGGCGCTACTCTTATTCACTACGTTGATGATTTGCTTGTTGCTGCAGATACTGAGGAAATCTGTAAAAAAGCCACGTTGTCATTGTTGCGTCATTTATCTGACTTACATCACAAAGTGTCGCTTTCAAAATTGCAATATTGTCGACAGGAAGTGACCTACTTAGGTCATCTCTTATCGAAGGAGGGAAGGAAACTGACCCCAGAAAGAATTCAGGCAATAGCAAAATTGAGTGTGCCAAGGACACAGAGAGAAGTGCGTGCTTTCCTAGGTATTACATCGTACTGCAGACAATGGATACCAAATTTTTCTTTGCTGGCCAAACCTTTTGTAGCATTAACCTGTAAAGATACACCGAATCCCCTTCCATGGTCTGTAGAGTGTCAGAAAAGTTTTTCTGAATTACGCAATGCATTATGTTCGGCTCCTGTGTTGGGTACCCCCGACTACAGTAAGCCCTTTACATTGTATGTCCATGAGAAAGAAGGTTGTGCATTGTCGGTTTTGACACAGTTGTTCGGAGGCAAGCAGCGTCCATGTGCATATTTTTCGTCGACTTTAGACCCGGTAGCTAAAGCGTTGCCAAGTTGCTTGAGAGCCACAGCAGCAGCAGCTGTTTCTATTCGGCAGTCTGCTGGTCTAGTGATGAATAATACATTGATTGTGATGGTTCCACATGCAGTAGACACGTTGTTAAACAGGACCAAGACACAGCACTTAACTAGTGCTCGGTTGTCAGGTTACGAGTTGACATTGTTAGCGAGTCATGTGCACATAAAAAGATGCAACACGCTTAATCCAGCTACGTTGTTGCCTATTTTAGCAGGTTAGATGCTTCTGAACAGCATGATTGTTTTCTCAGAACAGAAGAAGAAACGAAAGGGAGAATAGATTTGCAGGACACTCCTCTTGTGAAGTGTGACGGTACCTTATGGGTGGATGGTTCATGCTTCAAGCTTCCGAATGGAGATACGACTGCAGCATATGCTGTCACGACTTTGTATACGATTGTTGAAGCTGCACGTATCCCACACAATTCAGCTCAAGCAGCAGAATTGATTGCACTTACGAGAGCGTGTGTGTTGTCAAAAGGAATGAAAGTGAACATAGATACCGACAGCCAGTATGCATTTGGTGTGGCTCACAGTTTTGGACGATTGTGGAAAGAACGTGGATTTCTGACTTCGCATGGAGCTAAGATACAGCATGGTCAGTTGGTGAATGAGCTTCTCGAGTCACTTACTTTGCCATTGCAAGTTGCGATTGTGAAATGCAGTGCGCACAAAAAGGTTACTGACGATGTTGGTCGTGGAAATGCATTTGCTGACGAAGTCGCTAAAGAAACAGCGAGGGATGTGATGAGTCGAATGTATGTTGCGGGCCCTGCAAGATGGATTGGTGATGTTTGAATGTGTGAAGACACGATAGAGAGTGTAAAGTCTATTCAAGCTGAAGCTACAGAGAAAGAATTGAGTGTGTGGAGAGAAAGTACAGGTAAAATGGATGCCAATGGTTGTTGGGTTGAATTGTCAGAGCATCAGAGATGGTTGTTACCCGATGTGTACGTGCTTGCAGTGGTTACAATGGCCCATGGAATGGCTCATATCATTGTGAAAGGGATTTGTAAGTTGTTGGCTCCAGTGTGGCAAAATGCTGGAATTCCTAAGTGTGCAGAAAATGTGGTCAAGAACTGCATGGTGTGTCTGAAATACAATCCTGGTAGGGGAACCCCAACTCCAGCTGGTCACTTCGCGCCTCCAACGTATCCGTTCGAGGTTTTGCAGCTAGATTTCATCCACATGGAAAGGTGCAACAATTTGAAATACGTACTCGTTGTTGTTTGTGCCTTTTCAAGATGGGTAGAAGCATATCCCCTAAAAGACAACACTGCCTTATCCACAGCTAAAGCCCTTGTGAAAGAATTCTTCCCTAGATTTTGAATGCCGAGAATGGTCTGAAGTGACAATGGGAGTGAATTTGTGGGTCGAGTGATGAAAAAAGTATGTGAAGGGCTAGGCATCCAACAGAAATTCCACGCTGCAAATCACCCCCAATCAGCTGGACTAGTAGAGTGCTACAATGGCACATTAAAACTAAAATTGGCCAAGATTCAAGCAACCTCTGGTCTTAAATGGCCTGACGCTCTGCCTTTGGCACTCCTATCAACAAGAATGACTGTGCATTCGCGAGTGGGACTTAGTCCGTATGAGATTGTGTTCGGCCGACCGGCCAACATATGGGGAGTGCCAAGGCCGACGAAATTCAGTGCGATCGAACACCCTGTACTGCTTGACTATTTGTATGAATTGACGGCTAAATTGCGTGTTTTACACCAACAGGTTCACGATTCTCTGCCTCAGGTATCTGAAGATCCAGGCCACACCATCAATCCTGGTTCGTGGATTCTGGTGAAAAATTTCCAGCGGACAAAGAATAATCAGCCCCGCTGGACCGGCCCCACCTCGTCCTACTATCAACGAGATCCGCCGTGCGAGTGGAAGGCAAAAAGAACTGGATCCACGGCGTACACTGCAAGAGGGTGCCTTTGCCTCTACCGTACGACCGGTGGGTCCAGGAGGGTGTCGCTGACTCAGAGACTGAAACTGTGCCTCGATTTCTGCCTTTTAGCAATGCACGTGTGAAAGGAACATTTACTGAAAAAGAAAGTGACAATCTCTTGCAAGGAGCTGTGCCACCGTCAATTCGATTGGACACTACAGAGCCTGAACTCCTTTTCCAAAACCAGACAATACCTGGAAAGAAAAGATACAATCTGAGGCCGAGAACTATGGGCAAATAAAAATGTATTCCTTTTTCTTTGCTAAATTTTGAAAGTGCAGCTCTCTCATCTGAGAAACTTTTTTATTTTTGTTTTTCGAACCACCATCCGGGTTCCACTGTAGGGTCGCGGTTGCCCAAGTCTTTGGGGTGCAGCTGAAGACGTTAGGTTGACAGTTCTGGTTGGTCTAAGGGAGTTGCCCTGGACTGACAGAAGCATTCCTTAGCATAGAACACCCTACCATCGCGAGCAGCATTTTAGAGAGGATGGAGTTTCTCGAGATGGAGAGACCTGCCAAACAAATGAAATTTAAGACTACAATTTGCAGAATGATAACCACGAAACGCTTTTTGATACTATGCATTTTTATGTTATTCAGTGTGATGATGTTTTTTATAGGATATGTTTTATCCTCTTTTCGAGTGACATTTGCACCCACTTCCTCGCCCATACCTCCTCCTTCTACTGTTTCCTCACATTCTTTTCAACCCCTTCCCGAACATGAATCCGCTAGGAGATTAGAGTTTGCAAATAACTCCTTCATTCAGCTGTTGCACCAACACCAACTAGTAATGAACACGACTAACTGTTGGGTGTGTGGTCTTATGCCTCACACAACGGATAAAGGTGTCCCTTATCTGGTTCTGCCATTCAGCCATAATGGTTCCGTGTGGGCATACAGAACAATGTTCATCTACGCACATGAGACCCACCCCCTACGTTCTGTGACAGACAATCCTAAGAATAGTGCTCTAGTCAGGGGTATAGTAGACATGATTAAGAAAGATATCTCCTATGAGACTATCCCGAAAGATGAGACACTAGTGTATATAGGATGGAACATAACCGGATATGGAGTTACTCTGAGTGAGAAACAGCAAGCAAAGAGATCTTCCCCGATTTGGATTGTACCCCATCAGGGTCACTTATGTCTGCAAGGTACTGGCAAGAATACCAGAGCTCAGCTAGGGAAGAGTATCTGTACTGAAACGTATGTTTTTGCGTCTCAGACTTCCCCTTCCTTCTTAGCAGCTAAGGGTACCTATTTCATCTGCCATGATAGAGCCTATACATGGTTGCCCCCTGACTTTTCGGGCACATGTTTTGTTTCGTTCCTGTTGCCTCCCACCTACACAGCTGCGGCAGATTACTATAAGACAAGGATAGTTAGAGGTGTCTTCAGTGAAGAAGACACTGCAGGACAAGAATTTGGAGACTTCGTAAAAGGTTTTCTGCCGTTCTGGGGACCCATGGTTAACAGCAAGAACATAAGGCAATTGACAAGGGTGGTTGAATCCACCGTAGTTGAAACTGCGGTGCCCTTAGCAACTTGACTGCTGAGCTCCAGTCGGACCGTCTTATGACCCTTCAGAACAGGGTCGCGTTAGACGTCATACTTGCAGACAGAGGTGGGGTATGTAGAGTGATCCAATCGAGTTGCTGTGTTTTCATTCCAGATAACGCTCCAACAGTGTACCAGGCCATCTCCAAACTGCATAAGATTTCCGAATCTATTCATGTGGACAAAGGAGATTGGTCATTAATGGGATGGTTCTGGGAACTGGTATCCGGCTGGGGATGGAAAATTCTGATGGTCATTGGGATGGTCTTAGCCATCCTTTTCCTGTTCTGTCTGTGCGTACAGTGTGCTCCTGCCATATGTGGCCTCTGTGCTACATCGTGTGTAAGGAAGCCTGTATCGAGGGGCGAGCTTAGTAATAGGATGATGCTACAGCAACATCTCAAAGACTTTATGAATATAGACCTGGACTCAGATTAGCATGAGTATAGGTTATTGCCTATGTAAGGGCAAAAGGAGGACTGTAGTACTTGAAATTCTGGACCCGTGTTATAAACCTCATCGTACAATGACGAATTTGATATCAGAAGACCGAGAATGGCTAGTATACTATGCATTAGCATTTTCGCCATATTCGAGTGACGATTTCACCTTGAAATCGTAGTTTTCGTCCTGAACCCTCAGGTTCAATTTTGTGTACGGCAGCCATTTTGTGAGTTGCCCTCATATAGGCCAATGATTAAGGCCAAACTCGATCCTGAAGGACACGTACACCTTTTCTGACTTTTCTGCGAACTGGGCAAGCTGACTCCACTGCCCAAGGCCAAACCTGTTTGGTCAGTTCCTCTCCCAGTGACCGAACGAGATAGTATCAAAGCACAACATGCCATAAACCTTTCATCGCACACAAACCGCGCCTAATCTTGCACACACCAGTCCCTGTTTCCAACTTTATGACTTGCTCTACGAGGAGGAGGTGCCCGATTTTATTGGGGGTCCATCGATATCTGATGGAAATACTGGGCCTTGCCGGGTAATTTGTTGTGGGCTGAACAAACTGAAATATGGGCTTGTCATCATGACTCTGCTTTTTCTTTGTAGTGAAAACATGTGAATGGTCAACTGAAATGTAAAGAATGTTTGCCTAAAGCGTAATATTTTGTATAAAAGGAGAAGGCTGGCTTTGTAAGATTGAGCAGTCTCCTGAGTATATACACCGTGTTGTACTTCTAGGATACCTGTTACTTGGTTGCAGCCAATAAATTCGATCTTTGACTTCACCTAGAAGACTCTGAGTTTCTGTAGTCCGAACAGGAAGAACCCGAAGTCTTAGGGTGTTGTCCCTGACACCGCTGGGTTACCGGTTCAGTACCGGTTCCGAAAAACCCAGTACTTCACTATCCAAACAGCCATCCGGTCGTATCTAGAATTGAATGTGAGAGGGGACACCTCAGATCTTGTACGTTGGGAGGCCTTGAAAAGCACGCTCAGGGGGATATGCATCAAGATTCGTTCTGCAATGAATAAAGAATGCAACACTAAATTGGAAACACTAGAATGTGAGATATCGAACTTGGAAAATAGACACCAGATGAATAGGGACAGAGAGACACTTAACACAATGACTAATAAGAAATACAAGTACAACAAATTGGTGAGTGAAAGGGCGGGCGTATGGCTGGACAGATGGCCGAGATTTAAACTTTGCGAATCTAACAAGGCGGGCAAAAGCCTGGCCGCCTACCTAAAAATCAAGGTCCAGAAGAACTCAATTAATGTTATTAGGGACTCTGCAGGGGTAGTCCATTCAGATCCTCACGAAATAACGGAAGTCTTTAAAGACTTTTATGAAACCTTGTATGCTAAGAACGAGTCTGTAGATGAGGGTAAGATTCAGGACTACCTAAATGAATGCGACTTACCAAAACTATCATCTGAGGAACAACGGAGTCTAAACGACCCGATCACAGCGATTGAGGTAGAGAAAGCGATCAAAGGCCTAAAGTGTGGAAAAGCACCTGGCCCTGATGGCTTCACGGCTAAATTCTACAAATGTTTTGCATCAGATCTGGTAGATCCTCTTCTTCACCTATTCCACGAAATTACTGACACAGGTGAGGTAAAGGGTACTTTAGCGGAGGCAATTATTGCGGTACTCCCCAAGGAGGGCAAAGACCCATCCCTGGCAAAAAATTACAGACCAATTTCCCTGATTAATCTCGATTGTAAGTTACTAGCTATGATTCTCTCAGCCCGACTCCAGCGAGTCCTCCCTAACCTGATACATCCATCTCAAGCTGGATTTTTAAAACATAGACTGTCCAGCGACAACACCAGAGTATTGGCTCATGTGTTGGAGAAAGCAAAACTTCTAAATACCCCCACAGCGGCAATCACGTTGGATGCCGAAAAAACCTTTGACAAGGTAGACTGGGCGTTCCTAGAAGCAGTGTTACACAAATTCAACTTAGGCACAACATTTACGAAACTCGTAATGTCTTTGTACGCCTGCCCTACTGCAAAGGTTAGAGCAGGTGGCTCCTTTTCGTCATCTTTCTGTCTAAAACAGGGAACGAGACAAGGATGTCCTGTCTCCCCGTCTTTGTTTTTGCTAGCAATTGAACCTTTCCTATATCATATAAGGAATAACGAAGCCATTGCTGGCGTGCCGTTCAATGGTTGTACTGTAAAACTAACTGCGTACGCAGATGATGTGCTCATTATGTCGGAAAGGGCTGATGAAGCTATTCCGGCGCTAATGAATACTATCGATGAGTACTCTAGGGTTTCAGGCTATAAACTGAATAAGGACAAAACGGAGGTTAAACTCCTGAATAATGTCGGAAATAAAGACATACTCGGAACGTCTGGCCTCACCTGGCAACCAAAATATTTTAAATACCTGGGTCTGGATTTCGGGAAAGACTTAATATCAACTTTAAAAGTGAATGAGGAGCTGACCTTAAAAAAGATATCCACATTATTGGACGGCTGGTCACCCAAGTTTCTCTCCTGGTGGGGTAGGGCTGAAACTCTTAAAATGATGTGCACACCACTGGTTAATTACTTAGCTAGCATGCTCCCAATGACTTTTACGGATGACTTTATCAAGAAAGTGGAAAAGCTGTTTGGGGAGTTTCTGTGGCGAGGGAGAAGAGCCAGGATATCATTAAAAAAGTTGCAACTAGCAAAAGAAAAAGGCGGCCTGGGCCTCCCCTCGTTCAGACGGCTTTCCTCTGCAAGCAGGGTGCTCTTTGGCTGGTAGACTCCCCATCCTATGTTCCAGTATGGTTATCTATTGAAAACTCTATCATTACACACGCACCCCTTCCAGCCCTCCTTACCATGGATTTATCACACTTACCTCACTCCAAATACATCCTATTAAATACTAGACGAGCCTTACTAAGGCTTGACCAATCCCATAAAACTAACTCCGTACTCAAAAAATCTACCTTGGTGTCATTGTGGAGGAATCCTATGTTTAGGATAGACGGCAAAACCCTCTTTGGGATCTGTGGGCTGAAAAAGGTATTAACATGGTAAAAGACCTCTACGACGGTACACAACCCATCCCTTTCTCGAAATTGCAAACGACTTATAACTTGCCACCCATAGAATTTTACCAGTTCCTGACACTGAAATCCACCATCTCTAAACGTGCCCTTATTACTGATCCACCTTGGCTCATGACACGCTTGCCAATCCTGTCCCATGCTAGCAATTTCGTGTCCAGAGTCTATAAGCTACTCCTTCCCATGCCCAAAAAATCCCATACACTAGTGGAAGGTAAATGGGAATCGGAACCTAACTCGACAGGGATAGCGATAGATTGGGATGTAATACATAGTACTGCATTGTCTAACAAGGTTTCCCCGATCCTCTGCCAGACGAAATACATGCTGCTGAACAGGGCATTTTGGACTCCTCAGAGGTTGTATAAATGCCACCTGAAAGACACGCCCAATTGCTGGAATTGCCAGACAACAACTGGGGATCTAGCACATATGCTTTTCGACTGTCCGTTATTACAAACATTTTGGAAAAAGATCTCTGCTTATATCCACCAGATATTTGGAATTGAAACTGTAAAGGAATTTATCTATATCATACTAGGTACACTAGACACACAATTGCCAGACATACATGACCGGCAACTTTTAGATGTAATGTTAACGCTGGCATGCAAGGTCATCCTCTGTAAGTGGAAAAATTTTGCTGAGGTCAATTTTAAAATCTGGTTAGAGTGGCTCTCTTTCTTGAGAGGGGCAGATAACCCAGCGCTGCAATCAGCTACATGGAAACCTTCCAACAAAAAATTGTGGTCCTCTCTAGACGCATCGTTCTCCCACTTTGATCCCCCATGATGTAGACTTGTAAGTGTCGGTTATCTATGTATGCTCCACTGGCTCTATACTCTACCCCCGTATGCTCCACTGAATGTATATTCTACCTTTGTATGCACTGTGGTTAATGTTTCCGCTGACTGCTTAGCTTTGATGCATCGGACACACTTGTCTTTACTCTTCTTTTCTTTGATTTTGTGTAGACGTCACTTACTACTATGGTTGTACCAATCTATGTAATTGAAGATTTATTGTATTGTCTTTTCTTTCTTTTTTCCAAATATTTCAATAAAAATGATTTGAATTAAAAACATTCCTCTCATTTAGAGCTGTTCCTCATGTAAAATGTTAGTGCTTTCCTAATTCATAAACTGGTGTGCCAGATTTGTATCGGATTACCTGCAACTCTTGTGAGCCGTCTGAAGACACAGGGTCATAATCTCGTCCTTTCTTTTGTCTGATGGCTGTGAACAGACTCTGGAGGAGGACACCCGCCTCCTTCTTCAGTTGACCCCGACACCTCCGGCACCATTCTTTACTGGCTGTAGTCCGCACAGTTTATACAGTGCAAATGGGTATATTGCAGTTTTCAATATGATGGATCTGTTGGAGAGGGGGTGGAGGGGGAGGGGGGGGTTGGTCCCAGTTGCTGCTTCCTGGGCTTGATCCGTGCTCATTCAAGGTCCTGTGTTTGAAGTAATCCAGGATCAGCTTTCGGACTGTGCGGGAGCAGGGTCCAATGGCACAGCAGGGGTAGACTGTGCCCCTGATAGATTGCACAAATCTTCCACAATATCTTGGATTCTTCGCAGCCTACCTCTTTGTTACCTTGCAGTTCTAGGTATATTGATTGCTTTTGAAATAATTTCTGGGGCTGTGTTTTTACTGGGTGATTGATGGGCACCATTTCGATTCTCGCTTGACTCCTCTTTGTTTGGGAGGGTCTTGGGTATTTGTCGATTTTTCCTTGGTGCAGCTTCCCCCAACTTTTGCCTTTACCTATTTGGCCTGGATGTGCACACAGCATGTGCCTGCTCACAGTACTGGTCAGCACAGTTTCAGAATAGGAGGCTGGGATATAACACCCAGTGCCAACCGGCACTGACCAGGCTCTAATGTCTCAGCCAAACACAGCAGATGAGCACATGAACACATGAGGACTGGGCAGAAGGCCTGTCTCAAGTGTCCTCAGGGAGGTGGGGGAGAGCCCCTGAGTTTAAATATGCCACGCATCCACCAGTAACCTTATCATACATTAGCACCCTTCTTTAGCAAAGCCACATTGGTCCCATAAAAGGTGGAAGTGCCCCAGGGAGCTCCCCATGCTCTCTTCACAGGAGTAATTAGAAGAATGAAGAAGCTGATTTTGATGGACTGCATGGAAGGCCCCACCATGCTGCATGAGACACTCCTTACTTTTGAGAGAGGATGGGGAAGAGACAATATCCCCATCACAGGGATCCTGGCCTCTGCCAATCGTGGTCTTTGCAGGCCTCCACTCAGCTCACCAGTGCTGCACCCCACAGATTTTAAAGGCAAAGAAAAAAGGGAGGGGTGAAGCCAACTTAGCTCCTGCCCACAGCCGTAGGAGTTAATGAAGGCCAAATGATCCATGAAGCCAACCACTCCTCAGTCACCACTCCCAGGTCTCTCTCTTGGGACCAGATGGCTTTCAATATCCCTAGACAAAGGGTCCAGGATTCACAGCGCTCTGCCACCCTGTCTCTGAGTCTCTTCTTACTTGTACAAACAGGGTTGGAGAAGCGTTATGGAAGGAGAAAGACCCCAACTTTAACTTTGAGACCACTGCCACAGACAATCCTAGCCGGTGTAGGACACAGCACCTGACTGGTCAGCAGCTTCAGGCCAAACCAACAGTCAAGCCACTGCAAAGTTCTCCCCATAATGCGTGCTGCATCGTGCCGCACAGGCAGCAGGAGAGTCGGGCGAGAAACAGGACCAGCGTCTTTTCACCGAAAGCAACTACAGGAGTCGCCCATGCCTGTAGGAGCAAGCAGGGCTACACCCCCATCTGCTCAGTGGGCGTAGGTCCTCAGCCCTCTCTCTGGGGCCCTAAGTAGCCTTAGGTGCTGTCACAATCGGTTCTATGCCCTTAGTCTGGGCCAAGTTCTGCCTGCCCTGTTGTGGCCTGTGCCATTCTCTGTTCCTTGGTCTATTCTGCACCCTCACTCTGTGAGGTTTGTTACACATCTGCCTGTACCATTCGCTGCCTCTTGGTCTGTTCTTGGCCCTCTCTCTGTGAGGTTCATTGCACATCTGCCTGTCCCATTCTCTGTCTCTTGGTCTATTCCTGGCCCTCACTCTGTGCGGTTTGTTGCACATCTGCCTGTACCATTCTCTCTTCATTAGTCTATTTTCTGTCCTCTCTGTGAGGTTAATTGCACATCCCCTGTACCGTTCTCTGCTCCTTGGTCTATTCTCGGCCCTCTCTCTGTGAGGTTAATTGCACATCTGCCTGTACCATTCTTTGTCTCTTGGTCTATTCTCGGCCCTAACTCTGTGAGGTTTGTTGCACATTGCCTGTACCATTCTCTGCCCCTTGGTCAATTCTAAGCCCTCACTCTGTGAAGTTTGTTGAACATCTGCCTGTGCCATTCTCTGTCTCTTGGGACTATTCTCGGCCCTCACTCTGTGAGGTTTGTTGCATATCTTCATGTGCCATTTTGTATCTCTTGGTCTATTCTTGGCCCTCACACTGTGAGGTTTGTTCTCTGTCCCTTGGTCTATTCTCCGCCCTCACTTTGTGAGGTATGTTGCACATCTGCCTGTGCCATTCTCTCTTCCTTAGTCTGTTCCCTGCCCTCACTCTGTGAGGTTCGTTGCACATCTGCCTGTGCCATTCTCTGCCTCTTGGTCTATTCTCCACCCTCACTCTGTGACTGGATCCTCTCTTTCCTCTCAGGCAGAACGCAACGAGTCAGACTCCCTCCATTTCTCTCAGAACTGACTCCAACCACTTGCGGAGTCCCACAAGGATCCTCCATCAGCCCGACCCTGTTTAACATCTACATGGCCCCACTTGTATCCATCATCAGAGCACACAGACTCAACATCACATTGTATGCAGGCGACACCCAACTCATCCTCTTCCTACCCAACAAACCCAACATCACTCAATGCAATTTTCAAGTCGGTATGGAAGCTGTTGCCAGATGGATGAAGAATAGTTGCCTTCAACTCAACACAGACAAAATCGAGGTACTCATCTTGGGCCCACACCCGATGGCTGGAACAACACCTAGGTGCCCCCTGCCCTCGGAGACCTCCCCACCCCCACAGACCACGACTCCTCCTGCTTCCACACCCTCCGCGTCTTCCAAAAGTCCCTCAAGTGGACCACCCCCCAACACACAAAAACTGTCACACAGGCCCTCATCAGTAGCAGACTGGACTACAGCAACGCATTCTCTGCCAGGATCAACAAGAACCACACCCGCAAACGCCAAAATGTCCAGAACAACGTTGCCTGACTAGTCCTCAAACTACCGTGCCACAGCCACATCAGCCAACACGTACAGACCCTACACTGGCTCCCCGTTGAGAAGAGAATGACCTTCAAGATTCTCACCCAACCACACAAGGCCCTCCACAACACCGAACACGTTAACCTGAACCACCGACTCGCGTTTGGCGCTACCCAGCGTTCTCTCTGCTCGGCCAAGCTCTCCCTCACTATGGTACCTCGGATCAAGAAAAGCAAAAACCGGAGGGCGCTCCTTCTCCCTCCTCGTGGCCAAGGCATGGATCTCCCTTCTGCTCCACCTCCGACAGACTGCATCGCTCCCTGAGTTCCTAAAGAACCTCAAGGCCTGGCTCTTCGATAGAACTCAGTGAACCCTCCTGGATATGCAGAAACCCCCCCACACACCGCTCCTTCAGCGCATTGAGACCCGTTCCGGGTGAGTAGCGTTCGCTCTACAAACCCATGTTTGATTAATTAATTGATTGAGGTTTGCTGCACATCCCCTGTGCCATTCTCTGCTCCTTGGTCTGTGATGTGCTGACTCAGTCCTTACCAGTATCAGCTCCTCCGAGTGTATGTATAGTTATACCGCTGTCAGGGACAGTCTGTGCAGTTCTTTACTTCATCTCCCATAGTACCAGCCTGGTATGTGGCCCTGACTCTGTACCTTTGTCATTCCCTGCAGCTGAGTGTGTACAACCACAGAACCACTCTTCATTTGTGTTGCTCTGTGCCTTATTTCTCGTTGCTTCACCCTCATCAGACAATGACTGAGGGACCCCAGACAGAGACTGTGAAGGAAGGAACCCCCCTCTCCACTGGCACGAGGGCCTGTATCTCGCTTGCGCAGAGTTCTTTCATGTGAAGGCCTGAAAGGGTTTCTCGACAACGAACAGTCAGCCCTATTTGCATTCGGCTGCATCATTATGTGGAATTGGACAGATTGCGGTTCCCTTTGTGCTTGAAATTGAAAATGAAAGAGAGATCGGGCGCGCGAGCGAAAATTAAATGAGACAAGCGGCTGCCCGGGGCCGGCCCCCTGTGCGCGCGCTCAGTCGCATCCTCTCCTTTTATCGTCTCTGGAATTGTTTTTCTGCTCCCTCGGGTTTCGCAGCAGGGGTGGGGAGGATGTTTCTTCTGCTCGGTTGTGCACCGTTCCCAGGGGCAGGAGGGAAGTGCTTCTGAATTGCTAATGGTGGAAGCAGCCACATCAGACGCAGCTCTGGTTCAGAAGCGAAATATTCAGCCTGAGCAGCGGAAAGCAAGCTTTCTCAAAGCCTACCTGCAGCAGGCTGATACCTGGGACTGGGCATCTCACTGGGCATATTTAGGCCCCCTTTTGTTTATCAAATGTGTCTTATATTAAACATTTTAATATGGGCTGGCTTGCCATGCAGGCTGCCACCCGCAGGGTGGTCCAACAGTGCGCCAGGTGAAGCAAAAAGTGGCCCCCCTCTCTGAAACCAAGGCTTGCCCCTTCTATGTCCCCTCTTCTCTCATACCTCTTTTTCTGTTTGGCAGACACCGCTTCACCACAGCTTCAAAGGATAGTGCTTTGGTAAGTTGAACGAGTCACTCAAAAATGGATTTAGATCCCTTTTATATTTTTATCACCTGCCCTCACCGTTGCACCTACCAACAAGTTAAAGTACCTCCTTCAGATACAGAACTTTACAGCCGTTGATACACACCACCTCTTTCTGCTCATCCCAGCATGGTTTTCCATTGTCAAAAACTAGCTCTACAAACTTTCCCGCCCAAATCTTTTGATCCATGTATTGGTTGAAATCAAACCATTGTTTTAAAACAACTGGACAGTGTGCCCACTGTAAGAAAGCATGATGTACAGAGTTACTCACCTGAGCAGCTATAGTTCACATTTGTAGGACACGAAAGAAGCTACCTCCGCATACATAAAGGCTGCCATCCCTTTAATAGGACAGTTACAACACTGTGCAGCAAGGTTTTCATACTCTTAATAGGGCAGAAGCTTAATTTCTCCCCGTTGCTGATATACCTTAAAGAGCGCGGCATCGACACTTCTATACTGCTAGACATGTCATAATAGTCTGGACTCTTCTCAGCAGGGCTGCTACAGGTTTAAAGGGTCACTAGATATACTTATTAGCAGGGCTGTTGTATTTTAATTGGGATAGTAAGGGCATGTCTTAGCAGGGCTCTTCTACTTTAAGAGGGATAGTACGGGTTCTTCTCAGCAGAACTGCATTTAATGGGTACGTTTCAACTCTTCCCAACAGGAATGTAATGTTTTGATGGAGCAGTTTCATAATGTTTCGGAACAACTCTTATTTAGTGTACCATTACCAACCTTTCCCAGCAATGCTGCTATAAAATGATTCAGATCGTTTTTCCTCTTATCAAAATGGATGCAATAAATATAATTGGTCAGTACCAGAACTTCTCAGCAGGTTAGGTATACTTGATTTTTTAAAACAATTTATTAGGTTAATGCATGAAAACATTTGGAGAGTATTATACTTCTTGTGTTATGTTGTGTGACTAGAGAGGGTTCCAGAAGTTTTTTGGGTGTAATTTGGGATGCATTGCTGCGGCATGCACCTCTATCTGACTTCTGAAACATGACACATCTAAGACCCAGAACCTTACCTTTGGTGCAGCTCTGCTCCTCCAGGACACTGACTCTCGCTTTTTAGCAATAGCAAGGCCATCACCACAAAGCGCCTTACTATCTGCATGACCCAGAGTTAAGTCCTTTGTCATAGGGATGTTCACCATAGTCTGTAGCAATGGGAACACTTTTACCCCATAGCCATGTATTCTGGGGTAGGGCCGTGCATTCTGGAAAAAGCAACATTAATCATTTTTTTTAACCATCTTTATTGAGTTTTCTAGTAGCATCATACAGTTATATATATATATATCGTGTGGATCTGTCGTGCAAATTAATGCTTAGCGATCCCACCCTGGTCCCTGTACATACATTGTGTTACATCAGGTCTGACAAGAGTGATTGGTTCAATAAATTAACAACTGCAACATAATAAACAATAAGCCATGACAGTTGCAGTCTCAAGCAAATGGAATTGAAGATGGTGTGGTAGTCGCCCCCATCATATGTCCATCCACTGTGCATGCCCACCTCAGTTCTTAAAAACAGTTCTGTTCTTTGAAAGTATGGCCCTGCACCTCAGCACCCCTGTAGAGCATATCCCTCATCACTGGTATCGTCTTGCTAGTGACGAGGAGGGAACAAGGCGACATCATACTGGAGCATAGTATCTCTTATTAACTGGGTAAGAACATCATTCTCATGCATAGTGCTCCTCCCAGAACATCTGCGCCTGATCCAGAAATGTGTCACGGTCGGTTGCTATGTGGGTTTTGTGCAGCCCTCACACGTCAGTGCCACTGATTCGACCCTGCCCCATTTAAGTGTTATTGCGCACCAGTGCCTCAATCCGGGTAGCCTTGCACTGCATGGCGATGATCCAGTGGAAAGGTGCTAATCCTTAACAAATCATCCACTATGCCAAGAACATAAATCATTTACTATAACCAATAGTTTGGGCCCATAGAAACTTTATAGCCACTTACAAACATGAGGTCCTACGCTAGATCTTTGTAAGAGCTAATAGGGACTCATAATATTACAGACAGAAAAACATTTCCTTCATGAGGACCTATAATGAAGAAATGCCTGTCTAACAACAATAGTCAAACTGTATCATGTCAATAATTACTTTAATAAGGAAAACAAAACTCAGTATATTTATCAAGGGACCTTTATCTAAACTTCAAGATGGATGGCCAATGCACAAAAACATATGAGAATTATCAACACTTTGGTTATTTCATATTTATATAGGTATAATTACAGTAAATTTACAGTACAAATCAAATATGCATCATAAATCAATAAGTGACATGAGGAGACATAGAGAGAGAAAGAAAGATATATATTCCAAATTCAATACGCACTTTGAGATTTCATACGAACCTAGATTTCAAAGAGCTAAAGCACAGTGTGCAATAGTAAAAAAAAAATAGGTAACCCATCTGCTGTAAGGTATTAGCATATGCAAACTTCAACATGAGGTGCAAGGAAAATCAGAAAAGTTAAATTCAGGGAAGATCAGAGTTCGAGCCGACAGCATGTCACGCCCAAGGTTTGCAGAAAAATAGCCAGCAGTCGTTCTTTTCCCTGGGGGTAGTTATATCTCAAAATGTTCATAACTCCAGCCCTCAAATGTAACTTCTTCTCAGTTTTACATGATTCTCTTGGTTGAGATCCATGGTGTGAACGTGGAATTATCATTCTCCAGTCCAAAGTCATCTAGAACTTTAACGTAATACTATTGTTCTTTGTCCATAGTTTCACTAAGGATATGATTCTAGTCACCTCTGAAATCGGAAGCATACTTGTAGCTTTTCACATCCATGCGCTCGCTTCCGAGCTAGCTTGGAACAAAGTTAATACAATATTCATAGAAATAATACTCTAACTGTAGGAAGGAAATTCTAGTGATAAACCCTCTTAACTAAAACAATTAGATCAGCATTTTAGAAATAATGAAGGACAAAGTACAATATTCTGAGACTTACATTTAGAAAAATACACTAGCAAGCTTTGAAAACTACTAAATCATCATTTTCTAATGGACTAAACACACTAATAAGAAAAATAGAAAGAGAGAAATAAAGGTGTCTTGGAAACATCATTTTCATTAAACATATAAACAATAATTTGTTTACATTTCATTAAAATATGTGTAAGCATTTTCTTCTTAAATTTGCATGTTAAAGAAAACAGAAGCAGAAACCATTTTTCTTAAACGTTTCACATAATTATACTTTGCTAAGTTACAGTTTTCATAAACACTTTTAAACTCCAATCATAATACGTTAATTCTTTAGAAGGTTTCTCTCCAATGTTGTTAATGAATCTCAACTTCACCAATTTGCAACCCTCTGCATACTTTTACGATGCACTTTAAATATTTTATGTGTTGTGTCACTCCTGCTTGCTTTTACGGTGCAGTTATAAACTGGATCAGTACCACCTCTTAATCTCCAACCCCCTGTAATTAGGAAGGTATGTTCACATTCACAAGAACCAATGCAATAATAATTATAATCAGTTGGGGGGAGTGCAATGGCACTGCCCCACCTTCCTCCTGCAGCAGGGGAGTGCGGTGGCACTCCCCCTCCCTCGCTGGGCATACAGGGGCCCGGAGTTGGAGATTCCGGGCCCCAGGGAGGTCTTCACAGGGAGCGTGACGGTGCTACTCAGCTTTGGCTTCTTGGCTTCAGGGCCCGGAGTTGGGATCCTGGGACCCCGGGAAATCTTTGTGGGGAGCGCAACGGCACTCCCTGGCTTGGCTTCTTCCTTCTGGGGGGTAGTGCAATGGCACTGCCCCTGCCTCCTTGTGCAGATACTAGGGTCCGGAGTGGGGGTTTCCAGGGCCCCTGGGATAAATTCACAGGGAGTGCGATGGCGCTCCCCTGGCCCCTCTATCTTTATCAGGGGCCAGGGTAGGCTCCTGGCCCCCCCTGGAACTCATTCACTTTCTTCTGGGGCAGGCCCTGGGAGCTGACCCACCCCGAGCACACATCCAAGACAGACGGCGCAGCCCCATAAGCTTCGTCATCGGTCAGGGCAGAGGTCAAAGGTCACATACCTTCTGGGGGGCATATCTCAACCTCTGGAGACCGATTTCCACCATTGTGGCCTCTTTTTGCCCCTTGTGGCCAGCCCTAGCCACGGGGAGCACTTTCCTCCACCCTCCTGTTCTCCTGTTCCTGCTCCCTGCACCAGCCTTTCACCTGGCTCTCCTCTGGGGCCTCTCTTCTCCTTGGGCAGAGTCCCAGGCTTTGCCTCACTGGTCCTGGATCCACCACAGGCACAATCCAGGGTCCTAGGGCAGTCAGGGGGTTCCTTCTTCCAACTGCCCATGGCGCCAGGCTCCAGCACCAGTCTTCCTTAGCAGAACACACCCCAGAGAGAGCTCCTCTTCCTGTGCAAGACCGTTTAAAATAATTTGGAGGGGGCTGGCAGGAAGGCTCTTCTGCCCTATCCTGCAGTGACACATCACCTTTCTGCCCCTGCTCCCACCTTCCTGCACAGGCCTCTAAGATAGTTCAACATGGCGTCGTCCAGGGGTCTCATGCCACACGGTCTCTGAAAAGCCCCCTTCCCCTCTTGCTGCCTTCATGGTCCCAAGCAGACCCAGTACCTGGCAATGGGTGACAGCTGCTGATGGATAACCAGCAGCTCTACCCCCTCTCTCCCTCCTGGAGAGGAGACCTTCCTCTTTGAAATGCTTGCAGTGAAGGGCTAGGCCTCTGACGCTACAGCTTGGGGAGGAAGGTCATTAATCCAGCCTGGCAGGGTCACAACCAGCCAGGCTCAGGTTATGAGCTGAGTCAGAAGAATATGACATTTCTGGATGACCCACAAGCAGGTTAGATATGGCTTTGGACTCAGCAGAATACTTATTTTTACACAACTTACAGTGTACTTTGGTGCGTGTCTGTAATTGGTAGGCCCTAGGGAAGTGAACCTACCCCATGTGGTCCCCATCTTCATAGGAGAGTACTAGAGTGTTCCTTCAGTGAAAACAGTAAAGCGCATTGACTTTTCCTTTCATGTGTCTTCCCACAATATAAAGCCTATTCCATGTCACCACCCAACTCTGCACAATTCCTGCCACCCCATTCTATCTGTACCTGCCCTGGGGCTGCGCATGACAGGAACCCCCCCTCGCAGCCCCTACACATATGCACATGCATGTACACATGTGTCTATATGTAACCAGTCTGGTACCCCTTACCCTGGCTGCAGCACAGCGGCCTTCTCTCACAAGGGGGACACTCGTGCAATCCACATGCAGTCTGTTTCATCATGAATTCACTGTGGGTGAGTCCCGGCTTATGAGGGTCTCCCACAAAAAAAGCTAAAAAATTAGGTGTTCAAAAAGCGTAAAATCCGGGCGGCTCATATGGGTAGAACCACCTTCTAACACACACTACATGAAATTCCATATGTTAAAGGAAGATGGTGATAAGTCACCCCTTCTGACACAGACAAAGGTAATTGCATGCACACATAACAATATCTTGAACCCATTGTATCAACATACTCGTACAAAAGTATAGTAAAGACATTTAACGAAAAGTCATTAATAGATTTATCTTGGTGTAAGTCATGTCCTGTTAATTCTTTAATATTTATTTCTGTAACCTCTTTAAAGACTCTTGCTACTTCTGCTAATATACTTTCATGATCATTAGTAGGAATAACAGGAAACATAAAATAAGGGACAATTAGAACTAACACCAACAACACAAACAATATTACACGAATACATATAAAGCAAGTGTTTAGACACCTTCGCCTATTTAACTTCAATTTTGATTACCAGTATCATTTCTATCCATTTTTGTTAGAAAGGCGGCCCCAGGGGAGGCAGAAGATGTCTGACTGACCTCCCCTAGGTCCACCTCTCCGTCAAGAAGTAGCCGAGCGTTACCGAGAGGCCTCCTGAGTGAGGGCCCTCTCCTAGGATCGTACAACAGAGTAACCACAACACTACAAATGGACACCACACCAGAGGTCGAGTTCGTAAGCTTTATCAGGAAATAAAGGTTGCTGGTTCTCAGCGATATGTACAAGTAGATCGAGGGATCTGTAAAGTCTCGTAAAAGGGGTCAGGGTAGCGGGACAGTCTCGGTTGGGGTGCAGGAAGGGATACCCTGCGCACAGCTCTCAATCCTCGAGCCGGGGGTTCCGAGAAGGTGGGCCGCGGCAGCGCCAGCAGGCTCTCAAGATGGTTCGGCAAAGGTGGGCCACGGCAGCGCCAGCAGGCTCTCAAGATGGTTCGGCAAAGGTGGGCCGCGGCAGCGCCAGCAGGCTCTCAAGATGGTTCGGCAAAGGTGGGCCGCGGCAGCGCCAGCAGGCTCTCAAGAGGGTTCGGCAAAGGTGGGCCGCGGCAGCGCCAGCAGGCTCTCAAGATGGTTCGGCAAAGGTGGGCCGCGGCAGCGCCAGCAGGCTCTCAAGATGGTTCGGCAACGGTGGGCCGCGGCAGCACCAGCAGGCTCTCAGGGTATCCTCAGGTTATAGGGAAATTGAGTTCTTCTGGTGTCGGCCGTGACAGCGTCAGTAGGGCTTTCCAGTCCAGGATACAACTGACGTCCTACTGGCCCAGATATAGGACTGGAGTCCTTTGATGGAGTCAGGCCGGTGTGGTGGCCCGTGATGGTAACCGGACCGGTAGTGTTGGTGCGTGCAGGATCGGGTGGAAGGGGCCGCCCGAGACTCTGTGGAGGGCCGATGTCGTCCGGGGCCCGCCATGCGGGAGGGTTAGGACCACGCTATGAGGCCGGGTCCAACACGCGTCCCCCCCAGCTGAAGGCAGGGGAGAGTCACCCATCTTCTTGGGGGTACTCCTCGCCGAGGCGGAAGAATCGGGACAGGCCGTCAGCATTGGCGTGGTCGTTGCCAGGGCGATGCTCCACAGTGAAGTCCATCCCTTGGAGGGAGATAGACCATCGCAACAGTTTTGGGTTTTCTCCCCGCATCTGCATCAACCACCGCAGAGGCCGGTGGTCGGTCTGGACCCGGAAGTGGGTGCCGAAGAGGTAGGGCCGGAGCTTCTTTAGGGCCCACACGACGGCGAAGGCTTCCCTCTCGATGGTGCTCCATCGCTGTTCTCTGGCAAGCAGCCGCCGGCTGATGAAGGCAACGGGAAGGTCGGCCCCTTCAGGGTTTACTTGGGAGAGGACCGCCCCAATGCCGTGCTCCGAGGCGTCGGTTTGGACCACAAACTCTCGGCTGTAGTCGGGGGCTTGGAGCACAGGGGCGGTGCACATAGCGGTCTTTAGGGTGTCGAAGGCTACCTGGCACTCGGGGGTCCAGTGCACTCTTTGTGGTAGTCTCTTTGAGGTCAGTTCTGTGAGGGGCCCCACAATGCTCCCATAGTTTTTGATGAAGCGCCGATAGTATCCAGTGAGCCCCAGGAAGGCTCGGACGGCGGTCTGGGTGACCGGGGGCTCCCAGGCCTGGATAGCGTCAATCTTTGGCTGGAGGGGAGCCACCTGGCCGCTCCCTACTTGGTGTCCCAGATAGGTCACGGACCCTTGGCCTATCTGGCACTTGCTGGCCTTTATTGTCAGTCCGCCCGACAGAGGGCCGTCAGGACCTCCCGGAGGTGGGTCAGGTGCACCTCCCAGTGGAGGCTGTACACCGCAATTTCGTCTAGGTAGGCGGCGCTGAACTCTTCTAGCCCGGCCAGCACCCTATTCACGAGTCTCTGGAAGGTGGCCGGGGCGTTTTTCATGCCGAAGGGCATCACCTTGAAATGGTAGTGGCCATCAGGGGTCGAGAAGGCTGATCGCTCTTGCGCTCCAGGGGTGAGGCCGATCTGCCAATACCCGGCCGTGAGATCGAAGGTGCTGAGATACTTTGCAGCCCCCAGGCGATCGATCAGTTCATCCGCCCGGGGGATGGGATGGGCGTCGGTCCTGGTGACTGCATTCAGCCCCCGGTAGTCAACACAGAACCGGAGCTCCAGGGGCGTGCCGGGGGCGGCGGCTTCAGGGACCAGGACAACTGGGCTGGCCCACGGACTGTCGGAGGGTTCGACTACCCCCAGCGCTAGCATCTTGGCCACCTCGGACTGGATGCAGGCCCGCACTCGGTCGGGCACTCGGAAAGCTCGGTGTCTTACAGGCGGGCTGTCTCCGGTGTTCACATCGTGGACGCACCACCGGGTGACTCCCGGAGTGAGGGAAAACAGATCTGCAAACTGCCCCAGCAGCTGCCGGCAGTCATGGTGCTGTTCTGGGGTCAGGGTGGAGGAGAGCATGACCCCTTCGATGGAGCCGTCCTTCTCAGTGGTGCTCATGAGATCTGGCAGAGGTTCGGAGTCGTCTTCAGCTCCGTCATCGGTCGCTAACAGCAGACTTAGTTCAGTGCGGGCAAAGTGCAGCTTGAGCCGGTTAGCGTGGAGAACCCGGAGGGGGTTCCTGGGGGACTTCATGTCCACCAAGTAAGTGACGGGGCTCTTGCGCTCCACCGCCTTGAAGAGCCCCGTCCATTGGTCCTGGAGGGCGCAAGGTTCAACCGGGGACATGACCCAGACCTGCTGGTCCGGCTCGAATTCGATGGACGAGGCGTTCCGGTCATACCAGCGTTTCATCTCCTCCTGACTAGCCTCCAGGTTGGCTTCGGCCAGTTCCCGGAACTTCCGAGTTTGGTTGCGGAGGGTCAGGAGGTACTGGTAGACATCTGGTGGAGCACCTCGGACAGCCGTCTCCCAGCCTTCTTAGACCAGGCTGAGGGGGCCTCGGACCCGGTGCCCATACAATAGTTCGAAGGGGCTGATCCCCAGGGACTTCTGGGGTACTTCGCGATATGCAAACAGGAGGCAAGGCAGCAGAACATCCCATTTGCGTCGTAGTGGCTCCTCTAGGCCCTTGATCATTCCCTTCAGTGTTCAGTTAAACCGCTCCACAAGTCCATTCCCTTGGGGGTGATACGGGGTGGTGAACTTATATGTGACCCCGCACTGTTGCCACAGGGATCGCATATACTTGGAGATAAAGTTTGTGCCCCGATCACTCACGACTTCTCGGGGGAAGCCGACTCTGGAGAAGATCCCCATTAGGGCTCGGCCTACTACTGGGGCCGTGATGGTTCAGAGGGGGATGGCTTCCGGATAGCGGGTGGCATGGTCCACCAGAACGAGGATGAAGCGGTGCCCTTGAGAGGTGCGGGGGTCCAGGGGCCCCACGATGTCTATCCCCACTCGCTCGAAGGGGGTGGTGACCACGGGAAAAGGCTGGAGCGGGGCTTTGACCTTCCCCCCACTCTTCCCGCTGGCTTGACAGGTCGGGCAGGTTCTGCAGTGATTATGCACATCGTTGCGCATTTTCGGCCAGTAGAAATGTGTCACCAGGCGGCTGTAAGTTTTGTCCTGCCCCAGGTGCCCGGCAAGGGGCACATCATGTGCTAAGTTCAAGAGGAAGTCTCTAAATCGGAGGGGAACGACCAGCACCCGGCTGGCCCCTAGTTCGGCAATCTTCTGCTCACTGTAGAGAAGGTCGTTGTCCCAATAGACCCAGTGGGACCCCGCAGGGTCTCCAGCGGCTTGAGTGGCGGCTTGTCATCGGATTCCCTCGAGGGAGGGACAGGTGCTCTGTTCTTGTCGGAATTGTTCGCGGGTGGGGCCACCTTCTTGGCGCCATTGAGCTAGTTCTGGAAGGTGGCCGAGCTCGGTGATTTCTTCATGGCTGGGCCCCTGGGGGCCGGGTTTCAGCATGCCCGACACCCTCCCCACTCGAAGGGGACGCGGGCCATCTGGCACAAACTCTCAGAGTTGTCCGCCGACCGTACTGGGCACAAGACGTTGGGAAGAATTTGTTCGGGGGTCACCAAGTGGCAGCGGACCGCCGTCACGCTGGCTCCAGTGTCCGGGAGGGCTTCGGCCCGGCGTCCATTGATGGTGACCCATTGGCGGTATTTCTGGGTGTTATCTGGGATCGGGTCTCAGGGGATCATGTCTCGCTCACCCAGGCATGCTAAGATCATAGCGGCGGGCTCCCACTCGGCCTGCTCGGTGTCGTCGCCTTCTTCTTCGCCTCCCTCTGCACTCAGGGCGGCGGCCGCGATCTGGCAGCTCGGGGGACCGGTGGTGCCGGGTCGATGGTTCATCGGGCAGAGAGGGTCGTTCGCATAATGGCCCGGTCGCTGGCATCTGTGGCACGTAACATTCGGGCGGGGCCCGGGTCTTGCTGGGGGGCCCCCCCTTCGACCCAGGGATGGCGACGTGGAGGTAGGGGATGACCCCGTGGGGGTGTCTCGGCCCCTGCTCTGGCCTCCTCCGCCGCCTCGTGGTCGGTGGTTCCCCGGGGATCCCCGGCCATAGTCTCCCATCGGACTCCGGGGAACTCGGGTGCTCACCCATCGATCCGCCTCGACAGCGAGTTTTCGTGGCTCTGTCAATTTGCTGTCGAGGAGGTGCTGCCGGAGTTCGATGAAGCAATTATTGGAAAGATGTTCCCATAGAATGAGGTCGACCAACTGCTGGTAGGTGGTGACCTGGCAGCCTCTGATCCACCCTTCGAAGGCTCTGCTGTAAAAGTTCACGTACTCCACCCAAGTGGTACCGGGGATCTTTTTACAGTCTCGGAATCGCTGCCGGTACATTTCGGGGGTGAGTCCGTAGCGAGTGAGGAGGGCGGTCTTCATGTGTTCGTACGAGGTCATCTCGGCGTCGGGGAGCTCTAGCAGGGCGTCTCTCCCCTCGTTGATTAACTTTTCCCATAGGCTGGCGCCCCAGTCTTTGAGGGGTACTCGATGGGCGGTCATGGCGACCTCGTAGGCTTTGAACCACTGTTGGATGTCGTCGTTCTTATAGTATTCTTTGACGACCTCCTTGGGTATGTGCACCTTCGTGTCCACTGGCGGGGGTGAGGTCTTGCCCCCGGAGGTGCCGGTTTCGTTTGTCTTGGCCTTGATTTCTAGTTCTTTGAGGCCGCACTCATGCTCGAGCATGAGTTTCTTTTCTTCGAGGTCTCTTTGTCTTCGCCTTTCCTCTAGGTCTCCTTCCAGCCGTAGTTGCTCGAGGGCGAATTTCCTTTCGGCCAGCTGTATCTCTCCTTCTTGTCGGAGTTGGGCGAGCTCCAACTCGTGGAGCTGGTTCCTCTCTCGTTCTCGGGCGTCTTCGTGGGAGAGGCCCGTGTCTAGGTTTGCGGGTCTTTCCCCCGCTGGGTTCGCGTCGGTCTCCGGGCGTCCGTTCGGGCCCGGGTTGTCTTCATTCTGGGGTGGCGCGTTATCGGCGTCCGCCCAGGCTTGCAGGGCTGATTTAAAGTCCTCTTTGGTGTTGAGGCCCGTGGTAGCGATGCCTAGGTCCTTGCAGAATTGTTTTAATTCCTTGTGGCTGTAATCTTCCATCTTCTCTTTCTGGAATTCTGCAGTCGGTCTGGTTTCCTGAGTAGTCATGGTCGCGGTGTGTTTTTCTCGGTAGTGAGTCAATTACTCTCTGTACGATCTGCGTCGGCTTGGATCCCGTCGCCTGCCACCAATGTTAGAAAGGCGACCCCGGGGGAGGCAGAAGATGTCTGACTGACCTCCCCTAGGTCCACCTCTCCGTCAAGAAGTAGCCGAGCGTTACCGAGAGGCCTCCTGAGTGAGGGCCCTCTCCTAGGATCGTACAACAGAGTAACCACAACACTACAAATGGACACCACACCAGAGGTCGAGTTCGTAAGCTTTATCAGGAAATAAAGGTTGCTGGTTCTCAGCGATATGTACAAGTAGATCGAGGGATCTGTAAAGTCTCGTAAAAGGGGTCAGAGTAGCGGGACAGTCTCGGTTGGGGTGCAGGAAGGGATACCCTGCGCACAGCTCTCAATCCTCGAGCCGGGGGTTCCGAGAGGGTGGGCCGCGGCAGCGCCAGCAGGCTCTCAAGATGGTTCGGCAAAGGTGGGCCGCGGCAGCGCCAGCAGGCTCTCAAGATGGTTCGGCAAAGGTGGGCCGCGGCAGCACCAGCAGGCTCTCAAGATGGTTCGGCAAAGGTGGGCCGCGGCAGCGCCAGCAGGCTCTCAAGAAGGTTCGGCAAAGGTGGGCCGCGGCAGCGCCAGCAGGCTCTCAAGATGGTTCCGCAAAGGTGGGCCGCGGCAGCGCCAGCAGGCTCTCAAGATGGTTTGGCAACGGTGGGCCGCAGCAGCGCCAGCAGGCTCTCAGGGTATCCTCAGGTTACAGGGAAATTGAGTTCTTCTGGTGTCGGCCGTGACAGCGTCAGTAGGGCTTTCCAGTCCAGGATACAACTGATGTCCTACTCCGGGGCTGGCCCAGATATAGGACTGGAGTCCTTTGATGTCCGGACCCTCGCGCCTGGGGGCCAGAGGGGCCGGGAAGATGGTGTCCAGACACCCAGCAGGGGGGTGGAGCCAGCACCCAGGGATGCCAGGGGCGATCGATACCAGGCGTCCGGGGACGGCTGGAGGCCCATCGAAACTCCCCTTCCTCCGGGATCTGTCGAGTGGCCACTCGACCACCTGGGTAGATCTTGGCGCCTCGATGTCGGGGCTCCGCTGGGGCCTGGGCCGGGGCCGAGGCCACGTGTTCGTGACGTGGTGGGCCCAAGATGGAGTCGGGCGAGGCCTCGTGCTCAGGACGTGAGGGGCCCACGATGGAGTCAGGCCGGTGTGGTGGCCCGTGATGGTAACCGGACCGGTAGTGTTGGTGCGTGCAGGATCGGGCGGAAGGGGCCGCCCGAGACTCTGTGGAGGGCCGATGTCGTCCGGGGCCCGCCATGCGGGAGGGGTAGGACCACGCCATGAGGCCGGGTCCAACAATTTTAGAGAGAAAAATATATAAATTTTCTTCTTAAATAGTATATTCAATCAACTTAGATTAGCAAGGTTAGTGTATTACACAGTTTCTGAGCCTCGGTGCACGGAGCTTCAGATCACGGCATCACAGGCTTATTTTCAAATCTTCTCTCTTTTTTTTTTCGCACACTCTTCTTTTTATGCACAGTTCATTTAGAGTGGCTCATATGATGAGTCCTCTTTGGAACAGAACACAATGAATTATTTTTCCCAATCATTTGTAGCAGCCAAATACGTCTATTCAGGTGCTTTGTACTTTTGACTTGGAACTCGTGCTCTTTGTGTGCTGCGTCCTATGTTTTCTTCTTCGTCTGTATCACTCTGTTCAGATTAGCTAGAGACTTCAACCACAGTTTTTGGGATCTTTCTGCCCAAAGTACTTTTCAACTGCTGAGCTCCTCCAGGCCATTTATCACCTTTTCACACTTGTTTTCCAGATACGCTGTCTATTTCCTTTGTCTCAAGATTCCTTTTCCCTTTTCTCTTAATCTTTGTCCTGATTTCAGGACCAACTCTCTTTCAGTATCGAGAGTGACAATGTTACGAGAACAAGTAGCTTGTGCCCCCCTACTTGATTCTCAGTCTGTTCAGGCTCTCTTTGTTCACCTTCAACTGACTGTACTTTCAAGTAGACATGGGACTTGACGTGCATGTGCATCGTGCACCCTGTTAGGCAAACCACCACATTTAACTGCTGTTGCTGTCACAAGAATCACTTGATATGTCCCACGCCAATGATGTTCCAACTAAGAATCCCTCATGTATTTTAAGAACACCCAGTCACTGGGGCTCAAATCGTGTGCTTGTTCTTGTTGGACAGTGGTGGCGACTTCTCCAACCTGGTGAGACACAGAACGTACTACTTCAGACAATCTTTACAACAATCGAGCACTAAATCATCAGATATGTTCACAAGCTAATTTGCTGGGACTGCTGGGTGCCTCAGAGCTCTCCTCATAACAATTTCATGGTGTGACAGTCCAGTTCTTCTGTCTGGGCTACTTCTCAAACTCATCAACACCAATGGTAATCCATCAGGCCATTTCAGTGTTGTGAGTGCGCAAACCTTAGCCTATCATGATTTTATTGTGGCGTTAATTTTCTCAATAATGCCGGATGCCTCAGGTCGATAAGCACAATGGAATTTTCGCTCAATTTGCAACGCAGCACAAATCATTCGCACTACTTCATTATTGAAGTGTGATCCTCTATCTGATTCCAACGAGACTACAAATCCAAACCTGGGGGCCGATTAGGATCGCGGACGGACTTGAGTCCGTCCGCGACCCCTGAGGAGGAGGAGGGAACATCCGCATGGGCTGCGGCATTCCCTCCGAGCAGATTAGGATGTGACCACCAGGGTGGCGGTCACATCCTCTATCTTTAACATTGAGGCGGATGCAGCTTCAAGCTGCACCCGCCGCAATGTTAAAGATGCATGCATCGCATTTACATGCACAAAGCAGCAGGCAGTGCCTGCCACTTTGTGCATGCAAATGCAGGGGGGTACCATAGGTACCCCCCATGTGCACCCCCCAACCCCCTTTCACCCAGGGGGCCCGCAATGGGCCCCCGAAGTGAAAGTCCGTATGCTTTTCCACGGCAGAAAAGCCGCCGCGGAAAAGCATGTATTCACCACCATCCTAATATGGCTGGCGGTGTCTGATAGACACCGCCAGCCATGTTAGAGCTTTTCCGCCGTGGTCGGAAGGCGACCGCGGCGGAAAAGTTGCGGACGGAATTCCAGACCCACCAGCTATCCTAATTTGGCGGTGGGTCTTTGGAGGCTCCGCAGCGGTTTCTCCGCATCCTCCGGGCCGGCGGTGGCTTCCGCCGGCCCGGAGGATGCGGAAAAACCGCAATCATAATCGGCCCCTTAGTTATCAACTCTCTGAGCAGCAATCTAGCAGCAGTTAGACTGTCATTATGCATTGTTGGGTGTCCCTCAGCCCAATGTGGAAACAGATACACAATCACCAAGACATGTTGTAATCCATAGCAAGGAGGCATATCTATAAAATCGAATTGCATACGCATAAATGGACCTCCTGCTTTTCTAATTCGACCCAAACTGACAACTGTTTTCCTTCCTGGATTTTGCTGTTGACATGTCACACATCTTTGGCACAAGCTCTCTGCAATGACTCTGAATTTTGTATTATAATAGAACTGTTTAAAAAGCCTTATCATAGCATCTCTGCCTACATGAGTCGGATCATGGCAAACTCTTGCCATTTGTGATAATAAACTATCTGGTAGTACAAGTCTCCCATCTGTGTGAACCCACACTTCATCATCTGCTCTGCATGTACATCCTGCTTTGATCCACCCTTCTTTTTCTGATTCAGTAACTGCATCTTGTAATTCTCTAATTTCCTCCCATGTTTCAATAGATGAAAACATTAGTCTGCATTCTGTTTCATCAGATCGTTCTTCAAATGTTCCCCATTGTTTGTAAATGAATCTTGAGCACAAAAGCGCGCAAATTCGTCAGCATATCTGTTGCCAACGGTGGCAGAGTCACAACCAGATTTATGTGCTGGACATTTCACCACCCAAATTTGAGCTGGCAATTGAAGTGCCATCAGTAGGTTTTTTACTCACTCTCCGTTTTGTATGGGTAAAACGGAAGAGGTCCTAAACTGACATTGAGACCACAACTGCCTAAAATCATGCACTACCCCAAAACCATATTGACTATCCGTAAATATGATTACTCGCATTTGCTTCACAATACAACATGCTCTAGTCCATGGGTACTCACAAACACTTTCCCGGGGGCCGCAAAGTTTGGTCTATGGTGTGTCGAAGGGCCTCACTGATGCCAGCAGGGGGTGTTAAGTGGATGTAGGGGAAGCAATCCATGTATATCTAGTGGCTGTCTTCAAAAACGAAGGCGTTCCTAAAGTCAAGGGCCTATATACTTCCTTTCCCTAATTGCAATTAACTTTTAAATAAATGGTTGCTGCATATTTTAAAAAGATCTATGCCCTGCCCGGGTTGCGATTACCAAAATGAGTCATCTGCGCACCTTCTGTTTGCTTGCCCAGCCTTTAGATCGGCTAGAGCCAAGTGGCTCAAGCCGGTCTGTCAATTGTTGGGCCCAATGAACCACAGAGCTGCACTACGCATTCTGTGTACAGATACATCTTCATTGACACTGATTTGCGGGGTGGCCAAGTTTTTAGGTTGTGCATGGCTGATAAGAGCTAAGATCTTGGCAAAAACAGTCAGTCTGTGACACTGGTTCCATCGCGTTATGAGATTAGAGATGGGGTTTGAGTGCTTTAGGGTCAATCTAACTGCTGCTATGTTTTTATTATAGTGCTCCTAATCTTTTAAAATTTGGCCTATGTTTAATAGCTTGTATCTTTTTATATGAATGTTTTTTTTTAAGTAATGCAATTTAGTAATTGCAAAAGTGTATTATGTTGCATGTTTTATCCTAAAACTGGTTGTATAATATCTTTTTTAACTTTTTAACTTTTCCTTGTAAATTGTATACGCTTTTATGATATTGTTTTGTATCGAATAAAGCTCATACTACTACTACATAAAACTTTCCCAACTGAGTTGAAGTCAGATAGAAGAGGCCATTAGTTACCCAACTCTTGCTGCTAATGCTATTGCTAATGCTAAGTAATGGGTGTCTTCTTCAACCGTTGCTCACAACAACTTAGTTTCTCTCAACAGAAAAGTGTACACCCTTGCAGCGAGTGTGTATTGTCAATAACCTACCACCGCCCGCCACTGTTGCTGGCTCACCCACCCCTGCAGCAGCTGCTGCACCTGCTCCCTCCTGGCTGGCATCGCCTGCCCCACCACTGGCCCTGGCACTGGTGGTCAGTACGCCTAGAAAAAATAATTACACATTTTTTAGATGCCATATATGCCTCCCCCTATTTATTTCTCACTAGCAAGATTGAAAATACAATACATACATACATCACACACATCACTAGTACAAATCGGGTATTAGTCTAGAGTAGAGTAGACAGTAGTATGTCCTATCCTATGAAAAATAGTAAAATATCTGGTTGGGCATTTTGTTGGTGGCTATTTTCAAAAAGCCTCTCAAGAAGAGGACAACCCAAAGGATTGGACTCAGAGTTATTGGTGAATCTGAGTTTTAAAACTTTTTAAAAAAGAAAAGGAATGGCCAACTGGGCAAGCTAAAGACATATTAATAGTAGTACAGAGTCAGAGGCAGTAAGATTGATGTAAACAAAAACAGACTCTAGAAATATAATAACTAAGTAGGTAGGTAATGCAGGGATAAAAAGAATTTAGAAACAGATAGATCGAAGATTTGGTACAAAATAGAATTAGGAAACGGAAATAATAGTTTGAAAAAAATAAGGTGCAGTAAAAGTTAAGGAAATATAATTATTACTATTAACAGCAGGACGGCTGACTTGGGCCAGTAGCAGAGCCCTCTAATTAGCGATCCTGGCCCTGGGAGGCATCTCAAGCTCCTGCCTCAGACCCCGTTGTCTTCTTGTCCCTGGATGCTGATCATGATCCCCATGATGCAGGCACCCTTGCACCATGGTGTAAGGGTGCCTACGCCAGCGCATGGCAGCTGTTTGTGCCCCAGTGCAGGGGAGAACACAGGAATGAGACAAATGATTGTAAATATGTCACATTCCTGTGCTTTGAAAGTGCCCCAGCTTGGCACAGCCAAAGGGCTTGCGGTGCCGTGCTGCAGCACTTTCTTGTAGATCTGCCCCAGAATATTTATCAAGGTACCTTTATTTAAATTTCAAGATGAAAGGTCAATGCACAAAAACACATTCGAATTGTCAATACTTTGGTTATTTCACATTAATACAGGTATAATCACAATACAATCACAGTACAAATTAAATATACATCTTAAATCAATAACTGGCGTGAGGAGAGAGAGAAAGAGAAAGAAAGATATATATTGCAATTCCAATATGCAATTTGAGATTTCATAAGGACCTACATTTCAAAGAGCTAATACACAGCTTGCAATAGTAAAAAAAATAGCTAATCCTTCAGCTGTAAGGTATTAGCGTATGCAAACTTCAGCAGCAGATGAAGTGGAAGGAAAATCAATAAAGTTCAATCCAGGGAAGATCAGAGTTTGGACCAACAGCATGTCATCCCCAAGATTTGCAGGAAAAAAAGCCAGCAATCATTCTTTTCCCACGGGGTAGTTATACCTCAAAAGGTTCATAACTCCAGCCCCCAAATGTAACTTCTTCTTAGTTTTACAGGATTATATCAGTGGAGATCCTTGTTGTGATTGTGGAATGATCATTCTCCAGTCCAAAGTTATCTGGAACTTTAACGTAATACTTTTGTACTTTGTCCATAGTTTTTCTAAGGCTATGATATCTAGTCACCTCAGAAATAAGAAGCATACTTGTAGCTTTCATATCCACGCGTTCGCTTTCAAGTTAGCTTGCTAAAAAGTTAACACAATATTCATAGAAAGAATTCTCTAACCGTAGAAAGGAAATTCTAGTGATAAACACATAACTAAAATAAGCATGGGCATAAAATCCGTTCCGCTCGCGGATTTTTCGGATTTTCGGTAAATCCGCAATCCGCGAACTCTCGCGGATGTAGCGAAGATACGCAAATCCGCGCGCTGCGGATTTTTTGCTTGTGTTCGCACTGCTCGCGGTCCGCGGCGCGGGCAGCAACAATCTCGCACTCGCGAAATTACAAAAATTACAATTGGGGAGGGGTGAAGGAAGTGACCCAGTCTCCAACTTCCTGTTCCTGTCCAGCAAGCTCCTCCATTTCCTGGCCACTTTGAATTCGATCTTGACTGGGAAGGATTACTTTTTGTGGATGCTGCTGGAGATTTGGCTTTGAGGCCTTTTGGATTACTTTTGGATTCGAAATTTGATTTCACAAGTAAGTTGATAAGTTGATGTTGTTTGTTTGTGGTGATTTTTGTGTGTGTTTTTCGACTTTTTGGGATGGGGTTGGGGGCTGGCTATGTTGGTGGGAGGCCATTTTGAGGCATGGTCCTGCAGGTCCTGGCCATGTGGATGGGGTCAAGCTCTGATTTCTTTCATTATGCCCAGGGGGCCTAGAACTCCCACGGATTACCCGAAAATCGGATTTAAAAAAAATGTTTTGCCTGTGTTCGCACTGCTCGCGTCCCACGCAGCAACAATCTCGCACTCGCGAAATTGTAAAAATTACAATTCTGCACATGAATTGAAAACTACCAGGCTTAGTTATGGGTGCATGCATGATACAACTGTTTTGTTGAATTTTAACATGATTCTGGCCAGGGCATGGATGGCATTGGATTGTGGTGATTTTTGTGTGTTTTACGACTTTGTGGGGTGTGTTGGGGGCTTGCTATGTGGGTGGGGGCCATTTTATTGCCTGGTCCCGTGTGGGTGGGGGTCTAGGGGCCATTTTTAAGCCAGTTTGTGTGCTTTGTGCCATAGGCCTGCACCCAGTGTGCTGTGATTTTATCATGCCCAGGGGGCCCAGAATCGGTCTGTTCGCGGATTTTGCTGGTTTTTCGCCACGTTCGCGTCGTGCAGCAACAATCTCGCACTCGCGAAATTGCAAAAATTGCAATTCTGCACCAGAAAACCACCAGCAGGCAGCATAAACCTTCTGAAACTTGATGGATGGCATTGGATTGTGGTGATTTGATTGGTGTTGTGTTTTTTGACTTTTTGGAGTAGGGGTTGGGGGCTGGCTATGTTGGTGGGGGCCATTTTGAGGCATGGTCCTGGCTATGTGGATGGGGGTCAAGCGGCCATTTTGAAGGCAGGCAGTGAGCTTTGTGCCATAGGCCTGCACCCATTTCGCCTTGCTTTCACCCATTGTGCCCAGGGGGAGTCAGTGGTACATGAAACTATAACCCTCTCTGTGTGTGCTCTCTTGGATCAATGTTAAATTCCTGTTTCCCAAAAATTTAGCAATTCTTAATTTTGAAATTTCCATATTGTGTGGTGTGCACGTGTGTATTCATAAATGCCTACTTGCAAACTATTTATTGAAGCGCTACATATGCAACATATATTTACTGATGTTCCTCTGTCTTCGTTTGCTTTTAGGTGCACAAAGTCAATAACTCCGCATCATCGTTGAGCATCAGTGCCAGGAAGAAGTCCTGCTGCGGCCTGCTGTTCCGACATCTGAAGAAGATGGCTCCAAAAAGAGGTGCCCGTAGCTCCTCTTGCAAGAAAGATGTCTCTACTAAGGAGAAGAAGAAGCAAGTGGCACCACTTACCAAGGAGACTGGTGGCTCGACCACTACATTTTTGTGGAAAAAACAAAGGCCCACCATGAGTGCTGCACAGGTAGCCTGTTTAGTGGTTCAATCACCAACGACCAGTGATGTTGGCTCATCGCAAGAAAGTAGCAGCACACCATCAACACAGGTTGTAACTCATCTCACAAGTACTATTCAACAACCAAAGCCGCAACAACAACTGCATGGGCTACTAGTACAAGCACAAGTACATGCGCAAGGAGCTGGCCGAGAAGGAGCTGTCCGAGAAGGAGCTGTCCGAGAAGGAGCTGTCCGAGAAGGAGCTGGCCGAGAAGGAGCTGGCCGAGAAGGAGCTGGTCGAGAAGGAGCTGGCCGAGAAGGAGAAGGCCGAGAAGGAGAAGGCCGAGAAGGAGAGGTCCATGGAGAGTTGCAAGTAGAGGTCAGTGAAGAGGCCCATGTAGCGGCGCATGGAGCGGTGCAAGTGCCCACAATGGTTGTTCTTCCAGAAGTAGGGGCACAGGAGGAAATTGACTTTGGAGCCGGGGTATCATGTCAGGAAGACGAAGGCACTCCTCCTGATGATTCATTTTCTCCCAGCTCCCCAGCAAGGAAAAGATCAAGGAGTGTGTGTAGAAGTTCCTCTTCAAGCCCCGCTCTATCAGATGATCTGGATCTAGATTGGCAACCATCTCCGACGTCTGAGAGGGAGGCACACCATGAGCTGCAAAAGGTATCAAATGTTAAAAGGAAGGGCCCCGGAAAGCTCATACTTATGGATCCGAACGTCGGACTTGATGAAGTGGTGCATTCTGATGTTGTTGAACAGGATGACAGCAATGACCTAGTCATCACACACGTCATTCCAGCCACACCGGCCATGCAGCAGACAGACATTTATACCCTATCCCGACGTCATGCTGAGCGTGACCCTGGCGACGTGGCACTGGTAGCACCACCAACGCAGTCAAGTAGTACAACAAGTTCAACAAAACCTACAGCTCCCATATTTTCTCCCCAGAGGGGGACTCCATCCAGCTCGACTCCCTCAAGTAGGGTTGCTGCAATAATTGCACAACCCAGTAGATGTCTGCAAGGCTCATCCACCACTGCTTCATCTGGCATTGGCAGTATCATCTCGTGCGGCAAAACCAGAAGTTTCCAGTCCCCAGTTTGGAACTTTTTTAGTGTCCATGCAAAGTATGATAACATAGCCGTTTGTTGCATTTGTAAGACTAGAGTTAGCCGTGGTAAGACTGGTACCAACTATGGAACCGGAGGCCAGATAGGTCATCTTAAAAGAAGGCACGCTGTTGTATGGTTTGCGCACCTTGCAAACATCAAGGGAAAGCAATCCCAAAGGGCAAGTGGCCAAAATATACCCATACTAGGTGTTTCATCTGAAGATGACGGGGAGGTAGAAGAAGCGTCAGACATTTGTCCGGTTGCACCCAGTACCCCTGGCAGCACCACACCCTCCGGAACACATAGGAGGCACACTGAGAGTCTGGGAGACACACCAATGCGGAAAATGTCAACACTGAGCAGAAGTGGGTCGAAGAAGGCATCAGCATCATCCAGTAAATTTGTCCAGCGCACCATTACAAACATGTTCTCCTCAGATGCGCAATTTCAACGCAACCACCCAATTGTACGCCTGTATAACACTAAGCTGGCTAAAATGCTAGCGGTGGACCTTCTCCCTTTTTCGTTTGTTGAAGGTGTGGGTTTTCTTGAACTCGTGGCAACACTGGCCCCTAAATGGAAGGTTCCTAGCCGGTTCTATTTTGCCAGGGTTGCTGTTCCAGCCCTACATAAAGAGGTGCTTGAGTTGGTTGGGGCAGCTTTGCAGAAGAGTGCTGTTCACACTATACACCTGACAACAGACATGTGGACCAGTTGCCAAGCCCTTGATTACATGTGCATCACTGCACACTGGGTCTCTTTTTCAGGGGTTGCAAAACAGATAAATGCAGGTGGTGACTTGGTCGAGATTTTTAAGGGTGCTCGTAAACATGCAACATTAGCCATGTTTGGCATGGAGAAAACTCATACTGCAGCCAACATTTTGGATGACTTTAACAAAAAGGTCTCGCAATGGCTGCCCCCAAGAAATTGCAAGGTTGGTTATGTTTCTACTGATAATGGCAGCAATGTAGTTAGGGCCATGGAGAACGGTTACTATTTCAGAGTGCCGTGTTTGGCACACTGTATGAACCTTGTCGTGCAAAAGTTCTTGAAAAAAGAACTTGCTGTCGACAAAATACTGACCATCTGCAGAAGAATATGCACACATTTCAACCATTCTTTTAAGGCCCGGAAGGAGCTGAGGCGCCAGCAAAATGTACGTAGAATGCCAGTGAAAGCACTTATCCAGGAGGTGGCAACACGTTGGAACTCAACCTTCTACATGCTTGAGCGTCTGCATGAGCTGTTTCCAGTAGTCAATGAGTATTTCTACAACCTGGGTGGTGATACGACAGAAATGATGCTAGCGGTGGAGCAATGGCAGCTAGTTAAAAGCCTGACAGACATGCTTCGTCCTTTTGAGGTGTTCACGCGTGACGTCAGCAGGGAGGACTGTTTTTTGAGCAAAGCTATCCCATTGTTGCTGAAGCTCGAGCACCAAGTCAAAGTGGTGTCTTCAGAATTAAAAGATGCTGGAAAGAATGAAGCATATGAGTTGGCGCAGAGATTATTACAACGCCTAGTTAGCAATAAACGGCTTGTAAATATCAAGAAACAACAGCACTACATTTGTGCTACTATTCTGAATCCACGTTACAAAAAGCCATTGTTTGGCAAAGTAATAATTCCTTTTGAAACATCAGATGTTACAGAGTACAAAGGTTGGCTAGCTCAGTCAGCCATTCGTTTTGAAAGAGAGCGGAAGGAAACTGTAGGAGAAGACAGTACTACTAGTGAATCAGCAGGCCATCAGGCGTCCCAAAAAAACACTGCTGCATCTGTGCCTGTGGCAGAAGTGAGTGACTTTTCCTCTGAGCCATTAACCACACCAGCAACCGTATCATCTGCACCAGGCCCAGGCGATATGTCTGAAGCGGATTGGCTAAGAGAGCTAGGGTTTCTTTGTCCCAGAAAGGACACAGAAGTGCAAAGTACAGGAATCCGGGAGGACATTCTTTCAATGGTGCAGGCCTATCTGGATGATTCAACAGCGGTCAATATTACTGAGGACCCATTGGCGTATTGGCATGGGAAAAGAAACATATGGCGAGAGCTCACCAACCTGGCTATCAATTACTTGTCTTGCCCACTCGCAAGCGTGTCTTCAGAACGTGTTTTTAGTTCTGCTGGTGGCATTGTGACTTGCAAAAGGTCCCGCCTCTTGCCCGCAAATGTGGAGCGGCTGACCATGATAAAGATGAACCAGCACTTCATACCACCAGATTACAAAGTACGAGAATGCACGCAGGAAGAAGAGGACACCGACCTACCTGAGGAAAGTTCTCCTCAGTTACCAGAAGTACTATCGACTCAATTTGCAGAGTTTGAGGACGAGCTCTGCTTCCCTGACAGCGAGTTCTGAAAATGAGTCAATTATTCATTAACTTTATTTTTCGTCCTTATTCACTTTTATTCCTGTGTGTCTGTCTTTCTTTGTTTAGCAAGTGCTTCATCACATTCACAACAAAACTGTAATCACCCAATCAAACAACAAGCCCATCAGCAGAACTGTCTTGATTTTGATGCCGCAGCATTCCTCAGGTTCACAACAGTTAGTTGACAAGAACTCAGTCCTGGTCGTCTATCCTCCTCCTCCAGACTCACTCTATCCATTTCCCGTAATGCTGATGCCTGGATTCTGCACAATGAAGAAACTTACGTTGACGAGTCCCCTAAAGAGGGACTGGAAGTAGTGAGTCCTCATTTAAATACATTTGGCTAAGTGTGACTTTTTTTCCCCGAGTTGCTTTTTGGCTGTTTGGGGGGTGTCAAACTTGTTTGCGCTTGGGTTTACGGGTCTTGGCTGGGCCATTGCTGGCAAGGTCTATTAAGGGATGAAATTGGTTAGGCATTTACTTTGGAAAACATTTGGCCAATTACACATGAACGTTTAGGCGTTATTATTGCTCGCTTGCCTGTCTTAGGGGTGCTGTCTGTGGGGCTTCTAGGTTTTCGGGGTCTGTGAGCACCGCTGCCACATTTCTAATGTTGATTGCTTTTGTTTTGCAGAAAATCCACGCCGGGAAACTCCAGTTGGGGCCCTGCTGCAGAACGCTTTAGGACAATGTGAATTCCAGGTGGAGCCAGCCCTCAAATACAAATTACAGGTAAGATAAGCGTTTGGATGGGAGGTAGTATAATGGAGTATTAGGAGAGGCGAGAGAGTGACAGTGGTACTAGTAGTAAAGTCCTAGGACTCTTGAATTAACAAACTCTGTGACAGGCATTTACTTTGGAAAACATTTGGCCAATTACACGTGAACCAACACGATGACAGTGTTCAGTAAAACGAACTTACTGCAAAACCACCACCCACCAGGCTCAAAAGTAGTAAAAAACAGGTATGCTCAGATAAAGTTTGAAAAAGTACATTTTTATATCCCTAACAAAATAATCTCCCGCAAGACCCTCCCTAACCCCAACAAATAAATAGTCCTTCAAAAGTCCCCAAAAACCCCAACTCCCAATTCCCACCCCCCAAAAGTCTCTAAAAAAGGGGCAAGGGACACTCTAGGGATGCATGGTGTTGACTTTGGCCTCCAGGGCATCATGCCTTAGGGCCAGGGCATCGTACTGCTCCCGGAGGGTGGCGTGGTCTAAGCGGAGGCCCTCCAACAAATTTTGATATTTTTTCAATTTCCGGACCTCCGCCTCCAGGTCGGACACTCTGTGAATTGCACGGCGCAAGCGAGCCTTTATAGTACTGTGTGGGGCAGCCTTTGCTGCTCGGCGGTGGCGTCTGCCAGCACGGCTCCGTTTCGCCGGAGCACTGCGCTGACCGGCAGAACGTGGGGTCACGGAGGAGGATGCAGATGTCCCATTCGATGTACTGGACTGCGTGTCGTCCCCCTCCAGTTCCACCAGCCGCCGATATTGGGCAACAGTAGCATCCAGCCTCCGTTGCCGGGCCAGTACAGCCTGCATACTCCTTGTTGGTTTTGATGTTTTAGTATGCCCAACTATATGAAGAAAGAAAGACATAATCTGTAACCAATGCTCTTTAGGAATATGATTAACACAAAATGATTCAGCAGGAAGTTGAGTCACAGTACAACTAGCAACTAGCCAGCGCAGTACAAAACTATTCAGGCCAGTATCATGGGCGTCCGCAGGGAGGGGCAAGGGGGGGCGCTTGCCCCCCCCCCCTGGATCGCAGGTCCATCCAGTGCTGGCCCAGTGACAAATTACAATATGGTAATTGCAGCAGGCTGGGACCGACAGACAGATAGAGGCAGAGACAGAGAGAGAGGAAGACAGGAGAGAGAGAGAGGGAGGGAGCCAGAGGGTGACAGAGGGAGGGTGAGGGAGGGAGACAGAGAGAGAGAGACAGCGAGGTAGAGGGAGACACAGGGAGACAGAAAGAGGGAGACAGAGAGAGAAAGAGAGAGGGAAACAGAGAGAGGTAGGGAGACAGAGAGAGAGGGAGGGAGACAGAGAGAGAGGGAGGGAGGGAGAGAGAGAAAGAAAGATGTGTGTAATGTGTATGCCAGGTCTGGTGGCTCAGTGGACGAAGGCATCCGCTGCAGGGGCATGAGTTCAACCTCATGGTCATAGTTGTTTTTGTTGCTCTAGATCCACCCCCCTCCCCCACTGACCCTGCCCCCTTCGGTGCGGCCCTTGGCCACAAACCACACTGTCAATTTGGCCCCGAGAGAAAGTTTGTGAGGACCCATGCTCTATAACCACATCCTCCTGATTTAGATTGAATTGTTTTTTTCTGGCATTTTTTGTTTTTCCCTCTGTTTTAATGTAGTTGCCAGGTCGTCTGCTGTGGTGCCGCACAAGATTTTTCTCTTCCCCCTATGGGGTTCTTTGTTTATTTAAGCTCTATGTCGTGTTAGATTTAAAAAAAATGTATTTAATACTTGTGCTCAATCATGTCAGGAGTAGGACTCAGGAGATGGTGATGATGTTGCACCCCCCCCCTGGAAACATTTCATAGTATTTTCGTAGTTCATCCAGTGACCGTCTACTCTCTGTAGATACACATCATATGCTATCTAAGAGTCAGATAGTACCATGATCCAGCTTACCTGTACCCGCCACCACCACTGTCTGCTTCCTCACAGTCTGTTCTTGGCCCTCTTGCGCCGCCTCCTCCCCAGAGTTGTCCTCGGACTCGGAGTCGATCACCACCACCACATCCGAGCTGGCCCCGCCACCAGATGTTCCACCTACAAAGTAGATTTAAGAATGTTAGATTACACCACTCACTAGTATTTGGTCTAGGAATGAAGAAATGTGAAAACAACAGAAAAAGTAATTGACTGTCTACTCTAGTCTAAAGTAAAAATGTCCCTCCTTCCAGGGAAGGCTGTTGTCTTGCTGCACTTTTTTGTCACAATTGATGAATGCTTGCTTAATTTTAACACACACCATTTTTCTCTGAACAGACAGAAGCTGGACTTCTAAGGACAAGAGCAACATCAACTTCAAACCAGGTGAAAGCTCGGCTCGACCACAAGAAATGTGTTCCATTACTCATCAACTCAGCACCAAGCACTTTTCCATTTCCAGCTAACTTAATTTTAATATATGTGTTTACTTTTACTTTTAATAAAGCTTTTAAACTTGAATAGACTCTGTGGTTTTTGGTCCTTCAGACTAGAGTGACTGAGCGAAAGGTTTTGCAATTTTTGCAAGGAGGAGTCCGTGCCGCTGACACTACCAGGTTTATACAGTGTGCCAAACACGCCACTCTGAAATATTATTACTCTGGTCTTTGGTGTCCATAGTTCGGTTTGTGGAGAATTGTCCCTGCAACAGTAGTATTATGGATTTTGCTCCTATCTAAACACTATTTCGAAAAAATTAAATTAGGAACGCTTGGACAACAATAGGTCCTCTATATTTAAATGAAAACTTACTGGGGCCAGCAAAGGAGCACTCGCCGCCCTGGCCTGCATCCTCCTCCTTTGGAGCCACAGCATCCTCCTTTTCCGTCCGCTTGCCCCTGGGCGGACCTGACGTACAACATGAAAGAAAGAACAGAAAACATTGATGATTGCTGCTTGTCGATGTCCTTGTCAACCAAATCAAACATTTAGAAAGAACAAGAACCAACTATTTCAGCCAAAAAGAGGGCTACAAAGGAAGGACTGCACCTGAGCCTCTACTCTAGGGGCAGATTTACAAGCCCCTTGCAGCTCTTTTGCTCTGTTCTTGCGTCACTTTTGTGACGCAGCGCCACAACAAGAGAGGCGCCATGGTGTGGCGTATATTAACAACGTGACGCATATGGGAGATGCATCCCATTCTAAAGCCCTGCGCCATTAGGGAGCGTTCCAGCGCAAGGGAGGGCGTTCCTGCGCAGGAACGCATGCTAAAAGTGGCTATGGGGAATATATAAAATTTCAATCAGTCATTTAGGACAATGATGCGTCACTGAAACCCTGCGCCTGCATGAAGCAGACGTAAGGCTTGACGCAGCATTGCTGGAGCTGCGCCATCGTTGCAACGCAACTCCATCAATGAGCCACCTTTACGGCACCGATGCGTAACGCTTCGGTGACGTTTTGGGACCATGGTGTGCCGCATTGTAAATACGGCGCACCATGGGTGGTGCTGGCGTGCCGCACACTTTGCAGGGATGCGCAGGTAATTGCTAATCTGACACTTAGGGGCATACTTACGAGTTCTGGGCTGCACACCTCCAGAGGTGCACCAGAACAAATGCGTAACGCAAAACTAACCTTGCGTCACGGCAGATGCGCCGCAATTACAATGCGGCAAACCCTGGCACAAGGGTAGGCAGATGCGTGACGCATCTCGTGACGAAAGAGGGGCGCATCTCTAGAGTCGCGTCGCAGGCGCGATGCAACTCTAGCAATGCTCAGGGCTGCACAATACTCAACATACCGCATCAGTCCTTACGCCTGCTTCAAGCAAGCAGGCATAAAGAATTGACGTAGTAGCGTCGCGGAAGTGCCTGCGTTAAATCTTGTAGATTTCACGCAGGCATTTTGCGAGGCGCACAGCTGCCTGACCGCCACCCCCCACCCCCCTCCCCCCCCCTGCGTGGGAACGCACCCATTGTGGCGCAGGCCCAGGCCTTAACGTGGCGCATCTCCCTAGATGCATCACGTTGTACATGACTCGCAGGGATGCGCCACGTTTACGTCGCTGTGCGTCAGGTAAGGCAACGTAAACGTGGCGCAAGGGGCTTGTAAATCTGCCCCTTTGTGTCTAGCATTACGCAGTTCTGTAAAGTACACTCATACATTACTCAGCCCAATTAAATGAACACAAAATAGAAAACAAATAAGCAGTGGCACCGCCACAGAGAAGGAGAGCAGTGCACCTGAAATGCACAGAAGATTTTGAAATATTAATTTACCTCTCCTATCAATGTAATCGGCAGCATTATTGCTCTTTGTAAAAAAGTTAAAGCAAACATTTGCAATATAACACACAGAGCAGGAGAAAAAACAGAGTAGTGAGTGATGAAAAAATTGCTACTACTACTCACCAAGCCCGGGGACCTCCACTCCCAGCAGGTCGAGCAGGTCGCGCTCCCGGTCCAGGATATCGGTCCAGCAGTGGGTCACCTGGTTGTAGGTGCGCTGGACCCCCGAGATGTCAAACAGGGCCCGGCACACCTGCTCCCACCGCTTCCGTCGCTCCTGGCGGTTGGTGTAGCCACCAGCGATCCTGCCGTCTGCCGCGATGGTCCTGGGGAGGCGGCGCTGTACATAGAAAACGAGTGCGCCCACCTCCTCAGGGCTGAAGATCTCCCTGGGCACCACCATTTCTGCCCTCAAACGGCCACACGGGAGCCGGGCACGGGCTGCGGGGCCCGTCTTGGGCAGCTTCACAGCTGTCTTCACCATGGTCTGGGCAGGTGTTAGCAACAAGGAGGCAAAATGAAAAATAATAAGACTAGGGAAGAAGAAAATAAAAGTTTAAAAAAGTAGTTGAAAAGTAAACAAAAGGAGACTAAAACACAAAAATATAGACCTAAAAATCTAGAGGGATAGAAAAAAGTTAAATAGATCAAAAAAATATTAAAACAAGCAAAGGATGGCAGAGATATAGAGAGGATAGAAACACCATGCCCAGACACATAGGAATGAATGAAAAACAAGATGGCGGCCCGATCACGTGCGCGTAAGTAAGTTCGCACGCGATTTCTCTCGCGAACTCGTGCGAACTTGCATTCGCAAGGCGCTCATTCCGCGAGATTACACATAGCGGGCGGAAACGGAAATACGTCACGCAAACAAAATGGCGGCGCCCGTACTCAACCTTGGGGTAACTTGCACGAGTTCGCGGCTTCCACGGTCGATTTCGCACGACGCCGCGCCTCGCGAATAGGGCGAAATTACCGAAAAACGAGTTTTGCAAAAGCAAAACCAACGAGCAGGTGCAAAAGTTCGAGCTCATCATTTGTAACCATTTCCCTGTAGTGCTTCCTGAAGGGGCCCTCCAGAATCCGGTTGCCTACTTGCAACTATTGTGTGACCCTGCTCTGACAGTCACAGAATAATTTTTTTACATTGCAACAAAAAGGAAAGGGAGCAGACAAGCAGGTGCCAGCCTTCATTAATGTCAGTTGGGGCAGGGCAGGTGTTGTTGTTTGCAAAACTTAAAGCACTTAGCAGGTGTGCTTTGCTTTGCCACAATAATGTACACTCACTGGTCAATCAGAGGGTGCTGTGATGACACCGAGGGTGGCATGGGTGTGCCAGCCAGAGGGTGGCATGGGTGAACCAGAGTGCCAGTGTTGACAGAGGATGGCAGTGCTTTGCTTTGCCCCAATAATGTACACTGGTGAACCAGAGGGTGCTGTGATGACACAGAGGGTGACATGGGTGAGCCAGAGGGTGGCATGGGTGAACAAAGAGAGTGCCAGTGATGACAGAGGGTGCCAGTGATGAAGAAAGCCTTGCAAACAGGCTGGGCACGTAGAAACAACAAGTTCGCAAAACTGGCGACCCGACAAGTAAGTTCGCAATTTGCGAAATTGTACAAAACCCTCGCGAACTTGCAGAAACCCGTGCGAACACACACCCCAAAAAAAATCCGCAAAATCCGCGAGAATTCGCGGATTTTGCGTATTTTCGCAATCCGCAAATCCGCAAATTCGCGGATTGCGAATCCGCAAAATCCGCCCATGCTTAAACTAAAACAATTAGACCAGCATTTTAGAAATAGTGAAGGACAAAGTACAATATTCTGAGACCTACATTTAGAAAAATATACTAGCAAGCTTTGAGGCTTTCATGGAAAACTACTAAATCATCATTTTCTAATCGACTAAACACACTAATAAGAAAAATAGAAAGAGAGAAATAAAGGTGTCTAAGAAACATCATTTTCGTTAAACATATAAACAATAATTTGTTTACATTTCCTTAACATATATGTGTAAGCATTTTCTTCTTAAGTTTGCATGTTAAAAAAAACAGAAGCAGAAATAATTTTTCTGAAACGTTTCTCATAATTATACTTTGCTAAGTTGCGGTTTTCATAAACACTTTTACACTACTATAAACATAATACGTTAATTCTTTAGTAGGTTTCTCTCTCATGTCGTTAATGATTCTATTTCACCAATTTGCAACCTTTCTGCATGCTTTTACGATGCAGTTTTAAATCTATTACGTGTTGTTTCACTCATGCATGCTTTTACAATGCAGTTTTAAGCTCTTACATTTTTTCATAAAATCAGACAGTTAATTTTGTTCATTTAATGAATATTAGTTCACACTTGATGAGCAGATTTGATCAAGCAAAATCATTCTCAAATAATCTTGCTCCATCAGCGATGGACCTACAAACCATGAGTGCTGCAAGGTCCATGAAATGTTTGGGATGCTCTCTGCTTTCCTATGACTAAACAGTCCCAAAACTCTACTCGCCTTTGTGTAAAGGTACCCGGACCCCGGGGTAACAGCCAACGCATCTGTGACTTCACGCCATAAGTCAGCTGCCACATGGAAGTTCCAGAACATAAGCGCCATATCGTTGTCTGGTACTTGGCACTGTGGTCAAGTTGAGGCAGATGCACATATTCAATGGAACCTTGATTGAGTAAGGTTGGCCCTGTGTAGGATGTTGTGCTGGACGTTTTTAAATTTGACATTGCTGGAAATTTTGTGCTTGTACAGCAGTACCCAAACCCCTACAGAAGAGTTCAACATTCTCATGCATTCCTTCAAAGCCCTACACGATTACGGACCGGCCTACATCAACCGGTGACCGAACTTCCATGAACCCACAAGACACCTGGATCCTGCTCATTGGAACTTGCACACAACCACAGACCCGTCGCAGCTGTGGCCACTCCTTCTCCTACATTGCCGCCAAGACCTGTAAAAACCTGTTTTACCACCTTCGAACAGCACCCTCTCTGGCAGACTTCAGAAAGAAACTCAAGACCTGCCTTTTTTGATGGGTTCTTGCACCCCGGCATCCATATACCCCTAGGGGTGACAGTGCTGTGCTCTACAAATCAAAAAATGGTTTTAAGATCAAACCAAGATTATACCCCCTGGGTAGAGACGAAAGATCAAAGATCTAATACCATTTCACGCTGTCTCCTTTCTATACAGCGAGCTCTGAACCGTACCATTCCTTACATAAAAATGGAGATCTAAGAATACGATTTCCTCCTTGTGATGGTGCATGGTTAGTTTTATGTTATATGGGTTATCGTTAATCGTGTACGGCCTTGAAGACGGGATGTCTCATCTTCAAGTCTCTTCACAGCTGGAGCCCCAAATTTATTAACTGCCTCTTACCAAGGTACAATCCATCCTGCAACCTTCGCTCAGCCCACCGCCAGCTACTGACCATCCCTGCCATCAAGCTAAAATGTCAGGGAGGCTGTAGGTTTGCATCCCTGGCCCCTAGACTGTGGAATTCCTTCCCACTGGAGATTCAGTCATGTACCAATCTGCTAAGCTTCAGGAAAAGGCTCAAGACATGGCTGTTTGTGCAGACTCACGATTAACTTCATCCAACGGTCCCGGCACACTCTAGAGTTAGTGCCGTGAAACCTCCTGGTGTACGTGCGCTGTATAAGAAATTTTTGACATAACATAACGTTAAGATACCCAAAATACTCCTGAAGACTTTCCCTGGACCCTGAGCACAGGCAGATAATATATTCGATGTACCTCCCCAAAAACAATATGTTGTGTCCAGGGGGAGGCACCTCTTCCCCAGGCATGTCCCTCTCATACCATCCCATAAAAAGACAGGCATAAGAGGGAGCAAATCTGGTTCCCATGGCAGTTCCGCGGACTTGATGATACCATTGTCTGTTATGCAGAAAAAAAATATTTGTCAGAATCATTTCTATCATTTCCATCATCATGAGGTTGTGCTTGTAAAGGTCTGCTCCTTCCTTGTCAAAGTAAGAGCATACCGCCATCAGCCCACACCTGTTCTCAATACAGGTATACAAGCTGACTACGTCCCAGGTGACAAAGCATGGATCATCCGACCATGCAAAGTCTTTAAACTTTAATAACACATCCTTACTGTCTTTTATGAAGGAAGGTAGGTTTACCATGTACTTCTGCAACGTCCTATGAACAAACTCAGACATTTTTTTAGTGGGTGAGCCCACCCCTCAAATAATAGGTCATCCTGGGGGGAATGGTGCTTTCTTGTGCACCTTGGATAATATGTATATACAAGGAAATCTAGGTTGGTCTACTCTAAGGAACTTATATTCTAAATCACTTAAGCAACATATGTCCCTCCACTTTGTGAGTTTCAGATTGACTGGTGATGTTAATTCACCTGTAGGATTCCCTTTCATTTTTTCATAGAAGCTAGTTTCTCGCAGTTGACGCTGTATTTCCCCCATATAATCAGCTTTATTCATTACTACTATATTGCTGCCTTTGTCTTATGACAATATTCTCATCTTTCTCCACCTGTCTGTCCCCCGTCTTTGCCACCTGTCCTTCCCCCGTCTTGGCCACCTGTCCTTCACCCTAGTCATGGCCACCTGTCCTTCCCTCGTCTCGCCCACATATCTGCCCGGCCTCTTGGCCACCTGTCCGCCCGGCCTCTTGGCCACCTACATACCCACCCGCCTGGCCACCTATACGCCCACCTTCTTGGCCACCTATCTGTCTTGGCCAATTATCAGCCTGCCCTCTTGGCCAATTATTCACCCATCTTCTTGGCCAATTATCCACCTGCCCTCTTGGGCACCTATATGCCCGCCCTCTCCGTCTTGGCAACCCATACATCCACCGCCTTTGCCACCTCTCCGTCTTGGACACCTATGCATCCCTCACCTTTGCCACCTCTCTGTCTGGGCCGCCTATCTGTCCACCATCTTGGCCGCCTATATGTCTGTCGTATTGGGCGCCTACCTGCCAGCCATCTTGGCCACCTCTCTGCCCGCCCCCTTAGCCACCTATCCGCCCGCACACTTGGCCATGTATTCTTCTGCCATCTTGGCCACATCTCTGTCTTCTCCACCTAACTGCCTGCCATCTTGGCCACCTATCCGCCTGCCCTCTTGGCCACCTGTCTGCCTGCCCTCTTGGCCACCTCTCCACTATGCCACCTCTCCACCTTGGCCACCTATCCACCGACCTCCTTAGCCACATATCTGCCCGCCCCATTGGCCACCTATAAGCCTAACCCCTAGCCGCCTATCCACCCGCTCTCTTGGCCACCTATTCATCTGCCGCCTTGGCCACATCTCCATATTGGCCACCTCTCCACCATGGCCACCTCTCTGCCTTGTACACCTATCTACCCACCTCCTTGGCCACATATCCGCACGCCCCCATGGCCACCTATACACCCACCCCCTAGCCACCTATCCGCCCTCCTCTTGGCCACCTATTCATCTGCTATCTTGGCCACATCTCTGTCTTGGCCACCTATCCTCCCACCTCCTTGGCCGCATATATGCACGCCTCCTTGGCCACCTATAAGCCTGCCCCCTAGCCACCTATCCACCCACCCTCTACACCTTGGCCACATCTCCGTATTGGCCACCTAACTGTCCACCCTCTTGGCCACCTGTCTGCCTGCCCTCTTGGCCACCTCTACACCTTGGCCCCCTCTCCACCTTGGCCACCTATCTGCCTACCCTCTTGGCCACCCTTCTGTCTACCCTCTTGGCCACCCTTCCACCCGCCCTCTTGGCCACCCCTCTGCCCGTCCTCTTGGTGACCCATCTGCCTGTACTCTTGGCCTCCAGTCCTCTTGCCCACACATCCGCCGGCCCTCTTGGCCACCCATCCGCCAGCCCCCTTGGCTACCCATCCACTGGCCCTCTTGGCCACCCATCCGCCTGCCCTTTTGGACTTTTGGACACCCATCTGCCTACCCTCTTGTCCACCTTATCTGCCAGCCCTCTTGGCCACCTATCTGCTCACCCTCTTGGCAACCTATCCTCCCACCCTCTTGGCCACCTATCTGCCCGCCCTCTTAGCCACCCTTCCACCTGCCCTCTTGCCCACCCTTCTGCCCACCCTCTTGGCTACTCTTCCGGTCACCCTCCTTGCCACCCTTCCGCCCACCCTCTTGGCCACCCATCCAGCGGCCTTCTTGGCCACCCATCTGCCGGATCTCCCACCTTAAAAGGTTCCAAACTAGAGATCTGCACACTGGTACCTCTGATTAGGTATTGGGCTCCACTTGTGAGGACATGGACAATAGAGTTAAAGAAATTGATTGCACACGGGTGTTGTGTAGCTCCTATAAACATATATAAGATCTAGGCGTTTAGATAACATAGACTGTGGGATTGGTGTCCAGACTGATTCCAGACACTCCAACCTGGTATGTTCGCCTGTATACCAGATAGCTCACAGACCATGTTAAAATTCTCTTACCAAGGAGAGAATAGTTCTTGGCAACTATCGAACATGACAACTCTGTCCCATCAGGGATCATGGAAACAGTACAGTACTTTCCGCTCAGTCACTCGTGCTCACTTTGTCTCAGAGAGAGACACAGAATAAATGATGGGCACGTTTTTCAATAGGCATTTATTGAATAAGCATCATTCTAGTGTAAAAGAGGTGTGCTGAAACAACCATAAGACACAAACAGATATAAATGATTATAAGCACCAATAAAGTAAATGGATGGTAGATTCCTACCATAGTGATAAAACAATGAATACAGACAGGTATATAAGTACATGCCAGTAATAATGCATACCCCTACAATGCAACCCTAACTAGATGCACGTAAGTGTACCTGGCATGTATGTAGGTGTAGAACCCAGAATCACTCTGCGACAAAACCAACCCCATTACCTGAAGTGAGGGGCTGTGAGATCCCGTCTTGGTCTCGAGATGGACAACCAACGAGGGTTGTCAGACTACTGTGAGATGGATTATCTGCATGCAGGAACCTCAGCGTCTTTCTTCAGTGTGTCAGCATCGTAGTCTTTCTCCTCTGCCTGCCGCAGCAAATATATGGTGTATATATACCCCAAAAGATACCTTCAATCAATCAATCAATCAGGGCATTGTAAGCTCGCTACTCTCCCGTGAGGGTCTCAAGGCGGATGAGGGTGGAGTTGAGTTGCTCGTCTGTGACTTTGCTCCAGTTCCTTCGCAGTGGGTGTGGGCCTGGTTTGGGTACCTTCAGTTTGTCGGTGAGGAAGTGTATGCAGTGGTGGTCGGTCCATGGGGGTTGGGTAGTGTGGCTGAAATGGGCGCTGTTTCCTCCTGCAAAAATGCGGTCGAGAGTGTGTCCTGCCCAGTGGGTCGGAGTGGTAATGAGTTGTTTAAGTCCGATGTTGGCCAGGTTGTCTCAAAGGGTGGTGGAGTTGGGGTCGCTGGGGTTGTCGAGGTGGTAGTTCAGTTCTCTGACTAGTATGTAGTTCATCGTGGCGATGGGGTTCTACCTTGCTGTGTCCTGTCGGCCGAGAATGATGGAAGGGATGACCCTTAAACATAGTTATTATGCAGACAATGGCAATCCTGCTGTGATTCTGAGAATCCTCATGCATAATAAATGAAGCTAGTTTTCTGGGAAACCCCACACAACATTTATGCAGCACCTTAACTAAGTAAAAGGTCAATACCAAAAACCGTTATGTAGTAGAATGACAGGGAAGTGTAGGTGAAAGGTTAGGTGACTACCCAGACCTAAATTGGGGTACATTACAAAACATAACACCCACTCCTCGTCCGACCGGACGATATACTAAAAGCAAATGTTTAGCTAATTATCCATAAAGCATTGTTAAAAAATGTTCAGAATAAAAAATTGCTAAAAAAGCATATTAAAAGTGTCTAAAAACTCTATATCCAGTATATGTGTTAAAATTCATACAAGTCCTTTAAAATACGTTCATATATATGGTTGAACCAACTGAGAGTGCCTGAAAGCCATGGTGCTCCGTAATGGTATAGGAGGAAAATTTTGTTTAAAATTCCAAATTTGATTGTTTTGGAAAAAGGCCGAATTCTTCCCAGCACATGGAGAGCCAAATGTTTGTGTCCTGTGTGGGAAACACAACATCACTGTTGCTTGCCTTCGCAGACGACGGTTACTGTAACACCTCACAGAGCCAGTCAATCAAGCAGAGATGATCTTCAGTTCACACAGCCGATGCTGAGGAGGCAGTTGAAACAGCCAAAGCCTGTGTGCCTGTAGTAGAGCATGTATCTAATCCAACAGGAGCTGAAGCATCCTGTGGTGGCTCTAAGAATGCCGACATCAACATGGGAATATGCAGGGGACACTGCAGTATGTGGGCCGTTAGCAGTTCCAGTAATACATCTATGTCCGGTGGTGCAACCGATGGAAGTGTTAGACATAGGTCGAAAACGCATACTTGTACGCAGAACAAGCAGCGGAGAACAGGCAAAACACAATCAGTCCAGATTGGTCGAAATGATAGGAACCAAGACTTGCTTAGCTTCCAAAGTCACGGTGTGCCCAGGTGGAGTACCATGCGATCACGGTAACGGCGCTCTAAGAGCATATTTTCCATCTCCTTGGTGACTAGGATGTCCATTGCGTAGAAGAAAAATTAAAAGTAGGATTCCCACTACCAGTAGCAGGATTAACAGAAGTCCTCCAAAAAATGCTTTCAAATACGGAGTGTCTAAAAGCTGGGATCACTCCGAAGACCGTCTGAAAGGTGCTTAACAGTCCAGAACCTATGGTCTTAAATAGGTGTACCATACCCTTTGTATCAGACATGTTAAAGATACGCTGTACCATTTCTCCAAAATGGAAAGGGCAGTTAGTTCGTATCAGTGCCTGTATCTCAGCAGAGGACTTTGCAACCTGGAGATCAAAAGTCTCTCGGACTGAGGTTAAGGGCACACCTTTCTTTAAAAGCATGGCTTTCATCCGGCTCAGAGTATCAAATCGTATAAAGAAAACATTCAACGAAGGCCACATCGGCACCTCCCTGACTGTGTGTGTCAGTGGAAACAATACTTGCATACAACAAGTAACCCTGGAACTTAGTGACAAGATATGCGATGCCTGTAAGCATCGCACAACAACCATGATCATTTAGCATTAAGTAACTCCCATTTGAGAGTAGCCTGAACACTGGATTAAAGTAAACACAAGGAGATGATGAGCAGAGCGCTGAAGCTTTTCGGACACTCGTCCCCGGTCACGGATCTGGGTTGAATCCATCATCGTTCTTTGGCTCGCTTCGCAACCCCAGTTCAGACCCGGCTATTTGCAGGTCGGTCTTGGCCCTGTACCTCATGGGCACAGTCCAGCCTGGACTGCTGGGCCGGGTCTTCCCTTTTCTGGGGGCGGGTGTCCTGGGGCCAGTTTCTGGGTGACACCCCTCATTGGCCAGGCTGGCTTGTATCCAGTGGCAGGGTGGGCTGGGGGCCCACGTCTGGGCGTGCCCTACCAGCTTGGGGCGAACAAAGCAAACACAAGGAGATGATGTATTTTGCTTTACCGCCCTGGGTGCGCCGGGTGTGCCCTGACTTGGGTCCCAGGCTTGCTGTGCCACTGGATTTGGGCTGTCCTGGCTGGTGGGGGGGGGGGGAACCCCGGGGCCGGACCTAGGGTGCTTGTTTCCGGTCCGGGGGGACCTGGCTTGGTGGTTGGGGCTGGGCTGTTCCCGTGAGGTGCAGGGTCGGGACTGATTTGGGTGTGGCCGGGTCTGGGCTGGGGTGGCATGGTGAGCAGAAGAATGATGGATTTGGCCCAGGTCTTTTGACTGGGGTGGATGTTTTGATTTGTTCTGCATTCCGTCCATCAACTGTGTGTCTTTTGCACTGGATTAATCACGGCAGCTGGGGAACCTTTCAAATGACAGGACAAGTTTGCAACTGAACCATTACAGACCCCATGAAGCATAATATCCTGGCAAATGAGAGATCCACTCAAAGAATTCTCGCAGTCTGTACCACTGAGAAACACTTCATAATTCCAGTTCCTGCACCTAAATGTATACGGTAATTCCGTATTGTTTCTGGCAATCTTATTACTCATCCTCTCCCATAAAGTGTCCCCTCCATCAGCTTAGCTCCGCTTACCTGTGGAGCAAGGAAATTGTATTGGGTGACTCCTTTTCTTTATTTTTTCACTCTTTACCTCTTCACTTTTGTATATCTTTCATCCTTTACTGCATTGCTTGTCTCGAGCTAGCCTACCTACTTGACTGGTTTTGGTGAGTCCAAAAACATTTCGTACCCTAATATTCCAAAATAGTATCACATTAGGATCTTTGCTAGGGCCCTCTACGCAGCTTCACCTTGCCTCAGGAACAGGCTTCCATCTTGGGAGATCAGGCTTGTCCAGACCATCCTTCTCTATTGGACATCATTAAAGTTGGTATTTTCAGGCGTGGCCTTCTTTCTAACCTATGTTCTTTCTCGGCTCTTTAAATTACCTGTGATTGTTTTTTATTTGACTTTTTTCATTTTTAGGTCTCGCCTGAGACAGCACATGAGCTGCCGCTTGCAAGATTTTTTTATTTTTTAAAGGGTGCTAAGAGACCTCTCACGACTAGTGGTTGGCAGAGCTCGCGGAGTTGCACTATATGGTATTCCGCGGAGTTGCATAAATACTCGGAGGAATTCTGTGGAGTTCCGAGAGCAAGTAGATTTGCTCCACTTGCCCACCCTGGGCCCTGATCAGAATTGAGGGAAGAGTAGGAGTCGGGGACCAAAGAGCAGAGGAAGGGCTAAGGACCGAAGTGAAGAGCGGAGCTGCATGCTGAGGATCTCAGTGCACCTGGGGCTGCGGGGCTGCGGAGCTATGGAGCTGTGACTGGGGATGCCAGAGAGAGGATCAGGGGGATACGAAGGCAGGGAGGAGCAGTGCAGCCAGGGGCTGGCAGAGGAGATTTTGGCTGAAGTCTATCTAGATCAACAGACTTTTAAGCAGTAGATTGCAGGGGAGCGATGGAGTCTGGGGCCGAGGATCTCAGGGCCCAGGAGCTGGTGAGGTGGTGGGGCGAAGGATGAAGTGGCACACACCAGGGTCCCAGGGGGAACAACGGCATCCTCAATGGGGGCTCGGCATGAGGTGCTGCCGCATGAGCAGCAGGCTCTGGGAAAAAGGTAACCAACCCCTCAGCCTGTCCCTCCTGCCTGACCCTCTTTGTATCTATGCTCTTCCCCATCTACAACTGAGTGTGTGCCCTTTTTAATGAGTCTACATCCTTGTCCTCACTCCTACGTCCATGCCCTTTAACCTCTCACTCTTTCCTGCATACCCTTCACACAGAGGAGGCGGGTGCCGCCGGGACGTCTGACATAGTGCAACAACGCCCGAGCAGCGATCACGAGTTCCTCATCTAAGCAGTTGAAAATTGTGATCCAATACTCAGATTTCTTGGGGCATACCCCGACAAAACGCCCGTGCAGCCGCAGTGTTAGCACAGCTCCTCTGGGCCCATTCTCTGCAGGCCACCGGGCATGCAGTACATACAATAGAGGAAGTTAACATGTATGATTCTCAGTCTGTAGTTGGCAAACAGCATACACATTTGGGAGTAGCAGTACCTCAGTTTCTCCGCTGTCAGATCGGTCCCATAGTCCGCCTGCCACTTCACTGGTGCTCTGGGTTTACTTACTGGAGCCTTGACCTGCATAGTGGAATAGAGGGGTGTGGGTGCGTCAAGGAAACAGTCCAAGGCATGCAAAGCTTGGGTTCATGAGGAAAGAGCTGTGTGCTCCTCTGCATGCGCTGCGCAATTGGTAACTGGAAGGTATCTAATGGTGGACAGCAGCCCAGCCTTACAAATCTCTGAAGGGTAGGAATTTACCTCCGGGATACTGGACCCCCATAGTTACCAGGCCCATCCGACGTAGCTCTCACTGTACAAGCTGGTCTCCAGTGGGGGAGCAGAGAGGTATTAGCAGCTGCAAGGCCAGCTGAGTTGATGCAGTTCAGTCTCGCCATACGGCAGAGGCATTGCCAGGCCCATGCAGCGCAATGGAGGGTGTCGACCTCGGATGCAAACACGCAGGAATGGAGCAAATCACCACAGAACTGATGGACTCCATGTGGCAGCATTGTAGTGGTGGGTGCACTGCCAGTAAACTCTAAGTGGTGTAGGCAGAGTTTTTGCCAAACTCTGCCCTCCAAGCGTAGTGACAAAAACTGTGTGAACTCTGCTGGCGGAGCGGAGTTTACCGCCCACCCTTACTCATGACTTACTGTTGGTTGGCTTCATAGTCTCTTTCATTGACCTGCTTCTTATTGTTCAGTGTGTGCAGGTTTCACTTTCTTCTTCATGTGTTTGTCCCTTCGATGGGGATGTACGATGTTACAACGCGATCAAAATGATCGCGGTACATCACAACGCATGTTTTACAACGCAAGTCGTTACCACGACTTGCGCTGTAGGGTGCTGGACTTAGGAATAGTAAGATGTACTATTCCAACTCCAGCCTACGTACAGTAGGGAAGGTGTTGGAATAGTAAATCTACTATTCCTTAGTCTAGAGCGCCCTCCAGCGCAAGTCGTGGTAACGACTTGCGTTGTAAAAGACGCATCGTAATGGCACCGCGGTGTTTTGACTGCGGTGTAAAGGTTGTAGACCTTTGAGGGAGCATGAACCAAGAGCTGATTAATTGCTTTATCAGTGTCCTTCCGCTGCTCGTACTCGGATTCAGGTACTTAAAAAAAAAAATCTTGCTTCCCTCTTAGTCCTTGCTTGTTACTAAAATCCCTTTCAGAATGGTCTGTTACTGAAGCTCCTCTCAGCCTGGCACTGCTTTATCCCCAAGCCTGCATATCTTCTGCCAATTCATTTCATAGGAATCCATTAATATGGCAGACTTGTAAATCCTCTGAAAAGAAAGTAAAACCGGAATGTTGCTGAATCTTTGGTCCGATTGTTTTTGTTAGGGCAGCTTCTGGTAGGGATTCAACTCCTACTTAGAAGCACTGTATCTGTGTGGCATCTCATCTGTGCCCACCCCCTCCCCAACCTCCTGTTAGATGAGGGCAATTCTTAGAGCGGAGCTGCAGGGAAGGATGCGGGAAAGGTTCTGCTCTGGCAAAAGCTCTCAGTCGAGGTCCGTGGGGTGATCCCGGCTCCTTCCTGCTCACTGTGCAGGCTCCTGGCCCAGAGCAGCAGGAGAAGCAGGCAGACACCTCTTCTGTGACCCACACTAACTTCTATACAATGTGCTACTTCTGTGGACATTGTGGACAAAGTGCAGCATTTTTAAACGTTTGTGTTCTAGGAGCGAAGTTGAATGTTTCTTATAGAAAACCAATCAATCAATCAATCAATCAGTACACTTGTAAAGCGTGCTAAATACCCGTGAGGGTCTCAAGGCGCTAGGGGGGGAGGGCACTGCTACTGATCGATGAGCCAGGTCTTGAGGAGTCTTCTGAAGGTCAGTAGGTCTTGGGTCTGCCATAGGTTTGTAGGGAGGGTGTTCCAGGTCTTGGCGGTGAGGTGGGAGAAGAATCTGCCGCCGGTGGTCGTTCTACGGATGCGGGTGACTGTGGCAAAGGTGAGGCCGGTGGAGTGGAGCTGGCGGGCGGGGGTGTAGAAGCTGAGTCGTCTGTTGAGGTATGCTGGGCCAGTGTTGTGGAGAGCTTTGTGTGCGTGGATGAGGAGCTTGCAGGTTATTCTCTTGTTGATGGGGAGCCAGTGCAAGTCTCTTAGGTGGGGGGAGATGTGGCTGCGGCGGTGGATGTTGAGGATCAGACATGCCAAGGCATTCTGGATGCGTTGCAGTCGTCTCAGGAGCTTGGCCAAGGTTCCTGCGTAGAGGGCGTTTCCGTAGTCCAGTCCGCTGGTGACGAGGGCCTGTGTGACTTTTCTTCTAGTTTCGGTGGGGATCCACTTGAAGATCCTGCGGAACATTTGGAGGGTGTTGAAGCAGAACGAGGAGACGGCGTCGATCTGCTAGGTCATGGAGAGGGTGGAGTCGAGGTCGGTGGGTGTCGGGCTGTTCCTAGGGTTCTCGGCCACCAGGAGTCGTCCCACGCTGACGGGGTGGAGCCGAGGATGGGGACCTACGTCTTGTCCGAGTTCAGCTTCAGTTGGCTGTTCCTCATCCATTTGGGGAGGTTGGTTTTGGCCGTGAGAGGGTCTTTGGTGAGGGAGAGGATCAGTTGGGTGTCGTCAGCGTAGGAGATGATGTTGAGGTCGTGCTGTCCGGTGACGCGGGCGAGGGGTGCCATGTAGATGTTGAACAGCGTCGGGCTGAGGGAAGAGCCCTGGGGTACGCCGCAGATGATCTCGGTGGCTTCAGAGCGGAAGAGGGGGAGGAGGCGGATGCTCTGAGTACTGCCGGAGAGGAAGGATGTGGTCCAGTCCAGGGCCTTCTCTTGGATCCCGGCGTCGTGTAGGCGTGTTTGTAGTGTGCGTTGCGGTTACTTCCCCCATTTCTCCTCGTCCCTCGTTTTCCAGTCCCTCACAATCAAATGAAATCCAATGTCAATATAAGAGATGAAAGTGTCTGAGTTATTGCCGTGTTTTTGATAGACTGCTTTCCAACACCTTGCAGCATATTTCACATTAATGTCTTGCAGTGTTTTAAAATAAACTTTCTTCCAAAGCTACTGCAGCGTTTTTAAATAAACTTTCTTGCACTTGCCTCTCCCCTTCCTTTCATACCTCTATCTTCGTCACTCCTTCCTCTTTTACTCCTTTCATTCTTCCTGTACACTAACCCTGGGCGTAGTAGGCGTAGTGGGGCTACGCGAAGCTACGTGAAGTGGGCGAGAAACTACGCCCACCCACGCACTTCGCGTAGCCCCACTATGTGCCACCCGCCTCCCTCCCGCCCTCCCTAAATACTTACATTACCTTTTAAAAATGAATAAAAACCACTTACCTTGTACGCTGCGTCCCCCGGGGCTCCCTCTTGTAATCGCGACGCCATCTCGGATACTAATGCGCATGCGCGGCCGCCGCGCATGTGCATTTCTCACGAGAAATGTGCATGCGCGGGCGGCCGCGCATGCGCATTAGTATCCGAGACGGCGGCGCTATTACAAGAGGGAGCCCCGGGGACGCAGCAGACAAAGTAAGTGGTTTTTATTCATTTTTAAAACTTAATTTAAGTATTTAGGGAGGACGGGAGGGAGGCGGGTGGCGGGTAACTTCGCTACGCCCCGTAGTGTTGCCTGCTTCGCCTACTTTGCAAAGGGCGAAGTAGGCAACACTACGCCCACTTTGTGGGCGTAGCGAAGTCCTTCACCCAGGGTTACTGAACACCCATCACCTCACTCCTCTACCTCCACTGTGAATCTTATTCTCTATCAGTCTCCCTTTCTCTACTTCCATATTTCCTTTCTTCGGATCTCTCTCACTGGGCTGTCTTTTCCCCTTCCCACTTATATCTCATCTGTTCCTTCTCTTAACTTTTGTTGTGTCTCCCACTTACTTCTCATACTCTTCGCTATTGCTCTGTATCGCACAGCTCTCCATTCACTTTTCCTTACACAACTATTTCCTGGCCTCAACTCTGCGTCCACCCCATTCAATACCCACAGCTACCGGCCCTCAACGACCAGCTGTGCCTCGAGAGTACGAACGATTGGAAGGCCCGGTGACACAAGTCTCTGCTGCGGCCCAACAATTCTATACAATGGAATAATTCCCATGCCTTATATATAGCCCCAATAGTGCCAAAAAACTCACCCCCACCCCTCCAACTCCCAGGTGTGCCAGGACTCCGGTAGCCGTGGTATCAAAGAAAGAAAAGGCAGGTCATGAGTTATGCGAGAGGAGTGATTGGGTCCACACGTTCCAGCTGGAACAACAGCTTATAAATAACACTAGCCCTATAATTTTTATATTCACCCATACTGTATTTCTTATCCAAGCTGTTCACTACCCAGAGCACTCCCTGCTCCACATCTACCAATGCACCTTATACCAAATGTTCCCACCAACTCAACAGCAACCTCACAGAGGTTTTGCCATATACAGTTTATCTGCGGGCCCTCCCAGATCACCTCATCTCCTACTTACTACACTCCATCACTCCCCACCAATTGCAATTGGAACCGTGCCTGCCTAAGTAAACCACTCCTGCCTAGTATCCTATCCATCCAGAGGCCTTGTCGCTACCTTATTCCACCCCCAACCCTCACTCCCTCATCTCACACAATGCTGCAGCAGCAACTCTCTCCTCTTGGAGAAAGAGGGCCCGTGCTCGGTGGCTGCAGTTAAATCAACCCCAGCACAAAGGCCAAATTCCTCAAATCAAATGTACGACTGGGCTGAACCCAGTGACCCTCTCCACTGCCCAGTAACTTCCCTGCCTTCTCTTATCCCTTTTACTACCCCTATTGATTCCAGGGTTTGCTCCCTGGGAGTGGCCTCCAGCAAGGCCCATGGCCCAGACATCTCCCCCACCCCTTAGTTGAACCAAGGGGCATAGAGATTATTTTTGTTACAATGGGTGTAATTTCTGATATTTATGTTTCACTCCTCTTCATTGCTTGATTTTGCTAGTGATAAAATGTCTCACTCATAGTCGTTGAATGCCACTCATAATTACAATTAATTTATGAAAATGTCACACATAAGCAATCTGAAACCTTGATAGCTAGGGGGGGGGGGCTGAACCAAGGGGCATCCAGTTTCTCATTGCTTCAGTGGGTGGAATTTCTGAAATGTATATGTTTCCCTTGTCTTCATTGCTGGATTTTGCTCACAAGCAATTGTCACTCATAGTCGTTGAATGTTACTCATAATTACTCTGAAATTATGAAAATGTCACACATCAGCAATCTGAATCCTAGGAGGCTATGAACTACAGACCTCCAAGTGATGTTCTGCTCCTTTGATCTGTCTCACCTAATTCTGGAATTTTATTCTTGCTTCTGCTTAATCAGTAAGATTTTTATTTTACTCTTCATGTTTTATGTTTATGAATTGGCTGTCAATGTCAGTCGGTTCAAGTTACTATTTCCCAGTTTCAATGGACGTAAACACAAAGGTGAAAATATGCAAGGAATTTGGGCACCGACAGCTTTTTTACCAATCCCTACCAGTCCTAATGTTGGTTGGAGACAGTAGCACAGAGGTTTAGAACGATATCTTATTGCCATTGATGGATATAAAATCGGTTATTAACCCAAATTTGCACTTTTGATCAGTTATTTGGGGGCGGAAGGTCAATTTATTTTTGACCATCAACCAGAAGCTGAGGCAGTGAATTTGTTGTAGCATTTGGGATGAGTACTCCAAAGCTGGACAACATTTAGGCACTTTGCTCAAGAACCTAGATTTGTTGTAGAAAGACAGCATTTCTTTAAATTTCCAGCTGGCCCATGAACCATTGATGGTAACATTGCTGAGCTATGCCTCCTTCCTTCATCGTGTGAGTTTGAACGTTCCATGAACCAATATTTGAACGACCAAATGGTCATAGGCTGGAGTATCCTGGTCACTATGTAACTCCAGTGGCAAATAAGCCCAAGGAGGTTCTAGTCAGAGCCATGCTTGATGCTCCTGTACCCACAAATGTTGATCAAAATTAAGTCTTTTTGGAGTTATATGAATATGGTTCACAATTTGTGAATGATTTTGCAATGACATGGAACCAATGAAAAAACTGCTTCTGAAGGGGGTAGCCTTAGTGTGGGGTGAAGATTAACATTTAGATATCAAAGTACCAAATGGTTAATTGTTGATTGTGTTGCTTGAACATGAAATACCTTGAAAAAACAAGAGACAAGAGGCATTTGGCAAAACAGGACAGTTTGTTTAATTAAACAATGCTGCCGGGAGAACAGTCACAGGCACAGGATATGAGGACCTTCTCAACTTACAATCGATCTGAGAAGTGATTATAAACAATTCATTAAATGACATAAACAGTTGCAGCGATCCTTGTATGGTAAGGAATATGGGTTGCGGCATTTGGAGTAATTAATTCATTTATTCAATAGGGAATTCAGGTCGGCCTTGACCTTCCGTGGACATGATGCGGCCAGAGGGTAACGTGCCCAGATGTCCGTCATGGGGAGCGTGTGTTTACTGCATGTACTGTGTGTGCTGTGTGTTAATTGGCTATATGTTCTTAACACATGTGGCATCTGACTTTATGATGTTTTGGGAGCACGCATATCTCTCCGGCCATATGTGCTTTATTAGGGCCAATCTCCCTGAACCATGGTGGTGTACCTGTGCAAATCTGTGGAATTGGTCTGGGATTTCCTGTTTGTGCGTTTGTCTGCCGGTTACAGGCCGCCCCACCTGTGACCCATCAATCAGTTACCTCAGACCTAGGTCTTAGAGTCTGCTTGACTGCGTATTTCTCAAGCAGGGTCGATGTGGAGTTCACAATAAGCTAATTCATTAATATAGATGCAATTTAGTTTTTATGCATAAATGTATCATTCTTCATATTGACATTGACTTTCTCAGTATTAACAATGGTACAACATTGACATCAGACCAGGAGAGTGAGTTTTGTGTAATCACATTGGACAGTAGTGCCATTAGCTTTGGGACAGTTTGGAGCCAGAGGGTGGGTAAAAGAGGGGCATACTCTGGCATTTGCATCAAGGTATTTGGTAAGGCAGAATTACAATGTAGTAAAATTAAATGCGAGGCTTTGGCTTGTGTGTTGGCTACACACCATTTTGGCACATATGTTTGCCACAGTAAATTTGTTTTATGCACAGATAACAAACCTTTACAATACTTTGTTTGGTGATAAAGGGATGGCAAAGCATCACCACACCTGGAGGATCTGCTGTTCAAGATGCACAGATACAATGTTGATATAATGTACGTTTCTGGCAAGGATAATGCCGGAACTGATTTTTTTGTCCAGATTTCTTCTTGATGTTGGCGATAGCCAACTTACTTCACAGTATGAAGTGGAGTGTGTGGTTAGTATGATGGATGGGTTTCGGAAGGTATGATTCTGCTGGAGGAACGAAATGAATGTTCTGAGCAAGATAAAATGATGATTGAACATAGAAAGTTCGTTTTCCAGTGGTTGGCCAAAAGAACTCAGTTTAAATGATGAACTCCACAATTTTGCTAGGATTCAAGCGGAATTGAGTATTGTTGATGATTTGGTGTTGAGAGGAGATAAAGTGGTACTCCTACCTACATTCTAGATTGCTGAGTTTGGATCATTTTTCATTAGTTCTTTCATTAGTTCTTTTCAAGTGATTCGCAGCTCTGTGTGGTGTCTGGCATTTGTCCTACAGACTTAGCAGATCAAATTATGTTGATTTTTTATCATTTTGTGCATCCACACTTCTTTAAAACCCCATCCACACAACGTAACATCCTCTTCTCATAAATAGCTAAGCTTCCTAAAGTTAATCATCATAAACAACATTCAACCACAGAACAATCCACCTCTATCATCATCCAAAATCAGCAGAATTCATCACACATTCCTTGACACCTAACTATCAGCAACCCCATCACACCTCTTCACAACTTCCACCAAAAACCTCCCACAAGAATAAACAGAAACTCTCACCAAAACAACATTAAACAAACACCATAGAACACAAAAGCAGGCTGCATCCAACAAGAAGCAATGAAAGAGATTAATCAATCAAGAAAGTAGCTCCAGATATTTATAGATTTCACCAGAGAACCAGATCACAAACAGCAGGAATTGAAAAGTGCACATGGGTTGATAAAGGATACCATTAAATAGCATTTCAATGAACAACCCAGAATTCCATTACTACAATACACAATGTCATATGTCACTGTTATGCCTGGGAATGCATAATAGCTAGGAGTGTAGTAGTCCTCGTTTATTCACCACTGAAATAAAAATGAAGGCAAAGAAAAAACGTCAGTTCTAAAACAGTAACCCTCAAGATAGTCCAACAAATGAGTGCTACAATGTCTATGCAGTGTTATTTCTCTAGAAAGTTAGCATACAGCAAGACGAAAATCATATCACCCATCTTATAAGCTAAACTGTACAATTCTATATTAAACCGTAATCACATTTGTCCTTCACCGCCTCTCTCAAATAACCCTATACAATATAGTGTTGGTAGCCAAACCCAAGTGTGACTTCTCAGATCCTTGCCCAGCCAAATCTGCAAGAGAATTTACATGAAGATTATTATTTTGGGGCCTGGAGGTGGGGCTAGGGCTATGGACCATACATTATCCAGGTATCTGGGCAATGACTACTATATAGGTTCCCAGCTCTTGGCCAAAGAGTTGCCTGCCCAAGAAAGAGATGTAGGAGACATATACCCCATGGCTGGTTCATGCAGACCAGATCAAGGTATTCCCAAAATGTTCTCTGCATCTCTAAATGAAGTGAGTTGAAGCTCATAAATAACACCAGCCCTATAATCTTTACATTCATCCATACTGTATTTCTTATCCAAGCTGCCCACTACCCAGAGCACTCCCTGCTCCACATCTACCTACGCACATTATGCCAAATATTCCCCCAACTCAACAGCACTCTCACCCTCACCTGTGGGCCCTCCCAGATCATCCTATTTCCTACTTTCTGCACTCTTACACCCTCCTCCCCACCTATTGTGCGGTTTTACCTTAGAACCGTATCTGCCCAAGCAATGCACTGCTGCCTAGTATCCTATCCATCCAGAGCCCTTATTGCTCCCTTAGCACTACCCTCCAACCCCCAACCCTTTACCGCACACAATGCTGCAACAGCACCTCTCTTCTCTGCAGATCCCCAGGAGAAAGAGGGTCCCATGCTTGCCTCCTGCAGTTAAATTCCCCTCCACAACAAAGGCCAAATTCCTCAAGCCAAATTTACGACTGGGCTGAACCCAGTAACCCACTCCACTGCCCGCCCAGTAGCTTACCTAACCTTCCTTTGTCCCTCTTACTACCCCTGTTGAGTCCGGGTTCTGCTCCCTGGGAGTGGCCTTCAATAAGGCCCATGGTCCAGTCATCTCCCCTACCCCTTCGCGAACCAAGGGGCATAGAGTTTCTTGTTGCGTCAATGGGTGTAATTTCTGATATTGATATGCTCCCCTCATCTTCATTGCTTGATTTTGCTTGTGAGAAAGTGTCACTCATAGTTGTTACTGCTTTGGAGGGTCGGGGTGATTAGTCCTGCGTAAGATGGCAAAATGTCAGGAGAAAGTAGCACTTGATTTCACAATGTTTGAGGGCAATAGTGCATTATGTGATTGTAAGAATGAACTTTGTCCTGTCTGGGTTTAACCCGTCTAAGTTTAACCCCTGGTTAAGGGAGAACCCTACTCAAGCAGCAATCACAATCCTTGTCAGGGAGAGGCACAAGCAAACCCCAAATTAATCTGAGCTCAGCCCTCTAGTAGCTTGGCACAGAGTAGTTAGACTTAACTCAGAGGCAATGTGTAAAGTAGTTATGCAGCACTTCAAACACTAATAAAGTGAAAACCCAACACTAAAATGAAAATATAGTGTAGAATTTAATAAACAAATCAAAACCAAAATGACAAAAATCCAATAAGTAGACTGGAGATATGCAAATTTCCAAATATAAGTGAAAATAGCACCAAAAGTTTCAAAGCAGCACTTGTGGCTATATGGTTGTGCGAGACCGGGAGAAAGTCACAAGTTCAGGCCAACTGTGATGGAGCGCAGGTCAGATACAGGGACCAGGTTAGTCCTGCTGAAAAGATTTTGATGCTAGTTCAGGTGATTAGTAACCTGTTATGTCCTTGTGGTTCTGGACAGGAGGCCTGCAGACTAACCCTTGGAGTCACTCTGGGAGTCCTGGTTCAGGTGCTGACCCAATCACTCTGACTCGGGCAGGAAGGCAGCAATCCAGCAAGGCACCAGTCCAGCAAGGCAGCAGTCCAGCAGAGTGTCAGTCCTTTCAGAAGCACAGCAGTCCTTCTTCCTGACAGAGTCCCCACAAGTCCAAAGGTGTACTGAAGAGTTGGGGTCTGAGTTCCAATATTTATACCAGGTGCTTCCTTTGAAGTCGGAGAAGGTTCTAGAGCTTTCCTTAAAAGTGCATAGGCTTCCTACCTCTCTTGCCCTGGCTCCGGTCTAACCATAAGGGGTATGCAGCCCATTGTGTAGGGACAGGACACAACCTATTCAAGTGTAAGTTGGGCTGTGCCCAGCTCCGCCCTCCCATTCTGCCAGTGATGGTGCATCCAGGCACAACTAAGCTCTCTATTGTGTGTGGCTGTCTAGGAGGAATACACAAAGTCCAACTGCCAACTTCACCCAATCATGTGACCCAGTGATGGCTGCAGGCACTAACTGGCTAAGGCAGAAAATGCCAACTTTCTATAAGTGGCATTTTCAAAATTGTCAGATCAAAAGCACTTGAGCATGGGTTAGCAGTGACAAAGTGTGCAGAGTACTAAAGTGCAACAAAAACAGGTTCTGAAAACAGAGAGTGAAGGCAAAAGGTGTTGTGATGTTCCTGCAGATAGGACATAGTCCACCACGACCCCCTTCCAGTAAACATCCAGGGTAGACTAATCAATACCTTGATGGACTTCCGGCTTAGGTGACAGAACACAGTCCAAAGTCCCTGTTATTCAGGGGAACTTATCAGTTTTATGCCTCTCTGAACTTAGTTGGATCCCTCAGTCTACACTCTCCTTTGCCAGGCCCCAGTTCATCCAGGGTGCTCTGACCTCTGATTCTCAGTGTGGGGATGCAATAGCACTCTACCTCTACTCTCAACATTCCGGGGTGGTATCCTGAGACTGCCCACTCAGCTAAAGATCTGTACCCTGCAGCTGAACATGGGTCGGGGTGAGTTCTCCCTCACCCTGCCCCTCCATCTGGGCTTCAGTACTCTCTGCTTGGGAGTGGTACCACCAGAAATCTGAACTGCCAGGGCGCCCCGGACGGCCACCCCTCCCAGCTCTTCTTACAACGGGGGCAACTCATTCTCCAGAATGCAGTCTGTGGACATCTGGGGACTAACTATGACCCTTCACTAGGTAACCTTCCCACCCCATTCCAGAGATACAAGGGATATAGAGTGGACAAGGATCCGCCCATGTGCCTGAGTTTTCCTGCACACGTGTCCACTGTACTACACTGGGGAAGCCAGATTTTTCACTATCATGGAGTGGCTGGCCCTAGGATCCCTCAGAGCTGTGACAGGGACCCTATTCAACTTGACCTGGTGGAAGTGATGACTCCCAACCTCAGTGATCATCAGTCTACTCTCCGAGTTCACCTCCCAACTAAAGGAGATTATGGCATGGTCTACCTCCTGTCACTGGGGACTACTTAATCCATATGCCATATTGCCCACCCTGTAGACGTCCCAACAGTGGCTCTTTTTTTTTAAGTCAAACAGAGCCCCTGTTTGTTTTCTATCTGAGAACAATCAAAGCAGCTGGGTTGGAAATGGGGCGCCCTGGGCCACTGCCCACCAGAACCTCCTCTGGGTTTTTCAAAAGGGGCATGGGAAACCTTTTCTCTCTCCCCTTATCTGGGACATGTCTGGGTCACTTTTAACCTCTCCCTCACTCTGTTGGGGGTAACCTGAACCACCCTTATTGAGGTCACTCGCAGGTACCTTCTTATGGACTCTGGAGCTCAGCCAGAGGTCCGCCTCCTTAGAAAGTTCCTTGGGACTAGTGAGCTTACTATCAATCAAGCGTTGGCGCAGATTTGGAAAAGAATGACTTAACCTGTGCTTTCTTGCAAACAGATCATACAGTCCTTTGTAATCATTCACCTCCCTGCCCTTCACATATCCATCAAGTTCCTTGCAAAAAGAATCCACGAAATCCACCCAGGACTGCACCCTGCCCTCTTGGCTGTCCAGGGCCTACCCTAGAGGTGGCTTATATGTATTAAAAAAGGAAGGTTTGGGCCTGGCAAAAGGTATGTGTTGCCAGGTCGACATGGGAGATTACAACTGCACACACAGGCTGCAATGGGAGACCTGAGACACCCTTAAAGGGCTATTTAAGTGGTTGGCACAATCAGGGCTAAAGGGCCACTAGTGGCATTTAATTTACAGGCATTGGGCAAAGGTAGTGCGACTTTTCTAAGGGCTCCCAAGTAAACTAAATATGCCAGTTGGTAAGTCAATTTTACCATGTTTAAAGGAGAGAGCACAAGCACTTTAACACTGGTTAGCAGTGGTATAGGTCCTAAAAGTCAACAAAAACGGGTTCAGAAAACAGGCAAAAAGTTTGAAGGTGACCCTGCAGAAAGGGCCAACAGCTGGTGGTGCCACTCCTGAAGAACCGGGTTTTAGAACCCAGCGGCACCAGGGGCACGCCCAAAGTCTTCGGGTTCACCTGTCTTAGAATACAGAGACACTGGATACTTCTGAGTGGCGTCAAAGATCAAATTTATTGGCTGCAGCCAGTAACAGAAGTCCTAGAAATCATCACGGTATGAGTTCTCAGGAGACTGCTCAATTTTACAAAGCAAGTCATCCCTTTTTATGCCAAAAATCACATTCCAGACAAATACCTAACATTTACAAACTGTCCAATCACATGTATCCACACCAGAGGTATCACATGACAGTAAAACCCACTTTTCAGTTGCCCAGCCCATGATCAATCATCGGTCAAACCCAACATTCTTCTTTAGACAGGTCGAACGTACCCATAATAAAAAGGCCACAACCCAATCATAAATAGACCATAAAGAAAGGAGCAGAAACAGGTGAGAGTAGGATAAGACATATTTGTGTGCAGTAAAACTTTATGATGTCCTGTGCTCTGATCCTTAATCTTGATCAGCTAAAGGGCAGGAATCCATCGGTCTAACATGACGAAAACACTCATACTTGCCGCACTAACTAGTTACGGTTTGCTAATATCAAATTCGTAACGAAACCATGACCTTTATAAAACGGGTTCAGAATTCACGGAACCTCAGACCCTCCTTTTGAACTTACATAGGCAATAACCTAAACTCACGTCAATCTGAGTCCAGGTCTATATTCATCAGATCATCGAGATGTTGCTGGAGCATCATCCTATTACTCAGGACTTCTCTCGAGACAGGTCTTCTCACACATGTAGTAGTACAGAGGCCACATATAGCAGGAGCGCACTACACACAAAGACAGAACAGGAAAAGAATTGCTAAAGCCATCCCAATGATCATCAGAATCTTCCATCCCCAAGTGGATAACAATCCCCAAAACCATCCCATCAACGACCAATCTCCTTCGTCCATGTGTACAGGCTCGGAGATCTTATGTAGCTTGGAAATGGCCTGGTACACTGTAGGAGCATTGTCTGGAATAAAAATGCAGCAGCTCAATTGAATCAATTTACATACCCCTCCTCTGTCTGCAAGTATGACGTCTAACTCAACTCGATTCTGCAACGTTATAAGACGATCCGATTGGAGCTCAGCAGTCAAATTACTAAGGGCACCGGCAGTCTCAACTATGGTGGATTCAACCACTCTTGTCAATTGCCGTAGGTTTCTACTGTTTGCCATAGGTCCCCAAAACGGTAGGAAACCCTTGAAAAAGTCTCCCACTTCTTGTCCCGTAGTATCTTCCTCACTGAAGACACCCCTAACAACTCTCGTTCTGTGGTAATCTACAGCAGCAGTATACATAGGAGGCAACAAATATGCAACATAACATGTTCCTGAAAAATCAGGGGGCAACCATGTATATGCTCTATCATAGCAGACAAAATACGTGCCCTTATCTGCTAAAAACAGTGGGGAAGTTTGGGACGCAAAGACATACGTCTGAGTACAAACACTCTTCCCTAACTGAGCTCCCGGATTCTTGCCTTTCCCTTGTAGACAAATATGACCACGATGGGGAACAATCCAAATCGGAGGTGACCTTTTTCGTCTCTGCTTCTCACCCAGACTAATACTATATCCGGTTGCATTCCAACCAACATATGCTAGTAACTCATCCTTGGGAATAGTCTTATACGTTTCGATATCTCTACTCATATCTGTAATTCCCTTCACCAAGGCTTTATTACTTGAGTTATCTCTCATGGAACGCAGGGGATAGACTTCGATGGCATAAATAAACATCGTCTGATATGCCCATACGGACCCATTGTAACTGAATGGCAGAACCAGATAAGGAATACCTCTATCCATAGTATGTGGCATAAGACCACAAACCCAACAATTAGTGGTGTTCACTACTAACTGATGTTGATGGAGAAGTTACACAAAGGAATTATTCACAAATTCCGACCTTCTAATTTGCTCGTGTTCAGGTAAAATATGAAAAGAATGTAAAGAAACAGTAGTAGGAAAAGACATAGGTTGGGAAGTAGGTGCAAACGGCTGTTGTGTGGCATAGAAAACCAAACCCACACAAGCTAATGCAATATTTAAAAGCATTAAAAAACACATTATTAAAAAACATTTGCTACGAACCAATATACATATTCGGACTTTAGAGTCCATTTTCCTAACATTCTGGGCAGCGTCAAAAAACTCCATCCTCTAACCGTGCTGTTCGCGGCAGTTGGTTCTCTTCCGCTAAGGAATGCGCCTGTCAGTCTAGGAAACGCCCTTGGACCAACCAGAACCGTCGACCTTGTGTCTACACGGCTTGCAATCCCAAGTCTTTATACCGCGACCCTACAGCTGAACCCGGATGGTGGTTCGAAAAAGAAAAAGACAAAAAAGTTTCTTGATCTGCCAAAGTGTAAATTCACTACATAAAAAAGAAAATATTTATTTGTCCATATGTACAATCTTTCTTGGTCTCAAATCGTAGCGTTCTTTGTCAGGCACAGTCTGATCCTTGAATAGAAGATCCGGATTGGTAGTGTCAATCTTCAGATGAGGAGGCACAGCAGCGTGTAGGACATCATCATCCTCACGTTCAGACCGTGTCCATGTCAAATGAGCATCACTAAATGGAAAGAATCTAGGGGCCTTCTCACAATCAGAATCGGTGATACCATCCCTTACCCACTGATCATATGGTAAAGGCAAAGGAACTTTTTTACAGTGGGTGGCATGCACCCAGTTCTTTTTGCCTGCTACTCTAACAGCGGTTCTAGTAACCAACAAAATTAAATAGGGGCCGGTCCATCTAGGTTGCAAGTTCTTGGTACGCTGAAAATTCTTCACAAGAACGTACTGTCCAGGTTCAAGTACATGGCCTGGATCTGTAGTAGCTGTCGGCAAACTGTCATAGACCTGTTGGTGGAGAACACGTAATTTAGCAGTTAAGTCATGTAAGTAATCCACCAATATAGGGTATTCAATACTGCTGTATTCTTTCGGACGAGGCACTCCCCAAACATTCGCTGGACGACCAAACACAATCTCATACGGACTAAGTCCCACTCGAGAATGCACAGTCGTCCTTGTTGACAAAAGAGCCAACGGCAAGGCATCTGGCCATGTAAGACCAGTACTCGCGTGTACCTTAGCCAATTTCAGCTTAAGCGTACCATTGTAACATTCAACAAGTCCAGCAGACTGGGGGTGGTTCGCTGCGTGGAACTTTTGATTGATTTCCAATCCAGTACACACTTTCTTCATAATCTGACCCACAAATTCACTCCCATTGTCTGACCACACAATTCTCGGCAATCCATACCTAGGGAAATACTCTCTCAACAAAACCTTGGCTGTAGACAAGGCAGTATTATCTTTTAGGGGGTAAGCCTCTATCCATCTTGAAAAGGCACAAACAACCACAAGAACATAGTTCAGATTGTTGCATCTCCCCATGTGAATATAGTCTAACTGTATCACCTCAAACGGATACGTCGGAGGAGCAAAATGACCGGCTGGAGTTGGAGTTCCCTTACCAGGATTATATTGCAGACAAATAATACAATGTTTCACCACGTTCTCTGCACATTTCGGTATTCCAGCATTCTGCCAAACTGGAGCCAACAACTTACATATCCCTTTCGAACTTATATGAGCCAATCCATGAGCCATTGTATCCACTGGGAGCACATACGCGTCTGGCAACAACCATCGCTGGTGTTCCGACAACTCAATCCAACAACCTGTAGAATCCAACATACCCGTACTCTCTCTCCAAACATTCATTTACTTTTCTGTAGCTTCAGCCTGAATCATCTTCACACTTTCTATCGTGTCTTCACACATTCCACCAGCCAAAACCCATCTTGCTGGTCCTGCAACATACATACGGCTCATCATGTCTTTCGCTGTTTCCTTCGCAACTTCATCCGCAAACGCATTCCCTCGACCAACATCGTCCACAACTTTCTTATGCGCACTACATTTCACAATTGCAATCTGCTTTGGGAGAGTGAGAGATTCCAAAAGTTCATTCACTAACTGCCCATGCTGAATTTTAGTTCCATGGGAAGTAAGGAACCCACGCTCTCTCCACAAACGTCCAAAACTGTGCGCAACACCAAACGCATACTGACTATCGGTATAAACATTAACTCACTTTCCTTCCGACAACACACATGCTCTAGTCAGTGCAATCAACTCTGCTGCTTGCGCAGAATTCTGTGGTATGCGTGCTGTCTCAACAACTGTATTTAAAGTTGTGATAGCATATGCTGCAGTCGTTTCACCATTCGGAAGCTTAAAACACGAACCATCAACCCACAGCGTACCATCAACATTCTCAAAAGGAGTATATCTAAGATCCACTCTAGCTTTTGTTTATTCCTCTGTACGAAGAAAACAATCATGCTGTTCTTGAGCATCCGTCTCTGTAGAGATCGGCAACAACGTAGCTGGATCCAACACATTAGATCTTTTAATGTGAACATGGCTAGCCAACAGTGTCAACTCGTAACCGGAAAGACGTGCACTAGTAAGGTGCTGTGTCTTAGTCCTATTTAGTAAAGTATCCACTGCATGCGGAACCATCACAATCAGCGTATTATCCAATACCAAACCAGCAGACTGTCAAATAGAAACGGCAGCTGTGGCTGTAGCTCTCAAACAACTCGGCAATGCTTTAGCAACTGGGTCTAACGTTGCTGAGAAATACGCACATGGAGGCTGCTTGTCCCCAAAAGATTGTGTCAACACTGACAATGCACATCCTTCTCTCTCGTGCACATACAACATAAAAGGCTTGCTATAGTCTGGAGTACCCAATACAGGAGCCGAACACAATGCATCACGTAATTCAGACAAACTTTTCTGGCATTCATCAGACCAAGGAAGAGGATACGGAGTCAATGCTAACAGAGGTTTCGCCAACAGTGAAAAATTGGGGATCCACTGTCTACAATATGACGTAATACCCAAAAAGGCACGAACTTCTCTCTGTGTCGATGGCACACTCATTTGCGCAATCGCTTGAATTCTTTCTGGGGTCAATTTCCTTCCCTCCTTCGACAAGAGATGACCTAAGTAGGTTACCTCTTGGCGGCAATATTGCAACTTCGAAGGCGACACTTTATGATGAAGGTCAGACAAATATCGCAACAACGAAAGAGTAGCCTCTTTACAAATCTCTTCATCATCAGCAGTAATTAACAAATCATCGACATACTGAATAAGAGTAGAACCAACTGGTAACACAAACCCATCAAGCTGAGTTTTCAACGCTTGACTATAAATTGAGGGACTTTCACAATAACCTTGGGGAGCTCTCTTAAATCGGAAGCTTTGTCCTCCTAATGAGAAGCCAAAAATATCCCTACTCTCCTCAGCGGTAGGAATACTGAAGAAAGCATTCTTCAAGTCGATGACAGAAAACCAAACTGCCGAAGCAGGAATCAGAGTCAATAATGCAGTAATATCAGGTACCACGGGAAACTGTGGCACGACAATCTTGTTGACCTCTCGAAGGTCGATCACAAACCGGTACACAGGTGGCTGAGAAGCATCTGTATGCTTAAGAACAGGCAAAACCGGGCTATTGCACACGTTACCTCTCGTTTCCTCAACCACACCCTTCTCAACCAGATCATAGACAATCGCAAAAAGAGCTCTCTCACCATCACTCGAGATCTTGTATTGTGGTATACGAGGCAACTTAACATTCAATTTTAGCGTAACAACATACGGTGGAATCTGCAAAAGACCAACATCATTTGGACCGGTAGCCCAAAGTGTTTCAGGAAGCGAACTCAATTCCAGTGGCAAACAATCTTTAGACAAATACATTGGAGAAATCACTTTCTTACCAAGAGTAAGTTGTACTCCAGAAGGAGAACAATGCAATGTCGCATACAATCTTTTCAGCAAGTCCAAACCCAACAGATTCTCACTACAACCAGTTGTTAGGATAAGTGGAGCTTCCAATTCACAAGGGCCAATAGAAAGGGACAAAGGACTAGAAACCGGATTACAAACTGGGGCGCCTGAAAATCCTACGGAAACATTGGGCAAGCCAGACAAAGGAGCGCCAGGGAGTTTAGAATGCATAATAGAATTCTTTGTCGCACCAGTATCCAAAAGAAAAGCTTCCACTACACCTGATGTAATCACTTCAACATACGGTCCGCTCTGATCTACTGGAACTGACACTACTCCCTTACTTTGTCCATGGTTGTCCTAGTTATCATTATAACCAACACTCTCACCTTCAACATAGTAATCCTCAACATAGTACTGAGGAGACTGACCACTCGGAACACTCTGTCTATCAAAATAATTCGCAGAATTCTGCAGGGTAAGAGGAACGCTCATTCTGGGAGATCACACCACGACCTCTTCCTCTAGGCACTTGCTGAAAACCACCACGACCTCTCTGACCAGGTGCACCATTCGCACGCTGTAACAAAGTCGGACAATTATTCTTGAAATGACCTTCCTCTCTACAGTAAGCACACTGATTCGGGCCAGGAAAGAATCGTTGAACATAAGGCTCAGGCTTCTGTAACTATCTCTGAAATTGTGGAGGTTGCTGAAACTGAGGCTGATTCTGACGAGGCGGATAAGCTTGCTGCAAAAGAACTTTCGTCTTTAAATCCTTCGTTTTCTTCTCTACTTTATCCTTCTCATCTTTATTCCTATTCTCGTAATATTGAGCAGTAGCCAATATCTGGGCCGACGAAGAAACGGCCCATGAACTCTCAGAGTCCTTCAACTTATTAGAAAGTTCGGGAAGCAAATTAAAGACAAATTTATCCACGAACAACCTTTGACCACCTTCCGTACTCATATCCTGACCACTGTGATCGATAAACGTCTCTTCAAACCTAATGAAGAAGTCAGACACACTCTCATCTTTCTTCTGCTTGCATGCTGCTAACTTATCCCAATTCACTCGTAAAGCAGGCATCATCGTCTTCATCAAAGTAATAATTCTACCAGGTAATTCTGCAACTAAGGGTTCAGGTTTAGCACCTCCTACTTGTCTACCATCTGCAGCAACAATATTCGCCCAAGTATCACCTAACTCTGCTGCATGATTCTCATGACGAATCTTCGCCCACAAAGGTTGCGGAACTACATTACCCATCAACATGTCAACGTCGGCTAAATTCATTATACACGCATCTACTGTCTGAGACAACTCTTTGTAGTAACCAGCAGGATTCTTACGAGGATCAGGTAAGGTCTGCTTAAGAGCCAAGACCTCTGCTCTCTTCCAAGGGACATGTACCCATATTCGCTGAAAATGAGGCAAAACAGGTGGATTAGCAGTTGCATCTCCGTCTTTCCAAAGTGGAGGAACCTCTCTCATTGGATACTGTCTCACTTTCCTCCTAACAGAGGGATCAGGTTCATACAACGTCTGAGACGGAAGTCTAGATCTAAAAGCCAATATCGTCTCTACAGCATCTGTAACATCAGTGTCCACTATCATCCCTTTAGCCAAATCTGACTGAACATCAAGCACATCCTGCGGAATCGGACCCAACTCATTATCTTCCCATTCCTGACGCAGGAAAGTACAAATCACATCGAAAACATACCTTTGCTTAGGCGGTTCCCACTGAAAGAAAACATCCATAACCGCTGGCAAATTATACCTTGAAGCATTCAAAATCCATCTACGAGCCAACAAATCCAACACTGTCCGTTCCTCGGAACTAGGAAGCTGACTACAACTCTGCTTACGTTCCGAAACAGGGGTCATATTCAATGACCCAAACAATGGAGACAGCAGACTAACAACAGTCTCAGTCATTCGTTTTCGAGCAGAAGGAGAAGAAGCAGACATAAGAACAGGAGAACAAGTATTCTGAGGCAAAGAAGGTGTAGGCATAAGAACAGTCAGAGGCGAAGAAACAGAAGTAGAAGGCAAAGGAGCTTGAGGCAAAGCTGGTAGCAAAGATGGCGACCCTAGAGCGGGTTGCACAGGAGAAGGTAAAACCATCTGTGGAGCACCGAGTGGCTGAACAACAGCAGGAGGTTGAACAACAAAGGGTGGAACAACCAGTGGTAATGGAGGTGCAGTAGCACCCTGCACATAAGGAGGTGGCAATCTCAGTAAATGAGAGATCAAAGAATCTTTTTCAAGATCTTCAATCGCTTTCGGAGAAGAAGACGGCAAGGCCGGATAACATTTATCTATGGCCATGCAACGTTGCCTATCTGACACCTCAATTGCTTTATCTTCTTCGTTTTCTTTAAACTGCCTAGCAGCTTGCATTATTGATACATCCTTTTCTCTTTTATCTCTTTTAGCTTGTTTAATTTCTCGTTGTCTGGCTTCTTTACGCGAAAGGCGAAAGGAGTCAAACATTGCCGGCCGGGCTTTCTTCCTAAATAATTTAGTTTCTAAATTGTCTAAAATCTCTGTATTAAAGCTACCATGTTGGGGCCATTGTAAGACACCATCTTTTCTAGTGTAGTGGACCCATACTTCATTGAACGCAATGCGGCCCACGCCGTGTTTAGAATAGAGCTCATAAGTCGGAGTTCCAACCGGAGGTATCGGACACGAATCCTCCAATCGGGAATCCCTGTTGCAACCACAACCAAACCAAGTACCAAATTTTCTACGATTAGGCATCTTCGCTCAACAATCGAGCTTCAAACTTCAAGGGATTATCTCTACCGATACACTTGTAAATATACGAGTCCCTCGGCTTTGGAAATTGCAATTTTCAAATCAAAACTAAGGACCAAACAAACTAAGAACCAAAGAACCAAAAACTAAGGACTGGGAGCGACCCACTTATACTTAACTGAGGTATTAGTCACGCCACCAGAAGACCCGTCTATCGTCTCGCCGTCCAAAGCATCACAAATGGGTCCAAGACAGGGCGACAGTCAGGGCAGCAGTCCTTCGTAGTCGTCAGGAAAGCGGGAAGCCTCGCAGAAAAGACCTTCAGTCCACGTTCGACATGCCGGGGTCGATAAAGTGGTGGCCGTCCTCCAGAAATTCCTCACGAACTCCTCACGATCTGCAGGCTTGGACCGGTACCGCTGAAGTCACCCCACGTTTGAAGCGCCAACTGAAGAACCGGGTTTTAGAACCCAGCGGCGCCAGGGGCACGCCCAAAGTCTTCGGGTTCACCTGTCTTAGAATACAGAGACACAGGATACTTCTGAGTGGCGTCAAAGATCAAATTTATTGGCTGCAGCCAGTAACAGAAGTCCTAGAAATCATCACGGTATGAGTTCTCAGGAGACTGCTCAATTTTACAAAGAAAGTCATCCCTTTTTATGCCAAAAATCACATTCCAGACAAATACCTAACATTTACAAACTGTCCAATCACATGTATCCACACCAGAGGTATCGCATGACGGTAAAACCCACTTTTCAGTTGCCCAGCCCATGATCAATCATCGGTCAAACCCAACATTCTTCTTTAGACTGGTCGAATGTACCCATAATAAAAAGGCCACAACCCAATCATAAATAGACCATAAAGAAAGGAGCAGAAACAGGTGAGAGTAGGATAAGACATATTTGTGTGCAGTAAAACTTTATGATGTCCTGTGCTCTGATCCTTAATCTTGATCAGCTAAAGGGCAGGAACTGGTTTAACAAGGTCAGCTTCAGGCAACAGGGTCAGTTCACTCAGGTCAAACAGGAGTCAGCACGAACTCGAGCTAAGGTGTACATGTCCTTAAAAGACTAGTTCAGCCACAGTCATCGGCCTATGTGAGGGCAACCACAAAATGGCTGCCATACACAAAATTGAACCCAAGGATTCAGAACGAAATCCCTAAATACGTAGTGAATCCATCGGTCTAACATGACGAAAACACTCATACTTGCCGCACTAACTAGTTACGGTTCGCTAATATCAAATTCGTAACGAAACCATGACCTTTATGAAACGGGTTCAGAATTCACGGAATGTCACTCCCTAAGACCAGTATACATTAATCAACCATATGTAGACAGTAAGAATGCACCTATAAGCTGCACTTTTCCAGAGAACTGATAATAAGCAAAGACATGAGCATGGCAAATAAACAGTAGTGAATCAATCTTCATTCTGTGAGGAATTCTCCAAGATTGTTTTCGACTATGATCACTCTGCTAAAAACACTATCATAGCAAACCTTTAGATCCAGCATTGATTCAATTCCAGGGCACAAAAGTAGTATTTGAATTTGGGTTGTGGTGTGAGATGAATTTGGAATATTACATTAGGTTGAATTTGCTGGATTCTACCAACCACAATAACTTACACCAGAAATAATATGATTTTCTGTTACCACTCAACTCCAAACCAGGTTCTTAAGTGTCTTCGCAAAAGCTGAGCAGGACCTAATACTTACCATAGGCAACTTTTGAGCCCTTGCAGCTATGATACACTAGCAGTTTAAGTCAGTGAAGGGTGTTACTTTCACACTTATAAACAATGAAATGACTCAAAACTTTTCGGCGGGACTAACCTAGACCCTCTTTAAGATGTTAGTGTCAGGAGGCAGGTAACTCAAGCGAAGTCATAAGTTGAATCATTGCTTTCCTAATAGAACCTACTAGAACCAACCTGGATACTATATTTGTGTTCGGGCTCCAGGAACTAGGATAACAGTTACACAAGCTTCTGAGCAACCATGCACACCTAACTTTTGGAGCTATAATCAGTAAAAGACATTTACTATTGCTGTGATTTGAAGCCGCTTTAGTAGTCTGATGATGAGCCAAATACAGGTGAAAGTAGGGTTCTCTGGATCAAAATAAAAAATCAGGTAAAAGCAGTTTTCGCAAAAACCAAACTTCTCGAGATTCTCAAGACATGTTTCCTTTAGGCATGACCACCTGGAGAAAAAGTTACAGGTGTATTCCACTTTGGGATTCCATCACTCCAGTTGACATGGAATCCCGCAAAGATCAGCTGCGTCCTATTGATTCACAGAGACCGCTCCATCTAACAGCTGCTAGGAGTTAAAGTCTACTGTACACGACAGACATAGGTCTCCATATCTTTGTTGGCCAGTTCAGAAGGCCAAATGGTTATACTGATGTCCAGGAATTTAAGAGGAATCTCTTCATTGACCTTCCGCTTGACACACTAATAGTGACTGGGTTTAATGGAAATTCAGTAAGGCAATTAAAGGAAAAGTATCTAGCTGATACTAAAATATTCCTTACGCTTAATACTGTCATATTTACATAAAAATATGAATACGTATTATTCCTCATTTCAATGATTACTAATGGAAGTTGTCACACAGCCCCCAGGCATCACATGACTAAAGATAAAGCTCACTTGTCCTCCTTCTCCCCTTGTCCAAGTCTCCACCTTCTTACCTGAAGTCAAAAGGGGGAGGGTCGTCACCTCCTACTTCTCCTGTTTACTTCCCTCAGACAGCACCACAAGACCTGGTGAGGCCAAATTCTTCTTCACACTTTAAGAAATATAAATGTAATATTTACTGAGTGGGAGAGAGAATTAGCTTAGATTGAGAGCAGTGGAAGATGTGCTAATTGAGGGGTGTAGGACTGAAGAAACTGATGGAAGGAGACCCTGTTTTGAAAAGTGCAAATACATTAAGAGAGTGTGAAAATGGGAATAAAGCACGCATAATAACCTGCATATCATTCGGTTAAAAGGACACGTGGCACTAATAATTAATGTAAATGAAATGAAACTAAAAGAACACAAAATTATTATTTTTTGTGTGAACTCAGCGAATTTCGCCTGCAATGGAAAGTGGGGAACTGGAACTGTAGTATTCCATTCGCCACCCCTGCATAACACATTGAGCACAAAAAATAACTATAACTTTAACAAGAATGGCAGGTCAAAAATGTTAAAAGAAGCGTGAAAATAGACAAGTGGAAAGAAGTTGATTGCATGATCAACCGCATAAACGCAACTAGTGTTTTTGTGTGGAGTACCGAATCCAGTCTTAAATTAGCTTTGCCCATTCATCTGCAGGAAATAATTCCTTAAAGACCTCAAAAATAGCGCCTTCCTTTCAAGGTATAGTGGATGTATTGTATTGGACTGCAACATTTATTTAACACTTATTACTCCTGTGTGGGATGCTGAAGTGCATGCCTACACGGGTAGCACAGTACACAGTGTAGTGTGTATGGATGCAATTGGGTTGTCTTTTTTTTTATTCTATGTGGGAAGCGTTTCCATGTTGTGCGAGATGACCACTGAGGTGAGGATATTGTGCTATGGGACACAGCGCTTAGCAGTGTGATGGACGAAGAAGTGTAAGAGAGAGGCACACAGTTTATGGTTTTTAGTAAGCTGGTAGCTTTTAATAGCTCTGCTGGCAACTTTATTATATTTCAGATAATCATTGTCCAGTTAGCTGGTTACAGCTAACTAGACTATTTTGTCCATTTTTAGATATTTTGTTTAAAGTTTATGATTCTGAGCAGACATATGGTGAATAGAGAAATGGTGAAGAGATCTACTGGGATGGACTTTGTTAACATCATCCCATATATGATTGTCATTGTGAGCTGTAAAATTGGGTCATAGTATGCAGTATGGACCTGCCATGGTTGACTAGGTTAAAGTCCTCCATTGACTAGTGGCATGTGGCAGAGCATTTCAGTTATTCCATGCCTGTTCAGGCGGGGATGGCTGGCTTATTGCTGTGGACTTGTGCAGTGCTCGTTGGTGAACACGACCTGTAGCAGTTTTATCTTCCGTGAATATAAGTGAATTATTATGCAGACTGTATGAGCTACAATTCACTACCCGACCACTGAATGTCATGGTATTATTAGACCTCTTTTCAGAAAGCAGATGAATTATGTTTTGTAAAATTAAAACTGTAATATAAAAATGACATGAAAAGATCTCCGAAGTTCAGTAGCAAAAGCAGAAAATAATGTAGATGGTAAAGAGTTTGTCATTACTAAAAAAAAAAACAAGAAAGAAAGAAGCGAAGATTGGTTGAAGACAGAGCGCATTAGGAAATAAGCATTAAGATTTCAGCAGGTTTGACAATGTGTAGTATTGCAATGTCTTACGAGTATCTCATATTTGCCAACATTCTCTGACAAAAAATGGGCAATGTGTTGACCATAATAGGGCAATGTGAGCTTGTTTATGCCTTACACTTTTCTCTCTGTACCTTAACAACCGTGTTGTTTGCTCAGCTGTCAACTTCCAGTGCAGGAATATTATTAGCATTTCCCTGCCTCACTTAATACCCGAAGCCACCGGCATTTCTGGAGGCTTTGTCGGTCGGGAATTCAAAACATTCCCAAGTGGGCCTCTCTGTCTTATGCTTGTTGAATGCTTAAGCCCCCCCATATCATGTTACTTTGGCCTGGCACTGCCTCAGGACCATGACAATGGTCTTTGACACCAAAAGGACTTGGTGAAGACCTGTGATGACCAAAAGCCAGAGGCCTGTGGCAGACGCCGTGAAGGCACAAGATTTCTTTCCTGTGCCCACAACGTGTTCCCAAGCCCTCTAACTCCATCTTAGCCCATTGCTGGGCTGCTGACCTTTCTTGAAGTGGACCAAATACCATGAGACATTTTGAGCCAGTTCTTCATCTGCGGCCATTTTGAATATTTATACTCCTGAGTTCATTTTTACAATGTAAAAAATAAATCCAAAATCCCAGAATGCTACGCACGTATGGTTGAAAAATTGTATAACATACAATAAGAAAATTACTCTATTACCCTTCCTTCCCACTCCCTATCTGTCTTTGACAAATGAAGAATTTTATAACCCATGGCATTTGGCCACTTGGAAGCTATGGGCAAATTTCTGACTATCCCTTCCACTATTATTATGTGCTTCTGCTTGTTTTTAGGTCGAAGCCTACCAGACAGCACAGCTGTCTGATTTGCTAAAGCCATCTTGGTAAAGTTAGGAAAACTTCCCTGGGAATACATTCCATCCATTGGTACCATGGACTTTGTGATTTGTAATTCACCTTTTCTGGCTTTCTATTTGTTGGCTTCATTTGTTTTAGGCTGTACACGGAAGGTTTGTCCCTCCCAAGGAACGAAGCTTTTTCATACCAACTCCCCTTGTATTCTTCCACAAGTACTCCTTCCTGTAAATAAGCCTATAAATCTTGTTCTTATCTTGTCACATTTGCTGTGCATTCAAAGACCGAGGTCAAACGTCAGGCTCTGTCTTCTGTAGGACCATGGTGTTTATTTTTCTTTTAAACTCACACAACAGAGAAACTCTACATATAACAGTATAGCCTCATCCATACAGTATCTTATTCGTAGATTAAGGCTATTAGTCCTAACATGAACATGCACAGGGAAACAGACAAAAAAGTTTATACTGTTCCTTGCAACAACACTTAGAGGAAGATCATAGATATCTTAATACTGCCCTCACACACCTCGCGGTGTCATGCTTCATCACTGGGCCGCATCAGACACCTAGGTGCAGACCAACACTCTAGATGGAGCGCAATCTTTTTTTGACGAAGACTAGTGTTGAGGGTCAGGGTAAAAGGAACACAGATGTGATGATACACAAATGACACTAAGACATAACATAGAAAAGAAAACCGAGAAAAACAGGAAGGCCTCTTCCCTGTTTTCACAGGACCAAACAATGCAGTATGAAAGTGTTAAAACAACCTAAGGATCAACCTTCTCCTATTTATTCTGTTGGTGATCCCTGGCTGGGTTGAAGATTAGCCCGGAAACCGGTCCTCGGAAGCTTGTTTCCGGTCCAGGGAAGGCATGGCTTGGCAGTTCGGTCTGGACTGTTCCCATGAGGCACAGGGTCAGACTGATTTGCATATAGCCATGTCTGAACTGGGGTGGCAGAGTGGGCTAAAGAATGGTGATGGATGAAACCCAGATCTTTTGACTGGGTATGAGTGTTTGATTGATTCAGATGCTCCGTCCATCACCACCCCCTTTTGTACCGCTTTTGGCCGCCATAAGTGTGGCAGGGTATGCTCAGACGTGAGTCCCTTGCTCACTTTGCCACTGGATTCAAGCAAGCTGGGCTGAAGACGGCTGGATTGCCAGAAACCGGTCCTCGGAAGCTTGTTTCCGGTCCAGGGAAGGCATGGCTTGGCAGTTCGGGCTGGACTGTTCCCATGAGGCACAGGGTCAGACTGATTTGCATATAGCCATGTCTGAACTGCGGTGGCAGAGTGGGCTAAAGAACGGTGATGGATTAAACCCAGATCTTTTGACTGGGGGTGAGTGTTTGATTGATTCAGATGCTCCGTCCATCACCACCCCCTTTTGTACCACTTTGAGAAAGTAGGCATTTTCTTGTTTAATAATCCTCTGCCTCAGGCTGCCTGTGGAATCAACATCTGGTTTTATATTGCCTGGGGCTGGTATGTGCATTCACTCCAGATAATCACACAAAGGGAGCTCAGGTGTATTTAATGGGGACATTTGACACTGTTTATCAATATAGGGATGAAGGCTAAAATTTGTATATGCTCATTGAATATTTGTGGCATCAATTATAAAAGAATAGGGGCATGCTGGCTAAGAGTCTTCGGTCTATCCAGGTGGATTTGGTCTGCCTGCAAGAGACTCATTTACCTTGAAATAAGCAACGGTGGTTAAGGGACTTAGGTTTCGATGTGCTGGCATGCACTTGGCAGGGTACAACTACAAGGGGAGTCACAATCTTGGCAAGATATGGCCTAGGTCAGTGCAAGAGTGTCAAGGAAGATAAACTGGGGCGCTGGGTCATAGTAGAATACAGATTTCCAGGTAATCCTGACCCTATTACAATTTGCTCTATATATGGATCAAATGTAGACGATTCTGATTTGTTGAATTATTTAAGCATTGAACTCGCCCTCTGGCAGCGGGCCGTAAGCCTCTGTGGAGAACATTCACTTAGACAGCAGTTTCAATATAAATGTTGATGCTCCATATCAAGGAAGGATAGTTAGGGTGTTCAAAGCCCTACAAGGGCTAGTGAGAGAACAAGGCCTAGTAGATAGTTGACACAAACATAGGTCAGCGGATCCAGGCTTTACTTTTTTGCTCAGCTCCTGATAATAAATTAGTCCGGCTGGATTATTTTTTTTATTTCAGACCAACAAGTTAAGATAATTAAGGTGGAAAGTTATCCAAGAATCATTTCGGATCACAATCCTTTAGTAATTGAAATCTTAGTGGCTGGCGCTATTAGGATGCAAAAACTCTGGACCTTTGAAAGAAAACTTTTGGGTGACCAACCATATCGCCATCATATGACCAAATGGATTAGGAAATATTTTGCTATTAATAAAAAGGGTCATCATCCGAGAATATGGTTTGGGATGCCTTTAAAGCAGGTGTTCCGAGGAGAGACCTTGAGTTTTTCCCTTTCTCAGCAGAAAGCTCCGCGGAAAGAAATGGGGGATTGGTTAGAGCAGTTAGAAATTGCAGAGAAAGAGCTCATGTGGAAATTAAGAAAGGGGCTTAATATTAAGGGGTCTCAACAGGAAATTTTATTTATAAAATCTAAAATACATCAACACCTAGGTTCAGGACTGGCAGCCAAATATGTACTTCATAGGGCGGAAGTATATGAGTTGGGAGGAACATACAGGGCGGGTCTTGGCAAACCGCCTTCGACAATATGAGGTTTCTAGCAAAATTGTTAAAATTAAAGATCATTTAGATCAAGTTCAGGAATCTCCAAAAGCAGTATTGAATGTTTTTAAAAATTACTATGAGCAGTTGTATACTGAGGAAGGCACCTCACTAGATGAGGGGCTATTAATGGACTTTCTAAGTGATCTAAAAATAAGGGAGGTCTCATCGGAACAAAATAAAGTAATCGCGTCCCGATTACTGGGGTGGGAATTAGAAATTGCTTTACCCTCTTTAGCCCTTAGTAAGGCTACTGGCCCAGATGGAAAAACAATTCAACAAGAGATGCTGCAAATTCATCAACTGGCCCAAAGTGGATATTCCCCTGAATCATGGCAGAAAACAACCATAGTGGTGTTTAAGAAAAAGGTGAAACCTGATTTGTTGCCAGCATCATTTCATCCTATTTCACTCATAAATTGTGATAGCAAAATCTACTCTAAAAAACTTGCGTCTAGATTAGGCAAGATAATTACTCCTCTGGTCTCACCCTGCCAACATTGGTTTATCCCCGGTAGGGATACGACAGACCCTGTCTGTCAAGTTATAGCCCTTCTAGAATGGGCCTAGGCCATGGAATCGCCGCTGGGAGTAATCCTGTTGGACGCTGAAAAGGCGTTCAACAGGCTCTCCCGGCGGTACTTATGGGCCATTATAAAATGGAAGGGATTCTGAGGGGAAGTCATTCAGGCAATCAGGGCACCATATCGCTCGCCAAAAGCTGTAATTCGCATTTCAGGGCAGGACACAAGCGAGTTTAATATTAGTAGAGGAACAAGGCAGGGCTGTCCGTGCTCTCCCCTGCTCTTTGCCCTTTATATTGATCCCTTTTTAAACAAATTAGAACTGGACATCAACATCAAGGCGGTGAGCATTCATGGTACTGATTATAGAGCACTAGCGTATGCAGACGATAATACGGTGCTATCTACCGATGTTGTATCCACTGTCCCCGAGGTAAATCAAGTAGCTGGTCGGTTTGGAGCCCTGTCAGGTTACAAATAAAACATTGATAAAACGCAAATTCTCTGCTCTGGAACAGTGCAAACTGCAGACCTCCTGATAGTCCAAGAGGCAATTTACATGGGGGTCAGGTTTACAGCAGCTGTAGACAAAATCCCTGATATAAATATTAACCACATAGTGGATAGTGTAAGTCCGAAACTGGAAAGGCTAGATCATCTTCATCTTTCTTTATGTGGCCGAAGCAATGTCATTAAAATGTTGTTTCTCCCAAAGTTTTTTAATATTTTAAGGACGATCCCTCTGGAAGTTTCTGTTTCCCCTTTAACAATTATTGATAGGATCTGTCAGAGATTCCTTTGGGGATACCATAAATCAAGAAGAGCAGCAACATTGATGTTTCTCCCAAAACAACGGGCGGCTGGTCGATCCCTAACATCACACTGTATTATTGGGAGTGTATCGTACAAAATATGGGTATCCTTTTAGTTGGAGATAAAGCGGAAATCTCAGAGGAAACTAGACCTACAATATATGAAATAGGGTTGGGAACGGAAGCTCAGGGTTGCCTGATTAGGATTTTGGAACCTAGCTGCGATAAAAAAACTAAATTCAAAATAGTGAAAACTGCACCGTGACCTGTGGGCACCGCACATTACACTGTCCCACTTTGCATCGCAGCCCACTGCCCTTGATGCCATGTCTCCTGTCCTCAGCCTCATGGAGTTCGATCCACAATGCTTGTGACTTTAAGGGTCACTCGACTCCTGCACCGACCTACGGAACGGACGCCAGTGATTCCACCTTTTCTGAGCTCATCGCAAGTTCCACGGCTGCTTGCATCTCCAAGGTATTGTTTGCGGGTCTTCCCAACACCGTAGCTGGCCAGCGGCGTCACTGTCAGCCTGAACTGTTGGATTTGTTGAAGTGATTCTTGCTATATTCATATCTTTCTTACTGAATGTTGAATTTTTTATCATTTTGGTCTTGTTTTACACATATCAATATTGGCAATTTTTTTCGAAAACTGGTGTGGTGTCATTTTGTAGTGTTTTCACTAGGAGTGGGTGGAATTTGCATTGTCGCGCTACGCAAAGCTCCGTGAACCGGTAAAAAATCTCCATGAGCACGCAAAAGTACCGCAAACACGCAGAATTGCTTGTTCCGCCCGTTCGCAATGCTTTTTTCCTGTTCACGAACGCTGTTTGCGTACTGGGGAGAAATATCTTTCGAACATGCATTTTTGAAAGCACGAACAAGCGAAAAATACCGCGAAGCAGCGGATCGCGGAAGTTTTGGCTATTCCGCGTTCTCTGTGGAACGCGAAATTACCCAAATTACCCAAATTCCGCGAGCGGAACGGAATTTACCGCCCAGGCCTAGTTTTCACTTTATTACTATGTGTTACTTGCACATGCCTTACACATTGACTCTGTGATAGGCCTTACTGCTCGTGCAAAGCTACCAAGGGAGTGACAGGGCTTATTTTAGAAGTGTAACTCACTTAGACTGATTAGAAGGAAGGGTGAATACTTGGACAGGGAACACACCTGTCAACTAGAGACCCCCCATTTTTAACAATGCCACTGCACTCTCACCACTTCATTCCATAACACGGCACTCTACTATGCAACACTATAATCTACAACACTTCATTCTACAATTCTGCATTGCAAGGCTCTGAATACTATCCTGTTGCACTCTATGCCACTGTACCCTTCCTTAATATACTCTGCAACACTATGCGAATGCACTCTACACCAGTCGGCTCTAATGCCAATACATGCCACACCACTCTACTCTACTCTGCAGCACTCTACGCACTTTCAGTCTATGCTACTGCACTCTACGCAACACCACTTTATGCCAATATCCTCTATGCCACGCTACACCACTAAACTCTGCACTACTGCATTCACTGCCAATGCACTCTCTGCCACTGCACCCTATGCCACTCTTCTCTGCATCTCCCCACTTGATACAACTGTACTCTGCAGCACTCGACTCTATGCCAATGCACTCTTAAGGGACAATATTCTACTCTGCACCACTCTACGCTGCACTACTTTATGCCAATGCACTCTGTGCCATTTTATCAACTCTTCTCTGCACCACTGCACTCTACACCACTGCACTCTTGGGTCCACCTCACTCTACTATCCAATTCTCATATCTACGCCTCTGCATCTATGACGCTGCATTTTATGTCGCTGAATTCTATGCCACTGCACTCTACCTCACTGGACTCTACGACACTATACTCTGCAACACTTTACACCATTGTACCATACACCAGTCCACTCTACTTTATGCCACTCCACTGTACAGCACTCTAGCGACTCCACTCTGTGCCACTCCATTACACGACACTCTCTGCCACTCCACTCTACAACACTCTTCTCCACTTTTTTTGTCATTCCACTCTACAACACTTCACTCTACACCACACACCTTTACTCCACTAGCTTTTAACCATGCTGAATACTAGCCACGCTGGTGTACCACATGGATAAAACACATTAGCAAAGCCAATTACTCTTGCATAGGCGAGACCTATTAGCTTTGCCAATACTTGTTATCCTTCTGTATTCAGCCCTAAGATATGTATATTTCTCCTCTCATGTGCCTCGAGCCTGCAGCATTTCCCTCCCTTGTGCTTTGTGCTCCCTCTTCTCCATCACTCTGCTCATATTCTCTCTAGCTGCATCCACCTCCTTGCTCCTGTGGGCACATTCAGGACAGATGAAGCCAAGATATCTGGCCAAAGGGCTTGGGTGACAAGTATGCTAGTTGGGTTGTTGCAAATAAGGAAACATGGTGTTTAATTTTGTGATAGTTCCTTTTTTCTATACTTGGTATCAGTTCCTTCAGTTATTTGGTATAGTGTGATCATATAATGGCACTACACTGTCAAAGATGGAGGGTATGTAGAGTGCAGTGCGCATGCTTATGCTGTCTGCGCCCAAAAGCGTGAAAGGACTCATCTGACTCAGTTTAGGAGTACTAGTAGTAAGAAAATCATTTATTTAGATAATAGTCTATAAAACCGGGTATGAACACTTTCATTAAATAAACACACTAATACTGCATCAAAAACAATATAAAACATGCAATACCATTAACCAAGAACTTCACTCTTTTCTGTGCCATGTGCTATACTTCCAGAAAAGAGCGGCTTTAAAATGAAGGATCTCGCATTTTAAAAAAAGTAAGCATTCGAACATTAAATCAACATCACAATCTTCACTCCATAATCCACATGCGCATTCCCACCCTCGTCCAATAAAGCATCTACTGTATCCGTACTTGAATACAGACGATTAAAAGCAGCGTGAAATTTCTATAAAAACATACGCATTAATGAGTGGATTGGGTAACTAACTGCGATTGGTTTTGCTAAACCGAGTGAGCCTGCCACAAGTCAGTTACATAGCAAATTAATCTGTTTGTGACCAAATAACATGAGTCAGCGAGCCTCGACTCTTGCGGTTAAAAGAGAGGTCCAGTGAGCACACGCTCCCTCACTCATGTATGCACCAGGCCCGTCTATTTTGAGTGTGCTCAAGGGGGTGAAAGAGAGCGCGGCGGGCAGTGCTTTAAATGGAAAAAATAAGTGCTGGTACTCACCAAAAGGAGCCGTGGGCGGAGTTTATGGCGGGCACAAGGGAGGTGCTAAGGGGGAACAAGGGGCGGGGTTAGCTTTTTGACTGTGCCAAGGTTGTATGCACAAATCGTACAGTGTGACCCAATAGGCCCTAATCCTTTGTACGTCTCTTCTGAACGAGCACACGCTCGCACTCTCGCTTGTGAGACCCTTGTGTTTTATAATGGGCTTGGAACACACCAAGGCTGCTTCCCATTAGTTTGCAGCCTTGTCACTCTTCTTTGCTGCCTTCTAAATGGGGAGCGTTTGCTACGTGTCACTTACTTTTCTTTCAGTAGCAGATGAAGTAAACGCAGATGAACGGCCTGCCTCACCCATAAAGCCCTACAAGAAGAAGAAAACATTCTGAGTAACCCTGACTGGATATCCAACTTAAAAATGATTGTAAGATATATAGATGATATTTTCATCATTTGGAAAAACTCAAAAGAACTACTGGAAAATGCACTGACACAACTGAATATGATTGATGAAAGGATTCAACTTACATGGGAGATCTCTGACAAGAAGATCACATTCCTAGATGTAGAAGTAACTTTATCTTCAAATGGCTTGGAAACCGACATCTATCGTAAAAGCCCCGACAAAAAAAAACACAGTACATTATAGCAGCTTCCATCAGACTGCTCTAAAACAACACCTTCCTACTTCTCAAATGATGAGAGTAAAGAGGATAACTTCGGACCCCACAAAAGCCACACAAAGGATTGAAGAAATGGGAGAAAGGTTCATCGCAAGAGGATATCCCACTGAAATTATCACCACAGCCGAGAAACGGGTCAGCCAGATGAAAAGAGCAGACCTACTCAAGGAACATAAAAAAAAAGATGAAGCCAGGACGGCAATTGTATCTAAATACTCGACATCCAGTTTGAATTTCAAAAAGATTATCAGGAGGCATTGGTCTATCCTCAAAGCAGAACCTGATTTTAACTCCATTTTTGATAATCCACCTATCTTTTCGTTTACTAGGGGTAAGAACTTAGGAGAACTCTTGAAAACTGAAACTGAGACACCCTCGATGTATAGAGGGACCAGACCATGTCTACATTGCGGAAATTGCAATAACATTATAAAAGGTACGATAATCACACATCCCATGAAGGGACACAACATCAAATTGCGTGTCAATGCAACATGTGACACACCAAATGTTATATACTTGTTGAAGTGCCATGTGGCAAAGTATATGTCGGAAAAACAGAGAGTAAAATTAAGACACGAATTAACGAGCACATGTCCAATATCAGGACTCACAACCAAAAATCGTCAGTTGCGCTTCATTTTTCAGAAGAACCTCACAATGTCTCCCAATTACAATTTCTAATCTTGGAGACCGTCAGCAAAAAAGAAGGAGTTGATAACAACAAGTACTTACTCCAGAGAGAAAACAGTTGGATCTACAGAATGAACTCAAGCAGACCACACGGTCTGAATGATCGGATTGAATTTGCATGCTATTTATAATGTGTAACATGAAAACCTCATACTGTATCCATGGTGACTACGATGATTGCCTTGGCTCTGTCTCGATATTTGATGCATTATTATGTTATCGTATGACCATGTTGTTCAGTGCTCATGAACCCAACTATTCACATTATGTATTGTTCTAGATACATTTATGTTACACATTCTCGTCATTTTCTGGTTTTTCCTTACGTATTTTTTCGCAACAACACATCAACACACGATATAGGGCCAGATGTAGGTAAATCTCATTTACCGATTCATAAATACCAAATTTTACCGATTCGGTATTTATGAATCTGTAAATGAGATGTAGGTGGAAATTCAGTATTTTTTACCGAATCGGTAAGATTCGGTATTTACCGATTCAGTATTTGCTATTGAATCCTATGGGCCTTGAAGCCCATAGGATTCAATAGCAAATACCGATTCGGTATTTACCGAATCGGTAAAAATACCGAATTGCTAAGGGGGACAGGGTGTCACTTTGACACCCTGTTGCACCCCTGTAACTGGAGTTTGCGCCATGTGGCACACAGACATGCCCTTAGGGCATGTCTGTGTGCCACATGGCACAGGTGTACATGCACAGATGTGCATGTACACAAGAATTCGTAATTTACCATGCAATTGTATTGCATGGTAAATACCGAATTCTAAAGGCCCTGTAGCACTGTTAGAAGTGCTACCTACATCACAAAATACATTTTCGGTATTTCTACCGAATGGTAAATTTACCGAATTGGTAAAATTTACAGAATCTGTAAATTTACTGATTCTGTAATTTTACCGATTTGGTAAAATTACCGATTCTGTAAAATTACCGAAAATGTACGTTTTTCTAGCCCCTACATCTCCATAGCCCTTTACCGGTCGGAAACGGCCGAAAATCGGTATTTTCGGCCGTTTCCGACCGGTAAAGGGCTACCTACATCTGGCCCATAGTCTTTCTTTTAGCTCATACAATCACGTGATCGGCGACGACGTGCAATCAGGACGTCGCTTACGCCAAAACCAGGAAGTCTTTAACCACTAAACGGAGATAGCTCACTACACACAAACTCCGGAGGCTAGAGGGGCGAAAGGAAAGGGACACTAAGCGTCTGACATGTAATTGACTCGACCAGCGGCTTGTTGTCAAGCCGTAAAGTATTCGTTAGAGTACGGCATTGAGATATTGTTCTCTCTTTCTCAACAGTCTACATTTTCAAAAACTTCGGATACGTTACGAACAAGTTTTTCTTACAGAGTGGAGGCAACTCCACATTGGCATGTAAGTGAGGAACAGGTTCGTTCTTTTTCCTTTTTCTTTTGCACCAGCGACTTGAGTTCGCACCACCAAACACACGGTACACAGGTTTTTTTACATGTGTTCACTGGGTTCACAATCACGATGCATGATTAGTTTTTTCATGAACAGTAATGACATCATGTTTATAGTATATTGTTTGAGAATATTCTTTTTGATTTCATAGCGATGCTCCCTGATGAAGGGCTACATGCCCGAAATGCATAGGAAATGAAGCAATGATGCCATATACTGATGACGAAATGAAAATAATTTCATGAATTTTCAATTATGGAAAAGGAAACCAAATAAAGAATTGAAAGTTTAAAACTAACAAAGGAGTGATTTACTTCTTGAAAGGAATCCTTGGGACCACACCAAGGCGATACAGGTGTGCATAAGGGGATGCAAATAATGTTCCATTAGAAGCACAAAAGCAAGTCTTCCTGGAGTGTACCATATGAAACTCTGTTGAATAACGAGTGGGTCTAGTCCATGCAGTGCTTTATGGGCGATGCAGGGTACTTTGAAAGTGATTCTGTGTTTAATGGGGAGCCACTGCAATTGTCTCATGGCATTGAAAGCTGAATGATATTTAGGTATCTTAAAATGTAGCTTGGCAGCCATAGTTTGTAGGGTCTGCAAATTGTTTAGAACACATTGGTTGGCAGAGAAGAGTAGGCCATTGCAGTAGTCCAGTTTTATCATGATCAGAGATGTCATAAGAGTTTTTTGTAGTTGAATTGGAATAAAAGATAGAATCTTTTTAATGGTCCTCTAAGTAAAAATAAGCAGAGGAGGTCACTTAATTGATATGGACTGAAAAAGACAGTCTATCATCCATCAAGACCCCCAGGTTATGAACCTTCTTTACGGGAGATGGTAAGGGGCCCAATTCCTGTGGCCAACAGGAGGGGGTCAAGAAGGAGGTAAGAACTCCATACACTAGGACTTCCGCAGAGTTGAGCTTTAGACAATTTCTGTCCATCCAGAGTTTAACAGTCTCCATACAGCTGTCAAACCTGGTGCCTGTGTCGTTATAACTTGTCTACTCCATTACAGACATGGACCTGGCATATGCCATTCAGTCTTGGTACCGCTCCAATTGGAACAGCCTGTCCTGAACTTCTAGACCAACTCAGAGCTTAATTTTAGCTTGTGGTTTCAGGTGGGTCCAACCAGCACTCTTTTTTGGGGACCGGCACTTAGTTTTCCTCTTCAGATTTTGATACAAAGTAAGAGAGAGAGAGAAAAACGCAGAAGGAAGAATGGAAAACTGTGACAAAGAGAGAAAGCAGGATCTGGTAAGAGTGAGATGAAGAGACATGAAGTGTCTGGTGGTGAATTAAAGAAGCATCAGGTGGAATCCAGATGACACACCCTTTATATTCCGGCCCTGACCTTCGATTGCACCAGCCATGGGCTTCTGAGCAAAACGTTGGCACTACTTATTCTTTTACAAATTAAGCACTGGAATAACTCGCTCTGAACGAAATTACAAGCTGCACCAAAGCAGTTTCACCCTTGTTGAGCCTTATTAGTGAGATGCGGCTCCAGACCCAATGACAGATCACGCTAGGGACCCAGGTTTGAAATGTATAGAGTCAGAGAGAGACTTGGCATTTTTGCATTACTACTGCCTATTGTCCATCAGTTTTGCAGAGAGGTGGGAGATATGTTTACTAGAGTGACTGCGTTTGGAGTATAGCTTGAGGTTAAGCTCCGCTTTGTGTGTGGTATTAGCCTAAGCTTATTCTGATTGTGATATTGAACCTAAGCTTGCTCTGCTTGGCAGTGCCAACAAAGTACAAAGTCATTTTTGTGGAGTTAGCGTCTGGTGAAACAGAAATACATAATTGAGTCAGTGTCGAGTGACGTACCATGCATTGCCAGGTCGTTGAGGGGCATTTTCTATTACATGTTAGTGGAGAAGGGGGTATTTAAGAATAGAGGTCACAGGGGGAGGAGCCTAGCTCGCGACCGAGATGGCCGCGCTTTAGCTCGGCTCCGTTCGCCCGCCTGTATTTTCACATTTATCCTGCTGTTATCCTGCCCCGGGAAGCCCTCTTTGCTGTGTGATAGTGCTACGACGCCCTGCAGGCACTTACCTCTTGTTCCGGTTGTCCTGGCTGCTGTGGATCCGGAGCGGTGCCCCCCGATCGTTTTGTGGCGTCGGAGGCGGACTGGCCTGGATCTTCTTGCTGGCTCCCGGGCCGGACGGAGCCTGCGGTGCTGCCCTTCGGGGCGCGGTGGAGGTGGTCGGAAGGCCATTGTTCGTGTGGGCCGGAGGTCCTTCCTGGCTGATTCCTGTGGGGAGGAGGCCTTTGGTGAAGGCGCTGCCTTCCATTGCCGGAGCTCCTCGTGTATCCGGCTTGCTCCCCCTTTGTTCTCCGGTCCGGCCATTTTGATTTTGCCGCCCGGACTCGGGGAACGGAACCGGCGGCGTTGGGTGGCCGGTGAGGTCCCTTTCTTCTGGTGGCCCTCCTTCCTGCCCGGGGTGCTCTGCCGCTGGTCGGCGCGACTATACTTGCCTTTCCGTCGCCCCGGCGGAGGTTGGCGGCCGCGCGGCCTCGTTGGGCTCTCAAATGGCGACCGACCCCAATTGTCTCGGCCGGGCCTGGACGAGCACTGGAGGCCCGCCGCATGGCCCGGGTCTTGAATACTGTATAGGTTTTCCTACGCTTAAGGAGGTCCTGGATGCCCTGCTCTCCTGGCGGCTCTTGGTGGCCGCGCCTGTCATTACTTCGGAGATGGTTCCTCGCTACGGGCCTCCCGGGCCCCCACGACCGGATGTGGCTTTGCCGTTGCGGGGTACGGCTGGAATTATCCTGGCAGAATTGGCCCCGGCTACGACCGCGTCCGTGGGTGTGCGGAACTTGATGATGCCTCCTCCTCCGGCTCTGCCTCCTTTGCCTCTGGCCCGGGAGCTGGATTTTGCTCGGCCTGACTTTCATGACTCTCCCGGTTCCTTTTTGCCGCCGCTGCCCGGCGATCTCTCCTGTGCTGGCCCAGATGGGTCGGTTTCTTTGGACATATCCTTGGACCTGTGCCTGCATCGTTTGCTACACTTCGTGACTTTCCTGGATCTTCCGTGTTGTACTTCCCGTGTATTTTCTGGACTGCCGTTGTATTTTCCTGCTGTCTGCCTTCTGTTCTTCGTGGCCGGGTCCTCGCTGGACCGGACTGTTCTTACTTTGGACAAACAGGGACAGGGCTGATGTGCACTGGCATCTGCGTGCGGTAGTCTTGTACTGATTTGGATGGTCAACGTGTCCTGGTATGGTTATGTGTGATTGTTTGGTGCTCTTGGACTTTAACCTGATAATCTTTGGCTTCCCGGGGTCTGGGACCTTCGACTCAGGCGGGTGGCCGGGTGCGTTTCCTCCTGTTTTCCGGCCCTCCCCCGTGTATGTGTATGTATGTGTCTCCCATCCCATGTTCCCTTCCCCTGCCCTTCCCCGTTTTTGTCTTCTGTTTCCGACTTAACTTTACTCCGCTATATTTCGGGTTCTAATTAGGGCGACAGGCACGCTGCGGGGGGGTAGGCCGTAGCCTTCTGCAGGGGTGCAGGGTGGGCTTAGGGGTGGGTGGGTGGGGTCTGTCTCTATTGGGGGGTCATTTTCCCCCCTCATTTCTTCCTTTTTTGTTCTATGGCTCTTGTGTATTCACCTTTTCGGGACTCTGTCTCCTCATGTGTCCCCCTGGGGAGTTTCTGTGGCGTTCGTATTCCGGTGTGTGTCTGATTGTGGCCCGCTGGTTCTTTTGGTGTCGACTTTTTGGTATATCACATGCCGGGTCATGTTGTTCTGTCTTGTCTCCTGGGGGTGCGTGATTTGGTGGGAGTCCCTTCTTTTGTCCCCTTTTTCCCTCTTCCCCTTCCCCCTTTATGGGGGTCTCTTTATTTCCGTTGGGGTGCATATCGTATTGTATTTTGCAATGGGGGCCTTTTTGGTTCTGTCTCTACAATTTGGGTGGGGGCGGTGAAGGGTGAGCGCGGTTTGACTGATGCCATTGTAGCTTCTTTGTACTCCGATTATGTGTATATTCTTTGGTAGCTATGTCTGTATGGCTTTTTGTTTCATCCTGTGTTCATAAAATGGCGGCTTGCCGCGGCCCCTCCCCTGTTGTTCCTTCCACGGCCCGTTATTCTTCTGTTCCCCCGCCCCGTATTAGAAAATTAACCTTTTGTTATCCTGTTTTTCCTGATTGCTCGATGGCCTTTGTTGTTTCTCCTGTGCTCCTGGTGTCATATCCTGTGAAGAACTTATTCTCCTTTACTACGTTTCTTACCGTGTGGTGGCCAGCCCGTGGGGTTGTAGGCCCGTATTTGTGAGCTTTCTTTGTACAATAAAGGTTTGAAAAAAAAAAAAAAAAAAAAAAAAAAAAAAAGAATAGAGGTCACAGGTAAAGTTTCAAAAAGTTTGGTGCTGTGGCAGGAGTATTTCTCTATGTTATGGATAAGAGACCCCAAGTGTTTGGTTGGGGAAATTGAGAGGATATGGTTTGCAAGATGAGATGGGAGTAGCTCACGGTGGAAGGGACTGGGAAATAAAGAGTGACAGTTTGGTCTATGAGTTTGTAAATCGAATCCTCTGAAAACATGCATGTGTCTGAGCAACTTGAAATAATACAAATGTGTGCACAGAAAATAAGTCAGTCTGGTCTATTGAGTGTTTCTCCCGAGTTGTTGCAGTACTTTGAGGCTGTGATAATCTGTTCGATTCGTGATCTAAAGTCACAGTCTTGGACGATGATGTCTCAATCTAATGCATGCTTCTTTTATCACAAATAGTTCTTATTCATTCATAAAAAAAATTCATTTATAAATTGGAGGAATCCTGTACCAGCAAAGCAATAAAATATTCTTCGCTTTTACTGTGCTCTTGACTCAGGACAGATCCAAATTCGGGGGCAGTGCGTTTTGTTTTGGGATGAACAGGCTTGTGCAATTTGGCTGATGCTGGAACTTGAGGATTTAACTACTGTTTAGATCTGACTTCAGATATGTTCAGCTATGTTGAGACTTAATTTCTTTTTTTTTTTTAATATTTTTATTATTCAACAAGTCAGCAAGAAATAATATACACAGTATTCATTAGTTTCATACAATTTTGTTAAGCAGGGATTTTGGTATTAAACAGTAATCATATTATAGTGAGAAAAAGACATAAAGAACATGTTCAAATAATATAGAAATTATACTGACACAAAAGACATCGTATATAACCTGCTCATTCTGGTTCCTATCAAAACATTCTGAAATGAGTCCCCAAACAGAATTAAATTTGTCCTGGGCCTGTGAACCCCTAGACTTGGCCAATATATATTCCAACGAATATGTCTCCTTCAACAGAACCCATCAATCCCTAAAATTAGGAGGTTGTACATCAATCCAAGCTCGAGCGATGATCAGTCTACCCATCACAGACAATATCAATAATAGCCGATTTTGTTGATAACTATACTTACAAGGTCCCAAGATAATGTCCCTTGAATTTACAGAGAAGTCAATCCCTAATTTCTCAGAACAGACTTGAACAAGCTGTTGCCAAAAATCCTTCAATTTAGGACATTCTAGAAGCATGTGTATCAAACCTGCAGCCGGAAGATCACATTTAGGGCATTTCGTGCCTATACTAGTTTGATTAGTGTGGGCCCATTTAGTTATTCTTTCTGGTGTGTAATATAAATTACAGATAGTGCAAAATTGCTGCATGTGTAGATTAGTGGCATGAACAGACTTCCTCACTATAAGCAGGCTTTGCTCAATGTCCTTTTCCAAGATTTCCTCGCCCAGCATCATGCTCCATTTATGAGCCAATTTATTACTGTCCCCTTTTTCGATTGCTAGTGAGGATTTTGTACATGCCACTAATCTTGCCTTTAGCTCTATCCTGATACAAAAAGTCTCACATATCAGACTCCACGATACTAATCAGTTTCAGATGTGTCCCAAAAAATCTATTAATTTGTAGATATTTAAAAAACATATAATCCGGAAGTTTAAACAGATTTTGTAGTTTCTCAAATGAAGCGAGCCCTACGTGATCATATAGATCACCTAATGTCTGGAGATTTATACCCCCTTGTTCGAAAGGGCACTTCAGCAAAGACATAGCTCTTCGTGCTGTCAAGCCCCAAAGGAAGCTACTAAAAAGGCCATCTAGCCTTTTGAAAAAACTATTGGGAACACGTAAAGGAATAGATCTAAAAAGATATATAAATCTTGGCAATATCTTCATCTTAATTATATTTGCACGACCCATAATGCCAATCGGAAGTTTATGCAATTTTTTTAAGAGAGCCGCTGTTTCTTTGAATAATACTTCATAATTTAATGAAACTATTTGGTTAACCTGTGCAGTTATTCTAACCCCCAAGTAGACAGCTACCGTACAGACCCCATTTAAACTAACCCCAGTGTTAAAATTAACCAATACTTGTGTTTTGTGTGCATTCAACTTATATCCAGATAGTTTGCCAAATCTGTCTGCTTCTTTTTCTATTTCTTTCATTGCTCTTGCTGGTTCAAGTGAAAATATAGCTAAGTCATCTGCATAGGCTGTTACCTTTAAAATATTAGTTCCTTGCCTTATTGGAGTGATTTGAGGGTTAGCTTGCAGAGAGAAAATAAAAGGTTCAATATAAAGTGCAAATAAAAGAGGAGAAAGTGGACAGCCTTGGCGAGTGCCCCTGTATATAGGAAATACCTCTGATTGTGTGCCGAGGTACATTAACTTAGCGCAAGGATTGCGATATAAAGCTTGAACCCATTGTTTATATCGGCCCCCTAAGCCCAACCTCTCCAACACCCCCCATAAAAACTTCCAATCCACCCGATCGAAAACCTTTTGTGCATCTAAAAGCAACATTCCCAAGTGAATCCCCTTTTTTACGCTAAATTGAAGGCAGATATAGCCGTTTTTATGTGAGACGTAATCTCCCTACCCTGAATAAATCCGTGTTGATGACTTGATACTAGCTCAGTCATTATTGGTGCCAATCGGGTAGCCAAGATTTTAGAAAAAATGTTGGCATCTGAATTGATAAGCGATATAGGTCTGTCAACAACAATGGCCTTCCCTATAATTCTATGGGATGTGTATCCCTAGATCAATATTTTCATTATTATTGATAGACAAACCCAGGGTCAACTGCCCCCTTCAAGCCTGCTGCGCTGCTAGTAGTTGCAAAAGCTGTGCTGTCTTGTGTTTAGAAATATGTGTGCGCGTTTGTGTAGATGCCCCAGTGGGTTCCAACAGGTTACTCCACCCTCCAACTGTGAAAAAAGGGGAGGGAAGGTTGACAGGGCCTCACGGGAGCAACACCCGGGGGGGGAAATTACAGACTGGTACTCGCCTGTGTCCCCACTTCTCATCATCAGCACCTGTCAACCCAAACAGAAAGGGGATAAAATAGTGTGCAACAAAAATCAAAAAACCAACTGTGTGACAAAGTTTAGAATGACCCTTTTAAGATTAAAAAGAGCTGTGCTGAACTGGCCATTATGTCTTTATTCTTTGCTGTTCGCTCACTCTAATAAAAACCAAGAACCGACATGTTTCATCACCACTCTTACTTTGCTGGTGATTTCTTCAGGGTTTTGTTCGGGTCAGCGTATGATTTGCACCTTTTGGATTCTCCGTATATTGTACCAGGTGGCCCCTCTTTTCCTGGCCTACCGGCCCCCGTAGAAGAATCTATGTTTTGGGGAGTTCCCCTCACACGTTAGCGGGTCCCTTATACCGCCAGAAGGTCAGTATCGGTGTTCTCTCGTGGTGTGGCTTCCGCTCACCCTCCGTGTATCTGGGCGTAGTGGTTGACCAGATACAGCGCTGACCCGAACAAAACCCTGAAGAAATCACCAGCAAAGTAAGAGTGGTGATGAAACATGTCGGTTTTTGGTTTTTATTAGAGTGAGCGAACAGCAAAGAATAAAGACATAATTGCCAGTTCAGCACAGCTCTTTTTAATCTTAAAAGGGTCATTCTAAACTTTGTCACACAGTTGGTTTTTTGATTTTTGTTGCACACTATTTTATCCCCTTTCTGTTTGGGTTGACAGGTGCTGATGATGAGAAGTGGGGACACAGGCGAGTACCAGTCTGTAATTTCCCCCACCCCCGGGTGTTGCTCCCGTGAGGCCCTGTCAACCTTCCCTCCCCTTTTTTCACAGTTGGAGGGTTGAGTAACCTGTTGGAACCCACTGGGGCATCTACACAAAAACGCACACATATTTCTAAACACAAGACAGCACAGTTTTTGCGACTACTAGCAGCGCAGCAGGCTTGAAGGGGGCAGTTGACCCTGGGTTTGTCTATCAATAATAATGAAAATATTGATCTAGGGATACACATCCCATAGAATTATAGGGAAGGACATTGTTGTTGACAGTGTTATGAGTGGGGGGCGGCCTGTCCCTGTCGCAAATTTTCCCTCTTTGGCTCCTTTGTTGAATGAGAGAAGCAATATAGGTCTATAAGACCCACACTCGATAGAAGATTTATCCTTTTTTTTTTTTTTTAAAGATTCGAGTACTATTCCGTTGCGTCCAATATCTTGTATTATGTCCCTAAGAGGCTTTATTAGATGTGCCTTGAAAACTTTATAAAATTCCAAGGGGATCGTGTCCTCCCCACTAGCTTTGCCCATGGGTAGCGAAGATATTGCCAATATTATTTCCTCACAACTAATATCATTGCCCATAATACTTACATCTTCTTCTTTTAATTTTGGCAGAATCATGTTAGAAAGATAATGTTGTATATCTTGATCATTGGTGATATTCTCAGGAGTATATAGTTTCTTATAATAAGACAAAAACTGTACTAAAATACCCCCTGGTTCTGTAAATAAGGACCCATTTTCAGCTTTAATTGCCTTGATATAAGTTTTAGCATGATCATCAGCTACCTTGTAGGCAAGGACCTTTCCCATGTGTTCCCCAAATTCATATTGTGTAGCCCTATATTTATTAAGTCTATTGACCATACTTTCCCTAAGTATTTTTTTTGCGAGTACCCTTTGATCAATTAATGTTTGGAACAGCTCTTCCTGGTTGGCTAAACCAAACTGGACTGCGTTTATATGGGCTGACTATGCTTGTACCAATAGCAATATATTTTTTTGTGTTTGATCTTGTTTCTTTTTATTTTGTTATAAAATGAACTGTATTGTTAAACCACGAAACACCGCCTTCCAAGTGTCCCAGATAACTATAGAGGGAGAAGAATCCTTATTTTCTTTAAAAAAAAGTTTTAGCTGCCTATTAACCCCTTCGCTGCTAGGCCTTTTCCCCTCCTGTGCTGAGGCTTTTTTTGGCGTTTTGGAGTAGTGCGCGCTTAGGCCCTTGTAACTTTTTGACCACATAAGGTATCCACGCCAAATTTGCGTCCTTTTCTTCCAACATCATGTGGATTCTAAAGGCGCCCTGGGTTTGTGGATTCCCTTGGAGGGGGCCCAGAAATTTAGCAAAATATAGTGATTTTTTTGTTTTTTTCAGAAAAATGGGAAAAACGGGCTGCAAATGAAAGCCTCTGGGTGTTTCCCTGAAAATGGTATCACAAAAAGGTTTGTGGGGCTGAAATCTCCATTTTCTCAGCTTTCAGGGAATGACAGACTTTTGTCAGAGAACCGAAATTTTTCACTCAGTTTTGGCATTTTTCCGGGACATAGCCTATTTTTGCTATTTTTAGAGCTTTCAACCTCCTTCCAGTTAATGGTAGAAATGAGTTTAAAAGCAATAATGGATCCTGGAAAGCTTTACATTTTCGAAAAGTAGACAAAATTCTGAATCCAGAAAGGGGTCATTTGTCTAAATCCATGAAGGTTTCGTTATAGAAACTTACAGTTAGATATTGGAATATTTGAAATTTTGTTGAAAAAAACAGCCTTTTGTCTCAACGTTTTCACCTATAACTTTTTCTAATTTTGACAGCTCTTGGAAAGCAATATACCGTTACATCCGTTAGACCTTCCTGGTTGTGGGGATATATAGGACTTGTAGTTTCACCAAGAACCCGACGAACCCAGATCCAAAAACTGAGCAGCAACTTGCAATGGTATTTTTTCATTTACTGGGTATAGTGCACTTTGTCTTGGAAAATGTATACATGGAATAATCTGTATGAAAGACACCTATGTATTTCTGAATTGGGTACAAATTATAGACTTCAGAAACAGTATATAATTGCACATTTTCAAAGTTGGGAATACTCATACTAGCATGAGAATTATTGGTCATTTTTCATAAAGATTTTTTTTTTACTCAATGTCTTTCATTCAAAGGGAGAAATGCATGAAAGCTCAATTGGTAATAACAGTTGATTTACAAATCTGAATTACCCCAAGTGTCCCGATAAAAACGGTACCTCACTTGTGTGGGTCGGCCTTGTGCCTGCGACAGGAAACGGCGGAAAATGCAACGTGGTCACACCTAAATTTAGCAGTTACAAATTGACCCTTTTTTGGCAAAGTGCCTACCTGTAGTTTTTGCACCCTAGCTCTGCCGGCACCTAGGGAAACCTTGAAAACCTATACATTTTTGAAAAGTAGACACCCAGGGGAATTCAGGATGGGGTGACTCGACTGCCTACCACCAGGTTTTGTTACCCAGAATCCCTTGCAAACATAAAAATTTGACCAAAAAAACACATTTTCCTCACATTTCTGTGGTGGAAAGTTCTGGAATCTGCGTGGATCAACAAATTTCCACCCACCCAGCGTGCCCCCAGGTCTCCCAAAAAAAACGGTACCTCACTTGCGTGGGTAGGCATAGTGGCTGCGAAATGAAACAGCGCAAAACGCAGCATGGTCGCACCTCAATTTCCCAGTGAAATTTAGCACGATTCGGACAAAAAGACTACCTTTTGTTTGTGCGCCGTAGCTCTGCCAGCACCTAGGGAAACCTAGCAAACCTATACATTTTTGAAAAGTAGACACCCAGGGGAATTCAGGATGGGGTGACTCGCCTGCCTACCCCCAGGTTTTGTTACCCAGAATCCCTTGCAAACATAAAAATTTGACCAAAAAAACACATTTTCCTCACATTTCTGTGGTGGAAAGTTCTGGAATCTGCGTGGATCAACAAATTTCCACCCACCCAGCGTGCCCCCAGGTCTCCCGAAAAAAACGGTACCTCACTTGCGTGGGTAGGCATAGTGGCTGCGACATGAAACAGCGCAAAACGCAGCATGGTCGCACCTCAATTTCCCAGTGAAATTTAGCACGATTCGGACAAAAAGACTACCTTTTGTTTGTGCGCCGTAGCTCTGCCAGCACCTAGGGAAACCTAGCAAACCTATACATTTTTGAAAAGTAGACACCCAGGGGAATTCAGGATGGGGTGACTCGCCTGCCTACCCCCAGGTTTTGTTACCCAGAATCCCTTGCAAACATAAAAATTTGACCAAAAAAACACATTTTCCTCACATTTCTGTGGTGGAAAGTTCTGGAATCTGCGTGGATCAACAAATTTCCACCCACCCAGCGTGCCCCCAGGTCTCCCGAAAAAAACGGTACCTCACTTGCGTGGGTAGGCATAGTGGCTGCGACATGAAACAGCGCAAAACGCAGCATGGTCGCACCTCAATTTCCCAGTGAAATTTAGCACGATTCGGACAAAAAGACTACCTTTTGTTTTTGCGCCGTAGCTCTGCCAGCACCTAGGGAAACCTAGCAAACCTATACATTTTTGAAAACTAGACACCCAGGGGAATTCAGGATGGGGTGACTCGCCTGCCTACCCCCAGGTTTTGTTACCCAGAATCCCTTGCAAACATAAACATTTGACCAAAAAAACACATTTTCCTCACATTTCTGTGGTGGAAAGTTCTGGAATCTGCGTGGATCAACAAATTTCCACCCACCCAGCGTGCCCCCAGGTCTCCCGAAAAAAACGGTACCTCACTTGCGTGGGTAGGCATAGTGGCTGCGACATGAAACAGCGCAAAACGCAGCATGGTCGCACCTCAATTTCCCAGTGAAATTTAGCACGATTCGGACAAAAAGACTACCTTTTGTTTTTGCGCCGTAGCTCTGCCAGCACCAAGGGAAACCTAGCAAACCTATACATTTTTGAAAACTAGACACCCAGGGGAATTCAGGATGGGGTGACTCGCCTGCCTACCCCCAGGTTTTGTTACCCAGAATCCCTTGCAAACATAAAAATTTGACCAAAAAAACACATTTTCCTCACATTTCTGTGGTGGAAAGTTCTGGAATCTGCGTGGATCAACAAATTTCCACCCACCCAGCGTGCCCCAGGTCTCCCGAAAAAAACGGTACCTCACTTGCGTGGGTAGGCATAGTGGCTGCGACATGAAACAGCGCAAAACGCAGCATGGTCGCACCTCAATTTCCCAGTGAAATTTAGCACGATTCGGACAAAAAGACTACCTTTTGTTTTTGCGCCGTAGCTCTGCCAGCACCTAGGGAAACCTAGCAAACCTATACATTTTTGAAAACTAGACACCCAGGGGAATTCAGGATGGGGTGACTCGCCTGCCTACCCCCAGGTTTTGTTACCCAGAATCCCTTGCAAACATAAAAATTTGACCAAAAAAACACATTTTCCTCACATTTCTGTGGTGGAAAGTTCTGGAATCTGCGTGGATCAACAAATTTCCACCCACCCAGCGTGCCCCCAGGTCTCCCAAAAAAAACGGTACCTCACTTGCGTGGGTAGGCATAGTGGCTGCGACATGAAACAGCGCAAAACGCAGCATGGTCGCACCTCAATTTCCCAGTGAAATTTAGCACGATTCGGACAAAAAGACTACCTTTTGTTTTTGCGCCGTAGCTCTGCCAGCACCTAGGGAAACCTAGCAAACCTATACATTTTTGAAAACTAGACACCCAGGGGAATTCAGGATGGGGTGACTCGCCTGCCTACCCCCAGGTTTTGTTACCCAGAATCCCTTGCAAACATAAAAATTTGACCAAAAAAACACATTTTCCTCACATTTCTGTGGTGGAAAGTTCTGGAATCTGCGTGGATCAACAAATTTCCACCCACCCAGCGTGCCCCCAGGTCTCCCAAAAAAAACGGTACCTCACTTGCGTGGGTAGGCATAGTGGCTGCGACATGAAACAGCGCAAAACGCAGCATGGTCGCACCTCAATTTCCCAGTGAAATTTAGCACGATTCGGACAAAAAGACTACCTTTTGTTTTTGCGCCGTAGCTCTGCCAGCACCTAGGGAAACCTAGCAAACCTATACATTTTTGAAAACTAGACACCCAGGGGAATTCAGGATAGGGTGACTCGCCTGCCTACCCCCAGGTTTTGTTACCCAGAATCCCTTGCAAACATAAAAATTTGACCAAAAAAACACATTTTCCTCACATTTCTGTGGTGGAAAGTTCTGGAATCTGCGTGGATCAACAAATTTCCACCCACCCAGCGTGCCCCCAGGTCTCCCGAAAAAAACGGTACCTCACTTGCGTGGGTAGGCATAGTGGCTGCGACATGAAACAGCGCAAAACGCAGCATGGTCGCACCTCAATTTCCCAGTGAAATTTAGCACGATTCGGACAAAAAGACTACCTTTTGTTTTTGCGCCGTAGCTCTGCCAGCACCTAGGGAAACCTAGCAAACCTATACATTTTTGAAAACTAGACACCCAGGGGAATTCAGGATGGGGTGACTCGCCTGCCTACCCCCAGGTTTTGTTACCCAGAATCCCCTGCAAACATAAAAATTTGACCAAAAAAACACATTTTCCTCACATTTCTGTGGTGGAAAGTTCTGGAATGTGCGTGGATCAACAAATTTCCACCCACCCAGCGTGCCCCCAGGTCTCCCGAAAAAAACGGTACCTCACTTGCGTGGGTAAACATAGTGGCTGCAACAGGAAACGGTTCAAATTGTACGGTGGTGAATTTACATTACCTTATTGCAAAACTACCTTGATTTTGGGGGGGGGCATCTGAGTTTGTGGCCCGGGGCTCGGTGGTATTCTTTGCAAAGTAGCAAACCCAAACAGTTCTGAAAACTAGACACCCGGGGGACTCCAGGGAGGTATGGCATGCATGGGTCCCCCAATGTTTTCCTACCCAGAACTCTCTGCAAACCTTAAAATTAGGTAAAAATTGCACTTTTCCAAACTTTTTGGCGTGGGATCGCCGGGTCGGCAAAAAAGTCATACCACCCTGCGTTCCCCTTGTTCTCCCGAGTAAAAGGATACCTCACTTGTGTGGGTGCCCCAAAGCAGAATACGCCAAAAATGAATTTTGAAAAAAGTAGTTTTTACTCATATTTACGTTTTACAAATTAAGCACCCCAGCCTAAGTCACATGCCTTTGGCCCACCCACACAAGTGAGGTATCATTTTACTCGGGAGAACAAGGGAAACACTGGGTGGTAGGACATTTGTTCCGGCAGCGAGATCCCACCCAAAAAAGTATGGAAAAGTGGGTTTTTTGACCAAAATTTCAGGTTTGCAGGGGTTTCTGGGTAGGAAAACATTGGGGGACCCACGCATGCCATACCACCCTGGACTCCCCCGGGTGTCTAGTTCTCAGAACTGTTTGGGTTTGGTAGTTTCCAAAGATGCCTGCCAAGCCCCGGGCCAAAAGCTCAGGTGACCCCCTCAAAAAATAAGATTATTTGGCTAAAGGTAAAGTTTTTGTCTCCACAGTATGAATTGGGCCTTTTCCTAAAGCAGCCGCTATGCCTACCCACGCAAGTGAGGTACCATTTTTATCGGGAGACCTTGGGGAACGCTGGGTGGGAGGTAATTTGTGTGTGCCCAGTGATGCCACGCTTTCCCACACTAAAACGTGTGAAAAAACTGATTTTTTACCATGCAAAAAATGAGGTTTGCAAGGGATTCTGGGTAAAGGAACGTTGGAGGATCCACGCAAGCCATACCTCCTTGGAAGCCCCCGGTTGTCTACTTTTCAGAAATGTGTGGGATTGGTAGGTTTCCCTAGATGGCTGTCTCGCACGGGGCCAAAAACCCAGGTAACCCCTCTTGCAAAAGCTGGTGGACTTAGGGGTTACCTGGGTTTCTGGCCCCGTGCGAGACAGCCATCTAGGGAAACCTACCAATCCCACACATTTCTGAAAAGTAGACAACCGGGGGCTTCCGAGGAGGTATGGCTTGCGTGGATCCGCCAACGTTCCTTTACCCAGAATCCCTTGCAAACCTCAATTTTTGCATGGTAAAAAATCAGTTTTTTCACACGTTTTAGTGTGGGAAAGCGTGGCATCACTGGGCACACACAAATTACCTCCCACCCAGCGTTCCCCAAGGTCTCCCGATAAAAATGGTACCTCACTTGCGTGGGTAGCCATAGTGGCTGCAACAGGAAAAGGTCCAAATCTAACAGTGGTGAATATAAAATACCCTGAAGCAATATAACTTTGATTTTTTGGGGGGGAGGCACCTGAGTTTTTGGCCCGGGGTGGGTGGTATTCTTTGGAAAGTAGCAAACCCAAACAGTTCTGAAAACTAGACACCCGGGAGAGTCCAGGGAGGTATGGCATGTGTGGGTCCACCAATGTTTTCCTACCCAGAACTCCTTGCAAACCTTAAAAATAGGTAAAAATAGCACTTTTCCAAACATTTTGGCGTGGGATCGCCGTGCCGGCAAAAAAGTCCTACCACCCTGCGCTCCCCTTGTTCTCCCAAGTAAAAGGATACCACACCTTAACAGAGTTACTCAAAAGTCAAACATTCAAGCACGGCTATCTATTCCTCAAAGACACACACATACAGGTTGGATTTGGCACGAGGGCGAGTGATGGTTCAGTACATAAAATTTTATTAACAAGATATTTCAAAAAAATGAAATGCTCTGTCAATAAATAAATGCATAAAAACTGAACCAGTGACTCGCAACTCGTGAGCTGTAAAGCCACGACAAGGCACCAACCGTTTTACAGGCCATTCACGCACCTTTCATACCTGATACAAACCAGACCATTGACACCATCCGAATGGAAAAGCAACACATAACAACAATCACAATAAGGGGCAAGGTACACCCTACTGCAGAAATTAGAAAAAAACCAATTATTACTGCACACCCATCTAATCCGCAAGCACACACACATACTGGTTGGATTTGGCACGAGGGTGAGTGATGATTCAGTACATACAATTGGATACGCAAGTAATTTCATCATAAATGAAATACACTGCGTATAATTGAAAGTATGATAAACTGAACCACTGACTCGCAGCTCGTGAGCTGTAAAGCCACGTCAAGGCACCAACCTCTTTACAGGCCATTCATACACCTTTCGTACGCGTGACACATACAAAACATTCACACCGCCAGCCGCGGACCCATCACATTTCAACACTCACACCAGCAAACAGCGCCATTCAAGGGCCCATCACTTTCACACGCCCACATTTCTGACACTGCAACTACACAAAATGATGGACTGTGTGGAGTGTCACTCAACTAGCAGTGTGTGTAGTGACCAACAGAAAGTAACTACTCACACACCGCCTGCCGAGCGCCAGTCCACCCACACCACCATCCAAGCACCAGACCATGCACACTGCCAGCCAAACACCACTCAGCGCACACCGACAGCCAACTACCACTCCACACACACCACCAGCCAAGCATCACTCCACGCACACCACCAGCCAAGCGCCACTCCACAAACACAACACCATCCAAGCACCACTCCACACACGCCGCCAGCCAAGCACCACTCCACACACACCGCCAGCCAAGCACCACTCCACTCACACCGCCAGCCAAGCACCTAACCATACACTCCGCCAGCCAAGCAAAAATCCACTAACCCCCCCAGCACAACTCCAATCCATGCACTATTCCAGCCAAGCACCAGACCACGCACACCACCAGCCAAGCGCCTGTCCACGCACACCAACAATCCAAGCACAATCCTGCACACACCACCATCGAAATTAGAATTTTTTAAAGAAATACCACAAATCAAATGTAGAAACCTACAAATCTGCTAACACAAATTCAAAACCTAAATGCTTTGCACTAATGCAAACCTAAAAGCAAACAAAAAATATTACAGAAAACAAACCAGACAGTACACTTACAAGCTCAATGAAACTCCCAAAACTTCTTTTGTGTGTGGTACGATTTAAAACAAGCTGGCACACACAATCCAGGATTTGAAGGACAGTCAGGACAGTGCATACAAGACTCCCTCCGCACTTCTCTTCGCCAACAGACTCTACATCTTTTAGTGGGTTTGTCTTTTGCAGTTGTGGGAGGAATGTATTCTGGAAAGTGGCGATCTTTCAGTCTAGCCACTTCCTCCACCACTCCAAATCTTGGCACACTTGCCTGTTCCACTAGTACAAGGCTGCCTATTATAGTCTCCTGAAACTTAACAAAAGGCATCTTTGACTCAGGACAAGATTTCTGGAAAACAACAAAAGCATTAAAGGATGCCAAGTGGAAAAGATGGATAGCCAACTTCTTGTACCAAACGTAAGCCTTTCGAAGAGCAGCATAAGGTTCCAACCTCTGATCTACTCTGTCAACACCACCCATGTGCCTATTATAGTCTAAAATGCACACAGGTTTACGCACTTCAGCAGTCTCACCCCGAACTGGCAGAGCTTCAGTGCTTTCGTCATGGATAGTAGTCAGCATGTAAACATCTCTCCTGTCTGAAAACTTCACAGCTAGAAGCTTCCCACATCGCAATGCAGTAGACTGTCCCCGCACAAGCCTTTTGCAAACAAGTTCTATTGGAAAACCTTTCCGGTTACTGCGCATCGTGCCACATGCAACAGTGCCCACTTTGGCCAACTCCTTGAACAAACGCACACTAGTGTAGAAGTTATCTACATATAAATGGTGGCCTTTGTTAAATAATCGTCTACCTAGTTCCCACACAATTTTCTCAGTCACTCCAAAAGTGGACGGACAAGCAGAAGTGTTAATGCTGGAATCCTTACCGGTGTACACCCTGAAATTATAAACATATCCAGTCTCACTGTCACACAGCATATACAGTTTGATGCCATAGCGTGCCCTCTTACTAGGAATGTATTGCCTAAAAACCAAGCGGCCCTTGAACAACACCAAAGACTCGTCCACAGCTATTTCTCTTCCAGGTGCAAACATCTCAGGAAAACGATCAACAAAGTGATCAAGGACAGGCCGAATCTTAAAAAGACGGTCACAATCAGGGTGATCGCGTGGCAACGCTAAATCATTATCAACAAAATGCATCATGCGAAGAAGAAGCATATATCGATCACGAGTCATAAGTGCTGGAAATATAGATGTTGCCATCAAGGGACTAGTGGACCAATAAGAAGACATTGATGGCTTCCTTAGCAAGCCCATCAAAAAAGTTAATCCCAAAAACTTCTTCATCTCTTCAACATATGTGGGAGACCAATGGGTAGCTCTGGAATGGGGCTTAAGGCTGGCACTGTGGTCCCTCAAATACTGCTCTGCATACAAATTAGTTTGCTCCACAATCTCCTGCAAAAACTCATCATCAAAAAACAATTGAAAATATTGAATTGGCAAAAAATTGTCAGTATCCACTCTACACCCTGGAACACCAGTGAAGTCTGGCAATTCCGGCTGCACCATGCCAGGGGCAACCCAGACGTCATCACTAACATGAGGAGAAGAAGCCACCCTAGCCTGCAGGCCAGATGCCTCTTGCTGCACTACATCAACGGCAACACTAGCATCCCCAGATGCCTCTTGCCTCACTACACCAACAGGAATACTAGCATCCCCAGATACATTTTGCATCTCTTCACCAACAGAAGAACTCACATCCCCAGCTGCCTCTTGCATCTCAACATCAACAGAAGAACTCGCATCCCCAGATGCCACTTGCTGCTCAACAACAACAGAAAGACTAGCAGCACCAGATGCCTCATGCTGCTCAACAACAGGAAGACTAGCAGCACCAGATAACCTTTGGCGCACCACAGCAATGTGAAACCTTTTGGGCGCAGCCTTTCCCACACTTGCCTGTTCCTGACGAGAAAAAAAGGGAAACCTTGAGGACCTAGGCTGCCGCTCACATGGCTCTTCCCTCTCTACCGGCACATCAATGTCCCTCTCTACCACAGGCACTTCATCAGCACTAGAAGAAGAATCATCATCCGATGATACCATGCGAAGAGAAAACTCACTGCCTGAATCTTCTGCACCTAACTCAAGCTCCGAATCGGAGTCAGTGTCTGGACCATGGTCAGAGGAAGACTCAAAAAGCAAACTAACAACCTGCTTAGCAGTAATCCTGCGAGCAGCCATTATCCTTACAAATCAAGAAGACTACACACACAAGTGAACAACAACCTACACTGTGCAAAGGAAGAAGTAAACAAGGTAGAGTCTTCACACAAAAATCAATACACTCAAAAACAATTCAAATCTAACCAAATATAAGAAGACTCACCAGCACCTACTCTGCTGAAACACAGCAAAAAGAAAGGAAATCCCACTGGAAAGAAAAAAAAACAAGTATAGATTAGACAAAGTACACATCAAGCAGCAATACAAAAAAAAAAGTTAACAATCAAGAAACACAAAGCCACACAAACAGCAATAACTTTATCTAGGAAAAATAGTACAAAAAACATTTACTTACCAAGCACATGCAACTACACAAGCTGCAAAACCAGCATTAACCGAACCACAACCTACACCAATACAAACAGCAAAAGCCTGGATCAAAAACAAAGAAGAAAAAAAATAATTTAATACTACATTTCACAAACAACATAACAAATGAATAAACAATACACAAATGTACCCCCAAAATCACATCCACACAGATGGGCCATCAAAAAGGGCAAAACGGACAAAAGTACGGGTTGATTTGCCCACCGGGGGGGGGGGGCCAGAAAATCTAAATTTAAAATCCGACCCACCTGAAAGCGACCCTTGCACAATGGGTCACTTCCTACAATCTAAAATAAAATCCCTGGTGCTAGTGAGGGCATTTCCACCGCACAATCGCAATGCTGTGCGCGACCGTGAGCCAGAAATGCCCTGCAAAGAGACATCAGAAGAGAGGAAAATCACTTACCTCTCCCCTGAAGCCTCTTTGCAAACCCCCCCAAATATCTCAAAACCAACCTAACACCTCCAGGCGCAGGAAGCAAATGGCTTCCCGACCGCCTGGGAATCCCTGAAGATGTTGGCGCGTGCTGTGCGCGCTGACATCATCAGGGATTCTCATGGGGAGGGGGACAACAGAATTACTGTGGTTAACTGCGATGCTGGACAGAGGCACTTGCATCCTTGATTTTCACAAGCGCAATCCTAAAACAGTTCCTATGACCAGGAGCTTCTTTCTCCCCATCTGCTGCTCTCAACAGTCTCTGACCATTTATACACATAAGAGGCATGTGAACTCACACAGAAGATCCCCTATTGGCAACGCCCACCAACTAGCGGAGTGCACCATCTTTCCTAAATTTACCCACTATGATGGACAGCTCACTCAAGGGACCTGTGCACACATTGGTGCGATGGCATAGTAACACACACGGACACTGGAGACAAAGCAAGCGCTCGAGTTGCAGCACAAATTCAGGAAAACATTCATCAGCCCAAAAACATTTGTGACCTTCCCACTATGATTCACAGCTCACACAAGGGACCCCTGCGCACATCTGTGCAATTGCATAGTAACGCACACATGGACACTGGAGACAAAGATGGGGCTCGAGTTGCAGCACAAACTCAGGAAAGCAATCATCAGCCCAAAAACATTTGTGAACTTCCCACTATGATGAACAAATGGTCTCTGTTTCCAGATACCTAAGAGCCTTGCTAGTTTATTCAGATAACAACCAACACACACTGGGGTCGATTGGGGTCGATTGTGAAAATATGGTATTGTGTACAAAAAAGGGGAGAAATGCTCCTCTTTTAGGTGTCCCCTCACTCACCAGGGTTGCCCCACGGTGACATGCTTCATCATTGGGGCCATCCCAGTCCTCTACGGGCTGGGGCGTGCTGCGACTTGCGAAAGTTACGTAGGAGCACTTTATTAGACTATGTGTGGTGCATGTGTATTTGAGGAGTGGACTATGTGATGTGTGAAATACCTGCCCAGTAGGTTTACAATAAACTTTATTCTTGCCTCTAGGTGGTAATAAACGGGGTGGAAAGATAGGCTGCCCTAAACGTAATGTGTCCAGATGTACCTATCAACTCCTATCGTCGACATGTTTCGTGCATACACCAAGCACTATGATGGACAGCTCACACAAGGGACCCCTGCGCACATCTGTGCAATTGCATAGTAACGCACACATGGACACTGGAGATGGCGCTCGAGTTGCGGCACAAACTCAGGAAAACAATCATCAACACAAAAACATTTGTGAGCTTCCCACTATGATGGACAGCTCACTCAAGGGACCCCTGCGCACATTTGTGCAGTTGCATAGTAACGCACACATGGTCAATGGAGACAAAGATGGCGCTAGAGTTGCAGCACAAATTCAGGTAACAATCAACAGCCCAAAAACATTTGTGAGCTTCCCACTATGATGGACAGCTCACTCAAGGGACCCCTTCGCACATGGCATAGTAACACACACATGGTCACTGGAGACAAAGCATGTGTTTGAAAAGCAGCACACAAAAAAAAACATTCATCAGGCCAAAAACACTAGTGAGCTTTGCCTAGGCAGCACAGGTGTGTTTTTTAGCCACTTCAGAAACACACATCAGTATAAGTAATGAAGGACAGAGGCACTTGCATCCTTCATTACAATGAGCACTATCATTTTACTTTATAAATGACCCCCATCAGCATTTTTGTACAAAAAACGGCCTTTCCAAAACATTGCAGCCAAGAAAAGACTTCATAGATAATGTTCCCCCAACAAGGGGAGCGACCCTTCCCCAAGGGGCCGCTCCCCGAACTAAGAAACTGATCACAAAACCCCAAAAAAAAAAAATCCCTAACATTCCTGCTGCACGATCGCACGATCGTGCAGCAGGAAACCTCTAAAATGCCACCGAGGGAAAGGAAAAGCCTTTCCTTTCCCTCGATGCAAGTTGCATCACAATCCCCCCCGCCCCGGCCGCAAAACTAACCTCTTTGTGCAACGACGCGCAGGAAGCAAATGGCTTCCCTGCGCGTCTGTAAACAAAGGAAGCCTCCGGTGACGTCAGCGCGCCTCGCGCGCTGACGTCATTGATGACGTGGGCGGGGAGGGCGGGGGGAGGCAGGGGAAGGTCTTCCCCTGCCATCCCCGCAAAAACAAAAAAAATCAGGCAGACTCGGAGGGAGCGCTGGCGCTTCCCCCGAGGGTGGGGCTCATGACGAGCTGGGCTCGTCATGAGCGTGCGAGGAGGCTACGCCATGACGAGCCCAGCTCGTCATCAGCCCCGAAGGGGTTAATAGTCTCCATATATAGCTCATCAGTGAGTAAATATTTTGGGAAAGTAAAGGTTCTTAAGTTTCTTTCAACAGGTACAGCTTGAAAGTTTATGGGGTTATGATCTGAGGTTATGCGTGGGCATAACTTTATCTCAGCTGTATTAGCTATATCATTAGATATCCATACCATATCGATTCTAGAGTATGACTGATGCGGCGATGAATAATAAGTAAAACCAGCAGTGTTAGGGTGTAAATATCTCCATAGGTCAGTCACCAAATGTAGTCTCCCCATTTCTATAATAGCAGATCTAGTTTTTTTCATTCTACGGGCAGATGTCTGTCTGCTAGTATCTATATTGTAATCCATAATGCAGTTAAAGTCGCCCATGATCATCTTTTCACTCTCCCAGTTTAATAGTTCCATATTAAGTAAATCAAAAAATCCCGGTTCATCAAGATTAGGTCCATATACCGCCACTATAACATATTTTTTAGACTGTAATTCGACCTGGGCTATTGCCCACCTGCCAGCGTGATCTGTTAAAGTTTTTAAAAGAGTACAACGAAAACCTTTTTGTTTTAAAATAGCCACCCCCCTTATAGAACAAGCTTGTGAAGTGCATATAATTGTTTCATAACCCAGCTGGTCTAACAGCTTCCGATCCTTGTAAGAAAGATGTGTCTCAGTGAGGATTGCTAAATGCGAGTTGTATATTTTCAATTCCTCGCGTTCTAACTGCCTCTTGAGTTTGCTGTTTAAAACAGAAACATTCCATATGATACATTTAATTGTATTCATCATACCAATGGCCATTTTTCTGTTTAGTACGACCCCTCATTTTCTTCCATCTGTTTTCCCCCTGCTTTATTAACGTTATCTTAACATTTCTTTTGTATAGCTGTCTTGTTGAATACTTTTTCCATTTTTTTCCCCCAAACAACCCCACCCTGCACCCGATAACCCACCCCAGTTCCTTGGGGAAGGAATTCCCCCCAACAACAGCTGCTTCTTGAGCAGCCAAAGGGAGACAGTGCTACTCCCGAGCAGCCCCCTCACCCGCAAAAAAGAAAAGCGCCGCCACCCTGTCCATTCAAGCAACCATTTTATGCATTTATCTTACCACAGCCAATTCTACGTATTACTTTTCCCCTTGTCTATCTAATGTTTCCCACCTTTCGCCTGATGCCATGAGTCAAGGGCTTTCTTAGCCTCGTCTGTTGAAGAGAAAAAATATGTTTGGCCACCCCTAAGTGCTTTCAACCATGCTGGTTCTTGTAAAAAAACTTGTGCGCCTAGGGCTTTCATAGGCTCTATTAGCTGCCGCATGACCCATCGCCTTTCCATCATTGCTTTACATAAATCTGAGAGGACAAAACAAGTGACAGTATCAAATGTTATAGGAGAGCTAGGTCGTGCTTTTAGGTAAACCGCTTGGCGCAACAAAAAATTACCAAAGTAAATTAATATTGGCCTTGGAAATTTAGAGCCTTGTTTTGGTGCCCCCAAAGGCAATCTATGTACCCGCTGTATCTGGCTATCCCAATCCCAATCTACTAGGTATGGGAATACCTTCTGAAATAGCAACACTAGATAAGCCTGAGGGTCAGAACCCTCTTTCCCCTCTGGAATCCCAAATACTCTCAAATTTTGCCTTCTCTGGCGATTTTCTAAATCTTCAACCTTAAGTTGAAGCTCTTTTATTGAATTGTCATGAGTCTGTGCCAGATCTGCTGTTTGGAGTACAGTAGTCTCTGTTTCCGTAACACGTTGCTGAAGATCTATCACATCATTAGCTAGAGAATCTACTTTAGAAGTTACAGATTGGAGAGCCTGTTGGATATCTGCATTGTCAATTTGAAGCTGTGAGTAATGTTCTTGTGCCTCTTGCCTCTGTTCCTTTAGGGCCTGAAAAATAAGAGCAAGTGACTGCTCTAGGCTGTTTTCCAAACTGCCCCCCAAGCAAAGAGTAGCTCTATCATCGAGAGGACCCGAAGCCAAAGTATGCATGGTTGGGTTCATAGTTGGGTTTACTTGTTGAGGAGCGGTAAAAGTTGTCATAGGCATCACAGCAGGGGAAACCATAGCAGATCCCGCAGGGTTTTTTCCTAAGCTTGTACCTGGTGCCTTCTCTCCCAGGGATATATCTGTCAGACTGGACCCAGAGAGTCTTAAAACCAGTGACTTAACACCTCCTTTCGTTTGGACCCAACAACGAAGCGAAGTATCATTAATTTCCTTGTTACCCGTTACCCCGCTTTGTTTGACCAATTTAGCTGTTGTGCTCTTATTAGGTCCCCTCAGATGTTTCCCTTTAGTTATTGCGTTCTTCTTCTTAGTTCCCAGTCTGGACGTATTCTTTATGTTTAGCTCCTGATATGCCTTATCCCCAGTCTGTGTGAATCTATTAGGTAGCTCCCCTTCTTCAGATGAACTTAAATGTGATAGATTATGTGTATCAATAGAGTCATTAACGTTATTGGTCTCCATTGCTGCCCCATCTGCTGCCTCCTCCATTGTTTCCTCTACCTCCTCTGGCAAGCCATTCTGAGGTACTACTTCAGGTGTATCACTACTGTTTATCTGGTCCAAAATCTCGTTATGCTCTATTACTTGCCCATCTTCTCTTCGTTCCACCCTCACACCTGTCTGATCAGGCTCCACGCTAACTTGTTCGTTAGGTATAGTGTAGTGTGTTTATCTAGGGACCTGAATCGATATTTCTATTTTATGCCCTTGTCCGGTTATAAATCAATAATATCCATACAACGGCATAAAAATCCTATTCATAATTCAGTCGTAGCACATGCTGTCACATTAAGCAAGCCTACTCCTCCAGCCCCCTAGAAAGCACACCGAGTTCTCTATCTCTAAACAAACCAAGCCTTCAGCAACCTGGGAAATCCCCATTGCCTTTGTTTTGATTTCGTCCGAGAACTCCTGTAAAGCACTGTAAGAACGACCAGTTCTTAGTGACATCTTTATTGACGTCTTATGTCCAGCCTTACGTCAAACCCGGCACCTTTCAGGTATAAATATACCAAGGCTGCCTTAAGCAAACACACGGTGGTGGTTCTGGAGCAGCTATCTACTTGCCCGAGAGCCCAGCTGATGCGAGAGCCCACGGACGCTGCCCCTCCCTTTTGACGCGCTGAGAAAGACGCTGTCTTTTCTCCTGCCGAGAAAATCCAGCTCCAGCGTTTCCAGCCTACCCTTGCGGGTGACTGGGATATCGAGTCCTGAGAGAGAGATACCAGCCCTCCTGCTTTCTATTACCCAGGTACTGAGCTGACTAAACCCTTACAGAGAATTCTTGAGTCAGATTCTTGGCAAAACAAACTTAACTTAAACTGCTCCTTACTTACTCCTTCCCACGTATTAGGCTTAGGTCAGGTACACCGGGGTAGGCTTATTTAGAAGCACCAGTTGAGTACGATTGGTCAATGTATATATGTATGTATATATTTTATCTATTTTAAAGTATCATATGGCTAAGAAACCATATCAATGCTTTTACTGTACGCACTTTACTTTACTATAAGTATTGCAATTGTAGCAATTCATTTCTCTTGCATGAGGAAGAAGACTGCTCAATAAATAACACCTTTTATTGAAAACGCCCGTCTCTCTTTTCTCTGCAATCTGGTGAAACTAAGTACGCACCTTTGACTGAGTGAAATAGCTGTCTTTTGTTTTCACACGACTCTAGAGATATACTCTTAATCAGGGAGAGCAAAGTTGTCATGTTTTATGGTTGTCAGAAACTAAATCCCTTCTTGTCTATCCAGGGAGGTTAAACTCCTCCTCGCTTATTCGAGAAAGTTTCTAGTGACCTCTGAGCTAGCTGGCAAAAACTTAAGTCTAATATAGTCAGTAGAGACCTAGTTAACCTCAGTCCTACGTCTACACTGCTTAATATATTATTCCAATGCGCAGAGCCTATTGGGACTATAGGAACTACACTACAATAGCTCCCATGAGGAGCGTTGCAATATCTTGGTTGGCTCTTGTCTCTGTAATTGCTTTGGCTGTAATTATCTCTGCCACCTTCCCTGAACGAATCAGTTGAAGAATGGGCTTACCGACCTTAGAGCTGTAAGAGCTGTCTCCCCGGGGCTTTGAGCTTGGTACACCTTCCTCCAACGCCGTCTCTTCACCTCGTCCAGGCTCCGCTCCTGAGACCGGGGGCTTCCCTGCCCATGTGACTCGAGCAGGTACTTTTGGTGGAGCCATTGCAGCCTTGCTACTGTTACCGGCCGACCAAGATAGCCAGGATAGCCAGCCGATTTTCGAATGCAACAGGCAGATCTACTGTGTTCTACTGCTTCGCCTGAGGACCCCGATGGAGACAGCCAACGCTAACTTGAGCTTCTTCTCGGACCAGCCGATGTGTAAAAAAGCCCTCTCAGACCAGTTCCTTATTGTTTTATTGTATATATTAGATTTAACGGCTTTCCACACCACTTAGCCTGATCCACAGACGCCTTCAATCCCCGTGCTCCGAGATTAGCATACACAGAGCAACGGCGGAGAGGCGATTTTTTGCGGTGTAACGGGATGGCGGAATGACGGAGTGGCGGAGTGGCAGAATATTCCTACAGCTTGTCTGCCAGCCTCTTTGTATCCCTCGCCTCGGTCGTGTGGTCTGAAGTGGGAAGACCGTCCTCCTCCTCTTGGGAGAAAGCCGAGAGTTTACCTGCCGTCTCTGCTGAAACCGCCACGTTTACTGGCACCTCAGCCAAAGCCAAACCCGCAACCTCAGTGGAAAGGGTTCCTTGCAAAACACGAAGCTACCGGAGGAGTTACCGGGGCGAAGGTCCGCAAAATGAATCAGCCTTGCATCAAACCGCTATCCATTTCGTTTTCGCATCCATTTCGTTTTAAGCAGTTGCGGTAGCGCCTTTTTGAGGCTTCATTTCATCATTTTTTTAGGTCTCGGCTAGCCGCGCGGAAGCGCGTCTCCGCCGAGAACCTATTGCTGCCGTGTCTGCTTCCCAGGAGACAATCCTGGCCACGCGCATGGCGATTTGAAACTGCCACGCGCACGCGAACGCACGCTGTGGCCAGGCGCTGTCTCCTGGGAAGCTCGAAACACCACACACGCATGCGCATACACACAGACACACACACAAGCGCCCATGCACGCACATACATACAGAGACACACCCCCCCACACATACACACACACACACAAGTGCACCAAGGCCCCCCCCTCCCCTCCCCTCCCCTCCCCCGCCCCTCCCCCTCCCTGCCGCCGTCACCGTCGCACACATACATACACACACGAGCATACACACACACACACACACACACACACACACACGAGTGCACCAAGCCCACCCAGCCCTTTTGAACTTACCTGGCCAATCTCGGGGGACTCTGCTCTCAGCACGCGGCGCGCAGCCTCCTGCTGGCGCGGCCCCGGGGCTCTTCACCGCTCACAGGAGCCCCGGGGCGCGAGACGCATTGACTCCGCCTGCCTCCTCTTCCGGTCCGGACGCGGCCCCGCCCCGTCACAGGCGACCTTGCCTGACTTCCGGTGCGGCCGCGGCGGGATTCCGGGGGCATCTTCTGTTGCTCCCCCTCCCCCCTTTTGCTCCTGCTGCTTGTTTCTGACTGTGCTCGAGGGCTCGCTCCTCAGTGACAGAGAGAGTGCTCCGCGCTGCGCCACGACAGGTACCTCCCGAGGGGCCATTTACTCCACATGTACTTGCGGTTTAAATTGAGAGCGTTGCTGTTGTTAGTGCTCCGGGATAAAGACACATGTCAGGCGCGCTCACGACGCAGGCTCTCCGGTATTTGCTCTGTTAAATAAACAGCTTTCCCTGCGAATGGATTAATTATGGCTACATTGACAAAGAAAATACCAAATTGATTCCGTTTTAAAATCTTGCCCGGGGAGTGAATTATTTCTTCCACTTTCCCATCTACGAGGGAGTGAGCACAGACCTTTTGAACCCTCCGCAGTGCAATATTAGCTGCCCCTCTCGAGCAGGGTGAGTCAGTCACGCAATTTAGCGAGCAGTGGCGTTATTCTTCCACCAAGCGCCACTGTTATACTTCTGTGCTAAATGGGGTGCACCGCAGGTATAAAGTAAGGGCTTCAAGAAAGTGGAGGTGAAATGGTAAAAGAGCATCCGGAGTCGTGCAGTGAGCAATGAATATGGCATTTTTGTGGCGCTGTGTATGGGGGGTTTAGTGCTGAAATAGCAGGGAAGGGATCTATAGCAAGGATGGCATACCTCCTAACTGCACACGTGCATCACACTGCTGTGTCTGCAAATTAAACACAAACAATGCAAGTTGTGAAGGTACTGTGGGAGGCGAGCGTGTGTGCAGGCCTACTGTAGCTGGGTTTAACTTGGGTGGCCTGTATCCTCCTTAATAGAAGAAAAATGGCTCTGTCTTTTCCTCCGTGCTCGTAGAAGACAAGGACAGTGTCTTGTTCTCCTGCGGCTGGTAGTTGCCCCCACCCCTTCTATTTGTTCCCCCACACAACAAAGCCACGTTAAAAAAGTGAACGGTCTTTTAAAGACCTGTGAAGTACTCGGTTGCGGATGCAATAAGACGGACGCCAGCCCGGGAAGCGGTCTCAGCCCGGGCTGACACACACGATGGGGGGGACATGGGGGGACAAATGTGCTTACTGTAACCAACTGCTCTGAGAAGCCGAGGTGGGGATGGTGTAAGGACACAACAGGGACTGTATGCTGACAGTGATGAGCGTTCCTTGGTGCCCTGTGCCATTAAAGGAGGGTGGGGGAGGGTCAGGCGGGCCGGGGCCAGGAGCCGAGGCCAGATTGTGCTTGCAGCCTAACCCTCATGTGATCAGTTCTGGTGTCCTCACACCTGGGAAACCCGGGTGAAGGTTATAATTGGGTGGAAGTTAACAGTATCCCACCCAGGCATACTGCCCCTTCCAATTTATCTTCGGGCACAAGAGTGTGTTTCCTAACATTAGTCCTGATTTTCAGTAGACACTCTGGGTGCTTGTCTTGCTTTTTGAAACGTTTGTGGTTTTATCCCATATGTCCCACATTCAGTATGAATGTGGTGGGCTGGAAAACTGACTGTAGTTATTGAGTAAAATGACTCTGCTCTGTTATGACAATGATGCTGTCTGTGTGTATTTTCGCGTATTGCCCCAATGACATCACCAACCTTTATGTCACCAGATGTCCTTATATGTGAAGAGCATTGCACATCTGTGTATTGGATGCTCATATCCACATTGGTGGCAACTGATGAGCGTTGCTGTGTACAAGTCAGAGTGAAGGACTGCGAGGTCTCCTCGGCAGCCATAGATTGTGACTTGAATCATTAGCGCGGTGAGGAACGCTGCCATTCCCCCAAGACACCACATCCTCTCCGGCTTCAACACTCTCCTCTCCCTCTTTCAGGAAGTTCCTGTACCCTAGCCGTCACTATCTGCTGAACTGTGAAGCCTACCCTCTCTGACCCTATTTTTAACCATCTCAGATATATAGATGGATTATGCAACCCCCCACCTCCGTTCCTTCACCCGCTCCACTACCCATGCATACCTATCCCTGCCCCTGTCTTCAAATCACTCTCTCCACTCCCTTTACCTTCCTTCCTTCTCCATCCCTCTGTCACCCCTTCGCTCTACCTCATTTCTTCACCATGTTACCCTTTTAATTTCCACCCATCAACTCTTTCTTGCCTTCCGTTCCATATCTTCCTCTAACCACTCTCTCTATTAGCGCAACAATCTCTCCCTCTTTCCTCCATTGATCCTTCCTCTTCTACCCATCCCATCTTTTTCTGTTCATCCCGTGCTGTTCTCTCTATCCTTCTTCCCAACCCAACCTACCTATCTCGTCCATCCCTAGCCTGCTTATGCCACCTCCCTCACTCGTATCTCCCCTCACCCTTTCTCAGAGCCTTACCATGTTTCTGGTAATGGTTTACCGAGAGCTACCCCTATCAGTAGGCTTCCATAATTCTGAGCAAAGCAAGAGAACAGGCGCAAGGGCAGATGGATAGGGATAGAAAAGGCACAAGCCCTGCCTCCGTACCCCCAGATAGAAGTCTGGACATGCCAGGAATAGGGCCAGTAACAGGGCTCTTTATACCTAACTGGAACATAAGCAATTGGTAAGCCATTGAGGGAACCGTGGACGGGCCGAGGGCTCGAGGCGCAATTTTGGATTCTGTCAAGGATTGGAACATAGCACCGGTGACACGAGAAGAGACAGAATCTCAGACAGAACCAATAACAGGGCTAGAGAAAGGACCAGTGATAGGCTCAAGGCCAGGGACTGTGTCAGGACAGATACCAAACAAGCATTGGCATAGCCAATAGTTCTCTCTTTTGGGACCTTAAACGTTTTTAGCCATGCAACATATTATCCTGGGTACTGTGCCAACCTAACGAAAGACAAATGTATTTAAAATGTAAATCAACCACAGACATTTTATTGCTTTACCACACATTTAGCATGTATTCCGCATGGTTAATAAGGGAAGCTTTAGAAATTAATTCCAATACATCATGAAGCCTCATAAACCACGCTTAGCCCATTGCAACTGCAAAAAATGACTTCAATTTGCCCAGCACATTACCATTCCATTTGTGTGGCACAAGTGCTTTATGAGCAAGTATCAAGGTATGCAGTTCTTGTCGCCGCTTTACACAACCATGCTCACACAATTACAACACGTATTTGCAATCCAATAGGTCTGGCATTTAAGCGAGTTTGAGCTTTTGGCATTGTAAATGGCAATGCATTTTATTTATGTTTTGGTTTTTTAAAACATAAATAAAAGGCATAGTCATTGATAAGGCCAATAGCTTAAACTCGCGTAAATGCGAGACCTATTGCATTGCAAATGCTTTTTTTTTTACATTTCTTCTGCCAACACTTATACAACGTGTGTTTACAAGTTCAAAACTGCCCTATTTTCAGATTTTCACGTGGGACGCTTTTATTTTGCTATTAGATTAGGTATTGGGAGCATTTAAATTTTTATACCCTGGCCTGTTTTTTTCTGCTCCCATCGGTCCCTTGTGAAAGATGTGGCGTTATGTCCAGAGCTACTAAGCAATTGAATGTTGAAGAACAACCATGTCACGTCAAAGGCTCTCCGAAACTACACTTGTGAAAAAATATGGGTTAAGTGATTCGCTTTGTCGATGTTTTGTGAACAATGCTGTCACGCTTTTACCAGGCACACACACCACCAGCTGTCAGTGCACGCTTCCACCATGCACACACACTACCAGCCTTCAGTGCACGCTTCCAGGCACACATACCACCAGCCGTCAGTGCACGCTTTCAGACACACACACCAGCAGCAGTCAGTGCATGCTTTGCCACCAGGCACACACACCACCAGCAATCAGCGTACGCTTTCACCAGGCATACACATCATTGGCCGTCAGTGTACACTTTCACCAGGCACAAACACCACCAGCCGTCAGTGCACGCTTTCACCGGGCACAAACACCACCAGCCGTCAGTGCACGCTTTCACCGGGCACAAACATCACCAGCCATCAGTGCACGCTCTTACCAGGCACACACACACACCACCAGAAGTCAGAGCACGCTTTCACTAGGCACACACACACACCACCAGCCGTTGGTGCACGCTTTCACCAGGCACACACACACCACCAGCCGTCGGTGCACGCTTTCACCAGACACACACACACCACCAGCCGTCAGTGCACGCTTTTACCAGGCACACACACACCACCAGCCATCAGTGCACGCTTCCACCAGGAACACACACCACCTGCCGTTGGTGCAGGTATCGGAGCGCTTAAAATCAGCATGATTATAACAAGCAAGACTAGCACTCTATATTACTGCCAACTTTGCTTAGCATAAGCAACAGCTAACCATTCACAAACAATGTTTATATACCAATTGCAAATTTAAAAAAAATTAAATAATGCAAAGCATTGTCATTTACAATGCCAATAACTCAAACTTTAATGCTACGAGACCTATTGCATTGTAAATGCTTGTTTAATGTGCAATACGTAGGTCAGAGAGACAGTTGAATTTGGGTCAGCCCCCTTCAGCCATTTTCTTTCATGTATTGGCCATACTTTGTCATTTAATGCTTGGACGAGTTATCCATCAAGTCCTTAGTATTTTGAGAATGCTTCCATTGTTCCATTTGTATTCCCCTTAGTGTTTGGTTATAGGGCATTAAATAACTCTTCTGTTAGACTAGACATGCAACATGAGAGCCAGTGTGTGTCCATTGATTTACATTTGCATACAGAGTCACATTTTAATTGCGGATGTATGGATTTATTTGTTTATGAAGTATATGCTATTTCAATGCCTTAGCTTATCATCAAGACACAGTACTATTCTCTTATCACATTTGCACATTTATTTGTTTTACTTTGCTGTCATGATAACTTGCTGTTGGATTCATGTTTTTATGTTCCCAAAGCAAAAGCATGCACACATAGAGTTTCTTAAATATACACAAAAATAGTGACCTTTTACAAAAAGGGTCTACTGTGCAATATTTTACTGTGTGTGCCTTTTAATTTCACCAATTTTAATGTAAACTACATCAACTGACACCTTTTCAAAACTCTCCGTTTTGAGGGTACATGTTAACTCTGGTAATGAAGTGTGCTCAACAAAAAGGCTCTACTCGTAGCTTCCATATTGTTATAGCCCAAGATGTGCCTAAAGATCTTTGATTCCCCCTCCCACGATGATGTGTGACTGATTGGTGGCAGAATATGTTTTTCTTCTGTCTGGCTATTATTCTACAACTTCAGGCACGTGGGTGCTGCAAATAGTTCATTGTGGTTATGCCCTTCTCTTTGCATCCACCCCTCTCGTTTTCAACCTGTTTCCATTCAGACTTCAGCAGATCATGCTTCCATTCTGGCATAAGAAGATTAGTCTCTGCTGGCTAGAGGGTGTATAGAGATGATTCCAGAGGCAGAGAAAGGTAAGATGTGTTACTCTCACTCTTTTTTGGTGCCCAAAATGATGCAAGACCCAGGATAACACCTTCCTTTGGGAGAACAAGCTCAAGACGATAACCATGGCCCAAGTTCTTTCTATCCTGGATCCAGATGACTGGAAGGTGTGCTTGAATTTGTAGGACACAGACTTTCATGTACCCATTCTGCAGTCTCATACATGTTCCTTCGGTTCTTGGTAAGATTGGAACACTTCCATTTTACCCTTCCTGGCCATTGACCTCACCTCTGCCCCATGAGTGTTTATGAAGGTGATGGTGGTAGTTGCGGCCAGGTACTTGTATTCGTGAACTTCTTCAACTGCCTACTGAAGGTGGGCTTGGCACAGTCTGTTGTGGACAATTGTCAGCTATCTGTTTTTTTCTGGAATGGATTTTCTATCAATGAGCTGAAGTCCCACCTGCAGCCTATGCAGAGAATTTTTTATAGGTGCCATCCTTGACACAGTGGCATGCCAAGCTTTTCCACTGCCACAACATGTCCAGGACATTTGACCCATGATTCCAGTGTGATGCTTGGTTCCATTTGGGGGCTGTTCTAAAGTTTCCCCTGGCCAGGTGGCACATGATGGTTGAGCAATAAAACCTAGGCCTTTAGTGGGCTTTCGGACAACATCTATATTTCAGAAAAGACAGCCTGTAACCTCCAATGCTGACTGTTGGTCGCCAACCAGAGGTGACAGGCCTTTCTTCCTATCTCCACCTAACGCTCGCAGTAGTGACATATTTGTCAACTCTGAGTTAGGATGTTCATCTGGGAGAAGTAGCGATCACATTCCTTTGCTCTTAGAGCAAAGGCACCACATCAGCCTGCCAGAGCTTCACTCCATTTGGTTGGTCTGAAGGCCTTTCTTCCATAATCAAAAGGAAGCCAGTTCAGGTCCTAACAGACATTGCAGTCATGTGGTACTGCACCAAGCAGTGCGGTGGAGGGTTGTGGGTCCTGTACCAGGGGGCACTGCAGCTCTGGAAGTAGTTGGACTCCCAGAGCATTTCTCTGATGATCAACCATTTGGCAGGTTTGCAGTATGCCAGGGTTGATAAGTTCAGCAGATATCACCTGCTAACCACCTGGAGGTACTTCAAGGCATCTTGGCCAATGGGCTGTATGCTAGCTAGATCTTTATTCCACCACCGAGAATGCATTGTCATAAGTACTGCACATTTTAGTTTCCGCCAAGAGGCTCCTTGGGAGACACATTCTTTACGATTGGGACACCTATCTCCTGTATGCATTCCTGCACCTACCTCTCCTGCCCCAGTTCTGAAGCAGGTCATAATAGACTGGGCTCAGGTCATTCTGAAAGCCCTGGAGTGACCCAGGAGAGTGTGCCACTCTGATCATGTGACCATTTGCTCTCCTGTTCTGCGTTTTCGGGGGGACCCCTGTCGCAACAATATGATAGGCTTTTCCACTGAGTCCCCAAAAGCCACATCTCCATGCATGGAAATTGAGCTACACCAACTGATTGTGTTTGATCTGCCCGCGGAAGTAGAGAATGTTATTTTTATGGCTAGGGGCCCCTCTGCCAAATTTATTTATTCTGGTTCTTGGAGCATGGTCTGGTGTGGAACCCTTCAAACTGATCCTCTCCAGGCAAAACTTGCTTATGTTTTGTTGTTTGTTTTATCTCGGCCTAGCAAGCTTTTGTATTGATCACTATTAAAGTTACTCATTGGCTCTTTCAGAATTCTGCATTTGCCAGACCTACCTTTGTTATTCAAGTCTAAGGTCTTGATGTGTTTTTTAAAAGAGTTTGCATGCGTGTTTCCTTCTGTGCCCTTTATTATGCCTCAATGGGATCATAACTTGGTTCTCATGTCCTTGACATACATGCTCTTGAAGTACATACTCTTTGAGCTTCTGCACTTTTGCTCACTAAAATTATTGATCATTAAAACGGTATTCCTAATTGCAGTTACTTCTGCATATCGTGTCAGTGAGCTGTAGGCACTGTCAGTGCACACTTCATTAACAACCTTCTTTCTGGACACATTGGTGCTGCAAACTCAATCCTCCTTCATGCCAGAGATGGTATTGCCCTTTCAAATGGGACAGTCCATTACTCTTTCTCTGTCTTCTTTGTCCCACCTCATGGAGAGGCTTCACATGTTTGGCCCTAGAAGAGCTCTTAGCTTCTACATCAAAAGCACGTAGGCAAACTAGGTAGGTGAGCATCTATTTACTAGCTTTGCCGGTGCTAAGGGGAAGGGGTCCAGAAGCAGACCTTATTGAGGTGGATCTCCCTATGTATTAAAACATGCTATGCTTTGCTAAGGAGGAGGTTCCCAATTGCCTTAGGGCTCAGTCCACCAGAGCCAAAGTCTCCACCACAGTTTTAGCTAGAGGTGTTGCAGTACTGGACATCTGCCAGGCTGCAAAATGGGTGTCTGCTCCCACCTTCACCAAGTATTTTTTAACTAACTCAATAACCAAGCGAGAGGAAGGGCGATTTTGGCAGCTCAGTTTGTAGGACTTCCTAGTGTAAGTCCACTCCTCAAACCCTCCATCTTTTGGGAGGTACCGCTTGGTATCAAAAAGTTACAAATCTATGCTTGGAAATGTCCATCACAAGAACAAGTTACTTACCTTCTGGAACACTCTTTGTGGTGCATGCTTTAATTGCAGAAATAATACCTTATTCACCGTACAAAAGTATTAAAAACTGCTCATATGGATCTGTAGGACAGAGAGTTACAGCTGACCATCTCTGTTCTAGCCTGTGGAGGGATCTGGAAAATACAGAATGGTGTGCAAAATAATGTATTTGAGGTATCTGAACGATATGCTTCGGATTAGAGTTTGGAAGGGCTGTGGTGAACGAGGCATGACTCTGTACACTTGGTGGTCTTGCCCAAAAATGTAGGCCTTCTGGAAGAAGACATTAGCAGTTATTAAATGAAATGTTGTTAGGTTTTTATTCCAGATTGGCCTAAGAGTTTAATACAAGTGATATGGATGGAGAGATTAAAGATGGAGAGATTAGAAGTGGTTACACAAGAAGAAAGAAATTGGATTGGGCAAAAAGTCCTTGTGCCTAAGTTGGTTATTACCAACCATATGCAAATGGTTTATATTGGAGTGAAACCCTTTGGCAATGGAGAGGATAATTTCTTGGTTTACGAAGTAAGGACAGAGGTTTATCAATGTGATTGGGGGCCTTTATTCTCATAGTGAAGCATAACACTTATGTGTCCTCCAAGATTGGACATCCAGCATGCACTTTCATTAACCATCTAGAGGTGCTGTGATTATTGCACTGGTTGTATAGACCAAAGCAACATGAAATGGGGGTAACATGGGGAATGCAACAGAACCACATCGAAAGACACAAATTGGTATATTTAAATAATGAAAAATGCACACAATAATGTTCCATGTAACAACAAAAAAACTCAGATCCAAAAAAAGTGAAATGTGAGTAGCTACAGCCTAGGGTCAGAACACAAACCTAGTCATAGGAACAACTGACTCCAGGCCCGGGCCGCTGGGGGGGCCCCCTCATTGTGCTTTGCAGGGAGGCCCCCTCAAGTTTCGTTACGCCACTGCACGTCACAGCGCTTTATTAACCTTCCCCGCACTCCTCCATCTTGTTTCTTCTCCCCTCCAGCTCTCCCCATCCTGTTTCTTCTACCTCCTCGCACTGCCATTCCTTCCATATTTATTCTGGCCGCTTCATAAAGCTTATTTTTAACTGTCCCATTACAAGACCTATTGGATTTGCCAATGCTTGTCTTACTTCTTTCTCCCAATTCAGTTTATTTGTTTTTTTTGCCAACTCAATAACCCTTTTATCTTCGCTGTTAAACCGTTGCACCCTCCAGGTTCCTTCAGGGTGGTAGGCAGATTTGCCCACTCCTGCTCATGTATTGTTAGAAGGTTTCAGCTTTAAATTGCCTCCACTGTCACTTACTATGACTTTCAGTAAACCTTCCTTTCTGAATACAGCATCCACAAAGTTCCCCTCAGCAAATATTTCCCATTTGCTTCTATTTTGTAATCTGTACATAAAAGTAGTACTTTTTAAACGGAACCACTCGCGCTTGCAAATGGTTTGAAATAAAGTTTGTAATGTGAAGTTTTCCAAAGAAATTAGGACAGTTTATGTATCAAACCTCACGGTCTGAATACTAATGAGGCCATTGCATAACGGATGTTTTGATAATTTAACTAAAACGCATTCATTTTATTGACTTCCTAAGGATGACATGCTGCTTCAGCCTGCCCTAAATCGAACTGGTGGCCTACAGCCCACTGAGCCATCTGTCTAGTACACAAGTCCCTTCTGGAACATTTGCAAACCTGAGTTGGGCCAGAGCTGACAATGTCTGTACTGGGGAACCAAGTGCCAATCTCCATATCATTCATTGGACTTACACAGTCTGTCCAAGGTCAATAAAATAGGAATCAGCGAGTTTGGTAACAAGATACCTTCCTATTTAAACATGCAAGAAGGTAATTTAGATGCATGACGACGGTAAAAGCATTAGCAAACGTTCTTTTGTTATGTCCTGAACAGTGCCTCCCACTGCCACCCATTTGATTTTACAGCCCCCTCTCAGCCCCACTATGAAAGATCAATGGATAAGTGAATGACTCTGCAGACATGCCCCTGCTCTGATGATTTACAAAACAGCTTACACTATGTCCTGGTGACAAGCTCCTGTGATTGATTCGTGCAGTGCTTGATAAAAGTGCTGCCTTGGTATCGGTTGAGGGATGAAGGGAGCGCTGCCTTGGTTAAAGTCTGGTCCCCATGAGTACCGGTACTCTCTTTGTTCTAGAAAAAGTGCCGGTACTCAAGGGGAGAAAATAAAAAAGTGCTGGTACTCAGTACCAGTGAATACATGCCCATTTAAAGCACAGGCGGCAGGTGCATACAAAACGTGTTTCCGAGAGAGCAGGCTTGTGAAAAGGGATGGGAGGAGAAACCTGGGTATGGATAAGGTGGAGCATCATCAGGGGGAGAGTTGACAAGTCCCACATCCTTGTAACCGTAGGTTGCAAGTACAACACATTTCCCAGTGAATTAAGCCTTCAAGCAGGGTTACTCGCATTGCAGCTTCTGCCCTGCAAGGTTAAACATATCTCTGTGGAAGATGCTGAGTCACGTGAGCTAGCCTAATGGTTCCTAACTGGTAAACTGTGTTATGCACAGAACCTTCCAATCTGTTCTGTTCACCAAGATGTTAGCTTATTTTATGGTGTCATGGATGTCATTTAAGGGTCGCCAAGGGTCGCAGCTGCGACCCCTGGCTTGCCTTTTGCTACCAAACCAACTGAGGACACTGTTCCAACTGTGGCCAACACTCGGACTGGGTAGGTGTACAGGAGGCATCACCCCGGGACAAACTGCTTTCAAGCCTGGTAATGTACGGGCGCCCAGTGTTTTCGCCAGAGGAGGTTTCCTCCTACTAAGCGAGGTATTGAACAGGAGCGGTATACACAATGAAGCAGTAGCCAGATTATAGGTATACAAACTCACTGTCCGCCCTGATAAATTTAGAGGGTATTTTATTTGATCTCACGTGCACTTTAAATTTATAGTATTGGTCCTGACGAAGCGCCAATGACCCTTATGGCGAGGTGGGCGCGAAACATGTTGACCCATGATTTTCTTGACACCTGGGGTCAGTGTGCCTACAGGAACAAGATTTTATTTAGCAGTTATGTCTGCTGAGGGGATATAAATTAAACATTCGCTGCATTTTTACCCCCAATTTTCACTTGCACGCACTTCTTTTACCCTCTTTGGACCCCTGCACCTACCCCGCACACCCACATGCACCATCCGGCTGTCCTAAAAAGATCTCCGATAAAGAGACCCTTCGGGGGACCCGTAGGGAATTGCAGCGCCGGCCCTACGAGGAGCAAACGCCCGATGATGAAGCATGACACCCCCAGGGGTGTGTGAGGATAACAAAGGACAAAATATGTTCTTTTCACCTTTTTGTTTTTGGGTGGGTCCTTTTGCACCTAGGTTATACTTTGTTCTTCTTTTCCCTTTTCTTTTTTGATATATGGGTGACTTTTTGCACCCTGACGCTCTGGATGACTAATTGCACCCAGCGTCTGAGGAACAGTGTCCTCAGTTGGTTTGGTATCGATTTGAGGAGCATGGACACTGGACCTTGAATAGCTCCCGGGTCCCCCCTTCTTTTTGTTTAATTGCCTTTTGCTACCCCTAGCACTGCCTTTGGGACCACTGGCCTTAGTGGTGGCACATTTAGTGGCAGGAAAACAGTGGCAGCTAGGGCTCCACTCTCTTTATTTTCTGTCATTGTTTTATTACACTAATAGTGAATAAATAAAATATAATATTGACTAATAGTGTAATAAAAAAAGAAGTACAATAAGCTGGAATATGCCCTTCTATGGCAGCTGAGGTAAGTTTAAAATGCTTTTAAATGTATGTTGTTTGCGTGCTTGCTGGTGAGAGTATGTTTGTGTGGGAGAGTGTATATGTGTGAATTTGTGTGTTTGTGTAAGTATGTGTGTATGAGCGAAAGTGGATGTCAAAGAGTGTGTGATGTCACTTCTGCTGACATTGTTCTGCATTCTGTCCATCAATTGTTCTTTTTTGCATTTGTCACCACGAGTGGAACGGGTATGCCCAGACGTGGGTCTCGTGCTCTTTATGGCACTGGAGTCAAGCCATCCTGGCTGATGAGGGGTGAAACCCCGAAACTGGCCCTAAGATGCTTGTTTCCAGTCCAGGGAGGACTTGGCCTGGCAGTTCGGGCTGGACTGTTCCCATTGAGTGCAGGGTCAAGACTGATTTGAATATGGCGGGGTTCAAACTTTAATGGCATGGTGAGCAAAAAAATGATGGATTTAGACCCAGATCTCTGTACTGGGGTGAATGTATAACATTGTTCTGCATTCTGTCCATCAATTGTTCTTTTTGCACTTCCGCTACCCCTGACATTTTGGTGAGTTGGCGTCCATGGAAGGTGTGTAGTGACAGTTAATGGTATGTAGTGAGAAGGACACTAGGGGCAGATGTACATAAATTCAAGTTTGCGATTACCTAATTGTGAAATAATTCGCTATTAGGTGATTGCAAACAGCTAAGTCCAACAGTCAGTGTTATACTTTTTTGCGATACTCAGAGGGTCGCAAATGGACCTACCTCATTAATATTCATGAGGTAGGTCGAAATTTGTGACTCATTGGGGATTGCTAAAATCACAGGGATAGTGTCCTGCTGAGGTCAGCAGACCACCATGTCTGTGTTTTCTTTTAAATAAAGCAATGCTTTTTTTAAATGCAGGCCTTTTCCCCTAAAGAAACACAGGATGGGTTTCAAAAACAAAAATGTAGTTTTCTCTTCATTTTTGTAAGAGTAGACAGTGATCTGTGGGACCACTTCTTGCTCTTTAAAAGTTTTTGCATACATTCACAAAGGGAAGGGGTCCCTTGGGGTACCTTTCCCATTTGCAAATGGGTGACCACTTACTTGAAGTAGGTGGTAAAATGTGAATGTTTTGCGACCTCATTGCGGTCACAAAACCTTCACAGATACCACTGCAAGTCACTATTAGGGAAGGGACACCCTAATCATGCCCTTTCCTAATAACAAATCGCTAACCCATTTATGCGTTTCGGTAATAGGCAACCGAATCGCAATATAGGGTTTGCTACATGGGAAAATGCTTTTTCTCCTGTCTCAAATGGCACGATTCTAGCTGTTTGCGACTGAAAGAAAGCATCATACATCTGGCCCTAGGACTCTGTGGGATAGAATCCTCCGAGGTACACAACCAAGACACCGGACACCGCTTCCTTTCAAGGGACTGGACAAAAATATGGAAGGAGCAAAGTATTGCAATTTAGGGCAGTGCAGGGACTGTATGAGTGAAGACAAGCGCCTCAATAAGTAGAAGAAAAAATAGAACAGAGAGGGCATTCATAACAAAATAGAATTTTGTGTGAGTTATTGGCTCTTAGTCTTCAGTCCATTCCTTGATGCCCAACACAACATCATCATCATCCAATCATCATCTTTATTTTTATTTTGAGTAAAACCCTGTGCGGTGGTTGCAGGTGTGCACGTGCAGCCATCATTTCTGGGAAACGAGTTTTGTGGGAATTTCAGTGGTTTATAACTTTGAAGGTTGGGTATGGTGCAGGCTGTCACTCATGTTGCAGTGTGCAGTAACAACAGATGTTTACTTTCACAGGGCCCAGGGCACTGGCCTGCTCATATCCTCCATGCCACTTCCCACTGGCTTATGTTTTTAGCAGGGCGGGCTATATTAGGTTAAGTGTATTTGTAGAGCGCGCCGTCACCCAGGAGGGTTTCCTAGCGCTGGTGCAGGAGCAGTCTCGGGCAAGCATAGGCCTGACCTATTTGAAGAGCTGCAGCTTCAGCTTTTTGCAGAATTCAAGCACTGAAGAGGCAGCTCTGATGTGTTCGGCCAGTTGCTCCAGGCTTTAGGAATGAGGTAGGAGAACGCATGACTGCCGATTCTGTTTCTGCGTATGCGAGTATGTGTGCAAGTAGGAGTTGCGAAGATGTCTAGTAGATTTCAGGATGCGCATGTGGTTGTTGAGGTATGCTGGGCCGGTGTTGTGTAAGGCTTTGAAAGTGTGCGTGAGGCGTTTGAAGAGTGCTTGCTTGTGGATGGGGAGGCAGAGGGGCACTTTGAGGTGCAGGCTGAAGTGTTTGCGGGATGCAAGGTTGAGGGTGAGCTCTGTATGGTCTGGAGTCATCTGGTCAGTTGAGTGCTGATTCCAGTGTAGAAGGTGATGCCGTAGTTGAGTTTGCGGTGATGAGGACAGGGTGTCGGTTCTGTAGGTGCTGGTGGAGAGCCATTTGAAGATCTTCTTCAGCCTCTTTAGTGTGTGACAGCTCTAGATCCTGCCTGGCCTCCCTTGCAACTGCTGCTACAGTCCCGCAGGCTGAGGGTGGTTCGAGGGAGTGTGACTAGTGCTGTGCTTCGGTAGTCTGGCTGTCTCATCTCCCAGATCACAAAAAATAGTTGAGCCAGATATCTCAGGTTTTTTTAGGTGGGAGTTTGGTGCTTGGTGGTGGCTTACGTGCCATACTTATGTTTTATCGGAAATGAAGCCCTTGTAAAAACGAGAAAGGATGCTGTGTGAAAAATACGGAAATACGAAAGTAAACATTCATAGTGTCACATTACACAACTGAGAATTCCTCCAAAACCGTCGGATCTGCATAAAAAGAAAAACCACAAATTATACAGAGTGATCAGAAATGTGCCTTCTTAACTCAAATAACTACCTGATCTAATAAAGACCCATTATTCTATTTATATCAAGCATCTTAAAAGCTAAAGTTGCAAATGGGGGTTTTGAATACCATATAATTTATGACAGAAGACTGTATCGTTTATTGATTTCCGAACTGCATAAATATATGGCAATATTGTACTGAATTGTTAAAACGGTACAGGGCGGATATAGACACCCTGCATTGCAAATTGTAATCTGGTAATCTTTCAATAGAGGAATAATTCATATGAGCGCTTCGTTTTTTTCTACTGTCACGAGAAGAACAAAAAATGTAAATCGTCTCCAGGCAACAATTATTACTGGAACATAAGGAAGTTGGAGCGCTTGGGGAGAAGAAATGAATTTTCTGGAATAGCTACTCAGGCAATGTGCCAAGTCTACACTTTACATACAGTGTTCGCAGCCTCGGTGGGAACATTTTATCTAAATACAACTCTCCACCAGGGAAATGCTTGTAACTGAAGCGATGCATTGTCACCGGCCTCGGCTCTTGGAACTCAATCCAGCCAAGATCCAAAAACAAACTTGTCGGCGTAGGAGTATGAGAGTTTGTTATTATTAGAGGGTTTCCCATAAGTCCCATAAATCGTAGAGATGTAAAGATTTAAGAGTATATTGGATTTGTGGCACCAAAAAGAATTATAAACCCATCGTGTGATGGCTGTTCTAGCAAGCACTGGCAAAGCCAATAGATCTCGTCTATGCAAGATCTATAAACGTTGTCAATGTTTTTTTAGACATGTTGCCAACAGCACGGACTGCGGAGGGAGGATGGCAAGTCCGTGCTCCGGACTGTGGTAGGAGGGAAGGACTGGAGAAACTTGCATTCTTAGAAAGTGCATGTAAAAGAGCTTTTAAAAAGCACCTGCAGGAGCACTGCAGCCCGCGAAAGGACACTGGATGCAGACAGGAAGCTGTACTTGGTCCATGCTTTACAACAGGGACACACACAAGCCCCAGGAGGAAGTAGGACGTGAGCAGGAGGTTATGTTGTTGATTTCTATAACACACTAATCACCCGAGAGGTTATCTAGGTGCAAGGTGTTTAGGTGAGTGGTCCCAAGGTGCTTATATGAAGAGCCAGGTCTTCAGCTTCTTGCAGAACTCAAGAAGTAGGGAGGAGGCTCTAATGTGTTGAGGGGTCCTTCCATGTGTTGGGTGCGATGCAGGAGAATGAGTGTCTTCCAGTTTTGCTTTTGGGGATGCAGGGAGTATGTATGAGTGAGAGTGAGGCAGAGCGTAGGTGTCTGGTGGGTTGAAAGCATATGCTGCTGTTCAAGTATACTAGTCCTGTGTTGTGTAGGGCTTTGTATGTGTTGACATGAGAAGTTTGAATTAGCTGCGCTTGTGACCACAGAGAAAGAAAGTGGTGAACAATAATAAGAAAGGAAGCAAGAGTAACATCGAAGGCAAGCAATGGTAAGTAGCGGTAAGTAATGGGCTCTAAGTCCATTTTAAGCTATTTTTTAACACTAGATTTTGCTTGTGCTGTCCTAGGCTGAACCTAAAAATTAATGGATTTTTGCTTAATGATATTCAGGCATAATATAGAACCGGATATAAGGCTGCCTGATCAGCTACAGATGTCTTTAATGGACGTCAGGTAGTGTCATGGAGATAGGCTTTGCCTTCACACTGTGTTAAGTTAGCATGAGCTTATAAGAAGTTTAAACACCATTTTTCCTTTCTGCTGCTTCTGCACACGGCACATATTGTTATTAATGCTTTGAGCCTAGTAGAATATTTTGCTTCACACGAGAATAATATGTTTTCCTATTGTATCAGCTTTGCTTGGTAAGCTATGTCTGAACAGTGAGTGCCGAGGCCTTCAAGGTTATTTCAACACAGTGTTTGTTGTTCAGTCTGATCAGCGCACGTCCAAGACATAACATATATGCAGCTGTGTCCAACTCTGGTTTTGGCGCGTTTAATAATGCACTGCGCAGAGCATGCACACACACTTGATGAATATTCGCATGCAGAGAGTTGGTGTAGAAGATGATGTGATCCCTTTCTACTAAGACCAGAGGTATGGGGCCGCCCTTCTAAAACCCAAAGAGACCTTCTGTAGATATAATATAATATACTAGCAAGGGAGGGTAAGACTGAGGTGGCATTTAGCCTTCTTCCCTTTAGCATTTTAACATGCTTTCTTCCTTTGTATTTTATGGACTAGTAACTATGCTGATAACCTTGTTGCTTATAATATGTTTACTTGTATTAGCTAAGATACTGCGCTTGAGAACACTGCATTAGAAATAAATATTTCAAACATGCATGTGTCTTCATTTACTCCTCAATTTTGGACTGGTATGATAGTATAACGAAAGAGTGTTCATGTGTTCCACGTTACCTGAGGTGTTCTAAGTCCATGTCCTGGGTTGTCTAATCATTGGGGGTATGGAAGAACCAATGAGACACTGATTGCTAGTCTGGTAGGGGATTTTGGCTACTAAGGTGGGTTTTGGCACACCCTAATTCACTGAGGTTCCAAGTCTCTATGCACAGTTCTGTGTAGGAGCAGAATCCCTGAGACATGGCGCTTAACCGTTGGTGGTCTTATTTCATGACACTTGAGTATTGCTTATATCAGTCCTTAACCCCCTTCACTATTATGTCCGGAAGACAGTGGTGTCGGACAAACCTACCTATAGTTACATAGGTCTTTTCAAGCTTGAATCTTTTCAAATGGTTTCCTTCTGAATTACTACCCAGTTGTGCTACGTAGTTTTTGTTGTACCTTTTCCTTACTGTGTCACTATGGCTGACGTTGACATACTGCAACATAGTCGAATTGCAGTTCGCAATCATTTGCAAATTTATAACGTCGGGTTAGAGGGCATGGCAGTTATTATGGTAGTGAGTGCGGAAGTAGCTTACCCTTACAACATTTTCTATTCATGGGTGACCTTCCCTGCTGTGAACGCAAATACTGGTGTGTTCGACACTTATACTCCTACTGCCGTGCCTCAGGAATATGTTCCATATAGGATACAGGAAGTTCCGATTATTGCTTGGCAGCACCGGGTTTGGTTTAATGGCGCCCTACCCCACTCTATGTTAATCTCAAGGTTAGGTCCATTGTCCATTCCAGGCACTACCTGGCCTGTTTTGGCTGGATTTACACCGCATCCTCGACATGGAGCGATTCCTGTTGCAGATTTGCGGCTGCTACATGCAGTCGCAATTAGTGTAATTAGGTCGTTAGTGCAATACATTACCCGCAATCTCCCGGGCGGGGCCCCAGGTGTTGCGGCACTACCAGCCGGACCGATCGGTATGAAGCTTAGTCCTGTTAAGGTTAATGCAGTGATGGGCAAGCGCCCCCAGGATAATGATGATATGCCTTTCTGGCTTGCCGAGTAATTTGACCAGCTGGAAGCAGTATTTCCTAACACGACTCCTGTTGAAAAACACAGAATTCTGACAATTAGTTTGCCTAAAGACTTGATACCAGAGGCAGGTGACTGTGAGTCTTGGGGTAAGATTTTTGCGGCGGTGTATACGAGGTGTTTTGGCACTCCGTCAATGACCGTCCTACCCTCGGTCATTAAACGTGTTCAAGATGAGCACGGACCTGAGGCAGCGGTTGAATTGGGTATGCGGCTATGCGGCAGTTTTGACGTAGTTTCCGATTTCGTACTTGCGAATGTCAAGGGAGATGCGGTAAGCTTTCAGGTGTCTAATGCTTTGCAGGCTGTTCCCGATGCTGATAAACCCCGCCAGTCACCGAGAATTATTACGGCGGCTTATAAGGCTGTAATAGTTTGGGTGTGAAGCCTTTCTCTACAAAAGAGAAAAAACAACCCCAAGAGCAGAAGTCAGAAACAGACGACCAGCCCAAGGCTAAGAAGCAAAATTGGCTGAAAAAACAAAAACAGGGTAAACAACAGCAACAGAAACAGGGGTCACGCCCTGCATCACCAGTGCCTGCACCTACAGAACGTGTTTATGACTTGCGCGATCGCGCGACGATAAAATCTCCTGATCGTTTTCAGGTTTCTGAACAATGCTCTCCTCGTTCTTTTCAGGACACATCGGCCTCATCGACCGGTGGTGGAGGAGGCGGCAGAGGTCGGGGTGGCCAGCAGGGATGCGACCAGCCCCGCATGAAAGAAAGTAAAGGCAAGCAGGATGATTCGACACCGAAAATACCCCAGTTTCAGAAGAAAAAGGTTGCCGCTTTAACAGCGAGATATGCCACATATAGTGAGAACGTAGCTTCGGAATCAGACATGGGCTCTGACCTTGCTGGACTGCGCGGCAGAGATTACCATAGTGCGAGAGGCCCTGCATCCACTATTGAAGGTGACAGCGACTGACCGATATGTTGTTGTGGAGACAGCTGATACCAGAGTAGCTCCCCCTGATAGACTTTATAACATTGTCCTTTTAATTGAAGGTGACATACAACGTACCATAAAAGGGGTATTTTGGGAAAATCTTACGACTACCTATGACATTTTGTTAGCGGAGGCTGACTGGCCCCCACCTTTTGTTCTCGCAGCTCCGAGAGGGGAGGAGGTGATCCTCCCTAGTTTCGCGCACACTGTCTCAATGGAGCATGCGCTGAATTTTGAAGAAGAGTGGGCTAAAGCTCTTGCGCCGGCTCTGTACCGTACACACTGTCGTTGGGATAAATTTTCTCCACACCACGAGATTCCCTTACGGTCTATGCCACAGCCTTAACCTCAATATCCCATCCGACGTGAAGCTAAGGCTTCCGTTGCGGGAATCCTTGAACAATTGGAATATCTAGGTGTAATTAAAACTTGTGTGTCACCGATGAATAACCCTCTTTTTACTGTGACCAAGCCTGACGGATCGTACCGTTTGGTATTGGATAACCAGCATTTGAACTCGCATTGCCGTACCTGTGCAGTACAGAATACCCACGGCTCTGCCTTAGTGGATAGTCTTGAGCGTAAACCGTTTAAAACCACGCTTGACATATCCAACGTTTTATTTGCCCACCATTTGGATGGTCTGAGCTCCAAATGGACCAGTTTTACAAGTGGCGGTAAACAACGCCACTTTAAACGTTTACCAATGGGCTATAAGAATAGTCCGGGTGTGTTTGCTGCCCGCATTGTCTCTCTTTTGGAGAGAGTTGACCCAGATGTGTGTTTGTATGTGGATGACATTTATCTCACAGACAACAAAATTTGGGCGCATCTGTGTCGTTTTGACCGCATAATTTGTAGCTTTGCGGACTTTGGTTACAAATTTAACTTCACATTGCAGAGTACACAGTGTTGTTCCTGGGCTACGAGCTCAACAATGAAGGTCGAGGATTGGCTCCTCACTTCTTGGAGAAATGCGCACAACTGCGCGCTCCTACAACTCTGAAAAAGTTACAGTCCTTGCTGGGATTTTTGAATTTCGGGCATACGTAGATTCCTGAATATGCCCAGCGTATCAAGCCTTTGTATGCGTTGATACAACCTAATTTTACTAAATATTGCTGGCTGCCAGAACATACAGCTATTTTGCAGTCTTTGCAGGCTGATCTACTAGAATCTAAATTCTTACTGACTCGTGATAACCACACCAACCTGGTGATAAAAATCATCCCTGGGGCGGTGGGTTTCACGTACCTTACTTTTAACGAAGGAGACACAGTTCCTATTGCTTACAAGTCACACTTGTACACTTTGGCAGAAATGCGGTTTTCCACTGTGGAAAAAGTTTTGACAGCAGTGCAAATGGCCATTCTCAACGAACGTGCACTGTCGTAGGGAAAACGCATGTTGGTAGTTACCCCGTATCCTGCATTGGAAGTAGTGACAAAAGCCAGTGTACCTAATTCTAAAGCTTTGCACCCACGGTGGATACAATGGGCTGCGTCCCTGGCGTCTCCGGATGTCACGTTTGTTTTTGACGCCTCCTTACAGTCACAAGAGTTTTTGCAGTATGAATTTGTTCATCCTGCGCCATTGACTATGCGGCCTTTGGAGGATTTCCATTGTATCATTTACACTGATGGTTCAGGGCAAGTTGCGCATGGGTCTAAGCACGCATACGTTTCAGCTTGAGCCATTGTGGTAGGTGCCATGGTGAATGATGAGTTCAAGTCCAGGGTTGTGCACATGCAGACTTTACGGGACTGCACCGCACAATTGGCAGAGCTTCATGCTCTGATGCTTGCATTGGAGTACGCTGATCCTAGTGTGACGACTCTTATTGTGAGTGATTCTTACTACTGTGTCCAGTCTTACAACGAGAACCTGTTCTTTTGGATTCAGAATGATTTTTGTGATTCCAAGGGTAGCACAATAAAACATAAAATGATCTGGGTCCGAATGGCTAAGCTTAAAGAGCAGTTGCCACTCATGTTTGTAATTCATACTCTCGGTCATCAGCACATAGGTGTTCACGCTGTTGGCAATTCTTTGGCCGATGAGGCCGCAAAATCAGCAGTATCGACGTATTTGCTTGCGACAGTTACGCGTTCCAGAAGTAAGATTAATGATGATATCTTGGCAGCCGTTGCTGCGACTGAGAAGGGAAATAAATATCCTAAGGGTTCCCTTCAAAGTATTCATACCACTTAAGTCCTGATAAAATTCCTTATATGAAAATACCTGACGTTGGTGAGAGTTTTATTTCCCAACGCGGACCGCAGGTCCTCATTGATTACAGCTGCCCGTGTAGGTGTTGCATCAGCTACAACAACGTTTCTGGTGGCGGGGACTATACAAACATACGCGTGATTATGTCCTTCAATGTGACATTTGCCAGCAAATTAAACCTTCAACTGCTGCGCCTCCGCCCCAGACAGAGTTGTACATTTCTAATAAACCACTTGGTTGTGTTTACTTAGATCACTGCGGTCCTTTTTCTTCTGATACTGCGTATAAGTACATCTTATAGCAGTTGATTCATGCACACGCTTTGTTGGGTGTGGCCACACCGCAGCACTGATTTGCGAACTGACATAAGAGACTTGAGTGTCTTTGTAGGGATTTTTGCCTGTGGTACCTTCCATTCGGATCAGGGTCCTGCTTTCACCTCTAAGGCATATAAGGATGACATGGCTTCGTTGGGGGTCCAAGTCAAGTTTTTGTCTCCATACAGACTTGAGGGTAATAGTGTTGTGGAACAAATGAACCGTGATTTAAAGCAGTCTTTGACAGCTAGGGTTATAGGCACTGGCAGGAACTGGCTGGCCCACCTCAATAGCGTGCAGCGTGCCCTAAATAATCTCCCTAGAAGGTCTCTGGGTGAGTGGACCCCATACGAAATGCTCTTTGGTATCAAGATGTTTGTCCCGGACCTTGACGGTCTAGACCAGGCGGCTGTTGCTGCCTCCTTTGAGGTAGATGAACATTGCAATGTTTTACAGGATCTACAAAAGACGAGAGACAGTCTTGCAAAGGAACATTTGCCCTGCACAACTGAAGCTGCATTGCAGATTCCGGTAGTTGGCTGGCTACCCCAAGTTAGAGAACTGGTTCGTTAGAAGATCGAAAACAAGAAAGAATTTGGTCCCTCTTATCGAGCTCCGGTTCCAGTGCTTGGAGTGAAGGGCACAAGAACAGTCATTTTACCACCACTTCCAGGTCATAAGGAAAACAGGTATATCTCCATTGACAATGTCAAGATACACAGAGTGGCCGATTCTTCTTAGTATGACATCGGCGGTTTCATGTCCTTCGATTTTGAGAAATTCTGTTTTGGCCCCGGCTTCTGATCCGGTGCCTGATGTTGCCCTCGACATGCCTGCAATTTCTAGTCCTTTATTAAGTACACTGCCTGGTACTCAACTTGATGAAACTGACAACACTTACCCAACTGACTTATCGATGCCTGATTTGCAAACTCGCTTGGCTACAGAATCGAGATTTTCATTTGCCACTGCTTCACAAACATCGGGGAAACCTTCAGAGGTCTCTGTTTTGGCTAAATTGTTTAAAAAACATTTTTTGATTCCCCCTTGGACCTATATTTGGTTGGTGCCTTTTTCAGTTTACCTTTTCATGTCAATTGGCTTTGTGGTAAGCATGAGCGGATTTTGCGTATTGGCAATCCGCGGATTTGCGGATTTGCGGATTTGCGTATTTCGAAAATACGCAAAATCCGCGGATCCTAGCGTATTTTTTTTTTGTGTTCGCACGGGTTTCTGCAAGTTCGCGAGGGTTTTATTGTACAAAAACGCTCGCGAACGTGCAGAAACCCGTGCGAACACAATGTGCCTACCTATGGCCAAACGGACGGGGCTTCCATGCGAGTGCACATGCCTCTTGTGTGTATAAAAGGTCAGAGGCCGATCAGAGCAGCAGATGAAGATACAGAGACTCCTGGTCACAGGAACAGCACAGGGATTGTGCTCGTGAAAGTCAAGGATGCAAAGGCCTCTATCCAGCATCACAGCTGACTTTCGACGGTAGATTTGGTAAAGAAGGCACATTGCCCAGCCTCGACGACGCTCTCGATTGTTTCTGGGCTGATGAATGAGTCACTGCATTTGAGCTTCAACTAGTTCCAGCGACCATGTGTGTGTTACTATGCAATCGCGCCAAAGGGCGCAGGGGTCTCTTGAGTGTATTTTACAATGGCGCCAGCAAGCTGCCAGCAAGCTGCCAGCGCCGTTGTAAAATAGTTACAAAGTTAGCTTGCACAGGAAGCACTTAGATAAAATAAAGCAGCACCTGCTTCGTTTTATCTAGTGGTTCCTGTGCAAGCTAACTTTGTAACTATTTTACAACGGCGCTGGCAGCTTGCTGGCGCCATTGTAAAATAGTTACATGAGTGGGGGTTCAACTTTTGAACCCGTTACATCCGCGGATTTTTTTTTTCCGGATTTTGTGAAAAATACGTAAAATACGCGGATTGCGTATTCACTAAAAATACGAAAAATCCGCGGACGTAACGGATTTACCGCTCACACTTACTTTGTGGTTTATTTTTTCGGCTTGTCAATGGACACTCGAAGTGAGAAGAGAGAACATGCATTTGAAATATCAATGGAACATTGGCTCCCCATTCCTCATCACACAGATTGAAGAGAGACTTGCCTTTTGTTAACATCACTGCTTGGCCTGTCTTAGACGGGATTGTATGGGATGCTGTTCGATTTCAAATACATGGGCCCACCGAGGTTATAAATGTCCATAATGTGCTTGGAGTTTTTATGGGGGATGTAATTAAACAAAATATACGTTCTGATGATTGGGATGTTCAGGCCGTAGAAGCCTTGTTTTCTGATTTGAAACATTATGCTGCCTTTGATACTAAAGATTTGTATTTAGAATCTGCTAATTACGGTGATTTGTATTGTTACCAACATTTTGGCAATCACTACCTGCATAAAGCTAATACCAGGAGAAACACTGTGAATTATACACAATGGGAACATTATCCAGTGCCTATACAAGGCAGTTCAGCTACCTTTTTGAAAAGGTTCACTTATTTTACCGATTTTAATCAGTCAAATCCCAATGCATTTTATTTTAAGGTGACCGAAAAGTCCACATCCAAGGTTAGACTTACCGACACAAAGTTATTGTATTCAAAGTCCTTTCTAGACCAGTTAGCTGTTGGGGGCTACGAGTTGTGGAAGGATAACATTGATCATAAATCAGTTTGGGTTTCTAAGAGCTGGCAAGTACAAGGCACTGAGGCTTTGCACCGTGCATGCCTCATCCCGAACCATATGTTGTTCTTGAATTTTACAATTTCACAGACAACATGCTTTGGATTAGCTACTACTAAAAAATTAAATGTTCCTTCTTTTCCTGACCTAGAATAAAATTCCGGTTGGGATAATACTACAAAATTTTCGATCAGAGATTTGAAAACTCTGTTGCTAAATTCTTCCTTTAACATATCCAGTTTGGATCCCAAGGGTTGGTTGCTCTGGCACAAAAGTGCTGATTCTTGCCAGCATCGTTTTCTGGGTTTAGCACATGGCTTTACACAGGTCAGAGTGGATCCCCGTTTTGAAAGTGGCCATTCTGTGACTACCTATTCTGTAGGCAAATTGTAGCTCAAACATTCCACTTTGACGTCAGTTAAGCTACATTTATCTAAACTGACTGACGATGTTGATCTGAATGATTTTATAAGAGGCCCGGCTAACGGCAGATCTAAAAGATGGATATATGCTATTTACAACGAAGTCTGGAAAACGTCCCAGATTGAGGTGGCTACCCGCAGTAGAGCTATAGATCAGGCTAATTTAGAGAAAGTGCTAGCAGTTGTTGATACCAGCATTAATACGCTTTCTTCCCGTATTTACACTTTAGGCAATATTGTATCATCTGTTGTTGATATTGTACAGGATGAAGTGTCTGTTTTGTACCATGGTCAAAATCAATTGCGTTCCATCATGCAGTTTGCATGGACTTTGCAAACCTTAAAAGCTGGCAAAGTGCCATGGCATTGCATGAACACATTATCATTGTTTGCCCCGTTTAATTTGACTGATAAGCAGCGCTTGCTGTCAATGAAAGATGCTTCCTTTTCTATGTTACACATTGAGAGGTTGGAACCATTACCGTTTTCTGTGGCAGAGGCCAATTCAGCAACGTGGCTTATCCACGGATTATTAACTCTCCCGTTCCCTCTATTCAAGTTCGAGGGGTGTATGAAGAACTTTGCAATTGGTAGATATGAAACTCTTGGAAGTGCATATCTCCATGAAGCTTGGTCGCTTCCATTTACCTATAGATGCTTTAGGAAGGGTAAAGAAGTTTATTTGAATGGCGAAGATTGCACTGAAACACCAGATCACTCATTGATGTGTAGACATATTCAATTACATGGCTCTTGTAACCAGAATGAGCCGAATTTAGCCTGCATTTTGAAAGGTACACCTGTGCCTGCTATCGTCCCCACATTCACATTACTGGCAAATGGGAGTTATTTAGTTTTAAATAATGAAGATGTGGTGGGCTAGTAGCGGGAATTGCTTATGTGGTTACCGTCAGTGAACGTGTAGTTTGCTGTAAGAATGTAATGTATCCTCCCCCGCATGGGAAGCTTGATGTTTCCATCTGGCCCACGATTCCGACCTTGAAAACAGAGTTCAACAAGATGAGTCGCATAAGAGCTCTATTGTCCCCGAAAGAAGTTGCCCTCACATCTGCTCGTGAGATATTCGTCCTGATTTGCCCTTGCATTTCGGTGAATTAATTCACACAATCTTTAATGCATCCTCCACCACGGGGCTGGCCCACTTTTTTAAAGTTGTAAGCAATGGCTTTGTAACTTCTTTTCAAACTATATTCGGTGTCTTCCCGGCTTTCTTTCATTCAGTTTTTTCCAGCCTATTTGGTGGATTTCCCTTACTGCTGGCTCTAGCTGCAGGCGTTCTTTTACTGTTTTGTTTAATTCAAAATGGATGCACGTCCTGTGTTTCAAGAAGAGCTGTCAGTGCTGTTTCGCAACAGAATGCTTGAATACTATGGAGCGCAGCCTCTTGCTACTTTGAGTGCAGCTTATGGATTATCTTTCGATTTTCCTACTTTACATGCGTCCAGCCTGTCTTTCATTGCATGAGTTGCGATTTCGACTGGGCCCTGGATTTGTGTCTCTGCAATACGGTGTCTCCCAATGTGGATTATAATCAGCTTATGAGCCCCTTAGTTGCTCATGAATTGCTTTGTTCTGACGGAGGGATTATGGCCTTTGCAGCGATGCATGGAGTTCTGGGTCGTTGGAATGTGTTCGCAGCGGCGCAAGATTTCTTGGCACACAGCTTCATTGAAAACCCACCGAGTTGTCCTCTGATTGTGCTGGAAGCTCCGGTTATAGAGGAGCTTGTATGCTCTTTCCCTTTGTTAAAGTGGATGGCTGAAATATTTTCAGATGAGAACAGTGACTTCCTGTTGGAGGCTGTTGCTGCATATTTTGCATATTCATTGTTAGGATGAGATATGTCATTGCTTCTCTCTCCCATAACTGAGGTCATTTATTGGACATCGAATACATTTTTTTTTAAGCCTCTACCAAATTTTTCTCTGGACCAGACCTATTGACTTTGCTAAGGCCAATGACTAAATTTATTGGATTTGGATTATTATCTGACTATAAAGTTTTTGGAACATTTTTCTTATTCCCTTATGCAAATTCGAGACTGGTTCTGACTGTCGTTCTTGAACTCTGCATTCCAAGATTTGCCCCTTATCTTATCTTATCATATCCATGCTCGGATCAAGGGAGGGTGTCATGGAGATAGGCTTTGCCTTCACACTGTGTTAAGTTAGCATGAGCTTATAAGAAGTTTAAACACCATTTTTCCTTTCTGCTGCTTCTGCACACGGCACATATTGTTATTAATGCTTTGAGCCTAGTAGAATATTTTGCTTCACATGAGAATAATATGTTTTCTTATTGTATCAGCTTTTCTTGGTAAGCTATGTCTGAACAGTGAGTGCCCAGGCCTTCAAGGTTATTTCAACACAGTGTTTGTTGTTTGGTCTGATCAGTGCACGTCCTAGACATAACATATGTGCAGCTGTGGCCAACTCTGGTTTTGGCGCGTTTAATAATGCACTGCGCAAAGCATGCACACACACTTGATGAATATTCGCATGCAGAGAGCTGGTGTAGAAGATGATGTGATCCCTTTCTACTAAGACCAGAGGTATGAGGCCGCCCTTCTAAAACCCAAAGAGACCTTCTGTAGATATAGTATACTATACTAGCAAGGGAGGGTAAGACTGAGGTGCCATTTAGCCTTCTTCCCTTTAGCATTTTAACATGCTTTCTTACTTTGTAACCTTGTTGCTTATAATATGTTTGCTTGTATTAGCTAAGATACTGCGCTTGAGAACACTGCATTAGAAATAAATATTTCAAACTTGCACGTGTCTTCATTTACTCCTCGTTTTGGACTGGTATGATAGTATAACGAAAGAGTGTTCATGTGTTCCACGTTACCTGAGGTGTTCTAAGTCCATGTTCTGGGTTGTCTAATCACAGGGGGTATGGAAGAACCAATGAGACACAAAATGTCCAAATGCCCAAAAATGTCCGGACTCGATAATTCTCGCCTCGGTGCCTACTCTAATCATGGGGTCCCACGCTGCAACTCTGGGCAATAGTTGCTTAATCTCCACTACGGCGGCCCACCCGCTGCGGGATGCCTGGCTTTCACCCTGGGGATACCCAGTAGGGGTTATCTCACAGGGAAAAGCCAGGACGGGTTCCCAAGGCAAGCGCCTTGATGCCTTCGGGTGATACGTGCGCTATATAAGTCGCAATACATTTACATACATTTACATTTACACTGATTGATAGTCTGCTAGGGGATTTTGGCTACTAAGGTGAGTTTTGGCACACCCTAATTCACTGAGGTTCCAAGTCTCTATGCACAGTTCTGTGTAGGAGCAGAATCCCTGAGAAAGTAGGGCTAGACCCTGTTGTATACCTGGCACTGCCCTTGCAACCCTGGTATCGTTGGTGGTCTTAATGGCCCAGGCAGCAAAAGGAGGTAAACTGGGCTTCAACAGCCATGATTACCTTCGGAAATTTGCACTTCTTATGCTCCCTGTTTCTGCTCAGCAGGAAGTAGGAGTTTCTTGAGTGGGTAACCCCTGCAATGTCATTTAGGGTCAAAGGATACGTGATGTCATGTTTGTTACCCCTGGAACTTCAGTGGATCCGATTTTACGGCGCATCCTGTTTTGTACTGTGGGCCTGCATAATAGTTGAAGAAAGGACATGGAGAAGAGACGGTCAAAAACATTTTCAAAGTATGTTAACTTTTTCAAAATGAAGGACCACAGAGTCCTGGTTAGTGGTGTCATTATCATTAGCGGAGCAGGTGCAGTGGTACTAGGACAAGATGTCAAAAGCAGCCCAGTGCACCCAATTACAGTGTCATTTAGGTGAAGTACTGCGTCTTTCACATTTACAAAAACTGATAAAGTGCAATTGCCCAAGAAAGTAAAATCTTAGACAGAATATTGCAAGAGTCACTCTAAAACATTAAGAAACAGATTTACACATCCGAAGCCAGACTAACTATTTGGCTTTTAGGAAGGCCATACAAACACATCTTTTTCCCACTGTGTAGTTTCTGCCTTCTTTCTGTGCTTGTGGTTCTGCTGATAGCGCCGGGAAGCCCCTTTGCTGGGGCAGCTGTTGCGCTATACAAATGGCAGTAACATAACATAACAAAACATAACAAAGGTGCCAGAATGTATACTTCTCTCACTTTTGTAATTTATCATTTTAACACCTATAATGGAACATTTTGCTGAAATGTATCTATGCAATCTATAAATCGAGCTTGGCACTTGGACCCAATGTATGTCCGGTTTAGAATCAGCTTCCCAAATAACTTCTCTGATCAAAGAACAAGGGCAGTGGTCAATACTTTGTCAGCATGCTCCTATTATTGTTTTAATATATGGATGCCATTTTCACTTATTGTCAAAAAATTGTCATGTAACCTGGGTTTAAAATTGCAGTTATGGCACACTTTTAGGACAGGTGGACTTTTATCTAACATAAACTGAGCTTGACTCTCAAACAATTCTCTGAAAAGAATTGAAATTAAATATGGTTAAGAAATGATTAATTCAAAGTGCATGTAAAATGAAATTAATTTTGGATAACAGTGTTGGAGTATCAGAGTTTTGAAGTCTCTCAATATTCTTCAAGTTTATCCCAGTTCACTTCAAAATATTTTTTTTTGTTTTTAAAAACACACATCGTGTAACATACTTTTTCTAGGTATTTGCATGACATGAGATTTGTTTGGGTTGAGGAGGACTAAGCATTGAGCACAAGTTATCAGGGAGATCAAAAGAGGACAGAGAGGTCTGGAGTGATGTCACTGAGTGAATTTTGAGCTCTAACACAAATAGGCTTTCTATTTCCATTTCTCTAGGTCTCTATTACTACCCAGGTTGAAAGAATATATACTTTATCTGCTCAGTTTCCTGCTTTGAGAATACATACTGTTTTACTTTGAGCGTTTTGAACTCATGATCAAACCTGGGATTCGAGATGTGTATCTTATGGGTCTTGCCAATAGGCCTTGTGCAAAATCTGGAAAAAAACTATATTAACTGCATGATCTCTATCATTTTTGTTAATTGCTGAGTTATTTTGGAAATATACTCTTGTTTAAAATATGGAAGGTCTACACCATTCACCTTGCATGGCTGTCTATTGTTTGAGATTAAAGCATTACCAGCCACTAACAGCATCAACTGGTGGATTGCTAAACACCTATAAGGTCCCAAAAGCGAGACCTATTGGGTATGCCAATGCTTGTTTACTTAGTAACTGTTGAGTATCAGCTACGTCCTACTTCCAAATAGACAGCTAGCATGTCAACCGACCAGAGTGAGCGAGAGAGAGAGAGAGAGAGAGAGAGATTTAGAGAGAGAGAGAGAAATAGTGAAAATGTAAAAACGGAGGGATGAAAACAAACCACAACAATGAGATAGAGAGGCCAGGGAGTGCCTGATGGTGGAATAAAGAGGCCTAAGATTGAATCAAGACAGGTCAGCCTTGGTATTCACCAGTATTTCTACAGCGCCAAGCGTGGGCTTTTTGGCAAACTTTGGGCCGTGGCCCTTATTCCTTTACAAACTAGATAGTGCCTCTGAGATACACATTATGGCTTAAATATTGTTTACAAAAACATAGACCCATTGGTTTCAGATTTTCTATTACTGGCTCCAATCATGACGATATTATGGCGCATGTTTATACCAGAAGGTATTCTGGCTGTGATATTCTTATTCGATAGCGACAGACACACAATAGTTGTACAGGATGAGGCTTTGTGCAATGTACAGACACTGTGCATGCTCAAACTTCCAGGATGGTCGCTACACTGTTTGCAGATTGTTTTCACAACCTTCTTACATGAACCAACTGTCCCATATTTGGAGATCTGATGGAGTCTGATAAAGGGGTTGATGTCAGAAGCACCAAAACGTTTGGGCAGATGGTTAAGGGTTTGTGGAAGTCAAACATTCAAGTACTGGTTACCCAGTGGCTCCTTGTGTAATCCGAGGCACATTCTTTTTATCATTGTACAATGACTGATCAACTGCATAGTGCGAGAGGTCGTAGAGTTCCATATGGCGTAAATGTATTAACTCAAGTGTTAATGGGAAATATTTTCGTGAGCCTGTGCTGTAATGTGAGGTAACACTGGTGCGGGAGTGACACTTACTGAAGTGTCCTGATACTGGTGAACGTGTTTGAAGGCCCTGTAAATCCCTTCTCAGGGCTGTAGCAATGTTGGAACATTTCAACCAAACGAAGAGAGAAAGGGTGTAATCGAAAGCGGCCAAAAGTTTGAAGATACAGCACTAAAATTCAGTGACAGCTCCTAGCTGGTGCCCGCTCCTCGTGCGATGGAAAGCTGCAGTTAAGTCAAAAGTGCAACTTACGCCAGCGTCACCCCTGAGGCCCCGCTCTGGTGAGATTTTAATTAGGTTAGCTCAGCGGGGGGTAGGAGAGGAGAGGAAGCAAGTGGATTCCAACTCTACAAACATTGTCAATGAACTAGGTGGACTAAAGAGAGTTTCGATTAATCGATGAATCAACTAATCAATAAGGAATGGCATGTGTTTCACAGAGGAGCACCCGTGATACCTTACTGCCACTTCAGAAGAACCTCAAGCGAAGCTGAAATAGTCCGGAGCTCCGATCACGCAATAGCTCATGAACACCAACTTCCCGTTCACAACAGTCACACTACTTTACACGCTGGTGGTACGTAATTTGAGCAGCATAGCTGCCATGCCAAACGTTTTCACATTAATTGAGTGGTTTTGTGTCATCTTTTCTTTTGAGAAAGGTTCTAATAAATCACACACTCTTCCCAGACGTTGAGCCATGTTTCATACGATGTGATGGGCGAGGGAGCTGTCCTGGTGCTGAACAGCGTGCGCCCTCTTGAGAGCAGGGGTTTGTGTTACTGAGCAGCAAATGTAAACAAGAGAGGAAAGCCAGATGGCGCCGGGAGCAGCAGCAGCCAGCGGGAGGAGCGGGATGCACTCTGTGATGGGGGAGGGGGAGGAGCGTTGAAGCGAGAGGAAAGCCAGATGGCGCCTGATCGAGCGATGCGAGGAATGCGCGTTACTGTGCGTGTAACCGCACGCTCTCGGCCAGCAACAGCTTGTGGTCAAATTTCTAAAGCCCACTCACTAAATGTCTCGCCAGCCCAGCGCATGCACAGGCTCAGGTGAGACCTAAGAATGAATGGGAGATCTTAGAAAAGTAGAGATAAAAATCACACAATGTGAAAAAGTACAGAGGCATTTTCTATTCATGCTAATTAATTTGACAAAAAGTTCTATGAGGCACTTTACTGAGATCACCAGTAAAACACTCAATTGACACTTTAAGGTAACTCTCTACCTTCAAGCTGTGAAGTTGTTGACCACTCTTGGAAATTGTTTAGAATGTTCATCCTAGGAGCTCCCTGTGCCTTTTTGCAGAGCTCCCAAACCCGTAACCAGCCAATATCTATCAGTGAAAAGGTTATTAAAAGAACTTATCACTATTAGGATAGAGTCTTCAAAAGGGAATGGTTTGCAGCTCCTGTCAGTAGATAGCTCTTTAACACTGGTGGTGATCTGTTACATTTACTGCAAGATGTATACACATTTATAATTTATAGAGGTGGATGATTTAAGATATTTTCTTTAAAGCTCATTAGGGCTCATGCAAGATGTGTATACACTATCAGACTCAAAGTGTGTTAATCTTTACTCAAAAGTACATCTCCCAAGATTGGCAGATTGGCAGGTTAATGTGGGCTGGAGTAAAAAATGTAAATATCTTGCATCCTGCAAGTAAATAGTTTAACATGGCTCTAGTTCTTCAAATTTAGAACCGAGACCTGTGATACAAATTGTTTTAATGTTATCCAGGTTGGTTAATGAATTAATAAATTAAAATGGAGTTAGAAAATTGAGAACCCCAACTACAGCAGCTCATGTTATTTAACATACATCGATAAGGATTAGCAGGTTCAGAGGCACCATTAATCTGCTGTTTTAAAGTGAAGAAGCAGCTATGTGAACTCAATGTACAAAAGCTGTAAATCAAGCTTTGAATCAATCAAAATATAGCAGGAAAGTTGTTCATCTAAACTTATAAAGGTATAGCTGCTAAAGATGTATATGCGAAAACAATTTGTCAATGGACATGGTCATTGCATTACCTGCATCTATGTTTCTTGGGTTTGCCAATGGACACTTACCAGAATCTCTGTATTTGCGCTCCAGTTTTTAAAGCCTTTAATACAGTGGAAGGTGATGTTCATTTAATGTCCGGGGCCTTAATGAGAGGTCTAAACAACAAAGGGTAGCGTAAGAAATTAAAAATATGTCCCCTGATGTGATATGTCTTCAAGAGACTCCTTCCGCTGGGTTAAGCATAAGGTACTTGCAGAGCTAGGGTATGCGTTATTGGCTTGTACCTCACAAGGGACTACAACCAGAGGGGTGGCCATTTTGGCTAAAAGAAGCAACTTAATGGTAGGGAAATGCCTGTCAGATAAATATGGGTGCTGGCTAATTGTCGAATGTGTTGTTGATAATAAAAAATGTACAATACGCTCGGTATATGGATCAAACCATGATGAAGCTCAGATGTTAGATTACCTGAACATAGATTTAGCCTCTTGGGTGTCTTCCCTGATACTATGTGGGGATCTCAATATTAAGCTGGAAGAAATTATTCAGGGTCCCTTTGGAGAAAAATACTTTGGTCGAAAACCCAAGGTTTATAAAGCTCTATAGCAAATTATATATGAGCATGGGTTGGATGATGACTGGCCTATATTAAATCAACCAGATCCTTTTCTTGTCCACATCAGAAGTTAGCAAGGCTCGATTACTTCTTGGTCACTAAAACACTTTTATCCGAAGCACAAATACTGGTTTTTCCAAGAATTACTTCGGATCATAATCCACTACTATTAAAGATTAAAATGCAAGGAGTGGTTTGAACCAGGGGGATTTTCTCTTTTGATCAAAAACTATTGCTAAACGATTCGTTTGTCAGTCATATACGACAATGATTAAAACAATTTCTTGCCATAAATCAGAACTCTACTAACAACTGCATTATGTGAGACGCTAAAGGTCGCACTCAGAGGGGAAATTCTGAGCTTTGGACTGTATGCTCAAGAACAGCAGAGACAGTTTAATCAGAAATTGTACGATAACCTTAAAGAAGCAGAATACGCATTAATGTACGTTGTAAGGGAGAAGGTGCGTAGCTCTCAGGCACAAACTGAGGAAGCACGATGTAAAGCTAAGACGAATGAGGAATGGGCTAAAGACAATGCTTGTAAATATCAAACATTTAGAAGGGAGTACTATGAGTATGGGGAGAAGACAGGAAAGTGCCTGGCTAACAAAATTAGGAGTAGAGAGATAAAAAAAGTAATTATTGCAATTAAAGATGTTGACGGAAAAACGGTAGAAACACCGGCAGAGATCCTACAAGTTTTTAGAGCCTTTTATTGGGGATTATATACAGAAGAGTATGCGAATCAGGATATATCTAATGAAATGTATAAGGACCCACATGGGAAGATACTAAATGTGGTAGATAGTGCACATTTAGAAGAACCTATAACCCTGGAAGAACTAGAAGAGGTGGTTGGATCACTAGCAATGGGGAAAGCCGCCGGGCCTGATAAGCTTCCTCTCGAATTCTATAAGAAATTTCTAACCGAGATACAAATAGACATACTTACGGTCCTTCGAAAGGCACAGAAAGGGCATGCTCCAGCGTCATGGGATGAAGCAAGTATAGTTATTTAAAAATATATATATAAGTTATCTATGTTGCCAGAATCGTATCGACCCATTTCGCTTTTAAACTGCGATAGGAAAATATATGTGAACATTTTGGCAACACGTCTCTCCCAAGTATTAACCCCCATAGTTTCTGTCTGACAGCATGGATGTATTCCAGGAAGAGGCACAGTCAATCACGTTAGCCGGGTAGTCACCATGTTGGTCTCTACTAATGTACGGAAAGAACTGTGTGGTTGTGTTACTACTCACTGCGGAGAAAGCATTTGACGTGTCTCCTGGGAGTTTCTATGGGCAACGATGCAATGGCAAGGTTTCGGACCTGGGTTTATTCAAGCTCTTCAGACTATGTACCGATCACCTAAGGCAAAAATATGCGCTTTTGGATTGGAGTCTAATTTATTTACAATATCTAGAGGTACCCGTCAAGGGTGTCCTGGCTCCCCTGTATTATTTGCCATTTATATTAATCCTTTATTGAATTTATTGGAACATAGGCTAAATGCTTTGTTGGCGAGACCCGTGATGGAGGTTACTATACTAGCATACGCAGATAATATTGCGGTGATCTCACCAGACCCAATCAAAACCTTGAAAGAGAATGAACAATTAGCAGCTGTATTTGGGGAAAGATCTGGATTCAAATTAAATATAACAAAAACACAAATAATCTGCACAGAGCAAGTGTCTATTAATGATCCCAGGGTTCCAAAGGAGGCGACATATCTGGGGATTTGCATCCATGCACGTCTGGTGTTATCTAATTGGGAACCGCTTGTGCGGAAAATAAAAAAACATTTGGACAGAATAGAAGGTCTACATCTCTCAATAGTTGGGAGATGTAATGTTTTAAAAATGGACGGTCTGTCCAAAGTGTTGTACTATTTTAGGTGTGTCCCCTTGGAATTCACGATGAAGCAACTTCAGAAACTACAATCGATCTGTAGTAGCTTTCTGTGGGGGCAAGGCAAGCCCCGGTGAGCAATGAGGTATATGACCATGCCTCGATCTCGAGGGGGGTGGACTGTTCCTAATTTCTTATTTTACTATTGGGTGTGTTTGCTACAACAAATGGGTATTCTACTGGTTGCGGAAGGAGAGGGAAAGGTAGAAGAGTTCCCGAATATCTTTCAGATGCTGTTGGACTTAAAAACAGAGCGGAATCTCTTTCTAAACTATAAAAAAAACTCGATTCAAGGTGCTTCAAGCTACCTATAAAGTATGACTACAGGTTAAAAAATATTTGAAGCTTGGTAAGCTTAATTTTTATACACCCACCCACTCCATAGCACTACCTCCCCTTATTTTTTCTGATAAAGTTATGGCTAGGTGGAGACGTAAGGGACTTATGACTCTAGGGGACTTAATTGACTGCAGTGGTATTAAGACTTATTCCTCACTGGTATCCGAATATGATCTCCCAAAAAATGATTTTATTAAATATGTGCAAATTCGCGATTACTTGCAAAAAAGAGTAGATGTATCGAATGTGGCCAAAAAAAGTAACTTGTTGGAGGCAATCAGGAAGCTAGGGAGGATTGGCATTTTATACCAGAATCTTATAGAACTGCAAGGGGATGATCTTGAAATACAGAATCTCAAATGGAATAATAGATTAAATCAGGGTGGGAATGTTCTACAAGAATCAATTGCATTATAAGAAAAGCTTTTGGTTTCCTCTAGTCTCAAATCGCAACATTAGAAAACTATATTTAATTTGTATTACACGCCTGCCACAATTGCACGGTGGGGGGATCAAAATGAGGGTAAATACACGCGTTATGGACAGATCAAGCTGATAGCCATCACATGTTTTTCGAATGTCCAGATCTGAGACAATTTATAAACAAAATGGAAGCTTTCTTGACGAAGGTGACAGGGGTGCGGATTCTGATTACATCTACTGGGAGGATGTTGGGAGTACTGGAAGAATCATTAGCCACACAGGGCATGCATGAATTTAGATGTTTTATATTTATACCTGTGGCGGTGGCTAGACTATGTATAACGTCACTATGGAGGGAGAAAGAACCTCCATCCTTTGAAATGTGGAGGGGCAGACTTTATTCCATAAGCAATCTAGAATATAGTCTCTATGCTCTTAAGGGACCACAGAAACGTAGGTTAGGTATTAAGATATGGGGGGCGTTAGTAGAGTATTTGAAATAAATATTACTCTGTCCAACCTACATGTTAGCATACCCCAACATAAAATGTATTACTTTCTCTATTTTTTTTTCTTCGAGAAAGATTCTGACTGTGTTGATCGCTTGGTTTTCACATGATGTATATTTTTGTAATAATTGTAAAAGTGTAGGGAATGAAAAGTGTATTCTGATCCCTCTTACTTTGTTTTCTCCTGATTTAGGTGATCTCAGTGCAAATGTATGTTTATTTTAATGGCTAATAAAAATAAAGAAATTAAAATAAAAAGGAAGGTGATGTGGTCATGCCACTGCCCCTTGTGTTGTGGAGTTTCAAACGGTGACCCTCTCATTGGGTGTGAGCCTGCTTACTTACGACATTGAGGTTTCCGCCATACTCCAATAGAAGCAGCACCTTTAATATACATATAAAATGCCTACTACTTTGAAATCCTACAACAATGGATAAACCCAGATCTCCCCTTACCTGTGTCTTCTTGCACCTTAAACCTCTGTCTAAATAGATCCTTTCTGTGTAAATACCTTTTAAAATTCCACCTATTTGTTGTAAAATTTCTCTGATACGTAAACCTGTCAGATCCACTATTGACACTTCCCACCTTGGTCCCTTTTTTGAAAAATTAACTTAATTGATTTTTGTATCTAGTAAACAGAACAATTAGTTCCCGCATCATAGTACACAACACTTTGGAGCATCATGAAACCATATCTTATCATCATAAAATTAATAATTTACCATCTAACCCATAATGCACCTACCAGGCTTATGGGGCAATCTCTGACTTGGTAAATTGGCTTTTCTTTTCTTGATTTGCTCACTAATCCACCCCTGACCGGCACTTCGACAAACCAGAGAGGTTGAGGACTTCAACTTGTATGCAATATTTCATTTGGTAACTACTTTGTTCAGTATTCCCAGAAGGGCTGCCTGGCGATAGATCCACCAGTCATTCACATACCCGGGCCAGAATCACCTCATCTACCACCATAACCTGCCAATTTTGGAGCACATGAAAACAAAGAGCTTGCAGTTCCTATGTGGGGGTCTAGGTCTCTCAGTCAGATAAGTCAAAGTATAAGATCAGAGTATATGTGCATTATGAGAGCTCTGAGATATCAGTGCACAGCTGACGTGAATATAGGGAGACATTTTCGTAATACTGTAGATTTCTCAATAGATGGGTATTGGTGCATAGGGCAGGCCACAATAGAGGTGTATTAATAAAGAATGTATGACATTACAACACATACGTTTACAATGCATGCCTTTACAATGCCGTTTTTACATCACAACTTCCTTTACAATGCATTCTTTTACATTGCATGTCATTACATCGCATTTTCAGAAACTACCTTTACAACGCATTCCATTACATCACATTATACCTTTACAATGCATACCATTACAATGCATACCATTACATCGCATTTAAGGTAAGTGTTGGATAGTATAGGGGTAATATTTACTATTAGAACTCCATTAAGTGGTGCAACAGTAGGGTAAGTGTTGGCTAGTGTAGGGGTAAAAATTACTATTCTAACTTCAGTGAGTGCAACAGTAGGGTAAGTTTTGGATAGTGTAGGGGTGAAAATTACTATTCTAACTCCAGTGAGTGCAACAGTAGGGTAAGTGTTGGATAGTGTACGGGTACTATGCGTTGTGATGGTATGCATTGTAATGACTTGTGATGTAATGCCTGTGTTGTAGTGACATGCGTTGTAATGACATGTGTTGTAGTGACATGCAATGTAATGGCTGCGTTGTAATGACATGCTATGTAAAGGATGTTGCGATGTAATGACTGCTATGTAAAGGTAGTGCGATGTAATGACTGCTATGTAAAGGTAGTGCGATGTAATGACTGCATTGTAAAGGTTGTTTCCCCTACAACCATCCTCTCTTAGAATTGTGCACAGTACTATGAGTACTCTTCAAAGCTGATAAATGTGTGTGCTCAAAAAAGCTTTCAGGGCAAGAAAGCAAATGACACACAATTGAAGGACGGAATGCAGAACTAATCAAAACATTCACCCCCAGTCAAGAGATCTGGGTTAAATCCATCATTATTTTGCTCACCATGCCACCCCAGTTTAGACCTGGCCATATGCAAATCAGTCTTGACCCTGTGCCTCTTGGGAACAGTCCAGCCCGAACTGCCAAGCCAGGTCCTCCCTGGACTGGAAGCAAGCAGCCTGGAACCCGTTTTGGGGTGTCACCCCATATCAGCCAGGGACCCACGTCTGGGCATATCCGGCGCATGTAGGGCGAGAAAGCAAAAGACACACAATTGATGGACGGAATGCAAAAGCTTTTGGACACGTGTTCAGCTGGAGGCATGCAGCTCAACCAAAGGACCATGTATGACCATTATTGGTTATTTTGAGCTATTGTTCATGATACATTAAAAAATTTGCAATTATCATTGCCAGTGAAGTGGTGGCAAAGCAAAAAAAAGGAAGTTCATATGGTCCAAAGACTGTCATGAAACCTTGGCAACAAGCACAAAGAGGTGGCCAGGCAGGAAAGGTGATATACCTTGAACCAGCACTTTGTATTCAATTGGTTATGAACACTACTCCCATAGAGTTGGTAGCCATCCAGTGCTAGCATAAGCCAGAACATAAGTTGCCTAGAGGAGTCATTTTCTACAACGGCGTAGATGCAGAGTATGCCAATTCCCAACCATAGAAAGAGCCATTCATGATGGTAATTGACCATCAGGCCCTTCCGACACTATTTGGCAACCAGAAAGCAAAGATATCTCCATGCATTCCCCAGCTGAAATATGATTAAAAGATGGAACGCAAGCCCACTGACACTTGAATGACTATGCACTACAATTACTACGTAGTCTATGGTGGACTATGTGAACTTTGTCTTTCAACAATCACACAAACTGTCATAGCCACTTATTAACAACCATAGAGACAGCCTGTGACCGAAATCTTAGGTTGTTGTAAAAGACCATGCTCCGGAACGTAAGATGGCCTGTGAACTATATGAGGTGTAAGAATACTGGAGAACTTTTGGCCTCCAAGAAGATCAGCGTAGGGTTCTCCTGATCAGAGCTATGGATCACAAAAAGTATTTATGGGTTGCATGCACAAAGTTGATGCTCAGATAGAAACTTTGGTTTTCACTCATGGACATGACCGGAATGTGATACCAATTTGTGAGTGCGTCCTAGAGAGCTTTTAAAAAGAAAATTGAGATCTAATGCTGACCCCAAGTGACTGGTTATTTGTACCTGATCATACCCTGTGAACGTAGGAAACAATCTGAGGTTGAGGAATAAACTAATAAACTGCACTAATCCATTATAGTCCATTACAGTCTATTATAGACATTATGCACAGACAGATCTGTGCAGCACTCTAATGTTCAGCGTGTTAGTATCCCTGACCAGTGTCACTTCTGGTTAGGACATTTGACTCCAAAGATTGTCGCCTGTACTAGATGGTCCTTTAAAGCAATGGGAATGGTAAATTGTACCAGTTTTTGTTTCCAAGGTTGTGTAGTTATAACTGAGTGCACAACTTAAAATCCAAAGTCCACTTTTGGTAGCAGTTAATGAACTGGGTCTTGTTTTCATTCTAAGGAAAGTGATCCATACTGAGAGGACTTGCCAAAATGTATGTCAAACCACTAACCAAGTCTAAGTGGTTGGAATTGTCACAGATAAATAGCCAACATCACTGTTAAAGGCCGGAACACCAGTATTGGGCGTCCCTGCTTTGGGCAGTAGTTGAAATAGTCAAAAAGAAATGAAACATGTTTTATTTTGTAAATGCATACTTCATTATGAGTATAGTTAGATATTATGCGCATTATGTATGTACAGTTTTGCATTATTCTTCTGTTTTCTTTTGCACAACCTGATGTATGAATTCATTATAGCAAGCAGTGGTTCATCGCATGTAGACTGCTGCGCTGGGGTGCATTTATATGGATCAAACTTTGGAGTTGCTCAGTAATGGTTGCTGAAAATAGCTATTGTGTTTGGATTATTGAGAAGTTTGTTGATGCTAGTTACTGAGATAATTTGGTTGGATCACTCAAATTGGTTGTATTTGTAGCTTTCTGTTTAAGTAGCAACTCCCTTTTAAAGGGACTCTAATTTCTATGGCCAACTGGATTGATGGAGATATCTACTTTTACTGATGGACAAATATTCTTATTTTACACAAGTAGTGGCAGAATCTTCAACTGCATCCTCAGCAGTTGCTCTAGAACTTTGAAAAAATGATGTTCTCAGCTTGGGTATTACAGAGGTGATAGGTTCAAATGCTGGACCTTCCTTTAATGGGCGATTGCTTTCAAGCTTTCTAAAGTACTTAGACATTTCCCTTTAGATAGCACTGGTTTGGACAATCAAATAGTATGGTTGAAGACTCAAAGCTAGGATACAAAAGACTACTCAGTGAATTGCATTCATTCCCATCTGCTGTCCTGATGCAATCACTTTGTCAAGTAGTCTGGAACCCCCAAAGTAATCCAGACAGTTATATATAGGGAGGAGATATCCGAAAAGGAGGTGTGCGAGATAAAGGGCTCACTGATAAATCATGCATGTAAGGAAATGCCTTATTTTGCATGATGACCTCTAAAGGTTTGGGCTTGTTGTGACACCCAGGATGCAACAATGTGAAAATATGTCCCCCAGTCTGCCACTGCAGACTGGCAAAGCAGTTTTAAACTGCTAACTCGACTTTTTTTCATTTAACCTAACTGCAAAGCCCAAACCTCCCTCTTTGATATATATATATCTATATATATATATAGGTGACCCCCACAGCAGGCCTATCGATTCCTAAGACAGGGTGAAATATGTTAATTAGTAGATCATTCATTTTCATATGTCCTAACCAGTGATGGCTGCTCCCAGGAAGCATCAGTGGGGCAGGCAGGGAAGAAGAGGGGTTAAAAAACACTCACTTACCTGCCGGCCGGCCGGCCGGCTGCCACCTCTACTCTGTCCTCTTCTTGGCTTTTTCTGTGCAAACAGGAAGCACCTGGGCTCCCAGGCTCCCCAAAGCCAATCACAACGCTGCAATGCAGCATTGTTATTGATCTGAGCACTGTAGTTTGTTGCTCAGCCAGAGAATAGGAGTCTGGGCATGTTCTCCACAGAGTCTGTAATGCAGCCTGGGTGGAGAAAACATGCAAAGTAAACATGCCTGTTTGTCCAGCCCAAGAGGACCGGCCAATCAGTCATTGTGCACTCACAGAGTGCCCACCATCCCTCCCCCTACTCTGAGAGCAGAGCAGATCCGCCCCTACAAGACGCCAGAGCAGGAACAAATAAAATTATAATAACATCATTATTATCCTCTTATTTTCCCTTTTTTTACATTGCAAAAAGCAGTGGGACAATGCTCCTTGGCCTTAGCGGAGGAGCTGCCACTGGACCTAACAGTAACAAAAAAACAAATTGTTGTTTCTACAGTGGAAACATTAGTAGCCCCCTTTGCGAGTACAGGGTTATACACTGAGAACTCAGCTGTGCTAACTTCTGAATGGGACTACTAATGTTGATACTTCATGGTATCAAAAGGATCGTTGCATTAAATCTGACTTGATACCCAAGTCGACTTTAATTTAACTTTTTAAGAAAAGCAACGTTTATAAAGTTGCCCCTCTGTTGACCAAGTCTGCCTGTGGCCACTGATAGATGTTTATGACAAGACAGCCTTTTCCCTTCCAGAGGAAACGTGTGAATTACTCCTAGGAGTAAGAACAATGGAGGCCACCATTGAAAGAGGTGTCACTTCTCCCTTTCAGGAAGCCACACAGGATGAGATCCCTAAAAGCAGTGCTTAATTTGTGCCAGAGCTTTCCGGTGCTAAGCACCAGCACTTATTGAGTTTCCGGTGCTCAGCACCGGCACCTAATTGTCATCACCATACTTAGAACAGTCCACCACATCTAATTTAGAGGTGAGCAGAACAACACTAGTTTAGGAATACAATATGCATACATATTGCTAATACCTGCCTCCCCAACCATTTCTTTAGGTTTGGGAACCTGGAATATTATGAACTGTCGCATTTACATGCAAGAGAGATGGTTAGTAGATGGTTTGGCAGAGATGACAAGGGCGATGGGTGGTGCAAGCTGCAGTGGCCTCCTGGTCAGAGCTCTGGCACTTCATATTTTACAAATTAAGCACTGCCTAAAAGCGAGCTTCAAAGGGGAAGCTGCTTTCAAAAGACAAATGTGAGCACACACAAGAGGGGCTGCTCTTTTGTTATGGTGGAGTGGTTTGTTTTGGGGACAGAGGGAGAGCAGATGCCCAGCTGTTTTTCAGTGGGCATGTAGCCAGCCCTCAAAAGTCACACATTAAAGGTGGGTTACCGAGCTTCACACACCGAGCAAGGGATCCTGCCATCTTGGGAGTGGGTAAAATAATGCACTCTGGGACAGCAAGATGCCACACAGCACATGAAGTCGTCACCAAGTGGGGAGGGTTCTAGTATCCCACTGGCTGGATATGATCATCACTGCAACCTTTTTCCAGGGTGACTTGGGACTAGTGAGGCGAAAGCAAAATTGAAAAACTGACAAAACAATCATTCCTACACTGTTGCAAGTAACAGAGGCAAAAAAGAAGCATAATGTTAGGATCCTTAGGTGATTGCTCATTAATGAGAAACATATCTGACTACAGGAAACATTATATTGCAGATGTAGCCTTTCTGTCACCTTCTGGGGTAGAATTTCCCAAGAAGGAACCTGAAGGTGACAAAGACAGATAGGTTCACTGTGCATCAAGTGAATTCAAAATTAATAGCAGGTTGCCTGATCCTCTTATCCTTTGAAACGTGGCTGCACCAGAGCACAGGGAGAGTTTGTACAACTGGGAGTGGAAAAGTGAATTCCACTGCTACATTTCTTATATTTTCTGGACTTACATACTGGTCAACATCCTGTGACCAAAAAGGTAGGATTTTCAGGTGTCAGCATGGTACCAGACCATGTAAGCACTGATTTAAAGCAGTTTTGTTTCAAGCAATATTGCAATAGAGCCAGATTACTAGAGGCCAATACGATCCTTGCCTAATGCCCCCTTTCATTTTGATTGGTTCACTGAGATCTCTTTTCCTCCCATACCTCAGACGGCCCCTCACTATGTATACAGATGAGAAAGTGGACCAGAGCAGAATAATTACCCATATTCAACATCTTAGCCCACAATTTCCCTCTATTCACCCAGTCGCATGTGGTTGTTAAGTCCATCAAGTCAAGGTGGACAGAACCACTCTTGGCCATGGTATATTTAAAGGTAGTCAAGTGGAGATTGAGGCACTGCTCTGAGGTACCTAATCCCTGTCTGAACCCATATTGTATTTCGGAAAACCACCCCTTATCAGTGACCCATGCTTCCAGGCGTTCAAGTAGAATTCTGCCCATGAGTTTGCTAGTGGTGTCGATTAAAGAGATTGGGAGTAATCATTGGGGGTCAGAACTGTTGCCTTCTTTATAAATGGGTATTATGTTTGAACCTAGCCATGATTTAGGGGGACTATCTATGGCCACACTTCACAGGATATTTGTCAGGAGCGGGGCCCACAAGTCAAGATTATTTGAGAAGAGATCATCTGTTACACCATCAGGGCCGGCGGCCTTGTTTCCCTGAATATGATTCAGAGCACGGACCACCACACTGTAACTAGGCGGATCTATCACCAAACTGTCACCTATCACTGTGGAAATCCTCATTCAGACAGACTAATGGTTCTATCATTATAACTATATAACTTCGTAAAGGGCTCAACCCAATCTTGTGGAGGAATTTCAACATCTGTCTGTGTTTAATGGTCATCTTTGAGAAAAGGGTCATTTATAGTCTTCCAGAACAGACAGGATATCCTTATTTAAAATAAGCTGTGTGTAATGTTTTCCAAGCATCAACTCTGTGATCTTTTTTCCTCTGTAAGGTGGTCGTTTACATTTACGTCTGCACAATCTCACCAGCCTCTGGTCTTGGGGAGCATGTTTTAGAGCATGCATACGTTTTCTATGTGACTTAGAGCAGCTTCTGTCAAATCATCTGTGCAGCCTACTTTACCCCTCCTTCCTACTATGAGTGGTGAGGACATTGATGGTTGTCTGGCAGATTTCTTCAAATGCATTTAACATGATCTTAGGGTCATTTAAATAAGCTACTATTTGGCCCTCATTTATTTTTAACAGTTCGTCTAAAATGTGGCGAGAATCTATTGTGGCCCACCTACCTAAGAACCCCTTATTTGGATTGTATGTTAATTCAATATTAGGAGCAGCTACCTGGTGTTGATTGTACTTGCCTGAATCAAGATACAAACAAAGGATGGTGGTTTCCTAATCAATTTTGTAAAATTGCAAAATCAAAGGTCTGTGGCCCTTAAGACTTGGGAGAGTGCCATAAAGTCAATAAAGCTACCTTTACCTCTTCCCGGGAAGGAAATATGTTCTGTATTAGAGTGGCTACTAAGCTCAAGCGTAAGATACAAAGATATCTTATTCAGTATTGAGTTGAATATATCCCCATAGGGGGTGTGCTCAAAGTGAAAGGGGTCCTCAATACACCACACTGTCAGCCCACAGACCGCTGAATCTGATAATGAACACATTCTACAATTAAAATTGCCTCTCCACATTATAAAATTCTCTGAGGTAGGTTTGCCTATGACGTGGCTAACTGTTTGTTCTTGTGAGATTGTTGTGATGGAAATGTACAATAACAAGAAACAGCTTTGGTTCAAACCAAATAAATATAATTTGGAAGTGGGGAGAATCCAAATAAGTTGTAATAATCCATTTTGGAAAGGAAGTTAATATTAGATTTAATAAACCACCTTTTTGATGGCCACCTTGAGAACTTTCCACTGGGTTATGAATTGAAAAAACCCCATCAATGATCACTGTGTCACTCCACCAACTTTCCTGCAAACACACAATATTAAAAAAAGTTGATTATATTGTGCCAATTAGCATTATTCACCTTATTGAAAAGACCTGCAACATTCCAAAATATGCAATTGAAATCAAATTGTGTGTCCAGATGGTTGTGTCAAGCCAGTCAATCATAATAATTCATGAGGGGCAAGGGTGCAAACCTATGTGAGAAATCCATCTCACATGGAACATGCTGACTACCTCTAGGATGGACTGTACTCCTTCGTAACTGCCATTGGTTTAACTGCGGGGCATGATCCAGAGGATATCTCATGGAAAACTGTATGTGACTGAAAAGGGTCCGTCTGTTCTAGGTTGGATGGATCAAGGGCTTTAGGTATCACGCTGGATACCAACAACAACGTTTTGTTGTTGGGACAACCTGTGTACTGAGGAATATATCCCTGAGTGTAAGACAGGATGTGATGAAGGAGTTGGATAAGTTAGAGAGAAGTGGAATTGTTGAACATGTGGAGAATGATGAATGGCTGGCACACATTGTTGTAGCTTGGAAATCCAACGAGCAGATAAGGGTGTGCATGCATCTTAAGGATCTTATTATTGTGGTGGATAAGTTCCCGCTCCCCTAGATCAATTAGCTCCTGGCAAAAACTAAAGGTTTTAAGTTATTTTTTACAATTGCTCTTATGTCTGCATATCATCAGATTCCACTCCACCATTCTAGCAAAAGTTTAACTTCCAGTGGCGGCAGGTGACATTTGAAAGTGGTGAGGCGTAAAGTTATCACGGTACTGCACTGAGGCGAGCGTGTGTAGCGTGCCTGAACAACCTATGGGGGTTCGGGTGGTTCTCCCTCCCCGAGAAAATTTTGAAACAAGAGTGGATAAATGGAGCATTTTCAAGCAAATTTGAGGAAGCAGGAAGGTTGATGAAGCACTTGTGAAAGTGTTATGACAGGATCTGTAACAACATCCTCATATCCATCAACTTCACCCCAACACTGCTGCAATGTATGAAAGATTTGAAGACACACTTCTTCAAAGAATAGTACATCAAAATGCAGTAACAAATCACTGAAAGAGCCACTGATTCATGATGCAAGTTAGAGAGGAGGAAATGTGTCAGAAGGATGGCACACATTTTAATAGCCTGAACAAAGTGAATTTTGTTAATCATCAGAACATGCTAAGCTACAAAAGCATATTTCTAATGCAATCTGTTGCACCAGCCTTGGCACCTATGCACTTGATGCTCCTTCTACAGAAGAGAGGTGCCCAGGTGCAAACCGCTTTATTACATTTTAGGCAAGATACTCTTTGCAGTCCAAGGAGACTCAACTGTGGCATGTATTTAAGTTGATCATGTGTACTGAGACAGAAACAAAATCTCAAAATGCATCTTTTGTGACATATTTGTGCACCTACTCCAAGACAGACATAACTTAAGGCAAGCCAGTTTTAAAGATTTTGCTAGACAACTCTTCATACACAAGCATCAGACTAGCATGCTCTTGATAGCATCCTCATCTTTGCCAGGAGCCTACACAGTGAATCACCCCAGACGAGGGTTGGTGAGGCACGGGCAAGGGTGTGCCACATTTCCACACAACACTGACCTCCGCATCCCCCAATCAATCACTCCCTGGTTACCCATTCTTGGTTTACGTTCTGTCCCTCCGTGTTTAGCGCTCTAAAACTGGCCATACCCATGTCAGGATTTTATATCTGGCCTCCACTCGAAGGACAGTACTCAGTGATCTTTCCCTCTCCAGACAGCACCCCCTGGACTCCAATGCTAGCCCTCTCCTCTCCTGCAGAGTGCTGTGTGTCTGCCGCTCTTTGTTACCCCTTCCAACGCTCTGTCTGCAGTGCCTGGGGCCCGCGCGTGCTCCTCGAGGCACAAGCTCTCTGTGCTCTGTACCCCTAGCCCCAACCCAGCACTGCCTTGTCTCGATAGCACTCCATGCCCTACCTCCTCCCTGGCACAGCAGTCCATGCCCGGCCCCTGGTCTCTACACCACCCCATGTCCCCTTCCATGCAGTATGACATTCCATGTCTTAAAATGCTGGTCAAAGTTAAACTTTCAGTTCAAATAAATTAAAAGAGTGAATATTTTGGGGTCACATAAAACAAGCACTTAGCCAGTAAGAATACCTTTCCCCTCCAATTACAGCCATCAATGTCCCATTCGCAAAGAGATTGGTCCATGTGGGACAAGGGAATACCGAAGTGAAAAACACCTGTGTCCCCGTCTATGTCACTGTTGCAGTGGGTAGTAAAAACAGATAAACAGTACACAGAGTTCATTCCCTCCGACAGGTTCCCTGTTAGCGCTACTCATCATTCATTTATTCATCCACAGTGTACGTGGTGGAGTAGAATTCACATGGGAACGAGCCGTGTAGTATATTAGAGTAAGTGCTGTGTACTTCTGCGGATATAACAGTGCGCATTAAGAGGAGTCACAGCCGGCAAAATGGACGGGTGGGTTGGCGTGGGGGGGGGAGGGGGAGTGGGACGGTGACGGACAGTAATCTTCAGTATAAAATAAAACGCTTCCTCTGAAGACCGCATCACGCGCCGCCGCCTAAACTCCTGCTTGCTCTGGAGTCCTGGCGCCCTTTTAGGCAGCCTCCCTCCTGCTGGTCCCCTAAGCCAATCACAACACTGCAATGGCAACAGAGAGGGTATTTCTCCTAAAAGAAATAATACAAAATATATTAGTAATTCACCAGCAACTACTTACAAAGAGGCAGTCAGATCTTTCCTTGGATTGTCAGAATTTTGTTCTAAATTTGTGAAGAATTGTAATCTAAAAAAATATGGAGTGAGGCAGTTATTGAAGGAGTTTCAAGATTTTGAATGTATTGAATCGTTGCATAAGGATTTTGGAACCAGGACATTTGCAATGCTGTTCCATTGCCAGGGTTTCATTACACTGCTCCTAGTGTTTTGACCAAGCATGCCAGTGGCAAAGGGAAAGGTGCTGTTTCAACACAGATTTCTGCAGAGGGTTTCAAGTGTACTATGGTTTATGCTTCCTGTTCCTTATCTCCAGCTAAAAAGACATTTAGGGTGATTGAGAAGGAAATGTTGCCAGCTGTATGGGTGATGGAGACATTTAGGCAACATTTATGGGGTTTAAGGTTCAAACTGTGCCCTGATCATAAGCCTCTTGTGAACGTTTTAACATCTAGTGACGTGGTTAAAGTAGCGCCTTGTTTTGCCAGGATGACTTTAAGACTTTTTGATTATGTGTATGATGTTGAGTATATGTCTGGTAATAGAAATAATGTGGTAGGTTATTTAAGCAGATCTCCCTTACCATTGAGTGAAATTTATGGAAGTGAATCATATCTTAGCACGAGTGAGTAATATATCTTAGCAAGAGTGAGTAATTGGCTGGATGAAAATTCATTTTTGACTAAATTTCAAGCCGGGTTTAGAACAAAAGTCAGCACTATAGATCAGTGTTTTAGATTCTGCTGTCTCTATTGGAAGTACGTAATGATAAAAAAGGCCCATCTATATGTTGCCTTTGTTGATTTAAGGGCAGCATTCGATCTGGTGCCACGTGATCTTCTTTGGAAAACGCTGAGTGCAGCAGGCATGCCAAACAATATAGTAGCACAGATCATAAAACTACATGAAGGGAACTTTGCGAGAATTAGATGGGGTCCAAACGGCGAACTATCCGGGAAAATTCCAATTGAACGTGGAGTTCGCCAAGGATGCGTTCTGGCCCCCACCCTTTTTTCTATTTTCGTAAATGATATTCCCTCATATTTAGAAAGATGCAAAAACGATGCACCCAAATTGAATGGTGAAAGGGTAGCATCTCTATTATTTGCTGACGACACTATTCTGATATCCCAAACTAAAAATGGCTTGCAGATTTTGTTGAATACTTTTAATGATTATTGTAGTCAAAAGGGGCTAGAGATTAACGTAAAGAAAACGAAATACATGGCCCTGAACCCAACCAAACCTGATAAGGGGTGTTTAATGTTAAAAGGAGTAAAGCTGGAATCAGTGCCTCACTTCTCATATTTAGGGGTGACACTAGATTCCAACTTTACCTGGAAAGCACAATTGGAAAAAAGCAAATTAATATTTGCTCAGAATGTCAAACCGATACTTAGAGAGCAAAGTTTAAGCACTAGTAAAGCGGTGTTTCCAGTAATGGAACTTTTTAAATTCAAAGTCCAATCATCAGTCCTTTATGGTGCAGAACTGTGGGGGTCGGGGTCTAAGGAGACCTTCAGCGTCCAAGATAATAATTTCATGCGAAGCTTGGTAAGGGTTCCGAGAGGAACTCCACTAGTACCTCTGGAATTGGACCTTAATTTTAAAAGAAACGATCATCATGTTCTTATTAGACCACTTATGCTATGGGTAAGATTGTGGCATGTCCCTGAACTCCAAGCATATAGAGAGGGGCTGATAGAGATCATGGCGCTGGACAGTCAGAAAAAAATCCCATGGCTTAGACATGTTAGTACCTGGTTCAATAACATAGGTCTGAAACATTTTTGGGAGAACCCTGAGCTGTTACCATCTAACCCCAAATTAGTCTTGAAAAAGGCCTTTTGGTCCTATGTAGCAAATATGACTGTGAATGCCATAACTAGTGGCTCATTAGTTTTAAAATTTCTAAACTTTAAGGATGAACCCTTTTATGAGACCTTTATGGACGAAATAGAGCCTCCACTTGCCAAAACATTATTTTTAAAGTTCAGATACGGTAATCTTTTATTAAAATCAACTTTGGCTCGTTGGGCAAGGAACCGTGATCCATCCTCCGAGGCATTGGACGAAGTTTGCTCACTTTGTGAAAATAATCAAATAGAGAATGAGCAACATATCCTTTTCTTCTGTCCCTTGTATGGCCGAGAAAGAAAAAGATCGATCAAACCAATATGCCTATTATTAGGCTTGAGGTCCTACCCTCAGGCTCTGAGAATTTTGACTACAAACACTTCACAACAGATAACATTTAGTGTTAGTAGATTTTTACTTTCTATTTGCTACCGCAGGAAAAAAATGGGCCATCAGCTGTAACCGAGTTTCCTTTATCTATGGACTTGAATTATGGACTTGAACTTGTTTTTAATAGCACCACTTAACTGAAATTGCTTCTAAAATTATTGACGTGTCCTCCAGTCTTATATGATCTTTTTTGTCATGCTCCAAGAGTTTTTCTATATGTATTGCACAGTTATATAGAATGTTTTTTAATATTTTAACTGAATGTCATTATTTTTATTTTTTCCTTTTATTGAATTGTAATGTATAAATTGTTCTTTTATGGCGTTAAGCCGAAATAAAGATTTGAAATGAAATGAATAGTATTGTGGTGGTCAGCAAGAACAGTGATGCAAATACAAGTGATGATTGTATTTCTGGCTATGATGATGATGACAGTTTAAAAGTAGTGATGGGGCACATCAATTGTCATTGGCCTTGCAAGAACAAGTTGTCTGAAGAATGCAGGAAGCTGTGGAAACCCGAGGATGAGTTATCTTTAAGTGATTAAGGGTTCATTTTGAGTTGATGCTGACGTAAAAAGGTTCATAAGAGCCTGTGAGTATTGTGCTATTTCTTAAAAATCTCTTTCAGTTTTCGTACCTTCACTCGGGAGCGCAGGGTGCCTAGAAAATCCGTGGGAGGAGTAGGGTATTGATGTTCTTGGGCCAATCAATATTAGTCCAAACACAAGAAGAAGGGGGGACAGGGAGCGTTTAAAAAATATATCTAAATGGGTCCAGTACCAATGCTCCCAAGAGTCAATATGTATCGCAAGGGGTAACAGTTCCCAAAAGAGTAGAGTCTGCAGCCATACTTTGGTTGCGAGTCAAGGCCAAAAGGCGAGAAAGTGAGAAAAGAGATGTCTCTAAGTGATCAGGTTGAGATCAGATAAAGCTCGGGGAATTTTTCCTTTAAGAAATAGTGCCATCACACACTCTTGCGAGTGTCATGCTTCATCATTGGGCGTTGTTCCTCGTGGGGGTGGCGCTGCAGTCCTCCACGGGCCCCGCAAGAGGGCTCTTTATCGGAGATCTTTTAGGAGATGCTGCAGTTGTGCATGTGGGTGTGTGGGCCTTAAAAAAGTGTGAAAGTGATTTAAAATTGCCTTACTGGTACTTAGAGAAAGCATTTTATTCAGGGGTCCAGGAGGTAAAGAGTGGTGTATGCGTACCACGCTGGATATAAATCACCTCCAAAAAACAAATATAATGGAAGGGAGAAAATTGCTCTGCTGCTTCCTTTAAAATTCCATGTGTGTATGTGAAGGTGAAGTTGTGGTCGACATGTTTCGCGCAGTGTTGGTCCCTAGTGGATCCCGGTGTGCTTCTTCAGGACCGTGTGAAGTGCAATAAAATAGTAAAAATAGGGTTCATGGACGGCGACACTCTATAGCCCTATGTTACTTATAGTAAGGTGGTGATGTGTCTAAATTGCACAATGGAACATTAACTGTATGTTCCTATGATCAACCTGAAAGAAAAGATAAAGGGATAAAAATAGAGATTTTATGCAGAAAAGATACAAATTGATGCATCATTATTGTTTTGTATTGTGTCCTGTTAAGACACGGGTTGAATGGGCAGGTTATGTCAGGCATGCCCCTGCCTTCTCAATCCTAGAACATGCACATGCGTGTTATTCACTATCATATTGTGTGATCAATCCGTGTTTGTGCCGAGGAGTTTCGTTTTCCACCTCTATAGAGGACCGTAACATGAAAATATCAAAGGTGAAGTTCATGTTTGGCACCTTGATATGTGACACACACATACAAAGTTAAGACATTGCTGCCGTGATGGAAATGGCAGTCCGTTACCTTACAGCATCAAACACATATAACAACATATATAGAATGGTGGTGTCATGTGGTATAGTTACTGACTATGGGTGCACGTAATCGCCCAGCTGTTTCAGGCAGCCGTTGGTCTTCCAGACTGCAACGTCTTGCATTCCTTTTTGGAAGTTGAGTTTGGCAGTGGTGGGGTCTTTGGTGAGGGAGAGTATGAACTGGGTATCGTCGGCGTAGGATACGATGTTGAGGCCGTGTTGGACGATGGCAGCAAGGGGGCCCATATAGATGTTGAAGAGGGTTGTGCTCAGGGACAACCCTTGTGGGACTCCGCAGGTGATTTTTGTGGGATAAGAGAAGAAGGGTGGCAGTCTGATCCTTTGGCTTCTTCCGGTGAGGAATGATCGGATCCATTCCAGGGCTGTTCCCTGTATGCCGGTGTTGTGTAGTCTGGCGACTAGTGTGCAGTGGGAGACGGTGTCGAAGGCCGCTGATAGGTAGAGTAGGATGAGTGCTGCAGAGTGGCCCTGATCCAGGAGGGTGCGGATGTCGTCTGTGGCGGCGAGTAGGGCGGACTCGGTGCTGTGGTTGCTTTGGAATCTGGATTGGGATGGGTCAAATATGGCACTCTCTTCAATGAATCATGTCAGTTCCCTGTTGACTGTCTTCTCTACAACTTTGACTGCGAAGGGGAGGAGCGAGATGGGCCAGTAGTTCTTTAGGTCGTTGGGGTCCGCCGTGGGCTTCTTGAGCAGGGACCTGACTTCTGCGAGTTTCGAATCGTCCGGGAAGGTGCCTGCTTTGAAGGTGGTGTTGATGCGTTGTAGTTCAGGTGTGATGGCGGCCGTGGCTTTGTGGTAGATGTGAGGAGGGCAGGGTTCGGTGGGGGCCCCTGAGTGGATGCCTATTATGGTTGAGGTGGTGTCTCCGGTCATGATCGGTGTCCAGTTGGAGATGCTGGGCCGGCTGGTGTCTCTAGGAGGCATGGGTCTGTCTGTGGCGTCTGGTGGGTGGTCAGTGAAGTTATCATAGAGGTTTTTGATTATGAGGTGGAAGTAGGTTCCGAGTTTGTCGCAGAGGTCTTGGGATGGGGTGATGTCTGTGTCTTTGCTGCGTGGGTTGTTGAATTCCTGAATGACACGGAAGAGTTCCTTGGAGTTGGTCGAGTTGGCGAGGATGTTGTTGTGGATAAAATTCCTCTTGGTGGTTCTGATTTGATTGTGGTAGTCCGTAATGGCGTCCTTGTATGTGGAGTAGTTTTCGGTAGTTTTAGTGTTTCTCCAGTTCTTTTCCAGGCATCTGCAGGTGCGCCTGTGATCTTGGAGATTGGTGGTGAACCAGGCAGGTTTCCTGGGTAGCTGTTTGCCGGGGTGGCGAAACGCTGTGAGCTCGCTGTGCAGTTGTAGATCCAGGTGTGGAGTCCACTGGCTGTGCTGTTTGCGTAAGATGCCCAGGTGTGGTAGTCTTGGGTGAGGGTGGAGTGAAGTTGTTCATCGGTAACCTTGCACCAGTTCCTTCGTGGTGGGTGTGGGGCAGGTTTGGGTGTCTTGTGTTTGCCGATGGTGAAGTGCACACAGTGGTGGTCGGTCCATGGTGGTTGCATTGTGTGGCTGAAGTGGACGTTGTTTCCTGTTGGCGAAGATGGTTGTCGAGGGTGTGTCCTGCTCTGTGGGTTGGTATGGTGACGAGTTGTTTAAGTCCGATGTCGGCAAAGTTGTTGCGGAGGGCGGTGGTCGTTCGGTTTGTCCAGGTGAAAGGTTTATCACATTGCTGGAAGCAGTGCAGTGGAACCGTGTAATGGAGTTATGAAGGGTAGTGTGCAAGCTGCTATTTATGCTAGCATGGATTGGGAAAAAGAGTTGAGAAGCATGATTTGGGCATATAGGAACACTCCTACCTTGATTGGTTACAGTCCTTTTAGAATCTTGAGGTAGAGAATCTTTTACTAAGGACATCCCTGCATAGATGAATATGAAACTACAAAGCAAATGGTCAACTTCAGTTGTCAAGGGGAACTTGTTAAGGGTGCAGAGAGTGTGTAAAGCGTACTATGACAAGAAACATGGTCTGAGAGAGGTTATTTGGTGAAAGGTGATTGGGTGAGGGTCAAGCTTGATATCAACACAAAAAACATTTTAGTCAATTCTCTGAACATCTGCAACTGAGAGAATTGTATTCAAAGTCACCACTGTTGAGTGATGGGACAGTATGGCACTTTGGAAGCATATTTAGATGTTTCACGGTTTTAACCTGGAAACATGATAAGAATTTGCATGAGGATGTGGCCAAACTGAGGGCCAGATGTAGGTAATTTTATTTTACCACTTCTTAAATACCGAATCATACCGAATCAGTATTTAAGAAGTGGTAAAATAGAGGGGGGGAGATGTAGGTATTTCAGAATCGGTAAATACCGAATCGTTAAGATTCGGTATTTACCGATTCGGTAAATACCGACGGTATTGCCCATTGATTCCTATGGGCCCTGAAGCCCATAGGAATCAATGGGCAATACCGAATCTGTAATTACAGATTCGGTAAATACCGATTTTAGCAAGGGTGCAGGGGGTGTCACTTTGACACCCTCTAGCACCCCAAATATAGGCATGTGCGCCATGTGGCACACAGGCATGCCCTAAGGGCATGTCTGTGTGTCACATGGCACAGGTGTGCATGCACACATGTGCATGCACACCTGGATTCGGTATTTTACCACCCAATTGGATTGGGTGGTAAAATACCGATTCTTAAAGCCCTGTGGCACTCTGACATGTGCCAGCTACATCTGCATTTACAGAATCGGTATTTTACCGAGTCTGTATTTACCGATTCGGTAATTTTACCGAATCGGTAAATACAGAATCGGTAAAATACCGATTCTGTAAATGCATGCCCTACATCTCAAAATCCAATTACCGGTCGGTAACGGCCGAATTCGGCCGTTACCGATGGGGTAATTGGCCACCTACATCTGGCCCCAAATGTGTGGTTGTGGCATGAAGATGAACTTGTAGTGTATGATGGTGTGACGTCTGAGGATGTTGTGATTTAAGGTGACAATATTGTACCCAGTAATGGGTGTGCTGACATTGTAATCAATGACAATAGTCCACAAAAGGGAAACCTGTTGGAAATCTCTGCGCAGTCAATGAGTGACGGAGTAACTGATTTACCTGCAGCACCTGGAATCCCTTCACGTGTTTGGAAATTAACTATTCTTCCTAAGAAGTTTAAATATTTTGTGATGGGGTGAATGCTGTCACATGTTGTAAGTAGTTTTGTATTTTAGTTTGTTTGTCTGTCATGTTTCTTCAGTTTCATTTTTGCTTTTTTTTAGTTCTTTGGGGTAGGATTATTTTTCTGTTGTATTGGGCCTTACGTATTATTAATAGAGATGATTTATGGCATCTGGGTTAGCTGGTTTCCATGGTCTGGCAGATTCTAGAATGGGGGGAATCATTGTTAGGAAGACGGTTGGAAGCAGTATTTAAAGGTTGTGGAGCGTATCCTGCTTGCTATCATAATAAACGTCATACCACTACATTTACCTTTTGGCATTCCCACTGGAAATATTTGATCGTTTGGTTGTGGCGATTTCCGCATAATCATAGATTTGTCATATTTGCCACAAAATTCATTGTCTGCCACATAATCTATAGACTGTATGATACAAATTTGATTTTTGCTCAAATGGTTCAAAAGTTACTACAAAATGCAGTGACCCGTGTTGCCTCTCAGTGAAAGGCCCTTTGGAAAGCTGAACTAGTCTGTTGCATATTGCTATATTTGGGTGCTAAACTTGTACTAGTGAGGTGCAACCAATGCCCAGTGTTTCCAAATTTAAAAATGACAAAATCATGAAGTAATACTGTTACAAAATGTGCTGCATTATGACGCATAATTTGCCTTTTCTTGCCGCATAATTTACTCAACCTTGCTGCATAATTGGTCCTCTCCTGCCGATTAATTCCAATGCTTTTTTTTGCCTGTTGGACTTGCAAATTCTTGTTTTAATTTCAATTCTTAATAAAGTTTTCTTTCAAATCGAGAGAGGATTTGGCAATCTGGTAAGAGCTGCCGGTTTTTGTACTGGGCAGCGACGTTCATATTTAATTGTCTTGTAAGTTTCTGTCTTGGCGTTGGCTCATCATCCTGAGATTTTGGGCAAATCACTTCATCTAAAAGAATGTGACCTCGTGTAATATAACTGGTGTTCATGTAATACGCTCCAATACCTTCGGGTTCGCGATATTGTAAAACTGCAAAAAATGATTGTGACAGTCACCTTCTTTCTGTCTTGGCTCTAGCCCGAGAACAGAACATCAATCACTAAAAGCGATGTGTTATCGGATGCTGTCTCCTATCGGACCCTGCAAGTAAAACACCTCTTTTTGTGATAAGGACTTCCTTTCCCATCAGCCTATTCCCGCAAGACTATGGACGAGATTCTGCGGATTTTCGTTGTTGGACGCGACCGGCTTTTCTCTCTTTCGTTTCCAAATGAGCGATAGGATGGACGTGGGACTGCGTGGCCTGTCCAGAAACGGTATGTGGCAGCATCCAGTGCCATCCTTCTTCTGGTACGTGTTCAGCCTCACACACACGAGTAAGTAGTGTTGTACATAACAGCGGTAGGCTAGCTGTGCGTGTGGAACCGTTGGAGGCGCTCAGTTCGCGTTTGGAAGACGGGCCCCATGGGTCTGAGAGTGTAGCTCCATATTTTGTTATCAATGGGCCCAACGTTTAACAGCTGTGAAAATTTGGGAAAAGTTGGGTGACTTACTTTAAACTGTTGGCTTGAACTGAATTAAGCTGAAGGAAGTACAGGGTTTACAGACCTCCTCGTCCTGTCTTCCCGTCATTCCTTAACAGTGAGCAGCTAGTCTGCACCACAGAAACCTACCTAGCAGAGCTTTTTGCACTTCCCCCAACATGGCGCCACCATCAGGCGAGGATAAAAGGGGGCAGTGCGTCACAGAACATCCTGTGTTTTTTGGTTTTTTTTTTCTGCCTTCGCAGTCTACTGATGTCCTAGCAGGAGCTGTTGGGGGTAAAGTTTCTCTCAGTTTTTTGTTGTTGTGGCGACCTGCTTTAGCGCAAGAACTTATTGTCCACAACTTCTTGGTAAGCAAGAAAGGCCACTTTATTAAGACAGGTGTAGGCAAAACATCTCTCAACATATTTCGATTATTTATTTATTAATACTCAAATCCTTCAGCTCACTGAGCAACCCTGATAAGAAGTCAACCCCCCACCAAATAAAACCTAACAAACCCAGGCAACTGAATCCTGTACTATCCCCTCCTGTCCTTTACCTGCCCTTTGAGGATGGACCAACCCGCTCCAGGCTGCCCACCCCCCACTAAAAACCGCCTACAAAAGAAAAGAGTACAACCTGTCTTAGCGTGGCAAACCTAACAACAAAATTATCTAAAGCACAATCGCAAGAAAAAAGGCCTAAAAGACAAAAAAGAGGGGAGGGTGGGTGGGGCAAAACAAACTCCGCTGTCCGCCTCCCGCCGAAAAGCCCTCTCTAAACCCTGCCCTGGCCCTATATATAGACTCTCTCCCTAATTAACCTCACCTGTGGCCAATCCGTCCGCGCGAACCTTCCCAGGGAGAGACCGGCTCGCGCACGGCTCTCCCTGGGTCCCCCCTCGCGCAAGAACTTATTGTCCACAACTTCTTGGTAAGCAAGAAAGGCCACTTTATTAAGACAGGTGTAGGCAAAACATCTCTCAACATATTTCGATTATTTATTTATTAATACTCAAATCCTTCAGCTCACTGAGCAACCCTGATAAGAAGTCAACCCCCCACCAAATAAAACCTAACAAACCCAGGCAACTGAATCCTGTACTATCCCCTCCTGTCCTTTACCTGCCCTTTTAGGATGGACCAACCCGCTCCAGGCTGCCCACCCCCCACTAAAAACCGCCACCCAGGAAAACCTTTAGAGTTTTCCTGCCCCACCAAAACAGTAAATTAAACAAAGCCCGGGAACACCACAAACTGCACATCCAGAACTTTTGCGATCAAATCCCGCAATTCCAAAAGAGAGAAGGGCTGACCCAGCTGAGAAAGGTGAACCCCATCCTCATGAAACAAGTGACGCTCAGAAACCTGTAAGTGAGGATGAGCCAAAATGAAAACATCATGCCATTACAAAACAGTTGCATAGAGTTGTTCAGTGTCCCCGCTCTGCCCATAGCTGTGCGACGTAGAGCTCCATTCCAGCGGAGACATGTCACAAATGTCGTCCAGATCACCATGGTGCTCTCCCCAGGCGTCCGCGATGACGTCCGGAACCATCTGCAGCATTCTTAACAAAGACAGACCAGATAGAGAAAACTAGATCAGTTTCACCCAGTTGAAGGTCTAGCAAGACTGGCGGACCCCCCCCCTACCATCACAGAGCGGAGACAAAAATGAAACAATACCCCCAACACAGTCCCCAAGTACCATGCCAATACACGTCATGCGTGAACTGCTGAGACCAAGAGACCTCCCACCAATTATGGCATGCTGCAGGGATTGCGCCCATTGCAAGAAGGAGTGACAAACAAACCAAACCCTCCGTATAACTGTGACCATCCTGCGGAAAAGGACCTAGGAGAAAAAACACATCAACAAAAGAAGGTGCACTACCGTCTGACAAATTTCTCACAGCATCTCGACCTCCATCTCCCAATTCTGCGTATCTGAGACCAATCCCCCCCCAAACGTGCAGCCTCCGAACCGCCCCAAGCCTAAAAGAAATGAGTGCTAAATGGTAAAGGAGTCAACCCCAAACCAAAAAGTACCTTCCTGAAAACGGTCAACAACTGGGCAACAAAAATTGGGCTGGCATCCTCACAGCAAAATGAACTCCCGGCCTAAAACAGAGGAATCCAGAACAACCTCCCATTCCTAAACCGGGCAACAAGAAACCAAACCACTCCTCCCCAGTAAAATCCGCGTATCCCACCCAACTGATCCATCTCAGACACTTAGCCAAAGGCGCAATCCATATCCCTCCACAAATACCTCCGTACTGGACATGCCCGACCTGGTACGCAAACCCAAGAGTTCGGAAGCCCCAAAACGCCCCAAAAATAACCACACAAAACAGAACCGAAACATAACGCACTCAAAATCATCAGAACAGCAAGAAGGCAACTAGGACAACATGTGCCGAAGGAAGGCAAAAGGACAGGCTGCCGCAGCCGCCCAGAACCAGCCTGTAGGCTACCCAAAACAGTCAAAAACCTGTTCAACCTAAAACACCCCCCACCGGATCCCTCCCCCACCTGAGCTGCCCATAAAAAGAAATCCCAGCCATGTAACCAGGATAGTGGCGTGCGAAAAACCGGTGTCCACCAAGTGTAATAATAGGTCCCCGGAATATGTCGCGCTTTGAAAACAATATGCAGCTGCAGGCACCACAACGGAAAGCACACAACAGCTGCAGCACACACAAATCCCTTGCTCTTCGCCCAGGAACCAAGTCCACAAATGCCAAATTAGCAACCTGGAAGAACCCAGTCCTGTACTGGAATTCCGCGCCGCAGATGTACAGGGCCACCAGCAAATGGAACAACTCTAAAAATGCAACACTGCGACCCTGACACTGCAGTGAACAGGCCAGCTTGCAGCGCACCAGCGCCCCACCCGGAAGATGCAAATGCCAACAAGGTCAAGTTCCAAGTCATTCCCAACAACCTGGGGACTCATGTTCGCGGAGTGCAAGTCATCCGACCCCGACCCTGCCGGGTCCCCTGTAACCAATCGTGAAACCCACCGCGAAGCCCCATAACAAGCGCACTGCTGCATCAAAGTCCAGAGAAATCCCGCAACCACAGTTCCAAGACCGTCACCTTGAAAGGAGTAGGAGCACTTTGGGACAAACCGAAAGAACTGGCCTCTGCCCCCTTGTCCCCCCCCCCTTGAAATCAAAAAAACTGCCCCAGGAAGCAGTATGTGAAAGGGTGCCTGCCCCCACATTGGGAACACATGTTTATACCTACCGTACTGTCAGGTGACACAGCAGCAACGGCATTATATCAAATCCAGGATTTTTGTTTTGCCTGACAAGTGAGAAACCAGTGGCATACCAATACCTGAATAAGGCCATGTCATACGGTGGAGCGTATCCTCTTCCTCCTGGGCCTTGTGTCGATCAGAGTCCCCTGTCCGCACATGTGAAATGGCGGCATCGTCCCCTCGAGACTTATCGTTCACACCAGCGTGCCGCACAGGCAGCGGTTCAATAGCAACTTGCTCCCCAACATGCTCATCCCCAATCCCAACAAGTACACGTAACTGGGAGACTCTCCCCTTTTCAACCAATTTCCGTCGAAACAACACAGGGTCCCCCCTGTAGCGGCTTAGCTGGACGAAGAGAAAACGATGAAACACGTGCTTTTGCGTGGTCCGCACTAGACTCCTGCGAAAAACGTGCCTTTGCGTGGTCCGCACGAGACTCCTGCAAAAACGTGCCTTTGCGTGGTCCGCACGAGACTCCTGCAAAAAACGTGCCTTTGCATGGTCCGCACAAGACTCCTGCAAAAGACTAAGTGAACCAGAATGCCCCAAAAAACTCCCCTCTGAGTCATGACTGTCACAAGTAGAACTTCCACATCTCGTAATGCACCCACCTCCAGATCATCATCATAAACCTCCAGAATCAGCTCATCTGCATGCCCAGCATAAACACCTGCCACTGGGCCAGTTGCCATCATTCACCATCGTGAAAGTGCCATGAAAAATTTTGTCATGGCTCACTGCGCCTCACCCCCAGAAGGGAAATCCGCTCCAGATCCCCCTCCTGCGCCCCCCCAGACTGAACCAAGGCCTGTATAGGGTAATTTGAAGTACATGGTCTCGTCCCCTTCGTCATGAACCATAGGTGTAGTAGCATCACCTGTCTGCCCATCCTGGATGGCGGTAGCGTCCCCTCCTGACTCAGCATGCCCATCAGCTTGCCGCACCGGCAGCGTCCCAAGAGCAACTTGCTCACCAACAGCCCCATCCCCAATCAATAGATCGAAAGCTCTGACGGGGAGACTCTCCCCATATTGCCACACCCACCACCAACCCCCCGTACCTGTAGGCAACTGCAGCAATGTCCGAAAAAATGCCATAAAATCGTCATGGCGCACTGCGCCTCACACCCCAGAAGAGGAATCCGCTCCAGATCCCTCTCCTGAGCCACCTCCCCAGGCCGAACCACCTCATGCGCAGTCCGCAATGTCTTCACAAAGAAAAATTACAACATCACTGCAGGTGGTAAAAAAGGCAGCCCCTACCACGACCCAGACAGACCGTGAAGCAGGGGCATTGGGGGGTGCGAAACAGCTAAGGAAAGCTGCTCACCACGACAGGGCTCGCTCCCCCCACCACTTTTATTTTATGTATTTACCTATGCATTTTTATATAGCGCGGACTCCACCCGAAGGCGTCGGAGCGCCCCACAAAAGGAACAGAAATGAAACACAATGAGAAACATTACAAAAGCATACGTTACGTTACCCAAGGCAACAGCGACACCCGTGATCAAACAAAATACATGAGGCAGCAAAAATTGTGAGCAACCAAAAATACAGGAGGCAGCAAAGGCAATAGTGACAACTGTGAGCAAACAGAACACATGAGGCAGTAAAAACCGTGAGCAGCCAAAAATACACGAGGCAGCAAAAAGTGCACAGGAGGAAAAAGTGACAAGTGCGCAGCCACAAGAGAAAACAAAGCATCATTTGAGGTACAACACTGCAAACGGTGCTAGACACTCAGGCACAAGAACAAGCGCCATGCAGGCAAAGGTGGCACCCGTGCCAGCATCAAAGGCAAAAACATGTGAGAGGTAGCAAACCGCGTGCCACAAGGGCAAAGCGGTGCGTGCAAGCCACACAAGGGCACCAAACACAAGCACATGGAAAAACGCCCCCACCCACCCAAAGAGCAGCCCGCCCAAAAGGACCGCCACCCGCAGCCGCCCCCCAGCGGGCCCCCCGCCCCAGAGAGGGGCAGAACAGACCCCTGGAGGAGCGCCCGGCGGCGCGGGGGCAGCACCAACCAACTTGCGCCCGACCCCCCCACTTACCGGCTCATGGGGCATGGCAGCAGCGCCGTCCGTCGAGTCGACGGTGTAGACAGGCAGGCAGAACCGCAGAGCCACGCCTCCAGCCGCCGTCCTGAAAGGACGCGCGCGTCCAACCAGTGCCACCAGAAGCTCCGGCCACAAGGGGGGAGGGGGGGATTATGCGAGCCCACCCCACCTCCGCAAAACAAACTCCGCTGTCCGCCGAAAAGCCCTCTCTAAACCCTGCCCTGGCCCTATATATAGACTCTCTCCCTAATTAACCTCACCTGTGGCCAATCCGTCCGCGCGAACCTTCCCAGGGAGAGACCGGCTCGCGCACGGCTCTCCCTGGGTCCCCCCTAGCCGCTGCCTTTTTTCCTTTTTGTTGCATGTGTGACTACCGGAGGTCCGATCCCTGCACTTTGTGGCTCCACCTTCATGTACTTCAGTGTGTGTGTGTGGGTGTGGGTGGGGGGGGGCTATCACTTGCACGGTCCGCTCTAGCGGCTGCTTGTGCCTCTTTTTTAGCCACTGCTTGCTTTTGGGGCATTTGGAATCTGCAAACAGTTGTAACTTGCCTCATACTGTTGATTTAGGTTTAAACGTATGTACGGTATACACCTGTCGCTCCTTGGCCTGCTCTAGTGGCAGTTCCCCTCCATGCCTGTCCCGATGCGCCCTGCTTTAGCGGGCGGGGATTTTTCAGCAGTGTTTCCTGTGGCGTGCGCAGTTACCTGGGGTTTTTTTTTGGGCTGCCGGACGCTTTTTCAGCATCAGCCCCTGTTTTCCTGGTCCTGTGTGAGGACGGGGCATCGGGACTTCATTACTCATTTGCCTGCCGACTTCTGTGTCCTTCCCTTTGCCTAGCGCTGTGCGCAAGGTTTGCTGCTGAGTTCTCCCACTCCTGGTTGGCGTTTTGATTGGCTGACCATTCCTCATGGGTTTGGTTCTTGTCTGACGACGTCCTTCCTTCTGTCGCTGGGGTTCTGCATGTTGAGGGGGCAGTGAGGCGTTCCTATGCTGCTTCCAGCTTTTCTCTCGGGGCGGCGGCCTGTTCCACTAGCATGGTCCGGGCCCTGGCTATTCTTTTGTGGGATGGTGTGGATGCCTCCTCTCTCTTTGCCCTCCTGGAGTTGAAGGTGCGCTGAGTGTTGTCAATCTGTGTGCCACTGCGGCTGCTTCTGATGCTTCAATTGCTGCGAGACGTCCTGTCTGGATGTGTCCTGATAGGCTGGGTCTTCTCTGTTGTCGGTCCTGCTTAATTTGCCTTTTGTGGGTTCCCAGGGACATGCTCGTGCTGTCGGCAGAGTGCAGCAAGCTTGTCGCTCCTGTCTGCCCTCTTTCTCAGGGGCGTTGGTTTGGCTTCTGCTGTGCCTTTGGGCATTCTGCTCGGGGTGCTTCCCAGCCCTTTCGTGGAAGGGGTCGTGGCCAGGGGGCCCCTTGGGGTGCCTAGACCCGTGCCCCTATCGGTGGCACTGCCCCCGCTCCTTCCTCTGCACATTCCTGCCCCAGTGGTTGGAGGTTCCGAATGCCTGGGGCGGGGTGGACTGTGTCCGGGGGTTCTCTGGTCGAGTTCTCCTCTCCTTCCCCCTCCGGTCTTCCGGGTGACCCCCCTGCCCAGTCATCCACTACGGCGGGTGGCTTTGCTGGTCGGTGTGCGTCTCCTGTTGGGGGAGGTGGCTATCGTAGTGGTTCCTCCTCTGGTGAGGGCGTGGGTTGTTATTCAATTCTCTTCCTGGTCTCCAGGTACGATGCTTCGGATCTGTGCCCTGTCTTGGTTCTGCTGAGGGTCTATCTCTTCGTCCCCCACCTTACATTCATGTTGGTGACTTTGTTGACCCTGGACCTGTTGGCTGCTTCTCTGCATGTCCCGATCCATCCTGCGTATCCACGGTTTCTCCGGTTTACGGTTGGTTCCCGGCACTTCCGGTTCTGGGTGCCTCCTTTCGGCCTTTCCTAAGAGCCACGGGTTTTCACGCAGCTCTTGGCCTCTCTGGTAGGTATTCTCCATTACGGAGGTCTGCGTCTGTCGGATGTGGACCAGGTGTGTGGCCTTCTGGGGTCCTATGGGTTCCTCGTCACTCGCCAGGAGTCTTCCCTTTCTGGGGATTGTGTTCCTCTCCCAGGAGCGCCGGTTGGCCTTGTTCCATCACCTTTCTTGAGTTCTGTCCCTGGTGTCCGCAGTCTCTGGTTGCGGAGTTGTGGGGGCGTTGGCTTCCCCTCTGCCTCTCCTCCCTTGGGCCCGGCTGCTTTTGTATCCCCTCCTGCTTCATGTCCTGTCGCACTGGGATCCTGCCTCTCTAGTCTACAATGCCCTGGTTCCCGTCACTCCGGGTATTCGGGATGCTCTCCAGTGGTGGCTGTACCCTCGGTCTCTTTCCCAGGAATTCATCCTTCTTCCTCCTCATAATGTGGTGGTGTTGTCCATAGCTGCCAGTGCCTTGGGTGCTGTCCTGGGTGCTTCCAAGGCTCGGGTCGGTGGTCCAGTTTTCGTGTCTCTCCAGTCCTCGAACTGGAAGGTGTTGCGGACAGTTTGGTTGGCTCTTCGTTGGTTTGTACCTCTCCTTCTGGGCCGTGCTGTCTTGGTTCGGACCGTCGACCTGGTTGTTCGGGCTTATGTCACTCGTCATGGGGGCATGTGCCGGTCTCTGTTTCTCCCTTCCAGGGTGGTCGGTCTTTGGGCCGGGTGGAATTTCTTGTCTCTGACAGCTGTTTCTCTTCTGGGGACGGAGACTGGGCCTGCGGGCTCTCTGTGCATAGTGTTCCCTTCCTCTGTGCCTATGTGTCTGTCCCCGGCTCTGTTCGGTCTGCTTGTCCTCCGGTTCCGCCTTTCCTGGCTTGATCTTTTTACCTCGGTGGACTCTGCCCTTCTGCCTTGGTTTTGTGGCCTCGTTCCCTCCCAGTGGCCTGGGAGATCAACCCTTTCTCCGTTTCCATACTTCAGCCTACAAAACGGGGCACCTCTACCCCAGCATGTCCCACTGAAAGAAACCTCTCCAGAGCGGGTAGCCTGACTCCAACACAGCGACCGCTTTTGATCAATTTTAGCCGACAACTCCAGCAATACAATGTGGTGCAACAGGAACCTCCGATCTTGTACATAGCCTTTGGATACCGGCCTCTCACTGCTGTTTAGGCCTTAGGGAGTACCCAAACCTGCCTGACTTCAGGATGACGCCAGGTGCTGATTTCCAAGTAAGTCATCCGCTTTAGGTCAGGAGGCGGTATTAGTAGTGATGGATGATGCCCATGCTGCACGGAGGGTATAAATACTACAAGTGGAGTGGTCATCGACCTGACCTCGTTAATTTCTCCCATCCCACCATCCCTATCCGGTTCACCCATTTTACATTTAATCTGTGAACTTGCCACTGAAGCACTTTGGCGGATGGAGCTACCTCAATTGATGCAGAGGAGATGGGCTATGGACCTCCCCCCTCAACCGTCACCTACCCCCCTGGATATTGGACAGTCAATTTCCTTCAGCCCCCTGCCGTATCTCACTCCTCGTTTCCCTTTTACCCTTACTCTCCTTACCCTCCCTCGCACCACTAATCGTGTCTTATATGCTAGTTAAATGTGTCGAACTACCAATGTAACCCGTACCTGATTCAACCTAGAGACCTAGCAATCTGACTGATGCCCGATGGAGCTACCCTGTGAGCTAAAGGGGAGACTGACTGTGGACTCCCTCCTTGACCGTCACCTACCCAGTCGACCATTGAGCAGATTTTCCCTTCGTCTCTTCATACCGTCTACCCCTCTTCCTCTCCCTTCTCAATCGCCCTTTGCCCCTATCCGCTCTATCTCTCTCCCCTTCTAGCTCTTCAATTTGTCGCATATATGTATCTATACCCTCTTACCCGTCTTAGATTCATTTACTACTTCTTCTATCCTCCTGAAATGTTCATCTAGTATTTGATGTAATCGTGTAACTGATGTAATTTTGCTATTGTATAGCACTCCCCCGTCCCCCCCCCGTCCGCTGTACAGGCCCCCCACCTCTTAACTGTCCCTTATCGGCCTCCATGAATGTGTCCCCTTTGCCAAAGCACTCCCTCTCCCCTTGTTGGGGAGGGTTCCAGCAGTATTGCCTCGGAGTCTCAGAGTCCCCTCTGAGAGAGTCCACTGTGTTAAGGGATTCTTCACTTAGCGGAGGTCTGGGATAGTTCCCTTTATCTCTGTATGGCACACCTTGCATTGATCTCACACATAATGGAAATAGCCCTTAATTGGCCTCCTTGAATGTGCCCCTTGCCAAAGCACTCCCTCTCCCCTTGTTGGGGAAGGATCCAGTATTTAGGCCTTGGAGTCTCAGTGACCCCTCTGAGAGAGTCCACTGCATAAAGGGAACCTCTCGCAACAGAGATGGGGAAATTATTCCACTTCACCTGGGATCACAACTTACTGGACTTTGGACACAGCTTTGACTCGTCTCCCGGTTTGTGTCTCTGTCACTCTCAACCTCCTCTTTCCATGCTGTGTCTCTCACCCTCCCCTCCTATTTCCCTCCTTCACTCTCTGTCTACCTCCCCTGCTCCTACCCCCCTCCCCTGAATCTCTCCCCTTGCCTGCTTTTTCCCTTACTTATATGTCATTATTGTCTTATCTCGCCCTTACATGTAACTATGTTGCCATGCTCTAACAACTGTGTAACGTTTATAACGATGTAACCTGCAACTATGGTTTGATACTCATGTAAAGCGCTCTGATACCTCCAGGTCTAGCCAGCGCTATATAAAACCTTTTAAAGAAAATAAATAAATACCTTGGTCCTCCGGAAGATTCGGTTGGACCGGGCGACGGTTCTTCTGGTTGTGCCGGGGTGGTCCCGTCAGCCTTGGTTTCCCCTGCTTCTGACCTTGTCTGTGTCCCCCCCGTTGGCAGTTCCCACTGTGTTCCTCCCCTCTGCGGGCTCCTGTTCTCAGGGTTTCCTCTCTGCGCCGCCTTCGGCTGGGGGTTTGGCACTTGATAGGTTGAGGTTGTTGATTCGGGTTGCTCGGATGGGGTTGCCCAGTTCATCCAGTTATCTCAGCACCCTTCCTTCTTGTAGGCCTTCGTCCATCATTGGAGGAATTTCTCCTCCTGGTGTCTTGGGAAGGGTTTCTCTTCTTCCTCCTGTGAGGCTGTGTGGGTGCTGGACTTCTTGAGAGATGAGTTCGTCCACGGACTCGCTGTCTCTTCACTCTGTGCACGGTGGACTGCCATTCCACGGTGGACACGCTTCCGCCCGACTCATCCTCGACATCCCCCGCCACAGCAACCTATCCGCCCACCTGAGAAACATGCACTGGCTCCCCGTCAGCAAGAGGATCACATTCAGGCTCCTCACCCACGCACACAAAAGGCTTCACGACAAAGGACCCGAATACCTCAACAACCGCCTCTCGTTCTACACTCCCATCCGCCAGCTCCGATCAGCCGGCCTCGCCGCCGTTCCACGGATCCGCAGAACCACCGCCGGAGGAAGATCGTTCTCCTACCTGGCCGCCAAGACATGGAACTCACTCCTCACACACCTATGAATGACCCAGGACCACCTCACCTTCAAGAAACACATCAAGACCTGGCTATTCGAGCAGTGACAGCACCCCTCCCTTTAGCGCCTTGAGACCCTCACGGGTGAGTTATGTTATGTTATGTTATGTTAATGGCATTTGTAATGCGCGCAGCTGCTCCAACGAAGGAGCGTCCCGGCGCCCGACAAGGTAGCGACACAACATAACTACAAACAGAATTTAATAAAAACATTAGAATTACAACAGACTATGGAAACAAAAAGGTCTTAACGGCCCTGCGAAAAGAAAGCAGGTCAACAAGGGTCCGAATTTCCAAAGTGAAGGCGTTCCACAGAGTGGCCGCCCGCACCTTGAAAGAGCGCCCCCCGGCTCGACTACGATTAAAGCGCGAGGCTACTGCCAATTCGTGGTCTGAGGAGCGAAGGGAACGGCCAGGAATGTAGGGGCGCAAAAGGTTCTGCAGTATTGGGGCAGAGGGGCCTTTTAAGATCTTAAAGGCCAAACAGAGCACTTTGAAATGAATGCGCTGCCTAACAGGCAGCCAGTGTAGAGCACGCAAGGTGCCAGAGACCGAGCAGAATCTGGGAAGGCCTACAATTGCTCTGGCAGCCGCATTTTGCACTCGCTGGAGACGCGTCAGCTCGGCCTGATTCAGCCCTATAAAAAGGGAGCTGGCATAATCTAGCCGAGCCAATATCGTTGCCTGGACCACAAGTTGGCGGGTTGCAGCGTCAAAATATTTGAGTGCAGGTCTTAGGTTGCGCAAAATGCCAAAGCAGGAGGCCGCAATCCTTTTGGAATGGCCAACAAAACTAAGTAGGGGGTCCAGCCACACCCCCAGATTTTTCTCCGACACCGGAGTGGGGGTGGGACCTAGCTCCGATGGCCACCAGGAATCGCCCCAGAGATCCGTCCGCTTGCCAAAGATCATCACCTCTGTTTTGTTGGCATTCAGTTGGAGACAGTTGGACGTCATCCAACTGGCCACCGCCCGGAGTCCGTCCCTGAATCTAGGGGCCTCCACTTCGGGGTCCCCGCTGATCGTAACCGCTAGCTGAGTATCATCTGCGTATGACACCATGGTCAAACCGCAGAGCTTCATGACCTCAGCCAGCGGCCTCACGTAAAGATTGAACAGCGTGGGACTCAGCGAGGAACCCTGTGGGACCCCAAGAGACAGAGGATGAAATTTGGACTGGTAGGGCGGGGCAGCCACACAGAAGGACCGATTCGCTAGAAACGAGCGGAACCACTGGAGTGCGACACCGGCCACACCAGCCTCCTTGAGGCGCTGCAGGAGGATCTCATGCGAGACAGTGTCAAAGGCGGCGCTCAGATCTAACAAAACAAGCGCCGCCGTTTGACCTGCGTCCAGCACTGCCCTCAAATGCTCGACCATAAATAGGAGAGCTGTCTCCGTACTGTGACCAGCTCGAAACCCGTTCTGCGTATCGTCCAGAACGTTGGTGCGCGACAGACGGTCGGCGAGGGCGGTGTTAACATGCACCTCCGCGAGTTTGGCTAGCCACGGGAGAAGCGAGATGGGTCGATAGCTCTCCGATTTAGTAAGGTCAAGAGATGGCTTTTTCAAGATGGGCATTACAACTGCCTGCTTCCACCTCGAAGGCACCTGGCCAGATGTAAGCGACAGGTTGATCGGGTCACAAACTGGATAAGAGAGTGTTGCATCTCTAAACAGAGCAGGCTTGAGCGGATCTGCCGGAGACCCAGATTTAACTTGAAGAGCTAAGCTCTTAAACGTCTCCGGAGTAAGACAGGGAAAAGAGTCTAATACCAACTGTCCAGGCGCAATAGGCAGCCCGGCACCGGCCTGCGCAGCAGTAGGGAAGGCTCTGTAGATGTTTTGAACCTTCTCCAGAAAAAAGGCCACCAGCCTGTCACAATGAGCATTAGAGCTAATGGTGTCAGCCGCGGGCTTCTTTGCTACGAGGTCCTTAAGAGCCTTAAAGATGGTCTTAACCGGGTTTAAGCTGTTACGAAATTCCAGTGCATAAAATGCAGCCCGGGCTTTGCAGACCGCTCGATGATAAGCCTTAATAGTCGCCATATAAAAGATTTTTTTGCTTTGATCATACGCTCTCGCCAGTCTCTCTCTGCGCGCCTGCAGGTGCTTTTCAGTGCGCGCAGAGTGCCGTCATACCAGGGGCTAGGATCACGAAGTCCGCATTTACTCTGTATCATCGGGATAAGGGAGTCAAGGGCTCCAGTTACCCATTCGCAGAAATGGTCATAACCGGATTCCACACCCTCCACTAAGCCCAACGGATGTTCCGAAAGAATGCGGTAAAAGTCTTCCAACTTTAATTTGCTCCAACGCCACCTGGGCACAGCTCGCAACAAGGGCTTAATGGGAGCCTCTGACAGTGGGCAGTGTATCGTCACCAACGAGTGGTCAGTCCAAGGCAAGGGAAGGGAGGGGGCCACCTTTACCCCCACTAGATTAGAAAAGAAGGGGTCCAGAGTATGTCCCCCGACATGGGTAGAATCTGGGACCAATTGGACCAGCTGCAGGGCCTCAAGGTCGGCCCCCAGCCTACTCACTGAGGGAAGGGTCATGATGTCAAAGTGAAGATTCAAGTCTCCAATGATTGAAAAGTTAGCGCACCCTACTGCCAGTGAACTAACCGCCTCAGGGAGGGCCTCTCGGAAAGCCACATCGCTGCCCGGCGGACGATAAATAAGCAGCCCTGAAAAAGTGAAGTGAGATGTAACCGACACCTTAAACAGGGCGCTTTCACAGCCCGCGATGTTCTGAACTTTCCAGGTGCAAGGGTAGCAAGATTTTACAGCAAGTGCTACTCCTCCGCCCCTGGAAAAACGATTCAACGAGTAGGTAGAGTACTCAGAAGAAAACGCCAGATTCAGAGCAGTTGTGTCAGAGTCCTGAAGCCAGGTCTCTGTCAGACAGAATACGTCAGGAGGTCCATTAGCCATAAGGTCCGCTATGTCCTGATGATGTTTTACTAGCGATCTTACATTCAAATTCCAGATGGTAATATGGTCCAGAGGGCTGCTGCTGAAAATAGCTGACTTTGCTCCAACAGCCCCCAATAATGAGGGAGCTTCAAGCAGCCATCCGCAGCATGCACAGTTATGAGGACCACATAAGGGGTCCACATGAGCTCTGTGGCACGACGGCAAACGATGGCTGACAGAAATGAGAGCATCCCTGGTATAGGAGAGCATTGTGCATAGATGGCAAGCAGGCGGAGTCCCCGTCGAACCCGCGCGACCAAGCGCGGACGGGCGCGGACGGGCGCGGACGGGCGCGGACGGGCGCGGACGGGCACGACTCTGGCACGACTCTGGCACGACTCTGGCACGACTCTGGCACGACTCTGGCACGACTCTGGCACGACTCTGGCACGACTCTGGCACGACTCTGGCACGACTCTGGCACGACTCTGGCACGACTCTGGCACGACTCTGGCACGACTCAGGCTAAGCGAGGGCGCCACCGCTGCGCGTTACCGCTGCGCTGGGCGGGGAGCTTTAAGTACCTGTCCCTCAGTAGCTCCTGCGCACTAGAGCGCTCGCCGGAAATAGTCCCTGACCACTCCACCACCACACCACTCCAAGATGGCGGCAAATACAAAAACGGACCCCACCCCAGAACCGGACCCGCACAAGCGGCGGTGATATTACTATAATAGTGCAGGTAAGGGGGCACTAAAAACAGGGGATAATAACCCAAATAAACGAAATAGTAAACAGGAATTTTAAAAGTTTTCCAATAATCAGCAGTAAAAGGCGCCAAGCGCACAGCAGCGTAGCGTAGCGCTACCTTGTCAGGGCGAGCTCCAGGGCGACTCGCCTTAAGTACCTGTCCCTCAGTAGCTCCTGCGCACTAGAGCGCTCGCCGGAAATAGTCCCTGACCACTCCACCACCACACCACTCCAAGATGGCGGCAAATACAAAAACGGACCCCACCCCAGAACCGGACCCGCACAAGCGGCGGTGATATTACTATAATAGTGCAGGTAAGGGGGCACTAAAAACAGGGGATAATAACCCAAATAAACTAAATAGTAAACAGGAATTTTAAAAGTTTTCCAATAATCAGCAGTAAAAGGCGCCAAGCGCACAGCAGCGTAGCGTAGCGCTACCTTGTCAGCGCGCTCTATAAATGTTTTGATTGATTGATTCTTGCGTTTCGGGGTTTCTCTGTGTCTTCTGTCTCCCCTTAGGTGGCTCGCCTTTTGAGGAGTTTCTTGTTGCAGCGACCTGTCTCTCACTCTCCTGTACCAGCCTGGAACCTTCCCCTGGTTCTCCAGACCTTGTCGGGCCCCCTTTCGACCCTTTAGTTTCGGTGGACCTTACGTTTCTTTCTGCTGAGGTTCTTGTCCTGGTGGCCATTACTTCTGGGTGGAGGGTTGGTGTGCTTGTGCTTTGGTGGCTTCGCCCACCTTTTTTGCGTTTCTGCACTGGCGGGGTCATTCTCCGTCCCAGACACTTTTTTCTGCCTACGGTCTCTCTGGGAGGGGTCTGCGCCCTTCCTTGTGTCCACCTTGACTCATTGGGTTGAGGGTGCTTTTGTTTCGGCCTCCATGTCCGCACACTGTCCTCCCCCCTTCTTCATTTCGGGGTTGGTCTACCAGGGGTGTCTCCTCCTCCTGGGCCCTTTTCTTAAGGGCCTCCTTGGGGGACGTTTGTATTGCTGCCGCAGGAGCTTCTTCCCGTCTTTTTGTTTCCCATTCTCGCATTCAGTTGCGGTTGGCGGCCTCGGCAGCCTTTGGCACTCATGTTTTGTCTGCTGTACATGGTTTATATTTTGTACTGCTTTATGTTGTTTAAAAGGACCTACCATTTGCATTTCTGGTCTGTTTTCTTACAATCACTGTGCTTGGGTATGGGCTCATTGTTGGGACGGGAAGACAGGACAAGGAGGTAGTGCCCGGTTACTAACCGGTAATATTCTTTACTCCGAGTCAGGATCTTCCCGTCCCATTCCTGAGCCCTTCCCTCCCTCCCTCCCTGAGTATTGTGTTTGGTGATTGTTTCCAGGATCTTCTGGGACGCACTTCCCCCATTTATCCTCGCCTAATGGTGGCGCCATGTTGGGGGAAGTGCGAAAAGCTTTGCTAGGTAGTAGGTTTCTGTGGAGCAGACTAGCTGCTCACTGTTAAGAAATGGGATGGGAAGACCAGGACTCGGAGTAATGAATATTACCGGTGAGTAACCGGGCATTATACTGTTCCCTAGTTCTGTGGTAAGTGTTGGCAAAGTCTAAGGCGTGATCTCCCTCCTCACCCTATCAGGTTGAGATTTTTTTAGGAGGGGGAGAAAAAGTAGCTGTGGTCCGCTAGAGCGAGTGAGGAAGGCGTGTAACATCATAGAAAGGATAATTCTAGTTATGTGTGTGATTATTTATTTATAGATGGGCATGCACCTCCTGCTGCACAGCCAGTGATTACCCCAATCGACACTAATTTCCTATACACGGTAATTTTTCTCGGGAATGTATGCTATGGCCGTTACAACATGACTAGCCCCCATTCCCATGCTTAAGTTTTTATGGTGTCTAAGTATTGTGGTTTTGTAACTGCTTAAATAGGGAGCCCATTGTTATATTCTGTAATATTTAGTTGATATGTAACTTGTATTCCTGTCCCTTTAACTGCATGTGCCATGTTATGTTTCTTTACACATTCTATATTCTGTACAGAGCTTTGCTCATACAGCATTCTGTACTGTATGTCAGTTACAATCTGGATACTGCTGTACAAGGATTTGATGCTGTGCTGATCAATAAACCTTCATGGAAAATCTACCTTTTATTGGATTATTACAAATGTGGCGATGAGGACAACCTTACTCCTGCCATCTTCTGTATATTTTTCTGACTCTTTTAATCCTTTAAGAAACATCTTACTTCAATTCACTTGTTGGAATACTGTCTCCACGAGGACTTCGTATTTATTTGGAAATTAAGGATATTTTTTACTCCCTTCTATGGACTTCATCATTTTCACTGTCTTCAAAGGAAGTTTAAAGGAGCCTCCTCATCCCTTATACTGCGAGGAAGATTAACTGTGTGAAGATTTCCTTTTGTTCCCAGAATTTTGGCTTACTTTGGACCTTGCTCAAGCATTTGCATCTTTTAAAAATACCGGAGTTACCTGCATTCCGACACAGACCATTTTTTTCATTCTACCCTCCTCAAGATCGTCACAGGAGCTCTCTGTGTCTTAGCAACGCCCTGCTCGCTGCGTCTTGACCACGCCGACAAAGCCTTCGCATCACGCCTTGGTTGTCTGGACGTCACAGCGCATTGCGTACCTGACATTGGAACACAACGTAGTAATGTCATTGCGCACTCTGAAGACGAACGCTTCTTCTTTCTGCAGCGTGTGAAGTCATCACGTGACGCGCGTCACGCAACGTGTTACGTGCCTCCATTTTGTTTGCTTGGTGTATAAGCGTTACCAGGCAACCATCACACAGCGTTTCTCTTCGGATCACACGAACATCTTCAACATCGTTCAGCGCTTCCACATATAAATTTTAATTACAAATATAGCGTTTACAGTGTTATTGCCGACCTTATTACTGTTATAATTTTTTACATTAATTTTAATGCAGTTCTCTGGATCTATGAAAACTTAGCAGCCAAAGTTAGGAAAACATGGGTGATTTTATTATTTCATTCCTACGTTTATAAGTACATTGATATTTTACAAGTTATTTATATATTGCTTATTTTATTCTGTATCAACTATTTACTTACTGGACTTTATTCAATTCTTTATTTGAGTTCATCTTTTCGTTGGTAATTACCATTAGTCTATTGCTCTGTGTTATGTTATAACTCATTTTAAGTATATTTGTATTATTTATTCACTGTAACAATGCAATTCGATCCTCCTTCTAAGGTCTTACAGATCAAGGGTGATCCTCCTATGCCTTGGTCAAGGTGGAAGGAGGAATTTTTCAATTATATGAAGGCTATAGACGGAGAACGCATGGGAGCGGAAAGAAAAAAAAGTATTTTATTGCATTGTCTAGGGTCTGAGGGACAAGACATTTTTAGAACTTTACCCCAATTATCAGTCCCTTCTGGTAGTGGGGATACCATGAATGTGTATAATGAGGCTCTTGGTAGATTAGAGAAGAGATTCAAACCTACCGCCAATATTGCTTTAAACCGTTTCAAATTCTACACTAGAGCACAAAAGCAGGAGGAATCTTTTGATGATTTTCTCACAGCTTTAAGAGCTTTGACCTTACATTGCAATTTTGGTGCTATGTCCGATGAAATGATCCGTGATCAGATTATTGTTCATGTTAAGAACAAAAAGGTTCAGGACAAATTATGGTGTATAGGTGATCCAAATTTGGAAGAAACTATTGCCATCGCAAAGTCCACTGAATTATCTGAAAAATGGATGGATATAGTAGATAAACAAAGCTCTAACTCTAGTAAAAGCAATACAGAAGAAGTATGTTTTGTTAACCCCAAAGTGGATGACAAAAATGTTGTTCCTACACAAGTGAGAGCAAAGAATAATTTTAGTGTCAATAACAGAAGGACTGATTTTTCTTATAGTTCGATGTCATGTTATAGGTGTGGAAGCAAATCACACATTGCTTCTTTCCAGGGGTGTCCTGCTATGAACAAAACATGTAATATTTGTGGGAAAATTGGACACTTTAGTAGGTCTGTAGAGAAAAACGTTTTAATACCCAGTTGCGAGCAGGACAATCACGTACACCCTCTAACAATATCAATCCTACAAAAGTATCTTCCATTAGTATGGTTGATGAAGTAAAGCAGGATGTTGACCGTGGTTATGTTGTTTCTATTATTCAAAGTGGGTGTGTAGTGTTAACCAGTAAAAAAATCTAAATGTGTTTTTTATATTTTTTCTATTGCTATTGAACTTATGGTGGATTCTGGGTCCCCGTGGACTATAATTACTAAGGAATATTTTGATCAAAAATTACAAAATGTGTGTGATATTTCTAACTTACAACCGTCAGATATTTTAGCAGAAGGTTTCAATGGGAATAAGATTGATATTGAAGGATTTTTGAATGTTCCGTTAAATTTTAGGGGAAGGTTAGCTCATATCAAATTGTACATTACTGTGAAAGGAGTCAATGTCCTTGGGTGGCATGACCAATGGGAACTTGGCATAAAATTAAATCCACGTGCCAGAGATCCTATCTCTTTATGTAGTGAGCAAGAAATGATAAATGCCATTTGTTCTAGTGGTGGAGATAAAAATGATATCTCAACTTGGAGCAACAAGTTTGACAAAGTTTTCTGTGATCATTTAGGGAAATTGAAAGCTTTGCTCATAAAATTATGTTAAAAGAAGGTGCCCTTCCGGTCAAACAAAAGCTAAGAGGCGTTCCTCTAAATGTTAGAGATGAATTAAAAGAAATGCTAAATGAGTTACTTAAAGATAACATTATAGAGCCTATTGAGTCATCAGAATGGGTTTCGCCCATAGTTTTGGTGCGAAAGCCTGACCAAAAACTGAGAGTTTGCATTGATTTGAGGGCTCTTAATTCCAACATTGTTATCGATTGTCATCCCCTTCCCAATATTAACGAGCTGGTTTCCCTTTTTAATGGTGCGCAGATCTTTTCCACATTGGATCTTAGGTCTGCGTATCATCAAATAGAACTTACTGAAGAATCTAAAAAGTATACAGCCTTCATCACTCCTATGGGACTGTTCCAATACAGAAGGATACCTTTTGGCTTGGCATCTGCTGCCTCTGTGTTTCAACGGGTTATGTTCCAAATTTTTAGGAACCTTGATATGTTTGTAAAGTGCTTTCAAGATGATATCTTGATATTTTCAAAAGATGAAGTGGAACACGCTTCACACTTAGATGAGGTGTGTAGTAGATTAGAAAGTTATGGTCTTACTCTCAAAACACACAAATGCAAACTTTTTAGGAAATCAGTTGAGTATTTGGGCCATACATTATCGGGAGATGGTTTGGTTCCCAAAAAATCAAATGTGGAAGCCATACTCAGCGCCCCAGCCCCAAGCAATAAAGAACAACTGCTTTCTTTTGCGGGCATGTGCGAGTATTACAGCAAGTTTGTTGTTAATTTTGCTACCAAAATGGAGCCGTTGAGAAAGTTATTAAGACAAAGTAGCACGTTTGTTTGGGAGGCTGAACAAGAAAAGGCGTTCTCTGACATTAAAAATGATATTGTCAATTCTCCAACTTTGAAACCTTTTAGGATGGGAAAAAAATGTATCATTACCACTGACGCAAGTTTGTATGGTTTGGGTTGTGTTCTTTCTCAAACAGATGGTGTCATTGAATGGAATGTGGCTTTTTCCTCTAGGACGTTGAGTGAGACGGAGCGCAGGTATGCGGTTATTGAACGTGAGCTGCTTTCTTGTGTGTGGGCCATTGAACATTACAGAATTTATATTTGGGGCAGCAAGTTTATTTTGAGAACCGACCATAAGCCGCTTGTACATATTTTATCGGTTGGAGGAGGTTGGAACTCCACAGCAAGAATTGCACGTTTAGCATCGAGGTTACAAGAATACAATTTTACAGTAGAATACATTCCTGGAATTTTTTTTTTTACTGCTGACTGTCTGTCACGCCTTCCGTGTGAAAGTAAAGGAGATAATGTTAACTGTCTTAGGGAGATTGACTTTGTTTTAAATCTTTCCGATGTGGTTTCTCCTCAATATCAGGATATTACTGAACAGTTTTGGATGAAATGTCAAGAGGAGGATGAGCAATTAGCAATGTTAAGGACATATCTTTTAGAAGGTTGGCCTAATAAAACTAATGTCAGGGATGATTTACTTCCTTTTTACAATGTGGCAGATGAGTTGTGTTGTGAAAGTGATTTAATTTTCAAATCTGGTAAATGTATTCCGCCAGTTGGTGTACAAGATCTGATACTTAAACTAGCACACAAGACTCATCCTGGCATTTCAGCCATGAAGCGGTTGATAAGGTTAAACTTTTGGTGGCCAGGGATGGATAGATTTGTTGACCGTACGGTTAGAGAGTGTAGCGAGTGTTGTAGTAGTGATAAGATGTTGAAAGTGAATGTTCCACCTCTTAAGACGGTGGAATGGCCAGAGTTTCCTTGGAACAAAATAGCTTTTGATATTTCAGGCCCTTTCCATATTTTACCAGAGGCTTCACGTTTTGCTTTAGTTATGATAGATTATCATTCTAAATGGCCAGAAGTAAAATTTGTATCTAAAGTAACTTCTGAGATTGTTATTTCCTTTTTCAAAGAAGTGTTTGCAAGAGAAGGATGCCCTTCTGTGTTAGTGTCGGACAATGGAGTACAGTTAGTCTCATCTGAGATGAAATCATTTTTACAGGCCTGCAATATTAATCATATTCGGACATCTCTTTATGAACCACATGAGAATGGACAGGTTGAGCGCTTTAACCGAGTTCTTAAAGGTTTTGTTTCTGAAGCTGTCAAGGAGGGTAGTAGTTGGTTAAATGCACTTAGGGGAAAACTTTGGACATATCGCATTACTCCTCCTACCACCACAGAGGTTAGTCCTTTTAAGTTACTTAAAGGTAGGGATCCCGCCTCAAGTATTTGTCCTTGGTGGTTTAAGGAGAAGTGTAAGAATTTGTAAGAGAATGAGGTTGACATTAAAAAGGTTGCGGACAAAGTTATTTGTAAACAAAGTAAGTCAGCAGAGTTGTATAATAAGAATTGGAAAACCAAAAAGCATACTTTGGTTGTTGGTGATTGGGGAAGGATTTTGAAACCTTATATAGTTAGCAAGGGAATGAGTAAGTTTGGTAGACCCATTCAAATTAAAAGAGTCTTCAGTAACTCTGTCATCACCCAAGATGGCAAAGTCTGGAATGTTAGCAAGGTTGCTAAGTGTCCCACACAAGATGATGTACAGTTTCAATCTCAAGGTATGCTTGGTCCATGTGACAGTTCATATGGTAGAACTGGTCCTAGTTCTTTTTCTGACTCAGTAGCATAGAGAGTCAAAGATGACATGCGTGTCAGAAGAAGACCTACTGCTCTACAAGATTTTGAATGATAAATTATTGTTTATTTATTTAATGAGGGAGATGTGTTATATTCTGTAATATTTAGTTGATATGTTTTATTTTTATTTATTTTTATTTAAAGAGTTTTATATAGCGCTGGCTAGACCCGAAGGTATCAGAGCGCTTTACATGAATCAACTATGTAACAGAAAAAGTTCAACAATTACACAATAAATCCTAAAAAAAAGATCATAAAATAGACAATACAATTAGGAGAGGAGAGAAAGGAGAGAGAAAAGTAGTGGAGGGGGAAGGTGAGGTGAGAAAGGGAGAATAAGGGAAGAGACAGTACGGAGAGAGGACGAGAAGTCTGTCAAAAGACAGAATGGGTAGGTGAAGACCAAGGAGGGAAACCGTAACTTGTATTCCTGTCCCTTTAACTGCATGTGCCATGTTATGTTTCTTTACACATTCTATATTCTGTACAGAGCTTTGCTCATACAGCATTCTGTACTGTATGTCAGTTACAATCTGGAAACTGCTGTACAAGGATTTGATGCTGTGCTGATCAATAAATCTTCATGGAAAATCTACCTTTTATTGGATTATTACACCCATACTATTACGTATTACTTGATCTGCGTTGGGGGCCCGGGTCCTGTGGTATGACAGATTTAGATCAGTAAGTTGTTTTTTTTTCTGTTAGGAATGTGGGTGTGGAACGAGAGAAGTCATCTTTTCTATCATTGGAGCTGAACGTGCTTAAACCGCCTTACTGTGAACTTAAAGATAGTCACTGTGGGTGGTTATTCATTTATTTTTTTAATTGAACCCATGCAAACGCGCTCAGTAAGAAGTATGGGCTCATAGGCCCCATACGTCCGAAAGTGCTGTACTAGAGAGAAAAAAAATACAGAAAATTGGATCTTCAGCCTATGCTAATACGTTTTTGAAACCATATATCCTATATTGGAATGCATTATTGCTTTGTTGTGTTTTTATAAGTCCAGGAGTGCATTATTGCCTTGTTGTGTTTTCTAAGTCCGGGAGTTAATATAAATATTTTTGGCCATGGTTAAAAGCTTAGCAGCTTTTCTAACAAAGTTTTGCAGAAAGATCTATGAAAAGACTAACAATCGCAAGTCAAAAGGTTTACAGGTAGCAGCACATCTTAAGACTTTGCCATTGCTTGTTTTTAAAGAGTGTGTATGGCCAATACGTTGGTGTAGTTTGCTAGCTATTCTGGCTAAAGACGCACATTATTCTAGCACAGAGTTGTTTTTGCCAACTCAATATGCACTTCTAGAGAATCACAATAGATTTAATTGTTACAGCAGAAGTTTTGTCCGAGTGTCTATGTGGGTAAAGCATCCTTAAGCTCCATGCTAGCACGTTTAAATTCAAAGTAGCCTGTTCTACTGACACTAAGGTTGATTTCAGTCCATCTGAAAAGGCAGATTGTGCTGGGGTCATGTAAGAACATCCTCAGTGTTACTGGTCGGCTTCCTGGAGCAAAGTAAATGGTATTCCCCTGTGATGCACCCCGACCTCTTCCTGGTCTTGACAAACTGCTTGTTTTGTAAGTGTGAGAGGCTTGCACATTAAAGTACTTCACCCACTTACCCGTGTTATACCTGAACAGATAATGGTTGTGATACGTGTGTGTAGTGCGCTCTTGTCAATAATGAAGTGAAATGTATATTAGAACATTGGAACGTTGGAAGCTCCATTCAAAACAATGGAGTGCTCCGGGCTTATAATGGCTGGTATAAGCCCGGAGCCCCAACATTCCAATGTTTCTTTGTTCACAGCTCTGGCTGTGAACAAAGGCTTCAGGGAGCCTGAGGGGATTTCAATCCCCTCGCTCTCCCTGAAGGCTTTGTTTTATTTGTTGTAACATTCTCCCCTCTAGTGGCAGAATGTTCTAATAGCCTTATAGCCCTTCGTAGCAGGGCTATACCGGCTTTTAAAGTCCTGCTGCCTTGTTAAAGTTCCACGCCTTCGTCTTGAGCCTTTAACGCTGCAGTGGGCCTTTAATAGCCGATATAGCCCGCTACGGCGGGCTATAAGGATATTTTCTAATCATTCTCCGTTGTCTAGTTGTCAGAGGTTATTTGATCTAATAGGTCATTCGAGGGAATTCCAGAAAGGTAGCAGTTCCAGTGTCTTACAGATGATCCACATTTAGCTTACCATTTTAGCTCCACAATAACCACTGCACTGTTAATTACCTGATAATGTCATTTATTTGTCCTTTTTCTCACCCTTGTTTTGAAGAAAGCACAGTCGATGATGATACGTTATCGCTGTCTGAGTCAAAGACATAATGTGGAAAAGAAATTTACAGAGGCTTGCTTTGTGAAACCTAATCTGCGTGGCTTCGCCGCTAAACTGGTTTGTTTGCCACTAAATGCGTTTTTTCTTCATTTTCAGGATCCATCCTAGGCTACTTAACGCTGATGTTGGTGTTTGTCTGACCGAGATTTCATGCAAGAGGATTGGAGGCATTTTTCAGCAGGTAGTTTTTGACGCATCTTCGCTGACCTGTAAGGACCCTTGTTAAATATTGGATTCCGTTTTTCAAGTGAGGCCCCAACTGTACTTTAAATTAGTGTCACTCCTGGTGCCTGGGTATAGTTGAGCAGTAATGATTTGTTATCCCTGTCTGAAATTCAGTAATGAACAGGACAACCTTTTTCTCAGTCTACATTTCTGTCAATTATTTATATTAAGGTTGTTGTATGTCATTTAACTGACAAAAATATCAAGATGTTAAGTTCTCGTAATTTCCTATGCAGAAATTACAGCGGCGTCAAAGACAAACAGATGAAACGTTGATCGAGCACTTTATGCTATTGTGTTAACATAAAATGCATGTTGGTTTTTTTGAAAGAAGCACTTCACTGCAGAGGAGACCACCATGCTTGTGGAGTATATAGTGAGGCACCACAAACGCCTATAGGGACTCCCACCCTACTGCACCAGTGGCACACAGAAGGTAGACCTATGGCAGCAATAAGCCACTGCTGTCACGGCATTGGGGGAGGAGAGGCGCACAGTCCAGAACATCAAGAAGAAGTGGCAGGATGAAAGGCAGAGGGTGAAGAAGTACTCTAGAATTGAATTAAACAGGATCCTCCCTGCTGCATACCCTGGACCCCGCATCCGTCTCACCCCACTGGAGGAGGATATCCTTACCACAATACACCCCCACTTGGTCCATTGGCTGCCTGTCAGTGACGTCCGCTATGTAGTACCAGGTAAATGGGACAAAAGGAAAAAGTGCTTGAAAATATTGTCTGTGTTGCACTGTCTTTGTGAGTAAGGAACTTGTCCAAAGTGTATATACTTGAACAGTGGGAGTGAAGGGGGAAATGTTGAAGTGTAACATGCAGCCAGTAAAAACTCACTGTGGTTTGGGGGCATTGGTTAAATAGTTCTCAATTTGCTCTTGTCCTTTTCTACCTGTGCAGTCATTAATGATTTGAAAATGCGTGGTGTCTTGACATACCTGACCCCCCCCCCCCATCCGGTTAATTCTCTGTGCTAGAGTGGGGTGGTGCATGTGCTTGCCCCAGACACTGCGTTCTTTATTAGCAGAAATAATGAATGCAAGGGGTTGCCATACCACAAAGAAGTTGATTACTAAGCACACAGATTATTGCATGCATAGATTGTAAACTGAGTATCTGTTTCAGCAAGTTTCTTTCCCTTTCTTTTGCAGTGCCAGTTCTCGTGCTCAGGGCATTGTCATCTCCTCATGGTGGCATTGGTTCTGCAGATCCCAGTTCCTGATCTTGGATTTGTGATTGGATTTGGGAAGCAAGTGTTGCCTTTGTAATGTCTTTCAAGTGGCAAGGTGTTACAGTGCTGCTCATATAATTCACAAGTGACTTGCGGTCTCTTTTGTGAAATGTGTATGCAGATTTTAAATTGACAACTCACCTGCATAAATAAAAATTACATGCCAGGAAAACTTTAGTGGTAGTTTGAAATCATAAGATTAGTTATTCATTTGAAAATCATGTTCTGTTTAAATTTGTTTTCAGTCGCAGTGTGATGGATGGCATGCTTGACAAATCTCAACCACTGCTAATTCTGGGCAGCATGCCATCTTGTCTGTGCAAGTTTGGGACTGGGAGATGTTATGATGTAAACTTGCAGGTGTTTTTTATTGTTTGGGCATTGTGAGTTCCATGAGTCAGTTGGCTCCTGGCTTGATTAGGATCAACCCGAGGGTGTGTGCTCAATAAAAATACATAGTTTAACTACATCTTGGGCATTAATCGTTTACTACGCTGTCACAACAGAGGGCACGTGCCAGTTGCTGATCGAGTACTATGGCAAAGCAAACTCTGGACTCATTTTGTGGGCAAATATTGTCTTAACTGCAGCTCCAACTTGGGCAGCCTATATAGATGGCACAGAAGGTGATGGGTGGAATTCTTAATCTGCTTTGTAGAAAGTCTTGCACGTAAATGAAATCTGACATAGGCTAAATTTGAAATCTAGTTGCCAGAACTCCTTTCAAAGGGCCACATGACAAGCAGGAGTTGCTGGGTCCATCTGTAGTGGTGAGGGCCTTTCACTCCAGATGCCATGGGCGGGCCTATCAGCGGCTCTGAGCAACTGTTCTAAGTACCCTTTCAGCGGATGACTCTCAGTGGTAATGCAGATCGAGCAGTCCATGCTTCTCAGGAAGCAGTTAGGTGTAAGGTGAGCACAGACTTGCAACACAATACACCAAGTAATCCTGATAAAAATTTGTCTGGTCAATACTTGCTTTTATGTAAAGAAGAGTATTTAGCTCCTAACACAAAGTACTTTACATCACACTGCAAGTAAGTCTTATAGCAGGCTCCCTAGCTTTACTGGGTGAGCCCCTGTCCCACTTCTGTCTGTCGATGATTCCCCTTCGCAGGAGGTGACATCAAGCTAGGCTCTCACTAGTAAGTTCACGTCTTAAAAGTTCTATGAGGGCTTTTAGCAAAAATTCACGCGTGATCCACCCCTGGGCATATGAGGTCAAGTTCTACCACCGACTGGTGCCCTAGTATTACTATTACCTGCTCTAGCTGGGTTGTCAGTAAGATTCCCTGTGTGTAGGTTTCCTGCCTGATGAGCAGAACTATGGAATCTTGTGTGAGAGGTGCCAACAGTACTCCTGATCAGACGGTGAACTGTCCTAAGGGCACTTGCCCTCTTCCTGGATGCCATTAGACCAAACAGAGGAGAAAGTTTTGTACAGCTTGCATCCTGAAATCCATGTATTTCGAGTTCCTCATATGTAATAATGAAAAAAAGAGGGACATTTTATTGCCCAGGATCACACAGTTTGATCAAGTGGGATAACCAGGATTTATCCCAGGTCTTGTGGTTCCTAATTGTGAAATTCAATTCAGCCACTAGTCTTACATGCTTCGCTTCCCCTACACCCACTTTATGCCCCACGGTTCCCTCCCAACCAACAGTGCAGCCCTTGGTCAAACCAAAGACCAAACTTTCCAGCCCCGGGGAAAATGTTCGTGAGTACCTATGGACTAGAGGTTCTTATCTGGTTGTCAGTCTCATGTGCATTAAAAGGTTCCCAAATGACACTGGCTCTATTTTTTAGTTCGAAACTTACCAGACAATTCAGCGTTCTGGTTTGTGTACAGCATCTTGGGGACATTCAGAAAGCTTCCCTGGGAATGTATTCACCCATTGCTTACCATTTGCTTTGTGGTTCGTAGCTCATATTTGCTGACTTTGCTGGCTTTGTTTTGGGCTGTTCAGCTTGAGTCCGCCCCTTCCCTTGCCCAAACCCTATTTACTGTATTATCCCCCAGTACTGAATTTCTGTAAACATGCCTTTAAATCTAGTTGTTGGTTTGTCCCGATTGCTGTCCATTCAAAGACTGTCTTCACCACGTGATTTCACTGCACTCTATGCTAATGGACTCTACGCCACTTGATTCAAAACCAGTGCACTGCACGTCGGTCTACTCTGCACCACTGTACTTAACACCACTTCACTCTAGTTTGATGCTTCATGATACCACACTCTTATGCTCTACTCCATAAAACTCTACTCTGCCACTATGACACTACTCCACTCTATGATGCTGTGCGGAACTTCTCTGCCACTTTTCTCCACTCTGTTCTACGACACTGCTCCATGCCACTCCACTCTGACACTAGCTCTCTACTCCACTCTGCCATTTCACTCTTCTACACTACTCCACTCTGTGCCACTCCCCAACAATCTACTCCTCTCTAAGCTTTACCCTCTGTGCCACTCCACAACAATCTATGCCACTCTACACCTTTCCACCCTTACACTAAACCCTCCACAACACTACACCCTCTGCATCACTTCACGCCACTCGACTCTGCCACTCCATAACACTCCAATTTGACACTCCGTTCTCCTTTACTCCACTAACTTTTAGCCGTGCTGAACAGCTTCACTGGTTTACAACATGGCTAAAACCTATTGACAAAGCCAATGGCTCTTGCATAGGTGAGACCTATTGGCTTTGCCAATGCTTGTCATGATTCTCTTATCATGCCCATCTTCTTCCTCATATGCGCCCATGCCTCCTTTCTGAATCAGAGCCCCTCTTGATGTGCACTGAAGAGCCTGGTTTTGCCTTCCTCCAATGTGTCGACCCTGCTCTCTGGAGTGTAGCAACCCCCAAATCTGTTTAGGGGAAACCTTTACCTGCTCCTCCAGCAAGACCTGGGCCTCTCACAATTGAACCCAGTGTCTTCATGTGTTTTCTGTTTCAAGGACACCCACCCACCACTGTACTGTACCTTCTCGTAGGCGTACATCCCAGCAAGCTCACGCCACAGCTGCACTAACTTATATATGCAATACCATCTCAGGCCCACACATCGCGCAGCGCATACACTTAACTATGCATGGTATTACTGATGCGGTATAGCATCCCAGGCCCACATGCACTATTCATTCATGCCTGTACCTTCTCGCATGCAAGTATCTCAGAGTGCCCATGCAACTATGCACAATCTGATGCACTGTACCTTTACACAGGTGCATACATCCCAGCCCTGCACTCGGCAAGGTGCAAGCTTAGAGAGAGAAAAGCACACAGCAGCAGAACCTAACCTGAGGGGGCCAGGGCGCTGCCACTCCTTCGACATATGTAAAAAGGCCTGTTCACTCTGATCACTAAAAACAAGGTATGCTGCCACCACTGCTCTGGTGCTTTTTAACTCCTGGTGAAGGAAGTAACCAGATATCAATGGAAGGTAGCGCTTTAGGTGTCCTTCTGTTCTGAGGGTTTGGTATTGTATACAGAATCGCACATCAGTAGACCCTTGCTTTGGTACTAGCATCACAGAATTTGGCCCATGGAGTATGATATCTCAATTGAGCCCTCGGGTCTAACCTTTTGGCACCTTCCACCTTAATACATCAATTAACCTGGTCAGACATTCTGTTCATCCTGCCCTTTACAACTAGACTGTCAGATATGTTTGCCATGCACACAGACTGGTTTCAACCCTGAAGCTAATAAAGAGGTTGGTAAACTGTCCCAAGACCTCTCTACTGCTCAGATGTTTACTCTGGGCTTACTAAACCCCTTACACAGTACCTTGCTTCATTTTAATAGCAAGTCAGGAAGAGGTTTGCAGTTTTCCTCAGTTTCCTCTGGCATAGCCATGATATTTACTGCATAATCACTCCAGAGGTAAAGCTTTTGAGCCTGTTCAAAGGGAACCCCCTCTCGGGTTCCCTTGTGGCACCTATCTCTGCCACATAGTTTACTACAGACACCTTCTGAACTACCTTGAATGATGCACAAGATCAGCCCTGCGACAAACCAGCTTTAGTACCTACTCCTGATAGCGTAGCTTTCAGGTGTACTATTCCATCAGCGCTTGGCAAGCCTGAAGGATTTCCTTGGCTTAACTCGTATATTGTGCCATCGGCTTCCTGAGGCCAATCACATGGTCACTCAGTCCTTAAGTGGAGACTGATGTTCCTTCCCACTCTTCTGTCCATACAGAAGCTCAGAGAGACAGAACCCTACACCCCACAGCAGCATCTCTTGGTACGCAAACAAGACCAGAGTCCATCCCACTTCCACCTGATGTTATCAGGCAGGGTTTCCATCATGCTTTTCAGTGTATTGTTAAGCTGCTCCACCAAACTATTGATTTACGTCAGAAATGCAACCATTGAAAAAAATCCTTTGGAGAGCTCTTGCTACCACCTGTGCAGTCACGCTCCTCAAGGGTACCACCCAATTTACCTTGCGGTGTGATCCACCACACCAAGGGGAAATTGTTGCCTGACTGATGGACAATGGACCAACAAGTTCTATTCTCACCAGCTCAAATGGAACATCTAAAACTGGTAGAGGCACTATAAAAGTGCCTTTTTGCTCCTTCCTGACTTGTCGCTTACCTGGCAAGGGGCAGAGGCTCGACAGAACTCCTGTCCCTGCGCATCCCTTGCCAGTAGAACGCCTTGTTCAATCTAACCTGGGTTTTGCTAACGCCCAAGTGTCTTGCCAAGGGGAATTTCTGGGCCAGTGACAACAGGAAGTTCCTGTGCACTAATGGAACCACTAGCCTTTTGCTAGATCCTGGCACAGGATTTACCTACTGTACAGCGGGCCACCCTCCCAACCAAGTGTTTCCATACCACACTCTTGCTGACCTGCTCCTGGGCTTCTGGGAATCCCATATGGTTTTCTTACCCACAATGCCCTGCAAATGTTAAACTTTGTCTGAAATCATGCATTCTCCCTATTTTTCTGTGAGGAAGACGTCCGGAATCTGCAGGAGTCTACAAAATTCATACTACCCAGCATTACCACACTTGTGCTGATACAAACGCTGCCCCACTTGTGTGGCTGGGCCTAGTTCCCACAACAGGAACGGATCAAACGGAGGTCGCTGGGAGCCCTATTGCTTCAGACAATGAAGCCCTTTAGGCCCTTTTGTGTCGTGGTCTCTTGGCCCACCCACACAGGCGGGGTACTGGTCTTATCAGTAGGGTGAATGGAAATTTGTGGCTCCCTCTACATTCCAGAACTTGCAGTCACAGAAATGTTAGGAAAGGGTGTGTTTTTACCAACATTTGACTTTTGCAATGGTTTCTGAGTAAAATTACCTACTGAACGTTATGGAATTCACGCACCCCTGGACTGCCCTGGTGGTCTAGTTTTTTTTAAAAGTTGCAGGTTTGGTAGGTTTCTTTGTGTGACAGCACAGACCAGCCCCAAAAACCACAACTACCCATATTGCGAAACCAGGGTGGTTTTCAGTGGAAACATGTAATATATCCATATTGCATTTTCCAATTATGTGTGCTAGAGCCACGCTCAAATATTGGGTTCCATTTTGATGTGGAGACACATGGAAATACTGACTAGTTGTGCAATTCGTCGTTCGCAACAGATTTCAGAAATATCCATCATAAAAAGTAAATAAAGGAGTGATCTTAGCCAATTATGCAAACTTTCAAGCTTTGCTCGGCATTGTGGGAACGTGAGTGGGACCAATGCAGGTTATTCCACCCTGGACACCTGCTGGTGTGCTGTTGCCTAAAAATTTGAGGTTGTTACTGAACTTTTAAACAATTAAAGCCACCACTTGTAGAGGTTAGTTTTAGCACCTCCAGAAGTGCTAGTTTCAAAGAACAAATACTAAGTAGTCACAGTATTGGAATATTGAAGCCAACCTCAGTAATAGTGAGCTATAAAGCCTCGACAAGGCACCAACCGCTTTATAGTCTATTCACATGTCATTTACGCACCACACACGAGGCTTTCATACCGACAGCCATCGGCTCTATGCGACACATCAGTTCACACAAATCAACATACTGCTACCCATGAAGGGCCCATCACGTCCATACACCACAGGATGGAATCCCCAATCAAACCAACTCTCACCCAGTCATCAACCAGCTTTCATACAAACACACCACAAGCAAGCCTCGACACACATACAGCCAGACATGTTAGCTGTTGGTGCATCAACATTCTTCACAAATGGAAAAGAAAGTTAGCCTACGTCTTTACTACATGCCCAGTATCCACTTCCGTCGACATTCTGGGCATTACCAAGCACAGGCCTAGTGAACTTTACTAATGGCACCCTCGACCACCACATGAGGCTCGTGTCTCAGTGTGTTAAATCCAACTCTTTCAGGTTTGTGGATGCCACATACGCACAAGATGGCCAGGGAGCTCCCGGCCAGGGATTACCTTTTTGGCCCAAATCCCCTCATTCACACCCCCCTCCTTGGACCCTGTTAATCACCTGGTCATGCCTAGACGACGGTCCTCGTCTCTCCGATCTCCCGAATTCTGGGCCCGAGATCCTCCGATGATAACGGGATCTTTGTTTTGAACGAGGAGACTGAGCAACATGGGCGATGTCTGGTGGAGCTGCATCGTACAGCTATAGAGGAGACTGGCCCCGGTTCCTCACCTCGGCCGCCACCTACCCAGCTGGACATCGGGCTCTGTTCTCCTCTTCTCTCCGCTGCTATCTCCGCTCCTCCCTCGCCTTCCCACAAACTACGAATGTCCTGTTGAGGGAGCCAATCTCAGCGATGCTGACTCCAGGTGGAGCTCCTCTGATGGCGGTCAAGGAGGTTCACCCCTGCTGACCATCCCCCTGCCTGCCGGGTTCGACTGCTGATTCTTGCCCCACAGCCATCCCTCCTGCTTGCCTTCCGTAATTGACGAAAGGGGCACATAAGTCTTGTTTACCAAATCTGGGGGTGTAGCAGCAGTGAGAATCATGGCACTGTGGTACAGTGCCCCTGAGATGGTCTTTCCTTTCTGAGCCTGAAAGGCACGCCCTCCTGGTCCATGCTGCTGCCTTCCGTTCGCTGGGACTACTGCCTGGGCACCAACACAGACTTCCCCTGACCTGTGGCATACGGTTCGTTGACTTCGCTGCGCCTGTGCTCACGGACTGGCAGACAGCCCGTTGAGGTTTGGTTATTTCCAGCTCCTGTCCGTGGAATCAACACTCTTGATTTTGGGCTTTGTTTTTTACACTGCCATTTTGCTGTGATGTTACTGGGTCTCTAACCTGATCTGACATCATGGCTGCTTCGAGGGATTTCCTGGCTCCGATGGATTTATTGGTTGCTGCATGCCCCTGGACTACATTGTTTGTGACTTCCCCCCCCCCCCGACCTTGCTCACCCAACCCTTTTTTTCATTTCCTAGACCTTCTGATGACCATCTGGGACCTGCGCCCATCTGCTAATCTGGTGTGTCCCATCCTTCTGCTGATCTGCTATTCATTGACTTTATTTTGCAGTAATTCAGGGCTCTTCAAATTGATTTAAACTGTAGTTTTTCTCCCATCAGCTGCATATCTATATATATATATACATTATGGGTGCTATAGCCAACAGGATATTCACTGCATACTCTCGCTGGTTTTAGGATTAATACTATCTCCTGACCTGTCATGTATACTCCTTCCTCCCCCTACACCCTACCCCTCCCCGCTCTACTCTTCTCCATTTCCCTTCTACTGACCTTTGCCCTTTCTTGTCCTGGCCCTTTTCCCCCACCCTGTCTATCTGTCTATTTTCCCTAGTCAATTTGAGACCTAGCTATTTTGTCTGATGCCCGATGGAGCTACCTGGTTTAGCAATAGGGGTGACAGATCTGGGATTTCCCTCCTTGGACGTCACCTACCCAGTCGGTCTTTAGACAGACTTCCTTGCGTCTCTCTTGTCGTCTCTTCCCACATCCTCCCTCTATCTATGTCTCTCCCTCCCTCAATGTACTGAGACTGAACTATTTTGACAGATGCCCGATGGAGCTACCTGGTTTAGCTATAGGGGAGACAGGTCTGGGATTTCCCTCCTTGGACGTCACCTACCCAGTCGGTCTTTAGTCAGACTTCCTTGCGTCTCTCCTGTCGTCTCTTCCCACATCTTCCCTCTATCTATGTCTCTCCTTCCCTTCTCTCTCAATGTACTGAGACTGAACTATTTTGACTGATGCCCGATGAGGCTACCTGGTTTAGCTATAGGGGAGATGGGCCGTGGATTCCCTCCTTGGTCGTCACCTACCCAGTCGGTCCTTAGACAGACTTCCTTTCGTCTCTCCCCTTATCCTCCCTCTCTCACCTCCCCTACCCCCTCCACTACTTTTTTTCCCTCTCCTTTCTCCCCTCTCCTAATGTATTACCTATTTTGCGATGTATTTTGTAATTGTTGATCTTTTTCTGTTACAATGTTGATTTCATTGTAAAGCGCTCTGATACCTTCGGGTCTAGCTAGCGCTATATAGGCCATTTAGACCTAGATATTTGGCCAAAGCCCGGTGGAGCTACCTTATAGCTATTGAGGAGATGGGTTTGGGGACTTCCCCCTCAAGCGTCACCTACCTAGGCGGTCTTTGGGCAGACTTTCCTTCGTCTTTCGGCCGTTTCTCCCTCCCATCCTGTTTTTCTGCAAACCTCTTCCCTTGACACCTGAGACCGAACTACTTTGTCTGATGCCCGATGGAGCTACCTGGTTTAGCTATAAGGGAGATGGACCGTGCATTCCCTCCTTGGTCGTCACCTACCCAGTCGGTCTTTACGGTGGTCTCTTCCCTTATCCTCACGTTCTTACCTCACCTACCCCCCACTTCTTTTCTCACTCCGTTCTCTCATCTCCTAATATATTGCTGATTGTTTGATGTAACGAGTAATTGTTGATCTTCTTCTGTTATACTGTTAAACCACACTGTTGCACTTCCTTTCGTACCTCCTGTCATCTCCTCCCGCATCCTCCCTCTATTTATGTCTCTCCTTTTCCCCTCTCTCAATGTATTGAGACTGAATTTTTCTGTCTGATACCCGATGGAGCTACCTGGTTTAGCTATAGGTGAGACGGACCGTGGTTTCCCTCCTTGGTCTTCACCTACCCATTCTGTCTTTTGACAGACTTCTCGTCCTCTCTCCGTACTGTCTCTTCCCTTATTCTCCCTTTCTCACCTCACCTTCCCCCTCCACTACTTTTCTCTCTCCTTTCTCTCCTCTCCTAATTGTATTGTCTATTTTATGATCTTTTTTTTAGGATTTATTGTGTAGTTGTTGAACTTTTTCTGTTACATAGTTGATTCTCATGTAAAGCGCTCTGATACCTTCGGGTCTAGCCAGCGCTATATAAAACTCTTTAAATAAAAATAAGACTCTGGATGTTTCCATTACTGGTTCTCAGCTGGTTCGTTGACTCTCACCCTGACTTTTTGGTTTAAGTTCTTTCACCCTTGCCATCCGCCTAATCCCAACAACATTCCAACCCTTTTTTCCGTACCCCTCTTCCTCTTGTGCCCCATTCGTCTTGTACCCATGTAACATTGCTTCTTTTCATATGTAATGCTATGCTCCAGAAACTGTTTGTAACCATGTAATCTTTATTTATCTAAACAAATCTAAACAAATCCTTATGTAAAGCACTCTGATACCGCTGGGTCTAGCCAGCGCTATATAAAACTTCTCAAATAAAAGTAAAGTAAAATAAAATGCCAGTTGGGGGTGTTTGGGACTTGCAGGCAAGGCTCACAGTCCTCAAACTGAATGTGCATATCTACCTTTTAAACTAAGGCAAGCATGCTGGGGAAGCTTGCCTAAGTTCCCTAAAGAGCACGTCCTGAACTACAAGGAATGGTACATTTTGGCATACAGGGTTGTCAGTGTGAACGTGGTATATATCCAAGCCACCTTTAAGTGCAGTGCCGTGGTGTAATGCACTTGTCAAACAGCAAGCTGAACATATACTATGTTCTGACTGAGGATGACAAGCAGAACATGTCACCCACAAGTGTAGTGTTTGGTTGCAGAATTCTCTGTAACATATTGTGTTTTTGCAATATCACCTGGGAGGGTATTAAGTTAGCGCCTCAGAAGCAACCTATCATTTGTATAGTGCACAGCTACTCCAACAGGAGTGTTTTGGTGCTAGCAGACGGCATTTGCTCACCCATCTGACACTCTATATGCTGTCACTCAAAAAGCCTGGTGGAATAACCATGTTTTAAGAGCTCTCCTCCTAAAACTCATCCCTGAACTTGCGCAAATAAGGTAAAAGGATGTTCCCAAGCATGTGCTGAAAGTCAGGAGGAAGACGTGCCTCCCCACTTTCTGTGCTACAATATAGGCATGGACAGCAACGCAGCTTCAGATGACCAAAGAGTTGAAGCAGGGCAATAGTAAGTAAGTCTGGTAGACAGAGTGGACCTGTACGATGTAATGTCCTATGAGCCAGAACTAATTTTTAAGTGAATCCTCTCCCTAACAGGAAGCCAGTTCATCTCCTTCATAGAAGGTGAGATTCCCACCTGCTTTGGAACCTCCAATAACATCCTGGTGGCTGCATTCTGAACAACCTGCAACCTTTTAAGCAGATCAGCAGGAAGACCCAGATATAGTACCTTGGTATAACCCAGCAGCGCATTAATGAGTGAATTTATCACCATGTCTTTAATCTGAAGGGGAAGCAAAAGAAGACATTTCTTAACAGAGTTTAGGAGAAAAAAGCAGGATCCAACCACTGTTGCAACCTGAGAGCTCAGGGTCAGCTGATGAGTCAATCCTCGCACCTAAATTATGAGTTGAATTGTTTGTACTCGACAGGGGAGGTGCCACCACGCTCTCAGGCCAATAATCAACATCCCGAAAAAGAGGGTAAGGGCCAAATGTCAGTTTTTCCAGCATTGCATTGAAGATTACTGACTGACTAATATCCACTGAAATACTACATCCAGACAGTTCCTAAATGTCCTTGGGGCCTTAAGAAAGTCTTTCTCTAAAGAAAGAGCTATGTATCATCCGCATAAAATACTATTTGGACCCCAAAAGATTCCACTGGGGCGCCAAAGGGGCCATAAAGATGTTGAAAAGAGAAGGTGTCAATGCAGAACCATGTGGAACTCCAAACTTGATCTCTTTAAAATCCAAAAAGTGGTTCCATTGAAAATGCTTGGTCTCTATTCCAGAGGAAGGAAGGAACAAATTCATGCTAAGGCAGTACCCCCGACATGATCCAGTCGCTGGATGAGAATAGAGTGCAAAACAGTGTCAAAGGCTGCATATAAATCAAGTAGGATTAATGCAGCCTATTGTCCCTAATCAAATGCAAGTTTGATAGAATCTGACTGTGAGTGGTGCAATAATTTACCTTGTTATAAGAAGTTGGCTAACTGCTGGTTTATAAGTTTCTCCAGTATCTTAGATGCCAATGACAATAAAGAAATCGGCCTAAATTTGCCAAGTTGAGACAAATCAGCTGAAAGTTTCTTTAATAAGGGAATCAGCCTACCCTGTTTTCAACAAACAGGAACAGTAGCTAATTGGAATGAGCTAATAAATAGTTGCATAAAGTTAGGGTTTTCCCCCTATAAATTGAGATCAAGATCCTCAGAGGACCAGTGTCATTGGGCAAACCAGATTTGCATGAGAGAATAGCCTGATCAGATTCATCAGGTGAAATACTGGAGGGCTCGCACAGCAGATGCTTCAAGGGCCTTGCCATGATCATCAGCAGTGCTACTGTATTTCAGATAATAGGATTTGCCTCCATATTAGCGACAACTTTGAGAATCTTATTCTCAAAGAAGCTGGATAGTTGTTAGCATAGCACAACAGATGCCTCTAAAGGCAGCAAAAAAAGTTGTGGATGTAAGAAATGTTTCACTACCTTGAAGATTTCACAAGAATTATTATTGGATTTTAAGATGTTATCAGAAAAAGAAAGCAGATTGAGCTTTCTTGTTCATCCTATGACATTTGTTTAAATTCTTTTTGTATGGTACATTATCCTCAGGGAAGGAGCGTTTTCTCCAGCACCTCTAATATTTTTAGGTCACGCCTCGACAGCGCTTGCGCTGTCTGCAAGACTTGTTGTATCTCTTATATGGGCTTTTGGCACACCCACCGATTACCATTGGTTGTTATGTGTGTTATTGAGAAATGCTGGCTTGTTATTGGTGCATTTTTTTAAATGTCCCTCCTTTGTGTGCTTAGTTTCCTCCTTGGTGGTTTCAGTAAGAGAACATTTTGTTTGGCCATCACTCTGTTATAGCATGTGATCGCCTCTTTTCCCTCCTCCCGTCTGTTTAAAAAAAATATTTTTATAGGTAGTGTCGGCAACAGAAAGCAAAAAGAGCTGTTCTCCCATCTGGTGTCCAAGCGTGCAAGTTGGTTCCTCCCCTCCCACATCCCCCTTCTTTTAGCATTAGGCCACTTCGGAAGGCAGCGCTTGTAAAAGTATGTGTCTTCAGTCATTGAGCTGCCATATGAAGGAGACTGTAACTTTAAGTGCCGCTGTTGGACCTGGCCCTTTTGGCAGGTTCACCCCGAAACTTTTTGCTTTTTCCTAGCCTGTTTCTAGAACCTGGTGTTGGTGATTTTAGGCCTCTGCGCACTTTTTCACTGTGGTACAGTGTAAAGTGCGTGTGCTCTCTGTGTATGTGTGGTGAGTGACCTGCCCTCCCATAGGAATGAATGGGGAATATGTATGCCCATGGTAGTTCCTGATGTGTGGGGAGTGCAGGGTCGAGTTTGATATGTGCGAACTCGTGAGATTGAATGCTGCGTAATGGTGTATGCGGCATGATTGTGTCTAGTCTAGAAGTGCCACTTTTAGAAGTTGGCATATTTGTGTAGTCTGTGGCTGGCGTGTGATTGGCTGGTGAGCCTGGCCCAGGAGTGCCTGGGCCTGCTTGTGGATTGACTGTCTGGTTTGAGGATGACAGGGGCTGGGGAGCCCCAGGAGGTTGTCCGAGTCAGCCCGTGGATGAAAGGCTACATCTGCTGCCAGGGAAGTGGGAGGAGATAGCACCTGGGAGTTATTGAGGCTGTGCCTGCCTGCCACAATGCTGGCTCCACCTCCCCGCTGGGCGACTGTCACCTCTGTCCCTGATACCTTAAAGGACTTCCCTATTACCAGTTCTAGCTGGTTCTCACACTGCCTGCACCCTTTAGACTTCAAAGACTTTTCTCTGTATAAGAAGGGGCTGTGTCCCCTTCCAAAATGTTCTTGTTCCCAACTTGAATCGACCAGGGGCATGCTGCTGCTTGGGCTCAGGAGAAGGCTTGCCTCCCTGAGCCCTGCCCAGCCCCTGGACTGCTGGGATGCTGGATTACTGAAGGACTTGGTTGCTTTCTGTGGCTCTAGCGCTGGGGAAGCGCTTTATCCTGCTTGTAGCGCTGGGAGCGCTCTATTTTCACTTATAGTGCTGGAAGCGCTTTCTGTCTGAACTAGCGCTGGGAGCGCTGTAATCCTGACCTAGCGCCTGGGAGCGCTGTTTATTCACAGCCGGAGCCCACCCGGCATTGGCCTCCAGATTGCTGTCCGAGGAAGTACCTACCTCGCTGCATATTTAAATTAGAGAGGGAGCCCACCCCTCGTGTCCCTTCAACTCACCGACGCAGCCCAGGAGTTTGTACAGTCCCCGTCGGGCCGCCGCGCTGCCTGCGACGACCCGGAAGCGGTTGGGCAGCCGGCCAATCGCAGCGCGGCCCCAACCGGAAATCCCGCCCCAATGCGGGGCGAGAGAGAAGCTACTGTCCAAGGAGCCCCGAGGGCTCCTGATTGAGTGCCGGTCCCGAGATGGGGGACCGGGTGAAGAGCGGCCGGGCGCATGGTGAAGGCGGGGCTCTCATGTGGTGAGAGCCCCCTGCAAAGCGCTACCGCCGCCCGGGAGAAGGAGCCGCCGCCGAGCACCGCCAGGCTGGTGAGTGGATTTGAGGGGAGGAGGGGCGTGCCGGTGCCCTCCCCTCCCCTCCAGCGCGAGCGCCTGAGTGCTCGGAGGCCCGTTGGGCCTCCCCTGATGCCGAGTCCCCCGAGAGGGACTCCACCAACCCCGCATTTAAATTCACAAGCCCAGATGGGCTCTTGAGTGGCCACATTGTGTTGCGAGCCCAGAGAGGCTCAGAGGGGGCATTTCTTTGTTTAGAGCCACGGAGGCTCAGAGGGGCATTTCTTTGTGTAGAGCCCCGAGGCTCCCCGCCCACATTATTGTTTCACGAGCCCAGCGAGGCTCAAGGTGCCATTGTTTTTAGAGCCCTGAGAGTCTCCCTGCCCCATGATGTTTGGAGCCCAGTGAGGCTTGGGGGACACCGGTGTTTTTAGAGCCTGTGTGGCTCCAACGGTTGTGTTAGGTCAGAGCCTGTGTAGGCTCCAACGTGGGCACGAGTGCTTCAGAGCCTGTGTGGCTCCAACAGTTGGCGCAGTTTGCGCCTAAGGGTCATTGAGGTCCCTGTCGCAGTTTGGATTCACAGCTGCCCAGCAATTAGTGGGCAGCTGCACCGTTTAGGTCTTGTGAGTGTTCCCAGGTGCCCAGCAAGTAGTGGGCACCTGCACCGTTTAGGTTTTGCGCCAGTGGCGCACCCCTGACTGGCGCTGCATTGGCAGCGCGCCCTGACATTCTGGACACGGGGCTCTTTTAGTCCCTTTTATTAGATGGGGGCCGGTATGTGATTTTATTTAGGCGCAATGTGATTATCTATGTGATGGTAATTGCCTAATGTGAGTTTTGTGCAATGTGATGTGGTGCTAGGAAATGTAATGCATTTAATATGATTACGCACCTTGATCTTACACCTCTGAATGTTTTAGGCATCATGTGTTTTGCGCTATTGAGTTAGGTTCTGGCACCCCTGAATGTTTTTATGCATCATGTGTCTCCCTTGATCTTACACCTCTGAATGTTTTAGGCATCATGTGTTTTCTTTCCTTACACCGCTGAATGTGTTTTTATACATCATGTGTTTACCTTTTTCCCTACACCTCTGAATGTTTTTGGCATCATGTGTAATGTGTTCTTGCTTATACCCCTAGATGTATTTTATACTTAGGTGGTTGTTCTTTCCAATACAGGCGATCCTAGCAAGGTCCTGGTTCCCTGCGTGACATTCTCCTAAGGTGTTTAGGGTTGCGTAGGTGGTACTTACCTGTTCCCAGTAGTTACTGGATGTGATCTATAATTGTTATTTTGTGCTACAGTGATTTTATATCCTATATTCTATGTTCTAAAAGTGCTATTTCTGCTAAGTGCTGATTCTGACAGTGGCCCCTGTGGCCCTGTCTTGTAAATAATCCCTTGTGAATATTGCCCGTGCCAGTTGGCACTATGTACATGTGTGATTTCTATCTGATGTGTTTTGACAATACAGAAGTTATTTTCATATAACCTTGTGTGGAGTTCCTTTTGTGGTGTGCCTAGGATGTTGTTGCTGTTGTGTGCTTGCGCAAATGCTTTACACATTGCCTCCGAGTTTAGCCTCACTGCTCGTGCCAAGCTACCAAGGGGGTGAGCAGGGGTTATCTTGGCGTGTGACTCCCTTGCCCTGACTAGAATGGTGGTTTCTGCCTGGCTTTGGCGTCAGCCTTAGCCTACCAGAAATAGCCAGTTCTAACAGCCGCCTGCCCACTTTTCTCTACTTTGTGCCTGCCCTCCTACTTCTCCTCCTCCCTGCAGCAAGGAGGAATGTGATGCAGAAACCATTGTCCCTTTGGGAAAGTTTGGAGAAGTTTTGAATTGTTGCAGGAGAGGCTGGCTGAAGACAAAAACTGTGACAGAGGATCTAAAAATTAACCAGTAAATCAAATTGTAACGTGGGGAGGGCCTGCAGCTGTGAGGTAGAGACCTCTATGCCCCTCTCCAGGAAGGCGGAGGTCCCCCCTGTGAGCAGTCCCTTCTCCTGGGTTTTACAAAATGCTGGTTTCCTAGGTGGCTGCTGTGTTGTAAACTTTGGAAAGAGAATGGGCTTTATTTCTGGAAATCAATTAAGAGGTATGACGTTTTATTCTCTTTTACATGGCACTCTGCTGTCTTCTATTTTGCAGTTGTTTGTTTAAAGCATTGAAATATCGGAGATTATATTCTTCATTTTTGCTTGTAGAAGCCTTAGGAAAATGTGCCTTCTGTTGGAGCAGTGATTTGTGTTTATAGCCTGTTTCTGTTGCTATGACATGTTCACCGTGCATTTTCTGATTAAATACACTGCACTGTGCTTTGTTTCCGATTTACTCCACTGCTGTGTGACTTGTGTACTTCACTGCTGTGTTTAATCTATTTCACTGCTTTGTTCATTGCATCTGGTGTAATTAGCTGCAGTGTATTCAGTCCAAATTCGTGTCACTGCAGTGCTCTGTACACTCACTGGAGCGAGCTTTGTGCCTGATGTATTACACTGCAGTATGCTTGCTTTGTGACGCTTTTTATGCTTCCTTGCAGATGTACTTGGCTGCAGAGTGCTCAGTCCTGATGCTCTTCAATGCAATCACTGTACTCTGTGTCTAAAGTCACTACACTGTGCAATGCTATTGATGGACCTCACTCCAGTGGACTGTGTGCCTGTTGTACTTTATGGCAGAGTTCCATTCTCTCTGTCTCCACTGCAGTATGTTCAGCCCTAATGCTCGTCATTCCAACATGTTTTATGCTGCACCATGCTCTGTACCTAATGCCATTTTCAATGACGGTTAACTGAAAGTGATGGAAAGACATGAGTCTTCCAGTGGTGGTCTTACGATAAACAACATACACATTGTATGTTGCAATCTGGATCAGGGGTGTAAACTGTTTCTTATACCAAGTGTAAGTTTTACGACTCACATTGTATGGCTCAAGGACCTGGTCATTCTTATCCACTTTGCCCATGTACTTATAATCAATGATACAGTTAGGCTTGTAAACTTCAGCCATCTGACCTCAAACTGTGATGGGGAAGTGCTCTCATCATGAATTCTAGTGAGCAGGTACAAATCATGCCTATCGGAAAACTTGACTAGGAGCAGTTCGTCGGAACCCAATGTAGTGCTCTGGGATTTCTGGTGGTTATTACAGAAAAGCTCCTGCCGGAATCCTTTGTGGCAACAATGAACTGTACCTCATGCCAGCATTGCACAGCGTACTGAACAGCTCTACTCCTGTATAGGAGTTGTCCACATAAAGGTTCTAAACTTTGTGTAGGAGTTGCTGGACAAGCTCTCGCACTGCATTTACAACTTGATGGCATAGTGAACTCTTTTGCTTGCAATGTAGTGCCTGAACAGCAGCTGCCCTTTGTACAGGATCAAAAGCTCATCACAGGCTATATTCTTTCCTGGAGTATAAAACGCTGGAAACCTGGCAGACAAATGTTCCACGACAGGCCGAATTTTGATGAACCTGTCATGGTCTGGATGGTTCCAGGACAATGCAGCAGAATTGTCATTGAAAAGCAGCATACCCTGCAATAGCAAAAAACGATCCGTGCTCATGTACGGTGCAAAGTTTGGTGTTACCCAAACCGTGCCAGTAGACTGGTAGGACTGCAAGCTTGATTTGTGCACTAACCCCTTTTTGAGCTTAAAGCCAAAAAATGTCTTCAACTTCTCAAGTGAAGTGGACGTCCACCGGTGTGCCTTAGAATGAAACCTTAGAGCAGGGGTCTCCAAACCGGTCCTGGAGGGCCGGATCCATTCCAGATTTTGTGCATATCCCCATTTAGATACATGTAGTTATTTTAAAAAATCTGGCATGGATCCGGCCCTCCAGGACCAGTTTGGAGACCCCTGCCTTAGAGTGCCTCCATACTCCCTCAGAAATTATTTGGTACACAAATTTGTGTGCTGCACAGTCTGCTCAAGGAAGTCCACATCCTCTAATCCACTTCTGGGGTGGATAGGTGCTTGGCCGAAGAACGTCGTCCCCTATGTCTCATTACCAGAAGCGGTTACACTGGCTCCCAGTGACCAAAAGAGTCACTTTTAAGGCTTTAACCATTGTACATCAAACCTTTTACAAAATGGGACCAAATACCTCAACAATAGGATTTCTGATTATAGTCCTGCTAGTGGTGCCCCGCTTTAAAAGGGCGAGACTGGGTGGATCCACCTCCTCTGTACAAGCTGCTAGATCCTGGAACAATCTCCCTTCCCAACATAGATACTTATTGGATGAGTCAGCCTTTTGGAAATTATTGGAATCTCATCTCTTCCACTTTTATTCCGGTACTCTTTCCCGTCTGTATGCCGTAGCACCGGGACACTCTTAAGTAGGCATGAGCCATACAAATTCGCTCATTCAATCAACATCCAAAAAGAGAGGGACTTAGCCAGTCAGCAAACAATTGACTGTATTGACTTAACATCTAGCATTGTCAGTGAACAGTGGCATTTGGGGCTAAATTAAATTAGGGCGAAGCCAACAGCACTCCGTCTGAGCTTGCCTCCACACATACCTGCTCTCTGGGTTGGTCTACCCTACTACGGCAACTCCACTGCACAGACTGCTAGCGAAGGGACAGCACAACTGCCATCATCATGACCCTCAGAATTGATAGAAGACGAGTCATCTGGTGGAACTCCTCCAACTGAAACATCACTTCCAGATTCTGCTGAAAATCTTTTGCAAATTCATATCGACTCACATGCCTAATTATTTCTGCATGAATAAAACTGCATATTCTGTAATAATGCATGGGGAAATGTATGGCATGATTGCAATTGCCCGTGCTAACTTTGTTTCTCCACCAAGAAGTTGGATAATCTTCATTGTCTACCAAATTTTGGAAGTCTTTGTCGCAACATGGAAATTAATTCCCCTCTGTTATTTTCCAATGGGGGAATGGGCTAAGAAACTTTTTTAATTCCTCTAAACAAGCATGTTTGCCAGTGTCCCCAAACTTTTATTGCATTCTCATCTTGGAATTATTCACCATTGGAAGATTTACTCTCATGAAAAATGAGGTGTGAGTAAATCTTTTTTACAATTATGACAATCACAAAAATGGCTCTCCTCTTGTAAACAAACTTTACAAAGCCAATAGGTCTCACCTTCGAGTGGTGGTAGCTGACTTGTTTCGCACTTTGCCAGAGCTTGTAAAAATGTTTTAAAATACTTGTTGGAGATATGAATGTTATTGGCAAAAAAAAGCCAAAATCTGGCCAAGCGTGTCGAAGAACTCACAGTTTGGATCTATCAAAATGAAGCATTCACAATTGTGAGTGACTGGCCATTGAATTTGAGGGAAGGAAGGTAGTAACAAGAGAGAACCAACGATGAGCAAGGGTTTCGCTCCAAGCACACTACAAGTATTGTTCTTTTAACCATGTTGTAGAACCGCATGGTGAAAAGTTATTTTACAAAAAGGCAATAAAAGGTCATTTTGAAAAATGCGCTATGATGAAGAAAAGTAAAAAAAAGTTCTGTGATGGGGCCATAGTTGGCTGAGTCATAGTGCTTTTAGTTTTTTATGGCAATTGGGCTACGCTAACAATGGGCGAGTTGGAGGAAAGCTTTAACACTGACAGTGGGAGGGAAGAGGCAACACGTTTAAGGGGAGAGTTGGGGTTTGAAGGGAAGAGGCAACACGTGTAAGGGTTGGGGTTTGGAGGGAACAGTCAACGGACAATGGAAGGGGAGGGAAGAAGCAACACTGAGAGGGCGGCGGTGTGTGGAAAGAAGGAACAAAGGCAAGGGGGCTTTGGGGTGGGAGGGAAGAAGCAACACAGACTGGAGGATTTGGGAAGCAACACGACGGGAAGAAGAAAAATAGTAACTCCATCACAGCGGAAGGACCCCAGTGGAAGAGGTGTGGCGCCGCGGCCAGGGCGACTGACGCTGGAATCTGGGGACCACGGTTAGATCCCCGGCTCCGGCGGCAGGTTAGCCCACCACCATGTGACTCTGGGCAATAGCTCGCTTAATCTTCCCGACGGCCCCCAGCGCCTAGAGACCCTTACGGGTGATTGTGCGCTTTACAAATGTGGACTTTACTTTACTTTAGTCAAGATGAAACAATTTGTACTGGATCAATGCTTCAGAGAAAAGAAGAGGAAGTAAAGCCATCAGGGCTTTAAGTGTGCCGGGTGTCACTGGTGTTGAGCACCGGGCATTTTTTTAAGGGGGCCTCGAAACGGGTCTCTATCGGGCTCTGTTTTGTGCCCTGGCACAGGCAGGCTGTTTTTTTCCAGACTGCAGTGACAGCAGGCACATCGATGTGCGCGTGCTCACATTGCTCATTTTCTCTCTGGATTTTCCTTCTCTTTTTAAAACTCCGGAGCAGCAACTTTGCTGTGGGGTCACCAGGGCTTTAAGTGGAAGCTGTTTCGATATTCTATACAAGCCATAGTTGCTGCTTATTTATCTTATGCAACTAACAGCTATTGACAAAGCCTATAGTCCTGACTTGTAGGTATGATGTTACTTTTAGTATCATATATCTGGATGCAGTGACAGTAACATCAAAATACAAGTCAGGCGGCACACTATGCTAAACACAGATTTTGAGCATATGTGTTCTAAGCCACGCCCTTAATCACATTGGCCACGCCCCTTTGAGAGACCCCCTCCTCCCTTAGTTTTTTCATCCTACTTAAAGCCCTGAAAGCCGTCATATGCTTCCCAAATAGGAAGAAGAAAATAAGAGTGACAATGAAACCAGTCGAATGGCAAGAAATGGGTGGGTGCAACCCCCTTGTATACAATATCTCTCGCAAGTGAGAGGGCATGCGCAGTCACAACTGACCTAAATGTGGACCAGGCTTTGGCACATGGAAACACAAAATGTGAGATATTTTGTCTTTCAATTGCACATACTGTACATTTCGGATAATATATCACAGCTCTGGCAGAGTTCGTCCATAACTGCATCCACTTTTACTACAGTTTCATTTGCTTCACTGTCTTCTAAACAAGGCAGATTCATAATTGGAAAATACCATGCGAATCTTTTCTGATTTTGCAATATAGGTAGTAGACTGCAGGTGGCAGTAAAGCACAACGTTTCTCGCTTGGTCCGCGGAGGGGTAGGGATCTCGAAACCATGGCAGATATACTGTGCGCCTTGAACCTTTTAAGGTTGGTCCTGACTCCCAGTCACACAAACAAGCTGACACTACTCTACATGTCTGCGGGAGTTAAATATTTACAAAATGGATCATCGACTTACAGTTGGCTTAGCGGCTAAGCCTGTCAATGAAAGGAGGAGGGAGCAGGGCTGCCGTCAAATAATCGGAACAGGGCGCGCAGCGCGGGTTGAAATAATTAAAGTGGGAAAGAGGAAAGAGATGAGAGGAATTAGAAAGGCAAAGATAGAAAGCCTGATGTACCTTGGACATAGCACGGCCGCTCGCCACCGTAACAAGCCTACAACATATTATGGTAATCCAATTATGAGTTTATCTATTTATAAGTATCCGAAAAGCATTGTGCGCAAATACAATGTCCTCAAGAGTGACTAACCTCGCTGTGGAGGTTGGAGGGAATGTTGACACTGGTCACGGGGAGGGAAAATGAGGATGGATGTTGGATAGGGCGGCGTGTCATTTCCTCCGTGATTGTATGCAGCAGTGGTAATGGCTCTGGCAGAGAATACATATGTTGAAATGACGCGCGTGGAGAAAATCCCATCCCCATTGCTGTTCCTAAGATTTAGAGGGTAAAAAGTAATTGGGAATTGGAGTGTGGTTATTTTAAGGATGGAGGGTGTATTTTAGTTTGAAAACTCGGCTAGATTATGCTTATTTGTGTATGATAACTCACTGTAATGAACTATTGTATTTTTCAGCTTTCTGCCCCCTGTTATTTGTAAATCCTGTACCAATAGCACAGAAGAGCGCGTCACTGTTGATTTTAAGGATTTTATTGATCTGGAGGTAAGGTCAGCGATTAAAGCTGGAAGCAGAATACTGTGTATTACCTCCTGGTAAGTCTTCCTCGCTACATGACTAACAAAGTGAGCTTCAGCTCCACACCAGAACCCTCCAAAGCAAAAGTTAGGTTGGGCCGACCCTTATACCGCATGACCACTATAGGAAGCCCAACCCTTCAGCATGTTTTTTCGGTCCTGCTCACGATTACTCTCCATATGTGCCGTCAGGTAAGTGGTTTCGGCTGTATCAGGTACGTGGGTCTCTGATTGGTGGTCCTGCTCTAGCGGACCCTAGGATCTTGGACCTTTTCCCCCCGTCCTTCCCCCGGTGTGTGGGGGGCGGCCGGGGTGGCCCGGGATTCGCTTTGGGTCTTTTTGGTTCCCTGGCTGCATCAGCAGGGCGCCACGCTATGTCGAGGGTCGGCCTCTCCCCGTGTCTCTTGCTTCCTCTGGCGGGGAGCGGCCCAGCGACGGGGGGGGGGGCTTGGTTTAGGGTGGGGGCTGGCGTTCTGTGTGCCTATGCTGCGTCCCCACTTGTTTTTCTGACAATGGGTTTCTGCAATTGGACCCTCTCAGGGGCCCGCTGTTTTGGATCAGGCCGCGTAGTGCTCTGTGCCCGGCACTACAGCGCATTTTCTACCTGATTCACGCCACCCGCCTGCCCCTCCAGGCAAGGCAGTGAGAGAGCGCAAACTGACCTAAATGTATGAGTGCATCACACTTACCTGTAGTAAGCACAAATCATGAGGAGAAATGCCATGAGTGCTAGTAGTATCTGCAATTATATTCTGAATGTATAGCTAATGTAGAGATTTAAGTAGAAGTGGAACTAATACAGAAATGTTTGACACTATATGATTTTATTAGATGTGATTATTCCTGAATCCATGTCGTGTAGCTGTTAAAATGTAAGATGGCATGTGGTTAAACGCAGAATGTGGTAGGCCTCAGGGCCAGAGCTAGAAGGGAAGGGGAAGGTGTTTCTTTTCACGACGTAGATTGAAATAATGTTTTGGCCATTGCATTAATGGGCCATGATTTATAGATGTGTTTACTGAATAATAGAATAAGAGTATTAACATGCTTTAATTAATGAAGAAGTTGAATGCTATAATCATTATGAGAAATGCTGTAGGCCTGAAATGTTTTAACATTGATTTACACGTACATGTCTGGGCCGAGAAATGTTGCAAACCTTTTTGGAAGTCTATGAGAGTTGGGTTCTTGGCTGCAGATGTCTGTCTGCAAGAGAAAGGGAGGATCCGATTATAAATAATATGAATAGAGGTCTGTTCAGTAGACGGCCCAGACATGGAGGAGGGTTCTGGAATGTTTAAGGGGTATCAGCGGGCCGGAGAAGAGTCTGAGAAGCAAGGTCAACTCCAACGTATGAGGCCCAATACAAAGCAGCATGGAAAAAGCCAGAAGCTACACCACGTGAGGGGCGTCTCATGAGGGGCGTCTCAAATGTTGTTGACTGTTTTGTATTAGGGACAGCACCCCTGGGTGGAGTTAGAGCAGATACCTGAGGACCCTTTAGAGAGCGGATGGGTAGGCAGAGAGGGGTCATGACTGGAGAACTATAGGTTTTCACCAAGAGACTTAGAGTGAGTGACTTCCCTTGGGGGTCATTCACTGCTGACACCTTTGTTAGGTTGGGATTTGGTTAAGTAGGGATACCATCTAGAGCAGGGTAGGGACAGCCTAACCTGTGTGTTTTCCTCCAACTTAAATGAAGGAGAGATATGCGTCAATGCTGATAGCTTTATTATTCTTAGAACTTGTGTTAGTAATTTCCGTTGCTCGTCTGAGGGCTTTCAGAGAGCACATGTATGTAGTTGGACCTGTGTATCTCGTGAATCTCATTCTGAGATGCCTGTATTTGCAGCTTATCATATCTTTACAATAAACTTTTGAAAGCTAGAAGTTGTTTGTGATCTTTGGGAGCAGAGTCCTTTATTGGGTGAACTAACTTGCTAATAGATGCACTTTCTTCCTCAAAGACAGGCAACAAAGGTTCAGTCGACCAGACCGAGGTTTGGATCAATAGTGATAAGGTATCGATCAAAATCTCGCCCTTCCAGTTGGTAGCAGAGGATGGTTGCCTTCTTGAGGACGGTGACCTAGGCCAGGTTAGCTTACCCCAAGGCCCCTAGAGATCGATGATCGGAAGAACCGCCCGCCGAAGAAGATCCGGATGACGTGAGACAGAAAAAGCAGCAGTATCGGTCGAGAGTGAGTATAAAGGGTCATGCGTGTTAGATTGCGGTGTTTTTGTATTGTATCTATGTTGTAATGTTTGGCGGAGTTGAATGTCTGTAGAGTGACTGTGGAACAGGTTGTGAGCGCGCGCAACCGGTGGAAATCTTAAGTTCAAGGAGAGCTTAAGTGGTTCGGGTGTATCGGACACCCAGAGTAATTGTTAACTAGTGTGAAGGGGGTCATGAGGTACCATTGATCACCCGAAAGACCGAGATAGGGGGAACGTAAGAGTGAGTGCGTGAGTAACGGACGCTGGTCGGAAGTTACTGTGTGTGTAAGCAACCTATCAGAGAGACGATAGACATTTCGTCAGTTGTGTTGACAATTACATATAGACTGTGGACGTACAGTCGAGGGAAGTGACCGCTTGGTCGGAAGTAGTCATTTTTCGGTGTATGAATGGGACGCATGCATGACCGGGAGACGAGTTGAGAAAGGAGGGGTGCTGCTGCGAAGCGGAGAAAAGTGACGTCAGGAAGTGTCGCGCTGTGATTGGCCGACCGGAGAAAGACCGCGCTGTGATAGGCCAGCTAGCAAAGACGTCAGAAAGTGGCGAGCTGGGATTGGCCGACCGGAGAAAGACCGCGCTGCGATAGGCCAAGTTAGCAAAGCCGCGTTAGGATTGGTGGATTGTCATCAGGAAGTAAACAGAGTAGCGAGGCTGGATATTGTGCGTATAATTATGAAGTGTTTTAAATGGCTGAGAGCGGTGTTTAAAAAAGAGAAGCGGGGATCGTATGAAGGGGAAGAAGCCCCGCCGGAGGGTACGCCGGCTCGTTACATGGCAGTGAATGTTGGGCTGCATACGATCCTTTGGATAACAGAGTGGAGTAAGATTACGGAAGGAAATGAGGAATTGACGTTCCCGAAGTACGGGACGTTCAGATTAGAGGTGTTACATCGATTAAAATCAGTCATGACCTCAATGAGACCCTTGCCTAGACCGACCCAGTTTGAAGCCCTTGATGCATGGATTAGGGCAGCGCATGTAAAGAATATGAACAGACGACAAGAAAGGGTGAAACGATCGGTAAGGGCAGTACAGGATGCCAGATGGGATGCGGATGCTAAAAGATGGAGAGTGCATAACATGGAAGTCAATAAACTGTACCCAGTGTTAGAGGTGCCCGGAAATAAAAGCCCCCTAGAAGAAGATGATGAGAGCGAAACAGAGGACAGCCTGATAAACAGATTATTGACAGACAGGCCACCCCCGTACAATAGAGCAGGGGGAGAGGTCGAGCATAGTGAAGGAGAAAAGGGGGGCAATGCAGGAGAGCATAGACCGCTTCCCAGTTCAGAGTGGGATCCTGAGGCAAAGAAAGAGCTGTCCCAGCCTAGTCAGGTGCAACAGGTAGTCGGGAGGTTTGTGGTACAAAGAGCGCCGGAAACGGAGTGCGCCACATCCTACGGATTACCAGATGCACTACAGGTACCTGTTACCATAGGTCCTATAATATCGATATATGACCAAGAAAGAGCAAGAGGGGAAGAACGGGTACGGAAGGACAGAGAAAGAGCAGAGACGGCAAGGAGGAACGATACGATTAATTCCCCAAGTCAGCTGCCGATACCGAGAGAGTGGAGCACCCCGATGCACACAGCAGGGGACCCAGGAGGGGATCCAGGGGGCCCTAGATGGCCAGCGGATCTGAGGGGAACTGGACGAAAATCCTTTCAAGAGCTAAATGAGTACATGAAGAAGTGGGATGAGGCAGTGGAGGCTCACAAGAGCATCATAGCTGCAGAAGCTGAAAGGGAAAGTCAGGACAGCAGAGCTCGGACTCACTGCGGGGCTGGGGAGAGCAGCCCGGAGTGGGACTGTAGAGAGAGAGATAGTAGGGGGGTCACCCATTGGGCCCGGAGTGGAGGTAGAACAGACCTGGAAAACGGGGGCCCCGGGAATGGGAGGGTGGCGCGCCCAATACTCAGTGAAGAGGAGAGGAGAGCGCAAGAGTACAGAAACAGCTTTAAGTGTCCACACTGTGTGCCCGGCACCAGAGAACTGAATGGGAGTTGTGAGAGGTCGCACCATAGTCCCTGTGATGACGGAAATGAGCGCAGCCCAGGGAATATGGGGAACCAGGAAGGATCGTATCGGATACTGAGCGATACTAGGCAAAGGGAGAGTAGCGACCAGAGGGAAAATAACAGAGAGGCGTACGGTGAAAGGAGAGAAGAAGAAGAGAGTGGACAGAGCAAGAGTGGGGGTAACAGGCCCGTGTTCCATCACCTTCCAAGATCGGATGGCCGAGCATGGGACCTGGAGAGATGGGAGCAAGGGAAGGCACTCATTAACTCTCCCGAGCCCAAACGTAGAGCTCGGAGTTGGGATGGTAGGGAGACCAGTGAGCCCCCTTCGAAAGACATATTGCGAGCTGAGATAAAAGCTAAGAGACTCGATGTCGCCAGCTTAAGGTCAGACCTGGATGACATGATAGATGGTACCCTGCCTTTAGAAAGAATGGAAATGTATGAGCAGGATGAAATACTGTATATGGCAAAGGACATCACTCGAAAAGCGAGAGCAATCCATGAGAAGTTAGTCGAACTAGCAGGCAAATATATGGTGGACCTGTCAAGAACCAAAGCATTACAGGGTAACCATAGGCTACATTACACAGATCGAGACCTAGATGAGAGGAGAACGATTGGGCTGAAAACGCACATAAGGGAACTGATCACTGGAATAAGGACATGGAGGGCACTAGATAAGTGGGAAGAGAGGTGGTCCAAGAAAGGGACCGCCAGGAGAAGCACGCTTGGTACGACACCAGGAAGGCTGCAGGGAATAGAAGCATACCCTTTGCGTGAAGTCGCAAATGGGAATTATGTGCATGTCCCTTGGAGTAGGGGAGATTTAGCTGCTTTTACCACCTCCTTCCCCAAATTGCGGGAAAACCCAGTGGAGTGGTACAAGCAAGTCAAGAGATTTGTAAAAATCTCAAAGGTCCTATGGATAGATCTGAACACGCTGTTCGACATTGTAGTACCAGGAGATCTGTGGACAGCATGCAAGGTTAGCGCTGAGTGGCCCACAACGGAGCCGGAGAGAGATGCTAAGACTAATGGGCCGTCCGAGATTGTGATGGCAAAATTCGAGAGAGTGATGACTTGGCTGAAAGAGAAAGTGCCAATGCAAGACATAGATTGGGTCAGAATAGACCGAACCAGACAGGAACCCAAAGAGACCGTCCACGAATATTACGAGAGATTGCTGAAGGCGTTTAAACAGTATAGCGGCTTGGATGTAATGGATCCAAAAGACATAGGGCAATTCGTGTCCAAGTTCGTCCTGGGACTGAGACCGGATATTAGTTTAATGATTCAGCAACACTCGATTTGTTGGCAAAGTAAACCCCTAGACGAAATACTGAGATATGCCAGGTACTGCTGTGATGAGATAGACTCCAAGGCTAAGAAACTAAAAGAAAAGTTGATGGTGGTACAGATGCAGGCAGCAGGGAAGGGGGGACAGCAGCAACAGCAGCAAGGAACAGGTACAGGAGGAAAGAAGCAGTACAGTCAGAACAAGGGCAATGAGGAGAGTTCCACCTTTAGACCCAGAATAGACATAGCTGCCTTGAAGAAAACGACTAGGTGCCACCAGTGTAACGAGGTGGGGCATTGGAAACGCGAGTGTCCCTACAATGTAGAGATAGGAGAACAAGAGATAGAGGAGGAAGAGGTCCAGAACGCGCCTACAAGAGGGGTGACGCCATACCAGGGAAAGGTGCTCAAAGGGGGGGGGGGCTCCTCCCCGAGCCCAGTTCCCTCAACCTCCTCGAGTAGGGACTATGGGTAAGACCTATAGACAAATGCCCCTGTTTGTAGAAGGAGAAGAGTGCTATTATGTGGACCCATTAACCGGACAGAGAGTGGAAAGAGAAGACTGCACCCTCGGGGCAGCCTTGGAGGTGGACCAGAGGGGACCCTATGTTGAAGCAGAAGTAGCAGGGTGCCCCACGACATTTCTGGTGGACACAGGAGCCACTAGATCTACGATCAGATCAGCTGCAGTTCCAGACCTGCCCATGTCTGGAGAGACCATACAAGTGGTAGGGGTCGCAAACAGGAGAATAACCAGCCAATTGACAGAACCGGTACAGGTGAAAATAGGGAAGTACAGCGATGAGCACCAGTTTGTGGTTTGCGATTCAAGTCCTGTGTGTCTGCTAGGCAGAGACCTGTTGTGTAAATTGAATTGTACAATATACTGTACACCTCAGGGAGTGGAGGTATTGACCAATGATGATGACGCAGATTTCAAAGTTGCAAACTCAAGAATATGCGTGGAGCTGTACCCTACTTTGACAGTAGATGAGCTCCCCTGGGACTTGAGAGAGACAGTGGCACCAGAAGTATGGGATTTCACTGGGGAAGAGATAGGATTGGTCAAAGGGGTGGACCCAGTGAAAATTGTAGTGAAACCGCATGCTGAGTTCCCAAGAACACCCCAATATAAATTGACTCCAGAAACGATTGCAGGCATAAAACCCGTGATCGAGTCCATGATTAAACAGGGAATACTGAAAGAAATCGTGGGTAGTCCATGCAACTCCCCGATTATGGGTCTGCAGAAACCAAATGGGAAATTTCGGATAGTGCAGGACCTTCGAAAGATTAATAACATAGTCGTTTCGTGTTGTCCAGTGGTACCGAATCCATCAGTGATACTGTTTCAGATTCCATTCCAAGCTGAGTGGTTCACTGTGATCGATCTTTGTCAGGCTTTCTTTTCGATCCCTCTGGACGAAGAAAGCCATTTTCTTTTCGCATTTAAGCTGGAAAATCGCGTCCTAACATGGTGTCGTATTCCTCAGGGGTATACAGAGAGCCCATCGATCTTTAACCAGCTTTTGAAGAAAAATCTTGAAAGTCTAGTGCTGCCCCAGAAGTCAGTTCTGGTCCAGTACATAGACGATCTCCTCGTGGCGTCAGAAACAGAAGAAGCTTGCAGGGAGGACTCCATTGCTTTGTTAAATCACCTAGCTGCCAATGGGCACAAGGTGTCCCCGGGAAAGTTGCAGTACTGCCTGACAGAAGTGCAGTACTTGGGACACAGAATAGAGAAAGGCAAACGAAAGGTGTCACCAGACAGGATAGAGGCGATCATGAAAATGAATGCGCCTAAGACACAGAGAGAGGTCAGGATGTTCCTAGGGATGGTGGGTTATTGCCGACAGTGGATCGCGAACTTTTCACTGAAAGCAAAGCCCTTGCAAAAACTGACGCACAAGGAGGTGAGCGATCCGGTACCATGGGACAAAGACTGTTTGATGGCATTCCTACAGCTGCGAGAGGACCTGTGTCGTGCTCCGGCATTGGGAATGCCTGATTACAATAAACCATTTTTTCTTTACTGTTGTGAGAGAGAAGGTTGCGCGTTGTCTGTGTTAGTCCAAATCCATGGGAATGCCCGTAGACCAGTTGCTTATTTCTCGGCTACTTTAGACCCAGTAGCCGCAGCGTTGCCCGGATGTCTCAAATCCGTTGCTGCAACGGGTGTCAGCATTGAGAGATGTGAAAATATCGTCATGGGGCACCCGTTAGAGGTGTGCGTGCCCCATTCCGTTGAACTGTTGATGACCAGGACCAAAACACAGCATCTGACCAACAGCAGGCTCACGCGCTATGAGCAAGTTATTCTTGCTGCAGAGAATGTGACCCTCAGGAGATGCTCTGTTTTGAACCCTGCCACCTTGATGCCACTCCCAAATGATATCGAGGATGATGATGAATGTACAGACCATGACTGCCTCGATGTGACTGAACTATGCACCAAACCCAGACCCGACATCGTAGATGAGCCACTGACCGACCCAGATGAAATTTTCTTTGTCGATGGCTCATGTGTAAGAGACGAAGTTGGGCAGTTGAGAGCAGCTTACGCTGTTTGTACAATTACTGGAGTTGTAGAAGCTGGGTGCCTGGAAGGAGTACACTCCGCTCAGGTAGCCGAGATTATTGCCTTGACACGTGCTTGCTTGGCAAGCAATCAAATTCGAGTCACCATATACACCGACAGCCAATATGGTTATGGGGTGGTTCATGATTACGGGCAGTTATGGTCTCAAAGAGGGTTCATGACCTCTTCAGGCTCTCCCATTCGCAATGGAGAGTTTGTGCGCCTGTTGTTAGAGGCGTTGCAATGTCCAGCAGGTATCGCAGTTGTAAAGTGCACCGCACATACCAGAAATGAGGACTTCGTTTCGAAAGGCAATAGATATGCCGACGAAGTCGCGCGGTATTGCGCAGAACAAGGGTACTCTTTCACAGAGGTGGAAGTGGGCGGAATAAATGTAAGGACTGAATTAGCTATGATATTGGAAACTGTTGATACTTGGGACGAACTGGCAAACATGCAAGAAAATGCTCCTGATTTTGAAAAAGAAACATGGGAAAAGGCAGGATGTGTAGTGGGTGAGTCCCATTTTTGGGTCTCAGCAGATGGCAGAGCAGTGTTGCCAAATGAGATGGTGAGCCCAATGGCCAGACACATACATGGTCCCGTACACCTAGGGAGAGACGCTATGCTGAGAGTGTTTAGACAGACTTGGTACAATCCTAAGTTTAGAATAGCAGCAGAAGCAGTGTGCCAGCGTTGTGTGACCTGTCAGCAGCTGAACGTAGGGAAAAGAACACCAGTTGCACTGAGTCACATAGGAAGGTCTGGAGGTCCATTCAATCGAATGCAGATAGATTTCATTGAAATGCCGAGATGCAACCGCCTCCGCTATGTCCTGGTGGTTGTTTGTGTGTTCTCCAGATGGGTTGAGGCATACCCTACACGTAGGTGCGACACCCTCACAGTGGCTAAGTTACTGCTTAGGGAACTCATTCCGCGCTTCGGGGTGCCGGCCTCTTTGGAATCAGATAGGGGAACACATTTTAACAGCGAGCTTGTGAAGATGATTTGTGCAGCTCTGAATATCGATCAGAAGTTGCATTGCAGTTACCGACCAGAAGCCTCAGGAATTGTGGAGCAGATCAATGGCACGATCAAGTCCAGAATAGCAAAAGTATGCTCTTCAACGACCCTGAGTTGGCCTGACGCCCTGCCATTGGTCCTCATGAGCCTTCGTAGTACCCCAGACAGAAGAACGGGGTTGTCACCCCATGAGGTGTTAATGGGGAGAGCAATGAGGCTGCCATCTGTCCCAACTACTGCACTGTTAAATATCACAGATGATATGATCCTGGACTATTGTAAGGGGCTGTCTGACGCCATTCATTCTGTGTCCCTTCAGGTGCAGGCTGCCGAGGTTCCATCGTGCCAGGGCCCGTGCCATGACCTGTATCCTGGGGACTGGGTCCTGGTGAAAAAACATGTGAGAAGAAGCTGCTTGGATGTTCGTTGGCGTGGGCCCTTCCAGATCATCTTGATTGCGAATACGGCTGTGAAGGTGGGAGGCCTGCCCAATTGGATCCACGCGTCACATACGCGAAGGGTTCCAGCACCTCGGGAAGAAACAGCTCCTCTCTCGGATAGACGTCCAGCAGAGGACCGAGAAGCCATAGAGGGGGCTAGCCAAGCTGAAGAGGTGCCAGCGGAAGCAGGGAACGAGTCTGACCAAGCTGAGGACGGTCAGTACAACAGCGAAACAAACGACGCTACAGAAGGAGAAAGTAGCTGGGAGTACGAGTCAGACACTGACAGGTCTGACAGAGAGCGAGAACAGACAAGAAGGAGAAGGAGTAGAAGGGCACGTGGAGAAGCTAATTGGCCGCAAAGAAGGAGCTCTAGCCTGAGGTCAACTCCAGAGGTAACCCTTCCTCCGATATCAGAAGACTCAGACCCGGAAGAAGGTGCTCAGGGCGCTGAAGCACCGGACCGAAGAAGGTCAAGAAGAGTGCGTGTGCCTAACAGAAGATACTCCACACCTGAGTGGACATATCTGGCGACAAATGTCTGTGAAACAGGAGACAGGGAGGATCCGAGCGGTGGTGGTGTCCAGTTCTGAGCCCATCGTCACCGTGGAAATACGACTGTTGGTACCCGGAGTCGAACAAGAAGGGTCACTAACATTCATGCTTCCCAGACCTCCCCGCCTCAGCAAGTTAAAACATATGTTTCTCTCAGAATTGCAATTCCCCGACTTTGGTACAACGATAACAGCCCATGAAGAGCACAATCTTCGTTTGGAAATATTGAACTTTGCTATCGAAGCTGCAGGCACAAACCTGATAGTAGACTGTTAAAGGACTTTGTAAATAAAGCGAGCAGAAAAAGAAGATTACCTAGCGCCCAGGAAGCAGAGAATATTAGGGAACTTCCCTTGAGTTGATGGAGAAGGGCTAGGGTTGTCTTTATTGAACTGTTAAAGGACTTTTGCGAAAAAGGTTGTCAGCTTCCAGTTGTGTGGATTCTAAAGACAAAAGGATTAAAAAGAGACTGTAAAGGAACGAGAGGAAAAGAACTTTTTGCTAAGATAAGAGAGAGCTATATTGTCTGACGAAATGGAAGCCGGCACCCAGAACCGCAGAGCTAAATGTATAATAGGTACACTAATAGTAGGAGTGATAATATTAATAGCTTTAGTGGTAACAATTTATTATGTAAAGGGACATGAGGAAGAGGCGAAGGTAACTGATGTGAAATCTGTAGAAACGCTTACACCTACTGTTGCTGGTGAGAAAAGGGAAAACATTCAAGAGAAAGCGTTATTAGCTGCAGAAGCCCGCAGGTTACACGTAGATGAGTCCCAAGGAGACTTTAGGTCAAATGCTTATGCTAAACTCTTATATGAATACGTGGATGCCATGGAGGTTAAGGACTGTTACGTCTGCATGCAGTTGCCGGCGTCTGTAGATGAAGGCATTAGATATCATCACCTCCCGCTGACATATGGCATTACATGTAGCTTATTGCTTAGTATATTTTATGAGAGAGAGAGTTTTGAATACTATTTCTCCAACTATGATTCAGTGTTGCCAGAAGTCCCAAATTATAAGCAGATGAACAAATGGGACTACTGGAAGAGTGAAGACAGACTGGCCAAGTTCTTCATTCCTTGGATTACCTTAGATACTTCACATGCCCGTAGAAATAACCTGACATGCAAAGTGTCAGAAGTCGAGAAGAAGTTCATAGGGCAGGTGGATGATCGTTACAGGAGACAAAAGATTTTGAAAAAATCAGGACAATGGAAAACAGATTGGACCGAGGAAGAGAAGGCACACAAGAGAAAGGGTAGTAGTGGTCCAATAGCTTTAGATAAGACGCAGAGAGGAAAGCTATGTCTTCACCGAGCCAAAACGTATTATGAAAATGTATACGTGGGAGAAGTCGACTGTGAACATGCTTTCAATATAGAGTACTATACTAAAGATTTCCTGAAGGGAATGCAAGTGATTCCAAATGTGTATTTTGTATGTGGAAGAAATGCCTACGTGAGACTACCTGACAACTGGTATGGATCATGTTACCTAGCAATTGTCTTCCCCAAAATATATCATGCACAAGACTTAGTGATCATTGAGGGCAAGACATCATCGAGGGGAAGGAGAGATATAGGAGATGCAGAAATGGTTGGAGATGTCTTTGGAGCTATGTTCCCTCTTTTGGGAGTAATCCTTAATGATGTTAAAATTAGACGACTGGCAACAGTTGTCGACAGGTTGTCTGCCAGCACTGCTCAGTCCTTAATGCTGGTAGAAGGAGAGATGCAATCGATAAGGGCTATGGTTCTTCAGAACCGTCTTGCGTTAGATGTCCTACTAGCAAAAGAGGGCGGAGTCTGTAAGGCTTTGAAGGTCCAGGAATGTTGTACTTACATTCCAGACAATTCAAAGCCCCTTGAGAAAGTTATTAGGAACATAACTAATATTCACAAGGAGATCGAAGACTTGAGTAGAGAAAATGTCTGGGAAAAGGTGGGCCACGGAATGAGTGAAGTTGGAGGGTGGATTTCCACCTTAGGCAAAAGCTTTGTGTGGTATATACTAAAACCTATCATCATAATATTGATCTGTGGGATCATATTGTGGGGATTGGTGAGGGTATTCAAATGGTACAGAGCAAGAAGGTCAGAAAGGGCCCAAAGAGAGCAGCTGCAGAGATTGGCTGCCATACAAGATAATCAGTACAGGAGTCTGAGGGCTCTGGAAGCGCAGAGACAAATTATGCCAGCAATAACTGCAGTTTAAATGTTAGTGATGACCCCGAGAGGTCATCAAAGGGGGGAACTGAGAGAGCGCAAACTGACCTAAATGTATGAGTGCATCACACTTACCTGTAGTAAGCACAAATCATGAGGAGAAATGCCATGAGTGCTAGTAGTATCTGCAATTATATTCTGAATGTATAGCTAATGTAGAGATTTAAGTAGAAGTGGAACTAATACAGAAATGTTTGACACTATATGATTTTATTAGATGTGATTATTCCTGAATCCATGTCGTGTAGCTGTTAAAATGTAAGATGGCATGTGGTTAAACGCAGAATGTGGTAGGCCTCAGGGCCAGAGCTAGAAGGGAAGGGGAAGGTGTTTCTTTTCACGACGTAGATTGAAATAATGTTTTGGCCATTGCATTAATGGGCCATGATTTATAGATGTGTTTACTGAATAATAGAATAAGAGTATTAACATGCTTTAATTAATGAAGAAGTTGAATGCTATAATCATTATGAGAAATGCTGTAGGCCTGAAATGTTTTAACATTGATTTACACGTACATGTCTGGGCCGAGAAATGTTGCAAACCTTTTTGGAAGTCTATGAGAGTTGGGTTCTTGGCTGCAGATGTCTGTCTGCAAGAGAAAGGGAGGATCCGATTATAAATAATATGAATAGAGGTCTGTTCAGTAGACGGCCCAGACATGGAGGAGGGTTCTGGAATGTTTAAGGGGTATCAGCGGGCCGGAGAAGAGTCTGAGAAGCAAGGTCAACTCCAACGTATGAGGCCCAATACAAAGCAGCATGGAAAAAGCCAGAAGCTACACCACGTGAGGGGCGTCTCATGAGGGGCGTCTCAAATGTTGTTGACTGTTTTGTATTAGGGACAGCACCCCTGGGTGGAGTTAGAGCAGATACCTGAGGACCCTTTAGAGAGCGGATGGGTAGGCAGAGAGGGGTCATGACTGGAGAACTATAGGTTTTCACCAAGAGACTTAGAGTGAGTGACTTCCCTTGGGGGTCATTCACTGCTGACACCTTTGTTAGGTTGGGATTTGGTTAAGTAGGGATACCATCTAGAGCAGGGTAGGGACAGCCTAACCTGTGTGTTTTCCTCCAACTTAAATGAAGGAGAGATATGCGTCAATGCTGATAGCTTTATTATTCTTAGAACTTGTGTTAGTAATTTCCGTTGCTCGTCTGAGGGCTTTCAGAGAGCACATGTATGTAGTTGGACCTGTGTATCTCGTGAATCTCATTCTGAGATGCCTGTATTTGCAGCTTATCATATCTTTACAATAAACTTTTGAAAGCTAGAAGTTGTTTGTGATCTTTGGGAGCAGAGTCCTTTATTGGGTGAACTAACTTGCTAATAGATGCACTTTCTTCCTCAAAGACAGGCAACAAAGGTTCAGTCGACCAGACCGAGGTTTGGATCAATAGTGATAAGGTATCGATCAAAATCTCGCCCTTCCAGCAGCAGTTGGCGACTGTATTTTCTACCTGATTCACGCCACCCGCCTGCCCCTCCAGGCAAGGCAGCAGTTGGCGACTGTGCTGCGTGGCTGTTTTTCCCTGCAGACTTACCGGCTTGAGGAGGTCAGGCTCCGGTCTCTTCGGTGTGAAGGTGATCGCATGGCCTCTAGGGTGTTCAGTTTGAGTCCCACTGCTGTGATTTCCTCCCGCTGCGTACAGGCTTCTCTGGCTTCCGCGTGGTCCGGTTGATCGTTGTGTGGCTGGCGTCTGTTTCTCTGGCCTGTCCTCTGGGGGCGGGTGCGCGTTCCCACGCTGGCAGGTGTTTCTGGTCTCCTTCGGCGGCTGGCCCTCCCATTTCAGCCTACATATTCCATCTCTGCCTCAGCGTTCAGTCTTGGCTGTCTTTACTGAGTCTGCCTACTTGTCTAAAGTGCTGCATTTTTGCTGTATTCCTTCTTCTGGCCATGGAGCAGGGAGATGGTTCAGCCTCCCAGGCTCCTGCTGAGGCTGTTTCCTTTCAGTCCATCCAGGATATGATCCAGGCTGCGGTGGCGGCTGCCTTTGCACAGTGTGAAGGTGGGCAGGGTCCCACTTCCCATATGTGTCCTCGCATGGGCCCCCCACCCTCTGGTTTCTGAGGCTGAGGGGGAGGAGGAGGATCTATGGGGGCGCTATGTCCAGGGTCAGGAGTTGCAGGATGTGCTCCTGCACATCAAGCAGAACTTGGCTTTTCCGGCTCCAGCAGCAGAGGAGCTCTCGAGGACGTCTCCTTGCAGTACCAAAGCAAGAAGCCAGAGTCACTTCCTCTTCATTACTCCGTTAAGAAGTTGGTCGAGGGGGAATGGATGGAGATAGATAAACAAGCCTTCCCAAGGTACCTCACGAAATCCTACACCATCCAGGAATTTGCCAAGGATTTCACGCCCTCAGTGAAGGTGGACTCTCTCATGGTGGGGATCCATTATTTCTGAGGACGCCTCACTGTCGGACCCGGTTGACAGACGGGTGGAGGCCGCGGCCAGGCGTGCCTAGTCGGCGGCCAATTTTTCCATTCGGGCCTCTGCCAGTTTGTCGTACACGGTGCAGTCCATGTTAAAGGATTTTCAGTCCTTGGTGCCAGGGGCCGGAAGTGGTTCCTACCCTGGCTCTGATGGAGCAGGAGACTCTGCTCCTGTCGGACATTTTCTTCGACACCTTGGGGGCCTCTGCCGCCGCTGGTGGAGCTGCTAATCAGGCCTGGCAGCAGATCTGGTTACGCCACTGGAAGGCGAAGGCTTCCCAGAAGGTGTTGCTGATGAAGATCCCCTTCTCCGGGATGAAGCTGTTCGGGTCATCTTTAGAGGACACAGTGAAGAAGTCGGCTGCGGACCGGAAGCTGCTGGCTCCCATCAGGTCCTCCAAGGGCCGCTTCCCAGGCCCCAAGAGGGCGTTTTCCACCTCGTCTACAGCTAGGGTCAGTGGGCCCTTTCGAGGTAGAGGGTCGTGGCTGGGGCACCCCTTTCTTCACTAAGTCCCGGTCTCAGCCTGCGGCTTCCCCCTCCGCGCCCAAGTCTTGACTATCTTCTGGCCCCACCGGGTGGTTTCCCGGTGGGTGGACGACTCTGCCATTTTCTTACGGTGTCAAAATCCTCTGTCTCCGACCTTTGGGGCCTTTGGATTGTGAGAGAGGGTCTGTCCATCACCTTCAGCTCCCCTCCTCTGCTACCCTGCTGCCTTCCTTTTCGGTCGAACGGGTGGCCTTGCTTGCCGGCATCCAGGATCTACTCATCAAGGGGGCCATCTGTCCTGTTCCACCGCCTCCGAGAGGTTGCGGCGTCTATTCCATCCTGTTCCTAGTAAGGAAAGTGTCTGGGGAATTTCGGTCTGTCTTGGACTTGAAGCAGGTGATGGCGCAGGGGGTGGTGGTTGCTTCGCTGGACCTGCTGGACGCTTACCTCCAGGTGCCTGTCCATCTGGCTTCTCCGCCTTTTCTCCGGTTCTGCGTGGGGGACAGCCACTACCAGTCCAGGTACTTCCTTTTGGTTTTTCATCTGCCCCAAGGGTGTTCACCAAGATTCTGGCGGCCTTGGTAGGTATTCTCCACCAGGAGGGGATATGGGTGTTTCCATACCTGGATGACTGGTTAATATCTGCCTCTTCTTTCTCAAAGGAGACGCTGCACGTCAGGAAGGCATGCGAGGTTCTCTCTGCCCACGGCTTCCTGATCAACCAGAGGAAGTCCCACCAGTCTCCCACCCATGACTTGATGTTCATTGGGGGCTATTTGCACACGCTCCTGGGGAAGGTGTTCTTGCCCCTGGACTGCCGCAACGTCTTGTGGCGGGATCTGGGGGCTCTTCTGGGGCTGGAGTCCGCTCCTGTGAGTCTGTGGTTGAGTGTTCAGGGTTAATGTCTGCCACAATCAATGGTCTCCCCTGGGCCTGCCTCCACCTGTACCCCTTGGTCAATCACCTTCTGGCTCTCTGGGATGCCTGCTCCGGAGACTTCGAGGGTCCGGTCCTGGTGTCCCCTCAGATTCGGTCCGACCTGGGCTGGTGGTTGGTGAATCCCACCTCTCGGAGGGTCTCCCTTTCCTGGTCTTCCCGTCCTGGGTGGTCATGACCGATGCCAGTAGCCTCGGATGGGGGGGCAACCTTGGGGTCCCGGTCGGTTCGGGGTCGTTGAGATCCTCTTCTGTTACACTGCACCTCCAACTTCCGCGAGATTAAGGCGGTCTTGCTGGCTTGCCGGGAGTTTTCTCCCTCTCTCCGGGGTCAACACGTCTTGGTTCGGACAGACAACCAGGTGGTGAGGAGTTACATCAACCACCAGGGGGGTTGCCGGGTGCGCTCCCTGTGGTTGCTGTCCCAGGAACTGTTGTCCTGGGCGGAGAAGACTGTTTTGTTTCTCAGGGCGGTTTTACTCCTGGGGTCAGAGTATGTGGTGGCCGCCCATCACAGTCAGATGTTCCTCTATTGACTGCCCTCTCCCTGACGCCTTCGGTTTTTTGGCATGTAGTGGACCTATTTGGCCTTCCCCGTGTGGACCTGTTTGCAGGGATGGGCATTGCTCTCCTGCCTTGCTTCTTCGCTCTCCAACCGTGTCTGGGGGTTTGGAGGGAGGATGCTCTGTCTTTCCCTTGGCCTTGGGGTCTCCTATATGCCATTCCCCCTTTCCTTTGATTCCTCGGGTCCTCTGTAAGGTCCGTCTGGTCAGGGCCCTGGTGCTCTTGGTGGTTCCCGGTTGGGTGCCGCTCCTGGTATCCTCTCCTGTTTGAGCTGGCTGTTCGGGACTCTTGGCCGATTCCAGATTACCCGTTCCCGTTGCTGGGTCCTCCGCTCCCCAGAGCGATGTTGCGCCTGCTCCATCTGCAGGCTTGGCTGTTGAGCGGGTGACCTTGTTGGCTCAGGGGTGTTCTCTGGGGGTGGTTGCCTTGCTGCAGGGTTTCCGGAGGTCTTCGACCTTGCTGTCCTATTCCCATCACTGGCCTCGGGCTGTTTGCCTGGCTCCTCCTTGAGATCTTCCTTTGGTCCTGCGGGCCCTGCAGGGTCCCCCCTTTGAGCTCCTACAGTCTGTGGATCTTAAATTCCTCAACTTCAAAGTGGTTTTCTCGGTGGCCATTGTCTCTGCTGGCCTGATGGGGGAGCTGGGGTCTTCTCTTTGATCTCCTCCTTTCTTGCAGGTTCTGCCGGACCGTCTAGTCCTGTGACATGACCCTCGTTTACTGCCCAAGTTCACCTGCATTGTTAACCGTTCCCGTGAGGTGTCCTTGCCTTCCTTTTCCCCTGAGGGGATGCCTCCCTGTCCTTGCTGGTTGTCCATCATGTGGTGGAGGTTTACCTGGACTGCACGTCCTCATTTTGTCCATGTGACAGTTTGTTCGTGACATTTGGGCCTGTTCGTTCTGGGCACAAGCCCTCTGTTTCCACTTTGAGTCGCTGGCTGAAGCAGGCTATCCTGCTGGCCTATGAGTCCCAGGGTTCTGACCTCCCGGGGGATGTCCAGGGTCGTTCCATTCGGAGCGTTTCAGTGTCATGGGCCTCTTTTAAGGGTGTGTCCACCGAAGAGATCTGCAGGGCGGCGACTTGGTTGTCTCCGCACATGTTAGAGCACTACCGGGTGGTCCTGGGTGGCTCTCAACCTGGGGGTTTTGCGAGGGCTGTTCTAAGTGCAGGGTCTGCAGTCCCGTGATTAGTTCCTTGGTTGGAGTGTGTTTTATTCTGTTGTTTTTTTATACAATGGATTAAAGATGTGTTAGGTTATCATGTTCTGCCTTGGTGGTGGTTTCTTGTTTACCGTGAAGCCTTTTGGCTTGGGTATGTGCTCACTTCGTTAGTCACGTGGTGGGGAAGACTTACGAGGAGGTAATGCCCTGGTTACTTACTGGTAATCTTCATTACTCAGAGTATAGGCTTCCTCGCCTCATAAGTTCCCCTCCCTCCCTCCCTTTCTGGCTATCGGCTTCATGTTTGGGCTTGGTAATTTCAGGCTGAAGGGTTGGGCCGGCCCGCCTCTTATAGTGGTCATGGGGTATATGGGTCAGCCATATTGGGAAGGGATGGGAGGCTAACCTTTGCTTTGGAGGGTTGTGGTCTGGAGCTGAAGATTACTTCGTTAGTCATGTGGCGAGGAAGACTATACTCGGAGTAAGGAAGATTACTGGTAAGTAACCGGGGCATCAATTACTCGCTATAAAATTAAATTAGACATATTTCCCTGACAATAGGGACTGAACCAAAGCAGTAGGCTGCTTTTGTGACGAAACGTCTCCAGGTCAGTCAGATGTGCCCGAGAAAAGAAGGTCCTTGAGAGGGAGAGATGGCAGAAAGTGACGTGACTTCCTTGTGCCCCATTTTGACGGCTTCTCCCTGGGCATCCAGCCCTGGCATGTTCCCAAAGAGTGCCTTGCAGCTTCTTGTAGAGGCAAAACAGTCCTTCACTAATACCATTCCTCTATCATTTCTGGACCTGCTTACTCCCCCGCTCCGCCCTTGGGAAGGCAGCCTTCGATGTAACTTCAGTGTCCCGTTGTATGCTCCCCTCTTAGTACAACCCAGTCCTCACGAAGGAGAAAAGCACAAGGTGTAACATCCAGGGGCCCAGGAGCATCGCACAGAGCTCTGAAGTATCTCCGGTCTTGGCTTAAGTGTTTCATCCACTTTTTTTTGTATTCTAGGAACTGAATTTTTGATTTTACAATGGGACCAACTTGACTATAAATCTCAGAATGCACAGAAAAACCTGTACAGATCTACTCACTCATGAACCAGGGATGCTGAAGACCTCTGCATAGGCTGAAAATATGTAAGGGTCTAGCTCCCTTGAGACCTGAAGACCATTTCAACCTACTGACACAACTCATGTCAAGAGACAGGTAAACACAATGAGTTCAAGTTTCTTTCCAGCCTGGGCCCAGGTATATCCTGGAGATGAGGAAAACTACCTCCTATTTACAGCATATCCTCTCTTTGCAGTCAAGCATGCAGGGAGCAGAGCTGTCAAGTGCCCCAGGTCCATGAGTAATAAGGTTGTGCAGTCCAGTTTTGTTTCTTGAATTCTGAGACATGCATTATAAAATTAGACGTTAAATTCCCAGGATGGAAAGAAACAACCCAGACTAGAAGAGATACTGAAGCATGGACCTGGAAGACCTGAGAGTTCTGGTGATTTTCGGAAGTGCAGGGGTGTTGGACGAAGGTAGGTTATGCGCAATGAGTTACTTTGTGTACAGTGGCTGCAATGTCACAGGCGTGCACTGCCAGTATTTGCCTTGCCCACTGTCACTTACAAAGGTGCAAACACCCCCAACTGCATTTACTTGTATACAAAGGCACACTCTTAAAACACAACTATCATGATAAAAACTGATTTTTTTTTTATTCAAGGTGAAGCAACAAGATCTGTGTCCAACAAGAGCCAATGACCTGTGGCTGCCTACTAAAGGTCATTGGGTGGTTTGGAAAGGGCTTTGGTTGGGCCAGCTGTGGGGAGGGAGGCTCAGGATGCGATCACCAATATCATTACCATAAGTAGAGACCTGATGAGTGTAGTTATGCAGTGTAAGGACAAGCTGGGCCAGGTTACTGAACCTGAAAGCGCCAATATCAATCTCATGAGAGCCCAGAATGAGATCGAAAAGGCCCAAAATGATGTCCTGGAGTGTCACCTGAGTGTCTACATTTTACATTCTGTGATGATGCAGGGCGGCTTCAGAATTTTTTGATAGAGCGCAATGGTGCTCTTCCATTTGTAGGGGTGCATTATAATCATGAGTAGTCCGCACCAACATTTATTCTTTTGTCGTGTTAACATGTGACCGAATGTGTACTGTAATAATGTGAAAGATGATGTGCTAGGTATATTTTTCTTATAAACGTAAATAAATGAATGTCGTAATACATGTGTTTAAGTGAAAACATTAACGTGTAGACTTATGCTAACTAGTTGCACTTATTCACGCCTTTGACATGCCCATGTAATATGTTGATTTAGAACCGCTCAGTACAAGAGTGCATTTATATGTAAATTCATGAGGCTTATGTGCTATTCTCTTATGTTGGCTGATTTCTGTGGGCATGCATTCTCCCTGGTGCTCTTGAGTCATGAAGTCGATAGCTGAATTTCATGTGCATGTTGGATTTGTTCCTTTCTCTCGTTTTGTTGCTGGTGGAGAAACCTGTCTTTGTCATTTAGAATAACGCTTTTGTTTTAGGAGCTAGACTCAGGTGAGGAAAGAATGCATTTACCCAAGAAAGCGCTGATAATGTGGGACGGTGTTCTTTCTCACTGGAGAGGGCCTGGGAAGCAAGGTCATCAAGCCAGAAGCTGGGAGTCTCAAAACTAACTGGAAAATCCCCTATGAGGAGTGACCAGCAGGAGGAGGTGATCAGAAGACGAGCAGTGAGCGTGATCAGAGATAATTGTCTTTGAATTAGGGACAGTGCCCTGGGGGTTGAGTCAGGAAAGGGGAGGAGCATCTTAGAACAAGCTCTGTAGCCTTTGGCTTCTTGACCTATAAAACGTGAGTGTACTTCTTAGGAAGTCTTCCTCTCTCTGACACCTTTTTCCTGACTTGCCTGGGAAATGCTTAGTATGGATGTTATGTTAGTGGTAGAGTAGGGACAGACTAATGCTTTTTACTTACAAACCACCAATGAAGACCGATCTTGACATGGGGGCACTTATTGACTTCGTTCTGGTCTTGGAATTTGTCATTCTTTTCATGTTCCAGAAGCTAAATTTGGGTGGTAGGTTTGGCTTTGTATTAGTTCCAATGTATTTCTGCAACCTCCTTTTGAGGTATTTGTATGCCTAGTTATTTTTGGCTTTGTAATAAATCTACTAAACTTGACAACCTGGAGTCTGTGATTCTTCAGAGTCCTGATTCATTGAGCTGGTGATTCCAACGGAATTAGTTATTTTTCCCCTCTACACTTCTAAAGCAGGCACAAAAGGCCCAACGACCGAGGGTTCCGGAGTAGATTCAGAGGAGGGAACCCATCTCCTTCAGTTGTCTGCAATAGTGTCTCATTTAGCTGCTGCTCTTCATAGCCAAGCACTATCTGCTGCTACCTGCTCGGTCCCAGAAACATCTACAACTGTCAGCTCCGTTGAAAGCTGGACCCTGTTGAATACAGAGTCACTTTTCATCACTTCTCCCACACACCGTTAACACTTAGGCTGCATCAGTGTCCATTAGGAAGGGTAGTGTAATTTGTAAGTTATTTATAAACAAGTCAACCCTTAATAGCCCTTAAGGAGATATTACAGACCATTAAGTCATTAAAAACCCATTTAAACCAAAAAAAAAACTAAAATGCAGGTCCAGAACACATAGAGAATAAAAACACACGTTAGTCATGGCATTCAATATTTTGTAGGGCACAGTTTAGTTGAAAATGTATATTTAAAAATTACTGGTGTAAAGTCATGTCCTGATCACTCACTGGTGACCTTTATTCCTCATTCCAGTCCTTATGTACATGTCAGGCTCAGACAACTCAATTACATTAAGTCTCTCACATTATCGGAAGAGCAAGGAAAGTTTGGAAGGCAGAGATTTAGAAATTGGTGTTTTGCAGCAACTAAACCACACAACACAATTTCCTTGTAGATCCTTACTTCCTGAGTGAGGTAGGCTTTTACAGGCCATTGATGGTAGCGCTAGTATTTTGATCCCTCACATTATGAAGCAGATGCCTAGCAATAGGAGTTGCTGTGGTTTTTGCACTTTCTTGTAGAGTGCACCAGTTTACTGTCCCTGCACCTGTTTTGTTCTTACCCTCTCCGGTTCTCTCACTAATCGGGTATCCTCCTTCTATCCTTCACTGGCCTTCTTTTTAGGTTTCGCTTGAACTGTGCTTGCAAAATCGCTTGCATTGTAATAAAAAATCCGAAAAAGGGCTTAGAATCCACCCATTTCTTACCATTCGTTGGAATCAATTTTGCTCTGATTTCCATGCTTTTGATTGGTCAGCACGCCATTTGCTTTCAGAATTAACGTCTTCCTGCTTTGCCCAAGAACAGCCTCTGGTCACTGGCCACTGGCCAATGTCTTTCCGCTGGATACCCACTTCAGAAGGTACTTATAAAAAAGTCTATCTAGCACTCGATACGAGTGCATCTGCTGGCCGTCTCTCTCCTCCCTGGCAATCATAGTCACACTGCAGGTCTTGGGCAGCAGTATTAGAAGTAATATTTGTGTAAAATTCCAGGGGAGATGACCTGGCCGTCTTGCAGCGTTTATACAACTGCATCTCAAAGGAGCGATCTCTGCTGTTAGTGCTCACGTTAACAGCAGCATGTGCCTTAACTAGCCAGCTATAATTGCCGAGCTCCCCCATATTCTCTGTTCAGAAGGTACTTTTGAAACAAGCATTTGCAAAACAATAGGTCTCGCATTACTGAAAGTTTGAGCTATTGCTTTTGCAAGTAATAAAGCAACGTCAATAGCTCAAACTTTCAGTAATGCGAGACCTATTGCATTGCAAATGATTGTAATATGCCGGCATGAATGGATACATAACAATGTAATGCCGATCTTTTTTAAATCAAACGTTTTTCAACTTATGGTGAAAACAAATAATGTGCCTCCTAGTATGGTTTTTGGACAGAAAAATATAACAAACTTTATTTTTAGCTCCAAGAGTGTTGTAAAGTACTAAATCAAACAGGAAGTTAATCAGTAGTAAATGTGTAACAGAAGTAGGACTAAAACTGCACGAATCCATAGCATTGTTTTTAACGTAGCAGGCATGTAATATTTAATTAAGGGTGGTGGACCGAGGTGGATGACGTCAGGCAGCCGTGGGACTCCCACCCAGGGATTCCACAGCGATGGCGGCGGACTCCTGCCATACACTTTGTACCCTGCACTTTCTTTGCCATGTTAAGGATTGTCTTATGCCCTCATCGGCGCCAAAGATGGCAGGATTACAATGGAAACCGAGTCGGGTGAAGGTTTGGCATAAGCTTACGTGACATTAAACGGCCGTTAAAAGCGCAAGAGGAGTGAAAGTTAGTTTCAAATTTCAAGACAGAAACCCACCAAGCTCCCTCCCCGTGCTCCGGGACTGAGGCATACAAGAAACGAAAGCTGCAGACAGTTCATGACTGATACACGTTGTGCTGCACCAAGGGTTCCATGGGCCCTTATGAAAGTGGCGGCCCCCCTGACCAATCTTCCTGTTAGTAAAAGACGGCCATGACAATGGTGCAGTGGGTAATTCAATATGAGGGCCCCCCTGCAGAATGTGACAAGGGGCCCCTGAGACTCCCATATATTATATATCAGATATTCATTGTCCATGATGGGCGGAGCAGTATCACCTTCAAGGGCTGGGGGTCCCCTGATGGGGTGGCTCTCTGCGCCGCAGGGGCCTGCTTTACGCCCATATAATTGTGCTGCTGGGGGGCTCTAGCACCCTAGAGGCCTCCCCCACCACCTGCTGCCTTAATAATCGCTACAGCCACCCGTGTTTCGAATGCTTTGTAGAAGAAGCCTTTTTAGAGAGGTTTAAATTGCCCTCTTCCCATACCAAGCATAGGGACTAATTGTACTTCAAGAGAACCCCATCGGGAGGGGGGTGTCAGCCTCCTGTGTTTCTGGTTGTTTCCCCTGGTTCTTGGTTCCAGGCCTGCCCTCCTCGTAACCTCAGTATGGTGTAAGGATGCCGAGTGGATAAACATGAGCCCGCTGGCTTATTTCGAGGTCGGTGGCAGCAGCACAGCACATTGCGGCCCCCGGGGGAAAGCAGGTATGCAGACCAGTCTTTTCCCCGGGGTGTTCGCGCGAGACTAGGACAGGCAGGAAGTTAGGTAGGGGGTTAGGTCAGGGGTGGGAGGGGTTAGGAGGCTATTTAGGGGCACAGGAGGGGAAGGACTTCCTTTTCCTGTCCCCGGTGCCTCAGGGAAGAAGTTAGTTTTGGAGAGCAGGCGGAGTGTCATGTACGACAGGTGGGAGCACATGACCGAGGAGGAGAGGGCCCGCGACCAGCGTCGCGTCATTGCTGAATATGAGAGGGCGTGGCAGCGCTTATGCGAGGCAAAGGCGGGTGGGGTGCCCAAGGGCGATGGGGCCCAGGCACCTGCGCGTGGCAGGGGGTCATCTGGGGGTCGAGGCAGGGGGGCCTCAGGGGCCCAAGGGCAGTGGGTCTGGGTGGAAGGTTCAGGGACTGCCTTGACGGATCAGAGACCTGTTGGCACCGGGGCCTCCCCGAGCGCATACGGCTCGGGGGGGAGTGGGAGCAAGCCAGCAGGGACAGCTGGCAGAGGCCGGGGTGGGCCGGCGGGGCGCAAAACGGCCTCCAAACGCCGGGACGAAGAAGCAGGGGGGTCCGCGGCGGCCTGCCCTCCATTGAGGGAGCGGGCACCGGCGATGTTGGAGTGCGAGTTTATGCCTGGAGTGAAAGGGAAGGGTGCTAAGAGAGTTGTGACAGAAGTGGTGCCGCTGGATGTTCAGGATGTGTGGTTGGACTATGAGGATGAGGAGGATGAATTGGAAGAGGGTGAGTTGCGTGAGACGGAGCGTGGGCAAGGCTAGGGCGGAAACTGCCAAGGTTGGTGTTTTTCACGAGGCACGGGACGGTGCCAGTCGGGCCAACAAAGGGAGCACGAAGCCGGCGGACGCACGGCGACAGGAGAGGGACGCTCCTACAACCTTGTCAGGTGAGGGCGCTTGGTGGGACGCCTGGACGGAGGGGGTGAAAGTGGGAAGGAAGAAGCCCTGACGGTCGGTGGGGGTGGGGTATGGGTCTGTGCGGAAGGGGTCCCCAGTTGGGGTGGAGCCGGTGACGGCTGATGGGGGGGGAAGCAGGTCACGACGGCCAGCGCGCAGACTGACAAGGCGGAGGACCTGGGGGGTAAGGAGGAAGGAGTTGAGAAGCTCTGGAAGAAATTGCCGTACATGGGGTTGGCGATGCCTCTAGGATCTCATTTGTCGGAAAAGACCAGGGGGAAGATTTGGAGGCATGAATATGTGGATTTGTTTAAGCTGCTGCATAGGGAGATTCAGGCGAAGGAGGGGTCGAAGGAGGAGGAGTGGGAGTTGACCAGGCGGCCGAGGGTGCCGGTAACGATGGAGAATTGGACGTCTGCCTTTTTGATTTACGCGAGTATCTATTGCGAGAAGCATGGGGATCGGGCTATTGCTCTGTTCAAGTATATGGATGTGATCAGGAAGGCGCAGCTACACTTCGGGGGGTTTGCTTGGTTGAGCTATGACGAGGAGTTCAGGGCCAGGGTCAGCGTTAATCCGGACAAGCCGTGGGGGGAGGTGGACCAGGAACTTTGGATTCAATGGATGTCTTCGACGTAGGCGGCGGCTTCCATGCATACGGCTAGCGGTCTCCCGGTCACTTATCGGTCTTTTCAGTCGCGCCCTGCCCAGTCTGGGGCGGGTAGTCAAGGAAGTTCAGGTGGACTGGGGAACCAGGCTGTGTGGTCAGGGGCAGCGGGGCAGCAGTACATACCAGTGTCTTCTGGGGCCTGTTGGGGGTTCAATAAAGGTTTCTGCAACCGTCCCTCTTGTAAGTTCAAGCATGAGTGTTCAAAGTGCGGGGGGCGGCACGCAGTCACACAGTGCCTCACGTTGGCTACGCCGTCAGAGCAGTGGAAACTTGCCAAGGGTAGGGGGCAGCCTGGGCCGAAGGGCCCATACTCCGGTTAAGGTGGAGGCCATGGGTCCATGGCTCTCCCGGTACCCTGATAAGGAAGCGGTGTTGCGTTTGTATTGGGGGTTCATGGAAGGTTTTTGAATTGGATATCAGGGGCCGAGGGAGAGACGTTGGGCTGAGAACTTGCGGTCCGCCAAGGAGTTGCCGGAGGTTGTGGCGCGCAAATTGGAGAAGGAGGCCTCGGAGGGCAGGATTGTGGGTCCTTTTTCAGATTGGCCGATGTCAGATCTCATTGTTTCACCTCTGGGGGTGGTGCCCAAGAAAGAACCTGGGGAGTTCAGATTGATTCATCACTTGTCCTGGCCGGAAGGAGGGTCTGTGAATGATTTTATTGTGGAGGAGGACTCCAGAGTGCTGTATATGTCGGTGGATGATGCCATTGGTTTGGTGAGGTCCTGTGGGAGGGGGGCTGAGTTGGCCAAGTGTGACATCAAGTCGGCCTTTCGCCTTCTCCCCATTCATCCGGCGGATTTCCCCCTGTTGGGCATGCAGTTTCACGGGGCCATTTTCGTGGACATGGTTTTGCCGATGGGTTGTGCGATTTCCTGCGCGCTCTTTGAGACTTTCAGCTCCTTTCTGCAGTGGGCCGTTGTGGACCGCAGTGGGCACCGGCTGGCGTCCCACTATTTGGATGACTTTCTGTTTGTGGGTCGCTCTGGCGCATGTTGGGAGGCTTTGCAGCAGTTCCAGTTGTTGGCACCGGATTTTGGGGTGCCGTTGGCGCCGGAGAAGACGGAGGGGCCTAGTTGTTGCCTGACATTCCTTGGGATTGAGTTGGATTCGGTTGGTTGGCAGGCGCATTTACCGGTACGAAAGGTGGCGGAGATGCAGGAAGCTTTGAGAGGCGCGATCGAGGTCCGGAAGCTTGAGTTGAGGTCTGTGCAGCGTTTGTTGGGATTGTTGAACTTTGCTTGCAGAGTTGTGAGGGCTGGAAGGACGTTTTGTAGACAGCTCGGCATGGCCATGTCGGGGGCGGCCTCCCGCACCACAGGATTAGGGTCACGCTGGGGGTCCGGTCGGACTTGCGAGTGTGGCTGGTGTTCCTGGAGGATTTCAATGGTGTGTCCTTGGAGTTTGCGCGGGACAGGATGGTGTGGCAGGTTCAACTCTTTTCGGACGCGGCAGGAGCGGCAGGTTTCGGGATCTTCTGGGACGGTCGCTGGTGTGCGGAGCAGTGGCCGGCTCATTGGCTGCGTCAGGGCAGGAGCATTGCGTTTCTGGAGTTTTTCCCCTTGTTGGTTGCACTGCTGGTGTGGGGCCCAGAGTTCAGGAACAGGTCGGTGTTGTTTCATGTGGACAATATGACAGTAGTGGACTTGGTGAACAACCAAAAGGCGAGGGACCTGCGAGTGCTGCGCTTGCTGCGAAGTTTCATGCTGCTGTGTCTGCGTTTCAATGTGCTGTTTCGCGCGCAACATGTGCCTGGCGCGAGTAACGAAATTCCGGATGCGTTATCTAGTTCGCAGTGGCAGCGCTTCAGGAAGCTGGCGCCGGGAGCGGAAGCTTGCAAGACCAAGGTGCCGGAGGGTATCTGGGCCTGGGGGGAGTGAAAGTGGTTGGGTTGGTTAAGAGGTCGATAGCGGAGTCCACTAGGCGGGCGTACAGGTTGGCATGGGCTGAGTTTGGGTCCTTTGTGGGGGGGGGAGACGGGAGTGTGGAGATTGCCCCTACCCCGGGCCGCCATCTCAGGCCCGACTCCATCTTGGGCCCTCCATGTCCTGACCACGTGGCCTCGGCCCGACCTCGGCCGCGGCCCCAGCGAAGCCCCGACATCGAGGCACCAAGATCCGACCAGGTGGTAAAGCGGCCACTTGACGGATCAAGGAGGAGGGGAGTTTCGATGGCCCTCCAGCCGTCCCCGGACGCCTGGTTTCGATTGCCCTCCGGCCTCCCTGGGCGCTGGCTCCACCCCCCTGCTGGGTGTCTGGACACTCTCATCCCGGCCCCTCTGACCCCCAGGCGCAAGGGTCCGGAGTGCCTGGACTTGCTCCAATACGGTCGCTCCCCCCCCCCCTCGCTCCCTGACTCCAGTTGGTGAACATCATTGTGTCGGAAACGCTTTGCTGTAACTGGTATTGCATTCGTGAACATCATTGTGGCTGAAGCGCTTTGCTGTAACCGGTATCGTTGCCTCATTCACTGTTTCAATTTGCTCTCATCCGGACTTAGACCTGTATTAGCGCGCTGTTTACATTTGCTGCATTAACTGTGTTTAGGTGAAGTGTTCTTGCCTGTGCCCGGTTTCACTTTCCATCCTGCCCACCATCTTGTTGTTGTGCTTTCCCTCGGCCCGCCTCTCCTCCCGCTACCGCCTCCCAGCTGCCCCTCCCACGCCCCGCCCCCTACACTCTTCACTTAAGTCGGATGACTCAATGCGCAGCGTCCACGCGCAGCGGTCGCGCCGAAGGTGCGCCAAAGGTAAGCCCTTCTACGCCTGGACCGCGCCCAGTGCCAGACCCCCTTGTCCCCGCATCACCCACCCCTCCCGACTCACATACGACGCCCCCAACCTCTTAGCACTTAACCCCGGCCGCCTCACTAGCTGCGCCCAAGCAGCACCAGGACACACCCATGGACCCTTCACCTGCCACTCCTGCAAATTCACCTGCATCAAGACCCTCACCAAACCCACAAACACCAAACAGAAATCCAACACCAACCACCTTAAATGCATCCTTCTCAACACCCGCTCGGTTCACAAACACGCCATCGACCTTTGGAATCTACTCGACACCATCTCTCCGGACATCGCCTTCCTAACAGAAACCTGGATGAATGCCTCTTCAGCTCCAGACATCACCACAGCCATCCCGGACGGCTACAAAATCATTCGTAAGGACCGCACCATCCAAACAAGAGGAGGCATCGCCATCGTACACAAGAACACCATCCGCGTCTCAACCAGCTCAGAAGACAACCTCGGAACACCTTCACTTCCAGATCCACACCGACCCCAAGACCACACTCAGAGGCACCCTCCTCTACAGGCCACCAGGACCCCGTACAAAATTCAGCGAAGACATCACTGACTTCATCACCCCACACGCCCTCCCCTCGGAAGAATACATTCTACTGGGAGACCTCAATTTCCATCTGGAAAAGAGCAACGACAGTAACACTACCACCCTTCTGGACAATCTCGACAATCTCGGACTCAAACAACTTGTTAACACCCCCACACACTATGCAGGACACACTCTTGACCCCATCTTCACTTCCAGCAAGCATATCTCCTTCACTCACACCACACCCCTCCACTGGACGGACCACAGTTGCATCCACTTCATTTACAATAAGATCGCGATCCACAACCACCCTCAACCAACTCTGCGAAGAAATTGGAACAAAATCACCATCGACCAGATCTCCACATCGCTTCTTCAAAAAACCCCTGCCTATTCAACTAACCCTAACCAAGCCGCCATCAACCTCTCACAATGGTTAACCCAAACCGCCGACAAACTAGCACCCTTGAAAAAACATCAAATCAAGCAAGGAAGCAAGAACGCCCCCTGGTTCAACGATGACCTTAAGAAATCCAAGAAGATCTGTCGCTCCCTTGAGAAAACTTGGGAAAAAAAACCAAACACTATCACCCAAGCCGCCTTCAAAAACGCCACCCGCAAACACCACCAACTAATCCGGACAGCCAAGAAGTCAGCACTCAAAGACCGTCTAGACAACAACGCCCACAACAGCAAGGAACTTTTCAACATCATCAAAGAATTCACCAACCCCACCGCCAGCTCAAACGACATCACCCCCTCTCAAGTCCACTGCGACTCCCTCGCCTCATTCTTCCATGACAAAATCGCCAACATTCACAACAGCTTCGACAACCAACCCGTAAACCAGTCCACCCTTCTCACCTCCGAACCTGCACCCCCTCCGAATAACCTTTCCGACTGGAACCCAATCACCACAGAAGACACCATTCGCCTGATGAACTCCATCCACTCAGGATCCCCTACAGACCCATGCCCCCATCACATCTTCAACAAAGCAGACTCCATTATCGCACCCCATCTCCGAGACGTCATCAATTGCTCCCTCAAGTCCGCCACATTCCCAGAAAGCTGGAAACACGCCGAACTCAGCGCCCTTCTGAAGAAACCCACAGCTGACCCCACCAAACTCAAAAACTACCGCCCCATCTCGCTCCTCCCATTCCCTTCCAAAGTCATTGAGAAAGCCATCAACAATCAGCTCGCCGCCTTCCTCGAAACCAACAAATCACTCGACTCCTCACAATCTGGCTTCCAAGCGAAACACAGCACCGAGACCGCCCTCATCGCAGCAACAGACGACATTCGAACACTACTGGACAACGGAGACACAGTCGCCCTCATCCTCCTTGACCTCTCTGCAGCCTTCGACACAGTCTGCCATAGCACCCTGATACAACGCCTCAGAAACATCGGAATTCAAGGAAAAGCATTGGACTGGATCATCTCGTTCCTCGCTGGAAGAACTCAGAGAGTCCGCCTCCCCCCTTTTAAGTCAGAGGCCAACGAAGTCATTTGCGGCGTCCCGCAAGGATCATCACTCAGCCCCACCCTCTTCAACGTCTACATGAGCCCCCTCGCAACCATCGCACGTCAACACAACCTCAACATCATCTCCTACGCTGATGACACTCAGCTAATCCTCTCACTCACCAAAGACCCAATCACCGCCAAAACCAACCTACATGAAGGGATGAAAGAAGTAGCCGAATGGATAGAGCACAGCCGTCTGAAACTGAACTCGGACAAAACGGAAGTCCTCATCCTAGGTACATCCCCTTCTGCCTGGGATGACTCTTGGTGGCCAACAGCCCTAGGAAAAGCCCCCATACCGACGGACCACGCACGGAACCTGGGCATCATCCTGGACTCCTCACTCTCGATGACCAAACAAGTCAACGCCGTCTCATCATCATGCTTCAACATCCTACGCATGCTCAAAAAAACATTTAGCTGGATCCCCACCGAAACAAGAAAAACGGTCACCCACGCACTGGTTACAAGCCGTCTGGACTACGGAAACACCCTCTACGCCGGTACCACCGCAAAACTGCAGAAAAAACTCCAACTCATCCAAAATGCCTCAGCTAGACTCATACTAGACATCCCCCGCACAGACCACATTTCCGTTCACCTGAAGGACCTTCACTGGCTCCCCGTCAACAAGAGGATAACGTTCCGTCTCCTCACCCACGCACACAAAGCCCTTTACGAACTTGGACCTGATTGTCTCAACACGCGCCTCTCCTCTTACACCCCCACCCGCCAGCTGCGGTCGTCCAACCAAACCCTCGCCGCTGTTCCGCGCATCCACAAAGCCACCATGGGGGAAAATCCTTCTCCTACTTGGCGGCCAAAACCTGGAATTACCTTCCCATCCACCTCCGCCTTACTCAAAACCACCTAGCCTTCAGAAAACAGCTTAAAACCTGGATATTCGATAAGTAATCCTCCCCCCTTCCTCAAGCGCCTTGCGACCCTCCGGGTATGTAGTGCGCGATATAAATTCTAACTTGACTTGACTTGACTTGACATCAAAGGACTCCAGACCTATATCTGGGGCAGCTCTGGAATGGGTCGGCAGTTGTATCCTGGAGTCGAGAGCCCTGCTGATTGAATCGCGGCTGACCCTAAAAAGAACTCGCTACTTTGAACCCTGGAACCTTGGAGCCCTGCTGACCTGGTCGCGGCCCCCCCTACTTGCTGAGAAGAAGATCCTCACGGAACATCAGAGCCCTGCTGACTCTGTCGCGGCCCGACCTCGCTGAACCATCCTCGGAGCCCTGCTGACGCTGTCGCGGCCCGACCACGCTGAACCATCTTCGGAGCCCTGCTGACGATGTCGCGGCTCGACCTTGCGGAACCCCCCAGCTCGAGGATTGAGAGCTGTGCGTAGGGTATCCCTGTGCCAGGCTGGTACTAAGACTGTCCCACTACCCCCTTCCCACAGTTACCGAGACATTAAGGATCCCTCGATCCATTTGTACATATTGCTGAGAGAACCTACCTTTATTGCTGATAAAGACTCTAAGAATCTACCCTCTTGTGTGGTGTCCCTTTGTAGTGGTGTGATTGCTCGGCTGTTAAGATTCTAGGAGAGGAGCCTCGCCAAGGAGGCCTCTCGACGGCGCTCGGCCAACTCCAGAAGGAGAGGTGGGTCTCGGGGTGGTCAGTCAGACCTCTTCTGCCTCCCCTGGGATCGCCTTTCTAACATTGGTGGCAGGCGGTGCGATCCGAGCCGACGCAAATGGTACAGAGAGTAACTCACCCACTACTGACCGAAACACACCACAACCATGAGTACCAAAGAAACCAGACCGACCGCGGGGTTCCAGAAGGAACGGTTGGAAGAATATACCCACAAAGAATTGAAACAATTCTGCAAGGACCTGGGCATCGCTACCACTGGACTAAGCACCAAGGACGATTTCCAGCAGGCCCTACAAACATGGGTGGAGGCAGGGGCAACGCCACCCCAGATCGAAGATGACATGGTCCCAGACATGTACCCGCAAACCCTCGCAACCCCAGCGGAGGAAAGAAATGCCAACGTAGACACGGGCCTCTCCCACGAAGACGCCCGAGAGCGAGAAAGGAGCCGGCTCCGCGAACTGGAGCTCTCCCGACTCCGTCTGGACGGAGAACTACAGCTGGCCGAGAAAAAGATAGCCCTTGAGCAACTACGGCTGCAAGGAGACCTGGAGGAGAAACGAAGGCAGAGGGACTTAGAGGAGAAGAAGCTCACGTTCGAGCACGAGCGTGGCTTAAAAGAACTTGAGATCAAGGCCAAACATGGTGAGGCCAGCGCCTCCGGGAACCGAAGCCCACCTCCTCCTGCGGACACGAAGGTCCACATCCCCAAAGATGTTGTCAAAGAATACTATAAAAACGACAACATCCAACAATGGTTTAAGGCCTACGAGGTAGCCATGGCCTCTCATCGAATACCCCAAAAAGACTGGGGTGCCGGCTTGTGGGGGAAGTTCATCAGCGAAGGGAGAGACACCCTGCTAGAGCTCCCAGACGCCGAGATGACCTCTTACGAACATATGAAAGACGCCCTACTTACTCGCTATGGACTCACCCCCGAGATGTACCGGCAGCGATTCCGAGACTGTAAGAAAATCCCCGGTACTACATGGGTGGAGTATGTGAACTTCTATAGCAGAGCCCTAGAGGGGTGGATCAAAGGCAGCCAGGTCACCACCTACAAGCAGCTGTTCAACCTCATTGTATGGGAGCACCTCTCCAACAACTGTTTTGTCGAACTCCGACAGCATCTCCTCGACAGCAAGCTGACCGAGCCACGTAAACTCGCCGTCGAGGCCGATCGATGGGTGAGCACCCGGGTCCCCCGGAACTCGATGGGAGACTACGGCCGAAACCCCCAGGGGCCCCCCTGCCAGCGAGGCAGCGGAGGAGGCCAGAACAGGAACCAAGACTCCCCCGCGGTGCCGCCCCGGAGTCCACCCCGGGGGCCGCCCCCGACCCACACTTCGCCATCCCTGGCCAGAAGAGGGGCCCCCCCAGCACGGCCGGGGCCCCGCTCGAACGCTACCTACTACAAATGCCAGCGGCCCGGTCACTATGCCAGTGACCCCCACTGCCCGATGAACCAACGACCCGGCACCACCGGTCCTCCAAACCGCCAGATCGCTGCCGCCGCCCTGGGAGAAGAAAGGGGCGAAGAAGAGAACTATGACGAAGACCAGACCGAGTGGGAGCCCGCCGCCATGTCCCTGGTATGTCTAGGCGAAAGAGACATGATCCCCCAGGCCCCGATCCCGGGCAACACTCAGAAGTACCGCCAGTGGGTCACCATTAATGGGCGCCGGGCCGAAGCCCACTGCGACACTGGAGCCAGCGCGACGGCCGTCCGTTGCCACTTGGTGACCCCCGACCAGATCCTGCCCAATGTGCTGTGCCCAGTACGGTCGGCGGACAATTCAGAGAGCCTGTGCCAGATGGCCCGAATCCCCTTCGAGTGGGGGGGGGTGTCGGGCATGCTGAAAGTGACCGTCCGGGACGATGCCCCCGTGGACTGCCTCCTCTGGAACGACCTAGAAAGTTCCCCCTGGGCCCACGTCGAGCAGAGAGAGCATCTGGGGATGCTAGGCCTTCCCGAGTGGATCTGTGCGACCACCCGATCCATGGCTGCCCGGGCCACCGCCCCGACTGAATCCACCCCGGCCGAAGAACCGGAGTGGCCCGCGCCTCCTCTGCCCTCCGTCCCCGAAGACGCCGACCCTGAGCCCGGCCCACTGGGGCCCACCCGTGAAGAAATTGCCGAGCTCGGCGACCTCCCGGAACTAGCCAATGGCGCCAAGAAGGTGGCCCCACACGAGAGCAGTTCCGTCAAGAACAGAAAGCGTGTCCCACCCTCGAGGGAACCCGACAGCAAGCCGCCGCTCAAGCCGCCGGAGACCCATCGGGGTCCCACTGGGTCTATTGGGACAACTATCTCCTCTACAGCGAACAGAAGATTGCCGAACTGGGGGCCAGCTGGGTGCTGGTGGTCCCCCTCCGATTCAGAGACTTCCTCCTGAACCTGGCACACGATGTGCCCCTCGCCGGGCACCTGGGGCAGGACAAAACCTACAGCCGCCTGGTGACCCATTTCTACTGGCCAAAAATGAGAAATGATGTGAACCATCACTGCCGGACTTGCCCAACCTGCCAAGCCAGCGGGAAGAGCGGAGGTAAGCACAAGGCCCCCCTTCAACCCTTCCCAGTCGTCAACACCCCATTCGAGCGGGTGGGGATCGACATTGTGGGGCCTCTTGAGCCCCGAACCTCTCAAGGTCACCGTTTTATTCTCGTCCTGGTGGACCATGCCACCCGCTATCCCGAAGCCATCCCTCTCCGGACCGTGACGGCCCCCGTGGTGGGCCGGGCGCTGATGGGGATCTTCTCCCGGGTGGGCTTCCCCCAAAAGGTCGTCAGTGACCGGGGTACGAACTTCATTTCCCGATACATGAAGTCCCTGTGGCAACAGTGCGGGGTCACGTACAAGTTTACGACCCCCTACCACCCCCAAGGGAATGGACTGGTGGAACGTTTCAATCGAACCCTCAAGGGGATGATCATGGGCCTGGAAGAGCCCTTGCGACGCCAATGGGACGTGTTGCTGCCCTGCCTCCTCTTCGCCTATCGGGAGGTCCCGCAGAAGTCCCTGGGGTTCAGCCCCTTCGAACTATTGTACGGACAACCCGTCCGGGGTCCCCTCAGCCTGGTCAAAGAAGGCTGGGAGGTTGCAGTCCGAGATGCTCCCCCGACGTCTACCGGTACCTCCTGACCCTCCGAAACCAGACTTGGAAGTTCCGGGAACTTGCCGAGGCCAACCTCGAGGCCAGCCAAGAGGAGATGAAACGCTGGTATGACCAGAACGCCTCTTCCATTGAGTTCGAGCCGGGCCAACAGGTCTGGGTCATGTCCCCGGTCGAACCCTGTGCCCTCCAGGACAAGTGGACTGGGCCCTTCAAAGTGGTGGAGCGCAAGAGCCCTGTCACCTACCTGGTGGACATGGAGTCCCCCAGGAACCCCCTCCGGGTCCTCCACACCAACAGGCTCAAGCCTCACTTTGTCCAAACGGAACTTAGCCTGCTGATGGCTACTGATGGCGGGGCTGAAGACGACTCCGAGCCCCTACCGGACCTCCTGAGCACCTCCGAGAAAGACGGCTCCGTAGAGGGGGTCACCCTCTCCTCCGCCCTGACCCCAGAACAGCGCCAGGACTGCCAAAAGCTGTTGGGTCAGTTCACAGACTTGTTTTCTCTCACCCCCGGAGTCACCCAGTGGTGCGTCCACGATGTCGACACCGGGGACAGCCCGCCTGTGCGACACCGGGCCTAACGAGTTCCCGACCGAGTTCGGACCTGCATTCAATCGGAGGTCTCCAAGATGCTGGCCCTGGGGGTGGTCGAACCCTCTGACAGTCCATGGGCCAGTCCCGTCGTCCTGGTCCCAAAAGCCGCCGCCCCTGGCGCCACTCCCGAACTGCAATTTTGTGAAGACTACCGGGGGCTGAACGCCGTCACCTGGACCGATGCCCACCCCATTCCCCGGGCCGATGAACTGATCGACCGCCTGGGGGCGGCCCGCTACCTGAGCACATTCGACCTAACCTCCGGCTACTGGCAGATCGGACTCACCCCGGACGCCCAAGATCGCTCCGCTTTCTCAACCCCCGATGGCCACTACCACTTCAGGGTGATGCCCTTCGGGATGAAAAACGCCCCCGCAACCTTCCAGAGGCTGGTGAATAAGGTGCTGGCAGGGCTAGACGAGTTCAGCGCCGCATATCTGGACGATATTGTGGTGTACAGCCTCCATTGGGCCGAGCACCTCAAGCACCTCTGGGAGGTCCTGACGGCCCTCAGACGGGCCGGACTGACCATAAAAGCAAGCAAGTGCCAGATCGGCCAAGGGTCCGTGACCTATCTGGGACACCAAGTGGGGAGCAGCCATGTGGCTCCCCTTCAACCCAAGATCGACGCCATCATGGCCTGGGAGCCCCCGGTAACCCAGACAGCAGTCAGAGCCTTCCTAGGGCTCACTGGGTATTACCGGCGCTTCGTGAAGAATTATGGGAGCATTGTGGGCCCCCTCACCGAACTCACTTCCAAGAAGCAGCCACCAAAGGTGCACTGGACACCCGAGTGTCAGGCCGCCTTTGAGATTCTGAAGACAGCGATGTGTACCGCCCCCGTGCTCCAAGCCCCCGACCACAGCCGGGAATTCGTAGTCCAAACCGATGCCTCGGAGCACGGTGTCGGGGCGGTCCTTTCCCAAATCAACCCCGAAGGAGTTGATAAACCTGTGGCCTTCATCAGCCGACATCTGCTGGCCCGAGAGCAACGCTGGAGCACCATTGAACGAGAGGCCTTCGCCGTGGTGTGGGCCCTCAAGAAACTCCGACCCTACCTCTTCGGCACCCACTTCCGGGTGCAAACTGACCACCGGCCTTTGCGGTGGTTGATGCAGATGCGAGGAGAGAACCCAAAGTTGCTGCGATGGTCCATCTCCCTACAAGGGATGGACTTCACTGTGGAACATCGCCCCGGCAACGACCACGCCAACGCCGACGGCCTGTCCCGCTTCTTCCGCCTCGGCGAGGAGAACCCCCAAGAAGATGGGTGACTCTCCCTGCCTTCAGCTGGGGGGGACGTGTGTTGGACCCGGCCTCGTGGCGTGGTCCCACTCCTCCCACATGCGGGCCCTGGACCGCATCGACCCCTGTCCTCCCCCCTGAAGCTACCCTCTCCAACCTTCAATGAGAGCCGCCACTCCTGGCTACCCCTGGCTCTCCAACCTTCAACGAGAGCCGCCACTCCTGGCGACCCCCGGCTCTCCCCCTCGGGAACACGGCGACCCCTACTCGCCCCACTCTGCTGGTCCGGCCCCTACCCCGGGCCGCCATCTCAGGCCCCGACTCCATCTTGGGCCCTCCACGTCCGGACCACGTGGCCTCGGCCCGACCTCGGCCGCGGCCCCAGCGAAGCCCCGACATCGAGGCACCAAGATCCGACCAGGTGGTAAAGCGGCCACTTGACGGATCAAGGAGGAGGGGAGTTTTAGGACACCCCCGCGCCGCACGGCCACCAGCTGCTGCGTGTGCTCCCCCCTCCTGGTGCCTCGCTGCCCGACTGCCGGCTCGTGACCACGCCCCCTCCTTCGAGCGGCGTGCTCCGTGTTCAGCGCTCCTCTCCCTGTGCCCCTGGTTCACTGTGCAGACTTGCATTTGTGCTTACTTGTGCTTATTGTTGTATTTCCGCCGTTTTTCCTGTTGATTTGTATTTGTGTTCATTGGTGTTTTGTTCCGCCGTATTGACTGTTTTTTCCCGCCTGTTGCCGCCCTCCCCGCTCCCCGCTTCCCGCCTCCACCGCTGACCCCGCCCCTTCTTTCCTTCTGTTCCCTCCCCGCTCCCGCCTCCCAGCTGCTCCGCCCACCCGCGCACTTCGCCATATATGGCGACCGTGCGAACGCGCAGCGTTGACGCGCAGAGGGCGCGCCGATTGTGCGCCGAAGGCGCGCCAAAGGTAAGCCCGTCTGCGCCCGTCCGCGCCTGGACCGCGCCCAGTGCCAGGACCCCTGGCCCCCACCGACGGAAGCCGACCCGACGAACCTACAACGCCGCCGACCTCATCGCACTCAACACCGGCGGCATCCCGGGATGTCACCGTGCCACCCCGAAGCACACCCACGGACCCTTCAGCTGCCACGCCTGCAAGTTCACCTGCACCGGACCTTCCCTGCACCCACCAAGCCGAACACCAGCAGCAACCACCTCAAGTGCATCCTGCTGAACACCCGCTCCGTCCACAGACACGCCATCGAACTCTGGAACCTCCTAGACGCCACAGCCCCTGACGTCGCCTTCATCACGGAGACCTGGATGAACGCCTCCTCAGCGCCTGACATCGCCATCGCCATCCCAGAGGGCTACAAGATCACCCGGAGGGACTGCAACGCCAACCAGGTGGGAGGAGGCATCGCCATCATCCACAAGAACACCATCCGCATCACGACCAGCACCGACAACACCCCACCCTCCGCCGAACACCTGCATTTCCAGATTCACACCGACCCGAAGACCACCCTCAGAGGCACCCTGATCTACCGACCTCCGGGACCACGCACTCAATTCAGCGAGGACATCGCCGACTTCGTCAGCCCACACGCCCTCCCCTCCACTGACTACATCCTCCTGGGGGACTTCAACTTCCACCTGGAGAACAACAACGACGGCAACACCAGCACCCTGCTCGACAACCTCGCCAACCTTGGACTCAAGCAGCTGGTGTCCACCCCCACCCACCTCGCCGGACACACACTCGACGCAGTCTTCTCATCCAGCAAAGACATCGCCTTCAGCCACGCCACAGAACTCCACTGGACGGACCACAGATGCATCCACTTCACCTTCAGAAGAACGACGATCCACCACCACCAGCAACAGGTTGCCCGAAGAAGCTGGAACAAAATCACAGCCGACCAGCTCGCCGCTTCCCTGAGCCAGCACCCTCCGGCCAGCTCAGCGAACCCCAGCCAGGCCGCCGACAACCTCTCGAAGTGGATCAGCAAATGCGCAGACGAACTCGCCCCTATGAGGATCCCGCCCAGCAGACCCGGCAATAAGAGAGCCCCATGGTTCACCGACGAACTCAGGAGCTCCAAGAAGAACTGCCGAGCCCTCGAGAAAGCCTGGAGAAAGGAACCCACGCCGGACAACAGGACCATCCTCAAGCTCGCCACCCGGAAACACCACCAACTGATCCGCACCGCCAAGAAAACTGCATTCAAGAACCGACTAGACAACAACGCACACAACTGCAAGGAACTCTTCAACATCGTGAAAGAGCTCTCCAACCCCAACGCCGGAAACAACGACATCACCCCATCGCAAGACCTCTGCAACTCCCTCGCCTCCCACTTCCACAACAAGATCGCGGACATACACAACAGCTTCAGCACGCAACCGACGCACGCCACGACCGCGGCAACACCACCCACCGCCACCCTCCGCGCCTGGACCCCGGTCAACACCGAAGACACCGTCCACATGATGAACTCCATCCACTCCGGATCTCCGACCGACCCCTGCCCTCACCACGTCTTCAACAAAGCCGACGCTGTCATCGCACCCCACCTGCGGGACATCATCAACACCTCATTCGAAACCGCCACCTTCCCCGAGAGCTGGAAGCACGCCGAACTCAGCGCTCTACTCAAGAAACCTACAGCAGACCCCACCGAACTCAAGAATTACCGCCCCATCTCTCTACTCCCGTTTCCAGCCAAAGTCATCGAAAAGACCGTCAACAAACAGCTGGCCGCCTTCCTCGAGACGAATGGATCCCTCGACCCATCGCAGTCCGGATTCCGTGCCAACCACAGCACCGAGACCGCCCTCATCGCCGCCACTGACGACATCCGAGCCCTGATGGACAACGGAGAAACAGCGGCCCTCATCCTCCTAGACCTCTCCGCGGCCTTCGACACAGTCTGCCACCGCACCCTAGTGCAGCGCCTCAGCAACGTCGGAATCCAGGAAAAGGCACTGGAATGGATCGTCTCCTTCCTCGACGGAAGAACACAAAGAGTCCGCCTACCACCGTACAAGTCAGAGGCCACCGAAGTCATCTGCGGCGTCCCCCAAGGATCCTCGCTGAGCCCTACTCTCTTCAACGTCTACATGAGCCCCCTCGCGGCCATCGCACGCCATCACAACCTCAACATAATCTCCTACGCCAACGACACCCAGCTGATCCTCTCCCTGACCAACGACCCCGCCGCCGCCAGAGCCAACCTGCACGAAGGGATGAAAGAGGTAGCCGAGTGGATGACGACCAGCCGACTGAAACTGAACTCAGACAAGACGGAGGTCCTCATCCTGGGCTCCTCGCCCTCCGCCTGGGACGACTCCTGGTGGCCCCCCGCCCTGGGCACCGCACCCAAACCGACGGACCACGCACGCAACCTGGGCTTCATCCTGGACTCCTCCCTCTCCATGACCAGACAAGTCAACGCCGTCTCCTCATCATGCTTCAACATCCTACGCATGCTTCGGAAGATCTTCTGGTGGATCCCCACAGAGACCAGGAAGACCGTCACCCAGGCCCTCGTCACCAGCCGACTGGACTACGGCAACGCACTCTACGCCGGAACCACCGCCAAGATCCAGAAGAGACTTCAGCGCATCCAGAACGCCTCAGCCAGACTCATCCTCGACATCCCACGACACAGCCACATCTCCGGACACCTGAGAGACCTGCACTGGCTCCCGGTCAACAAGAGAATCACCTTCCGCCTCCTTACCCACGCACACAAAGCTCTCCACGATCAAGGCCCGAGCTACCTCAACAACCGCATCAACTTCTACGCTCCCAAACGCCACCTCCGATCTGCCAGCCACGCCCTCGCCGCCGTCCCACGCATCCGCAGAGCCACCACAGGAGGAAGGTCCTTCTCCTACCTGGCCGCCAAGACCTGGAACTCCCTCCCGGCCAACCTGCGCCTGACCCAGGACCACCTCGCCTTCAGGAAGAAGCTCAAGACATGGCTGTTCGAGCAGTAGCGGCACCGCCCCCCCCCCCAAGCGCCTCGAGACCCAATGGGTAGGTAGTGCGCTCTATAAATGTCTTTGATTGATTGATTGATTGAGTTTCGATGGCCCTCCAGCCGTCCCCGGACGCCTGGTTTCGATCGCCCTCCAGCCTCCCTGGGCGCTGGCTCCACCCCCCTGCTGGGTGTCTGGACACTCTCATTCCGGCCCCTCTGACCCCCAGGAGCGAGGGTCCAGACATCAAAGGACTCCAGACCTATATCTGGGGCAGCTCTGGAATGGGTCGGCAGTTGTATCCTGGAGTCGAGAGCCCTGCTGATTGAATCGCGGCTGACCCTGAGAAGAACTCGCTACTTTGAACCCTGGAACCTCGGAGTCCTGCTGACCTGGTCGCGGCCCCCCCTACTTGCTGAGAAGATCCTCACGGAACATTGGAGCCCTGCTGACTCTGTCGCGGCCTGACCTCGCTGAACCATCCTCGGAGCCCTGCTGACGCTGTCGCGGCCCGACCTCGCTGAACCATCCTCGGAGTCCTGCTGACGCTGTCGCGGCCCGACCACGCTGAACCATCTTCGGAGCCCTGCTGACGACGTCGCGGCTCGACCTTGCGGAACCCCCCAGCTCGAGGATTGAGAGCTGTGCGTAGGGTATCCCTGTGCCAGGCTATTACTAAGACTGTCCCGCTACCCCCTTCCCACAGTTACCGAGACATTAAGGATCCCTCGATCCGTTTGTACATATTGCTGAGAGAACCTACCTTTATTGCTGATAAAGACTCTAAGAATCTACCCTCTTGTGTGGTGTCCCTTTGTAGTGGTGTGATTGCTCGGCTGTTACGATTCTAGGAGAGGAGCCTCGCCAAGGAGGCCTCTCGACGGCGCTCGGCCAACTCCAGAAGGAGAGGTGGGTCTCGGGGCGGTCAGTCAGACATCTTTTGCCTCCCCTGGGATCGCCTTTCTAACAGGGAAGAGATGGCGTTGTTTCGCCTGTGCATGATCTGGATGTTTTTTGGTGCATTTCGGGTGTCTGAGTTGCTGGGGACCCGAGGGGCGCCGGGTCGGATGTTTACGGATGTGCGTGTGGATGGGGTTCGGTTGGGCATATGGTTGGGGCGTTCTAAGACGGGCCAGATGGGTCGGGGCAAATGGGTATGGCTGTCGGAGAGTGGGTGTGCGGGTGTGTGCCCGGTGCGAGAGTGGCTGGGGTTTTGTGGTCGAGTGCGGAGGTTGGAAGGGGAGATTTTTGTGCACGCGTCGCGAAAGCGCTTGACGTCATTTCAGTTGCTGGCGAATCTGCGGTTGGCTTTGCGGATGGCTGGGCAGGGATCCGGCTCATTTTGGCACACACTCGTTTCGGATTGGGGCAGCCACTGCGGCGGCGAGTTTGGGTTGGTCGTGGGAGGAGATCCGGAGGATAGGTCGATGGCGGTCGCGGTGCTGTGAGCGGTACGTGCGCAAATGAGGGAGTGGGGCGTGCTGCTTGGCCGGCTGCACTGATTGCTGTTGTTTTTCTTGTTATGCTGGGGTACTAATTTCTTTCTCTTCGTAGGTTGTGTTCGTGGACCGGGGGCCAAGACGGTCACCTGGGTCGTTGGGCACTCTTTCGTGCACTGGGCTTCAAAATACGCTGCCAGGCAGGTGTACGGGCGTAGCCTGGGCCTGAGGAGCAGCCATCACGAAGTACAATGGCGGGGTAAGAGCGGAATGCGCTGGGGAGAACTGCTACCATGGCTAACAAGGAAAGTGTCGCAGCTGGGCTGCCCGGACTTGCTTATCATCCACTTGGGGGAAAATGACTTGGTGAAACAATCGGGGGTGTCACTGTTGCATTTGATGCAGAGGGATTTGGAGGTGATGAAACGCAATCTGGCTGGCGCCTGCATTGTGTGGACTGAGTTTATCCCACGAAGGATTTGGAGGGGTGCACTCAAGCCTGCGACTGTTGAAAGGGCCCGCAGGAAATTGAAAAGGGCGATGAGACTCTTTTGTGCGGATCAGGGTATCAAAGTGCTGGCTCATGTCGGGCTTCAGCTGGAGCAGCCACTTCTTTTCTGAGATGACGGCGTGCACCTTTTTCACATGGGAAATGCATTTTACCAGATGGAGCTGCGGGATCTGTTTAGTTGTCTGTGGAACGAGCCGATGTGGTGTAAGAGAGAATGAGCTTGAAAGGTGCACGCTTGGTGGGGCAGGTAACTGCCCTCCGGGGGTTCCCTGGGTGGTGGGAACTTGGAGGGGTGGGGAGTCCATGACGGGCAGAATCACCCTTCCAGGGAGGGGGTTACAGGTGCAGGATGGGGGGAGTGGTAGACGGTAGTGCGATGGATGGAGATGACGGAGGAGTTGGAAAGTGAAAGGGGGAAGTGAATGAGATGCAAAGAGGTCATGGTGTGAATTGGGAGTGGCTGGTGGAGCACGTGAGTGGATGATGGGTGAAAGGCAGGATGTTGGGGGGATTGTTTAAGTTAATGATGTTATGTTATTTGTGAATGTCATGCCTGTCCTAATAAATGGCCTTTTTCGCTAACTGATGCGTGAAGTGGTTATTGCGCGATGTGATCTTTGACCAATGGGCCGCACCGCTCACAGCGGGGACCAGCTGCCAATGTCGGGCAAACGAAAAGATATGGAGATTCGTTTCTTCTCTCTCGGTTCTTTTCTTCAGCCCTGGCAGGACTGGTTGTTTTTATATTTCCATTTCACACTGGCCCTCCTGGACGCTGGAACCGTCCCAGGCCCAATGCTCTGCATTTCATCACTCCATACTTGGTAAACAAGTCTGATGGCGCGCGCCCTGGTACCCTTCGGCGGCCTTCAGGTGGGCAGCAAAGGGCAGGATGTAGAGAAAAGACTTGAGGGGAAGAAACGAGGGGAGAAAAGGAGCAAGGGAGAGTCTATGGCAAGACGGAAGAGAGAAAAATTGGGACGAATCGGGTTGAAAGGTGAAAGAAACTAAAAAGGAATTGCACGAAGAAGTGAAGGGAGGGAAAAAGAAGCAGCAACGCGGCAGGAAAGGTGCAAGCTGCATATGAAAGAGAGGAAGATAAAAGACAGGACGGGTGGATGGATGGCTGAAGGAAGGCATGAGAAATGTAAGGAATCATGATAAAATTAGAGAAAGGAGGATAAGATAATACAGGAAGGAAGAAAAAGGGATAATAGGGGGTGTGGGGATAAATTAGAAGGATGCAGCAAGTTTTTTTTGTTTTGCTGCAGTTTCATATAGCGCGAACTTGACCAGAAGGCATTGGAGCGCTTTAAATTAGCACCATTTACATTACACAAGAACACATTCATTTGTGAAAAACGCAGGGAGATTAAGTGATTTGCCCAGAATCACAGGTTTTTCAGCAGCACGGAGCCTCACACCTGGTTCCCCGGTGTCTGCAACTCTGGCTGTTACTCCCCATCCTCTTCCGGTGTCACAGTTAGCCTGGAGTGGCAGCTGCTTCCCTGGGTTGCCCTAAGGTAAGGGTACCTACTCCTGGTACCTCGTGCTTCAAATGTGATGAAGACGGTGACAGGAGCACTACATTACCAATGTTCTCTGCCAAACCACTGAGACTCGTCCCCCCACCCCCTTGTTCCCTCACATTAATGGTAGCAGTGCCTGTAAACAATGGAACGTTCACAATAATTTGCTTTTTAATAGAAAGCTGTAAAGAAAAGGTGCCACTTTTATTCAATTTAAGGTCCTTAACTTTGCGGACCTGCTAAGATCCAAACTCGTGACCTGCCTTGGTCCTATGTTCAAATGGTCACTGCGTGGCGCTAGGCTTCAAGCCGCCTACCTGACGATTTCACAGCTGCGAGAGATTTCACAGCTGCGAGACGGGTGCAGCACGGCAGAGCCCATGAACTTTATCGGCATTCTAATTGTGTCAAATACCCAATCGCACATTTATCCAGTCTGTTTTAAACAGACGCTGCCGAAAGGGAAAGTACATTCCTTGTAAAATAACGAGTGGTGCACGCACGCCACAGCGAGACGTGGTGTCAATTTTCGCCACTGTGTCTGGGCACGATAATTGAAACCACGTGGCCTATTTGTGTCTATTACGCACACCAAGTGCGTAATAGACACCAATAGGCCGTGGGCGGAGCCATGCGCCCGCCTTTGGCCTATTGCGTTCTGTCTTTCATATTAAGACGCATGCAAAGCCAATAGCGGGCCACAAAAGGAAAAGCACACGCTTGTGCGTGTGCCCTTCTGATATCGGCTCCTAAAACCCAATTTTTAGATACTAAGGGCTAGATGTAGGTAAATCTTATTTACCGATTCATAAATACCGAATTTTACCGATTCGGTATTTATGAATCGGTAAATAGGATGTAGGTAATTTTTACCGAATCGGTAGGATTTGGGGCCCGATGTAGGAGCACTAATACCGGTCGGAAAGGGCCGAATTCGGCCATTTCCGACCGGTATTACGGTTTTCTTATGTAGGGGGCTACATAAGTACAGATTCGGTAATTTTACCGATTCTGTACATTTACCGATTCGGTAAAATACCGAATCGGTAAATGTACAGAATCGGTAAATAGAGATGTAGGTGGCACTCTGAAGAGTGCCACAGGCCTTCAAGAGTCGGTATTTTACCACCCAATCCAATTGGGTGGTAACATACCGAATCCAGGTGTGCATGCACATCTGTGCATGCACACCTGTGCAATGTGGCACACAGACATGCCCTTAGGGCATGTCTGTGTGCCACATGGCACACAAGCCTGTAATCGGGGTGCTAGAGGGTGTCAAAGTGACACCCCCTGCACCCTTGCAAGAATAGGTAATTACCGAATCGGTAAATACCGATTCAGTATTCCACATTGATTCCTATGGGCTTCAAGGCCCATAGGAATCAATGGGGGATACCGAATCGGTATTTACAGAATCGGTAAATACCGTATCTTACAGATTCGGTATTTACCGAATCAGAATTACCTACATTTCCCCCCCTCTAATTCACCACTTCTTAAATACCGAATCGCTATGATTCGGTATTTTAGAAGTGGTAAATTAGATTTACCTACATCGGGCCCTTGGTATTTACCGATTCGGTAATTACCGAATCGGTATTTGCCATTGATTTCTATGGGCCTTGAAGCCCATAGGAATCAATAGCAAATACCGATTCGGTAATTACCGAATCAGTAAAAATACCGAATTGCCAAGGGGGACAGGGTGTCACTTTGACACCCTGTTACACTCCTGTTTCTGGCTTGTGTGCCATGTGGCACACATACATGCCCTAAGGGCATGTATGTGTGCCACATGGCACACAAGCCAGGTGTGTATGCACACAAGCCAGGTGTGTATGCACAGATGTGCATGTACACAGGAATTTGTTATTTACCACCCAATGGTATTAGGTGGTAAATAACGAATTCTAAAGGCCCTGTAGCACAGTTTAAAGTGCTACCTACATAAGAAATTACAGATTCGGTAATTTTACTGATTCTGTAAAATTACCGATTCGGTAAAATTACCGAATCTGTATGATTTTGCAACCCCTACATGCCAATGTCCAAATACCGGTCGGAAATGGCTGAAAATCGGTATTTTCGGCCGTTTCCGACCGGTATTTGGACACCTACATCTGGCCCATAGTGCCTTAAAAGCTTGTACTTTCAATGGTGAATATCAAAATGAGGGAACAGGTGAGACCAATTACAACCTTTTGCTAACCACAGCTGAAACAAGGGAGAAAGTTAAGAGACTTCAGGAGGAAGTGTCAGAAGCAGAACACCAAGGCTGGGTTAGATCAGGCTGTACCAAGAAGCCGAAAATGACATTTGGGTAACAGGAGATGGAAGGCCTGTGTTTCCAGACAGCTTGTTACCTCCAGTGGTGGGACACTATCAATGAACTGCTCATGTAGGTAGAGATGCTATGGTGTGTCTGTTTTGGCAGACGTGTTTTAATCCGAGTTTCAGACTGATGGCTGAAATGTTGTCACAGGTGTGTTGTGTGTCAGCAGATGAATGCAGGTAAAAGTACAGTAGTAACACTGAGTCACATAGAGAAACAGGAGGTCCCTTCAATAGATTGCGACTGGACTTTAATGAGATTCATGTGTGCAATAGGCTGAGATATGTTTTGGTGATTATGTGCATCTTCTCGCATTGGGTTGAAGCTTTCCCGATCAGGAGAAATGACAGTCTCACAGTAGCTAAGTTGTTGAGAAGTTAATTCCATGATTCGGGTTCCTGACTGCTCTGGAATCAGACTGAGTAACTCATTTTAATGATGAGATCCTGAAGATGTTGTATGCAGCATTGCAAGTGTAACAGAGGCTACATTGTAGTTACCAACCTGAGGCTTCATGTATCGTGTAGCAATTCAGAAATCCAGATGACTTGCTAAGGTGTGTGCTTCGACATCTCTGAAGTGGCATAATTTATAGCCCCTTGTGATGATGAGTGTTTGCAGTACTACTAATAGGAGGCCAGGATTATTCCCCCATGAGATAATCATGTTCGGTAAAAAGACAAGGTACACTGAAGGTAGGAGTGACCTAGTGTGTACAATTATATTTTTAGAACAAATGTCCCTTTCCAAAAGGGAGTTAGTTATAACATAGAAATTGCAATGAAGAACTATGTCTACTTACTTCTTGTGGAGACTTGAATCATTTATTTTCAAACTTTTAAGATAAATGTGATCATGAAAATATTAGTGAGTAACACAACGTGGATATTAACAGAGTTCCAAATCTCAGGCATTGTTCATACCGGTGACTTGAAATACAGTACACTTATAAGTCACAATACAAAAAAGTGTCTTCGCTTGGTACACATATAAGTAAAAGAATCAAGTCAAGACACTGCAGTCGACGACGTTTCGATCCCCATTTATAATAAGGGGATCATCATTAAGACACAAAAGTTACGTACCAGGAAAGCCAGCATATCAGAAATTTTTTAGCCTGGTCCACAAAAACGCAACGGAGTAAACAGTCCATCCCACAAATTAGAAATCCGAGTACTAGGTGTCTGGTGAATGATAAAGGTGATATTGCGGAGATTTTTATATCACATTTCAGCAAGATATATGCGGAAGTCCAGACAGTTGACCCTCAAGCTCTTGCGGAGTACTTTACAACAGTCCACCTGCCTAAAGTGAGAGAGGAGGACTGTATGTTTTTGATTGAACCAATTACAATCACAGAACTAAGTGAAATCGATAGAAAAATGACAAATGGGAAGGCGGGTGGCAATGATGGGATCCCCCATCAAAGTTTATAAACTGTTTTTAAACAAACTCACCCCTTTCTTAGTATTACTGTATAACCAAGTTATGACTGGAACGGGAGTCCCAAATAGATTCAAAGAATCAGTGATGATTTCAATTCTAAAAAAAGATAAGGACCCTAAAGATCCAAGCTCCTATTGCCCAATAAGCCTACTAAATGTAAACTATAAGCTTTTTATGAAAATCTGGGAAAATAGAATTATGGGCTATGCGTGGTACTTGGTTCATGCAGTCCAAACTGAGTTTTTGCCGGGGAGATTTATGGCTGCGAATACTTTCTATCTGATTCAGGCTATTGACTATTTCTCAGCTACAAAGGAGGTTGTGGCCATCTTAATGATGGACGCAGAAAAAGTCTTCGATCTGGTGGATTGACAGGCCCTCTTTTTTATTTTGGGGGAGTTCGGCTTTCCACACCAGCTGATTGAGATGCTGGAGAAAATCTATAGAGGAGCTGTTGCAAAAATTATTATAAATTCAGAGGAGGCGGGAGAGGTAGTAATAAGGCGGGGTACTAGGCAGGGATGCCCCCTCTCCCTCCTTTTGTTCTCACTTTTTATTGAACCATTAGTTATAAAAATCTGCGCTAACATATCAATCCAAGCCAACACGCGCGATCAGGACACTAGCTCGTAACAAAGCTCCAGGTATGGATCGGTTACCGCTCGAGTACTAGAGCACCTTCGCAGCCCAGCTGGCGCCCAAGATAGCAGCCATGTTCGAGGATGCGGTGACCAGGGGCGAGCTCCCGCGCTCACTCCGTGAATCGACTTTAGTGACATTCCCAAAACGGCACAGAAACCCGACATTACTCGCGTCCTATAGGCCAATCACTCTATTGAATGCAGGCTGCAAAATATTAGGTGAGATACTGGCAGATCGTTATAGTCAAATCCTCCGGGCACTGGTGCACCCAGACCAATGTGGGTTTGTCCCAAAACGCAACACCTCGCAAAGTTTGCGCAGGCTGTTCCATATCCAGGATAGAGCAAAAGACTGGTTCCCACGAGTGGCATGCCTGATTTTGGACCTAGAAAAGGCCTTCGATACCCTATTATGGCCATATTTATTTGCAGTCCTTCAGAAGGCAAATGTAGTCCCTACTCTACGGGCATACACGCAACTTCTCTACAGGGTTCTCACCTCCAGGGTCAGGATAGGCAAACTTATTTCCGCTTCTTTTCCAGTTGGACGAGGGACATGGCAGGGATGCCCTCTGTCCCCCCCTTCTGTTTGCTTTGGCAGGAGTGAAGAACTGTAATCTTCATTCTCAGGGGTCTCACTAATACAAAGAACTTGGCACAGAAGCTGAAATATGAAAAGACATCTTTATTAAACTTAATTAAGTGAGACTACGTCACACAGAAGCCTTTAGCAACTGAATGAGGCAGTCTAAAGAGTACAAAACACAGAGGGCTTTTATATGCTTAGGGTTACAAACTCAGCATAAAAGAAAGGGGCAGTCCTAGCATCTGCAAGCATGCAAAATATCTAATATGGACATACAAGATCTGCAAAATATTAGCCAATAGGAGACCATTAAAAAAAAATCATATAACCAGAACGTCCCCCTTATGTCGTGTTTCTGCCCAACCCACAAGTAAATTAATTACAGCACCTATAGGTCAATCGGTAATGGCAGGACATGTCTGTATGCAGTTAGGCTAGCTGGTGTCTGAGATTGATTTCAAAGCGAGGACAGAGGGGGGGTTTCAACACGTTGCAGTCCAAAGGGCAGAGACACTTCATGAATAGAGCAGCCTGTGTAAAGGCAACACAAATTGACGACAAATGTAAGATGGAGTCAAAATTAAAGAACCTCAGGAGAACCCTTAGCAATATGATTAAGAAGAGAGGGAGAAGAATGGGGAATTCCAATAGCTGACTCGGTACACTGTGTATCGCTATACGCGGACGATCTCATGATTTACGTCCGAGATGTTACTAGTGACCTCACCCTCATATGGACAGCACTGCAAGACTTTGAAGCGACCGCTGGTCTCAAAGTCAACTGGGATAAATCTATGATCTTCCCGCTTAGCCCCTACTTGGCGCCTCTAGACATAACAGTAGGAACCCAGACAATCACCTGGAGTGCCATGGCCCCCTGATATCTGGGAGTGCGACTGTATCACTCTCCTGAAAATCTATATGAAGGAAACCACCGAAAGACGTTAGCGGGGCTGCGAACAGCGGTCAATTTCTGGAAGACATTGCCCCTGGCTCCCATTGGGTGCATAGCCATCATATGAATCTATATGAAGGAAACCACCGGAAGACATTAGCGGGGCTGTGAACAGTGGTCAATTTCTGGAAGACATTGCCCCTGGCTCCCATTGGGTGCATAGCCATCGCTAAAATGAATATGGTCCCAAGACTACTGTATCATTTCACAAACCTCCTGGTCATACAGCTGCGCTCCTTCTTTAGGGAATTAGATACACTGCTCACAGAGGAGCAGCAGAGGGCGCAATTGCACAGAGCAGAGCTGAACCAGTGAGCCTGAGAGGGAGAGGGAGAGGGAAGCCAGAGAGACGCCCGTGATTGCCGAGCGGAGCTGTGCCTTTGGCGCTGTTTGGGTGCCTCACCTCGGCGTTTTACCTCTCTTCAACCCATCTCTTTGGAAGAAAAGAGCTGCGTGAGCACGGAAAAGTGCAGAGGGTGCGGAGAGCCGCCGTGGAGCCGCAACGCCCGCAGGAGGTGAGAGCGGTGGTAGTGGCGATCGCAGTGGGAGTAGGAGTCGCAGTGTTTCAGCCTTCTGGAGACGACCGCCCTCCCACCTCCCCCTCACCTCTCCCTCGAAGAGCTCGAAGAGCTGCGGCTGCGGGTGAGCACGGAGAGCCCCTAGACCTGCTAGACCAGCTGTCGGAGGGGGGGAGAGGTGAGAGCCGCCCGGCAGCAACCAGTGTTTGGAAGCTCGTTGCCCGCCTGCCTGCATTGCCTCTACCTCAGCCCCCGCTTCGCTTTACCCTCTCTTTACCCTAGTCTACCTGCAGTCTATCCCCCCAAGGGGAGGGGCACGGAGGCAGCAGCAGGCAGCAGCAGGTCTCCGTCCCCCCATGCTCAAGGTGCCAAGGTGCTTAAGGTGTTTAAGGTGCAAGAAGTGAAGGAGCGAACGGCGCTGGGGAAAACCAGACCCGAAAACAGACGCGGAACGTCGGTACAGGGGGTCTATTAACTGTCAACTTTTCAACCTTAACCCCCAACCTTCAATCTACACACCCCGGCAGGTGAGATAATTGCCACTGCCACTGCCACAACCATCTCCACCACCCAGCAACCCATCCTTATCACCATAACTGCAGCTCAACAGCCTAACAGTGTTGCAACCGACGAACATTCAACAGACTGGTTATATTCAATCTTTGCTCGAAAGACTCCTCAAAGCCCTAACAAGAAACAAAAACATAACAAACAACAAAAAAAGGCAAAAAAAGGGCGCCACGACGCAATCGCTAAACGGCAACATCAGCAATATCTAAATCTTTCCCGGAGCTAATCCCAGCCCTTTATGGTCAACGCCCTGCCTCGATATGCTGAACCAGCCAGGTTAAAACACAACGGAAGCAGCTACTGCCCTTGGTAGCCAAGCAGTAATAACAGCAGCCACTCTTACCTCCTACCTCCTATCACATATCTCCTACCTCCTACCCTTCATCTCCACGACCACACGCCGCCTCAGCTGTTTTCCCTTCGTGGCAAGGCAAGGTCATACCACAGCGAAGGCACGGAGAAACGTTGCTCGCCAGCGATAAAGTAGTCACCAGAAGGCCATCAGGTCATGGGACTCAAAAAGAAGGGCCGCTACGCGACGTCTCCGGAAAAGAGCCCAACGACTCAATTACCAACCAGCAAGACAACTCGGATGACAAGGAGTAAATCTCTAACTGTGAGTCCAAGTGAAAGGCCACAAGAGGCAGACCAAAGAGGAACAATCACAAACTTTTTTAAGAAAAGGGACCGCCAAGATAGTAACCACGGTCCCAGCCATACTACTACTTCCGATATTTCAGCCCCGGACCAAAACAGCAGCACACACACTTATAGTGGACGATCGTCCAATTCCAATCGCATCATTGAAGCTGCGACGTCCTTCTGCGAGGAACTTGGGGCCGCCCAAGAACAGACCAGTGCACAGGGCAGTATAGCTTTGGCCATTCACATCCAAATCTAAATGTAGGACAACAACGGGTCAGCTCTCCCCCCCCCCCCCATTCCATAGACGAGACTCAGGACACTGTAAGAGTCAAGACAACAGCAATAGTTCCCACAGAAAATGGCCCTACCACAACTACAACAGCGCAAATCCACCAGTCAAAAACCTTAGGTCCATCTTCTCAGAACCCGGGCCCAAGCATCTCCCAGTATGATCATGAACTTGAGTTTAAGAATTTCAATTCAATGCTCCCCCAACCGGATTCTCCTGTCCTAGTGCTGCCAGCCGTTGGGGAGCTCACAGAGTCCTTTCTTTATAACCTCGAACAAAAGATCGAAAGAACCCTTGACCTAACCCTTATCCCATCGTGGCCCCAAGAATCTCCCTGGACCCACAAAACGAAACCTGAAAATGCTGCCCACAATAGCAGTACAGGTACGACAACAGATAACCCATCTCAGTTGGAGATAAATAGTACCACCAATAAAGCTCTTTTGTGGCAATCCACCAAGATGGAACTACAGATAGATCTCTTACAGGCAATAGCTGGACGATTAGCAGACATAAGCTTCAAGGTGGAGGCCCTGGCTAACAGGATCTCTCCGAACATGCCCTTCAACGGGGGGGCCTGCTCCTGTCGCTGCTCAGTCCTCATCGAGAAGTGGGCTTCCTTGCCAGAGGTACTAGCAGAAATAATGGAAATAGCGAAAGGGAGATCTGCGGTACCAACGCCAAACAATAAAGAAGAGCGGCCAAAGCACAACAGCAACACCCCAAAGGTGACACAGTCACTACGGGTCCCATTGGGGAAGAGCGCCCAAAAAATAAAGAAGAGCGGCCAAAGCACAACAGCAACACCCCAAAGGTGACACAGTCACTACGGGCCTCATTGGGGAAGAGCGCCACAGCTAACAAAGGCAAAAGCATAGAGCACACGACCATCCACTCAGCCAGAAGCTCACCAGAACCCACAACAGTCGAAAGCCCAAACCACAGGGACACCAATCACATCGGAACAGCTAGGCTGGAAGACTCGTCAGGCACAACAGACATGCAAAATCCCCCACTGACAAGGAGAGCAAAAAAGAAACTAAAAAAGCAACAGAAAAAGTTAAAGCTAAAAGTGAGACAACCACAGCTATTGAAGCTCAAGCACCCACCTTCGAAGGAGGGGACAAAAGCACAAGCAACCCAGTTCTATCCAATATTTATAGATAAAAACTGGGGTAAAAGGACTCCCCCGGTCCTCCCACCAAAGGGAGAGCAACATAAACAACTCACATTGTTAAGCTCCCCTAGCTCAAAGGGTGAAAAGCCACCAGTTACGCAAACCACCCCAACAGGAAAGCAGCAAGCGGCAGGATCTCGCCCATTAGCGCTAAGTCGGCCCCCACAGCCATCTTTGTCGACATTCGTGTCTCAAGCAGCCAATCTGCCCCAACTTCAAACAAGCCCCCAGCATCGAACCATGATTAACACCGCCCAAACCAAGAGGCCGCAAGGAGGTGCGCCCCTAAACCCCCCAGGCAGTTACAGGACAGTGCCCATTCCAGCAGACGCACTGACAAAAAAGGGAGCCAGGGAGCAATATTTGAGCACACCTCCAGCCATCTATGAGGTGGTTCTCACTCCAAGATTTTTCAGCGCAGGACGGCTTGATATCCTGAATCGGAGCAACCTCCTATGTCTCTTCAAACATCTGGATACCATGGACAAGACCTCATCAGGGGACATTGAATGGGTGAAATTTGAGACCCTGAAAGGGGACACACACGGAGACTCCACCGTGGTGGGACTGAAGAACAAAGAAACACAGCAAGCCATCGCGCAAAACTCCAAGCTACTCGCGGAATGGGGCATTGAAGTACAGATATCATCGCCCCCAAAATATCCGATTCAAGAGGTCTTTATTCGATTTACATCATAAAAGACAAATACATAATAAAAAAAAGCAGTTCTTACGCTTTTACATATAAGATAATAAATACGTTACATATTAAAACCATGTTAAGAAAAGTATTACATTTTAGACAATGATGTACCGGAAGACCCCTTACTACATAAAAAAAATGCTACATTGGAACTAAGAGTCATAAAAACATATACAATGGGAACTTCATTTACCAAGGTTGCGAATACGGATTGACCAGGCCCAGCTCACAAATTTTGCTACACCAATGGCGATAGGGGGGGAAGTATCAGTTTTAAGAATCCTAGTCGCTGCAACAGCAGATCTAGTACCTAGTAAGCGGCAGACTGGTAAAAGCCAAACTTTTCTGGGTAACAAGTACTTAGGGCAGCAGAAGAAAAGATGTTCAATATTCTCTACTGCTGTTACACAGAAGGGGCACTTGTCGCTACCACCAGTTGACCAAGAGTGCGTAAGCCCCCGCATGGGTAACGAGCCTACTCGTAATTGATGATACAGTTTGCGATCATTTGGTTTAGTAATTAAGTCCCAGTAGGGTTCATATTTAGGGACATCCTTTACAACCAAAAATTCCAGTGACATGGCAGGACCAACAACCATAGTGGATCTCCTCTCAGCGATCCAATGCCAATAAATATCTTTGAGTGCCTTTTTTGATGGAAAGGTCGCACGTGCTGGATCAACCCATAATGCCTCCAGGCTAAAATTTTTCAAAAGCATCCTGAGATGAGAGAACCAGGGAACCCTATGGGACCCTTCAAGCCCCCTCACCTCAACGATAGCCTCGGCAAACAGGGTTAATTCAGGTGTAGTCCACAGACGACGCCAGAACGCCAGTGGTCAATACCGTGCCACGTCCTCAATGGATGTAACACGTAAGTCAAGCTGCAGGGGTAAGCAGGGTGTTGATTGTGGGAGACCAGTTGCCATTCTGAGGAACCTATTCTGAGCCACCCTCATAGAGGATAAATCACTATACCCCCACAGTTCTGCACCGTAGATAGTTGCAGGGATTATCTTGGAGCCATACATTTTTACCAATGGAGCCAGGGGTTTAGTGAGAGATTTTGCGTGCTCCTTCAGTAAGGCTCCCCCAAGTTGAGCATGTTTCAGAGTCATAAGATCCAATTGGGGTTTCCAGCTCAAGTTTTCACTTAATGTGACACCCAGATAAGTAAAAACCTCAGTTTGATCCAAAATGGCTCCGCTCATCGACACCTTGGCCTTCACAGCCTTGGGGCCTCGCAGAACCATAAATTTGGTCTTGTTGACGTTCACCTCTAACTCATGCTCACTGCAGAAACACTCAAAACGGGCCAGAGCGGACTGAAGGCCCTGCCTCGTTTTAGAAATAATAAGAGTGTCGTCCGCGAACATGAGGAGGGGAATTTTCCTTCCAGCAAGGGAAGGCGCGTCCGTTGGATGGTTAGAAAAATACTTAGTCACCCCATTAATAAACAAGGAAAAAAGGGTGGGCGCCAACACACACCCTTGTCTAACTCCCTTGGCAACTTTAAAACTGTCAGTGACCTCCCCTGGACCACCCCATCTTACTTTGGCATAGGTGTTTGAGTGCAGATTGATCAGTAGCGCCACCAGCTCTTTGGGCATGCCCAAATCCAGCAAGACTTCCCAGAGCTTAGTCCTGGGCACTAGGTCGAACGCAGACCTGAGGTCCACAAATGCCGCAAACAACAAACCTCCCCCAAGATAGACCACCTTCCAATATAATAACATAAATCTAAAAACTTGCTCTAATGTCCCCATATGTTGCCGAAAACCCGCCTGGAGAGGACTTAAAACATCATAATCAGAGATCCAAGTCTGGATCCTACCCAAAAGAAGGCGAGCCACAATCTTTTGTACAGCATCAATAAGGCTAATAGGTCGATAATTAGCCATTACTGAGCGATCACCCTTCTTGTGAATAGGGAGGATCTCCGCCCCCAGCCATGAGACAGGGACTTTCGCACCCCTTGCCAAAGCATTGGCTAAAAGAACAATGTATGGGACCCAGAGGTCCTGTTCCTGCTTAAACATATCAGCCGGTATGCAGTCAGGACCTGGTGCTTTACCCCCCGGGATAACCCTTAACACTGCCCTCACTTCTGTAGGCGTAAAGACCAAGCCTTCGTTGGGAGTAATGGGCAACAAAATTGCAGAACTAGTGACATTCGCTTTAAATTGATTCCCATAGTATTCGACCCATTCCCTTGGCTCAACACAATTTGAGGGGGATCTATCCTGTAGGCGATTGCCCCATTTAAGCTGCCGCCAGAATTTGGTCATGTTATTACTCTGGCAAGCCTCCAACAGTTCCTTCCAACGGGTCTCGTCCCAGGTCTTTTTGGCAGTGGCCTGCACAGCTTTGTAGGTGGCCCTGCAACTGCGGATTAAGCTCTGATCTCTTGACTTTAAAGCCGCATGCAGCGCCTTTTGCGACTCCCTGCATGCACTGTCAAACCAGGTTAGGGGCTTCAGCTTGTTTCTTCTAGGGCCAGTAGATTTAATAAAAAAAGTTTTAAGATTTAGAAAAAGATCCCTATGTAATGCAGTGATGTTGTCCAGAAGGGCCGACTCTTGGCTGAACCCGCTGATTTGAGTCATTGTATCCCTCAGCATGGTTCTAATCCTTGACAGAACCTCCTCATCCAGGGCTATTTTAGGCCAGCTAACCCTTCTTTCATTATTGGATAATAAGACCTGCGGCAGGGACGCCTCTGCCACCAAGGGCTCTGCGAAGGTACCTTCTTTGATCGATAGAACCAGTGGATTGTGATCACTCTCGGCTCTATTTACTACCACCATATCCAGCAGACTGGGCCACATTTCCACATTCACCAGGATATAGTCAATGCGGGAACCAGATCTGCCATTATCGTAAGTCATTGCCCCCATCCTATCGGACTTCAAACGCCCATTGACTGCACGCATTCCCTGATTTAAGCATAGACCCTTCAAAAATATGGCTGATTGGGACCATTTCTTAATAGGTTGTAATTCCAAACCCGGAATGCCCCATAAAGAGTCCTCATCTTCAGTGAGCATACCATCATCCAACCCCATAGGTTCAAAACAGGTATTGAAGTCCCCCAATACCACCCTATTTGTATTCACCGGCAATGAACTTAAGAGACCCTCCAACACCAGTGCAACAGGAGAGCATTTTCCCCCTTGGATACCCCGCATATAGATATTTACAATCACCATATTCAGTCCCGAAGACGAATTTACCCGTATGGCCAACCTATCGGGGTTATCCAGCGGGAGCTCCTCCACTGTTACTCCCACATGTTGGCGTACCCAAATGGCTAGACCACCCACTGGTCTGCCCCTTGCACCTTTCACAGCTGGTCTAGAATAGTTCAGAAAGCCAGCGCGAAAAATAGGCCGGGTGGCCCAGGTTTCCTGGAATGTCCAAATATCAGAATGGTCTATGAAAGACCCCCAGTCAGGCAGATCAAGCTTTGATTCAAGTCCAGCAATATTCCAGGAGCATATCCGTAGCATCGGTAAACACTGATCAGTTGCCCCCTTCCCAACTCCTGCCGAGCTAGATGTGGCTGGGCAGGGTGGACAGAGAGTTGGGCTAGCATCAATGCAAGTAGGTAGGAAACTTACAGGTAAGACTGGAAGTAATGTTTCACCAAGGGTGGCTTTATCAACATTTAAACCAACAGATATCCCCTGTTCACATCCCACTAAAAATGAGCAGCAGTCAACAGAAGGGAATACAGTTTTAGACTCAGTAGATTGTACAGATAAAGGGCTCTCATATGCTGAATCTAAAAAAAGGTTTGATGTTAGAGTCACCGTACCAAGTGGACTGCCAACAGAGTACCCCGGCTGTCAATCACACCCATCGAAGCAGGAGAGAATGTTAAATCTGTTAGATGTTTCTAACGGGGTAAATGGAATCAAATGATCCATTCTCCTGTTCCCATGTGAGTGATCCAACCTCCCTGGAGGCATACTATAACTTCTAACGGGCACTGTATTCCACCCAAGATCGTTCCTGGTAGGCAAAGGTCTAAGAACTTGCCCCGTGTAACTATTATTGGGTGGCATATACATGTTAGACTGAGCGTCAGCTAGTCCTCCCGGGTAGAAGGGGGGGGTCACAAGGGATCTTGGATAGAAGAATGTTAAATCATATGGAACTATAGCACTGCTCAAGTTCCCCGAGGACCCATTCAATATAAGTCTGACTGCCTCTGGGTCTCTAAAGTTTATTACAATAAGGTCTCCCTTTAAATTGTTTTCCCTACTGCCCAACCAGGAGAGACGCCTGACATGAACAATCTCTCCATTAATATAGTATGGGAGTGGTCTGTTTAGTCCTAACCAGTGCAAAGTTTTGTTCTTTAACTGGGAGTACCCCTCTCTTTTACCAACCTCTAGGGTTGGGACTCCTGTGAGCACAACCACAAAAGGCACAGCATCGGGAGGCAATTCAACATTAGGGCCCTGCAATTTGTCATTGGTAGGTCGACTCAACTTTCCCCATCCCACTCGCTTGTTCTGGGAGGTCGGATTTTCCCCTCCCTTCTGAGATTCTCTAGCAACCAGTGCAGCTGATTTTGCTTCTGTCACCAGAGGGACCTGTTGGTCAGCTTGCTGAGTTGCTGGTGCTCCCGAATGGGTATTGACAGGGGGTTTGTTAACTTTGGTAATGCCCTTAATAGGGCCCTTGGGGGCAGCGAGGGACGAGACAGGGGCAATTAGAGCCTGAGCTGTGGCCATCGATGAAGGGACTGGCTTTTCAATAATCAAAGAGGACCCTGCCCCGGCATTATCAGCAAACAATAACTCAAGGTTCCCCAGCCGTTGTTCCACCCTCTTCAGAATATCTAGTATTGGGTGCATAAAGGACCTAAATAGGTGCTCAATAGAATCACAAGGGGTGCCAGACCATAAGACTTTCTCTAGGGGGGGGGGAGGGCTGGCCTTATTTCACATAATAAATCGGTAACGGGCATTATATCAGCTGTGTCTAATACCTCAGGGGCCCGAGGTGCCAGCACCACAGGAGCCAGTGACGCTACAGCAGAGATTCCTGAGGCCTTGACCTTAGATACTGCCGATACATTAGATTTTAATGATTTGCCAAACTCAGAATGACTGAGCTTACACCTCTGAGGTACCCCCCCCCTCCCTTCTCCGTTTAGCTGGAGGAGGACCATGAACTTTAGGTACGTAAGGCAACTTGCCCTTCTTTTTAGGTAACTCCCTAGCTGGAAGAGAAGGCACATTAATTACATCTAGTCCTGTGCAATGAATACTTGGGGTCGCCCCACTGGGTGAAGGAGCAGTATTAACAACAACTTGATGCGGCGAAGTGTCTCTAAGGAGTAAGGGAAATTTGTCCAAGGACAGTGGGTCCTCGCTAGAAGAGACAGAGACTGAGACTGAGTCCGGCAAAGCGGATACAACCATCAAATCCGACAAAGGTCTATTTTTCAGGGATTCAATGGAGCGGCGTCGCTCAGTCTTGCGCTCTGCCATCACAATATCCTTATCCAACTCCATAGCAGTCCTCGTAAAATAGCTCTCTAGTGTTCCTTTATTGGCCCCCGCAGACACCGATTTATCGTTTGTAGACATAATAAATACGTCCTACCTTCCCAGCAGCCTGAGGGGCTTGTAAGGGCAAAAGAGGGGTGGCCCGTCCCGTCCTCCTCCGTCCCCGGACGGCCACAGACGGCCCGCCCTTTGCCCGGGCTTAGCTCGGCGTCCCGCTCGCATCCCGCGAGGGAGGGTGTGCGCCTATTTTATGCGCCTCCTGGCGCTTGTGGATGGTACGCGGTAGGCGCAGTGCCTGCTGGGGATTGTAGTACCCCTGGCCCGCCCTCCACACTGCGGCAGCTCTCCGGGTGTCCAAGGAGGCGTGCGGCGGGAGGCGGGATGCGGGATGGCTCCAGCGGCTACAGCGAGGCGGCAGGTAGGCAGTTCGAACAGCTTGAACAGCTTTGCTCCAAAAGGAAAAGGGGCACGGCAGGTCCCAACAATGGAAAGTTCCCCCGCTCTGCAGGGTGTGCGCCTATTTTATGCGCCTCCTGGCACTTGTGGATGGTGCGCGGTAGGCGCAGTGCCTGCTGGGGCTTGTAGTACCCCTGGCCCGCCCTCCACACTGCGGCAGATCTCTCCGGGTGTCCAAGGAGGCGTGCGGCGGGAGGCGGGATGCGGGATGGCTCCAGCGGCTACAGCGAGGCGGCAGGTAGGCAGTTCGAACAGCTTGAACAGCTTTGCTCCAAAAGGAAAAGGGGCACGGCAGGTCCCAACAATGGAAAGTTCCCCCGCTCTGCAGGGTGTGCGCCTATTTTATGCGCCTCCTGGCGCTTGTGGATGGTGCACGGTAGGCACAGTGCCTGCTGGGGCTTGTAGTACCCCTGGCCCGCCCTCCACACTGCGGCAGCTCTCCGGGGTGTCCAAGGAGGCGTGCGGCGGGAGGCGGGATGCGGGATGGCTCCAGCGGCTACAGCGAGGCGGCAGGTAGGCAGTTCAAACAGCTTGAACAGCTTTGCTCCAAAAGGAAAAGGGGCACGGCAGGTCCCAACAATGGAAAGTTCCCAAAATATCCACTTGTCCTGGTTCCAGATAGCGGGAGAAAGGCCACCCGATCTGTCCTAAAAGGGACAACCAGCATGAGTCCCTCAAACAGAAGCCAGACGGGCCAAAGGGCACCCACAGGAATCAGAATCCTATGCGAAAATAACCAACGAGTAATACATAACATCTCTCCCACCCCTGAGCAAAAGGGTCTTGGAAGCAGGAGGACTCAGCACTCCTAGCTACCACAAAAGTTTGCCCCCAAGTGGGGATGCTAGGTTTGGTACCACTGCGAGATCACACCTGACTGTAATCTCCTGGAATATAGCAGGGATTAGTAAAATCTGCAATAATGAAAATCTGAAGCAGTTCCTGGAAAGTGGAGACCCAATTTGTCTCCAAGAAACTTGGGCCCTGACCTCTACCCCCCCGGCCGGGTATTACGAATTCCAAACACCAGCAATGAAAAAGAACATCTTTGGTCGCCCAGCAGGCGGACTATCAATTTTCATAAAACATGTGTGCCTTCGTTGCTACTTCCATCAACGTAAACCTACCCGGCCTACAAGCTCTACAGATAAGGGGCCCGAGTCTCACCAAACAACCAATCCATTTGTTAGTATTAAACTTCTACATTAATCCCGCACAGACCCTAATGAAAGATCATCTGACTGCATTGGCATCAAAACTGGAGGACTTGCTAAACAAATACAAAACACACCAAGTCATTTTAGCAGGGGACTTCAACCTAAAAGATCTAGACAACTCGGAACCCCTCCCACCAGGATCAGGAAGGGCAGCTCCCCTGCGCGACCTTTTCCTCAGCTACAAATTAACGTCAACTCATGCACAGAAAAAATCTAGTTCGAGTGCCTGGCAGCCACAGCATACTTTTCGGAATGTGTCCAGAATCGACTACATCTTGATAAGTGGAGTACTGGCGGACAGAATGTCTGACTTTGAAGTAGTGAACCGGCAGGACAGTGACCACAGGCCACTTAGAGCTTCATTCCAGCTGGTCATACCTGCCGCCACCCTCTACTAACCCATTGGGGAGTCAAGTGGGGAGGAGACACACACTGTCCTGCGGAGAATCAAGTGGACAGATAAGACAGAGGGGAAACTTCAATCATGGCTGGGCCAGAAACAGCAAGGGAGTCAGGTTGCATCTGATTCCCTTATAACAGGATGGGAGCTAATTATTGTGGATATACAAAACAATCTTGGTAATTCTAACCCACAAAACTTAATGATAAAAGTGCCCCCCAAGAATCAGAACGCCTGCCCCAAGGAGATTCGGGAACACAAACGACTCCTGCGCAAGGCTTGCGCAATAAAGAAAAGAGGGGGTACCCAAATAGTAGGCCCATCAATATCGGAACTGAGGGCCACCCTTAGGAAGAAGCTATGCGAACTCAAAAAAATAGATATGGAAAGCAAATGGCTAAAAGTTTTCTCCCTCCTCAAACAAAAGAACCATGCACGACTCTGGAGATTCATCAATCAGCTGAGTAATCGAGGGCCAACGAGAGAAAATGGGGTAGCCGAAAAAGACTGAATCCAACATGTGAAATGGCTATACGAAACAGTCCCCAGTAATAAATTCTCGTCAACGGACAAGGCGGAGGCAACTGAGGAGTCCCCCCAGGCCGGCCTCCAGTCAGAAGCAGCCATCTCATGCCCAGGCAACACCCCAAGGGGCAGCAGCTCCCCGGCCGACGTCGATGAAATCACATCAACCTGGACAAACATCAGACAGGTCACCAACACCATCAAGCGAAGGAGGAATGACGGCGCGCCGGGGCCCAACGGGATACCAGCGCCGGTCTTTAAACAGGCATCAGAGTACTGGGCGACACTCCTAACCCCGCTGTTTAATTTCACCTACCTAACGGCTACAATCCCCGACTCTTGGAGGGGCTCCATACTATTCCCAATCTTTAAAAAGGTGACCGCACAGAGCCCTCGAACTACAGACTCATCGCCCCGCTCGACTTGGAGGCCAAGGCATACGCACACCTACTACCCTGTGACTTAGAAAAATGGGCAGAAGAGGAAAACATAATACCTACGTATCAGACCGGCTTCAGGTCCAAGGCATCTACAATGGACAACGTCCTGGCGTTAGCACATCTTTCAGCCAAGGCAACCTTGAAGAACCAACCCCCACTATTCTGCTGCTTTGTGGATTACAGTACAGCATTTGACAAAGTGGACAGAAAACGCCTATGGTGGAAATTAGAAAAGTGAGGGATACCATCGAGACTTTTGAAGGCAATCATGTCATTATATGAGGCCACCTGGGTGCGGGTGAAAACAAGCACTCGCACTGTCACTCGCAAAATTTCCACAGCAAACGGGCTGAAACAAGGGTGCGTGCTGGCCCCCATCCTATTCAATTTATATACAGCGGATCTGGGTGAGGCCCTAAAAGGTGCCAGTCTAATAGCCCCCAGATTAAGAAGATTGAGGCTACCAGCCTTACAGTACACCGACGATACAGCCATAATGGATCACACAAAGATAGGCCTTCAAAGAGCTTTAACTGCCCTAAACAGCTTCAACATCGCCAACAGCCTGACAATCAACAAAGGGAAAACTAAGGTCATCATCTTCGGATCCTACCCCCAGAAACGCCAAGCACTGTGGCATTTGGGAAATGCTAAAATATACTCTGTGGCCTCCTATAACTACCTGGGGGTTTGGTTCTCGGAACGAGCCAAAGCAAACGTCCATCTCAATCAGGTGGGTTTCAAAGCCAACAAGGTAATACACTTGCTAACACAACTAAGCAAGAACTTTATCAGCCCATCTGCAAGTCCAATACTGATAGCCTTAAGAGCCAAGCTTCTTCCCGCAATCTCCTATGGACACCTGGCCTTCCCTGGGAAGCTGGATGCCCTTCTTAACTCCGCCCAAGTTAAGGCCTACAAGTCGGTGCTACAAATACCAAGGTCTGCAAGAAGAACTAGGCTGAGGCTAGAGCTTGGCCTAGCAAGGCCCGACGTGATTGGCCAGGGGGAGCTTATCAAGCTGTACCTAAGGATACTAAAGGCCCTAGCCAACTCCTTGAAACAGCACTTGATTTGTATCTTTGAAGACCCAGTATCGATCTGGCACACCTGGCTTGGAATTGCAACAAAATCTCTTAAATTAGTGGAAGAAAATCTCGCGCGGCAAGACATCCCGCTGAACGTTTGGAAGCGGGCCATTAATAAACAAGTCCATGAAATTTCCTTTGAACTTGACTACAAATCCCTTCACCGAAGCTCCAATTTGGAACCCCTAAATAACTCATACACAGCGGGTAAAGCACAACCTTATCTAAGCGAGGCCATAACAACGCAGGCCCGAAGCAAAATTCTATCCATGAGGCTGATCACGCTCGGGATAGTAGATTTCAACCCCGCTTGGGCCCAAAGAGGGGAAGCCATATCCTGTAGGCTATGTGCGTACAAAAGGGAGTCCTGGCTGCACCTTCTCTGCTGCTGCCCTCATTTCATGAACGAACGCCGGCGACTGCTGCGCCCGATCTGCCTTAATCGGAATATAACAACCTGCTCGGAAGCATCAGCCCTGTGCTTGTCAACCACTACTACTATGACACTAGCGAGATTGGCCACATTTGTTCACCAAATCAGACTAGCACTAAAAACCTACAATGATAACATTTTATCATCTGGGAAGGTCACCCCCAATGTAACGGATCAGAGTTGAAGTGTACCTGTCACGTAGCATCATTGATAGTGCCACCTGCACGTCCCCCTATGAAAGAAAGCAAAGACGCATTCCTACGCTTCAACGCTGGGAAAGGCCAATCAAATGGGACTAAGACTCTCTCTCTACTTTATTTTGTTTCTATACCATTCTTTTAACCAGTACAGGCGTACATCGTTTGTTTTAAATAATGCAAAGAAATTTTAGAATTACAGTTTTCTATACTTTTTTTTTTTTTACTGTAAAGATTTTAATTAATCGCACAGTTAATAAAAAACTTCACTGCTCACAGCGTTGATCTGGGAGATGGACAACATAGGATAGTGTTGTATTTATAAAAGGAGTCTAAAGGCAAGACACCAGATAAACAAGTCCATTTATTAACCATCCACTCTCCTCACTGGAGAGTGTCCCAACATTCCATCACAAGCTTCAGGGCAGAACATACCAACAAGGTCAGAGGGGAAGGGGTGGATGGAACGTACCATTAGGAGATTTAAGTTACAACACATCTCCCTTACATAGGGTGACGCAGAGTAAAAACTGGAACCCACCACAGTGGGAAAAATAGTAATATAGCATCATACAGAGAAATGAACCATACACAAAACATACTCAAGCACATTTGCAAATCTTGTCAAAACTCCACCATTGGCCATTCTCAAGTTGAACCACATTCTTAAGTACTTTGGCAATTTTACAAGGCATGTAATATTTACTTTGGGTGGTTCCCATTTTGAGGTTCTTCTTGACTAGTACCTTGTCACCTACTTCCCATTTGGAATCCTTCACCCCATGCTTAGTGTCATACTACTGCTTGTATTTGTCTTGGTGAATTTGGACTTTCTCGGCACCTGCTTCCCTGTCCACTATTCTGGGCTCACCCCCACTAAGCCAACTAGGATTTAACTTGGTGCAGGGTTCTCGTCCTCGCAGTGCTACAAAGGGTGAGATGCCCGTGGCCCTATTAGGGGAGGTGTGGTAGGCCCACAAACACCTTCTAAGGGACTCTTCAATGTCATGCCCATTAGTTGCTGCCAATTGGATATGCTCCTTGATGATCCGGTTTGCCCGCTCAACCAAGCCGTTGGCTTTCGGGCAGTATAAAGCTGTGGTTTCATGTTTAATGTTCAAACCCTTGAGGAATGCACGCATCTCTTCCGAGCAAAACTGCACCCCATTATCTGTAACCAAGGTCCCTGGAATACCTTCCTCAACGAATACGCCATTCAAGAACTCGACCACCATCTTCGTGGTGACAGAGTGGACAAACTTCTGCTTGATCCAATGGGTTGTGTAATCGATCAAGACCAGCATGAATTTCCTTCTCTCTCCTAGTTCTTGCATGGGTCCGATAATGTCCATGGCCAGCTTGCTCCATGGTTTGGTTGGAACTTCCACCGGGGACAATGGTGCCTTATGTACTGTCTTTGACTTGTCGCTTTTAGCACACGCCCCGCAATCCTTTACAACTTGCTCAGTCATGGCATCCATCTTGGGGAACCAGAAACTAGATCTGACTCTCGCTTTAGTAAGGCTGCGCCCTAGGTGGCCTTCGTGTGCCAAGTCGATTACCTTTTTCCTAAGGCCCTTGGGAGGAACCACTCTATGATTACGATAGATCCTGTCTTTTATAAGGCTTAGTTCATTCCTCACTTCCCAGTACTCTTCAATGCTAGCCACAAGTTCACTCTTCTTGCTCGGCCATCCTTTCTCCATGTATTCTTTCAGTGTCTTTATATCCTTGTCTTCTTTTGTTTCTTTCTCTTCTTCTGTGATAGCAGGCGTCTCCATCATCAGTATTGGACTGTCAAGGGCTTCTTCCTTTTCCCCCACGTCCGGTAGCGGTGACCTTGATAGGAAGTCAGCGATCTTATTCTCCTTTCCAGGCACGAACTCCACCTTGAAGTTATAGTGCTCCAGGCCCAAAATCCATCTGCTGATGTGAGGAGTACAATTCTCCAAACCCTTCACGGAAAAGATGAAGGTGAGGGGTTTATGGTCGGTCCGGATGGAGAACCTCAAACCCCACAAGAAAAACTTGAAATGTCTGACAGCCCAGAAACAGGCCAGGGCCTCCCTTTCAATTACGGAGTAGTTCCGCTCTGGGTTTGTGAGACTCCGGGAGGCAAACGCGATGATTTTCTCCTCATTTCCATCTTTTTGTATCAGGGTTGCACCCAGACCCTTGTTGGAAGCATCTGTGGCTAGGATAGTTTTCCTTGATGCATCAAAGGTTCCCAACGCTGGGGAGGTTATTAATTCCTCTTTTAGTGATTTTACTGCATCATCATGTTCCTTGTTCCATAGGAACTCCTTGTTCTTCTTCATGAGTTCCCTCATGGGCTCACACTTGGCAGCAAAATTGTCCACGTACTTTGACATGTACTCTAAAAGCCCTAAGAAGGACCTTAGTTCTTCCTTGTTCTTGGGGCTGGGTGCTTCCTTCACCGCTTGGATCAAGCTGCCCTTTGGTCTGAATCCTCCTTCTGTAATCTTGTGGCCTAGATACTCGACTTCCTTAACTTTTATTTTGCATTTATCCTTCTTAACGGTCAGGCCTGCCTCCATAAGTCTTTTGAACACCTGTCTCACAACGTTGTCATGTTCCTCCTCAGTTTGCCCATATACTAGGATGTCGTCCTGGAAACACATGGTGTTCTCTACACCTTCTAGTATTTTCTGCATCGCCTTCTGGAAAATGGCTGCTGCTGATGCCAGGCCAAACGGCATCCGTTTAAACATGAATGCTCCCACCGGGGTGATGAACGCCGTGAGAGGCCTTGATTCTGGATGAAGTTCAATTTGATGGTACGCCATGGACAGGTCGATTACGCTGAAGTACTTAGCTGGACCCATGGTACTCAGCATTTCATTAATTATGGGCAAGGGATGTCTTTCCACCCATATGTTGTCATTTAGGCTGCGCAAATCCACACAGAGGCGGATACCCACCCCATTGGCCTTGGCCGCGATGACAATCGGAGCCAACCACTCTGTGCAGGTTACAGGTTGTATTATATCTAACTCACAAAGTTTGCGCAGTTCTTCTTCAAGGGGTACTTTCAATTTGAGGGGTACAGGGCGTAGTTTATGAACAACTGGTCTAGCATTATATTTCAACTTAATTCTGTGCTGGAACATGTGCAAACAACCAAGCTCGTCTCTGAATAGTTGACCAAATTCCTCACAAATGTTTTTACCTTCCCGGGACCTGTCAGTGAGCAACACTTGTTCAAAACTATTGGGATCTAGGATGATTCCCAGCTCTTTTTGGTGAACCCAACCCAGCAGATTGGATCCTGATTCCACCACATACACTGGACCAAAAGTTTCCCTATCTTTAAACCGGAGTTGAACATCTTTCATGCCCACCAATGGTATTTTACCCTTATTATACCCTGTGGGAGAAATGTTAGGCATTTTCAATTGTTCCACACTACATTTTTCCATGGACACAAAATCATCTTTGTTCAGCAAGGTGTAAGGAGAGCATGAATCAGCATACATTTCAACGCATTGGCCATCAAGGTAAACATCACATTTGGGGTAAATAGCATTTACAGATCCATCTATATCTTTCACCTGTAAAATTATTTTCTCGCATCTTTGTTCTATGCACCTTACTTCCCTTGCTGCGCTCTTCTCCGTATTCTTACCATCGTACCTAGTATGTTGTTCTCCATCTCTGCATACTCTCGCAAAATGCCCTCTCCTATTACACCTTTTACAAGTGACGAACCTGGCAGGGCACTGGTAAAAGGTTGCAAAATGGTTATTGCTGCCACACCTGTAGCACTTGGGTCCCTTTTCCTTAGTTTCTCCTCTCACATTGTAATTGTCTTTAGACCTTATCTTACATATTTCGTTACCATCCTCTTCATCTTTTACTGAGGCTACTTCCTCCCCTTTAGGTTTCATCTCCTTAATACACCTAGCTGTGTGTTCTACCGACTTGGCTATTTCGATGGCTTCTCTTAAACCTGGGTTCCTAGCTAGTAACTTCTCTTGTATGCGCGGGTTATTGGTACACCTGACAAGCTGATCTCTTATAAGAGAATCAGTTAAGTTTCCAAACTCACACAGTTGTGTTAAACCCCACAATGCAGCAATGAAATTTTGTACAGACTCCTGTTTGCCTTGGCTCCTTTTGAAAAACGTATGCCGTTCCAACACTACATTTACCTTGTCCCCAAAATGTTCCTCTAACTTTGCCATAGTTTGTTCATACACATCCACTCCTGTTTCATCTGTTTCCTCCTGACTTAACATAGGTAGTGACTCATAGACCTTTCTACCTTGCCTTCCCAGATTGTGTAATAAAATGTGTTTTTTTCTTTCAGACTTATATTTTCCCCCACCAATAGCTATTAAATACGACTCAAAGAGTTTCATCCACTCTTTCCAGCTGATTTCTGGCTCCCCTATATCATTAAGGAAAGGTGGGGGTTGGCTCATGCTTGCTGCTGCCATGTTTGACTACTAGCAAAAAGGGGAATAAATTCCTAAATAACCACCACCCTAGGATTGTTAAATTTACCCAAGGAGCCTAAAAAGTAACTCTTAGCAAAATTTCCTAAAGGAAAATTACAACCTAATTAACATCACCAGCATAGAACTGTAATATAGTTTCCTAAGAGAGTACACTTTTGAAAGTCACACGGTTCCAATAAATGTGTCTCAGCTAGTAAAGAGTGTAGCTTCAAATTGTGTCCCTGGTTCACCAAACCTGTGAGAGACTCTCACTGCCGCATGAACGAGGACGGTGTAGGTGCCACACGACTGAATACACTATTCCAATAGCTCTCAAACAGCTATGCAAGGCAGCAGGCAATGACGCTGGAAGGAAAGAGTTAAAGTTTTCTCCATAGACTGCCGGCCCTTAACTGCTGGTGCGCCGGGGGACGTCCTGTGTTCCTGGCTTCCTGTTGATCTAGACGCGCTGACAGGAAAATAAATCTCCTCAGACTCCCGCACCTCACACTTTGAAGCAAGCAACGCGGACCTCTGGAGACTACACAAGCCTTTCCTCTTCCATGCAACACCTCGTGGCCATACGAGTGTAACTCACACAGCTCGTCGACACAGGCACTCGGAGGTACAGGACAGCACGGCGCTACACTGGGGACAGGCTCCGACGTTGCTCCTTGAAGATTCAACACTTTTCCAGTCACGTACTTCACTTCTGACACTCAGCTGAGATGCCGATCCAGGCTGCTTCAGAGAACTACACCAGGCTTCGTTTTGTTACTCCCCCAATCGTCGCGCAGCCATGGAGAGAGAGTTCCTCCCACGCACCGGTATACTGGCACTCAGGGCAACCGAACTGCGCAGCGCGTAAAGGGGACCCTTGCTCCGACGCCAGCTCAGTCAGACACCGGCCACAAACAGGTAAGCTTCCTGACTTTTCTGTCTGAGCACGAGGAATGCGAAACCACCACTCCTAAACACTTGCCACACGAGGAACAACAGCCATGAAGCTAGAGCGCCTTTCAGCTCTGAATTAAGTCAGTCTCTTATTACGTTCCTATTGCACAGTGACAGGTGACAGCTGGGGGAAAATGCGCACAGTGTCTGAAGGACGCCTGGGAAGGTAGACTGGCTCTCACCTCATAGCTTTATCTTCTTATTTGCTTATACTCCAGCCATACAGCATCCTTTCTGATGCTCGCTGACCTTTTTTTTCTCTTATCTTCCCACACGAATTCTTCTTCTTCCTCTTGTGTGAGTGTGTGTGGAGAGAGCACTCAAAGGGGAAATGGTTAACTTCTGCCCCCTGCGCAGTTCCGTCGCCAGTGTTGTATTTATAAAAGGAGTCTAAAGGCAAGACACCAGATAAACAAGTCCATTTATTAACCATCCACTCTCCTCACTGGAGAGTGTCCCAACATTCCATCACAAGCTTCAGGGCAGAACATATCAACAAGGTCAGAGGGGAAGGGGTGGATGGAACGTACCATTAGGAGATTTAAGTTACAACAGATAGCTTTAACCACGCTACAACTACCCACAACTCGGGTGGACCTAGGAACTCCATCCTTCGAGGCGTACTTCCTCACGGCACAATTCCAATGGCTCTCTCACTGGATAGCAGAACGGCATGTAGGAGAAACAATTACCAACGAAGGCCGCTTACCCCTCCCAGCTGTCCGGAGGTTGTTGATGCTTGGAACCAAACCCTCTGGTACATACCCCCTACAAGTGTCCGCAAATGTATGCTGCGAATACACCGCATGTCGAAGGGAACATCCTTGTATTCCCCATTACTCCCACTAGTGGGATTCCCCCAGAAGGACAAATACTATACCACGGAGGCCCTCCGAATATGGACGGATCACGATGTGACTGAGGTGGAATCCCTATTTGAAGGGGGACAGCTAAGGACATACGCCCAAATGACGAAGCAGTATGACCTCCCACAGGGACAATTCCTTACACATAGACAACTCTTAGATTGCGGCCGATACTACTGGGATCTTCGGGAGGGGGAGCCCCCCGGCACTCAGTCTTACACACTATCCTTCGTATGGGCGCAGGATGGCACCTGGTTACTTGGCATTAGAAAGCGATCCGAGAGCTGGCCAGCACCCCTCTAGACACATTACGACACACATGGGAGGATGAGGTGGGACGGGTGTTCCACAATAAAGAATGGGAAAAAGTGCTGGAATATCCAAAAAAGGTCTCTAGGAACGCACAATTCAAAAACATACAATTCAATATCCTACACCAAGCATATCTAACTACTAACCGGTTACACCGTTTATACCCTGACACGCACTTTGCTTGCCCACGCTGCCAAACCCAGGAAGCGGACTTTAAACATATGTTCTGGGACTGCCCTATACTCCGACAGTATTGTGACATGATACAACAGTCACTCCAAACAACGGTAAATTTCCCGAACATATCCACATGGGAGGCATGCGCCTTGGGAGTTTGTCGCAAAAAGAAAACCTCAGGAAAGTCTTGAGGCAACGATGGGTAGAGCGGGCCTCGTTAACCTGAGCACGGTCCAGGTGAGGTGAGGTCCAGTCCCCTGTACAGCTGGATGTCTTCTGCATCCACTGACATGGAGGATTAGTACTTTTTCAGGTTGTATTTATTCCAACCTCTAATGAATTGTTTTCATGGTCACGTTTTGTTTCAACTTCACGCTTTGAAGCAGTAGCAATATATTGCGAGCAGAGGTCCTGTCGAAAGCCGTGGGATCATTGACCCAATAGGCTGAAACATATTGGCCCTTTTTACTGGCAGTTATTTGTTTTCACTGTCGATTGCACTGTTCTGTTTTTAATCAGGGGATGTGCCTATATCTCAATTAAACTTGTATGTCTTTCTGGACACATTACTCTATTTTAACTCACTACACTTACATATTTTTTTTGCACTGCTTTTCACCATTACTTTAGCCATTAATGATCTAGTTATTCGATGGTTGTTCAAGAGTGTTTGTGGACATGATCCAGTCCATAAGTGAATGAATGGTGTTAGGTCTCGATGATCAAAGGACTTACCATATCTTGAACTGGATGACCAGATGATAAGACTGATCACAATGTCCATTTGATGGCAATCCAGAGATAGTGGTCTGGATCGTGTTATTTTTCACTGTAGCGCTTTGTTTTCATGTAAGGGTTCTTTCAATTAGGCTTTCCCAGGTAACTTCGGTACTAACTTACTTATGTGAAGTTAAGGTTAGCTCGCCATATTTGTGGCTTTTAGACCCCCGGTTCTCTTTGTTGTTCACAAAAAGAAAACCGACAAATTACAATGGCGTTTCGCATCCCTGGCCCTTCTCCTAGCAAAGAAGGGAATAGCCATGTATTGGTGAGCCCCAGCGGGACCCCTAGTAGAGGCATGGGTGGGTGGTAGAAAAAATGGGTCGCAGCAGAGGAAGAGGCACTCAGGGATGAGGAAGTGAAAGGGACACGCAAACACCCCATCTCCATGGAATGGACACACCTGCTATTTCAATTTACACAGGAAACGACAGCAGTAGCAACACCTGAGGCCTCACAACTCCAATCCCAATACCTATCCCTATCTCCCATGGCACAGATATCAGTCCCCCCCCGGTATAGCCAGGAGACACTCATAACCAAAGTATTGTCCAAGATGGATCAGACGCACCCGTACGTGACCCTGCACACGTAATGATACAGTAGCGTGAAATCACAGCCAGTCACATCACTGCACACCACGGCACACAATCCGAACGCTACCATTCCTCCCTTACACCCAGTTTCCCCCCACAGTTCACAGGTTTGTTTTCCCTCCTTGGCATTTTTTAGACCAAAATCATCCGCCAAGGAATACATTTCCGAATCCTGTTAGGGATGACTTACATGGGTAGAGGTGTGGGCGAAACACCAACCCACACCCCCGGGATACATGCCCAATAAGACATCGCATGACATAGCAAAATATGCTGGGTCAAACTGGATGATGACTCCCGGGCTGATGTAAGCCACCTTATCCAAGTTGTATTGATGTATGATAAGACCACTAAATGCATTGCGAAAAATACTGCTAACCAACTGCCCGTAAATGTATGTTATGACATGTCAATGATGCAATAACAACTTGTACCAGGAAATGTGAAAATCTTAATAAACACATTTAAACAAAAAAAATCATATCAATCCAAGCCCCTTTATTAGAAATGGCCAAAATAAAGCTATTTGCTGATGATTTGATCCTGTACCTGAATCCAAAAAAATCAAACATCCAGAGAGCTTTGGGTGAAATGCAGGCATTTACAGAATTAGAAGGATACAGGGTCAATCAATCTAAAACAGAGTTTCTTTTATTTAATACACCAGGAACAGAGCTGCCGGAAGGGTTAACGTTTTTACCTTTTAAACCAATTAGATATCTGGGCTCAAATGTAACAGTGGACTACATTCAGCTGTTTCACCTAAATTATGGTAAAACACTGGATAAAATAAGAAGTCTATTAGATAGATGGGCATTATTGCCCTTGTCAATAATAGGTCGAGTCTCTCTGATAAAAATGTCTATTGTTCCTTAGTTGTTATTTTTATTTTTAAATCTTCCTTTAAAGATTCCAATCTCATATTTTAATGAAGTCGATAAGGTGTTTCAGGAGTTTATTTGGGCCCCAAAAAAATCTCGAACTAATTTTTCTATTTTACAATTAGATGTTGAACAGGGAGGTCTTGCTGGACCACACTTAGCCACTTATTACCAAGCTGCATTACTTAACCTTAGAACTCCGCTTTTGTCCCCTCTCTCGAAGTTTGATAATTTTTTAATTAATCATATGCTAAGGTAGAGTGCTATTAAATTACCAGCATTCTTAAGAACTGCAAAGTTACCAAAAAAAAAAGATATGAGGTGGTGAATGCACTATTAAACCACATTTAGCGATTTTATAAAAATTATAATATTCTGCCATGCCATATATGGATGTATGACGGTACGACGCATACCGTCACAACGCGTGCTTTTACAACGCGTCCCTTTTGTAGCCACGACTTGCGTTGGGGTGCGGATTGAGAATAGTATAAATTTACTATTCTAACACCAGTCCCCGTGGACACTAGGGAAGGTGTTGGAATAGTAAATATACTATTCTTAATCCTCTAGCGCCCTCTAGCGCAAGTCGTGGTTATGACTTGCGTTGTAATGGACGCGTTGTAAAAGCCTTGCGGAGTAAAATCCGCGTGGTAAAGGATGTTTCCCGCCATACATATTTCTTTCTTTGTGATTTCAAGGTATGGGGCCTCAAACTCTCACAGAAAGGGGTACAGCCTTTTATTTTGTTGGGTTTGTGTAAACGGAGTGATTTTTCTAATGGTGCTAATCAGATGACATGGGAGGTGTTTGTAACACAATTTGAAACACATAGCTGCGACCTCTGTCTAAGTTTTAGGCAGATTTAGTGCTTCCTAACTTCAGAGGAATTACTGAGAATACAAGAGTAATTTTAAAATCTGCTTTTGAATCAAATGTATTGGGCATTGTCAATTGGTACAAGGTATTACGCCAGGAGAAGAACAAGAACCTCATTGATCTAATGCTCTCAAAAACCACTCAGGAAACAAACTGTAGGTTTAGTAGTGAGGAATGGATATGAGTCTGTGAGCTTTTGTAATAAACAAAAAAGAGATTTTGTTTATTACAAATCTCATTCTGAGTACATTGACACTATGGATGTTAGGTATTGCTATGTTTGTACTCAATTACCTGCAACAGGGTTTCACATACTATCATATTCCTCTGACTTACAGTGTTACTTGTAGTTTGTTAATAAGTCTTTTGTATGGACAGGGTGATTTTCAGTATTATTTTTCAAATTATAATTTGATATTTTCAGAAGTTCCCATATTTAAGCATTTACATTGTCACCAAAACAAACAATATAGAGAGAGCTGAAGGATATTTCAACCCCACCATAACACTAGGCACTGTTTATGCTCGCCAAAAATGTTACTTGTATCTTAACCAATGTAGAGAAGAGCTTTATAAATTTAGTTGAGGACAGAAGGAGAGGAATGGAATCCAAATCAAAGAAAGTTATAATTTGATGCCAGTGGGCTAAAGAAGAAATTGAGAATCAAGAAGCAGAAATTCAAGCTGCATATCAAGAGGAAAGTCCACACTGACAATAAATTTGCGGGAATGAGCAAGTGTGAACAAACATTTGAAACTAAAGGGCACTGGAAGTCAGTATTAGAAAAATAAGATTCTGCTAATCCAGGAGTTTGTGGAGCAAATGTATTTTGAGATTGCCTATAGAAGGGTATGATACATTTTATTTAGCATCGTTTTTCCAAAGATGTATCATGTAGAACATTTTGATGACGATGTGTGGGAACAGAAGACTAGACCCAAAAGAGGAGCTAGTTCTGGAGAAGTAGTAGGATATATTTTTGGTGCAGCTGTCCCATCTGTAGGTATGAATTTGAATGACATCAAAATTAGACACTTGTCTACAATTGTAGATAGGTTGTCTACCAATACAATAGGTGCCTCATTAATTGTAGATTCTGAAGTGATAGCTGTGAGATCCATGGTTTTACAGAACCGTCTTGCGTTAGATATCTTCTTGCAAAAGAGGGCAGGGGCTGTTGGTTGTTAAAAGTCCAAACATGGTGTATTTACATCCCTCGCAAAACAAAAGACTTGAAGAAGTTTATCAAAAGCATCATTGACTTGAAGGAAGATTTGAAGAAATTAGAAGCAACCGGTGCTTGGGAAGCAGATGGAAATGGATTTTCTGCTGGAGGCAGATAGTTTGGAAAACATGGGAGTGAAATTGTTAGAAGTGTCTTGAAGCCCCTTGTAATAATTGCTCTCTGTGGATTCTTGCTGTTTGTAATCTATAAGGCATACAAGAGGATGCAAACAAAGAAGGGAGCAAAGTGGAAAAGAGTGATATAGAACTAGAAGACAGACAGAGCAGATACTATAATGACATGAACCATTTGGAAGAGTCCAGACGAAAAGTCATGAAACCCAAGACGTTGTAGGTGATGCATCTAATAAAAGATATATCTTAATGTGATGGCTTGATTTTTCATCAGAGAGGGGATTAGAGTAGCGTGATTTTGGCTCCACCCTCATATGTTATAAATACGCTATACTTGCACTTATCACTACATACTGTGTGTCCTACCATTATTAATGTAAAGTGTTGCACCTAAATTCAGTGGATTCCCTAGAGAACTAGAAAATTACATACCCTGTATGGCTTAACCTTGTTAAAACTAAATATTGTCTTAAGCGAGTGGATAAAATCATCTTCACATTATTAAAATGTATTTATATTAGAAGCGATATAGAGTTATGTAAACCTGTGCACCAATGTTTTCACATTAGTATTCATAATGTAGTCTGCAGTCACACTTTTATTCATGCACTCAAAGTTACTTTACATTTATGTAAAGTGCAACGTGAATCTAATGCTGAATTTATCTACTCACATGTGTCATTTATTTGTAATTGTAGGTACACCAACAACACTTATTAATGTGCACCATTGACTAAAATGCTTAAATTGATTCAAGAGGACCTGTACTACTTTCTGTATAAACACTGTTTTCCCTCTGTGCTAGCGATAGAGAAGATGACTGTGACAAAGAATATAGAGAGCCAGAGCCTTAATTGCAGTAATGTATCGAAGTGTTGCAGGTATCCAAGGATAGTGTAGTTCTCAGGACTGGCCTTGGAGAGTCTGCTAATGCTGCAGCTCTCACCATGAGAATGAAAAGGACAATGGAGTACCTGATGCTGTGAGAAAGGGGTGTTACCCAGAAGGTTTGTGTGGTGTTAACTAGTGTACTCACGAGTAGATGTGGACCACTTTCCCTTTGGACTTTGAGAGATACAAACCTCTATGCTTACCCCTTTGATTCTTCACTGGGTGTGGCTTAGGCTAACACTTATTACGCTATCCCTAGAAGACTCTTGACCGAGGTTTTGAAATCCTCACATCGTCCTGCATACTTCCCACAATTTTCTCATTTTCTGAATTTCCTCAACTTTTTAAGACTCCTTTAGGTTAAATTGTCTTTCATAGTTTTAGACTCTAGATTAGAGGATGTTAGATATTTACTCATGTTTAAGGGATAAGATTGAAGACTTTTCTCTGAGCACCAGATTCATCTGTTAATTCTTCGTATTGCTGTGACTTAACTTATTGTCTCATGCTGATGCGCCTGAACTTATTTAGGAGGTTTGGCCATCCAGTTGCTATTTTTTACCTTTACAGCATATACGATCTCTGGAAAATCGTTGTCATCTCTCTGGTTCTGTCGAAGTTGGACTTTTGCAATGCCCTTTATCTGGGCGTGCACAAGGGTTGTTAAAAAGCTTCAATGATTACAGAATGCAGAAACTGATCTGCCTAAAAAAACTCAAGAAATTCGACTCTGCCTCTAAACCACTGGGGAGATACACTAGCACCCTATTAAAAAGAGGGCTGCTTTCAAAGCTTTGTGTATAGCTCAAAAAGATCTTAACCAAAAGGGCCCTGAGTACCTGAAAAGAAGATTTTGTTGGTGCGACACCGAACAGACTTTTACGGTCAGCAGGATCCAAAAAAGTTGCGGTGCCAAGAGTCTACAGAGCCTCCTGGGATTGCAGAGGTTTTGTCTATTCACTTCCAAGCTTTGGAACTAGATGCCTGAACATTTGGGAGGTCAGCCCAATCTGCAGACCTTTAGAAAACATTTAAAGACATGTTTTTTCACTTTTTCACAATAGTTCCTAACTTGTGCTGTAGTAGTTATCCCGGCATTCGTCAAGTTCTACAAAATCAAATCGAACCGATGCAACTCAAATCCAAAGGTATAGAGATTTATTTAAATCATGGGTACTCACAAACTTTCTCTCAGGGGCCAAATTTACAGTGTGGTTTGTGGCCGAGGGCCACACCGGTGGGGGCGGGGTCAGTGAGAGAGGGGGCGGGGCTAGAGCCAAAAAAAAACTGTGCCCATGAGGTTGAACACAGGCCCCTGCAGCGGACGTCTTTGTCCACTGACCCACCAGATCCAGCATACACACATATCTCTCTCTCTCTCTCCCTCTCTCTCTCTTCCTCTCCCGCCCTCCCTATCTTTCTCTCCCTCCCCCCTCTTTCTGTCTCCCTCCCTCTGTCTCCCTCCCTCTCTCTGTCTCCCTCCCTTCCTCTGTCTCCCTCCCTCCCTCTCTCTGTCTCCCTCCCTCTGTCTCCTTCCCTCTCTCTCTGTCTCCCTCCCTCCCTCTCTCTGTCTGTCTCCCTCCCTCTCTGCCTCCCTCCCTCCCTTACTCTCTGTCTCCCTCCCTCACTCTGTTTCCCTCCCTCCCTTCCTCTCCCTCCCTTTCTCTCCCTCTCTCCGTCTCCCTCCCTCTCTCCGTCTCCCTCCCTCCCACTTTCTCTCCCTCTCTCCATCTCCATCCCTCCCTCCCTCTATCTCCCTCCCTCCCTGTCTCCCTCCCTCCCTGTCTCCATCCCTCTCTGTCTCCCTCCCTCTCTGTCTCCCTCCTTGTCTCCCTCCCTCCCTGTCTCCCTCCCTCTCTGTCTCCCTCCCTCTCTGTCTCCTTCCCTCTCTGTCTCCTTCCCTCTCTGTCTCTCTCCTTCCCTCTCTGTCTCCCTCCTTCCCTCTCTGTCTCCCTCCCTGTCTCCCTCCCTCCATGTCTCCCTGTCTCCCTCCCTCTATGTCTCCCTCCCTCTCTCTGTCTCCCTCCCTCTCTCTGTCTCCCTCCTTCCCTCTCTCCCCCTTCTTCCCTGTCTCCCTCCCTCACTGTCTCCCTCCCTCCCTGTCTCCCTCCCTGCCTCCCTCCCTGTCTCCCTCTCTCCCTGCCTCCCTCCCTCTCTCTCTCTGTCTCTGTCTCCCTCCCTCTCTCTCTCTGTCTTCCTCCCTCTGTCTCCCTCCCTCTGTCTCCCTCCCTCCCTCGCTCTGTCTCCCTCCCTCTCTCTGTCTCCCTCCCTCTCTCTGTCTCCCTCCCTCCCTCTCTGTCTCCCTCCCTCTCTGTCTCCCTCACTGTCTCCCTCCCTCCCTGTCTCCCTCCCTCCCTCTCTCTGTCTCCCTCCTTCTGTCTCCCTCCCTCTCTCTGTCTCCCTCCCTCTCTGTCTCCCTCCCTCTCTGTCTCCCTCTGTCTCCCTCCCTCTCTGTCTCCCTCCCTCCCTGTCTCCCTCCCTCCCTGTCTCCCTCCCTCCCCATCTCCCTCCCTCCCCCTCCCTCCATACCTCCCTCCCTGTATCCCTCCCTCCCCGTCTCCCTCCCTCTCTGTTTCCCTCTCTCTCTGTCTCCCTCCCTCCCTCTGTCTCCCCCCCTCCCTGTCTCCCTCCCTCCCTGTCTCCCTCCCTCTCTGTCTCCCTCCCTCTCTGTTTCCCTCCCTCTCTGTTTCCCTCTCTCTCTGTCTCCCTCTCTCTCTGTCTCCCTCCCTCTCGGTTTCCCTCCCTCTCTGTCTCCATCCCTTTTTGTATCCCTCCCTCTCTCTGTCTCCCTCTCTCTCTCTCTTTCTCTTCCTCCCTCCCTTGGTCTCCCTCCCTCCCTCTGTTGCCCTCCATCCCTCTGTCGCCCTCCCTCTCCCTTTGTCTCCCTCCTTCACACCCTCTGTCTCCCTCCTTCACACCCTCTGTCTCCCTCCTTCACACCCTCTGTCTCCTGCCTTCACATCCTCGGTCTCCCTCCTTCTCACCCTCTGTCTCCCTCCTTCTCACCCTCTGTCTCCCTCCTTCCCTCTGTCTCCCTCCCTCTGTCTTCATCCCTGTCTCCATCCCTCCCTCTGCCTCCCTCTGCCTCCCTCCCCCTCTCTCTGTCTTTCTCTCTCTGTCTCCCTCCCTCTGCATCCCTCCCTCTCTGTCTCCCTCCCTCCCTCCCTCCCTCTGTCTTCCTCCCTCCTGCTCTATCTTCCTCCCTCTGTCTGTCTCCCTCTCTGTCTCCCTCCCTCTACCTCCCTCCCTCCCTCTCCCTCCCTCCTGCTCTGTCTCCCTCCCTCCTGCTCTGTGCCCCTCCCTCCTGCTCTCTGTCTCCCTCCCTCTCTCTCTGTCTCCTTCCCGCTCTCTCTCTGTCTCCCTCCCTCTCTCTCTGTCTCCCTCCCTCTCTCTCACTGTCTCCCTCCCTCTCTCTTTCTGTCTCCCTCCATCTCTTTCTGTCTCCCTCCCTCCCTCTCTCCCTCGCTCCCTCCCTCTGTCTCCCTACCTCTGTCTCCATTCCTACTTCTGCCTCCCTCCCTCCCCCTACTCTCCCTCTCTTTCCCTTCCCTGACTCTCCCTCTCTTCCTCCCCTGGCTCGCCCTCTCCCTCCCTCCCTTTCTCACCCTCCCCTGACTCTCCCTCTCTCTCACTCCCCTGACTCTCTCCCTTCCCTGACTCTCTCCCTCCCTTGACTCTCTCCCTCCCTCTCTCTCCCTCCTTTGCCCTCCCCTGACTCTCTCCCTCTCTCGCCCTTCCCTCACTCTCTATCCCTCCCTCGCCCTGCTCTGGCTCTCCCTCTCTCTCCCTCCCTCTCCCTCCCTCGCCCTGGCTCTCCCTCTCTCGCCCTGGCTCTCCCTCCCTAGCCTTGGCTCTCCCTCACTCTCCCTCCCGCCTCGCTCTCCCTCCCTCTGTCTCTCCCTCCCTCGCCCTCCCCTGACTCTCCCTCCCTGTCTCTCCCTCACTCGCCCTCCTCTGACTCTCTTCCTACCTCACCCTCCCCTGATTCTCCCTCTCTCCCCCTCCCTCACCCTCCCCTGACTCTCCCTCTCTCTCTCTCCATCGCCTTCCCCTGACACTCCCTCTCTCTCCCTCCATCGCCCTCCCCTGACTATCCAGTTCTCTCCCTCCCCTGACTATCCCTCTCTCTCCCTCCCCTGACTATCCCTCTCTCTCCCTCCCCTGACTCTCCCTCTCTCTCCCTCCTCTGTCTCTCCCTCTCTCTCTTCTCCCCTGACTTTCCCTCCCTCGCCCTCCCCTTTTCACACTGTTAAAAGTAGGTTGTGAAGGACAGCCCTGCCATCAGCCAGGGGCAAGCAAGCTTATGTATGTGACCACCAGAAACCTGCGTGCCAGGTCAAAGCCCTGAAGGAAATATATGTGTCACATACAGGCGTGCAACACCCATTGAGTTTAAAATCGCCCCAACCCCCTTGTCAGCCCGAGATGAGGCTTTGTTCTGTTTCACCTCTTCTGAGGCCCCTGCAGCTCCACTCTATGGCTGGAATCTCTCGGCCCCCAGAGAGCAGAGCCTCTCTGAGTCCAGGCTGCTGCAACCGGTGGTGTTTACTGACACTCGAGAATTTTTATTTTTTTAAACTGGTACATGTCTGTAAGGTCCGCGGGCCGCCATGGAAGGCTTGCCGGGCCGCGGTTTAAATTTAAATGATTTAAATTAACCTTACTGCTAACATAGTAAAACGTCTTGACTTTATTTAATGATTCCTGGTCTTTGTGTAGACAAATGGTTTACACTGTTAATTATATGTGTTTACCAAGTGCTAACTCCCTTCACCACTGAATCGCAAAGAAAGATCCATTGGATAACCAATGGTAAGAGGTTGGTCCAGCGTGGATCAATAGCTTCATGTAAATCCACTATCTATCTATATATAAATTTAAAAGCAATGGTTGTTACACGCAGCCCTGTTTTTGGCATCTTTTGCTTCTTCTTTTACTAGAGAGATACGGATTATGGGCAAGATTGACTGGTACTCAGGTGCACCAATAGAGAGACTGAATGGTCCTCAACAGTGGGGATGGAGTTCCCCACCTTTGTAATTTTGACCAACGAATTGTGACGTCCACTCCATTGAAGGCTATTCTATAGGTGAACAGATTCAATTCACCAAAATGGGGTGATAGCGGAAGTGGCATCACATACTTTTTGACATTAATGATGTGTAGTTTAACGCCTTAACCGCAGGGTTTTTCCGCCGCAGAGCAGGCGTTCTACTGAGTGGGCGGGGCTCCGTCGGCCGTTGGCCGACGGCAGCACCCGCGAGGTAGTGCTCCCGTCGGTGCACGGAACGGGTTAAAATGGAGATTTGTGTGCAGGCCTTGTTGAACTTTACAACAACAGGAAGTGACATCATATCGACCTTTGACTCAAACTATAAAATAATATTCACATTCTTTTACACCCCCTAACACTCATTATTTTTTCATTTTCACTCACTCACTTGCATTCGCTTCACTATTAATCTCATTCATACTCAAGCATACTTACTGACAATCAGGCCCAAGTTTACTAATGCTTTGCACCATGTTTGGGTCCTTTTGTGATTCTAACACAGTGCACAGTGTTAGAGTGGGATTTGCTATCCAACACAAATCCTGATTTACGTTTGATAGTATCCCAAAGTAATTCAAAATTACACTATGCACTGCTTTATGCTATTTTCTATCAAGTGGGTGTTCCATGGGTGGTGCATGGGCATTCCAATGCAACTACCTATAGGTTTTGATGCAAATCCCTATCTACAAACATTGGTAGAGAGGAATTTGTGCCAAACCTTTACGACTCCTTGCAGCAGGCATAAAAAAAATGTTTACATTTCAACCTCGTTTTTCCAACTGTGCATGTGTGCTGCATTTTATAGAACACATACAAAGTGGGAAGAGCCTTATGGTATAGCTTTTGAACTGGAAGGTAATCCTTGAAGCACAAAACCTATCTTTCAGAGAATGCACATTCCCTTGCACTATGGCACAAGGTTGTGTGCATTGGCGTGAGGCTGCCAAAAGTGCACCAGCACACAGGGAGAGATTCTGGAAAACGGCGACCGGGAATACTACAGGAGGAGGGATGCCACGATTTTGATACTTTCCTGACTCGAGGTGCACCCACGTGAGTTGGAACCTGCAGATGGATCCCCTCCCGGTTTGGGCTTAATCCACACACGCATTAAGCATGTTTGAAACAGTACCCTGCTTTCCTGTGCTGAGGATCGCGTAACACGCAGAAATACCACTTCTTGAAGACTTTAATCATTCGTCTTCAGGCACTACTCGTATCGACGGAAGCTGCCACCACACCTGGAAACTCCTTAGAACCTTTCAGGAGCATTGTTTTCTCCGCCTTTCCTCTATATACATGCCCAACAATAACGGACAAGGATATTAATCTCTTACGCGATTAGTCTCAGCAGCAATATTACCCCAGACCTACACGATTGTAGGTTTTGTCCTAAGCCCTGAGGAGTCGTAGTGAGTTGTTGTCACACGACGAAACACGTGTAGGCTGGTTGTGGAATCAATAAACCTATACTCCATCTTCAAAGGTGATATTGCAACTGTCTTAACGATTATCTCTATACATTGATTGTTGTTTATGCTAGAACGACTATTTACATACCGCGTTTGTTGTGTGCGAGGGCATTGCTGCATTATACTGTTTTATAGGTTTGTTCCAGACCTATTTTTTTTATTTTTTTTTATTTTTTTGAAAAAACCTTTATTAGCAAAATTATGGAAGTACAGATTCTCGCCTACAACCCTTCAGGCCGGCCAGGAAAACAGCTCATCAGCCGACAACCAGGGGTCCGGCAGCCATGGTAAGAAGATCGTTAAGTTCCAAACGACAGGATACGAGCGGTTTCATTTTATAACATTCAAACAACAAAAGAAACAAGGCTGCACTCCGATCATTATGGTCGTTTCGTGTGTGACAGGAGGAGGCGGTCAGAAATCAATAAGGGAGACAGGAGATGGTTCAGGACAGGAAAAAGAAAGGGAGGGAGGGACAGAACGGGAGCCCAGAGCCGATGAAAATATCGATAAATCTGTACATATGAGAGCCGGAGTGTACAGTCAAGGGGAACAAGGAGTACCAGGGGGATCTACGAAGGGGGCTTCACAGATGTCCCCACGGAAGGCATTCCACTGGTTCCATATCCTACCCCACTTTTGGGGCCTGCCACGGGAAATGTAGACAATTTTCTCTCTGAACATGCACCAGTCAATGTTGTCTTCCCATCCGGAGACCGAGGGAGCCCTCTGAGACCCCCATAACTGCGCAATGTCCCTCTTTGCGATCATGTTGCCTAGGGTCACCCATTGAGTCTGAGCAACATTACAGTCGGTCGGTTCCCACACATTCAAGAGACAGCGCCTAGGTTCAGGTATCAGTCGAACATTCGTGACTTCATACATCACGTCATGCACTCCCCTCCAGAAGGACTCAACCACCGGGCACTCCCATACAATATGAAGGAAAGTAGCAAGCATACCACAACCCCGCCGACACAGTCCATCATCAGAAAAACCCATACGCATCAGTCGAGGACCAGTGACATAGACGCGGTGCAGGACTTTCAGCTGAACAAGTCGCAAGCGCGCCGGAATCGCGACCTCTTTAGGAGAGGACACCGCAGCCTGCCAATCTTCATCGTCTAGCTCCAGCCCATCGGCAGTCCAGGCGCCACGCAAATGGACCAGCAAGTCCGACCGAACATTAATGAGTTTTTTATAAATAAGAGAAATAGTGCTGTCTGGAACATGACCGTCCAGCACCCTATCCTCCAGGGGGGAACTCTCCGGAATATCAGAACCGGCCTGAAAAACCGACCCAACGGCGTGGCGAACCTGAAGATATCGAAAAAATTCCGAGTCGTGCAGACCATACTCCTGCTGTAGTTCCGCAAAGGTCTTCACTCTATCTTTCACCCAAAGATCGCTCAATTTACTAATCCCGATGAGATCCCATCTATCGAACCCCTTTGACGTCCATAGTTCACCCAGCCTCTCCGCAGCAAATAAAGGGGTCGCCCTGGTAAGCCTATCTGTCCACCCGGTAGCCGCGGTCGCGCTGCTCCAAACCCGCACCGCCACTGCCGTGGGACCCGTCAAGTTCCTCCTAGCATTCCTAGAATAAAATGCCCTATAGTAATCCCCCCCAGGTAAAAGCCAGCGGTCCATTTCAAAAGCCGGATTCGGGACGGGACCATACATAGCATGGTTCACGGCACTCAACTGGGATGCCCAATAGTATCGTCGTATGTCGGGTAACGCGATGCCCCCGTCATACCAGGGTAGCGTGAGTTTGGCCAATGCTATACGGGGCCGACCAGCCCACACCAGCTTCCTCTGTATTGTATTGCGACTTATATAGCGCACGTATCACCCGAAGGTATCAAGGCGCTTGCTTAGGGAACCCGTCCTGGTATTCCCCTGTGAGATACCCCGGCAGGGTATCCACAAGGTGAAAGCCAGGCATCCCGCCGCGAGGGGCCATAGTGGAGATTAAGCAAGCTATTGCCCAGAGTCGCAGAGTGTGACCCCGTGAGTCGAGTAGGCACCGGAGCGAGAATTGTCGAGTCTGTGGAATTTTTGAGCCCGAGACCCGCCGAGGCGGGGAATCGAACCCTGGTCCACGGCCGATCTCAGCTTCCGGGTCTGCCGCCTCTAACCACTGAGCCACGCTTCTCCACTCTGGAGGGACTCAATTTCACGAAAATATTTAGCCGGCACCAAATCTAGCGTGTTTTGGACTGCATACAAGAACCGGGGGAGGGACATCATTTTGAACAATGCCGCACGTCCCAAGGGGGATAGGGGCAGATTACACCACGCCGCAACGTCCGACCGGAGCCGAGCGAGCGGAGGCAGCAAATTCCGATCATAACGCAGCACAGGGTCAAGTGAAATATAAATCCCCAAATATTTAAAACCATCAGTGCGCAAGCGGCTGTTCATACAGGAGCTTAACCCAGGTTATGAATTTAGGGCCAAAACCGAACTTGGCGAGGGTGGCCCACAAATACGGCCACTCAACCGTGTCAAAGGCCATCGAAGCATCGAGAGAAACCAAGATGGCCGGCTCACGAAGAGATCCCGCCCTCGCGATGACGCCATGCCGACGGCGAAGATTGAGAGCAGTATTGCGCTGGGGGATAAAACCGGACTGATCTGGATGAACCAGTCCGCCGATCACCGTGACCAGTCGATTTGCCAGCATTTTTGCCAATATCTTTGGTTCAGCGTTCAGAAGGGAGATTGGACGATACGAGGAGCAACGCTCGCGGGGCTTACCATCTTTATGAATGACCACGATGGAAGCCAGCCTCTGGTCCCTGGGAAGGGAGCCAAGATCTCGCGAGGCCGCGAACATGCGCAGCAAATACGGCGCCATTTTGTCGGGACACAACTTATACAACTCAACCGGTATACCATTAGGGCCCGAAGCCTTCCCCGAACGAAGGGAGCGAATGGTAAGTGCAACCTCATCAGCGGAAAAATCAGCCTCCATTAACACCCCGTCAGACTCCGAGAGACTGGGCAGCGCAAGGTCGCGAAGTAACAAGCACGAGTCCTCCTCCGGGAGGCCCGAGACCGGGGCATATACGACCCGAAAATGCTGAGCAAACACCTCAACTATCTCCACCGGGTCCACGACTCGCACTCCATCATCTCTCTCAATCACTGGCACCACACAATTCAATCTGTCTCTCTTGTCCAGCCACGCAATCAACTTCCCGGCCTTATCACCCACATCATAAAGTCGCCCCTGCTGCACGCGATGCATCGCCTCAGCAGCAGCAGTCACAAGTGCCCTGTATTCAGTTTGCTTAAGAGCCAAAACATGCAGAATCTCAGGCGTCACTCCAGCCTCCAATCGCCCCTCAAGCACCGCAATCTCAGATTCCAAACTCACTACCTCCTCTTGGTTGCACCGTTTCTCATCGGCCACAAGGGACAAGGTCTGACCTCGGATCACCGTCTTATAGGCCTCCCACAATGAAACAGGGGAGGAGACAGATCCCTCATTTTCTGCAAAATAATAGTCCACACATTTGACCACCTCGGATCTGAGTCTAGGGTTCTGGAAATGCCACGGATTGATCGGGGCGATACGGCCCCCCGTTCCCAAACAAACGTCTAAATGAAACCATATCGGGGAATGGTCCGAGATTCCCCTAGCCAAGTGCCTGATTTCACGCACCGAGGCCAACTGCACCATAGGCACAACAATATAATCAAGTCTCGAGAGACTTCCATGAGCCCCCGAATGAAAGGTATACTGAAGTTGGCCAGGGTGCAGCTGCCTCCAACAATCGGCCAACCCAAAGGCATCAAGGAATTTCCCCAACCACAACTGCGATGCAGGGAGGAGCCGGGGGGGGCTACGATCACTCTCACCATTTGCCACTGAATTGAAGTCTCCGCCCAGCACAAGCAAGCCGTCGGGCAAGCCCAGAATGACCTCGCCCAAGTCAGCGAACGTAGTAGACTGCAGCCCAGGCGGAACATAAATAGACAGTATGGAGATCAATTTCCCCTCCCATCTCCCGGTAATGCCAGCATAGCGGCCCCTATCATCTAACAGTGTGGTATCCACCTCCAAGGGAAGGGAATGCCTGACCAGGATACCAGCCCCTCTCGATCCCGAGGTGAAGCCGGAGTGCGCCACCAAACGATAGCCTCTCCTGTGCAAAGCGTGGCACGTGTTGCCCACCAAATGGGTCTCCTGAAGCAGGACCACATCCGGGGAGCACCTCTTCAAATATTGCAGCACAATCCCACGTTTTATCCTGTCCCCAAGACCATTAACATTCCAGCTCAAAACCCTGAGCCCCCTACCCCCCATCCCTGAAGCAAACCGACCGCACTCCCCACCTCGAAACAGTCAAGTGAAAGCAAGTGATAAACAGAGCACAGCCTCGAAACAAACAAGAAGAAAAAGGCCCCCCCCCACCCCCAAGGAACCCGATAGGAACAAACCCCCCACCCTGCACCCCTGCGGTAGACCCAAAAGCCACCCCAACTTGCAGTGTGCCTGTCGCCCCATTAAACTAACCTACAGAAAGAGAGAAAAAAATCCCCAGAGGAGGAAGATCCCTCAGACCCCCCCACACCCCTGGGCATTCACATAATACTCAAAACACAGTCCAACAGCCCCTGCGATGTATTCCGGCTTGCCAACGTAGACTCACTGCTCCTGGTCCTCCACGCCCCCCTCGGCTCCTCTCGAGTCTTCCAGGCCCTCGGTACGCCTCGGTAAAGTGTCCAACCAGTCACTCACCACCTCAGGGCGGTCGAAGAAAAAGGCACGCTCAGCATGTTCGATTCGCAGGCGAGCCGGGAAAAGCATGGCATATTTCAGTCCCAAGTCCCTGAGGCGCCTCTTAACGCCCGTAAAGCCCATCCTCTGTTTCTGGACAGCTTGCATGAAGTCTGGATAGAAACTAATCGAAGCGTTCTCAAATTTAATGGGCCCAGTGGTTCGTGATGCTTGCAGGATAGCGTCTCTATCGCGAAAGTTAAATAGTCTAGCTATAATAGGCCGTGGAGCAGCACCCAGCTTCGGCTTGCCTCCCGGAACACGATGGGCCCTTTCGACCGCAAAAAATTTACTTAGGCCCTTCGCCGCAAGATGCTTCAACACAAGGTCCTCCACTAGGATATCAACAGGCATATCGGCAGAATTCTCCGGGACACCAACGATGCGGACGTTGTTGCGCCTGGCCCGGCCCTCAAAATCCTCCAACCGATTGGCAAATAGGTCACAAGTGGTCCGAAGATTACGGACCGTGGTCTGGAGGTCCGAGACATCCGTGGTCAGACTAGCGGTCTTAAGATCAAGAGACTTGACACGCTCGTTTGTTTTCCCAAGGTCCGCTCTGATGAGGGAAACATCAACCGCCACTGTGTCTATTTTAGCAGCCAGGGTTTCATACTGCTGGCCCATACTGGATTGAATACTCGCAATGGCGCCCATCACGTCTTTCAGAGTAGGCTCCTCGTCATCAGGAGCACCGTCCCCAGTTTCCTCCAGGGCACCACTCGATCCGCCCGGGGAGCCCTTAGGTCGAGTAAAGCGATCAATAGTCTGAGAGTGGGTGGCCCCCCCTCGGGACGAACCTCGTACGCCGCGTCTCTCGACAACTGTCCTGCCCGTCATGACCGGGGAGAAACTCCAACTGGAAGTGCGAAACTCAGGCAAAACAACCTCCGTCGTGGCAGGCACCAAGTTGCGAGTGAATAAGGGCACAGCACAAGCACTAGGCTGGCAGTTGCAGAGTAAGAACCCCGATCGGGAAGTGGGCTGGCACAAGGAGCAGAAACGAAACCGAAAGCACACCAAGGGCAGAGGGCGTGGCCTACCAGCCGTTGTTGTTCGATTGCCACCTGGGTACCTCGGGGACTCGAGCCCCCGGTTGGCATACGTGGTAGGCCTCAAAGTTCAGGTCGCAGTAAGTTCAGCGTACGACGGCCAAAACAAGTCACGAAAAGAGCGCTGGCATCAGCAGGGCGTCAATGAAAAACATCCATCGGCAGAATCAGGATAGATGACAGGATAGTCGCCGGAGGTGGAAGGGGTACCGGGAGCTCTTAGCTCACGCGTCCATCTTGGAATCGCGCGAAGCTCCAGACCTATTTTTGAACGGTTAAGGGGTCTTATCCGTTCGCCCTTCCGCACCATGTCATATACATAGCCATTAAGACACATTAGACGTCAACACTAGGCAGAGCGCCTGCACTTATCTGATACTTTAAAAACCCCGCCTGCTATTCTGACCAGGGAGAGAAACAATGCACCATATCTTAGGAGATATGGTGCATCTTTTCTCTCTGTATTTGACGCAAGGCAGTGCAGCATCTTTGGTGGAGCGTTGCCTTGCGTCAAAGAATAGTAAATAATACATTTGGGTCTGTATCTCACTCACTACCTATCAATGTCTCTCACTCACTTTCACTCTACACATGCTCTTATCCCACATAAACACACTCGTACCTGCAAGCATACACTTAACATACATTAAAAAAAAATATATTTACCATAACTACCACCAAAGGTCTTGTTCCAGATAATTATGCTTTTTTTGGTTTTACACTAATAATGAATAATAAAATATTATTCACTATTATTATGAAGGAAAGTGTGCAGAAAACAAGGAATGCGGAGCAGGCCCTGTGTTTTGGCACTGATTATTCCACCTCTGAGGCCAGGGTCGCAAGGGCAGTGTCAGGGATTGCAAGGAACAAGCCAGAGGTCTCAGTTACAACCCTTAGTGACCTCTACATGACGCCCCTGCTGCACCTTTTTATATTTAATTGTACATGTATTAACACTGAAAGACCAAGAATATTGTCTGAGGTGTTACTAGTTCCCCTTAAGCCTGTTTGTGTGGACAGAATTACATTTTCAGATTCTGCTCAAGATTCTAATTCTTTTAAGAGGATTTTAGCATAATAATTGGCTTCAGCATTGAATAAGGCAAGCAGCCTGTAGTTCGATGGGATGGAAGTGTCATCTTTCTTGAACATTGGGTGAAGGATGTACGCTTGCCAGGAGATGGGAACAATCTATGTTTCCTAAAAATACAAAAATGAGCTTGTTGGAACCAGAACCCACTAATCAGAGTTAGGTTTGAATAAAATATTTGGGGGCCCTTTGGGACCAGACGTACCATCTGATTTTGAGATTTTAAATTTCGGTGTGCATGAGGCTATTGTTCACGATAGTGACAATGTTGGCTGGTGTGTCCCAGCCCTTAGTCTGGTTAATGTATAATGTCTCGATGTGGGTGACCTAAGTTGATTCTGAATTGACATTACCGAAGTCTAATGTATGTTGTGTGTCAAATGTATCTATTTTCTGTTTGCAGTATTGTTGTAGTCTTTTTTCACTGTCAGATGAGTTGAATCAAATGGGAGGTTTCTGTAATGTCTGAGAATCCTGCTTAAGTTCTTCTTTAGAGCTCTTACCTCGTGATTGAATCATGTGTGCTGGTGTACGGCACCCATAGAGAGATAGGTGGAAGGATTCATTTTCTGAGTTTGATGATTCAGTACAAATGTTGAAATGCCTGCCCATATGTCACCCAGATCTTGCTGAAGAGATCCTAAGTTGCATACAGAATGTGTTAAGGAATTCCTATTTTATTGGTGGCACCCGCCAGGAGCTCTTAGGCCCACATGCATCAAGCATTTTTGTATTCGCAAACGGTGCGATTCCTTAAAATCGGCCGTTTGCGAATGCAAAAGTGCTTTTTGGGATGCATGAAGCAATTTTAGAATTCGTAACGTGTGCGAATTCTAAAATTGCGGGTGCTTTTAAGAAGTCGCAGATGTGCGATTTCTTAAAAGCAATGCATCATTTTTTTAAAAAGTGAAAATTCGCAAATAGGGTGCCAAATTTACCGAGTGGTTGAACCACTCGGTAAATTTGGAAAAAGTGTGTAAAATGTGTAAAATGTTTTTTTTTCAACATTCATGTTACGGACACACATGTCCATGTGTGTGTGCAACATGATGCGAAAAATACATTTCAGGGGTGCATGGGGGGGTCCTTTGGACCCCCCCCTGCACCCATGAAATTTTCTAAGTGCCACTCGCAATTTCCATTGACTCCTATGGGCCTTTTGGCCCATAGGAATCAATGGGAATTGCGAAAATTAAGTTAAGAAATCGGTATTTTTTTGGGATTCGGTAAAAATTGCGATTTTTACCGAATCCCAAAAGAATACCGAAAATATTGATGCATATCATTTTGCATTTCTTAATTTGCGATTCCTTATTTTTCGCAAATTAAGAAATGCAAAAAGACACAATGATGCATGTGGGCCTTAGTGTTTTATAGTGTTGATATTTGGGTAGAGAATAGGAAGTGCTCAGCTGTGACGAAAGGATAGTCTAGCACAGCTTTTTGCTGACTTGGGAAATGTGTTTATTTCATAGGGGTATTCCCTGGAAGGAGGTGTGATCGGGCCCTTGAGGAGGGTGCAATCTCTCTGCCAGGAAAAACAAAATGGCCATAATCCACTGGTCCACCAGGGTTGTGTGGGCCTATGTTATGGACATGGTTTTACTGTTGATTTACCTGATATCACCACACATATTTCCTTCAGCAAGCACAAATGCATGCAGTCTTCCATACCATGCAAAACATCTACACAGTGTGTCTTTCCAAGTTCAGAACTGCCCCAGTGTAGACATGTGTGCAATGTTTTAGGTGTGGCGTTAGCCATGATCTTTTGATTTTACTAAAATAAATATGATGTACTGGTAGGAGTTTGCAGCCAGGCTTCTTCGTCCACCGGTGTGTTGTGTCAGTCACATTTTTATTTTACCCTATACCACATGGGGCAGTGGGTCAGCTCACTTTAGCCATTGTCTTGCTTCACAATAAGCGATGATGTTCTGCCTTTTCACAAGAAGCAAGTCCGCATACGAGGAATGGCTCTTCAGTTCCAAGGGCTATTATATCAATCTGTGATTCTTGAGACCAAAGCTAGATTTTTACTTTCAGGCAATTTTAGTTATGCCAGCAGGTCCCCCAACAATAAAGGTTTGTAAAGGCCATGACAGAACAAGCATTGAGAAAGCCAAAAGGCTGTTAGCGAACACCAGACCTAATTGCTTTGCAAATGGTTGGTTAGCTGTCTGGTCTGGTAATGGGGACACCTTTATTGTGGTGCCTAGGCCCACTTTCTGTCCCTGTCTGACTCTGATATGGGTTTGTTTTGTATGTATCCCATTTAAAATTGTCTCCATTGCATGTGATTGCCATATTAAATGAGCAGTACCTGAAGTGGGCTCACCCCTTGTCCTAGGATTTATGTTCTTTTACTGCATATATGGCAAATGGTAACAATTTGTTTTTTTTGTCTCTTTCAGTTCCTTTGGATATGTTCTTTGGAAGACTTTGTTGGATTGCACCATTGAGAACCTATGTGTTTTCTTCCTTTTCCACTTTTACATCTCACAGACATACCTGACATATCTCATAGAAACACACACACACACTGTGCTATTAGCTTATTTCTACCTTGTACATGGGACATAGTGGTTCAGAAGGAAGGTTTCAAATAGGCTTTAGAAAGCCAACAGAGATGGCATCTCAATGGATGGCTTGCCCTGGCCCTAACTTTAGTAATCAAAGATAGCTCTGAGGCAGGATCAGATACAAGCATTAGAGGGAAAGGAAAATGGAGCAGACTTTGGAAGTGATTATTCTGTTGGCCGTTTTCCATCTGATGACTCATCTCCTTGTGTTTCTGAGGAACACAGTCATGGCAGTCTTGATGACACTGCGCAAGCACACTCTTTGCCGCAGAGAGACAATAGCAGGGTAGCCAACACAGAAACCAAGGATGTGTGGCTACTAGCACAGAACAACTACGGGGCCTTATGATCAACATGAGGATAGTGCATAAACTAAGAGTAGATTCCTAAGTCTACTTGCACGGTTTGGGCAACACCCAGCTTCACACCGGTCATGGGCAGTTATTGTTTTTTGATATTATAGGATGTGCTACATTTCAATGATAATTCTGTTGCATTACCCTGGTCTTAGAAGTTGGCCTGATATATGATGCTCACTAGTTCTAGTGATCACCTTGTATCAGTCCAAACAACCCTTATGGTGATTGGTTGTAAGTCAACCTTATAGACCAGCTATCCTAATGGTAGCATGGACAAAGCAGTCTTATGCTAAACTCTTTTGGCATGTGAAGCCAGCTGTTTTACCACAATATAACCCCTTGAATACCAGATAAAAGGACACCACACAGGTTGTTATGAAAATAAACAGTATATTTATTAATAACAAACATCTCTGAACTCTTTATGAGATCAGAGGGCTAAGCACATGACAATCTCCTAGGACAAATACGATAAGTTGCACAAAATTACAATGGTGCCCTAGGGGCACGGCAAACCATATACTAAGTAAATGGTATAGGGAAATCGATAGAAGGAATGGAGCTGTCCAAAGGCTGTAGGATCGTTGGGACCACGCTACTCTAACTTAAGGTAAGTAATAGGAGGCCCACGGGACGCGTGTGCAGAGTGTGAACTCACACGCGAGATGAGTAACAACGTCTATGAACAGTACAGTTCAAGAAAAAGGTGAGTATGGACAATCCTGACTAGTTAGGACTAAAACGACGGTGAATCTGGACACTAGGAGAGTCAAGCTACCCTTGAGCACTGAAATGCTCTTGTTACCTCACCCACGGGCTGCGGGTGCATAGGTGCGAAGTCGTGTCGGGTTTCTGCGTTGAAGTCTATGGAGCCTGGAAGAAAAGATGCTGCAGGCGACCAGGAGGAAGATGTCCGGTGTGATCCAAGGGTGGATCAGTGATGCTGAAGACCTGAAAGCAGAGGGGACAATGTTCAAAGCCACTAGCCAGTGACTGGAGTGGAACCAGGAAGGAACCAGATGTCGTCGTCGCGATCAGGTAAAGAGTGGACGCTTGACTCTGCAGCCACGTGGACCAGGAGGTGTCTTGGACGACCAGGATGGAGGCACAAGCTGACCCACGCAGGCTCTCGCTGTCGGCGGTGTTGGTTCCGGATTCGGCATCAACAGGCCTTGGCAAAGGCAACTATTATAAATAAGATAGTCCTTAGAGACCTGATGATGAGTAGATATATTCATTAGATTTATTGATAAGATAATAACATCAATATCCATAGGAAGATGGTAAGTCCATATGACGCCCCACCAGGAGCAGCCTCTGTCCTGCTCAGCCTGCCACCAACTGACACTCCACAGCTCCCCAAGCACCCAACATTCCACGACCTCATCATACTACCAACATTCTAGACATCTTCAGGCACATCCACACTCACACTGGCTGAGCAGTAGATAAGGGAACCATAGAGAAGGGAAATTCAGCAGTAGATTATAACACATCCCCCTCCCTAAGGAAACCAAACACAATGAAGGATAAATAAAGATGCATGAAAATACACTGAACAAATGAATCAAGTACATATAACAAAGAAGAAAATGTAAGCCAATTCAAATGCCAATGAAATCACACACCTTGAATCACAATAAAAGAGTTCCCGGAAAGCATTAAATTCAGACATATTAAAGTAATCAATCCAACAGAACGTAGGTAAAACAAGAAAACCTCAAAAAGATTCATAACTAGGTAAAACCCAAGATTGCTTCAACTCAAACATTTAATAGGTAAGAAGCAGTGAAAACCCACAAGAATGTGTCATCTAAACACAATCTAACCCAAGATAGCATTTAAAGAAAGTACAGGAAAAACCATTCACCCACCAACCACACAGTGAGTGTACACGCAGAGAAACTTCATGTGGAAGTGCTTACTCTACGCAGACCAAACCACAATAACCAATCAGGAAAACCATTCACCCACAAACCAAACAGTGAGTGTACACGCAAAGTAACCTCAAGAGAAGGCATTTACTCCACGCAGACCAAACCACAATAACCAATCAGGAAAACCATTCACCCACCAATCAAACAGTAAGTGTAAACGCAGAGAACTTCATGTGAAGATATTTACTCCACGCAGACCAAAACAGAAAGACAATCCACCCAAACTAAAAGTGAAGTAGATTGGCAAACCAAAAGTCATTCAAGTAACACAGAAAAATTTGAAACCATACACACAAATAAGTGGTTGATAAACCAAACGAACACACAAAATGTGAATCCAGGAAAAACCAGTGATGAGTACTACACCCCCAAACTCAGGGCAACCCATAATGGAAAACCACGCCAAACCAAGTACACACCAAACCAAGTATGTAAGCAAAGACAAAAAACACAACACACACTCTCCTCCTCTCTTCCATATAAATTCAAAAACAAACAGAAAGATCCTGCGACAACCGCAATATGCCCCATTACAATGTTGTAAACACCCAGCTGTAAATAGGAACAAAACAACAGTAACATAACAAATTAAAATAATAAACGTGGTCACCGTAGTCTACGATCGGTGAGCGATTTCTCACCCGAAAATCCATGTAGCTTCTCACCCAAAGTCCAAATGGTACAGGCCAGGTCCAGTGTTTCAAATGCACCACCAGTACTACAGTCCCAGTAATGACGACAACGTTCCAAAAACATCCTGCGTTAGTGTGACTGCCGATGACCATCCTTAAGCGAGAGTGTCCTCAGCCGAAATCCCCCAGCATAAAGTTCTCAACAGTGGCTCCTATCAGCCCACAAAATAAAAGTCCACAAAGTCCAGTGTCGTGGGTTGGCACCAACAAGGACACTTCAAACCCACCATCAATTAGCAAAGACAACCGCTGCATCCTTTGACAAAAACGAATGACAAGAAGTCGGATGGACATCATGTATATGAGTGAAATGTCACTTGACTCGATGTCCATAGAACAGTAACTCCAAACGTCGTGAACCTCAGCAAACCCAAAAAGATCCTTCCCAAAGTGTTAAGATGGCCACCACAGCGTCGTTTACGTCGTTTTCCCAAGGAGGTGGGTCACGTTTTCACCTTTAGCGTGACACTGGTAAACACCCTTGTCATCCGACGTCACAGGAATCACTCTCACCAACACGCCGATGAATTTCAACACGTCATCAATAGGACGCCAGCAGAGGAACAGAGAAGAGCTCCGCTGACCAACCGTCACAACTGTCACAGCGCAGTATACGGTGAGTTGACAAAGATTGCAAGCGTTAAGAAATTTAAATATTCACAGTCACAGCCACAACACGCTGCAAGAGTGCAGATCCTGATTCCTCACCGGCAGATAAGGGCTGTGCTCTTCATTAGTATCTCTTCACAATAACAGCAAAGTCCCTCTTCGTGTCCCCGACTTACTTCCACACTTGCAGCCAGACCGCTTCACTCGTACAATGCGAAGTGAAAATACAGAAGCTGCCGCCACTGGTCACAGGTCAATACTCATTCCCGCAGTCAGTCCGTTTCACTCGTGAACACCACGAAGTGAAACTCCCCATCTGCTGCCTCAGGTCCCAAGTCAAATTCAATGGGCAGCAGGACAGTACTCCAAAAAAAAAACGGCAGTAAGACAGACAGTATGTGATAGCCATAAAAAGAAAAAAATGTGGTAACAAGAAAGGCTGATAAATCCAATACTGATGTTTACAGGAAAGCCAAAAACTTTAAACGCTCTGGACCGCAGGCTGTCCTGTTGACTAAGAACACTGGTGGGGCTTACCAGAGCGTAGCTTATGTAATCTTCTTTCTTTAAAATTCCTGTAGTTTCTCAATACCTTAGCTTTAGGGTAATCCAGGGTAATCCAGGGTAATGTAGGGTAATCCTTCACCAACACGTAGTTCCTTTTACCTCGTCGCCAGTATTATAAATAAGATAGTCCTTAGGGACCGGATGATGAGTAGATATATTCATTAGATTTATTGATAAGATAATAACATCAATATCCATAGGAAGATGGTAAATCCATATGACGCCCCACCAGGAGCAGCCTCTGTCCTGCTCAGCCTGCCACCAACTGACACTCCACAGCTCCCCAAGCACCCAACATTCCACGACCTCATCATACTACCAACATTCTAGACATCTTCAGGCCTTCAGGCACATCTTTTGTGAGTATTGGACCCACGAGTGCATGATCCTGCCTCTTGTCCTCTTGTAACTGCGCTTATCGCGCTGATTCAGCTTTTAAAACATTACCTTGCCGCTTTTATTAATTTGCTCAGTTTAACTTTTTAAAATTATAGCGCTGACTTTGTGGGAGTATTGACGCTACTTACAGGGTTAGGATTGCAGGGATGTGCCCTTAGCGTTGTGTTAGCGTTCGGCCCCAGCGGTCACCGGATGTGAGGCGGGGCCGCATTGCACCGGGGTTGACGCTCTAGCCTTTTGCTCGCCCGCCCTTATTAAACGTCATAATGTGTCGTGCGCGCAGCGGACGCGCGCAGCGGGCGCGCCGTCTACGCGCCGAAGGAGCGCCAAAGGAGGGCCCGTCTGTGCCCGTCCGGGCTCTGGCCGGGCACAGGGCCACGACTCCTGGCCGTTTTTCTGCCACTTTGGTCTCCTCTGCAGCACTTCGGTATACTTTGGCTGACCTTAGGGCCCTAAAGGTCCCCTCTTGTGAGGCGGCGCATTCCTGGGCGATCACTGATAGTCAGTTCCGATCATGCCCCTCCTGTAACTATCAACTCAATAGCCCTACTCCTCCGCCTACCCAATCCGGTAACGTTATCAAGAATATTCAGGGGGGCTTGATAAATGCCAGATCCCTGGTGTGCCACACGGCTGAGGTCTTTGACCTATTAGCCGATAATAACTTTGATCTACTCTTTGTCACTGAGACCTGGATGACTGACTCCTGCTCTCCGGTAGTTGAGTTAGCTATCCCTCGTGGTTTCAGAATTTGTAGAGCAGATCGTGGTGCAGATGTGGGAAGAGGGGGTGGGCTTGCCGTGATCTATCGGGATCACTGGACCCTCACCTGCGAACACCTGGATAAAATCAAAGAGGCAGAACTTCTCCATTTTTGTTTGGAGCTCAGTCCGCATTTCACCTTAGGTGGTACGCTTGTGTACCGACCGCCAGGCTATGTTGGAAACTTTATTGGATCTCTAGAGGAGGTCATCGTGCCAAGAGCTTTACGATTTCCTCATTTTCTATTGCTGGGTGATTTTAACATTCATGTGGATTCTGAGAATTCTACTGAGGCTACCCGTCTCAGTGAGACTTTTAGCATGGCTCATCTTTCTCAATGGGTTGATGCCCCCACCCATGTGGGAGGTCATGTTCTTGATTTAATATGTTCCAATTTTGACATCAGCTTGTCCCCCCCGATGCCTATGTCGTGGTCCGACCACTACTTGATTAAGTTTGCTTGGCAGATTAGTGAGGATTCGAGGAGAATGCCCTCTTTGGTACATCGCCCACGGATTAATTTGATGTCCCTATCTGAGTCCCTTACCGACACCCGTCCGACTCCAAAGATGGAGTTGGAAGCGACGGTTGACGCATTTAATTCTTGGATAGCGAACGGTGTCGCTACCTCCACTAATGCAGGGGGTGTTCGTCGGATGAGATCGAGACCCTCTCAACCATGGTTCACGCATGCTTTACGTGAACAGAAGCTGGTTTGCAAGAAACTAGAGCGAGCCTGGAGACATGCTTATCTACCAGCCGAAAAGAAATCATTACGTGCAGCCCAAAAGGATTATTACGCTGCGATTAAGGTAGCCAAAAGCAGCTACTATTCGGACAGAATCGAGAAGGCGGAAAACAACAGCAAAGAGATCTTCTCAATCGTCCAAAATTTTCTAACTCCATGTGCTGCCCAACCCAGGCTCCCTTCTTCCGCTCAATGGTGTGAAGAACTGTCTTGTTACTTCACTGATAAGATTACAAAAATTCAATTGGACTTAGAAGTGGCTCAAAAGTCCTTTACGACCCCACCTGCCCTTTTAGTATCGGATAGACAATGCTCAAAGGATCAGTTTGTTGCCTTCCTCCCGGCCGCGGAATCGGATATACGGCAAATCCTGGCAGCGTTAAAGTCCGGATCGCCCGCAGACCCCTGCCCAGCCAGGGTCTTGGGAGGGATAGTGGATACTATTAGTCAAGAGGTGACACATATTGTTAACCTCTCCCTTTCCAAGGCCTCGATTCCGAGAAGTTGGAAGGAGGCAAAGCTGCTCCCTTTGTTAAAAAAGGCAGGTTTAGATCCAGCAATGCCATCGAGCTATCGGCCCATATCACTGTTGCCAGCTTTGGCGAAGGTGTGTGAGAAGGTGGCTTTTAAACAGTTGGATGGCTTCATTGAGTCCTCCCACGCATTACATCCTGCCCAGTCAGGGTTCAGAGCGACCTACAGTACCGAGACAGCATTAGTTGAGGTCTCGGAGGCAGTTCGAGAGTGCTTGGACGGGGGTGGCAGAGCGGTCCTGATTTTATTGGACCTCTCTGCCGCCTTCGACACGGTGCCTCATGCCCTACTTATCGCTAGATTGCGAGCCGTTGGCATCTCTGGGCTGGCCCTTGACTGGCTGTCATCGTTTTTGAGCGATAGAACTCAGCAGGTCTGGATGCCCCCTTACTCTTCGGCTCCGAAGAGACTGTCAACTGGAGTTCCGCAGGGTTCTACGTTAAGCCCTTTATTGTTTAACGTTTATATGACCCCCCTACTATATCTGGCGGAACAGCTGGGAGCCAAGATAACAGCTTACGCTGACGATACACAGCTGTTATTCACCTGGCCTAAGGGTGCGTCTGACCCATCAGCAGTCCAACATTGTCTGTCGGAAGTATTCAGGTGGCTTGCACAAGTTCAACTTAAGTGCAACGAAGATAAGTCCGAGATTTTATTCTTCGGCGCCTTCCCTGACAACTTCAAGGATCAGATTTGGCCCCTGGACCTGCCCTGTCCCAGTGCGACGGGAGGCCCAGCTAAGAACTTGGGGGTCTGGTTCAGTCAAGATTTGAAGTTTGCTGATCACATAAAAAAACTGACCGGTACCTGCTTTGGCACTCTGCGAGCCCTGAGGAAATTCTTCCCTCTTTTGCCCAGGGTAGCCAAGGAGGCTGTTCTTCGAGCCCTGATTTTATCTCGGCTCGATTATGCTAATGCCTTATTCTGTGGTCTACCCGCGTATTTGGTTCATCGGTTACAGGTGATTCAAAACGCTGCAGTACGCTTGCTCTTCTCTCTCTCTAGGAGGTCGAGTGTGCGGAGTCATCTACGAAGCTTGCACTGGCTACCTGTACCGCATCGAATCTTGTTTAAAATTCTTGTGTTGGCATTTAGAGCAGTCCATGGTCAGGGACCGTCGTATCTGCAGAAACGGTTCTCATTTTATACTCCCAACCGTGTCCTTCGATCGGCCAATCAATGCCTACTGGTCACTCCCAAATTCAAACATGCTCGGTTGGGAGGACAATCTATTTCAGTTAGGGCAGCCTCTGCTTGGAATGCTCTCCCCCTGTTCCTTAGAGCTGCGCCGACCATCACTGTTTTTAAGAAGGAACTCAAGACTCATCTGTTCAATGCCCCCCTCTAACAGCTTGTTCAGGCCCGGATCCCTCACTCTTGCTGTCCAATCACTCACCGCGCCAGGATACCCCGTGGTAATTGAGCGCGCTATAAAAGTTTTAATAAACATAAACATAAATAAACATAAATAAACATCCACACTCACACTGGCTGAGCAGTAGATAAGGGAACCATAGAGAAGGGAAATGCAGCAGTAGATTATAACAGCAACCCACGCGGTGAGTGGAAAAGGCGTCTTGGGCGGACTAGGAGAGTCCGGGGTGCTCCTCTTTTGAAAGGGAGCAAGGGCCAGTCTGGAGCAACCAGACCAGCAGTGAAGATTTCAAGGTTTGTCATCTAGGAGGCCACTAGCCAGCCAGCAAGTGACCAGACAACGTGTCAAGCAGCAAACAGGCAGAAGGGCCCCACGCAGATCTCGTCTAAGCTGGAGGGCTGATCTTCGGTGCAGGAACTGCTCGGGGCTGGGGCTTCTCAATCCCCAAAGCACTTGGTCGAGTTTACCTCGGGAGTCGTCCTGGGAGCGAAGTGCAGTTTCTTTCAAGATGGCCGGTCCCACGTGTCTCGTCGCACCCACGGGTCTCAGCTGTGCTGCAGATGTGAGTTGAGATCGGAGAGGTCTGGGAATCCGGGTCTCGTCGGGCTCTAAAGTCTGGATCCTCGGGGGAAGACGACAAAGTGAAGCCGCTGGACGCTTGATGGTGCCTTCAGTTGCAGGGTGGACACTCCTTGCCCACAAGGGAGATTTCTTCAGTCTTTTGTGGAGCAGAACGTCGAAGTCCAGAGTTTCTTCATGTAGAGTAGTTCAGGATTAATCTAATTTGGAATGGGACTGTAGGAAGGGGGAGTCTCTGGTTGGCGCAGTGCAACACTGGCGACAAGCAGGGCCTCTCTCTTCCTCGTCAGGGCTGAGGGTTACCTTCAAGACAACCTCTGCTTACCCTCTAGGTAGTGTGGCTTAAGCAGTCTTAGGCTAATCTCTGGGGCATGTAGGGTTAAACATTTGCAATATTACACCATCACCACCAACCCACCACACAATGACACCAAACTGTATTTGTAAAAATATATGTTCTTTATATAAATCTCAAGCAGGCTTGTAAATACAGTTGTCAAACTTTCAATAGCGGTTCCAGTTTACTTAGGTTCAAGTTGCCACAGTTCTTTCTTAGCAATAAGCAATCTTTTGGGCCTTCTGCCCAGGTTCCAGCAAGGTTCAGTGTCTTGTAGCGCCTCAATGCGCGTTCCGCTGTCTCCGCTCGCTTCAGAGAGGAGAACGGGCCCGGCCGGCTAAAGCTCACGCTTCCCGCGTGGGCCTCGCGGACCCGGCACAGTGCGAGCCTCGGTTTCAGGGGCGGCTCACGCTGGGAAGCAGGTAGCGCGGTGCGAGCTCAGGACGTAGGACGCTCGCACCGCAAGGACAAAGAACACAGTACCTTGGTTTTCTTGTAGGTCTTGGAGCGGACGGCTGTCCGTGGATCTGTCCCACGTCGCGTTGTCTTCCTGGAGGGTGCGGCGGCCTGCGAGTCTCAGCGCAGGTCACAGGGCACCCGGGCTGACGGTGCAGATGCGGGGCAGGATTCTCCGGAGTCCGGTTCACTCGCACTGAAGGGGGAAGCTGCAGGCAGGCGGGGCTGAGGGGGGTGCACTCCACGGAGCGCGGGGCACAATTCAGGCACGGCTCAGCAGCGAGTCACTTCCAGCTGCGGGGGCCAGGGGGTCTCAGCGCCCAAGTCACGAGGGGCACAATCTTGGCAGTGCCGGTCTTTGCGGGGCAGCCTGTACCTCGGGGGTCACACAGGCGGCGATGCTTGGACCGGGCAGGTCCTCCCTTTCCGTTGCAAGGGCGGCTCAGCGCGGACAGTCACGGCGCTCAAACCAGCGCGGGGCTGATCCTTACTTTGCGGCTGGCACACGAACAGGCCACAGTCACGGTGGTCGGGGAAGGAGCACAGCTGCACAAATTGTCAGAGAGCGTGGCGGCAGGCACAGCGCTCTCAACTCTCCTTTCCTTGGCGCTGTAGAGACACACAGCACACGCCAGCAGCAGCTTTTCTTCAGAAGGGTAGCGCCCACTGTTCCTGGGGCGCTGGTCAGGGGGCAAGTTCACAGGCAAGCCCTTGGAGATCTTTCAGCAGAGTTTGGCACAAAGTTCAAATAAGCAAAAGTCTTTGGTAGTCTTTTCTTTCCTCTCCTTTGGCAGCAAGGCACCAGACACAGGCCAGAGACAGCACTCCTCCTTGTCCTTCCAGGTCCTTCTCTTCGGGCAGAGTTTCTTCTGTAGCACAAACAGGATCTAATTTACAAGGAGCAGGGCTCCTACTTTTATACCCAGTTTCTTTTGTTCTAGCAAGCCAGGGGGGCCTCTGCATAACTGCTCCAGTCTCTGAGTACTTGTTGTGGGTACTTATGACTTCTGTATTCAGTGTGAGGGCAGGCACATCAGCCGCTCCCCAGGGGGGCGGAGCCGGCATTGAGAGGGCAGGAGTGGCCTGAGTACTTTGTTGACAAGCTTCGGTCCTTCCTGGGCCAGGTGCAGGCTGAGTCATCAGTCGCTCCCCAGGAGGGCGGAGCCAGCATTGTGGTGGCAGGGGCACAGCCTGATGCATCATTCAGGGGAAACTCCCACCACCCATTAAGGGGTCCTCCTGCTAATCACTACCTGTCAACTCCCAGCCCTGTCACTCACACACACCAGACAGTCAGATCCACATCCAAGCAGAGGCGGGCTGAAATGGTTAGGCAAGCAAATGCTAACTTTCTAAAAGTAGCATTTGCAAACACAGGATATTAAAATAAACTTTACTAAAAGAAGTATTTTATTATTCTGAGTTCAGGCATACTAAACATGAATTTCTACCATGTTCCCTGAGCCTGCTGGGATTATAGAGTGTAATAATTCCAGCAGCCCATCTGGCCTAGAAGGGAACAGGTAGCCTTACAATAGTGAAAAACGACTTTGGCAGTAATTCACTATTAGAACATGCCACACACATCAGGGCATGTTCTACCTTACACTTACAATGCACCCTGCCCTCTGGCCTACCATAGGGGTGACTAATATGAAGGTTAAGGGAAGGTTTAGGGGCTGGCGAGTGTGTGCACTTGCCCAGCCAGGGTGACAGTACCAGACTGCACGCAGGTTCTGCAATGGCAGACCCTAGACACATTTTAAGGCTGCTTCTGTGGGTGGCGCAACCAGCGCTGCAGGCCCACTAGCAGTGTTGGCATTCACAAGCCCTGGCACTCCTGGTGCACTTTACTAGGGACTAACAGTAAATCCAATGAACCAATCATGGACATCAATCATATGTACACTTTACAGTAGGGAGCACTTGCACTGCGGCACGGGTTGGCGGTGGCGCAGTGCCCTGAGTTGCAGACACCAGCAAAACATTTGAGGCACAACAGCAAAAAGTGGAAGGGAAACCCACGCCAAGGTGCCAGGTCTAACACGTGTCCCCTCCAGCTGAAATGTGGGGAGAACTACCCTTCCCCAGGGAGTTCCTCATCACTAAGGCGGAAAAATCTGGACAGACCATCAGCGTTGGCGTGATCTGTGCCAGGGCGGTGTTCCACCGTGAAGTCCATACCCTGTAGGGAGATGGACCACCTCAACAGTTTTGGGTTCTCACCCCTCATTTGCATCAACCATCTGAGGGGCCTGTGGTCCGTCTGAACCCGGAAGTGAGACCCAAACAAGTAGGGTCTTAGCTTCTTCAGCGCCCAGACCACAGCAAATGCTTCTCGCTCTATTGCACTCCACCTACTTTCCCGTGGAAGTAACCTCCTACTGATGAAGGCTACGGGTTGGTCCCAGCCCTCCTCAGTCATCTGTGAGAGAACAGCCCCTACACCATGCTCTGAAGCGTCTGTTTGCACTATGAATTCCTTGGAGAAATCAGGAGCCAGGAGCACGGGCGCCGTGCACATGGCAGTCTTCAGGGTGTCAAAAGCCTTCTGACAGGTGTCAGTCCAAATCACATTCCTGGGCTGCTTCTTAGAAGTCAGTTCTGTCAAGGGGGTCACAATAGTGCCATAGCCCTTGACAAACCTCCTGTAATACCCAGTGAGCCCCAGGAAGGCCCTCACTGCAGTCTGGGTCTTGGGGGGTTCCCAAGCCAGGATGGTCTCAATTTTGGGTTGCAAGGGTGCCACCTTGCCACTCCCCACTTGGTGTCCCAAGTACACCACTGAACCCTGCCCAATCTGGCACTTGCTTGCCTTGATTGTGAGGCCTGCCTTGCGCAGTGCCATCAACACTTCCCAGAGGTGCTGCAGGTGTTCTGGCCAGGTGCCACTGAACACTGCGATGTCATCCAGGTAGGCGGCACTGAACTCATCCAGCCCGACCAACACCTGGTTGACCAACCTCTGAAAGGTGGCAGGGGCATTCTTCATCCCAAATGGCATAACCCGGAACTGGAAATGCCCATCTGGTGTGGAGAATGCTGACCTCTCCTTTGCCCCATCGGTCAAGGCGATCTGCCAGTACCCAGACGTTAAATCAAACGTGCTGAGGAACCGGGCAGCCCCTAGCCGATCAATGAGCTCATCAGCTCTGGGGATAGGGTGCGCGTCAGTCTTGGTGACTGAATTGAGTCCTCTGTAGTCCACACAGAACCGGAGTTCAGGTGTGGCTCCCTGCGCAGCAGCCTTTGGGACCAAGACCACGGGGCTGGACCAGGGACTGCTGGAAGACTCAACCACCCTAAGAGCAAGCATCTTGGAGACCTCCTCCTTGATGCAGGCCCGGACCCTGTCAGTTACCCTGTAAGCCTTATGCTTCACAGGTAAGCTGTCTCCTGTGTCCACATCATGGACGCACCAATCTGTGACACTAGGAACCAGGGAGAACAGGTCTGGAAACTGCCCCAGCAACTGGCGGCAGTCTTCCTGTTGCTCAGGGGTCAGGGTGGGTGAGAGGTTAACTCCATCCACTGACCCATCCTTCTCACAGGCCACTAAGAGGTCAGGAAGAGGCTCAGACTCCTCTTCCATTCCATCATCAGTGGCCAACAGCATGCCCACTTCGGACCTTTTCAAGTGGGGCTTGAGGCGGTTGACATGTAAGACCCTTAAAGGATTCCTGGGCGTCTTCATGTCCACCAAGTATGTCACTGAGCTCTTGCGCTCCACAACCTCAAATGGGCCTGTCCACTTATCCTGAAGTGCACAGGGTTCCACTGGGGCCAAGACATACACCTCTTGTCCAGGCTGAAGCTCTACCAGAGTGGCATTCTGGTCGTACCACCGCTTCATCTCCTCCTGGCTAGCTTCCAGATTTGCCTCAGCAAGTTGTCTGAAGCGCCTGGTTTGGTTTCTGAAGGCCAGCATGTAGCTATATACATTCTGGGGAGGTTTCCTGGGAGATTGCTCCCAGCCTTCCTTTACCAAACTCAGTGGTCCTCTCACGGGGTGGCCATACAGCAGCTCAAAGGGGCTGAACCCTAGAGACTTCTGTGGCACCTCGCGGTATGCAAAGAGCAGGCATGGTAAGGTAAGAGGACGTCCCACTTACGCCTCATTGGACCTTCCAGGCCCATGATCATGCCCTTCAGGGTTCGGTTGAATCTTTCAACCAACCCATTTCCTTGGGGATGGTAAGGGGTGGTGAACTTGTAGGTTACACCACACTCTTGCCAAAGGGACTTCATATACTTGGATATAAAGTTGGTCCCCCTGTCGCTCACCACCTCTAGAGGGAACCCCACTCTGGAGAAAATTCCCATTAGTGCACGCCCCACCACGGGGGCCGTCACTGTCCTCAGAGGGATGGCTTCAGGGTACCGGGTGGCATGATCCACCAAGACCAGGATGAACCTGTTGCCCATGGCTGTCTTGGGGTCCAGAGGCCCAACAATATCAATACCCACTCGTTGGAATGGCGTACTGACCACAGGGAAGGGTTGGAGGGGAGCCTTGTTCTTCCCTCCGCTCTTCCCACTTGCCTGGCAAGTTGGACAGGTCCTACAATGAGCATCTGAGCTCTTGTGCATTTGGGGCCAGTAGAAGTGGGTGACAAGCCTGTCATAGGTCTTGTCCATCCCCAAATGTCCTGCTAAAGGCACATCATGAGCCAGTCCCAGTAGGAAGGCTCTGAACTTCTGGGGTACCACCAGCACACGGGCTGACCCAGGTTCAGCAGCCTTAGGCTCTGAGTACAGGAGGTCATTCTCCCAGTACACATAATGTGTTTTGGCCTGAACACCATTGGCCTGGTCTGCAGCCTGCTGCCGCATACCCACGAGAGAAGGGCATTCTTTCTGCTCCCTGCAGAATTCCTCCCTGGAGGGGCCTCCTTCTTGCTGCCAATGGGTCAGCTCAGGCAGGTCCCCCAGTTCGGCAATCTGTTCCCCAGTAGGCTCCAGGGCATCCCCCTCAAGGTCTGCTTCCTCCTGGACCGTGGGAACTTCAGGGGCCGGTTTCCCGCGCACCCTGCGCCTTCTCCCTAAGGCCGGTTCCTGGGCCTCTCCGTCAGGCCCCAGGACCTCTTGATCACCCCTACTGGCTGCCATTGACCGGGTGGTCACGCACGCCCAGTCAGGTAGACCCACCATCTTCAGGTGAGTCGTTTTCTCCACCTTTTCCCAAGGGGAGTCCTCCAAGTCATTCCCTAGCAAACAGTCAACAGGCATGGCTTTCCTCACACAGACCTGCAGAGTACCAGAGACCCCCCCCCCACTCGAAGGGAACTTGAGCCATCGGACACTGACTCTCTGAATTGTCAGCGTTGACAACCCTACAGTAGGCATGGGGTACAACCTGCTCTTGAGACACCAGGTGATGCCTCACTGCAGTCACGCTGGCTCCTGTGTCTCTAAGAGCCTCAGCTTTCTTACCATTGATGGTAACCACCTGCCCATATTTTTTAGTGTTAGAGGGCAGGTAGCTTGTAGGGACCATCTCACTGTCTCCTAGTGAGACTAGGGTCATCTGAACAGGATCTCCACCCCCCGGGACCATCACTTCTTCTCCTAAGTGAACACTGGTCACTTGTCGGGGCGGAGCACCAGTGGGTGCTGGTTTTCCAAACAGGCGACACTTGGGGTCACTGGCTATGTGCCCCGGGTCACCACATTTGTAACAATTGAAGGGCCCCTTTGGAACAGGTCGACCTGTCGGGGCCCCATTCTGCTTAGGGGGTGGGGGAGGCTGAGAACCTTTCTGCTGGTCCCCTTGGGGATTACTTTGGGGGCCTTTTTGGAACCCTTTCTGTTTTCCCTTGTCCCCCCCACTCTTCTGCTGGGGACCCTGCCCACCCTTGGCGGAGTCTCCCACTGGACCCTTGTGGACCCTGGTGCTGAGCCAGCGGTCCGCCTCCTCAGCAAGTTTCCTCGGGTTGGACAACTTGCTATCAATCAGGTGCTGGCGTAACTCAGGAAAACATTGATCAGACAAGTGCTCCCATGCAATTAAATCAAAGAGACCTTGAAAATCATTCACTTTGTTACCCTTCACCCAACCATCCAGTGCTCTGCAAAAGAAAGTCACAAACTCCACATACGTATTTCCAGGCCGCTTATTACACCCCCTAAACTTCTGTCTATACATTTCAGGGGTAAGCCCATACCTGGTCATTAAAGCTTCTTTCATATGGGGATAGGATCTCTGGTCTTCAGAGGGCAAATCTAGCAGGGTGTCCCGCCCTTCGCTAAGGAACCTTCCCCATAACCCCGCTCCCCAATCCTTCTCAGGGACCCGGTGGGAAAGCATGGCTACCTCATATGCCCTAAACCACTGTCCTATGTCATCCCCCTTAAAGAACTCTTTAACTACATCTTTGGGGATGTGCACTCTTGACTCTACCTGCACCGGCGTTGTGCTGCCACCAGAGGGAGGATGATCCAAGGTTTTCTCTTTTAGACTCATCTCCCTCATTTTCACATCATACTCCAACTGGAGTTTTCTTTCTTCCAGAGCCATTTTTTTGCTTTCAAGCTCCATTTGGCCCTTCAACTTCAATTCTGCCATCTTTATCTCATGATCCCTGGTTGCCGGTCTGTCTGCCAGCTCCTCTGGCGACAGGCCTCTGCCAAAGCTAAGAACGCTGTCTGGTTTTTCCAGACTCACAGGATCCACAGGTGCATTCTGATCCTCAGGTGCCTTCCTAGATTCAAGCCAGGCTCTCATGGCCTTGTAGAACTCAGGTTTGTTTCTGCATCCTGCGTGTGGAACCTTGAGCTTCCTGCAAAAATAACTCAACTGCTTCTTTGTGTAGTCATCCAGCTTTGATGCATCCCATTCCAGCCCCTGCGCACTAGAGGCTATGGACTCTCCTCCATCAATGCTGTTTGTGCCAGGCATGTTTGCAACACTAGGGATCTTCTTCTTTAGCAAAATTAAAAAATCCAAAAGTCTGTGGCTAAGTTACTGGACTGTAATCACTATGCAATGGTCAGTAGCTAAGGTAAAACACTGCAAATGTAAATTCGCGAATCCTCACCGCTGCGTCCAATGTAGGAAGGGGGAGTCTCTGGTTGGCGCAGTGCAACACTGGCGACAAGCAGGGCCTCTCTCTTCCTCGTCAGGGCTGAGGGTTACCTTCAAGACAACCTCTGCTTACCCTCTAGGTAGTGTGGCTTAAGCAGTCTTAGGCTAATCTCTGGGGCATGTAGGGTTAAACATTTGCAATATTACACCATCCCACCGCTGCCACCAATGTAGGAAGGGGGAGTCTCTGGTTGGCGCAGTGCAACACTGGCGACAAGCAGGGCCTCTCTCTTCCTCGTCAGGGCTGAGGGTTACCTTCAAGACAACCTCTGCTTACCCTCTAGGTAGTGTGGCTTAAGCAGTCTTAGGCTAATCTCTGGGGCATGTAGGGTTAAACATTTGCAATATTACACCATCACCACCAACCCACCACACAATGACACCAAACTGTATTTGTAAAAATATATGTTCTTTATATAAATCTCAAGCAGGCTTGTAAATACAGTTGTCAAACTTTCAATAGCGGTTCCAGTTTACTTAGGTTCAAGTTGCCACAGTTCTTTCTTAGCAATAAGCAATCTTTTGGGCCTTCTGCCCAGGTTCCAGCAAGGTTCAGTGTCTTGTAGCGCCTCAATGCGCGTTCCGCTGTCTCCGCTCGCTTCAGAGAGGAGAACGGGCCCGGCCGGCTAAAGCTCACGCTTCCCGCGTGGGCCTCGCGGACCCGGCACAGTGCGAGCCTCGGTTTCAGGGGCGGCTCACGCTGGGAAGCAGGTAGCGCGGTGCGAGCTCAGGACGTAGGACGCTCGCACCGCAAGGACAAAGAACACAGTACCTTGGTTTTCTTGTAGGTCTTGGAGCGGACGGCTGTCCGTGGATCTGTCCCACGTCGCGTTGTCTTCCTGGAGGGTGCGGCGGCCTGCGAGTCTCAGCGCAGGTCACAGGGCACCCGGGCTGACGGTGCAGATGCGGGGCAGGATTCTCCGGAGTCCGGTTCACTCGCACTGAAGGGGGAAGCTGCAGGCAGGCGGGGCTGAGGGGGGTGCACTCCACGGAGCGCGGGGCACAATTCAGGCACGGCTCAGCAGCGAGTCACTTCCAGCTGCGGGGGCCAGGGGGTCTCAGCGCCCAAGTCACGAGGGGCACAATCTTGGCAGTGCCGGTCTTTGCGGGGCAGCCTGTACCTCGGGGGTCACACAGGCGGCGATGCTTGGACCGGGCAGGTCCTCCCTTTCCGTTGCAAGGGCGGCTCAGCGCGGACAGTCACGGCGCTCGAACCAGCGCGGGGCTGATCCTTACTTTGCGGCTGGCACACGAACAGGCCACAGTCACGGTGGTCGGGGAAGGAGCACAGCTGCACAAATTGTCAGAGAGCGTGGCGGCAGGCACAGCGCTCTCAACTCTCCTTTCCTTGGCGCTGTAGAGACACACAGCACACGCCAGCAGCAGCTTTTCTTCAGAAGGGTAGCGCCCACTGTTCCTGGGGCGCTGGTCAGGGGGCAAGTTCACAGGCAAGCCCTTGGAGATCTTTCAGCAGAGTTTGGCACAAAGTTCAAATAAGCAAAAGTCTTTGGTAGTCTTTTCTTTCCTCTCCTTTGGCAGCAAGGCACCAGACACAGGCCAGAGACAGCACTCCTCCTTGTCCTTCCAGGTCCTTCTCTTCGGGCAGAGTTTCTTCTGTAGCACAAACAGGATCTAATTTACAAGGAGCAGGGCTCCTACTTTTATACCCAGTTTCTTTTGTTCTAGCAAGCCAGGGGGGGCTCTGCATAACTGCTCCAGTCTCTGAGTACTTGTTGTGGGTACTTATGACTTCTGTATTCAGTGTGAGGGCAGGCACATCAGCCGCTCCCCAGGGGGGCGGAGCCGGCATTGAGAGGGCAGGAGTGGCCTGAGTACTTTGTTGACAAGCTTCGGTCCTTCCTGGGCCAGGTGCAGGCTGAGTCATCAGTCGCTCCCCAGGAGGGCGGAGCCAGCATTGTGGTGGCAGGGGCACAGCCTGATGCATCATTCAGGGGAAACTCCCACCACCCATTAAGGGGTCCTCCTGCTAATCACTACCTGTCAACTCCCAGCCCTGTCACTCACACACACCAGACAGTCAGATCCACATCCAAGCAGAGGCGGGCTGAAATGGTTAGGCAAGCAAATGCTAACTTTCTAAAAGTAGCATTTGCAAACACAGGATATTAAAATAAACTTTACTAAAAGAAGTATTTTATTATTCTGAGTTCAGGCATACTAAACATGAATTTCTACCATGTTCCCTGAGCCTGCTGGGATTATAGAGTGTAATAATTCCAGCAGCCCATCTGGCCTAGAAGGGAACAGGTAGCCTTACAATAGTGAAAAACGACTTTGGCAGTAATTCACTATTAGAACATGCCACACACATCAGGGCATGTTCTACCTTACACTTACAATGCACCCTGCCCTCTGGCCTACCATAGGGGTGACTAATATGAAGGTTAAGGGAAGGTTTAGGGGCTGGCGAGTGTGTGCACTTGCCCAGCCAGGGTGACAGTACCAGACTGCACGCAGGTTCTGCAATGGCAGACCCTAGACACATTTTAAGGCTGCTTCTGTGGGTGGCGCAACCAGCGCTGCAGGCCCACTAGCAGTGTTGGCATTCACAAGCCCTGGCACTCCTGGTGCACTTTACTAGGGACTAACAGTAAATCCAATGAACCAATCATGGACATCAATCATATGTACACTTTACAGTAGGGAGCACTTGCACTGCGGCACGGGTTGGCCGTGGCGCAGTGCCCTGAGTCGCAGACACCAGCAAAACATTTGAGGCACAACAGCAAAAAGTGGAAGGGAAACCCACGCCAAGGTGCCAGGTCTAACAGGGACCAGCTCCTACCTTTATCCTGCTAAAGGGGGCTGTACTGGTGAGTAGGTCCCTCCCCTGGGTGGGACCAGGAAGGGGGGTGGTTACACCCCCTATCCTTTTTCCGGTTTCGCGCCAGAGCTGGGGCAGGGATGCCCCAGGAACTGGTTTGAACCGGTGTATGCACAGGACACCTTGTGTGCCCCAGGCATGTCTCATTCCTTTCAGGCCTATCCTACCCAATACACAAAATCCTGTCTGGGGTGGTGCTAGCACCTCCCAAGGCAGGAAGCCCTTTGTCCAAGCCTCCCTCGCTGGAAGGACTCCCAGCAGCAGGAGGTCAGACTTGTGTCTGTGGTGCAGCATCCATTTTGTGATGCCAAGACTCGAGTTAACTTTAACCGGGGTTCACAGTTATATACATGTCGTGTCCCTCTAGAAGGGTGGAATGCTACCCCCGTCGCCAGAATTGGTGAGGGGGTAGTATTCCAATTCGTATGACACCTTACTCGACATGTTTTGATAATGCTATACCAAAGTTAGCATTTAACCGCGAGGATTATAATGCACTTAAGAGTATATGGTATAGCGTTATCATGGAACAGCTATAAGGACTTGGTTCCGCAAGCTGCAGACAGGCTCAGCTCATGCCAGAGCACCATCTCACATAATTCCAAGCACTCTGCCTTCAGGATTGATAAGGCCTGCCATAGGAGTGACTGATAGGAATATATGTGTCCATTTTAGGGTTAGATATAGGTAACTATATCTACAGCAAAGGGTGATTACACCACCTTGCCCCAGCTGTCTTACCAGCCATTTGTGTCTGTTTAGATGGCCAGCCAGGGGTGGCATAATACATGCTTCAGCCCCTGGTAGGCCCTGGGTACACCTATGCCCTGGGTACCTAAGGTACACTGTACAGGGACTGATAAGGTGGCCCAGTACCAATTGGTAAATGCACCTAAAGTACATGGATGTCAATTTAGAGAGAGAACGGCTAGGCTGTGGGTCTGATTAGCAGGCCCACAGCCAGGGAAAGTCGTAAACCAGTGAAGCAAAAAGCAAAAATCTGGGGTGACCATAGGATTGCAGACCCCACTCTCCTACATAACCCCCCCACACTTAGGGACATTAAACTAACCTTGACCAGGTGAGTCTTCCTGTTCTAAGTGGAAATACCTGGAGAGACCATCCGCATTGCCATGGTCAGTCCCTGGTCTGTGCTCCACTGTAAAGTCCATCCCCTGTAGGGAAATGGACCACCTAAGAAGTTTGGGGTTTTCACCCTTCATCTGATTTAGCCATAAGAGGGGCTTATGGTCGGTCTGAATCTTGAAGTGAGTTCCAAACAAGTATGGCCTCAACTTCTTCAGGGCCCAAACCACAGCAAAGGCCTCCCTCTCAATAGCTGACCACCGTTTCTCACTAGGGGTCAGCCTTCTACTTATAAAAGCATTGGGCTGGCCATGACCATCAATATTCAGTTGAGATAGAACAGCTCCCACACCCAACTCAGATGCATCTGTTTGGAGAATGAAGGTTTTGGAGTAGTCAGGACTCTTGAGAATAGGTGCAGTACACATGGCCTGCTTCAGGTCATCGAATGCCTTCTGACAGCTAACTGTCCACTGAACTTTCTTTGGCATTTTCTTGCTTGTCAAGTCATTAAGTGGTGTCACAATGGACCCATAATTTTTGACAAACTTCCTATAGTAACCAGACAGGCCCAAGAAAGCTCTGACCTGTGTCTGGGTGGTTGGAGGAGCCCAGTCCTTTATGGCCTGTATCTTGCTCTCCAAGGGTTGAACCTGGCCTCCACCCACAAGGTGGCCCAGGTACACAACCTGACTCTGCCCTATCTGGCACTTGGTGGCCTTGATAGTGAGGCCTGCCTTTTGCAGGGCCTCCAAAACTTTCCTCAGGTGGATCAGGTGATCCTCCCAGGTGGAGCTGAAGACAGCAATATCATCTAGATATCCTGCACAAAAGTCATCCAACCCAGTGAGGACTTGGTTCACCAACCTTTGAAAAGTGGCAGGTGCATTTTCCAAACCAAAGGGCATCACCACAAATTGGTAATGACCTCCTGGGGTAGAAAATGCTTTTTTGGCCTTGGTATCCTTAGCTAACCTGATCTGCCAATAACCAGCTGTTATGTCAAATGTACTCAAGAAAGTTGCAGAAGCCAACTTGTCTATAAGTTCATCTGCCCTAGGTATTGGATGGGCATCTGTCTTAGTGACAGCATTGAGACCCCTGTAGTCTACACAAAAGCTCATCTCTCTCTTACCATCCTGGGTGTGAGGTTTTGGCACTAGAACTGCAGGACTAGCCCAAGGGCTTTCTGAGGGTTCAATGACTCCCAATTCCAACATCTTTTGGACTTCTTTCTTTATGCAGTCCCTGACGTGGTCAGGTTGCCTGTAGATTTTACTCTTGACAGGCAGACTGTCACCAGTGTCCACCTAATGGGTGCACCAGTTTGTCTGACTCGGTGTCAGTGAGAACATTTGTCTAAAGGATTGAAGAACTTGTTTGCAATCCTCTTGTTGATGCTCAGAGAGGCTGTCAGAAAAGACTACACCATCAACTGACCCATCATCAGGGTTCTGAGTGAGCAGGTCTGGGAGAGGGTCACTCTCTTCCTCCTGTCCCTCATCTGTTGCCATGAGCAAGCCCATGTTTTCCCTGTCGACAAATGCCTTGAGCCTGTTAACATGAAGCACCCTGTGGGGGCTCCTGGGAGTTCCAAGGTCCACTAGGTAGGTGACCTCTCCCTTTTGCTCAATAATGGTATGATGTCCAGACCATCTGTCTTGGAGAGCTTCTGGGGCCACTGGCTCCAACACCCACACCTTCTGTCCTGCATGATCAAAAAGCTTGGCATGACCAAAAGGCTGTCCTAACTGTTTAAGTTCTTGGCTGGCCTCAAGGTTTTTGGATGCCTTCTCCATGTGCTCTGCCATCCTGGAGCGGAGACCAAGTACATAGTCCACTATGTCAAGTTTAGGCTTTTTGAGAGGTAACTCCCATCCTTCCTTTACAAGACATAGGGGTCCTCTTACAGGATGCCCAAACAGAAGTTCAAAAGGGCTGTAGCCAACCCCCTTCTGTGGGACCTCTCTGTAAGCAAAAGGAGGCAGGGTAAAAGGATGTCCCATCTTCGCCTAAGCTTTTCAGGTAACCCTTTTATCATCCCTTTTAGGGTCTTGTTGAATGTTTCAACAAGCCCATTGCACTGTGGGTGATAGGGTGTGGTAAATTTGTAATTTACACCACACTCCTTCCACATTGCAGTCAAGTATCGTGACATGAAGTTTGCACCTCTGTCAGAGACAACCTCCTTAGGAAACCCCACTCTGGAGAAAACTCCAAGCAGGGCCCTGGCCACAACAGGAGCTGTAGTGGTCCTAAGGGGAATAGCTTCTGGATACCTGGTGGCCTGATCCACTACCACCAGTATAAATCTGTGCAAAGATGCTGTTGGGGGGTCCATTGGTCCAACAATGTCTATCCCCACTCTCTCCAAGGGTACCCCCACCACGTATAAGGGGGGCCTTTGTTGTGCCACCTGATTTGCCACTGGCTTGACAGGTGACACATGAGCGACAAAACTCTTTGGTGTCTTCAGACATATGAGGCCAGTGAAAGTGTGGGGCAAGCCTGTCTCAAGTCTTGTTCTGGCCTAAGTGACCTGCAAGGGGAATCTCATGGGCTAAGGTGAGAAGGAAACCTCTAAGAGACAAGGGGATGACCAGCATCCTGGTAGCACCAGGCTTGGGGTCTCTAGCCTCAGAGTATAGGAGTCCTTCATCCAAATATACCTTATGGGCACCTGTAGCATTCCCTGCAGCCTCAGCAGCAGCCTGCTGTCTGAGGGGTTCAAGGGAGGAACAGTCTAACTGTGCCTGTCTGAAGCCTGCCCTGGAAGGTCCCCCTGTCCCAAGAAACTCAACCTGTTCAGGTTCAAGCTCTTCTAGGACAGTTCCTTCTGGGGTCTCTGGCTCAGCCTCCTGAGAGGGCTGCTCCTCAACCTGAGGCAGGGGGGAAGGCTCTGCCTTAACCCTACTGTTCTTGCTCTTGGGTAGTGTCTGGTCCATTCTTCCAGGATCCAGCACTTGTTCAGCTGGGCATTTCTTGGCCTGTGACCTGGTCACAGCAAGGACATGTGAGGAGAGACCTAGCATTTCTACATGAGTCCTGTACTCCACATCTGACCACAGTGAGGATTCCAAATCATTGCCCAAAAGACAATCTACTGGGAGGTCTGAACTAACTACAACCCTTTTGAGGCCAGTTACACCTCCCCAGGAGAAATTAACAACTGCCATACTGTGATTGGTAGTGACATTGCTAGCATTGGTCACTAGGTAGTCTGAACCTAGCATGATCTGGTAAGGGTCCACAAATGTTGGTGTCACCATAGTGACACTGGCACATGTGTCCCTGTAGGCCAGAGCCATTTTTCCATTGATTAAAGGCGTTTTCCAGTATTTGCCCAGAGTACTAGGACTTACAGTAGGGGCCATATCCATGTCCCCAGTACAAACAAGAACTGCCTGAGTAGGCTTTCTGACTAAGTCAGAACCCACCTCAGTTCCCAGGGTTAACCCAACTATAGCCTTAGGAGGTACACTACCACTACTAACTGTACTAGGGGGTGCAGGTGTCTTAGGGACAGTAGTGGTAGGAGTTTGGCCTTCCTTGGTGCACTCACTAAACCAGTGAGTTTTACTTTTACAGTATTGGCACCATGGTTTCTTAGGACCATCATTCTTCTTCTTTTGGGAATTCTGGGACCCACCCTCATTAGATTGTTGGGGCCCTGTTGAAGACTTCTGGTCATTTTGCTTATTCTCATTATTACCCTTCTGGTCTGCTTTCTTCTGGCCACCACCCTGGTTCTGGTTCTGCTGCTTGACCCTTGTCCTGACTCATCTGTCTGCCTTCTTTCCCAATTCTTGGGGAGAGGTCAGATCTGAGTCAATCAAGTGCTGATGCAACAACTGGTTCTGACAATTATTTAAGATTTGCTCTCTCATAATTAGATTATACAATCCTGTGTAATCAGTAACTTTACTTCCCAGTAACCAGCCTTCCAAAGCCTTAGTGGCACAATCAACAAAGTCAGTCCAATCTTGAGCCTGAGTTTTATGGGTGTCTCTGAACATTAACCTGTACTGTTCAGTTGTTAAGCCAAACCCATCAATCAGTGCAGTTTTCAAGACTTGGTAATCATTAGCATCCTCATCTCTAACAGTGAGGAGCTTATCTCTACCTTTACCTTCAAAGGAGAGCCACAATATAGCTGCCCACTGACTCTGGGGTACCTGCTGTACTTTGCAGGCCCTTTCCAGAGCAGTTATCCACTTGTGGATATCATCTCCTGTCTTATAGGAGGGCACTATTTTACTCAGGTTTCTAGTATCAAAACCCCTTTCTTTATCCCTAGAGATATTTCTGCCACCAGTGGGGACTACCCCACTCAACTGTTGCTCTCTTGCAAAGGCAAGTTTCTCTTTGGCAAGGGCAAGTTCTTCCCTTTCAATCCTCAGATTCACTTCCCTCATCTTTGCTTCATGCTCTCTTCTTTGAGGGGATGTCATCCCTCTCTGAGAAGATGCCTGAGAGACATGGGTGTGAATAGATCTGTTAGAGCCTCTGGAATGAGATCTAACTTGTCTATTCCCAAGGTTAGGCCTGTTTGAGGATGGTCTTGGGGCTCCCCCAGTACCACCTTCATGTAGGCTTAAGTTGGCCCTTGTGAGTCTGCTGACTACCACTGGACCTTTGTCTGCCTCATCCCCAGAGGACTCTTCCTCCTCAGCTACATTCTCTGTTTCAGGGAGGTTAGAGTCTGGATCACCAGGTGTACCTTCTAAGGGGGGCATGCTCCCATCTGGATTAGAGGGGCCTGTGTTAGAAGCCCTTCTAGCATCATATGTCTCTAAGAGACCTAACAGAAAAGAAGTGGTAGGGTTAGAACCCTGTTTCAATTTCCTGGAGGTACACAATTGTCTCATCTCCTGGAAACTGAGAGCTGCATATCTGGAAAGGACATGTGGAGGGTCACTAACCACTAGGGGAGTCTCTGAAGACTCTCCATGGGTAGACATGCTTTCTAGGGAGGTGTAAGTGATGCACCTACCTACACTATGGGTTTTCCTACTGATCCCTTGCTAAGAGTTGTAGTCAGGGTGTGCTAGGCCCTTTCTACTACAACAGCTGGTTCAGTAGAACTCAGAGTATTTCTAAGCTTGTTATATGTACCTATGGTACCTTATGTGATCTTTCAAATGATATTTCAAGATTATATTTGGTAAAAACAACAGCAAGCTCAAATCCCAACCGCTGCACACCAATGTGAGAAGTTGGCCTGATATATGATGCTCACTAGTTCTAGTGATAACCTTGTATCAGTCCAAACAACCCTTATGGTTATTGGTTGTAAGTCAACTTTATAGACCAGCTATCCTAATGTTAGCATGGACAAAGCAGTCTTAGGCTAAACTCTTTTGGCATGTGAAGCCAGCTGTTTTACCACAATATAACCCCTTGAATACCAGATGAAAGGACACCACACGGGTTGTTATGAAAATAAACAGTATATTTATTAATAACAAACACCTCTGAACTCTTTATGAGATCAGAGGGCTAAGCACATGACAATCTCTTAGGAACAATACGATAAGTTGCACAAAATTACAATGGTGCCCTAGGGGCACGGCAAACCATATACTAAGTAAATGGTATAAGGAAATCGATAGAAGGAATGGAGCTGTCCAGAGGCTGTAGGATCGTTGGGACCACGCTACTCTAACTTTAGGTAAGTAATAGGAGGCCCACAGGACGCGTGTGCAGAGTGTGAACTCACACGCGAGATGCGTAACGTCGATGGACAGTACAGTTCAAGAAAAAGGTGAGTACGGACAATCCTGACTAGTTAGGACTAAAACAACGGTGAATCTGGACACTAGGAGAGTCAAGCTACCCTTGAGCACCGAAATGCTCTTGTTACCTCACCCACGGGCTGCGGGTGCATAGCTGCGAAGTCGTGTCGGGTTTCTGCGTTGAAGTCTATGGAGCCTGGAAGAAAAGATGCTGCAGGCAACCAGGAGGAAGATGTCCGGTGTGATCCAAGGGTGGATCAGTGATGCTGAAGACCTGAAAGCAGAGGGGACAATGTTCAAAGTCACTAGCCAGTGACTGGAGTGGAACCAGGAAGGAACCAGATGTCGTCGTCGCGATCAGGTAAAGAGTGGACGCTTGACTCTGCAGCCACGTGGACCAGGAGGTGTCTTGGACAACCAGGATGGAGGCATGAGCTGTCCCACGCAGGCTCTCGCTGTCGGCGGTGTTGGTTCTGGATTCGGGGTCAACAGGCCTTGGCAAAGGCAACCCACGCGGTGAGTGGAAAAGGCATCTGGTGCGGACTAGGAGAGTCCGGGGTGCTCCTCTTTTGGAAGGGAGCAAGGGCCAGTCTGGAGCAACCAGACCAGCAGTAAAGATTTCAAGGTTTGTCGTCTAGGAGGCCACTAGCCAGCCGGCAAGTGACCAGACAACGCGTCGAGCAGCAAACAGGCAGAAGGGCCCCACGCAGATCTCGTGGAAGCTGGAGGGCTGATCTTCGGTGCAGGAGCTGCTCGGGGCTGGGGCTTGTCAATCCCCAAAGCACTTGGTCGAGTTTACCTCGGGAGTCGTGCTGGAAGCGAAGTGCAGTTTCTTTCAAGATGGCCGGTCCCACGTGTCTCGTCGCACCCACGGGTCTCAGCTGTGCTGCAGATTTGAGTTGAGGTCGGAGAGGTCTGGGAATCCGGGTCTCGTCGGGCTCTGAAGTCTGGATCCTCGAGGGAAGACGACAAAGTGAAGCTGCTGAACGCTTGATGGTGCCTGCAGTTGCAGGGTGGACACTCCTTGCCCACAAGGGAGATTTCTTCAGTCTTCTGTGGAGCAGAACGTCGAAGTCCAGAGTTTCTTCTTGTAGGCCGCTGATGAAATCAGAACTACAATGGACAACGATGGTCAGGCTATTTTGATACTGTTAGATCTATCAGCGGCTTTCGACACGGTCGATCACTCTACTTTGATCGGCCGTGTCGAGGCCATCGGTATCAAACACAAGGCGAAGGACCTCATAGCTTCCTTCCTGGCTGACCACAAACAGGCAGTGAAGATGGGTCCATTTACCTCACCAACATTCAAGCTCCCTTGCGGTGTCCCTCAGGGCTCCTCGCTAAGTCCGACCCTTTTTAACATTTATGTGTCGGACTTGGCGAGAGTAATAAAAGCGCATAACATCAACCTGACTACATACGCCGATGATACTCAGTTGGTATTATCTATTCACAAAAACGGACCGACAATAGCGGCCAACTTTAAGGACGGTATGCGAGCCATTAGCAGTTGGATGGCTTCCAACTGCTTAAAGATTAACTCTGCTAAGACCGAAGTAATGCTGTTCGGCAAGGTCCAGCCTGCCTGGTCCCCACTGTGGTGGCCGGAAGAGATGGGCACTCCACCTGAACCGGTGGGCAAAGTGAGGAACTTGGGAGTTACATTCGATGATAAACTTCTTTTTCATCACCATGTGAATTCTGTTGTTTCATCGTCATTTAACATCCTGCGAAAAATTAAGAAGCTTTTGCCATACCTCCCTACCACAACAGGCAAAACTCTTATTTCAACTTTGGTGTTTTCTCGCACCGATTATTGTAACGCCCTCTTCCTCAATGCGCAGGAAAAAGTCATTTCCAAATTACAAATGATCCAGAACACCTCTGCCAGAGTTCTACTTGGCATTCCAAAATTTACCTCTGTTACTAAACATTTGGCCCAACTACACTGGCTCCCGGTCAGAAGCCGTACTAAGTTTAAGTCCTTGTGTATTGTGTACAAGGCATTACACAACATGGGACCCAAATTTCTCAGAAATTCCTTAAAGCCCCTCCCAATTCGCAGAACGCTTCGTTCCAATACGACCCACTTGCTTCAAACCCCCAGAACAAGGAAAGTAAACTGGGGAGACAGACGCTTCAGTGTTGCAGCAGCAAGATTATGGAACACCCTTCCTTTTATTATAAAATCTAGCCCCACATTGCTCACTTTCCGAAAGCAACTTAAGACTTGGTTGTTTTCTCAATGAGCCCTCAGTCCTTTAGACCCAGAATTTACTTGTCCTTAGGATACTGGTATCATATATAGCTCTTAGCGCCGAGACACCCTCGGGTAATTGTAGCGCTTTAAAAATTACATAAATAAATAAATAAATAAATAAATAGAGTAGTTCAGGATTAATCTAATTTGGAATGGGACCAGCTCCTACATTTATCCTGCTAAAGGGGGCTGTACTGGTGACTAGGTCCCTCCCCTGGGTGGGACCAGGAAGGGGGGTGGTTACACCCCCTATCCTTTGTCCGGTTTCGTGCCAGAGCTGGGGCAGGGATGCCCCAGCAACTGGTTTGAACCGGTGTATGCATAGGACACCTTGTGTGCCCCAGGCATGTCTCATTCCTTTCAGGCCTATCCTACCCAATACACAAAATCCTATCTGGGGTGGTGCTAGCACCTCCCAAGGCAGGAAACCCTTTGTCCAAGCCTCCCTCGCTGGAAGGACTCCCAGCAGCAGGAGGTCAGACTTGTGTCTGTGGTGGCAGAATCCAATTTGTGATGCCAAGGCTCGAGTTAACTTTAACCGGGGTTCACAGTTATATACATGTCGTGTCCCTCTAGAAGGGTGGAATGCTACCCCCATCGCCAGAATTGGCGAGGGGGTAGTATTCCAATTCGTTTGACACCTTACTCGACATGTTTTGATAATGCTATACCAAAGTTAGCTTTTAACCGCGAGGATTATAATGCACTTAAGAATATATGGTACAGCGTTATCATGGAACAGCTATAAGGACTTGGTTCCGCAAGCTGCAGACAGGCTCAACTCATGCCAGAACACCATCTCACATAATTCCAAGCACTCTGCCTTCAGGATTGATAAGGCCTGCCATAGGAGTGACTGATAGGAATATATGTGTCCATTTTAGGGTTAGATATAGGTAACTATATCTACAGCAAAGGGTGATTACACCACCTTGCCCCAGCTGTCTTACCAGCCAGTTGTCTCTGTTTAGATGGCCAGCCAGGGGTGGCATAATACATGCTTCAGCCCCTGGTAGGCCCTGGGTACACCAATGCCCTGGGTACCTAAGGTACACTGCACAGGGACTGATAAGGTGGCCCAGTACCAATTGGTAAATGCACCTAAAGTACATGGATGTCAATTTAGAGAGAGAACAGCTAGGCTGTGGGTTTGATTAGCAGGCCCACAGCCAGGGAAAGTCGTAAACCAGTGAAGCAAAAAGCAAAAATCTGGGGTGACCATAGGATTGCAGACCCCACTCTCCTACACCTGGGACCATCCATACCATGACAGGTTGTTCAAACGTCAGCCTATCTTTGAACATTTGTCTTCCAGGTTTCCAGAGATTTATACTGCTGGAAAGAATATAGCCATTGATGAGTCCTTGATCCTGTACAAAGGGCGGCTACGGTTCAGACTGTATATACTGAGCAAAAGATCTTTTATTGGCATCAAATTGTACATGCTAAGTAAGAGATCTACTGGTTATGTATACAGCCGGAGAGTGTATACAGGGAAGGTCTCTGCACTACATACTGCAGGTTGCTCTTCTACTCTAGAAATCATGGCAAAGATTGTATAGGAGCTTGTCCAATCATTCCTTCATAGAAGTTATAACCTTTATGTGGGCAACTTCCATACAGGAGTAGAGCTATTCTGCAAGCTGTACAAAGCTTGCACTGTGGCATGCAGAACAGTTCAATGTTGCGGCAAAGGATTCCTGTAATAGCTTGTTTTCTAAGACGGTCCACCAATCCCTTAGAACTGCGTTGCATGTCAACATACTACTCACAGTCAAATTCTCGGGTAGGTGGTGTAGTGTCTCGTGACTTAGCAATGACGGAACCCTTTTGGCTCCTGCTGTACTCCATAGAGCCGTGATGTACATGTTAGAGCAGAATGTAATGAAGACTGTTTTAGAATGTCGCAGTTACACACAGATGAATAAAGAAGTGTAATACTAAGCTCTGTGTGTTGCATAGTCATTGGCATGTACCCAGGCTGAGAAGAATGCTACAACTAGTGACGAGATAGGGGATAAGTAACACGTAGATCAACAGTGCTCCCCCAGAGAGCTTGTTTATAGAAACAATGGTTCACAAGGAAATAAATCTCTTTCAGAGTTTCACCATCTGGGAAATACAAAATGCATATGAAAATCTTTTTTATAGGCAATTAGTGTACACTGGGTCAGTGACACACATTGTAAAGCAAACAAATGTATTTATTGCACAAAATATCCTTGAATTATATATTCTGGAAAAAACAAGAACTGGTGCTCATGATTTTCAGTGAAGGGAAGGTAAAGTGTGGTGTGATAAAGGGAGTAGAAAACAGGGCATCGCTATTTAAAAGACATCTGAATCCTGTCTGTATTGATTTTTAACAATATAAAAGGAGTCTATACAAGTCTAGTTGTCAACAACATTGTGACTTCTGTTATTATGATGTCTTCATCAGGATTGAGCCAGAGCGCTCTGAATTCAAAGAAATAATTTAAAAAAAGATATAAAAGTATAGAACAGAACCTGTGTAGAATTTACAATATGTATGGGTAACTGATAGGTCACTTGCCAATATAATAGGAAATAAATCAAGATGCGTCATCAAATGATCAAGAAGGGTGCAACAGATGTGCCCATCAAGGAATTACTTGGTTGATCACTGACAGCGGAACTCAATGAGGGCTGAAAGCCTGTCTCTATAAGGACAGCCGGCCTGAAGTGGGAGCATAAAAATTACTAGATGTAACATTGTCTGTAGTGGATTGATAAACGAAAGAGTATCTTGAAAAACGTGTGGGAAAGGACAAAAGGTTCCTCATTATGTCCATACTCGAGTGCTTATCTAACAAGGGTGACATATTCTAAAGAAACGCCCACTGGCAGGAGTGGTTGTGTGCTAGGAAATCCACAGTTTAAGTAAACTTATTTAAGTGATATGAAAAACGTGGACTGTTCAACAGGGAATGGTTCATGTAGGATTTTCAAATGTGACTCAGTCCTAAAATGACTAAATACCAAAGATGAATAGAACAGTGTCTTATTATTACAGCTGTTTTTCCCTGTCATACAATAGTGGCCGAAGGATTACTTATAAGATATGGGTAATCGCTACCAATTTAAATCTTGAGCTTTGTTAGCCAATACTAGAATTTTTGTAAGTATAATATTCATATATTTTGTCCAAATGTTTGTTTTGTCCCTGGATTCTATTAATGAGTACTATAAATGCAACATCCTGTGCCTTTCAGTATTGATGCGCATATATGCCACTTAAGTAATTTTTGCCTGCCTATCCTATGTAATTGTCAGCAGAATTCCAACTCATGCGCCTTATATCCCCTACCCTGGAAGTCCTACTGTAGAAAATCATTCCACTTCCTTCTATTGTCATGTATAATTGTTGATTTATTCTAGTGTATATATAGACTTACATTTTTGTTAATCTTATTTTTAATTCGATACATTGCTGTTCTGCTCGAAGTCATTGATTACGCGTGCATGATGTTTAAAATAATTTACAAATCGCATTGGATTTAATTTAAGAAACATGGCTATCGCTCACTACATTGAATTTAATTAAAACATTGTTGCTATTGTTCATCCCTTGTGTCCTAGCCGCTCTCTCATCTAATTGCCACACTTTAGTGGCTCCACACGTGATGACGGAAGCCCCGGGCCTGCTGCCATTATGCTTCCACTACCGGCTACTACCCCTGGTGACCTCTACATGACGCCCATGCTGCACCTTTTTACCTTTAATGGCACATGTATTAACATTGAAAGACCAAGAATATTCTCTGAGGTGTTACTAGTTCCTCCCGAAGCCTGTTTGTGTGGACAGAATTACATTTTTTGATTAATTTTAGAGGATTTAGCGTAATATTTAGCTTCCACATTGAATAAGGCAATCGGCCAATAGTTCCTTGTGATGGAAGTGTCACCTTTCTTTAAGATTGGATGAAGGATGGAGCCATGGCAGGATATGGGAACAATCTATGTTTCCTACAAATACAAAAATAATCTTGTTGGAACCAGAACTCAGTAATCAGAGTTATGTTGGAATAAAATATTTGGAGGCCCTTTGGGACCAGACGTACCATCAGGTTTTGAGATTTTGAATTTCATGGTCCACTAGGCTATGGTCCACGATAGTGACAACGTTGGCTGGTGTGTCCCAGCCCTTAGTCGGGTCAATGTATAATATCTTGATGTGGCTAACACAGGTTGATTCTGAAATGGCACTACCCTAGTCTAATGTATGTTGCGTGTGAAATGTATTTGTTCTCGGTTTGCAGTATTGTTCAGGTTTTGTTTCACTGTCAGATAAGTTGAAGCAAATGGGAGGGTTCTGTTATGTCTGAGAAGCCTGTTTAAGTTCTTCTTTAGAGCTCTTACCTCGTAATAGAACCAGGTGTGCTGGCGTGCTGCACCCACAGAGAGATAGGTGTAAGGCTTAGTTTTCTGAGTTCGATGATATAGTACAAATTTTGAAATGCCTGTCCATATGTCACTCAGATCCTGCTGAAGAGATCCTAAGTTGCACAAAGAATGTGTTAAACAGTGATTGTTCTCTGTAATAACTCAATAATTCATTTTGTTGCTTATTGTGGTGGTCCAGGAAAGGCGATTTTATTGGTGGCACCCGACAGGAGCTCCTAGTGTTTGTTTGATATTATATGGGTAGGGAATAGGAAGTGCTCAACTGTGACGAAAGTATGGTCTAGCACAGATTTTCGCTAACTTAAGAAATGTGTGTCATTCATAGGGATATCACCTAGAAGCCTACCATTGTGAGAGAAAAGGTTAAAAGAGTGTAAAATGTTTAGTAGCTTGTGGCCCTGTTGATCCCCATATTGTTGAGGGGGGCACAGATTAAATGCTTCATATATAGTCTGTATAGAGTATAAACAAACAATTGATCATCTGCTGAATTGCATGCTAATTTTAGATTACAATCACTGGTTAACTCGGTGTGAGAATGCATCTGCCCAGTAACAGTTATACTAAGGACAGAATGCAATTTCTTTATGATCATAAATGTAGACATTTTTTGGATGCAGGTAAACTTTTCCCACTAAATATCACGCCTACCTCCTATCTATTTAATCTACCACATAGAAACTAGAGGAATAGCATGGAATGGTTCAATGGAGAGCAGAGGACCTATCCCAATAACCAACAATAATTGCTGGAAAATAACTAACTTTGGGTTCTGGAGCAGAGTGTGTAGATCACTTTAATGCATCTACAAGGGTAAGAAGTGCCATGTCCTAGGAAGCCATATTTGTTGGGGGTTGGCCCATACGCTAGTTGGGCCGACCACCCTTGTGGGGACAATTTAACTTTTTAGAGAGCGTTTGTTTTTCCCTGGAGGGAGGTGTGATCGAGCCCTTGATGAGGGTGCAATCTCTTTGCCAGGGAAAAACAAAATGGGCCTAATCCACTGGTCCACCAGGGCATGTGTGGGCCTATGTTATGGACATGTATTTACTGTTGATTTACCTATCACCACAAACATTTCCTGCAGCAAGCACAAATGCATGCAGTCTTCCATACCTTGCAAAATATCTACACTGTGTGTCTTTCCAAGTTCAAAATTGCCCCAGTGTTGAAATGTGTGCTATGTTTTAGGTGTGGCGATAGCCATGATCTTTTGATTTTAAATGGCAGCTCGCTGCACTGCGGTGGCCCTGTCCCGAGGGTGCCAGTGAGAGGAGCGCCAGCGGAGGAGGGTGCCTTGGGTGTCTGCGGAGGAGGCGGCCGGCAGAGGAAGAGTCGGAGGGTGCACTGGGAATCAGGGGAACGGACCACACCCCTATAGATCCGGGCTCCTAGCTGCATGACGGCTGGCTGTGTGGCAGACTGGCCCCGGCCACATGCGGGACTGGAGGCTGTACTGCGGAAGTCCGGCGGACTTGATCACTTGGCCCCCCCCCCCTCTGGTGGTGCGAAGAGCGACGCAGTGCTGCGGGGAGGACCGCGCCTGCCCCAGCTGATAACCGGCCTCAGTGAGCGTGTGTGTGCAACCGGCCGGTACGGCGGGTGCACGCACGAGTATCCTGGCATAGTGGAGGAGAGGAGCCGGCACAAAGGGAGGTAAAGGGGTCCCCCAAGGAGAGTATAAACAGTGCTCTGTTGGTGAGTGGGGGGGCCCCCACCCCCTCTTTCCCCACAGACTGGGTGCAGTAGGAAGATCTCTCTCCGGTCACTGACAGCGCGCCCCTCCCCCTTCACGCACTGCTTCACGCACTGCCTGCTGGCCAGTCAAGGAGGCTGAGCGGCACAACGGACTCATTGCCGGCCACACATACTGGTCCTCAACAGGGCCCGGACGTTTTGGACCTTGCTCCACGCTGGGGGCCTTCATCGTCGAGTGGGTAGCTCACAGAGGGCCCCCACACCCTAGTTTGTCACTAGAGACACTGTACATTCCTAGGGAGCACCCGGGGGTAGCCCCGAGCGCTGGGACACCTAGTGGGACACTGTGCTGCACAGGAGGGGCCATGCATGACCAGCTGGCACGGCCTGGTATGACGCCCCCCGGGCGGACCCCAAAACTGTTTTTAGCTACTATGGAGTCCGAGCAACCTTGGCTGATGCCCAGTGGAGCTGTCCTATACAGCTATAGAGGAGTCTGGCCCCTTGGCTGTCACCTACCCAAACGGTCATCTGTCATTATTTTCCTTGTCTCCCCGTTTGTGTCTCCTTCCCTCGCCCTCTGTGATTCTTTGATTCATACTGATATTACTATGTAACCCGTAACTCGCTGATTCAATTGATGTAGATAACAAAACTGTTTTTACCTCCCACGGAGCCTGAGCATCCTTGGCCGATGCCCGGTGGAGCTGTCCTATGCAGCTATAGAGGAGTCTGGCCCCTTGGCCGTCACCTACCCAGCTGGTCATCTGACAATGTTTTTCCTCGTCTCCCTGTTTGTGTCTCCTTCCCTCCCCCTCCTCCTCCCCCTGTGATTCTTTGATTCAAATTGATGTAACTATGTAACATGTAACTCGCTGATTCAACTGATATAACTATGTATCCTGTAACTCGCTGATCCTCATGTAAAGCACTTTGATATCTCCGGGTCTAGCCAGCGCTATATAAAACTTTGAAAATAAAAAAAAATAATAAAAAAAATAAAGAAATAAAAAGTACTGGTAGGAGTTTGCAGCCAGGCACCTTCATCCACTGGTGTGTTCTTGTGTCATTCACATTTTCCTGCTACCCAATACCACATGGGGCAGTGGGTCAGCTCACTTTAGCCATTGGCTAGCTTCACAATAAGTGATGATGTTCTGCCTTTTCAAAAGGAGCATGTCTGCACACAACAAATGACTCTTCAGTTCCAAGAGCTATTATATCAATCTGTGCTTCTTGAGACCAAAGCTAGTTTTTACTTTTTGGCAATTTTATTTTATGCCAGAAGGTCCCCCAACAAAAAGGTTTGTAAAAGCCATGACAAAACAAGCACCTGAAAAAGCCAACAGCCCGTCAGCGAGCACCATGCCTCATTGCTTTGCAAATGGTTGGTTAGATATCTGGTCTGGTAATGGGGACACTTTTATTGTGGTGCCTGGGCCCACTTTCTGTCCCTGTCTGACTCTGATATGGGTTTGTATTGGCTTTATCCATTTAAAATTGTCTCCATTGTCTGTAAATGCCATAATAAATGAACAGTGCCTGAAGTGGGCTCACCCCTTGTCCTATGATGTATGTTCTTTTACTGTGTATGTGACAAATGGTAACACTTTGTTTTTATTTGTCTCTTTCAGTTCCTTTGGATATGTTCTTTGAAAGACTTTGTTGGATTGCAGCATTGAGAACCTAAGTGATTTCTTCCGTTTCCACTTTGACATCTCAGAGACATATCTGACATATTTCATAGACACACACACCCACCCACTGTGCTATAAGCTTATTTCTGCCTTCTACATAGGACATAGTGTGTCAGAAGGAAGGTTTCAAATAGGCTTTAAACAGTCAACAGAGATGGCATCGCAATGGTTGGCTGCTGCCCTGGCCCTAACTTGAGTAATCGAAGATACCAAGACAGCACAAGAGGGAAAGGAAAATGGAGCAGAATCTGGAAGCGATTTTTCCGTTTGCCAGTTTCCATCTGATGACTCATCTCCCAGTGATTCTGAGGAACATAGTCATGGCAGTCTTGAGGACCCTGCGCAAGCACACTGTTTGCAGCAGAGAGATAATAGCAGGGTAGCCAACACAGAAAGCAAGCATGTGTGGTTTCTAGCACAGAACAACTGCTGGTGCCTTATGCTCAACATGAGGATAGTGCACAACCTAAGAGTACATTCGTAAGCCTACTTGCACGGTTTGGGCAACACCCAGCTTTACACCGGTAATGAGCAGTTATTGTTTTTTGATATTGCAGCATATGCTGTATTTCAATGATAATTCTGCTGCATTACACTGGGACTATCCACACCATGACAGGTTGTTCAAACCTCAGCCTATCTTGGAACATTTGTCTTCCAGGTTTCCAGCGATTTATACTGCTGGAAAGAATATAGCCATTGAGGAGTCCTTGATCCTGTACAAAGGGCGGCTGCTGTTCAGAGTGTGTATACTGAGCAAAAGAGCTTTTAATGGCATAAAATTGTACATGCTATGTGAGAGCGCTATAGGTTATGGATACAGCCTGAGAGTGTATACAGGTAAGGTCTTTGCACTACATACTGCACGTTGCTCTTCTACACTAGGTATACTGGCAAAGATAGTATAGGAGCTTGTCCAATCACTCCTTCCCAGAAGGTATAACCTTTATGTGGGCAAGTTCCATACAGGAGGAGAGCTATTCTGCAAGCTGTACAAAGCTTGCACTGTGGCATGCAGAACAGTTCAATGTTGCGGCAAAGGATTCCTGTAGTAGCTTGTTTTCTAAGACGCTCCACCAATCCCTTAGAACTGCGTTGCATGTCAACATACTGCTCACAGTCAAATTCTCGGAAAAGTGGTGCAGTTTCTTGTAACTTAGCAAAGACGTACCCTTTAGGCTCCTGATGGAATCCGGAGAGCTGTGATGTACGTGTTAGAGCAGAATGTAATGAAGACTGGTTTAAAATGTCAGTTACACACAGATGAATAAAGAAGTGTAATACTAAGCTCCGTGTGTGGCATTGTCATTGGCATGCACCCAGGCTGAGAAGAATGCTACAACTGGCCACGAGATAGAGGATAAGTAACACGTAGACAGTGCTCTCGCAGAGAGTTTGTTTATAGAAACAATAGTTCACAAGGAAATAAATCTCTTTCTGAGTTTCACCATCTCGGAAACACAAAATGTGTATGCAAAACTTTTTGTATTATATTGGCAAGTGACCTACCAGGTACCCATACATATTGTAAATTCTACATAGGTTCAGTTCTATATTTTTATATCTTTTTTAAATTATTTATTTGAATCCATAGCACTCTGGCACAATCCTGATGATGACCCCAGAATAACAGAGGTCAAAATGTGGTTGCAACTAGACCTGTATAGACTCCTTTTATATTGTTAAAAATCAATAGAGACAGGATTCCTATGTCTTTTAAATGGCGATGCACTGTTTTCTACTCCCTTTATCGCACCACACTTTACCTTCCCTTCACTGAAAAGCATGAGCACCAGTTCTTGTTTATCCCAGTATATATAATTCAAGGATATTTTGTGCAATAAATGTATTTGTTTGCTATAGAAATGTGTGTCCTTGACCCTGTGGACACTAAGTGCCTATAAAAAAAATTTCATATGCATTTTGTGTTTCCCAGATTTTGAAACTCCAAAAGAGATTTATTTCCTTCTGAACCATTGTTCGTGCAAATATATCATATTACCCCACATTCTCAAAATGTATGGGGTTACCCTTGTTTTCTTATACCCCTAAGAGTTTTCCATGGTCCAAGCAAACTTCTTACTTAGGACACAAAGCGATGTCTACATTTAAAAAGAAGTTATGTTTTAGATATGGATTTTAGCTGCCACACAAAGGTAAATGTCCCACCATTGGACAGATATAAAAAGGCTGTGGGAAAGAGAATAATTTTGTGATGGTTTACAAAGTGAAGAAAAAATAATGTGTGTAACGATGCGAAGATAAAATGGCCGCCAGAATGTTCCAGAGGCAACATGCGACACACCTCCAGAAGGCCAAGAGGCGACATCAGTTAAGACACATCGACACTGAAAAAAGTTGATTGTCATCTAAATCATTGTAAAGCAGTACTTCTGTATCAATATCAACTGAAAGTGAAGAGGATTGTTGTGTCATGCCAATGTTTACCTCAGAAAAACATGAGCAAGTTGGACTGTCTGCATGTGAAGAAAAATATCAGTCAAAGAAAAGCCCACACGCCAAAGCACCAAAGTCATTCAAACATTGCCTGAAGATTACACTGAAAGTAAATGGTTCTTCTATACTTTTTATTCTCAACAGTGATGCTTTGTTAGACATTATGCCGGAGGAAAAGTATGCCTGAGGAAAGTCTCCATTACCGAATTGGATGCAATCTAAAATCAAAGTGTATACATGGGCTGCATAAATGCCATTAGAAAGTCAAAGCTCATTTGTAGCGACATTGAAACACAAGAAAACAAAGGTGCAAGCTCCCATTCACGTGTTTCAAGGTAGAGCATACAGCGTGCGCCTACTCAGTTTTAGCACAGTTGCTGGTATAGGACTGCTTTCCACAGTTGCAGCTGCCTCCGAACTGCGGTGGTGGGGCGGGGGGTGTGGAGAAAAAAAATAAAAAGAAATTTACCTGTGATTGCCGCCGCCTCTTCTCCTCTGTCCTCTTCTCGCAGCAATGTCAGCATGGAACGTAAGAACTCAGCTCACAGACTCTCTCAGCCAATCACAACGCTGCTGTCACCAGCATGACAGCAGTGTTGTGATTGGTCAGAGCACTGTGCTTGAGCACTCATACAGGGTCTGGGAGGCTGTGCATGCTCTCCACCAATGCTGTGCATTAAAGTCCAGTGGAGAACAGGCAAAGGGCACAAGACGGGCTGGCCCCAGAGGGCCGTCCAAACCGTCATGCGCACTTAAGAGAGTAAAATCTACTCTGCTCTGGTCATACCCAACCCGCACCACCCTAATCTGGCTCTGAGTCCACACTGAAAAACAAAATGATAATAACATCATGTTATTATCATTTTATTTAATTTTTTTTGCACTGCGCAAAGAGCAGTGGGCCTACGCCTTAGTGGAGGAGCTGCCACTGAAATCTGTAAACTACAACATGAATGCTCACCACGAAATAGTAAGTCAATTTCCTTTGTTGTTTCTTGGTGTAGGAAAGCTTAAGACTATGCAAGCAAAGTTTCATATTAATGAGGATGTCTGGCTTGTTGTTCTAAGACACAGACAAATTGCTTTTCACTTACAAGAAGCTGTTGAAAAAAAACTTAAATCATTGTTTAAGCATGATATTTTTGAGTGGTCTACTGGTCCAATGCCATGGGTTTCTTCCATAACATTAGTGTTCAAAAAGGACAGAGAAGGAGCTGTAGGCATATGTGTTGACATGCATCAGGCAAACAATGCAATTGAGTGAGACAACATCCAGGTCCCTACATTGCTGCCATAATAACACAATTAAATGGTGCAAAGGTCTTCTCTCGCTTTGTTTGAATAAAGGTTATCATCTGTTGGAACTCAAAAAAACTTGCAGGTACATTATGACCTTTTCTACATATGTTGGTCTTTTTCAATACAAAAGACTACGTTTTGGTGTGTCATCAGCTGCAGAATTTTTTCAAAATCTTTTTCGACATATCATACATCCTGTCATGAATTAATTCAATTATAGTGATGTCATATTCGTTTTCAGAGCTAAACAAAAAGAGCATGATGAAGCTGTCACACAAGTATGTCGTTTACCAGCTGATACAGGTTTGACTTTGAATACAGAAAAGTGTGAGTTATATCAAACAAAGCTAAATTATTTGGCCATATCTTTTCTGATGGGGGTATGACACCCAATCCTGCTAAAAGTACAAGCTATGTCAAATGCTGATCACCAACAAGATGTTTCAAGGGTGTGTTCATTTCTTGGCATGGCTACTTACAGTTCCCGATACATATGAGAATTTGCCACTGTATGTGCTCAATTGAGAGACTTGGAGAAAAAGAATGTTTTAATATATTGGTCACATGAATGTGAGAAACATTTTCAGAAAATCAAACATTGCCATTAAGAATACTGCTGAAATGGCTTTTTTCAATTCGAAGCTTCATACAGAGGTTGTTTTCAGCGCCACCCAGTTGGGTTAGGTACTGTCCTTGCACAGCACAGCAGACACCCAAATGCTCAAAGGCATACTGTGGTATATGCAAGTAAGAGTTTGTATCAAACAGAACGCGCTTATTCACACCTTTAAAAGAAAGTTTAACGGTGGTATGGGCTTTAGAACATTTTCATGCATTTCTGTACGATAAGACTTTTACGCTGGTAGCTGATCATCAAGTTTTACTGACTATAATTGGCAATCCAAAGGCCAAGAATCGTCCTCGCATTGAACGATGGTGACAAAGATTACAGAGTACAATTATACCCTTGTGCATCGTCCATGGAAGGATCAGAACCCTGCTGCCTTCTTTTCCAGAGTGCCTATACAAGATCACCGTACTCCTTCCAAGATGGCTGAAGCCCATATCAATTTCATTGTAAAATAAAAACACCAGCTGCCATTTTGTTAGCCAAGATTATTACTGTCACAAGCCATGATAGTGACATGCTAAAGTTGAAAGATATAATTATGCATCAGTCATGGAACCAACACATTCGACCTCCCACCAGTGATGGTGAATATCAAAAATATAAAAATATCAAACATTCACTGTCCATAATTCAGGAAGGAGTTATACTGCAAGGGTCGAGAATCCTGATTCCGGAGAGTCTGTAACAGAAAATAATTGAAGTGGCCCACAAATTGTTGCTACAGAATGAGCTCTCAGAGTCTGATGCGGGTTTCCTTATCTCAATGAGAGTGTTGAAAAATAATTAAACCCTGTCATCTTTGCAATTGCCTTGCTACAAAAGTTACTCAACACACCTTAAACATGTCAGAACTTCCAAAGTATGCATTGGAGAAAGTAGCCATTTAGTTTTTCGGCACTCGTGACAATGGACATTGCCTGATGGTTATTGTGGACGAATATTCACGATTTCTATTAATTTAAGATCTCTCATCTACAACTCAGGACAAAGTCAATGAGAGACTAGATGGCATCTTTGCAACATGAGGTGTTCCAGCCATATTTAAATCTGAAAATGGGCCGCCTTTCAACAGTTCAGAGTTCAAAGATTTCTTAGAACATCTAAATATAAAGCATCAGAAGAGCGCACCTCTATGACCAAAGGCCAACAGACTTATTAAGCGCTTTATGAGTACACTAAAGAAAGCAGTGCAGTGTGCTACTCTTGAGAAGCTTGATTTAAAAACTGTGTTAAACTCTACCCGAAGAGCTTATTGTTCAACAACTCACTTGACCACAGGAGAAAAGTTCTGTGATATTGATGTTCGGGAGAGCAATGACAACCAAGTTACCTCAATGGACTAATCCAAGAGAGAAAAACGAGAACGCAACTCATGAGAAGGACTTGGTTCATAAACAAAAGATGAAAACGTATGCTGACAAAAGATGACATGCAAGGAACGTCATCTTTAAGAAAGGAGATCGAGTGCTCGTACGTCAAATGTGAAAAAGAAAATCTGATGCTTCATTTGATGCCAAACCTTTTCAGGTGGTATCTACCAAGGGACATATGCTGAATGTCCAGCACCCTGGAAGCCTATTATCAGAGACATTCTGGAGTGGATAAGACTAATTAGGTACTTTAGCAATATAGCGCAAGTCATAAAACTCGCAAACTCTACAATGCATATATTTTTTACTGTCAGACTACCATAGAAAGACCACTATCTTTCCTTGACTTTCAATTGGCAATCATTGAAAGTGATTCTGATGCAGAAGCTGTAGTCTACATCATTTGCTTTGGAACACATTGCAAGGCTGCAGGATTGTCATTTTGCTGACCATGTTTCTGTAACAGAGAAAAAGAATAAACCATGTTGTCAATGCAGAGTCGGCTCTAAGCAAAGAAACAGGAAGGAAAGTTGTAGTAATCCATACCAGAGGGATAAATATTAAACACAAGTTATGTTTATTGAAGGAGTACAGAGATCAAGCAGTACTCACACTGCAGGCAAACCAGATCTCTAACAGACTCTAGCTAATCCCATAGAACAACGATGTCATGGAATCTTAGACTAACATTAGAAGATGCTAAGCATTTAAAGCTACAGGTATACACATACAATTATATATATATACTTAAAGCTACAGTATTCTTAAATTGCATTTAGGAATATAACACATCTTCCTCTTTTATTATTGCAAGTTAAAAACTATATACATAATTGATAAACTGACTATTTACATTTTAAGAAATTACATTCATGAATCCCCACATATGTAATCATTCAAATATCTAGGAGGACCTCTTAGTCTTTGAGATCTTACATTATTCCCAGGTCCATCACCAGAACTTCCAGAAGACGTACTAGGTATGTTTTCGTCAACCACGTCTTCCATAAATAAGTGCGGATTAAGACCCACATCCACTCTTTCACTCTCCACAACATCCTTCACATTTCCTCTCTTATATAACGCCACTCTCCTCATGTTCCAGCTCTCTCCATTATATAAAGTTACATGTCTCCTGTACACATTTTTAACTTTATATGGACCACGGAATTTCGTAAAACCAGTACCCAATCCTCCTGGTTTAACCTTTACCCAATCATTAGGTAATACACTTGACTTCTGCATGACAACTTCTTCTTTTCCCTTTGACAAGTCAGCCAAACTAAGACAATGTTTTATCCAAGCTGGATTTAATTTTGTGCTGGCAGGACACCCTCTCATACAAACAAATGGAATCTTCCCAGTAACCGTATTTTCTGTCGTCCTATATGCCCACACCAACTCATTACCAATTTTTTGACATCAATCCTCCTTGCCACTGCCATTTGTATTGCCCCTTTTATCATGCAGTTGGCCCTCTCAACAATTCCATTACCCTGTGGGTTATATAAAGATGTCCTAGCATGCACTATACCACACGATTTCAAAAACAAAGTCATTTCACTTGATACTAATTGTTTACCATTGTCAGTGATTAATTTTATCGGAAAACCTTCTTCACTAAAAACTTCAGACAAAATTCTAATAGTACTTCTTGTAGTTATTTCTGTTACAAATTTCAGCACCAGCCATTTAGACATAACATCCACCATAACCACACCAAATCTACACTCAACCCCCAAACCTGTCAACGGACCAATGAAATCTAAACACACAGTGTGCCAGGGTAAACCAGAATCTTCAATTTTCCCTACATCCGATTGATTTCCAACCTTTAATCTCTTCTCGCCCTCAAGACATATGACACACTTCTCTACCCATTCTGAAATTTGATGATCAACAGTGGGCCACCAAAAGTGTTCCTTCACCCTTTTTTTAGTCAAGGACTGCCCTAAATGGCCCTCATGTGCCAACTTGAACAAATCAAACCTAAGCTCCTCTGGTGGAATTATTTTATCACCTTTCATCAATATGTACACTCCATCATCAACAAACGATAGATCATCTAAAATTTTAATAAAAGGCCTGACAGCTTTCTCTTTTTTCCCCTTTGATAATTAAATCTTTTACCAACTTCAAAGTTATATCCTTGTCCATACATTCTTTCCATCGATCTTTACTTACCGCCCCACCACATACTACAATAACATCTTCAATTGTAGCAACAGCACCTTCTCCTTGATACAATTCCACATTTCAATCAATCAATCAATCAAGTCATTTGTATAGCGCACTACTCACCCGTAGGGTCTCAAGGCGCTGGGAGGGGGGGGGTGCCGTTACTGCTCGAACAGCCAGGTCTTGAGCTTCTTCCTGAAGGAGAGGTGGTCTTGGGTCAGGCGCAGGTCGGACGGGAGTGAGTTCCAGGTCTTTGCAGCCAGGTGGGAGAAGGACCTTCCTCCTGTTGTCGCTCTTCGGATGCGGGGGACGGCGGCGAGGGCGTGGCTGGTTGATCTGAGGGGGCGCGTGGGAGTGTAGAAGTTGATCCTGTTGTTGAGGTAGCTCGGGCCTTGGTCGTGTAGGGCTTTGTGCGCGTGGGTGAGGAGGCGGAAGGTGATCCTCTTGTTGACCGGGAGCCAGTGCAGGTCTCTCAGGTGTCCGGAGATGTGGCTGTTTCGTGGGATGTCGAGGATGAGTCTGGCTGAGGCGTTCTGGATCCGCTGGAGTCTCTTCTGGAGCTTGGCGGTGGTTCCGGCGTAGAGGGCGTTGCCGTAGTCCAGTCGGCTAGTGACGAGGGCCTGGGTGACAGTCTTCCTGGTCTCGGTGGGGATCCACCGGAAGATCTTCCGTAGCATGCGCAGGATGTTGAAGCATGACGAGGAGACGGCGTTGACTTGTCTGGTCATGGAGAGGGAGGAGTCCAGGATGAAGCCCAGGTTGCGTGCGTGGTCCGTCGGTGTGGGTGCGGTGCCCAGGGCGGGGGGCCACCAGGAGTCGTCCCAGGCGGAGGGCGAGGAGCCCAGGATGAGGACCTCCGTCTTGTCTGCGTTCAGTTTCAGGCGGCTGGTCGTCATCCATTCGGCAACCTCTCTCATCCCTTCGTGCAGGTTGGCTCTGGCGGCGTCGGGGTCGTTGGTCAGGGAGAGGATCAGCTGGGTGTCGTCGGCGTAGGAGATGATGTTCAGGTTGTGTTGGCGTGCGATGGTCGCGAGGGGGCTCATGTAGACGTTGAAGAGGGTTGGGCTCAGCGAGGATCCCTGGGGTACGCCGCAGATGACTTCGGTGGCCTCTGACTTGTACGGTGGTAGACGGACTCTCTGTGTTCTTCCGTCGAGGAAGGAGGTGATCCATTCCAGTGCCTTGTCCTGGATTCCGATGTTGCCGAGGCGCTGTACTAGGGTGCGGTGGCAGACTGTGTCGAAAGCCGCGGAGAGGTCCAGGAGGATGAGGGCCGCTGTTTCCCCGTTGTCCATCAGAGTTCGAAGGTCATCGGTGGCGGCGATGAGGGCGGTCTCGGTGCTGTGGTTCGCTCGGAAGCCAGACTGTGAGGGGTCGAGGGATCCATTCGTCTCGAGGAAGGCGGCCAGTTGTTTGTTGACGGTCTTCTCGATGACTTTGGCCGGGAACGGGAGGAGCGAGATGGGACGGTAGTTCTTGAGGTCGGTGGGGTCTGCTGTGGGTTTCTTGAGAAGGGCGCTGAGTTCGGCGTGCTTCCAGCTCTCCGGGAAGGTGGCGGTGCTGAAGGAGGTGTTGATGATGTCCCGCAGGTGGGGTGCGATGACAGCGTCGGCCTTGTTGAAGACGTGGTGAGGGCAGGGGTCGGTCGGCGATCCGGAGTGGATGGAGTTCATTGTGCGGATGGTGTCTTCGGTGCTGATCGGAGTCCAGGTGCGGAGGGTGGTGGTGGGTGGCGTTGTTGCGGTTGTGGCTTCCGTTGGTTGGTTGCTGAAGCTGTTGTGTATGTCCGCGATCTTGTTGTGGAAGTAGGACGCGAGGGAGTTGCAGAGGTCTTGCGACGGGGTGATGTCGTTGTTAGCGGCGTTCGGGTTGGAGAGCTCTTTCACATTTGCCTTATCAACCACCTCCCATGGTAACAGTAATCCTAGATAAACCATCAGCTTGACAATTCTTCCACCCCGCTACGTATTATACCTTGTACCTGTATTCCTGGAGTCGTGCAGGAAGTCTGGCTAAACGTGCTGAGGTTTTCTGTGCCCCTCCCGGACTTAGAATTTTGATAAGTGGTTTATCATCAGTTTGTGATGTAAAATCGAAACCCCAAAAATAGGTCCTGAAGTACTCCACCCCCCATGCAGCAGCCAATGCCTCCCTCTCTATAACAGAGTAATTTCTTTCCGACACTGTTAAAGATCTTGAGGCAAATGCCACTGTTTTAACCTCATGATCATGCATTTGTGCTAGTACAGCACCTATACCTACGGCACTTGCGTCAACTGTCACGACAGACCTTAGCTTTGTGTCAAATGGTGTGAGCATACCAGCCTCACATATTTCCTTCTTAATCCTTTCAAAGTCACCCTGCTGCTCTTTAGACCAAATTAATCTGTTGCCTTTCCTGAGTAACATTTTTATATTTTCCGTTTTTTCCGCAACATTCTGTACAAATTTCGCATAGAACTCTATAAGGCCCAGAAATGACCTCAATTGGTCCTTGTCCGTTGGTGCCGGAGCTTTTTGTATAGCTTCTAATAGGTCACGCTTTGGTTTGACACCTTTGGCAGATAACGTGTAACCCAAATATTCCACCTCTTCAACAGCGAACTTACATTTTTCTTTTTTTAGTGTCAAACCAGCATCTTCCATCCTATTTAATATGTCTTTCAACACCACATCATGTTGTTCTCTTGTCCCTCCAAATACCAACACGTCATCTTGAAAATATACCACATTCTCTATTCCCTGCAACACAGACCCCATCATCCTTTGAAACACCCCAGCGGCTTAAGCCAGGCCAAACGGCATCCTTGTAAATTGGAATATTCCCTCTGGGGTAATGAACACCGTTAGTTTTTTTGAGTCATTGTGTAGTTTGACCTGATGATACACACTACGTAAATCCAGTTTTGAAAAATATTTTCCCCCTTTTAACAATAAGACCAGTTCATTAATGTTGGGTAGCGGGAAATTGTCGACCACAATATTCTGATTCAATGTGCGCAAATCCACACAGAACACGACCACAATATTCTGATTCAATGTGCGCAAATCCACACAGAACCTAAAACTATTATCAGGTTTGCTTGTGATGTCAACTGGAGAAATCCAACTCGATGTCTCGATTTCCTCGATAATCCCTTGACGCACCATGTCATCTAACATACGTTTCACCTCCACTCTAGCTACAATGGGTATTTTCCTAACCTTGTGTTGCACCGGCATGGCATTTTTTTTCAAAATAATTTTGTGGACGTACCCTTTCAATTCACCAATCTTCTCTGAAAATAGGTTATTCATACTGTTGACAATAGTTTCTGTATTTATCTCATCTACCACCATTACTTGTTGTTTCGCATTCGGGTTAATTATAATATGCAGATCATATTGGTGTCCCCAACCCAGTATCGGCGGGCCACTATATGCCACATAAACCTTACCTTCCACTTTCCTTCCCTGAAAATGTATGTTACTCAACATGTAACCTACAATTTCGATTTTCTCCCCCTGATATTCCCCCGGGGTTGATATCCTTGGGCAATAGCTTCACATCTGGACAATTTTCTTTGAACGTAGATAGTGGAATGATAGTCCAAAATGAGCCTGAGTCAACCATTAGCTCCGTTTCCTTACCATTAATTTCAAACATTGCCTTGGGTCTATATCTTCTCCCTGGAGCCATAGCCTCTCTATCATCATTCACACATACAGTGTCATCATCAACACACAATATTTTATTCACTACCTCTACTGTGCATATTGAAGATTCATTCTGCACTAAATTATTTACAACAGATACCTTTTGTCTATTATTCGATTTGCACATCTTAAAGAAATGGCCCTTCTTACAGCATTCCTTCTACTGTTTATCCAACGCATAGCATCTCTTGTAGTCTGCAGTGTGGTACATACTACCACATCTAGAACACACCCTCTCCTGAACTCTGTTTTGTTCTGAATTAGACCTTGACGCTTTCCCACTTGAAAATACTTTCCTACCACCACTATCACTACTCTTGCCATGACTTATTGCAGCTACCTCTTCTTGTACTGCACATGTTACATTGTTTGCACCTATTTTCTTCTCCATCTCTTTCATACAGCACTCTGATTGCTCTACAACCTTAGCTATATCTATCACATTGCTCAATGTGGGATTTTTCGCAGCCCACAGTCTCTCTTGCATTTTCCTATTACAGCACTGTACTATCAACTGGTCCCTTATCATTTCATCTCTCATAACTCCGAAACGACAATTCAGAGATAGTTCCCAAAGCCTCGTGACAAATTGATCTATTGTCTCGTCAGACTTCTGTGGTTGTGTATAGAACTTGTGTCTACACATCACTATATTCACTTCTTTAGCGTACTGTTTTTTAAGCCTTGCTTTCGCCTTGTTATATTCATTGCTAATTACTCTTCCCTCACCATCCACTCCTACTGGTAGAAACCCAAAGGCATGCTGACCTTCTTTGCCTAATGTACTTAGCAACAGTGCTTTCTTCCTTTCTGCGCTAAAGTTTTTTCCATCTAAGGCTATGATATAGTTTTCAAAGATTTTGATCCACTCATCCCACTCTATAGGAGGTTCTCCTGCTTGTTGTAGAAATAGAGGGGGTGGAACAATGGTGCTACCTTCCATATTGGAATAATAATATAGATTAACACTACTATACTAATAAAATGTAGAAATAAAGCTGATACTAAAGCATTCAACAAATTATTATCATTACATTTGTACCATATAGCAAGCTTATTAAAATTGGTTATTTAATATCCCAGTAGATACAGTCTCGTAACCGCTTCCAAATTCAGTCACTGTCCATGGAAATATAATAACTTTTTGCCCAAAATACCTTGCAGTGTATTCCACATTTAACTTGTAATGATTTGTCCTTTATTTGCGCTCCATCGTTGCGTACAAAATACGATCCTATACCTTACTTTCATCACGCTGTGAACATTTCATCAATAACGCTGTTGTTGCTACGTTACATTCAAAATGGACTCCGATGACATCAGTACGCTCGATGACGCTCCACGCTGTGACGTCTGTGATGTTGTTGACGCTTTTGCTTGAAGACGCTCCTTCAAAATGGTCTCCAATGACATCAGCACGCTTGATGACGCTCGCCGTTGTGACATCTGTGACGCTTACACTTGAAGACACTCCACTTTGTTGACGCTTACGCTTGAAGACGTTCCACACTCACTGATGCTCCATGCTGACTCGCGCCGATTGCCAAGTGCTTCATCTTCGGGATTGTCGCGTCGGAGAGTTCGAGTAATCCATCACCAGAAATACGTCAAATAGAAGTTACAGTTGTGAAGGTACCAACGTTGCATTTACTCTTTATTTAAAAGATGCATACGTAAAAATCTTAATTTCTCTCTTTATAAAATGTTCTCATTCCAAGACTGGCGATAGCTGTAATATATTACTAAACGCAGGAATACCAATACTGTATGTAAGATAATCATAATCCGCAGTTATTCACAGTATTGTCTCTTCATCCAGGGAGATTAACATAGGGATTATATTCCATACGCTGCGTTATGAAAATAAATTATCCTTTTACCGCCCAAAATTCATCAATTAATAGAAAGTGTCAAAGATAACAGTACCTTTTAAAAGTTCTTTACGTTCAAGACTTTCTCTTGTTCTTCAAAATTCGTTTTTGGTTTCTTTGAAATTCCTCGTAGTCAAAAGCTTTCTCTCAATAATCCTTCCAAACTAAGGTTTTGTAATAGCCTTAGTGTGCTCATGGGTTCTCAGATCTTCTTCTTGAAATTGGATCTTCCTCTCCAAATAAAGTATAAAATAAGATAATACCCTCTGTACTCCTTTTTAATTAATCAATAAATCCCATCCTCGTCGCCAATTGTAGTAATCCATAACAGAGGGATAAATATTAAACACAAGTTATGTTTATTGAAGGAGTACAGAGATCAAGCAGTACTCACACTGCAGGCAAACCAGATCTCTAACAGACTCTAGCTAATCCCATAGAACAACGATGTCATGGAATATTAGACTAACATTAGAAGATGCTAAGCATTTAAAGCTACAGGTATACACATACAATTATATATATATATATATATATATATATATATATATATATATATATATATATATATATATATATATATATATATATATGTATGTATATATATATATATATATATATATATATATATATATATATATATATATATATATATATACTTAAAGCTACAGTATTCTTAAATTGCATTTAAGAATATAACAAAAGTCTTCATAAGCTTCAGGTGGCTGCCACCGGAGGTATTAATGAAGGTTCACTTGTGAAGTATACAGAATTAGTCAGGACTTTGAAGGAGACAGCTACATGAACATGTTTGAAAAGCCTAGTCTAGGTAGGCTTTCATAGGGACAAGAGAGACAGGATTCCTATGTCTTTTATAAAACATTTTTTATTACAGTTTCAGCAGGTTTGGCAATACATACAAAAATCACTTACATTACATTAATGACTCTAGTGCATTCCATCCATAAGTGTCCGAATTTTTTATGGTATGCGCACCCTCACACCGTGTCAACACCCCCCACCCGTAGGTTTCCAGTCTATACCTCCTCCATCTCCTCATCTGAACTATCTCCATCTGATTCTGCCAGCGGATCACAAATGTCCCCTCTGAAGGCATTCCAGAGAGCCCATATTTTATTCCATTTTGGCGGACATTTCCTTACGGTATACACTGTACGTTCAATAATCATTGTTAGGTCCATGTTCCTGCACCAAGCGGACAGCGTCGGTGCCTCCGCAGCTCCCCATTTCTGAGCAATGTCTCTCTTAACAATTAAGAGCCCCAGCGTGACCCATATCAGACCATATCGTGTGAGATCATTGGGCTCCCATATGTTTAGCAGACATCGCCTTGGTTCTGGCAATAGTGAAATTCCTGTTGTCTGCGAAATAGTGCGTAGCACCTGTCTCCAATAGTTCATTATTATTGGGCAGTCCCATACTGTATGAAAAAAGGTTCCCTCCTCCCCGCAGCCTCTTAAACAGAATGGGTGTGGTGCCCTCTGTATTTTGTGTAGTGTTGCCCTAGTGTAGTATATTCTATGTAAGATTTTAAGTTGCACCAATCGTAACCTTGCCGAGATACCCACCTCCCTAGGGGATGCTAGGGCCTCTCTCCATTCTGGCTCGTCTATGTCTCCCACCTCTGCTATCCGTTTCTCTTTCAAGTTACCCATGGGGTCTGATAAATTGTTAAGTAGCTTTCGGTATGTAAGAGAAGTGGCCTTTTGTGGCATATGGTCCGTCAGCAGTCGGTCCTCTAATGGGGAGGCCTCAGGGACCTCAGTGTCTGATGGGAGTACCGCCAGTAAAGCGTGTCTTATTTGCATATATCTCAATTTTTCATTCTGGCCCAGATCGTATTGTTGTTGCAACTATAGAAATGAGATTACCGCTCCCTTGTCCCACATATCCCCAACTGTGGAGATGCCTATGTTGTCCCACATTGTAAAGCCCTTACACCTCCGCAGCTGCCCCAGTGCCTTGGCATCCCAGAGTGGGGTAATTTTTGTTATCACTCCAATCCACCCCAGCCTGGAGTGTGCTGCATACCAGATCAGCGCAGTGTGTTTAGTAGGTCCCACTAGTTTTGCGACCATACCTCTGTTATAGAGCGCCGCTAGCATATTGTTAGTTCCCAATTGAGCCCTGTCTGCATTGTATGCTGGGTCGTCATGAGGTGCATGCATCCAGTGATTTATGACTTTGAGCTGCGCGGCCCAGTAATACAGCTGGAGATTGGGGAGTGCTATCCCTCCATCGTACCACCTGCCATATAATTACATCTGGGCTATGCGAGCCGGGCGATTGCCCCAAAGTAGGACCGAGACCAGTGCTGCCACTTGCTTGAAATATCGGGGTGGGATCAGATCGGGCGAATTTTCCAGGGCATACAGAAATCGGGGGAGAGCCTTCATTTTGTACAGTGCTGCCCTGCGGGAAGTGTGTGGGGTAGTGACGCCCAATGTTTCACGTCGCGTTTAAGTCTCTCTAGCGGGGGAGCTAAATTCTTGGAGAAGAAATCGGTCGTGGAGTTAGTGATGTGTATTCCTAAATATTTAAATGAGTCATCTGCAATCAGCAGTGGACTCTCCGCCGAGAGAACTGGTCTCAGTCCCCTGAGAATATACATAACCGATTTAGACCAATTTATGGTATATCCTGAATATCTACCATGGGTGTTACAGATATTAAGTAGCTCTGGTATGCCGCTATTCTGCTCTGCTAGATACACCAGCATGTCATTGGCATATAGTGAAATATGGTCTTCTCAACCCTCTGTCCCTTTAGCAATGGGGTTTGCCTAATTACTGTCGCAAGCGGCTCCAGTACCAGCGCGAACAACAGCGGCGACAGAGGGCATCCTTGACGTGTGCCCTACGCCAAAGCTATCTCCCCTGATATTTGACCATTGGCCGTTACGCTAGCGACCGGATTAGTGTACAGGAGCTTTATCCACGCGCAGAATTTAGGGCTAAATCCCACACGCGCCAGGACTGCAAACAAATACTGCCACTCTACCATGTCAAATGCCATTTTTGCGTCTAATGCCAATATATCTGCCGGTTCCACCAGAGCCGAGGCCCTTGCTACTGCTCCTTGTACTCTTCTAAGATTGAGGGCCGTGTTTCTGTGAGGCATAAAGCCGGACTGATCCGGGTGTCTGAGTGTTGGCAGATGGGCTATCAATCTGGTTGCTAGTAATTTTGCTAGGATTTTACCCTCTGCGTTCAGCAGTGAGATCGGACGGTACAATGAACTTTCAGTTGGTGGTTTACCCGGCTTCGGGATCACCACTATCGTCGCATTTCGTTGGTCTAATGGTAGTTCTGCCTTTTCTAAGCTCTCTTCAAACATGGCCAAAAGATGTGGGCCCACCGTTCCTGCCATTACTTTATACCATTCTACTGGTATTCCGTTCGGGCCTAGAGCTTTCTCTGATTTTACCGACTTTATAGCGGTTTGGAGTTCTTCCAGCGTTAAATCTGCCTCTAGTTCTAAGGCCGCTTCCGGCGCAAGGGTGACCATATCAATGTGTCGGAGAGATTCTCTTATGTCTGCATAGACATGCAGTGGGGGTATATACTTCCCTAAAGTGATCCGCCAAGATATTCACTATGTCATCAGGATATGTTGTAAGCACCCCTTCCTTCGACCGGAGCTGCTGTATTCCTCTTACGCCTTCTCCATTCCTATCTAACCAGGCCAACATTTTGCCAGCCTTATCCCCTACGTCATAAACTCTGTCTCTTGTCGCCGTGATATTCTCAACTGTCCGCACTTTTAAATGATCCCTATATTGTTGCTGGCGTAAATTCAGTGTGTGTGCTGTGTCAGAGGTTGGGTTTGTCGAGTGTGCGGTTTCTGCCTCCTGAAGTGCCCCTTCTAGCTCTGTTAGTTCTCTTTGACGCTCCCGCTTATACCCAGTGATGGACGCAATAGCCTGCCCTCTAAAGACAGTTTTATAAGCCTCCCATAAAATAATTCCAGAATCAACTGAAGTCGCATTTTCTTCAAAATAGAGTTTGGTTGTGTTGCGGAGCGATTTTTTGATGGCCGGGACTGCAAGGTAGCCTGGGTGTATGGGATAGAGACGTCTACGGGTTGTTCTCGGACAAGAGAGCCTAAGCATTAATGGGGAATGGTCCGATATACCTCTAGGTTTTATGTCCACGTCCTCAATGTTTTGTATTCTCGAGTCCAGCATAAGGAAATAATCTATGCGGGATAAACTGTCAGAGTGATACGTGTATTGTTGTGCCTCTGGGTGTATGTGCCTCCATATATCTACCAGGCCCATTGCTTCCAAGAACCCCTGGAAACGCGAAGGCCCAGGTGAATGAGTTCGAGCTGGAAATCTGTCTAATGTTGCATCAAGTACGGTATTAAAGTTCCCTCCTATGATAATATCTCCCTCCGGTAAGCCCAGTAAGAAGTCGCCTAGTGCCGGTAGCGCCACTGCGTGTAGTGCCGGTGGTATGTAGACCGAGACAATATTTAAGAGTCTACCTTCCCATTGCCCTTGTATCGCCGCAAATCGTCCCTGATCGTCGACTTTAGTCTGTAAAACCAAGAACGACGATGAGTTTTTAATTAATACGCCAGTGCCTTTAGAACCCGTGGTGAATTCAGAGTGGGCGATCATTTTGTATCCCCATCTGTCCAATGCTTTACATGCCGACCCTGTGATATGCATTTCCTGCAGGAGTGTTAGCATCGGACTGTGTCTCTTAAGAGCCTGTGAGACCAGTCCTCTCTTTATCTTGTCGCCCAGCCCTCTCACATTCCAAGTCATTACTGTAAGGGGGTGCACTGCGGTTTCTCGCATCGTCATGTCTGCGTCACCAGGCAGAGGGTGTAGGGCCATAAGTACTGTATAGTGGCCGCAAGGAGGTAAAAGGACATGTCAGTGCGTGCATGCATGACCTGACTATCTATCGTATGCATAATCGTGCTATATCTATAACGTGCAGTGCGAGTTGGGCCTATAGGCCTATCCGATGAATGAAGTTCTTTTCTGTTGCCATTGCCTTGAATAACTTTCCCCCACAAACCCCTCCCTCCCTCCCTGCCTCCCTGCTATGCGGTCTTGTAACTACCCGCCTCCCCAACTTAGCAGAGCACTCTTTCCCTCCCAACATTATAGTACTTGCGTGTGCGGGGTACAAGGTCCAGTGGAGTTTCCAGACCTTCATACCCCCAAGGCCGGCCCTGTCCCGCCTACAGAGCCACCGAAGCCGCGTTACTGGAGCGATGATACATATCTGTCAGTAGCCTCTTGACTAAGTGTCTTTGTTTCGCAGCCTACTCTTCTTCCTCGTGTCCCGGAGACTGCCCTGGATCCGGATTTTCAGTTTGTTGCGTGTCTGGCAATTCCTGCCCTTCTCGTCAGCGGTACTGTCTGTGTCCACGGTTATTGCTTCCCGCTTGACGCCAACCATCAATCCAGTCTTGCGCCGCCTCTGGAGTTTCAAAGAACCATGTCCGGCCATCTGCCACCACTCTGAGCCTCGCTGGGAAAATCACAGAGTAGGGTAGCTCTTTCGCTCTCAGCGCTTTTTTGACCTCCTGAAAGTTCCTCCTGCGCCGGGACACAGCCGCTGTGTAGTCTGGAAAGAAGGTTATTGGTGAGTTTTGCACCTGCACTGGTGGAGAAGTCCTTGAGGACTGCAGGATAGCATCTCTGTCCCAGAAGTTAAAGAGACGAGCGAGTACCGGTCTCGGGGGGGGCTCCCTGCTTTGGCCTACCGCCAGGAACTCTATGCGCTCGCTCCATTGTAAAAAAATTTGAGAGCCCTTTAGGTTTCAACACCGTCTTTACCAGTTCCTCCACGTACAGATCGATTGCCTGCTTGCCTTCTGTCTCCGGGATTCCAATTATGCGCACATTATTGCGTCGTGCGCGTCCCTCCTGGTCGTCAAGCTTATCAGCCAGAGATTTATTCTCTTTCTTGCGTAGGGAGACTTCAGTTTGTAATTCTGACGTGTCCGTCACCAGGGATTTTGCCACGATTTCTACTTCTCTCACCCTGTCCGCCATTTTATGAAGATCTGCGCGCAGGAGGGAGACATCTGTAGAGATTGAGCCAACCGTGGCTTGTACATTTGATAAGGCCGCCATAACATCCTCCAATGTGATCTTTTTTCACCCCTTCCCCTTCCTGGTTCTTGCTCGTGGACACTCGCCCCTCTGGGTGTGGCACAGAGTTTTTCTCGAAGGCAAATTTGTCCAGCTTAGTTTGGGCGGTGTTGCTTCTAGGACCCCTACCCGCCATGATTCCTTCTTATGTGGAGTGGGCTACACCCTGTGTATGGGCGTGGTGTTCCTGTGCTCATATGGCGCAGAGGAGGTTTGTGCGCTTGAGGTTGCGTGGTCAGCTCAGTCTATGGCCAGTTCCTTATTTGTCGTCGTTTCCCAGTGACGTACCATTACAACGGTGGTGTGAGGAATGGCTTTGTGTGTTGTGTTTCGTCTGTGGCAGCCGGTCGCCCCGTATGTCTCAATGCCACCACTGCGTCTATCAGCCTCCCTCTAAATCTTCTCTTGTGGGCAGGAGGAGCAGCCACAGTCGGTCCAGCCCCCGCGACAGTCCAGGTGCCTGGATGCACTCTCTGCGGAGTCGTACACCGCGCCCTTATCTGTTTGGGCGTCCGGCTATAGCCACCGCACAGCCAACACCCGCTGCGTGGCTCACCTATGGGACTCGTGGGGCGACGAATGGTGTCCGTAAGCTCTGTCCCCAGAAGTGCTCTGCGTTGGCGGCACCATGCGTAACATCAGCCCCAGTCCGCCCTCCTGCTGCCTATGGATGAGGCAATGGGGTCCTCTGCAATGTTAAGGCCGTCAGGGCCCCTCTAGGCGAAACACAGCTTTTGTGGGTGCCGGGGGGGGGGTCACTGCCACCTACTCCCAGCCTCGATTGTTCGTGTCGGCCTCCTCGCTTCCAGCCCGTTGCGCTCCGGTGCCTCCTGTACCTCTCACGGTCAGGAACCTTCACCTCCGTGAGAGCGTGGATGCCGGTCAGAAAGCCAGTCTTCCTCCGCACTTGCAGCCTGAGTGTATTCTCTGAGTATTATGGACGTGTTTAGTAGTTGCGCCCTCCCTCCGGTGTGCTAGGCGTTCACTCCTGCTGCCTCCTGCGGCCGTCCCCCTTTCGGCGCGTGGGCCCTCCGGGCGCCGTCCGGTGGTCTCGCACTTGATGTCGGCGTAGGTGATTACTGGAGCGCCCGGTCTCTACAGGATGTTAGGCCGCTCCGGTACCGTCGACGAAAGACGAACTTCCCGGCCTCTGATTTAAACCGGAGTTTCACCGGCTGCTACCGCTCAGCCGCGGGACCTGGCTCCAGCTCTTGGGGGTCTGGTAAACTTCGGATTAATGTTCAGATCGTCGGAATGCCTGTGTCTTCCCCGGATCTCCTGGGCTAAGCGGCCATCTTAGCCGGCTGTCAGCCACGCCCCCATTCCTATGTCTTTTAAATGGTGATGCACTGTTTGCTACTCCCTTTATCACACCACACTTTACCTTCCCTTCACTGAAAAACATGAGCACCAGTTCTTGTTTATCCCATTATATATAATTCAAGGATATTTTGTGCAATAAATTCATTTGTTTGCTATAGAAATGTGTGTCCTTGACCTTGTGGACACTGATTGCCTATAAAAAAAAATTCATATGCATTTTGTGTTTCCCAGATCTTGAAACTTCTAAAGAGATTTATTTCCTTCTGAACCATTGTTCGTGCAAACATATCATATTACCCAACGTTCTCAAAATGTATGGGGTTACCCGTGTTTTCTTATATATCTCAGAGTTTGCCATGCTCCAAGCAAACTTCTTACGTAGGACACAAAGCGATGCCTACATTGAAAAAGAAGTTATGTTTTAGATGTGGATTTTAGCTGCCACACAAAGGTAAATGTCCCACCATTGGACAGATATGAAAAGGCTGAGGGAAAAAGAATAATTTTGTGATGGTTTACGAAGTGAAGAAAAAATAATGTGTGTAACGATGCAAAGACAAAATGGGCACCAGAACGTTGCAGAGGCAACATGCGACACACCTTCAGAAGGCCAAGAGGCGATATCAGTTAAGACACATCGACACTGAATAAAGTTGATTGTCATCTAAAACATTGTCAAGGAGTTCTTCTGTATCAATACCAACTGAAAGAGAAGAAGATTGTTGTGTCATGCCAATGTTTACATCAGAAAAACATGAGCAAGTTGGACAGTCTGCATGTGAAGAAAAATATCAGACAAAGAAAAGTCCACACGCCAAAACACCAAAGTCATTCAAACATTGCCTGAAGATTACACTGAAAGTAAATGGTTCTTCTATACTTTTTATTCTCAACAGTCATGCTTTGTTAGACATTATGCCTTAGGAAAAGTATGCCTGAGGAAAGTCTCCATTACCGAATTGTATGCAATCTAAAATCAAAGTGTATACATGGGCTGCATCAATGCCATTAAAAAGTCAAAGCTCATTTACAGCGACAATGAAACACAAGAAAACAAAGGTGCAAGCTCCCATTCACGTGTTTCAAGGTAGAGCATACAGCATGTGCCTACTCAGTTTCAGCACAGTTGCTGGTATAGGACTGATTTCCACAGTTGCAGCTGCCTTCGAACTGGGGTGGTGGGGCGGGGGTGTGTGGAAAAGAAAAGAAAAGAAATTTACATGTGAATGCCGCCGCCTCTTCTCCTCCGTCCTCTTCTCCCAGCACTGTCAGCATGGAACGTAAGAACCCAGCTCACAGACTCTCGCAGCCAATCACAACGCTGCTGTCACCAGCATGATAGCAGTGTTGTGATTGGTCTTAGCGCTGTGCTTGAGCGCTCATACAGGAGCTGGGAGGCTGTGCATGCTCTCCACCAATGCTGTCCATTAAAGTACAGTGGAGAACAGGCAAAGGGCACAAGACGGGCTGGCCCCAGAGGGCCGTCCAAACCGTCATGCGCACTTAGAGAGTAAAATCTACTCTGCTCTGGTCAAAACCAGACCCGGACCACCCTAATCTGGCTCTGAGTCCGCACTGAAAAACTAAATGATAATAACATCATTTTATTATCATTTTATTTTAATTTTTTTGCACTGCTCAAAGAGCAGTGGGCCTACGCCTTAGTGGAGGAGCTGCCACTGAAATCTGTAAACTACAACATGAATACTCACCACGAAATAGTAAGTCAAATCCCTTTCTTGTTTCTTGGTGTAGGAAAGCTTAAGCCTATGCAAGCAAAGTTTTATATTAATGAGGATGTCCGGCTTGTTGTTCTAAGACACAGACAAATTGCTTTTCATTTACAAGAAGCTGTTGAATAAGAACTTAAATCATTGCTTAAGCATGATATGATTGAGTGGTCTACCAGTCCAACGCCATGGGTTTCTTCCATAACATTAGTGCTCAAAAAGGACAGAGAAGGAGCTATAGGCATATGTGTTGACATGCATCAGGCAAACAATGCAATTGAGTGAGACAACATCCAAGTCCCTGCATTGCTGCCATAATAACACAATTAAATGGTGCAAAGGTCTTCTCTCGCTTTGTTTGAATAAAGGTTATCATCAGTTGGAACTCAAAAAAACTTGCAGGTACATTATGACCTTTTCTACATGTGTTGGTCTTTTTCAATACAAAAGACTACGTTTTGGTGTGTCGTCAGCTGCAGAATGTTTTCAAAATCTCATTCGTCGTATCATACATCCTGTCATGAATTAATTCAATTATAGTGAGGTCATATTCGTTTTCAGAGCTAAACAAAAAGAGCATGATGAAGCTGTCACACAAGTATGTTGTTTACCAGCTGATACAGGTTTGACTTTGAATACAGAAAAGTGTGAGTTATATCAAACAAAGCTAAATTATTTGGCCATATCTTTTCTGATGGGGATATGACACCCAATCCTGCTAAAAGTACAAGCTATGTCAAATGCTGATCACCAACAAGATGTTTCAATAGTGTGTTCATTTTTTGGCATGGCTACTTACAGTTCCCGATATATATGAGAATTTGCCACTGTATGTGCTCAATTGTGATACCTGGAGAAAAAGAATGTTTAAATATATTGGTCACATGAATGTGAGAAACATTTTCAGAAAATCAAACATGCCATTGAGAATGCTACTGAAATGGTTTACGTCAATCCGAAGCTTCATACAGAGGTTGTTTTAAATGCCAACTAGTTGGGTTAGGTACTCTCCTTGCACAGCACAGCGGACACCCAAATGCTCGAAGGCATACTGTGGTATATGCAAGTAAGAGTTTGTCTCAAACAGAACGTGCTTATTCACACCTTAAAAAGAAAGTTTAACGGTGGTATGGGCTTTGGAAAATTTTCATGCATTTCTGTATGATAAGACTTTTACGCTGGTAGCTGATCATCAAGTTTTACTGACTATAATTGGCAATCCAAGGGCCAAGAATCCTCCTCGCATTGAACGATGGCGACAAAGATTACAGAGTACAATTATATCCTTGTGCATCATCCTTGGAAGGATCAGAACCCTGTTGCCTTCTTTTCCAGAGTGCCTATACAAGGTCACCGTACTCCTTCCAAGACGGCTGAAGCCTATATCAATTTCATTGTAAAATGAAAACACCAGCTGCCATTTTTTTAGCCAAGATTATTTCTGTCACAAGCCATGATAGTTTTTGGAAAAGGGGGTGGTGATGGACAGAGTTTCTGAATGATGCAGAATACTCCTACCAAGTCAAGAGATCATGGTTTTAATCCATCACCGTTTTTTAGCTCACTGCACCATCCCAGCTCAGAACCTGGCTATATGCAAATTAGTCTGTTCCTGTCCCAGTGCATGATGGGAACAGGGCAAACCAAACTACCAAGCCAATTCTTATACTGGGAAGGAAACAAGCTTCCGGGGACCGGTTTCTGGCATCACAGCCTCGTCGGCCCGGCTTGCTTGAATCCTGATGGTGCAATGAGCAAGGGACTCACGTCTGAGTATACCCTTCCACACATAGTGTGGATAAAATCGATTTTGGAAAAGGGGGTGGTGATGGACAGAGTTTCTGAATGATGCAGAATACTCCTATCAAGTCAAGAGATCATGGTTTTAATCCATCACCGTTTTTTAGCTCACTGCACCATCCCAGCTCAGAACCTGGCTATATGCAAATTAGTCTGTCCCTGTCCCAGTGCATGATGGGAACAGGGCAAACCAAACTACCAAGCCAATTCTTATACTGGGAAGGAAACAAGCTTCCGGGGACCGGTTTCTGGCATCACAGCCTTCGTCGGCCCGGCTTGCTTGAATCCTGATGGTGCAATGAGCAAGGGACTCGCGTCTGAGTATACCCTCCCACACATAGTGTGGATAAAATCGATTTTGGAAAAGGGGGTGGTGATGGACAGAGTTTCTGAATGATGCAGAATACTCCTACCAAGTCAAGAGATCATGGTTTTAATCCATCACCGTTTTTTAGCTCACTGCACCATCCCAGCTCAGAACCTGGCTATATGCAAATTAGTCTGTTCCTGTCCCAGTGCATGATGGGAACAGGGCAAACCAAACTACCAAGCCAATTCTTATACTGGGAAGGAAACAAGCTTCCGGGGACCGGTTTCTGGCATCACAGCCTTCGTTGGCCCGGCTTGCTTGAATCCTGATGGTGCAATGAGCAAGGGACTCACGTCTGAGTATACCCTCCCACACATAGTGTGGATAAAATCGATTTTGGAAAAGGGGGTGGTGATGGACAGAGTTTCTGAATGATGCAGAATACTCCTACCAAGTCAAGAGATCATGGTTTTAATCCATCACCGTTTTTTAGCTCACTGCACCATCCCAGCTCAGAACCTGGCTATATGCAAATTAGTCTGTTCCTGTCCCAGTGCATGATGGGAACAGGGCAAACCAAACTACCAAGCCAATTTTTATACTGGGAAGGAAACAAGCTTCCGGGGACCGGTTTCTGGCATCACAGCCTTGATAGTGACATGCTAAAGTTGAAAGATATAATTATGCATCAGTCATGAAACCAACACATTCGACCTCCTACCAGTGATGGTAAATATCAAAAATATAAAAATATCAAACATTAACTGTCCATAATTCAGGAAGGAGTTATACTGCAAGGGTCGAGAATCCCGATTTCAGGAGAGTCTGTAACAGAAAATAATTGAAGTGGCCCACAAATTGTTGCTACAGAATGAGCTCTCATAGTCTGAGGCGGGTTTCTTTATCTCAATGAGAGGGTTGAAAAAGAATTAAGCCCTGTCATCTATGCGACTGCCTTGCTACAAAAGTTACTCAACGCACCTTAAACATGTCAGAACTTCCAAAGTATGCATCGGAGAAAGTAGCCATTTAGTTTTTCGGCACTCTTGACAATGGACATTGCCTGATGGTTATTGTGGATGAATATCCACGATTTCCATTAATTGAAGATCTCTCATCTACCACTCAAGACAAAGTCAATGAGAGACTAGCTGGCATCTTTGCAACATGAGGTGTTCCAGCCATATTGAAATCTGAAAATGGCCCGCCTTTCAACAGTTCAGAGTTCAAAGATTTCTTAGAACATCTAAATATAAAGCATCAGAAGAGCGCACCTCTATGACCAAAGGCCAACAGACTTATTAAGCGCTTTATGAGTACACTAAAGAAAGTAGTGCAGTGTGCTACTCTTGAGAAGCTTGATTTAAAAACTGTGTTAAACTCTACCTGAAGCTCTTATTGTTCAACAACTCACTTGACCACAGGTGAAAGTTCTGTGACATTGATGTTCGGGAGAGCAATGACAACCAAGTTACCTCAATGGACTAATCCAAGAGAGAAAAACGAGAACACAACTCATGAGAAGGACTTGGTTCATAAACAAAAGATGAAAACGTATGCTGACAAAAGATTACATGCAAGGAACATCATCTTTAAGAAAGGAGATCGAGTGCTCGTACGCCAAATGTGAAAAAGAAAATCTGATGCTTCATTTGATGCCAAACCTTTTCAGGTGGTATCTACCAAGTGACATATGCTGATTGTCCAGCACACTGGAAGCCTATTACCAGAGACATTCTGGAGTGGATAAGACTAATTAGGTACTTTAGCAATATAGCGCAAGTCATAAAACTCGCAAACTCTACAATGCATATATTTTTTACTGTCAGACTACCATAGAAAGACCACTGTCTTTCCTTGACTTTCAATTGGCAATCATTGAAAGTGTTTCTGATGCAAAAGCTGTAGTCTACATCATTTGCTTTGGGGGACATTGCAAGGCTGCAGGATTGTCATTTTGCTGACCATGTTTCTGCAACAGAGAAAAAGAATAAACCATGTTGTCAATGCAGAGTCTGCTCTATGCAAATAAACAGGAAGGAAAGTCTTCATAAGCCTCAGGTGGCTGCCACAGGAGGTATTAATGAAGGTTCACTTGTGAAGTATACAGAATTAGTCAGGACTTTGAAGGAGACAGCTACATGAACATGTTTGAAAAGCCTAGTCTAGGTAGGCTTTCATAGGGACGTCACATTGGTAGAAGGCAGATAGTCAAGGTATGAGAGACACACAGAATACTGCACCCAACACTAAACACATGGGTTATGTTTGGATACTGCTTGCCATCTTTATCCTCCAGCAGAACACAGTAGATTTTCTTTTTACCATATGATAAATGCATTAGTCACAGCACTTCACGTAACTGTGCAGTGTTGTGACTGTAATTCCCCATGCTCAAAAACCTAACATCGTTAGTAGCTTTCGATGTGCTCTTTAGGGAACTAAAGACATTCTTCCCCAGCATGTTTACCTTGGTTTCAAATGCAGATAAGCTCAAGGAATGTAGGCCAGTCCTGAGGTAATTCTTGGACACCACCCAACTTATAACCACAAACTGGAAGGAGCTGGAATTAGCGAGTGCACTCAAGGCGCATTAAGGCACGTCGTCCTGATCCCTTTGTGACTATCATGGAAAGCGTTACTAAAAGTACTCTTGGCATGTGTTCGGTATTGTCCCAGACATTGGAGGAAGGCAGATATTTGACAGGTAGTAAAGCCTTTGGGGCTTATTTACAAGCCTCTTGCGCCGCTAGTATGTCACCTTTCCCCACATTAAAAGTGACGCACCAGTGGCACAAGGGGCTTGTAAATAAGCCGCTTAGTCTAAGTTGCTTTTCATTTGGAATGCTGTACAACTTGTCGAGGCACCAACCATCATGTCTCGCCATAAGTTTGTAGAGCTTTACTTTAATGTGTTTGCATGCAAGTTGGTTAATGACTGGGTGAGAGATGGTGTGATTAGTGACTAAGTCCTGTGGTGTATGAATGTGATGCACCCTTAAATGGCAGTGGTATGTTGATGTGACCATTGGGCTGCGTTATTTAAGGCCAATGGCTGGTGGTATGAATAGCATTGTGTGTGGCACGCGAAAGGCGTGTGAATGACCTCTAAAGTGATTGGTGCTTTGATGTGGCTTTCATGCTCACCTCCAGTAGTCATGGTTCAATATTCTGTTACTGTTATTAGTATTTGTTCTTTGAAATAGAACTTTTGGATGTGCCAAAAACAACTGTTGTAAGTAAGTCTGTACTTCAGTATTGAATGAACTCCGAACAAACAATAACAACCCCTCACATTTCTAAGACCTGAACACCCTTACGTATCCAGGGTGGAGTAACTTGCATTGATCCCATTGACTTTCAAACAATGTCCTACAAACCTCAAACGTTGCCTAAATAGCTATGATCACATGTTTTCTTTACTTTTCTGTGAGAGAAATGTCTGGATTCTGTAGTGAACCCCAAACTTCCAACCACCCAGCCTTATTACGACTCTACATACAAAAGGTACCCACCATTTGTGTTGGTTGGCCTAGCCCCCGTAATAGGAAAAGGCACAAAACACAACATGGATAATCAATTTTCCCACTCAAAACCAAAGCTTTTTTGTAATGTGGGTAGCTGTGTATTGTGTCCATGATGAGCTACTACTCTGGGAAAACTCTCAAACCTAGACATTTCTGAAAGCTAGACACCTATAGACATGTTTACGAAAGTTTATCGCCAAAGAAAAGTCACTTTTATGATGTTCCTGTGGTGATAAACCCACAGCCTTATTTACCAGGCAGCGTTAAGCCACTTAACGTGGCATAACGCTGCCTTGTGAATAAGGCCCCTTTTCATGCAGCACCGAGCATGAAAGGGACAGGCAATAGGTGTTGCTTTTTAATGCTGCCCCCTATTTACAAGGGTGGCATAAATATGGGACTTCGCCAAAATTAAGCGGGAAGAAAACTGATCTTAACATAGCGAAACAAGGAGAAATGATCAATTTCTCTTTGTTTTTGCTGTTTCTATGTGTGCTGCATTGTACAGCACACACAGAAACTGCAAAATGGCCCTTCCTGCACATAAACAATCATTAAAAAAATGACAATGAGAAACTTCTATGTGTACTCCACAATGCAGCTCAAATATAAGCTCTCAATTACCATTAGTGATTGTTTATGTGAGGAAGGGATACCTTCCTACACATAAACAATCATTCCCTCAACCGAGGCACCCTGTGCACCGAATCATTGCAAATACGGTGCATACCTGCTTTTTTAGAAGGGGGAGGGCAGCATTAGCAATTATGCCTTAACGCCACTCTCCTCCATTGTAACTATGCCCAAAAGCCCTCAAATGCATGATTTTAGGCAAAGTTTGAGGCTTGAAGGGCATAGTGGGTAGGCATAGTGGGTAAGAAAGAAAATTCCATTGGATCCATTTGACCCATGTCCTCTCTCATAGCCTTTTAGGGCCTTTGGTATCATATCTGTTTGCCCATCCAGCACAAACAAGTGGTGTGCACTTGTTATCGGGACGTGAGGGAGCACTGGGTGTTTGGAAACATGTGGATCCCTGCAGATTCTGGCAGTTTTCCTGACAAAAATGTAAGGAAGATATATGTTTCAGCCAAATTTTGAGGTTTGCAAGGGCTTCTGAGTAAGAAAACCTCATCTGTGCCATGCAAGTCACACGACCCTAGACTCCACAGGTGTCTAATTTACAGACATGTCTGAGCTTGTTAGGGATCCCTTGGAGTCGTCTGAGTTAGGTCCAAAATCTACAGCTATCGAAATTGCAAAAAAAGAGTCAGTTTTGAGTGGAAAAATGTGATGCCTCTATATTGCATTTTGGGCATTTTCCTGTGGCTGGAGCGAGGCCTAGCCTTGCGAGTGGGGTATTATTTTTATTGGGAGATGTGTGAGATTGCTGGCTAGTAAGAAATGTGTGAGTCCCTGCAGATTCTGGAATTTGTCCTGACTAAAATGTGATGAGAATGTGTTTGTAGCCAAAGTTTGAGGTTTGCAAGGGCACGAAAATCTTGTGAGGGTAACCCAAGGATTTCCCAGGGTGGCTAGTTTTCATAAAGGTGCTTGTTTCGTAGGTTTCTCTGTGTGCCTGCTGTGCCCAGAATTCACAACTACCCCAATTGCTAAAAAAAAGTTGTTTTCATTGAACAAATTTGATGTATACATGTTGAGTTTTAGTACTTTTCCTATAGTGGGCTCTAGGCCCACCCACACACGTGTAGTATCCTTTTTATCTGAAGACATGCTGGAATGGTGGGTGGTAGCAAATATGTGCCTCCCTGTAGATTCCAGAACTTTCCCTCGCAGAAACGTAAAAGAAATATGTGTTTTTAAGCAAAGTTGTAGGTTTGTAATGACTTCTGGGTCAGAAAACCTTGTCAGGAACACACAAGTCACACCACCGTGGACTCTCCCAAGTATCTATCGTTCAGATATGTGTGCTTATTAGCTGGATATTGGCAGGATTCTCGGGGTGGCACTTAGGACCAAAATTCGTAGCTATCCACATTGTAAAAAAAAGTGTTGATTTTGTTGTATGAAATGTGATGTCTCCAAGTTGTTTTTTGAGGCATTTTCTGTTGCAGACACTATACCCAACCACAAAAACAGGGTACCATTTATATCAAGAAATGTATGGGAACACAGAATATTAGAAGATTTATTATTTCCAATTGGATTTCTCTGCATTTCCAAATGTGAGCAGGTGTGCAAGAAAGAAAACATTTTATCAACATGTCCTCTGAATCACATGCAAGTATGAGTACCCACAAATGTAGGGGTGTACAAATAACCACTGCTCCTAAACTATCTGGTGTACATTTCTGAACTAGATAGGTTTTCTTTATATCCATTTTTCTCTGTTTATGTTTTACCATATGAATTACTCCATACCTGGTACACAATGAAAAACCATTCTTAGGTGCGACTCAATGACTGGCTCTGGGTATCCTGGGTTTTTTGTAAAACCTATAAACCCTATTTATCCCCGTGACCAAAAGGGTCTCTGTAAATCAGCTATTGTGACAAGAAGTTACAGATGAAAATGTTGTCACACGTGGTTGTTTTTTTCCCTACCATTTTCATTTTATATTAGTACAACGCTTATTTTCTTTAGGAAACCTTTGAGGGATCTTTAAAATGACACCCTTGCTGAATCCCGAATTTTGTCTACTTTACATAAATGTATAGCTGTCTGGCATCACCCATGGGTTTCACAACTGTTTCCACCACTACAAGTAGTTTGAAACCACAAAAGTTAGGAAAAAAGTGAGATACCTCTTAGAAAAATGGCAAAAGTATGGTAAAATAGATTTTTTTTTTATACAGCTATGCGTGTTTCCTAAAGCGGGAAAATGGTGATCTTAGCACAGAAACCCTTTTGCTGATGCTATTTTTAGAAACAAAAACAGATATTTTCTTGCACAGCAGTTTTTTCCCTATTTTTTCCCCAAACCCCAAAATGTATCTATATTTTGGGTAATTTCTCAGTTCCCTCTTAGGGAAATCTACAAACCCTGAGTTCCAACCATAGTAACCTTTAAAATCCCCAGGATGTTGGAAATAACGATGCAAATTTGACATGGATTCCTTATGAGGACAAACAGGTTATGGAGGTTTAAATGCAAAGAATGCGAGTGGCAAAAAAGGGTGCAGCACTGGGGTGGAAAAGCCTCTGCAGTTAAGGGGTTAAAGTCTCTTGCACCAAATATTGCACTAAAAAATCCCATTATAGCAGCTCTGGCCATTACTCAAATGTGTCTCTAGGCTTTGGTAGTACCATTGGGATTGTTACTTGAGATTGCTGCGGTGCTAGCTCAGTTGGGGCTGAAGAGTGAAGAGGATGGGCAACTGCTGACTTCATCGGCACAGTCGGCAGCCGTGGTCCAGGTCAGCACTCACCCCGGCAGCTCCACCTCACTGTCACAGCCTGGAGTCCTCAGGTGAGCAGGGTTCACATCTGGAGCCCGCCAGTCTCTGGTGCCTGTAACCTGACTCACTCGTAATTTTCGTTTTTCACTCTATTGGTCTGTACTGTGCCTGATTGTGTTCTGTTGATAGCTTTTTCCTCCCTCCTGGTGCCAGTAATCCGACTCACTCGTAATTTTCGTTTTTCACTCTATTGGTCTGTACTGTGACTGATTGTGTTCTATTCATTGCTCTTTCCTACCTCCTGTGTATTTACTGTGCTCGTTTGTCCTCTGCCCGGTTTTTCCCACCGCTGCTGCCCCTGCGCCCCTCTCACCCCAATCCAGTCACAGCCCCCGCTCTCGCCTCCCACCTTGGATCCCTACCACTCCCCTACTTATAGCGACCGCTGCACGGTCACGCCGCTGGCGCTCAGAAGGCAATCACGTCTGCGCCCGTCCGTGTCCCGACCGCGACCAGCGCCAGGAACCCTGGATCTCTGGGACCCCACCGTTACAGCTCTACCGCACTTAATGCACTCAACCCCGGAAGACACAACGACTGTGCAAGATCCTTGCTGAACACCACCCAGAGGCAGTTCTCATGCAGACCCTGCCGCAAATCCTTCACCATTGATAGAGCCCCCGCAACCGCCAAAGGAACGCCCGATACACCACCCTGACCTGCATCCTGCTCAACGTTCGCTCCCTGCACTGACATGCCATTGAGATCTAGGTCCTGCTCGACACCCTCTCGCCCGATGTCTCCTTCTTCACAGAAACCTGGACCAACTGCACCTCCGGTCCCGACATCACCACCTCCATTCCTGATGGATACAAGATCCAGAGAAAGGACCGGGCGAACCGCCCAGGAGGAGAACTCGCCATCGCACACAAGAGCCCCCTCCGACTCTCCACATCCAGCACGAGTGACACCCCCACTCCAGCACAGAACACCTCCACTTCCAGATCCAGACAAGTCCCAGGTCCACACTTCACAGCACCCTCATCTGCAGGCCACCAGGACCTTGCACCCACCACGCAACTACCATCACCGAGCTCGCCGCACCCCACGGCATCACCTCCACGGACTTCTCGGGGACCTGAACTACCACCTCGACAAAGGCAACGATCCCGACTCCACCACTCTCCTCGCCAACCTCGCCAACCTAGCGTTGAAGCAGCTTGTCAACATACCCACCCACAGAGCGGGCCACACCCTCAACCCCATCTACGTGGGAAAAGCAAACATCCGCTTCTGCCACACCACCCAGCCCCTCTAGACTGACCACCACTGCGTCCATTTCACCTTCAACACCACCACCGCCCAGAACCCCTCCCCTCGCCTGCCACGACGGAATCGGAGCAAGGTCACAGAGGAGCACCTCAACACCTCCCTCCAGCAATACTCCCACATCGCTGGGACCGTCACCAACTCCGCAGCCAGGGAATTTCACTGCTGGATCACCTGCTGCGCCGACAAGTTTGCACCCCTCCGCCTGCCTGCCCACCAAAACACGACAGCTGAAAGCCGCCTGGTTCACCACAGAACTTAAAGAAGCCAGACGCTCCTGCAGACGCCTAGAGTAAACTTGGCAAAACCTAAAAACCACGGAAGCACGGAACAACCACATGAGTGCCCTGAAGGAATACCACCAGCACATAAGAGACACCAAACGGACCTTCATAAGAGACAAAGTCCAGACCAACGTGACCAACACCAAGGAACTGTTCAACGTCATACAGCAGTTCACAAAACCCACCTGCGAAGCCACGGATGTCACACCCTCCCAGGAACTCTGCGACAAGCTCAGCTCCTACTTCCACCCTCTATGACAACTTCAGCGAACCAACGACGAGCACACCACCCTTCCCATCGCCTCCAACAAGCCGACCATCACGTCCTGAGACCCCGCTACCATCAAACTCATCACAGCGACCATGAAGAAAAGCCACTCAGGAGCCCCACGGGACCCCTGCTCGCCACACATCTTTAACAGAGCTGCCACCATCATCGCACACGAACTAGGATGCACCATCAATGCCTCCCTCAGATCAGGCATCTGCCCAGACGACTGGAAATGGGCGGAGGTAAAACCCCTCCTCAAGAAACTGATGGCTGACCCAACGGACCTGAAAAACTACCGGTCCATCTCTCTCTCCTCCCCATTGCGGCCAAAGTCACAGAGAGACTCATAAACACCCAGCTGACTGCCTTCATAGAAGAGAACTCCATCCGTGACGCCTCCCAGTCTGAATTCCGTAGCAACCACAGCACCGAGACCGCCCTCCTCGCTGGCTACTCGACCAGGGACACACCGCGGCCCTTATTCTTGTGGACCTCTCCACAGCCTTCGACATCGTCTCTCATCGCACTCTTGCAGCCAGACTGCACGAAGACACCAGACTCTGCTTCCAGGAAAGCATGAAGAACGTGGCAACCTGGATGAAGGACAGCCACCTGAAGCTTAACTCTGAGAAGACCGAGCTCCTCATCCTCGGCCCCTGCACCTCCACCTGGGACAACACCTGGTGGCTCTCGACCCTCGGGTACTCACCCACCCCTACAGACCAGGCCTGGAACCTAGGCATCATCCTTGACTCCACCCTCTCCATGAACCACCAGATCAATGCCGTCTCCTCCACTAGCTTTAACTGCCGTTGCATCCTCCATAAGAGCTTCAAGTGGATTCCCCCGACTGCAGAAAGACTTGCACCCACGCACTCATCACCAGCAGACTCAACTACGGCAATGCCCTCTATGACGGAATCAACAAGACTCTTCTGCACAGGCTCCAGACCATCCGGGACGCCGCAGCCAGACTCATCCTCAGGGCCCCGTGCCATGAGCATATGACCTAACACCTACAAGTCCTCCATTGGCTCCCCCATCGAGAAGAGGGTCACCATCAAACTCTTCACCCATGCCTACAAATCCCTCCACAACATCGTACCCAAATACCTCAACGAGAGAGTATCCTTCCACGTACCCAAGAGGCACCTTCGCTCTGCCGACCTTGCCCTGGCAGAGATCCCCCGCATCTGCAGAAACAGAACCTGCAGGAGAGCCTTCTCCTACATCGCAGCCACAATCTGGAACGAGCTCCCTGTGAACATCAGATGCTCCCCGACCCTGCACACGTTCAGGAAGGACCTTAAGACCTGGCACTTCGACTGATCCGGAAGATGCAGTTTGGGCACAAGACAAAAGACCTCTGAAAGTGCTTGCCTTGCAAGCTGGCTGCTTGTATGAGGAAGTTACCCTGATCAGCATGATAGGTTAAGCTCCAGGGGGCTGCATGAAACAAGGTACTGGGTTCAGTTCACACAAAACTAAGCTACTGGTGTAACGGTGGGGGCAATGTGTTTGAAACATTGACTGATGCTTAATATTTACATTCCAGTTGCACCTAAGCGGTCTGACTGAAGTAAGGGCCTCGCATGGTACCTCCATTAGCCTGGAGAGTTTCTTTGTTTTACACATAGGCCAGGTCAGGGAGCAAATAAAGGAGTAAGTAACTGAAGTGAGAGTAGGCGACCCTGATTTCCTGGTATCATTTAAAACCGTCCTTGCATGTTTTGGTGGGTAGAACATTAAAAGAGAAGCACAGCGACCTTTGATTGGCTTGCATTATTTAAAACAGCCCTTGCATGTTCCAAGTCCTGTGCAGAACATTAAAAATGAAGCATTGCTTTGACAAACTCCACACTCTGACCATATCCTTTGTGCTAAAAGACCGTTAGTGCTGTTCAAGGCACGTGCACAAGGTGTGCACTTTTTTTTACTATGGACACTATTTCTGTTTCCAACCAAAACCTCTAAATAACATCACTAAGTGCAGACAGTGTTATTTCAAAACTGTTGCGTAATGTTGACAAAAGTACACAGCCTATAGGTGATGACTTTGTTCACTGCTGATGTCTACGTGCATCTGTTTGCTGTTTGTGCCGCTGGTTATAACCGACCTACAGACTTTGTTACTGAAAACCTTTTTATCGTGCAAGTTCACCTGACTCTTTTAATAACCATAGTAATTAACAAGTCTAAATACACTTATTTTTAGAGATATTTTGTATAACATCACTTGCTGATGTGAGCCCTTCTTAAAGTGCTGACTGAAAGCTTCAGTTTTGATGGAAGTGCACTTTGCAAGATTGCGGATTTTTAAAATGTTTTTTTTTAAATTATTTTTTAATTGGCATTTCTAATCATTCAGCCTTTATATTCACATGTAGTAATTCATGATGTAATAGCTATTGAGCACATTTTGAGTAATTTCTGCCCATTTGGACAATAGGCCTATGCTAGGCAATATTTTATACCATTAAAGTTATAATCAGGAGAGATAAACAAATTAGGGAGTGAAAAAAAATCCAAACAAATGCTTCCTGCATTTAACTACGTATTCCAATGCGACCTGCATGTAAGTAACGTCCTCTCCTTCATCAGACCCACATGTGCCTTAGATGTATTATTTCTCAGTCGACGGGGTCTGTCATGCATCGTAGTGTAATGTAACATCCTTTACTATTCCCTCAGGTTATCATGTCGTGTGTGCCGTTGCCTAGTAAAACAATTAAACTTTAACGAGTAAAACAGTGTCTGTCACTGCACGCAGGTGTCTCTATTGCTGCCCCTCTCAGTGTAGGGCCGGTGTTCCAGTGTGGTCTCAGCGGGGCGGGATCGTCCAATAAGCGTTGATGTCACATATAATTACATAATATTATTGGAAGGAGGGGAGGAGGGAGAGGGGAGACCCCCGGGTGGGAGGGGGCGGGGGGTACAATACAAGCAGGCCAGTCAACCAGAGCCAATCCAGTTCCAAGCTAGGGCGTCCCTTCTCTGGCAGTCCCCCCTCCATCCTCCCCATTTATTTCGATAGCTTAATTCTCCTGTGCTCTGGCAGTCTCACCCTCCTCCTCTTCACTATTGGAGCAACTCGGGTGTTACCAATTGAGTAAGACCTCTCTCCATGCTTCTGCAATTGGGCGCCTGCACAGGCCCTTCAACTCTTCTCTGTGCAGGGCCCTACCCACAGGTGCTCCCCATCTAGGTACCTCTTGGGTCCAAATACCAATCTGTGGCCCCATGACTGATTCCCATGATATCGCGATTCGCCTCTTAGCCAGGGCCAAGGACAAATCAATAAAGCGGCTCCCCACCTTGCGTTTAGATGGTCTGGGATATAGCCCTAGGAGACAAACCTCCCCTGAGTGGACTAATGTACAACCCAATGTGCCATTGATTTTAGTCATCACTGCTTCCCAGAACTTTCATACAGGCGTGCAGCTCCATGTCATATGGAGGAAGCCTGCATCTAGTTGCTTACATCTTAGGCATTTTCTAAGTTTCCCTCCAAATGCAGCCTGTATGCGGTGTGGGGTCATATATGTCAGATGGACATAATTAAATTGTAGATATTTTAGGCAGGTATAACGAGGGATCTTCTTGGGTGATTCTAAAACGCGGCACCATTCTGCGTCAGTGAGTGTCTTATTAAGGGATCTCTCCCATTTCCCCTGTAGGTCCAACATCAGGGACAAGGATGCCTCTAGGAGCAACGCGTAGAACCATTTAATTTGATGCTCTACTGTGCCAAGGGATATCAAAGAGTGCAGAACCACATGCATGGTCGGTTCCTTTCTTCCTGCTCCCCATAGCCACTCGAAAGTCCTCACCAGCGTTTCATACAAGAGAAACTTGTCAGCAGGGAGTCCACAACCCTCCACCAGTTCTGCAAAGTGGAGTAAGCATTGATCTTGATAACAGTCCCCGGTCGTGTCGATACCTGACTCAGTTCAAGCCGTCAATTGCTCTGCCCCCAAGGTCACCTGAGGGTCTTCATAGGGTAGCCACCGGTGTGTTTCTCGGGCTTGCCGGTGGCCTATCCATAAACCTGCTCCAGCACTACAATGCTGTAGTTTGTAATGTCCATGTGTAGGGCACTTTTGTGGCCGTGTTCAGCAATTTAGCCAGTAATAATTGTGGGTGTTGTCCTGGCTCCATTAGGTATGTTCCCTACTGGTTCACCCCTTCGAACCATTGCGCCACCCACTGCAGTTGCACAGCTAGTTGGTAAAATTCAAAATCTGGTACTCCCAGTCCTCCCTCTTTCATGGGACGCTGCAAAGTCCGCAATGCAATTCTGCATCTCCCGTCTGCCCAGATAAGATCTCGTACTAGCGCGTATAGTGGCCTAAACCATCCCGCAGACATCATCACCGGTGGGTTGGCGAAGAAGTATAGTAAACGGGGCAGCATGACCATCTTGGTCAATGATATTCTAGCCATCAATGGGAACCTTAGCGAGCTCCAAAAGGCCACACTGGAGCACAGTGAGTGGACTGCCCTTCCCAGATTACCCTCTCTGATATCTTCCAAAGAATGAAAGATCTGAATGCCCAGATATCGAAAGGAAGTCGGTGTCCAGTTATATTCATCAGGGAGGTCCCCAGGTCTAGGGAATGGTCCAGCCACTGGGAACAGATGCGTCTTACCGTGATTATCCTGTAGGCCGGATAATTGGCAGAATGTCTCCAATAACTTAAAAGCAGAGCTTGTCCCTTTTAACAGCATCTCTCAGGTAAATGAACAGGTCATTGGCATATAGGGGGATTATATACATTCTTCCAGTCAGCGGTATCCCCAGCCCCTCTCCTCCTTTGCAAAAAAGTTCAGCTAGCGGCTCCACCGCCAGTGTATAAGGTAAGTGTATAGCAGTTGGACTCACTTCTGCCAGCCCATCTCCAGTCCCATTATCCACATAACCTCTGTTAGGTAATCCCAGTTTACCGTGTCAAATGCTTTCTCCAGGTCTACTGAGAGAAGCACGGCCCATGGTTGGCTCTTCGCGACTGGGTGGTATAGTATCGAATTTAGCCGATGTAGATTATATGATGTTTTACGGGAGGGGACAAACCCGTTTTGGTCAGAATTAAATTAACTTTTTTATGTGGGCAATCAATCTAAGTACCAGTATTTTACTAAGTATCTTAAATACAGTATTGAGCAGAGATACCTCACCCGGGCCTCTGAGCGCTCAGCCTTGATATCACCAATTCAGAACCCGTGGAGGACAGCAAGTGTCCCAGTCAAAGGGCTTCATTATACATGGTTACCAAGCGAGAGGCCAACTTAGACCCATATTTCGAATAAAACTCTGCAGGCAGGCTGTCAGGGCTAGGTATTTTACCTCCAGCCAGCAGAGCTATGGCTCCTCTTACTTCCTGAAGTGCGATCGATCCCCCCAGGTCCTCCGAAAATTCTTCTTCAACCACCTTCAGGGCAAAGAGGGCCGAAAAGATGGCAATCTCCTCCTGTGAGGTTCCCCGTGGTGCTGTGTACAGTGACAGTTAGATGCTCGAGCAGTAGAAAGAGCACGAGGAAAAGAAGATGCCCCTGATGAAGGGAAGTACCCCGAAATGCATTGGGCCTTTTTTGAAAAAGAAAACGTGGCATGTGGCAACCACCTCTCCAGTGTTTTTGTGAACATTTCAACATGAAGTTTGAATGAATAAAATGAATTGAAGCAAGTGAAAAGTGGTTAAAAGGAAATTGGAAGAAAATAAATAGATGAAGAGAATGAAAAGAATATAGCATTGATTGATTTGATTCATTCGGGTACTTGGATGTGCTGCCTGCATGGGACCAAAAACTTGGTCTCTATGTGTTCAGTGTCATTGCAGCGCAATTGCTTTACAGGCATGCACGCCTACATAGTTCTGAACGATGTAAATTTTTTGGTGACAGGTGTGTATCTTACAACTTTACATTGTTTTTCGCTGTGTACAAGTGCTCATAGTATCTCAGAAAGGCTCCATTTATCCTAACTGAGTCATACTCAGTCTTTCCCTCTGCGATTTTGATCCGGGTTATTGGAGAGCCCCGTGATTCAGGCCTAATGAGCCATGCAAATAAGCACCCAGCTTTCCCTCCTCACTCTGCACTCTGTCCATGTATGTTCTATAGGCATGTGATCGGAGCCTCTCCAATGCCTCTTTGTATTGTTTCCATTTAGTCAGTAATTGCTCACACGCCCTGGTCCCCGGCCCTTGCATATTATCCAGGATCTGCAGTTCTCTCTAAATCTCTGTGAGCTCTTTATGAAGTTCCCACTGTATCCCAGTGGTTTTCCCCAATGCGTGCCCCTTTACAAATACTTATAGGTGCCGCCCAAATATTCAGTAGAATGGGTGAGAGAGCCAATGGCTTGGGAGCACCAAATTGCGTCTATTCCCGTGTGGAGGTGGTGTAGGTGCGAGTAGTAAGAGTATTCCCTGTCTCCATTGTGCTGTAAGTGCCATATATCTTGCAGGTTCCAGTGTGCCATCCACTCCTGCAGTCCCGCCGCTGTCCTATGTGATTGTGCTCCCGCCAGTGTGGGATGAGAATAGTCCAGTTGTACATCCGCCATGCAATTAAAATCTCCCCCTTACCACCACCTGACACACTGCTATGTTTGCTATGTGCGCTGTGAGAGGGAGGTCAAGTATGCCAATTGGTCATGGTTGGACGATTGTAACAACATAGTGTTACCGCCTGACCTAGTAGTTGCCCCACAACTAGAACATACCTTTCCTCTGTGTCCGTTATGGGGCGCATTGTTTCAAAGGGCCATATCCATATCAACACACCTCTGGCAAATGCAGAGTATTCAGTGGCAAAAATGTGTCCCTCCATCACCTCCTCAATCTCCCCACCTTCCCCTGAGTCAAATGAGTCTCCTGTAATAGCGCGATTTGCACTCCTCAGGATTTAAATTTTTTTTTTTATTGATTTTCAATTATAGCAGACAATTTTACAACAAGTTGCCAAGAACCACATCACTGGAGCATATCTTCATGATACAATGACAGAGAAGCAACATCATCATAGTGAGCAAACATGGAAGATCGTAGGTGGAAAATACAATGGAAAGAAGTCTGTAATTAAAGGAAAAGGGAATTGTATTTCAGTCTGTGGGATCATGTTTAAGAATACGAAGGTAATTGCGCAGGGGTTGCCAAACGTCTCTGGGGCGAGATATGGGGGGTTGAAGGAGGGCATAATCTGCCTTGACGTTATAACAATATGTCATGCTTTTAACCCAATCTGAGGAACTGGTTATTTTGTTGCTGCACCAATGCAGCGCAATCTCACGCTTGGCCAATAGGAAGGCCATTGAGCTGAGTCAGCGCATAGATCACGGTATGTCGTTGGTGTACCCTCAGAGGGCCAGGAGGGTATTGGGTGTAAGCACTGTATCTATCATGGCCGAGACCTTGGTAAAGACAGAAGCCCGATACGCAGATACCACCGGGCACGTCCATGTTAGGTGTGTGAAACACGCTCCAGGAGCACGGCACTTAAGACAGTGATCAGATCTTGAGGGATCGAATTTGGCTACATCTGAGGGAGAGAGGTAGATGTGATGGAGAAATTTAAAATGCAGCAGTTTATGTCTATGATTAATCTACATTTGTTGAATCTGTGAACAACAGTCTGACCATATATTATCGGTGAGGGGGTCCCCCATTCTTCTGCCCAAACTACCCATATCCGCATAGCAGTGTGAGGTTTCATGCTAATACACAAATGGTACAATCTAGAAGTCATGCAATCACCATCCACATTGCACACCACGAGCATCAGGGGTGAAAAGTCCTCTGAGGACAGTGGTTAAGAAACGAGAAGAGATCGTAAAGTGTTGTGCAGTCTCTGAAAGATAAAGTGATCCATGTACGAGGTGTCTTGCGAATGAGGGTCGACAGATGGTTGAAAAACATGGCCATCAGGGAAAAGATCCCCAATAATGACTAGGTGATGATGATGGAGTGCACGCTGCACTAACTTTTCATGCAGGAGCCAAGGACTGTTATGAAGTGGAAGGGCAGGGGAATGAAAAGTACCACAACCCTATGTCCGCCGGAGTCTGCACCATGCCCGGCAGGTTATGGATACAGTTTGAATATTGTTGGCATCCGATGGGATGGCTTTCAGCAGTATTGAGGAGTGGGAAAGACCACCCATATGGGCCCACTCAGGCGTCAGATATGGAATGCAGGCGTGTGGGTGATACCATCGATGTGTATATTGGCACTGGGCAGCTAGGTAATATAAACAAAGAGTGGGGACCCCAATTTTCCAACGTTCATGAGTGAGAGTATCCCAGCAGATGCTGGGTCAACACCCGGCCTAAACAAGGTGCAAGAGGAGACTACCTAAAGAGTGGAAAAAGGTCTGTGAAAATGGAATAAGAATGTTGAAAAAAAGATATGAGAAGCTGGGAAGTATGACCATTTAAATGATAGCCACACGTCCAGCCAGAGAGAGAGGAAATGTAATCAACGATCTACTTGCGTGGCAAAATCTGGTAACATCGGGCCATAATTAAGCTGTTACATTTTGTTCTCGTCTCTGTGTAGTCAAGTGCCTAGATATTGGGTTCCATCTGCAGCCCACATGAAGGGATAATCTACTAGTGCAGGCTGCATTGAGTCTGTTAGGGGGAAAAGTTCAGATTTAGCCTAGTTAATCTGTAGCCCAGCTATTCGGCCGAATTGAAAAATCGCCTGCATAAATTGAGAAAGGCTGTCTAGTGGGAGGCGGATAAATAACAGTATATCATCTGCATATAAGGAGAGCAGGAGGGGCCATGAGTGAGTTGAAGACCCCTTTTGGAATGGTGTTCTTACATATAGCGAACTAGAGGATCCATTGCAATAATGAAGAGGAGGGGGATCCTGCCAGGTCATTATCAAAATAGGGAATGCTTCAGTTAATGAGCCTCTGACCTATATACAAGCCACTAGTTTGGAATATAAAAGCATGAATAGGGATATGAAATGAGGAGGGATACCCAGCTTGCCAATGACTGCTCTGAAAAAGGATCATTCAAGAGAATCAAATGCTTTTGCAGCATCTAGAAAGGCGACAACTGCAGGTGTGGATGCAGACATTGAGGAGATCTTATTGAGTATTACAAAGATGGTACATAAATTGAGAGAAGTAGACCTAGACCCGATTGAACAGGAGAGATAATCTGCTCCATTGAGAGAGACAATCTGGTGGATAGGACCTTGGCTAAAATGTTATTATCAAGTTTTAAGAGGGAAAGAGGTGCTTATAATATTGCTGGAACTCTGCCAGGCCTCTGTGGTGTCCTCCGTTCTTATCTGGAACTCGGAACACTCGGAGTGAAGAGTTTTCCTGAGATTCCAGATGTATCGGTTGGCCCAGGCTTGATGGATGATACTTGTACTTCTCTCAATAAATCCATTTATAAATCTATAATCCTGTTTCCTTCATCATCCTATGAGGGATCACTTCACTGGCGACGATCGGGTGACGAACCGACAAATTTCTCAAGCCTGGAGCACTGCAAGACGCAGACCACGATTACCGTTACACTCGCTGAGTGTCAATCTCAACTCCAAGTACTGTCGGATGATTGCGTGAACGAAACGCTCATCTTACCTGGTATTCCCATTTTTCTACTGGCAGCGGTGATACTTTAACTTATTTTCATCCTTTTTCGGGGATTTCATCGGCACGCAACGTCACAGCGATCTCTCACGCATGCGCATCCTCACGCATCCTCGCGCATCCTCGCGCTTTGGGATTTCTGCACGCTCTCTAACGCATGCGCAAAAAGCACGCTGAAGCGCTGGGAATTCTAATCTGTGTGTATTTGGTTACCAAGCAACCTTGTCTTTGTGACGTACTTCTCACAGACTCTGCATTTCTTCCCGAAGACAGAACAATGCCTGTGACTCACAATTGAATTTTCTTTGCAATCGATTTTGCTGGGCTATGATCTCACAATAGCTCATCTAGTCTATTATTCTGCATTTTTGTATATCCACCAATTTGCAACAACTAACTTGTATATTCTAAGTCCTAAGTTATTTTATTTATATATTTTTTTCTCTACATTAAATATGGAAAGTTTCAATGCTCCACCTCCATTTTTAGCTACTCCTGGAGAACCACCTTTGGAATGGAAGCAATGGAGAGTAGGTTTCGAGGCATATTTGGAGGCAATTGGAGGTGACAATTACACTGATAAACGTAAACTAGCGATCTTAAAGCACTCTCTTGGTGCAGAAGGCAGACAAGTTCTTAGTCATTTGCCTCCTCTTGCAATGGACAATTCCAGTGATGACGAAGGTGACGTTTATGAAAACGCCATCATGCAACTTGACAAACAATACATAAAGAAAGTGAATGAGGTTGTTGCACGGCACAAATTTTTGAGCAGATTCCAATTAGCTAATGAACCAATTGATTCCTTTGTAAAAGACCTAAGGATTTTGGCTGCCAAATGCAATTATCTTGAATTTCATGATCAAATGGTAAGAGACCAAATGGTACATAATGTTGCTAACGTAAAATCACAAGAAAAATTGCTAGATGCAAAAGACTTATCACTTACCAAGGCTCTTGACATAGCCCATTGTTTTGAAGACATGAAATAGGGAATGAAAGAGTTATCTGAAAAAAAACCAAATGAGTCTTCTGAAAAGAAAACTTTGAAATCTGAAGTTCAAGTGGTTAGGAAGAAATCCACTGAAGGCAACTACAATAGATCTTCTACTTCAGTAAATCACAATTTAAAAAAAGATGTAACTTGTTTCAAATTGTGGTTTTCCTGGTCATGTTGCAACTGATAAAAGATGTCCAGCCGTAGGTCAAGTTTGCAATTTCTGTAAATCCAAAGGACACTTTGCTAGAATGTGTAAAGTAGGAACAAGTTCAAATATGATACAGTTGATGTAAGAAATACCAGACGCGACAATATTCATGAGGTTATTAGTGACACTGATGATTATGACGATTTATTAACTATGTACGAAATTGACAAAGAGAAGAAAGATGGACCATTTTGTATGTTACAGATTGGTTCTAAAGTTATAAGAGTTATGGCCGACTCAGGTGCTAGACACACGTTAATTGGGGATGAATGGTTGAAAGAATTTCCTGATGTGTCTTTATTTCCCTCTGACATCAGACTAGTCGGGTATGGAAAAAAACCTATAGAGGTTTTAGGTTATTTTATTACAGACATTGCCTTTGAAGGCAAAACCATAAGTTCAAGAGTTTATGTTGCTAAAGAGGGTTTGTGTTTATTGGGATGGCCACAACAACGAGATTTGATGATTAAATTAGATCCTAATCATCCTCAACAGGTTTTGGGTTACTCTGACATGATCAATCATATTTCTTCGGTCACCGATGGTAAATGGGAAACATTATTTCCAAGTGTTTTCTCTCCAAGATTAGGATTATTAAAAAAATTGTACACAAAATAATTTTGAAACACGATGCAATTCCTAGAGTCCCTAAAGTTAGGAATATTCCTTTATCTTTGAGGGAGTCTGTCAAAAAAGAATTAGAACGTTTATGTGACTTGGATGTCATAGAAGAAATTGAATCTTCGGAATGGCTTTCACCTGTTGTCGTCGCACACAAGCCTAATGGCAAAATAAGATTGTGTGTTGACATGAGGGACCTTAATTCCAATGTGTGGGTGGACAGACATCCCCTTCCCAATATTGGTGAGATGTTTTCAAAACTTAAAAATGCTTCTGTGTTTACAACGTTAGATCTATCTAATGCGTATCATCAAATAGCTTTGCATGAAGATAGTAAACACTTAACATCTTTCATTACCACAGAGGGAGCATATAGATACAAAAGAATGCCCTTCGGGCTTGTGTCAGCCTCCTCAGTCTTCCAACGTGTCATGCACAAATTGTTTAAGGATGTAGCTAATGTGCTTTACTTTCAGGATGACATATTGGTCTTCGGGAAAGATGAGAAAGAACACTCAGAAATCTTATACCAAGTTTTATCTATTTTGCAAGATAGTGGGTTGACATTAACTAAAGAAAATTGTAAATTTAACATGGAATCAGTTGATTACTTAGGCCATTCCATTAGTAGTAGAGGTATATCACCAAAGCAAAGTTTAGTAAAAGCTATTGAAAAGCCCCGGAACCCACCAATAAGGATCAACTCAGGTCCTTTTTAGGACTAGCTGAGTACTATGCTAAATTTATTCCTACTTTTGCCGACAAAACAAAATATTTAAGAAATTTGATGAAAAATCACCAGTTATTTATTTGGGATTCTAATTGTAAGGAACAATTTTCTTATCTTAAGAAATGTATTGCTTCTGCTCCTTCCCTATCTCCTTTCAATACATCTTGTCAATCATTCATTGTTTCAGATGCTAGCAACGTTGGTATAGGTGCTGTACTTATGCAAAAGCAAAAAGAAGGTCTTGTTACTATAGCTTTTGCTTCTAGGCCACTCCTGAAGCGGAAGCCGGGAGCTGACCTCTTTTAAAAATTGTTATTTTTTTGTGTCACGCAATACTTTGAATACTGTTTTAACTTGCACTTACCCTCCTGGCTGCACTTTAGACAGACCTAGAATCGCCTACACAGCGGATTTATCGCTGTAGCGAACACCCAGATAATACAAACAAATCCAGCCGCCATTGACGGCGAGGGACGAGGCCACGCCCACCCTTAGGCCACGCCCACCAGAGTACAAAACGCTGACTGAAAGCACGTCTCACTAGAACCTCGCACACTCCTGAGGCGGAAGCCGGGAGCTGACCTCTTTTAAAAAAAATTATTTTTTTGTGTCACGCAATACTTTGAATACTGTTTTAACTTGCACTTACCCTCCTGGCTGCACTTTAGACAGACCTAGAATCGCCTACACAGCGGATTTATCGCTGTAGCGAACACCCAGATAATACAAACAAATCCAGCCGCCATTGACGGCGAGGGACGAGGCCACGCCCACCCTTAGGCTACGCCCACCAAAGTACAAAACGCTGACTGAAAGCACGTCTCACTAGAACCTCGCACACTCCTGAGGCGGAAGCCGGGAGCTGACCTCTTTTAAAAATTGTTATTTTCTTGTGTCACGCAATACTTTGAATACTGTTTTAACTTGCACTTACCCTCCTGGCTGCACTTTAGACAGACCTAGAATCACCTACACAGCGGATTTATCGCTGTAGCGAATACCCAGGTAATACAAACAAATACAGCCTCCATTGACGGCGAGGGACGAGGCCACGCCCACCCTTAGGCCACGCCCACCAGAGTACAAAACGCTGACTGAAAGCACGTCTCACTAGAACCTCGCACACTCCTGAGGCGGAAGCCGGGAGCTGACCTCCTTTAAAAATTGTTATTTTTTTGTGTCACGCAATACTTTGAATACTGTTTTAACTTGCACTTACCCTCCTGGCTGCACTTTAGACAGACCTAGAATCACCTACACAGCGGATTTATCGCTGTAGCGAACACCCAGATAATACAAACAAATCCAGCCGCCATTGACGGCGAGGGACGAGGCCACGCCCACCCTTAGGCCACGCCCATTCGCCCCTTTGCCAACCCTCATAAGATGTGCAACCACCGGACGCGCAGCGGACGGGCGCAGCGGGCGCGCCGTCAGCGCGCCGAAGGCGCGCCAAAGGCAAGCCCGTCTGGGCCCGTCCGGGCCCAAACGGCCTTAGGCCCAGACACTATGCCCGACTCACAAAGGCGCATAACCTACACCCAAGAGACGCTTCGAGCTTGGTGCACGATTAAACATCCTCAGTGTAAGTACATCCTCAAGGAAGACACCCCTTTCACGGGCTGCACCCTCTGCAATCCGGCAGAGGAAACGGAATGCGGCCAAGCACTTCGATTCGGCCTTCTGAACTGCAGGTCTCTTGTAAAACATGCTCATGAAATAAATCTCCTCGTCCAGAACTCTATGCTGGACGTACTGTTTCTGACAGAGACATGGATGACAGCAAACAGTGACTCTGACATGGTCAATGCAGTCCCACCAGGTTACCAAATTTGCTCTTTGAACAGACCGGTCGGCAGAGGCGGCGGGCTAGCCATACTCCACAAAGACCTTATCACTTGCAGAATTGAAAGGGGAAATGTCCAAGACTGTGAAAACTGCAACTTCACTTTCCAGATCTCGCCAACAATCTCACTATCCGGACTACTAGTGTACCGACCGCCAGGCTCGCTAGGGGAATTCGCTGGCACCTTGATGGATCACGTCATACTAAAAACAATCACTGCCTCCAATTTCCTACTCCTAGGGGATCTTAATCTGCATTTCCTGGACCCTGCGGATAATACCGCAGCAAACTTACTAGCAGATCTTGCATCAGTCGACCTACATCTTCTGAACTCAAAAGCTACCCATGAGAAGGGTCAGCTTTTGGACCCGATCTTTACCAATATCAGGAACTTCAAAACCCAAGATCCCACCCCCCTCCCATGGACAGACCACCTACTGGTCCCCATGCATTGGGACCTCCAAACCACCCCGGCTTTAAAACAAAAAACCAGGACACTCGGGAGACGGTGGCACAAGCTGATACCAGAGGAGTGGGAAGCGAAGTTAATAGAATCCACCGCACCTCTCTCCTCGGATCCCAACACGGCGGATAGAGAATTTAACGGCTGGCTCACTCACTCCCTAGACAGTCTTGTCCCATTAACCAGCACCCTTAAACACATCAAAAGGATTAACCCAGCTCCATGGTACACACCTCTCCTGAACGCAGTAAGGAAGGAGTGCAAAAGGACAGAACGTATTTGGAGGAAAGATAAGTCTGTGAAGGAGAAAGTCGCTTATCAGTTATCTCTGAAAGCGTACAAACTAGCACTTCGTAACGCCAAAAGTGCCTTCTACGAGGATAAAATAAAGAATTCCTCCTGCTCAGCCAAGGAGACCTTCCTTATCCTTAAAGAGCTCCTCCATGTCCCTGACCCCCCACAAAAACCTATGGACCCCAAAGCAGCAGAAGAAAAATGCGTCAATTTAGCTACCTTTTTTGACGAAAAAATTAAAAAAATCCTTGCCTCTCTTCCCGCTGCTAAACCTGACACCTCTGGGAAAATTAAGGACCCATCATCCCCTCAGAGGAATTCCTCCGCGAAACCCGACAGACCACATCTAGCGTTATTTGGCCCGGTTACTATAGAGGAAGTCGCAGCATCCTTTGCGTCAATCAAGAGTGGCGCCCCCAGTGACCCAGTACCTATAAGATTTCTCAAAGACATCGCCCACACCATCGTGCCCCCGTTGACCGCCCTAATCAACACCTCTTTAGCCCAAGGTGAAGTCCCTCCGAGTTGGAAGGAGGCGGTCGTGAAAGGGCTTCTCAAGAAACCATCACTAGACCCTGAGGACCTCTCTAACTATAGACCAATCTCTCTCCTCCCTTGGATAGGCAAGGTCGCAGAGAAACTTGTAAATAAAAAGCTGTCTCAATTCCTGGAATCCAACCGTCTCCTTAAGAACTCTCAGACGGGTTTTCGACCAGGCCAGGGCACTGACACCGCGCTCCTCGCAGCAGTGGAGAAGACCAGAGAAATTCTCGATACAGGAGGATCAGTGGCAGTGGTCCTCCTGGATCTGAGCGCGGCCTTCGACACTGTCAGCCACCAGGTCTTAACCCAACGCCTAGAAAACTTTGGAGTGAAAGGTACAGAGCTGAAATGGCTCGCGTCCTTTCTTCACCAACGCTCCTTTCAAGTTTGGGAATGTGAAAGCCGCTCCTCCTCCATCCCCCTCCGGTGTGGTGTGCCACAGGGCTCATCACTAAGCCCCACGTTGTTTAACGTGTACATGGCCCCACTGGAGGAGTTGGTTTCCCCATTTGGAGTTACCATCGTCAGTTATGCTGACGACACTCAGCTGGTGGTAACTCTCTCTCACCCCAAGCTAGAGCCTTCCAATCTCCATGACTGCCTCTCCAATATCCATCAATGGATGAGCGATTCTGACCTGAAATTAAATGGGTCAAAAACGGAGATTCTTCTCCTAGGGAATAAAACACAGAATCTACCCCCAAACATCTGGCCCGTCTGTATGGGTGAACCCCCGGCCCCTAAGATGGAAGTTAAGAGTTTGGGAGTATGGTTAGAGAAAGATCTCACCTTTAGAACACAGGCAAGGAAAACGGCGGGCACTTGCTACGGCCTACTAAGATCATGCAGAAAGGTTCTTTCCCTACTCCCTTTCCAGTCCCGACTACTACTGATCCAAGGCCTAATTGTGTCCAGGTTGGACTACAGCAACGCCATTTACTTGGGAGCCCCGGAAAACACTCTCCAAATACTACAGAAAACCCAGAATGCCGCTGCCCGGCTGCTCACGAATACCCCAGCCAGAACATCAGCCAAACCCGCACTGAAAAAACTACACTGGCTGCCGATCAGGGAAAGAGTGATATTCAAGGCCCTATGCCTGGCTCACAAAGTACTGCACAACGCAGGTCCTCCAATCCTCAGCAACTGGATCACACCCTACAAACCGACCAGAGCGCTTCAATCGGACCATGAAAACCTTATTGTGGTCCCCAGGGTGAAAAAGGCCCGCGCAGGAGGCCGCCGCTTCTCGGTCCACACAGCGAAACATTGGAACGCGCTCCCCTTGAAACTTAGATCAGAACCTAACCTCCTGCGCTTCAGGAAATCTCTCAAAACCCTTCTTTTCCCTTAAACCACCCTCACCCCCGCACTTTCATCCATCAGGACCACGAGGTTTAGCGCTGGGATACCTATGGGTGACTACGCGCTCTATAAAAACCTAAAATAAATAAAAATAAATTGCGTGGTGCAGAGGACAAATATTCCACTCTGGAAAAAGAGACCCTTGCTTGTTGGTGGGGCATTGAGTATTTTCGCAAGTATGTTTATGGTTCAAGATTTGTTGTGAGACCAGATCATCGTCCACTTGGAGATCTCTTCACTACTAAGGGTTATAACAAAGCTACTGCCAGAATAGCTAGGTGGCAATACAAGTTGCAAGAATTTCAGTTTCATGTGGAATATATTCCAGGTGTGAAAAATGTTTTAGCTGACTGTCTTTCGAGACTACCCATTGATAATGATGATTTAGTTGTTTGTGATGAAGATCCTGAAAGGGTAGTTTCTATATGTGAAGTTTCTAATGGTTGCATAAAAGAGGAGGATTGGAGGGTTGCGGGCAGTAACGATGAGGTCTACAAATGTGTCATGTCTTTTGTGAGGAATGGTTGGCCTAACAAATCAACTTTGTCTCAAGATGTATTACCATATTTTCAGATTGCTCAAGAGTTATCAGTACATAATGACATTTTACTAAGAGGGTTACAATTAGTGGTTCCTCGTGATTTTAGGGATGTTGTGCTTGAGATGGCTCACGAGGGACATCCTGGTATGACTGGTATGAAAAGAAGAATCAGGTGTGAGTTTTGGTGGCCCAGAATTGACAGATCTGTTGAAAGAAAAGTTAGGTCATGTGTGGAGTGCACAAACAGCGACAAGTCACAAAAGGTTGTAAACTATCATCATGATGTTGTTTCTAGGCCCACAAGACCCTGGGAATGTGTTTCCATTGACATTGCAGGGCCTATGAGTTTTGGTCATAGTCCTGTTTATGCCATAGTTTTAATCGATCAGTTTTCTCAATGGCCAGAAGTGAAATTTGTCCCACAGGTAACATCTAAAGTTGTTATTGATTTTCTTAACTGTATCTTTGAAAAGGAGGGATTTCCTGTTTCCATGTTGTCTGACAATGGTGTACAATTTACATCAAATGAGATGAAATCATTTTGTAATAATCACGGCATAATTCATAAACGTTCCTCTGTATATTATCCTCAAGGGAATGGTATCGTAGAAAGGTGGATTAGAGTGTTAAAAGAAGGATTACAACTCGCTTTGTGCAATGGTCAAAATTGTTATGATGCTGTGAAAAAACTTTTATGGAATTACAGAAACACTCCCAGAAATGTTGGTGATTTATCTCCTTTTGAAAAAATGTGGGGTAGAAAAGGTGTTTGCAATATGAGTCAACAGTGGATGAGAGATCTGATTAGTGGTAAATCCAAGGGATCTGTGTCCAGGGTAGCTCGTCCCTTTGTCAATTTTCCTTGTAGTGTTGGTGATTGGGTGCGGATGAGAAAATCTGGTTTCATTAGATCTGGGGAGTCTCGTTTTTCAGATCCCATGCAAGTTATTAGAGTTGGCAAACACGTTGTGGAGTTGTCGGATGGTAATGTTTGGAGTTTGTCTAAGGTGGTAAAAGTTTCCAGATTTTACAATTCTGCGTGCTCACGTCAAAAGGACAGTGTTGCTGGTTCTACACATGGAAAGGTGGTACGTAGTGGTTTGTCTCCTCGTGTGAACACGAATAAGTGGAGGTATCAACATAGTTTGGCTTCAAATCAACAAAGAGTAAGTTACAGGTCAAGGCATTCTCCTGTTTGGTGCAAAGACTATGTTATGGATAAATAATTTGTTTTTGTGGTTGTTTTTCTTTTAGGAATATTATTTATGTTTTTACTGTTTTTATTACCATTTTATTGTTCAAATATGTTTTTGTTTCTTTTGGGGTTTTTTAAGGAGGGAAGATGTGTGGTGTCCTCCGTTCTTATCTGGAACTCGGAACACTCGGAGTGAAGAGTGTTCCTGAGATTCCAGATGTATCGGTTGGCCCAGGCTTGATGGATGATACTTGTACTTCTCTCAATAAATCCATTTATAAATCTATAATCCTGTTTCCTTCATCATCCTATGAGGGATCACTTCAGCCTCTTTCACCGCCTAAGATCTGCAAGACAGAATCCATGCGCAGCTCAGTTACTTAGTTATGTAATTGGTTTGGGCACAATAGTTGTGCCAGGGTGCAACCTGGATGCTCCCCCTCCCCATAACGGTGGGCTCTGGCATGTTTTCCGAAGTATTCAATCTCCCAGTCGGCGAGGTCACAAAACTCTGTAAACAATAGAGAGAGGTGAGGTAGTCAGGAATCTCAGCCAGAAGCAGTGATGTGATCTATATCCCACAGGTCTGCCTCAACGCATTGCAGCTGAGCACGTATATTACAGAGGATACCCGTGTGTTTGGAAATGCATACCCCATGGATGATGGCCTTGAAGGCCTCCCAGATGATGTCATGTGTCGAAACTGTTCCTGTGTTCAATTCAAAATATTCAGATACGGATTTGAGGACTTCACTTCGAAACACCGGGTCATGAAGAGCTCCACCGTGGAACCTGCAGGTGCTGTCCGAGCCGCATCCATATGGAATCTGTAATTGAAGATGGACCAGACTGCGGTCAGATAGGGTCCACACTAGTACGGCGACCTCTATGACCCAAAGGTGCACATTAGCCGAGAGGAACAAGTAGTCTAGCCTTATCCAGATGGAATAGGGAACAATTAATCTGGGAGTATTTGGGTACTGGGTGCAACAAGCATCTGGCAGCGCATAGGAGTCAGTAATATGTCAGAGAATGTCCCAAGCCCGGGACTTACCCCTGGGTGGAGAGCTGGAGAAATCATTGTGTATGCTGTGAGGCATATTAAGATCGCAGACCATTATCACATACCTGATATCCACACGTCCCAAATGGGCAAAAAGTTCCTGGAAGAAATTGGGATCATCGACGTTTGGAGAATAGACATTTTTGTCCCGGGGCAGTGCTTAATTTGTAAAAAAAAAAAAACAAGTGCAGGTGCTGAAAATTTTGCCAAGGAGGCCACTGCTCACATCTTCCTCCGGTGAGACCCTCTTTCAACACTCTCACTGCCTCAGTCTCTATCTTCTAACCTTGATCTGTTGTCTGTCCCCTAAGTCTTTGCTCTAAGAGTCTATCCTCTCACCTCTCTAATTGTTTTCTATCACCTTTGTCACACCCTGTATTTCTGATTTGCCCTCTATTCATTTTAGCCCTGCCCTTTTTTCTCTTCACTTTTATCCATGCTCTGCTCTCTCTCCCCTCGATCTTGGCTCTTTACGATCACTCTCTAGCAATGATTAGCTGTGTCTCCATTTTATCATTTGTCTGCTTTTTTTCCTCTATCCTGCCCTCCAGATTCTTTCATTCTATCTTCTCTCTTCTTAATGCTCTCTTCTTCACATCATGGCTGCTTTCTCTTTGTATCTGATTTGCTCTCCTCCTTTTCTTCTACTTTGCTCTGTTTTATCTCTCTCCTCTCTTGTTTCTTCTCCTCTTTACTCTTGCTGTCTCTCATCTCTAACACTGCTGCTGCCGGTGACCCCTGTGGTCAGCCTGTACATGTCCCTGCTATTTTGAACTCTGCTTTTTCCTGTTGTCATTCCTAAAGAAGCGGAAGAGGACGTTTTTTACTTTCTTACCTACACCGAGTGCAAAAACAAAATGTACACCAAATGAAAATGCTTTTTTGCATATATTAATCAGTGTGGTATGACTGGGTTTATAGCGGAACAGGCGGCTGTTTGAGCACCGCAGGTCATGTCACTGCTAGTGCTGCCTGTAATTAGTAGGTCCAGGGATGACGACGCATCGGTATCCACTGCTCAGCTTGCTGTGATCCTGCATGCTATAGCAACGGCATTGTCCCCAGCAGTAATGCTGCCAATGCTGGTAAGTATGGCTGTGGTGCCTACTGGACTCACTCACGCTCAGCAATTACCATGCTGGGGTGCAGCGCACAGATTCTACTGGTGACGCCATGGTGCACAAAAGTTGTGTTGGGCCGCATCAAGCACATTGAGGATACCAGCAATGCAGGGCTTCCGGATATGATACTTTGGCTACGTAACAAGTGGAAAGTCCACACTTACTTTCATTTATTCTTCCTCAAGAGCCCTCACTCCCAAGTTCCAAATGTGCTCTTGCAGCTTCCTTGCTTCAACTCCGTCATGAGCTAGCCCCCAGCTCCAATTATCCAATGGGAGGTTTAGACTCAGGGAGTGGCAGGGTGCAGCAGACTAGGGGAATAGAATGCAAGCCATAGTTTGTCGATGACTTCTTGGATTTGTGATCAGCGTGATGACATCATCACTAACATGGTGATACACAATCATGCCTGTCTGTACAGGCATATGCCGGCCTGTCTATGAACATTTACCAACCAGTCACTATGCAATATATATTATTCTTTTTATTTGGAATTGAACAATTAATATTGAGACCACCACCTGCAGGTTCAGAAATTGTAGCCCCGGCCCTGTGAAAGAAGTGCAGGTGCTGAGCACCTTAAAGCACCTGCATAAAATTAAGCACTGCCCGGGGGTCGGGGTGGGGTCTGGGGAAAGGGGCATGTGTCTCCTGGAGGACGGCGATTTATAAGGCCATGTCTGTTCAAATAGGACAACACATGCTTTCCCTTTCGTGGATTGTTAAATCCACGCATATACCAGGTGATAAGGGAGATGTCAAGTGTTCTGTTAATATCAGGGAGTGGCATAGCAGATAAAAAGAGGGGATGAGAAAAGATGCATTGCAGGTGATGTACAGGTCATGTGATGGGTCGCAGCAAGCAAACATAAAATGACAAACACTCACAAAAGCAAAACATTATAACCCCAGTATCAAAGGTATTTTTAACTATTGCTTCGCTGTACTACTGATGATGTCAGTAAATATTCCTTGCACCGTGCTCATAGTGTGTATGTGCTCAGAACCTCTGTTGCCTCTATCAATGTCTGGTTGTACCTTTGCTAGGCGGCACCACTGCTACCAGATAATGACCTACATTTGCTCTGCTGCTCGTATCGAAGTTTGGCAATGCTACTTCATGGCCCACCTTTGCTTAGCTCTACCCTCCTCCATGTATCTCTACTGACAGCACCAGTGGTTCTTGTAACTCTTCTCCTGGCTCATAAGAAACCGTTCATTTTGTACCTCTGCTGTTTGTATATGTGCTTTTGTGTGTCTGTGCCTATGCTGGGCTGTTGATTTGTTGCATGTACACCTGCTTGGACATTCAACTGCTGCCTGTACGTCTGCTGGCTGTGCCTCTGCATGCACGCAGTAGCATTAAAGCATGGGCCTCTGCTTGTTTATACCACTGCTCTTTGTACTTATGCGGCCAGTACCTCCACAGTGCTTAGGTTGTACCCTTGCTGTCTCCACCTCCAAAGATTACAACCCTCGCACCCCCACACTTATACTTGTTGTACCGCTGCTTATGTACCGCCGTTGGATGTAGCTCTTCTAGACCACACCTCTTCTGCTTGTACTTCTGATGACTGCACCCCTGCTTTTCCGTACCCCAACTATTTTGTATACCTGGTCTGTGCAGTCCATCTGAAAACTCGAATGTCTGAACATCTGCTTTTCCTTTATCTTCGCTTGACATTTCTTCTGCTTGACTTGACAGCCCAGTTTTGCTGCAATGTATGTGTTTTGAGCTGCACTAGTGAGTGACTCTTCTAAGTTGCAGCTTTCCTGCCCGGAGAGTAAGTGTTACGACCATATCACCCCAAAGATTTATTTGATTCATCAAAAACTCCACATTTCCATTTATTCTTTTTCACTACCCAGATTCCACTCATTCCTCTTCTCTTTGACTTTTTATTTGCTCGCTGACCCTCCCTTTCCTTTTTTTCTTAAATTCTTACTTATCTTCTTGCTTCGTTCATCAGTCCTTTCTTCTCTCGTACTTTCCTTTGCTGTTTTCCCTGTTATTTATCCCTTTTTCTCTCCTCATATCATATTGCCTTCTTTCACTATTTCTTTTCTACCACACACATTCTATTTTATAACTTTTTAGGGCTCGCCTGCTGATGCGCTTGCGCATAGCTGGCGAAGCTCTATAGTGGCTTATCCAGAGTTTAACCACTGGCGATTCCATGCAGTGCATGTGCGCTTTTTAGGTCATTGCGCAAGCGCAAGCCCTAAAAAGCGCGTGCACAATGCCACCAGCCGCCTGTCTGCCTGCCTCGCATTACCACATCAAAGGCAGCCCAGCCTCCCTCCCACAAGCTTCTCAGTGTGCGCTCTGCATTTCTCCTCCTAGCGCATTTCTCATCCTCTAATTATTCACGGCCGGCCGGCCGAACTTTCAGTTTCACGGCCGCCAGGCCGTGTCTCCTTTTATGCTCTGATGCTTGTTTTTTTTTAACTTGTTATTAAATTCCATTCTGCGCCTGTAAACACTTTGCAGAAGAAATAATACCATTACTTGGATAATCTGATATAAACAAAGTAAAAAAAAAGAACAGAAATAGCTCTAAGTTAAAAAAAAAGAACAGGTTGGATTTATTCCAGTCTGTGAGAAAGAAATCCTGTTCTCTTGAAACTGAAAAATCTCTAATCAAGGGCTCAGCCGAACAAGAATGAATCCGTGATTTTCAGCAAATAATGTCTTTTGTTGAGGTTTCATTCAGTAATTCATGTTGCTTTGAGTCGTCTTGAATGTGTCAAACAGGAAGTGTGTTGTACTTGGCGCATGTGAGCCTGGCTTGCCCTTACCGTGGCGTGTGCTGGAAAGCTTGTGCAGCTGCGATTTGATTCAGTTCTATAGGAAGCGTTACGTGCTGGTTTCCTTTTTTGCCTGTTGGAGTGCTAAAGATCATATTTTTTAATACGTGGATGGGCGTTTTGTTTTTAATATATGCAATCAGGGCAGTTGGTCTCCAAATTGTCGCTTTAGTTTTGATGCGCCTTGGATGTCTTTGTGTGGACTTCACATGTCCCCTGACTTTCGGATTTTTTCCTCAATAGCTACAGAAATTGCAAATTGTTTTCGACCAAGACCCTTTCGCCAACTGCTTGATTGCTCTCAACGTGATAAAATGTCTTGCGCAATCCCACCCTGTTGTTGTCAGGATTTTAAGAGGAAAAACGAGGTTCTTTGATTACTTCCCATCTCTATGTTGAAGTACAGGGACATTTCTTCTCTGCAGCCGCGCACCTGGGTCCAGTCACCATTTTCGTACTCTAACATTTATAGTGCAGACACTTATACAGCCCAGGATGGTGATAATGCTTACAAGACTCCACACCGACACCCCTGAAAAGGCACCTTACGTGCTGCAACATGTCTCATCTAGGGACTAGGGAAGAAACCCCCCCCCTATACTGATGGAACTACATGAACTCACCTTGCCCAGCCCACACAATATTCAAAACCAGCTGCATCATTTATAAAATCATCATGACTATCACCCGTTAACTCGTGGAAAAGCTCACCATGTCTGGTGGCTCTCGGTACACCCGTAGCCAGGCCACATACCTCTCTCCCTTTCCCTCACTTCCCTCTCACTCTCTCCTCTCTCCTCTCTCCTCTCTCACCCTCTCCCTCTGTCCTCTCTCCTCTCTCCCCCTCTCTCTCCTCTCTCCCTCTCTTTACCTTCCCCCTGCTCTCCTTTTTCTCCCTCTCCCCATCTCCCCCTCTGCCTGTTCTCCTCTCTCTCTCCCTCCCCTCTCTCTCCCCTCCGTCCTTCGCTCTCGTCCTCCTCCTCTCTTCTTACCCTCCCTCTCTCCCTCTACCCTCTCCCTTTCCCTCTCTCCCTTTCCCCCACTTCCCTCTCCCCCTCTCCCTTTCCCAGTCTTTCCTCTCCTCTCTCCCCCTCTCTCTCTCTCCTCTCTCTCTCCTCTCTCCCCCTCTCTCTCTTCTCTCTCCCCCTCTCTCTCCCTCTTTACCCTCTCCTTTTTCTCCCTCTCCCCATCTCCCACTCAGCACCACCACAGCATCACTCAGCACCACCACAGCATCACTCAGCACCACCACAGCATCACTCAGCAACACAACAGCACCACTCAGCACCACCACAGCACCACTCAGCGCCACCACAGAACCACCACAGCACCACTCAGCACCACCACAGCACCACTCAGCACCACCACAGCACCACTCAGCACCACCACAGCATCACTCAGCAACACCACAGCATCACTCAGCACCACCACATTATCACTCAGCACCACCACATTATCACTCAGCGCCACCCCAGCATCACTCAGTGCCACCCCAGCATCACTCAGCGCAACCCCTGCATCACTGAGCGCAACCACAGCATCACTCAACGCAACCACAGCATCACTCAGCGCAACCACAGCATCACTCAGCGCAACAACAGCACCACTCAGCACCACCACAGCTTCACTGGTTCAAATATGTTCTTTCAATGTTTCAAGCTGTTTTCAAGTTTCACGCTTTATTACAAATCACAAAAAGATGTTAATATTTCACTTCTGTTCTTGGATTTTCGTCACAATAAAAAACACTGAACATAATCTTCACAAAAGTTATTTACAAAAATGTATGCTATTGTCATTACAAATTAAATAAATTATTTAAGTATTAAATATTTAAAAAAATTAAAAGCATTGTTATTTGTAATATCAATACATCTAAGTCACGTAAATATAAAACATGTTGCATTACAAATGCTATTGGTGTCACATTTGCGAAAATTATAACTATTGCCATTGTAAATGACAAAGCTATTAATTTAACTATTTGAAAAAATAACACATAAATAAAAAAAAATTATAAGACCAATAGCTCAAACTTTCCTAATGCGAGCCCTATTGCATTTCCAATGCTTGTTTACACTTGTTTATCTCTGTCCTACCTCTCTCTCCCTCTGCTCGGTCCTTCCCCTAACACACACTCACCATGTTGTCCAGCAGCCCCTGTTGCTGTGCCACTAGTTTGTGTCCACATTTGTTCCTGAGAGTGCCCTGCATTCTCTGCATGCACTTTGTGTGCCTCTGCACTCTTGCTCTTGTGTGTCCCCACCCATACAACCTGGTTCTGTGCAGTCCTTCTTCGAACCTTGTGCCTGACCTGCTGCCAGTCTGTGTGACCACATAAATTCCAGTCCATTCCTTATCTGACAAAATGTACATTCAATGTATCATCACCCTCTAACATATCATCCAGGTTTCACACATTACAGTGGCAAGAAGTTAAAAAAAAAATCAAGCAAAATCTGCTGCTGCACTTATCAGTAAATATGTTGTGAAAGGGCCCAATAGGTCTTTGGGCCTAGAGACCCGCTGCAGTTCCTCCGCATAGCTAGATAGTTATTCTTTACAAATTGCCATCAATGTTTGCCAGATTTCAATCTTAGGGGGTTGTCTCCCACTACAGTGGACAGTGGACAGACACTAACCTTGTGGCAAGGAGAATTGCTACTGCCACGCGTTTTACGGTTTGCTGGCTGGAGAGATTTAACAAGGCCCAAAAGGCACATCTTGGGGGTACAATCCACCTGTTCCATCACCTTGTCAGACAGTGCCTGCTGTGTTACTTGCACTCGGTGGTGGCGTATGGGCTTGCATGCCCAGGTTACGTGAAGAAAGTCCGCCACAGGGTCGCAGCGGCTGAGGCCGTTCGCATATGCTCGCAGCCCATTTTTTTTTCTTTTTAAGTGAGAGGGAGAACATTACATCTGTTGTAAATATTTAAAGTTAATGATCCCAAAATTACCATTAGATAAAAGTCTGTCCATCAAGACGCAGCAGGATTTCCATTCAAGTAGGGTTAGTGAGTGTGCTAACAGAGTATTCCATCCATCCAATGCGATGTGATGGAGCGGGATAGAAAACAGAATTCTGTTTAAACCCGTGAAGTCACACTTCCATAAATAAATTAATAATGCTAACAATTTGTGCTGTGTATGCTAATTCAACCTAGTTTAAAGTTACATTACATTACAGAACACATGGGAAACTAACATGTGTGCTCATAAATGTGCATTATGTTGCATTCTTATGTATGTGGAAAATAATAAATTAATCCTGTCTATTGTCATGTCATAACTAATAGCAGCTGTTTTTAAAATAATGGTATGTGCTTATTTTGCTTCCCTTGTCTATGTGATGTCATTTCTACTATTCTAGGTGCACATAAGGCTTTATGGATTATGAAGACTGGTAGATATAAAATGCTGCTTTATTTGTGCTTTACTGCTAGGTAATTTAGACTAATGGGTTAATTATTAGCAATGATGGGAGGCAACAGAACAAACTGTATTTCTTTCATTAATTATTCTTTGTGTTTGTTTATATAATAGTTTTACAAATGAAGCTTAGAGATGGCTGCAAGAAAAATAGTACCCTTTTAAAAGTGGCGCAGGGACAGTGGCGCAGAAAATTGACGCTCTTTGAAAAGAGGCCTAATGATGAAAATGGCTCAAGTGAAAATAATTCCAAGAAGGATGGAAAAGGCCTCTGAGCTTTTATTTTGAAAGGTTTTGGATTGAACTGCTAAAAAGATGACTTTTTGGAGAAATTTGCTAACGTTTGCTAACGTGCCACGGGAGTTCAGAGCTGACTAAGCTCAAGGTTAAAAAGGAAGCTGTCGCTACAAAATGTAGCAGTCTAAGGAGAGCTGCCAAGACTTCTAAATGAACAATGGACTAGTGAATTTGCCCGGGCATGTAAGAAAGAGGTGTCACAGTTTACTGTGGTACGAGGTGGTTCAGCCAATGGAGAACTAGAATTCGTCTGCTGGAATGTGAAAAATAGTTAGCTCAGCTAAATTAGGGTATAAGAATAGGTTCAGAGAACACATAGTTGGCTTACGCTCGAGAATTCTGGAGGACGATGTTATGCTGATGGACTTTACACGTGAGGACAGGAGTTTTTATTAATTACTTTATTACTAGGTGATGAGGGTAGAGACAGAGATATAGTTAGGATTTTGGGAAATGCTTAATTTTACTTATTTCTGCTAATGAATAATAATTCTTGATTTATGCTCTTTTTATTAATACTGAATAAATCTTTCTTTATGACATTTTCTAATGCTTGTTTAATAAAATACCAAAACCTAAGTTTTTCTAGATGTGTTAAAATAAACTTTCTAAAATGACAAGCTGGTCTTGATTATTGCAGATGGTTTAAACAACTATATTTAGATCTTATCACCTCATGATTCAAGCGCTCTATTGTTGTTATGGGCCTAGTGTTGTAGTGTAAGTTTTGTGGTAGTAAATAGTGTCATTTGTGAAATATTTTGGTGAGAGCGCTGGATCAATTTCTGGTAGCCATCGGACGATTTATATATGTTGTTTTTGACATACATGTTACATGCATGATACATATATGTTGGTAAATTCATAGGATTAAGTTTTAACACATGTTGAGTTTGTTTATATTGTGCTATGTGTGTACCGGTACAAAAACTGTGTGATGAGAAGGTAGTCATGCAGAATATCTGATCTGTTTCTGTGATATCGCCGAGTATCACTGTTGGTATCGCCGTGTACCAGAAGTATTGTCGCCGTGCAATACAGTGTTGTCGCCGTGCAACACAGTTTTAGGGCTAGGTGTGAATCTTGTAATAGTGAGGGTTTTCTAATAAATTAGAGCAGCATGAGAATAGGGACAAAGCGCCTTCCATAAAACTCACTGTGATAAGAGTATTAGTTATATTCAAGCTTGAGTGAAGGGTAGAGTAATGTCGGTGCATGATTATCTATAAACAGGTGAGAGCCCTGTACGGATAACGGTGTTATTTTGCTAACGGTGCATGATTTCTATAAACAGGTGAGAGTCCTGTACGGATTTCATGTGTGACTGAAGTTAGGGAATTTTCAGTGTGAAAGTGCGTGATTGTTTTGTAAGGTATGTTCAAGTGGAACTCTTAGAACTTTCACTTCGCGGTGGGTTCAGAGCAAAATGAGTTCATATTCTTACGTGTTAGAAGGGTAGAGTAAGAGTTGCTCTACTGGCAAATGAAAATTATCCTTAGTGTGAATAGCGCCGACTATTCCGAAGTGTGGATACTTGAATGTATGTAAACTATCCTAATTAGAGAAGCAGACAGATGTGTTTCGTTTTATATATTCACTAAAATGTACCAAAAGTAATTTTAAGGTACTTAGGAAAGTTCAGGATAAAGTCTGTACCATTCTAAGACTTTTATGATATTGTGCAGTGTTTAAATACATTTAAAGGCTCTGCACGCTAATAAAATTCAATTCAAAAGTATTCAGCATAGTTGAAAAGTATAAAAAGGTGAACTATGCTATTTTAAAACATTCAGGAGCATTTTAGAATGTTTTGTGTTAATTAGGCAATAATTAAGGTATTCCACGTTATTAAACTCGTTAAAATAAGTAAAAAGCAATTAATATTCATTTTATAAACATTCCACACTTTAATTATAATAATAAACTGTTCTCCGTGGTTTAAATCCATTAAAATGTGCCCCGATCGAAAATTGTAAGGGAGGGGCTGGTTTTAGGAGTGAGAACGTGTGGGGAGAGAGCCTGCAGCTGCAGCAGCTGCTTACGTCAGAATTGCCGCGCTCGGATTGGCTAGAGCGTCAGCATTGATAACGAAAAGCTGCCCCCTGATTGGTTGAGGCGTTGTTATGGAGTAACTAGCTAAGCCTCCACTGTTGTTCCCTTCGTTTTAATAATTCTGCTAAATTAAAAACTGATGCGTGTAGTAAGTGCACTGCTTGAAGAATAAAATTCGCCCAAAGTGTCATAATAAAATATCACTCCGTTTAATTGAAGTGTCTGGAGTGTCTTCTGCTGAAAATTGTTATCTAAATAAACATCCTCGAAATAAATGACCGTTTAATTTAAACATAATTCTTCCCAAACGCTGATATTAAAAAAAAAGAAACTTAGCGCGCTCTATTGAAATAAGAATTGTAAGGGAGGGGCTGTGTGTGAGTGAGAGCGCGAAGAGGGAGAGCCTGCAGCCGCAGCTTCTGCATACGTCAGAGCTTGCCGCGCTCTTATTGGTTAATGTATTCGGAGCGTCACAGCAAAGGTGTGCTCTGATTGGCTAAGAAGCTTTATAAAGTAACGCTGTGATTGGATAACAGCGTTTCTATGTTAAAAGGTGATGTGTTTAAAATAACTAATGCATGTCACTATGGCTGATGTGAGAGAGCAAGTACACGTCATATAAAATTACCTAAATAAAATAAAACGAGTACACGCTGTAATAAAATTCCATTTCTTAAAGAGAGGTGTGACGAGCTGTAAACATCGGAGCTACTGTGTTAATTGAATAAGTGGTTGCGCGTAATTGATTGCTATTTACCGAGAAATTTTGGTCTTGAAAATTATTCTTGAAATGAATGCCCATTTTTAGTTTTAAAATACTTCTATGAGACGCTATTATTGGAAATGAAGAGCATTGCGACTCTGTTGAAATACATTTTGTGAGGGAGGGGCTGTTTGCCGAGCGAGAGGCGAAAGGGAGAGCTGCGAGCTGCAGCGGCTGCTTGCGTCAGCCGCCGCGCTCCCATTCGTTAAGACGCCGTCGCGTCATAACCAAAGCCGCGCTCCTATTGGTCAAAATATTGTAGCTTCAAGACAAGATGGTGTCCTGATTGGTTAGGATGCCGTCGCGTCATAACAGAACACCGCTGTAATTGGCTAACAGCGTTTTATTGTTAAAAGCGATTGCCCGTTAAATTATATTTGTCCCAAAGTTTAAATTAAATTAAAAGACAATAAATAATAATTGTTAGTTGACCTATCCAAATATAAAAATAAATTCTCGTTTTGTTTCTATCTTAATAACCTTATTGTTTTTAAAGGAAAAGCGAGTTGCGTGTGGAGAGCGCTGCATATTGTAATTCAGTCCCTAGGTGTTTTGGAAGGAGATTATTTGAACCACGAGAGGAGAAAACTTGAAGCTACAGCGGCAGAGTACTTAAATAAATAGGTAAATCTTCGCTTTGGTTTCAACTACTGCGGTCCCGCAGTTGTTTTCGGGGAAGAGGTGTGTACTGGCTGATGTGGACGAGCGAATGCACACAATTCAAAATTGCATGAATAAAATAAATTAAAAGCAAATGCGCGCTGTGTCCAAAGAAAAGGACTGAACGCGAGTACGAGAGAGAGCTGTCTGCAGCGGCTCCCTACGTCAGCCGCCGCGCTCCCATTGGTCCAGGTGCCGCTACATCATAGCAGGGCCGCTCCCTGATTGGTTGAAGGGCCATAGTGTGTGTTACAGCGGAGCTGCGCTGTTTCCTCGCTATTAAATAAAAGTTTAGTGGTCCTGTTGTTGGAATTGAAGTATGTCACAGCTGATTAGTGTGACGAACTTTGAGGGCTGAATTAAATTTACAAGAGAGGCTACTGATTGGAGCGCGAGGGGAGAGAGCTTGGAGCTACAGCGAGAGGGTGTGTTAGAGCCGCTTTGCTCTGATTGGAAGAAAGTGACCAGAGCGTCATAAGCAGAGCCGCGCTCCGATTGGGCGAGGCTCCGTGAGCCCTGTTCTAATTGGGCGAGGCTCTCCCATGTATGAAAATAGCTACGGCTTGCTTTGATTAAAGTGACTACGCGCTGTATTCAAATCTCATTTACTAAAAGAAAAGCTGACTTGTATGTAGCCACTAACGAGTGAAGAGCAATAATAGAAGGGGTTGAGCGCGAGAGAGGAAGACTGCAGCAATAGCAGTACAGATAATAGCAAAAACTGGGTTATAGCTAGTTGAGCATTATAGGAGTATTTCTTAGTTTGGTTGGAGTGTTATTAGGACACTATAGTGGCAGAGTGTGTTAATGAGGGTTGTGGTTGCCGTGCACTGATTGGCCAAAGTGTCCGGAGCAACACGACCACCCAGAGTTCTGATTTGGCCGAGGCATTTATGAAGCGGTGATTGTTTAAAACAATACAAAAATTTTGCTGTAAATGTCCTGTTTTTTATTCCTGTTAATAACACTGTTAAAAATAAAAAGAAGTGTGAGGCAAGCATTTGAGTGTAAAATTTTTAAGGAAAAGAACATCAGTGTTTTGAATTTAGATTAAAAGTGCTTTAGTGGTGCCGACTACTGTATTACTGGTGTGATTATTATATCAAACTAATTTGATTACAATAGAGTAGGAACTATCCATTAATAAATTAGACAGAGTGTTTTAGAGAGATTACCTGTGTCTAAGGTGATTGCGCATGAAGGAGAATTATTTTTAAAATTATCAAATTTTGTCCTTAATTTTGATTTATTGATTAGATTATTACCAATAATGTTTTAGTTAATTTACATTTACTGCCCAAAATTTAAAAGCAAACAGGTTAGGTTTTTCTTTTTCCACAGGTATACGTTGCAGAAGGTGTGTAAGTGAAAAATAAGTACATTTAAAACACATGTGATTATATGTTGGTATTATTATAAATAAATATTTTGCGTTGCTATTGTTTTTGCAAATTAATGTTTTTCTTTACAGGTTAATTAAATTTAGTAATATAGGTAAATTAGGAGATATATTAAATTGACCAAATTATAAGGTTTTCTACACCTGATAGTGTTAAATTAATTAATTAATTGATCAGCAAGCGAGAAATAAAATGTCTTCCTTGTATAAGAAAATGAAAAAGGTTGTTGCCAAATGCGAGAGTAAATTAAAGATTCCCAAATTAGCAAAAATAAATAATAAAAGTGTCAGAGTAGAAAATAGAGATCAGTGTAAAATCGATGTTGTAAATATGGATCAGAACAGAAATTCACGAAGACCCCCAGAACAGATTAATGCAACGCCAAAAGTGTCAGATCAGATTGATAAAGTGCCAGCTCAGACTTTTACTAAAAATGACGTGACAGAGAAGCATGATGAAAGACCTAGTACTTCTGGAATTAATATTCCTGATTATGTAAATTCATCAAATGATTTTAAGGAGTCCATGAAAATTATGGAAAAAGAGATAGTGCCTACACTGGGAAAAGATGAAACTAATTACGCAATTTTAAAGGTCCCATTAACTGAAAAGGTTTATTCTATTGTACTTGAAATTGAATTAGTAGGGATTGCAACCGAGCAAGAAACAGAGATGACTTCAGTTCTGGTAAGTGAGAAGTCTGACATTGATCTGATTGATTTGACACAGCCTGATGAGTCAAAATTATGTTCGAAGGAAAAGGAGATTGAGATACAAGAGCTGAATGAACAGTTACAAATACAGCGACAGGTAATGACTCAACAGAATGACATGGCTTCATTGCCATTACACATTTTTGTTAATGAACAGACAGAGAATACAGATACAGGATTAAATAAAGAACAGGAAAACAGTTTAAAAAGATTAAATGCACTTCCAAAATGTTGGAATAAAAATAATGTTCTTTTGAGTGAAGACATCAAAGTAAAGGACGCAATTGATCAACAGATTAAAACATTGACTTTTACAGGTTCGCTTATCAGAAATGCAAATTTAATTAAAAAGTTGATTGATGATATTCAATTGGCAGAAAGGTTTGCTGTCGTGATATGTGCAGCATACAAAATGAATGATGAACATGCTTTGAGTTCACTAATACTAACATCTGTAGTTGAAACATGGCAGGTAGTCAAAGACTTTCAAGATGATGCAACTCATGAGGAGAGAAACACATGGTTGAGTACAGATTTTAGACAGCGAGATGAGAATGAGATTTTGACACACAGAGATGACAGAGTAGTTTTGCTAAATAGCATGATTACTGGTATGGACAGAATGTACCATAAAATTGCAGAATTTCTTTACCAGAGGTGTCTGACATATCAGCAAGTGAACACAATTAAGAGAACAGTTGTGAGATTGGGAACGGAATTACAGGAGAGTGGTTCATTGACTAGATTACAAATGGATTTCTGTGAGATGTCACTGCATGAAAAACTGTGCTACATTTTTGTGATTTACTGTTTGATTACAAAATGGGTTGAAACATTTCAGATGCGTCATGATAAAATTACTGTTGCAAAGTTATCAGATGGCAAAAGACATATTGAAAACAGACTGCTCCAATGTACAGATAGAACAGAAATTTCAGATGTTGAGGAGCAAGAGAACAGTACTATAAAAGACAGAAATGCAAAAATGTGCCTAGCTGCAGGTACTAAGTGGACAGATATCCTTCCACTTGTTTTGATGTTTCTGAGAAACACTACTGATAAAAAGACAGATTTAAGTCCACGTGAGATTATAATGGACAAGGTCATGAGACAGACTTTCATACCAGAGAAAAGAATGATGCCTATCAATGATAGCATCAATTTGGAGAACTGCAGGAATTTATCAGATGAAATGATTTCTGTGTTTGATGAAGATGAAACTGAAGTGCAAACAAGAGAAAAAGAGCAAGTATTTGATCTGTTACCAGGTAAAAGAATCAGGAAAAAGGTTCGTCTAAAAAGAAATTATCTAGCGCCAAGGTGGCAGAAAAGGAGGCTAGTCAGTCTTGTCACGACAAATGCAGAGAAGTGCAAAAGACTGAAGAGGTGGATTGACACTGGCCATACTTTTCGTGTATCTACACCTGAAACCCCTGATGAGGATAGTGTCACAATTGATGATTCAGATTCTGAAGAAGAGCCTGAAGAGAATCCAGATCTTGAAGATCGACAAGTTGGTCGACATCTGGAGAACATGAATAGAAAACAAGCCTTGATTGAAGAAGACTTGAAAGTTGTGACAGAAGACTCAGAAAATGATGGAAATCTGCCAGAAAAAGAAGGTGATCAGATTGTGATTCAAGACCAGGAGAGTATTGAAAAGCAGAAAAGTAGCTCTGAAAGCAGGAACAAGAATTCTGAAACTGGAAAGTTGAAGGTAATTGAAGAAGAAAATGAATTGCCAAGTACCAGCTACAAAGATGACGTTCCTAACGGAGTGAAGCTGCCGAGTAAAGAAGTACCTGAGTCCAGAATGAAAATTTCTGACACTGAAACTGATGAGAATGACGAAGATTCTGAAATAAGAAAATTCAGAAAAGGAGCTTGGAGAACAGAATGTAAAGTGACCAAGCAAAAGAAGAAATTACTAAGAAAAAGTGATAACTGGCAAGGAGAAAATGAAGACCTAAAATTCAAATTGAGATACAGATCAAAGAAACAGATTGATGAAAAATCAAGTCAAAGAGATTCTGTAAAGAAAAGTGAGACAGGAAAGAGAATGGAAGTGATACCTGTAATGGATTGCAGTCAGGAAAAGATTGAAAACAAAAGTGACAATGATTGAAGTACATACCTGTTAAATTTTAGGTTTTCTGTTTTTGGCATAAGGCTGAAGAAATCTTGTTAGGTGACACAAGGTCGAAGAAATTCTGTTAGCTGAAAAATTTGTGACATTAGGTCGAAGAAAAACTGTTAGAAGGTTTAAAGAGTATAAAAAAAAAAATTAAAAAAAATTTGAAAAAGGGGGGTGTTAGAAATTTTTAGAAAATTTAGGTAAAATTTTTAAAATTTTTGTTTTATTTTTCTTTGCAAGCTTAATGAAAATACATTCAACAAGTTCAAGATGCTCAATCTTTAAGGGATGTTGCAAGATGTCTCTGATATATATGCTCCTAATAATTCTGCTTTGGTTAAATTAGGTTATTGTTCTTTTTGAAATTTTCAAGGAGAAGTTTTAGGTTAATATGACAAGCAAGATACTGACATTTTATTAGTTATAGTTTTTGCAACACTTTTGCTGAAGCTTAGTTGCATGTTACACAAGAGAAAGAAATAGAACTAGAGGGGTTTCTTAAAACTCAATATGAGAATTGTAGATAAACTGATGAGATAAGTCTTTAGAAATACTAACACAGGTGAAATTGAATCATGTTCATCTTAGATAAAATTTTTGCTAAAATATTGGGTGGTGGTGTGGTGATTTGTTAATCACCAGATGAGGGAGTTGATGGAGCGGGATAGAAAACAGAATTCTGTTTAAACCCGTGAAGTCACACTTCCATAAATAAATTAATAATGCTAACAATTTGTGCTGTGTATGCTAATTCAACCTAGTTTAAAGTTACATTACATTACAGAACACATGGGAAACTAACATGTGTGCTCATAAATGTGCATTATGTTGCATTCTTATGTATGTGGAAAATAATAAATTAATCCTGTCTATTGTCATGTCATAACTAATAGCAGCTGTTTTTAAAATAATGGCATGTGCTTATTTTGCTTCCCTTGTCTATGTGATGTCATTTCTACTATTCTAGGTGCACATAAGGCTTTATGGATTATGAAGACTGGTAGATATAAAATGCTGCTTTATTTGTGCTTTACTGCTAGGTAATTTAGACTAATGGGTTAATTATTAGCAATGATGGGAGGCAACAGAACAAACTGTATTTCTTTCATTAATTATTATTTGTGTTTGTTTATATAATAGTTTTACAAATGAAGCTTAGAGATGGCTGCAAGAAAAATAGTACCCTTTTAAAAGTGGCGCAGGGACAGTGGCGCAGAAAATTGACGCTCTTTGAAAAGAGGCCTAATGATGAAAATGGCTCAAGTGAAAATAATTCCAAGAAGGATGGAAAAGGCCTCTGAGCTTTTATTTTGAAAGGTTTTGGATTGAACTGCTAAAAAGATGACTTTTTGGAGAAATTTGCTAACGTTTGCTAACGTGCCACGGGAGTTCAGAGCTGACTAAGCTCAAGGTTAAAAAGGAAGCTGTCGCTACAAAATGTAGCAGTCTAAGGAGAGCTGCCAAGACTTCTAAATGAACAATGGACTAGTGAATTTGCCCGGGCATGTAAGAAAGAGGTGTCACAGTTTACTGTGGTACGAGGTGGTTCAGCCAATGGAGAACTAGAATTCGTCTGCTGGAATGTGAAAAATAGTTAGCTCAGCTAAATTAGGGTATAAGAATAGGTTCAGAGAACACATAGTTGGCTTACGCTCGAGAATTCTGGAGGACGATGTTATGCTGATGGACTTTACACGTGAGGACAGGAGTTTTTATTAATTACTTTATTACTAGGTGATGAGGGTAGAGACAGAGATATAGTTAGGATTTTGGGAAATGCTTAATTTTACTTATTTCTGCTAATGAATAATAATTCTTGATTTATGCTCTTTTTATTAATACTGAATAAATCTTTCTTTATGACATTTTCTAATGCTTGTTTAATAAAATACCAAAACCTAAGTTTTTCTAGATGTGTTAAAATAAACTTTCTAAAATGACAAGCTGGTCTTGATTATTGCAGATGGTTTAAACAACTATATTTAGATCTTATCACCTCATGATTCAAGCGCTCTATTGTTGTTATGGGCCTAGTGTTGTAGTGTAAGTTTTGTGGTAGTAAATAGTGTCATTTGTGAAATATTTTGGTGAGAGCGCTGGATCAGATGTACGTGGTTTTGGATTTCTCATGTTGGGATCACTGTACAGCTTAGTGATACGTTTCCTGCCATCAGTGCTGGTAAGGAGGATCTGCATTGACCCCAGTGCCCACTGCTCTTGTGGGTGGGAGCCGGGAGGGATTAAGAGCTTTCATAGCTGCGCGCAGTCAGAGGTATATAAACGTCAGGAGTGGAGTATGTCTCTGGGTGCCCCAGAAGTTCTCAAATATGATGAAGGTCCCCGCAGGGTATGCGTCTCCCGTCGTTTGCAGTCCTGCCTCATGCTATAAAGATAGTGTTCTTGGTTCTTGAGTGACCGATATTGCTGGATGATGCAAAAGTGTCAGTGCTGGGATATAGAATGGGATCTTGCCCACCCGTGTGCCAGAAGCCTGCCAAGCCTTTGCTGTGCTATGGGTAGAGTTTTTTCTGAAACTGTGACATTTGTGCTCTCATGTGGCAAAATTGCCTGCTGGGGGGTAGGGAATACTTTACTCCTAGTAAGTCGCTTGCCCATGCATTTTATTTTTGCACCATTTTGTTCTACCTTGCTCCGCCCATTGTAATGGTGGTCCTTATTATCCTGCAGTGTCCCATGGAGAGTAAGCACACCATTTGCATGTCTCAACCGTACCTTCTGACATTCAGGTACCTCGTTCAAATATTAGTTTACCATACCAGTTTTACACCTGCTCACCTTCTAAAACTTACACACACCCCAAAAATTATTCATAATCATATAGGCAAAAACGATTGCATTTACCAATGCTTAAATATGGACAGCTCCCACTTCAGGCAGATAACGCTGGGCTGTCCTTTAATCAGCCTTATCCTTACAGAAACACCTTGAGTGCTTTTCTCTAAGCAGCAAGGCAGAGCTTATCCCAGCAGGAGCTATGCATACAAGCAAAAAAATATATAAAAAAGAAGCTCACGGGTAACCCCCATGCAGCAATTTAAAAGATGGTTACATTTAAGCCAGCAAGTGAATGTAACAAGGGAAAGGGATCAAGGGAAAAGTGATGTATGGACATCTTGTAGAAAACACAACAGATAAACCCCATTTTCATCTCAAGATTAATGACATTTACTCCTTAAAAAAACATTTGACAGCAACCTTGAAAGAAATGATGAATGCCATTCCTCTAGAACATTTTGTTTAAACAGTTTCTTTGAAAAACCTTCTCATAATTAATTTTTCTATAAAATCGTGTAGCATTTTTTGGGAGATAGGTTTTCACTCACTGCAAAAGGTCCACTAAGGAGGGCATGAGCTCATGTATTTTGCTGTTGATGGGTAGTCAACAAGGCGTGATAGGGTTATTTTGGGAAGGCTTGTTTATCATCATGTTGCCTTTTTTGGGGGAGAGGGATAAGTCCGCTGGGATGCAAGACTCACCCCGAAATATTTTTTCTAAGGATAGGTTAATCCTGCATTTCTAGCAGGCTGGCTGCCATGTTTGTGTGATGGGTGCTAGAGCGGGAGAACAGTACAAAGAATAGATAATGCAGTACTGGGGCAAATGATAACTACCTAGGAGTGATCCTTAAGCTGTTTCACATGTTCTAATGTTTCTTGCTCCTTTTCAACCTCATTTCATCCGCTGTACCCCTATTCAGCCCTTTTCATTTGAGCAGTATGTCTCTTCTTCAGACTTCCCTCCTACTTGTCACTTTTTCGCTGCCCTAGAGTTCCTTTGATGTCTTCTTTACTCCCACATTCTGTTAAATATCTATTATCTTCAAATATATAAATGAGATGAGTACTCCCTGCCTTTCTTCTTTTGATCCCCTTCACACTCCCTCACGTAAGGCCTGATTAAGACTGAGTTTGGCAGACTATGTACTCCATCACAAACATGATGGATATCCCGTCCTCCTTGGTGAGTTCCATAAAATACAATGCACTTATAATAATTTGAACGGCATCTCTGTTATTTTTGTGATGGAGTAACCCATCTGCCAAACTCCAAATCAGATCCTTAATCTTCTCTCTGCATCCTTATTTCTTTTGGGCAGTCCCCAATCCCCATGTGATTATTTTTCTGATTTGTTTTCCATCCCTGTGGCTAAACCTTGGAGCCTTGGGAATCTCTTCCTCTTCAATTTTTCTCTGCTCAGACATTTTCATTATTCTCTACTTTTGTAGAAGAACCACTCCTCTTTTCTCTGGTCTGACCTCTTTATTTCATAGTATGCCTAGCTCTGAAATTGACATGTAACTGATTGAACCATTTTTGTACATTTTAGGTCACCTTTCCTTGTTCTTCTATGTGCTAGAAATAAAAACTGGCATCGAAATTTATAAACAGGAGAGGGGTCCTCATTTTTCTTACCCACAGTGAGGGCCAGCCACCTGTATTCTTTTGTACATGATAGCACCTAGGTGCCAGCATATTGATTACAGGATTTTTCGATTTGGTCACCATGGTGGCTCTCTTAAGTTGCTTGGTTTCAGATCAAAGGCAGGGCACAAGTATCAAAGTACCATTTTGGGATTACCAAAGCGATTTTAAGGAATCGGTATTTGGTAATCGCAAATACCCATTCATAAAAAAACCACAAAATTTTAGCGAATCAGTAAAAATTGCTATTGCCATTAGCGAGTGCAAAATACCGAATCTCCAAAAAGCAAATCCGCAATAACCGAATCGCAAATAACGATTCCGTATTTTCAATGCAGCATGATGACATCACAACCAGGAAGTGATGCAGCCCATGCTGTCACCTGAGTACTGAGAGAGACAGAGGAGGAGGCAGACTGCAGGAGCACAGCAGAAGGAAGCATTTTGGAGAATCTGAACCTGTACAAAGACATCAGCATGGCTTCTAGAAGAAGTGAAAAGAAGGCAGCACAGTGCAAGAGGAAGCTGAAGTTCAGCGAGAAGGAGCTTGAAGTCCTCATTGAGGATGTTATACAGAGACACAACAATCTCTTTGGGAAGCAGTCACTCCAGGTCCCTGAGTCGGAGAAACACAAAATCTGGCTTGGAATCCAATCCAGAATCAATGCAATTGGGGTCACGCAGCGCTCCATAGAAGACCTGCACAAGTGCTGGTATGACCTGCGGAGCCATGCCAAGGAAAATGTTGCTGCCAGGCTTGCGGATGCCAAGAAGACTGGAGGGGGATCACCGACCCAAACTGCCAATACACCCCTGGAGGACCTGGTGGAGTCAACACTACAGCCTGAAGCTGTAGTTGGAGTCACCCAGATAGACACCTCGGCACAGGCCAGTACTTCACAAGGTAAGTTGCATGCAAATGACCATTCAATGAAAAATAAAAGAAAATACCCATCAAGTTAGATCAGGCTTAGTGTTGCAAATCCAACTCAAGTCCACATTTTACTTGCTACACACAAATGCATTATGAGATTAGCGGAAAGCAACTCCAATAGCGAAGGAATGGAGGGATCAAAACAGCATTTGTGCTGCGCAAGAACATTATTTACAACAAGGGGTGGTGATGGACAGAGTCTCTGAATTAAGCAGAGTACTCTCACCCAGTCAAGAGATCAGGGCTAGATCCAACACCGGTTTTTAGCTCATTGCACCATCCCAGTTTCAGAACCTGGCTGTATGCAAATTAGTCTGTCCCTGGCCCAGTGCATCATGGGAACAGGGCAGACCAGACTACAAAAGCCAATTCTTACACTGGGAAGGAAACAAGCTTCCGGGGACCGGTTTCTGCCATTTCAGGCGTCTTCGGCCCGGCTTGCATGAATCCTGATGGTGCAATGAGCAAGGGACTCACATCTGAGTATACCCTTCCACGCTTAGGGTGGACAAAATTATTTACAACAAGGGGTGGTGATGGACAGAGTCTCTGAATTAAGCAGAGTACTCTCACCCAGTCAAGAGATCAGGGCTAGATCCAACACCGTTTTTTAGCTCATTGCACCATCCCAGTTTCAGAACCTGGCTGTATGCAAATTAGTCTGTCCCTGGCCCAGTGCATCATGGGAACAGGGCAGACCAGACTACAAAAGCCAATTCTTACACTGGGAAGGAAACAAGCTTCCGGGGACCGGTTTCTGCCATTTCAGGCGTCTTCGGCCCGGCTTGCATGAATCCTGATGGTGCAATGAGCAAGGGACTCACATCTGAGTATACCCTTCCACGCTTAGGGTGGACAAAATTATTTACAACAAGGGGTGGTGATGGACAGAGTCTCTGAATTAAGCAGAGTACTCTCACCCAGTCAAGAGATCAGGGCTAGATCCAACACCGTTTTTTAGCTCATTGCACCATCCCAGTTTCAGAACCTGGCTGTATGCAAATTAGTCTGTCCCTGGCCCAGTGCATCATGGGAACAGGGCAGACCAGACTACAAAAGCCAATTCTTACACTGGGAAGGAAACAAGCTTCCGGGGACCGGTTTCTGCCATTTCAGGCGTCTTCGGCCCGGCTTGCATGAATCCTGATGGTGCAATGAGCAAGGGACTCACATCTGAGTATACCCTTCCACGCTTAGGGTGGACAAAATTATTTACAACAAGGGGTGGTGATGGACAGAGTCTCTGAATTAAGCAGAGTACTCTCACCCAGTCAAGAGATCAGGGCTAGATCCAACACCGTTTTTTAGCTCATTGCACCATCCCAGTTTCAGAACCTGGCTGTATGCAAATTAGTCTGTCCCTGGCCCAGTGCATCATGGGAACAGGGCAGACCAGACTACAAAAGCCAATTCTTACACTGGGAAGGAAACAAGCTTCCGGGGACCGGTTTCTGCCATTTCAGGCGTCTTCGGCCCGGCTTGCATGAATCCTGATGGTGCAATGAGCAAGGGACTCACATCTGAGTATACCCTTCCACGCTTAGGGTGGACAAAATTATTTACAACAAGGGGTGGTGATGGACAGAGTCTCTGAATTAAGCAGAGTACTCTCACCCAGTCAAGAGATCAGGGCTAGATCCAACACCGTTTTTTAGCTCATTGCACCATCCCAGTTTCAGAACCTGGCTGTATGCAAATTAGTCTGTCCCTGGCCCAGTGCATCATGGGAACAGGGCAGACCAGACTACAAAAGCCAATTCTTACACTGGGAAGGAAACAAGCTTCCGGGGACCGGTTTCTGCCATTTCAGGCGTCTTCGGCCCGGCTTGCATGAATCCTGATGGTGCAATGAGCAAGGGACTCACATCTGAGTATACCCTTCCACGCTTAGGGTGGACAAAATTATTTACAACAAGGGGTGGTGATGGACAGAGTCTCTGAATTAAGCACCTCATACTTGCTACCATTTTTAAGTTTTTTAAGCGTTTTTACCTTGATTGTGTTAAAAGAATAACAGTTCCTTTAGTCACTTTTAAAATGGCTGCTCACCCTCTGATTACCGTCCCCGCCGCAAGTCGCCCTACTCCCCGGTCCACCACGGGCTTTCCCGATTGAGTGGAGGGAGGAACCGGTGCATAATTCAACTTCCTCACTTATGGGCCACACACCGGAGGGGACGGAGCCTCACAGGGTATTTAACTCTTATGTCATTTCCTTTGCGCAGCGGACGCGCGTGGCAGGTGTGCCGGCGGCGTGCCGGCGGCGTGCCAAATGCAAGCCCGTCTGGACCCGGACGGGGCCAGAGGCCACAACCCCTGCCCGTTTGCATCCGCATCCTAGGAGTTACAGTATTCACTCCCTCCTTAAACTTAAAGGTGTGATATCTGCAAGCTGCCAGCACTCATGGAACGTGGCAGCTGAACACAACACATGCCTACACTGTGGGTTTCACTTCCAACCTACAATCACTGAACTTGACCCCCACACCATGAACACCCACCGAAGTATGTACCTTTTAAAATGTAGATCACTTCCCAGCACTCCACCGAATTCGCCCTGCTCCTAGAAGAAAGCAGATTCAGAGCCAGACCTCGTCCAAGCCCTCCCTCATGGATATCACATACAATGAGAGGATCACAGAGAGGGCAGAGGAGGAGGCCTAGCAATTATTTTTAAAGACCTCTATAATTGCCGCAGTCTCCCTAACCTGGTACCAGATTGTGAAAGTCTATCTTTCGCCATTGATTTCTCCCCCACAACTACCTTCCCTGGGTTACTCATTTATCGCCCACCTGGGGCCCAATTTCTCAATGCCCTCCCCCCTATCATAGCGAATCTGGAATGTGTGCCATCTAACTTATCACTATTAGAGGATCTCAATATTTATATAGATGATGCCTCCGACCACACCACCAAAGAACTGACTATGAGCCTTTCTGCACTACAAATCAAACAGCAACTGTTCAAACCCACCCATACCAAAGGTCATCTACTTGACCCTGTCTTTAGCAACTGTGCAGAACTCACAAAGGGAAATCCATCCCGCTCCCTTGGTCAGATCATTTCCTGATCCCCCTGTCCTGGGTTACCCCCGACTCCCACTCCCCCACTAACACGATCATTCGTAGGGAACGTAACTGGTCTAAACTTCCCCTGGAACTCTGGATGCCGACCCTTGAAGCCTCAAGACCATCTAGCAACCCCAATCCCATCATACCTAATGAGGATTACAATAGCTGGATCCATAGCTCCTTAGACGCTGCGCTTCCCATGAAATGCTCTCAAACAAAATGCAGTGGCACAACCTCTCCCTGGTACTCCCCCAAATTAAGGGAAATTAAACGATATTGTAAAAAGCTAGAGAGGAAATGGCGACTTGACTACTCCCCTACTAGCAAATCCGCGTACAGGGAGGCAATAACAACCTATAAAGATGAAATCAAAGCCTCTCAAGCAGTTTTCTATGAAGAAAAAATCAAGGCAGCTGCTTCCTCCTCCAAGGAAATCTATCGAATTGCCAAAGCTCCCCTCAAACTTCCCCAGAAAACCCCCAACAAGATCGATACTCAAACCTGCTGCAACAATCTGGCAGATTTCTTTCGCCAGAAAATAAAAAAATATTTACCTCTTTTCCCCTCACTCAGCCTGATCCAGCCCTGGCCACTGTCATAAATTCAGGACCTGGACCCGTCAGCCACTCTGGATATCCTCCCCCTTCTTGATCCGACTACATTAGACTCCATCATGCACCGAATGAAATCCGGCTCCCCCCTTGACCCGGCACCCCCACGTGCCTTGCTGCCGGTCATAGGAAACATTCTTCCTAAAACCCTTGACCTGCTCAATGCCTCCATCTCCTCTGGCACTGTCCCCCCCCCCCCGGAAGCGTGCCATGGTCAAGGCTCTCCTAAAGAAGCCCAACCTTGACCAAGACAATCCTAGCAACTATTGAAGGACTGGACTTTTAACAGTACCAGCGGTGCCAGGGAACAACACCTATAACCTTCATGGGATACCTGTTTCGGCGCACAAATTACAGAGACACGGGATACTTCCTTCGGCGTCAAAGATCAGCGTTTATTACTGCAGGGAGGCAAAAGTCACAAGAAGTACAACAGTGTGTAGGTTCTGAGAGTCTGCTTCAAATTTGTATATGTAGGTCGCTCTCTTTTATACAGAATGTTGCCATTGCATAACATGTGGACAAAAGATTACAATCCGGTTCCCACAGTAGACTTCAAAAAGGGTCGCTTTCATGTGTTCAGAATCCCGGAACATCTTTATAAATAGCCATGCCGGTTCCCAACTGTAAAAGTACATCTTCCCACCATTAGGCACACCCATTAGAGTTGTAAATGACCAAGAAGGAGAGACAAGAGCAGCTGCAAGGAAGTCAGACACGTGTAGAGAAAAGAGTGTGGGGGTAATATCGGAAGAATGATCGCGAGATCAAAAGAGTTGGATCCATTGCCTGTAAGGCTGTCACAATAGACCGGTACAACCAGATTACCCTCAAGCTGTGCCATCTGCCTTTGCTGTGTCATTCCTCCGGCCATAAAGACGCATGAAAGGAATATGCGTCTTCCGCAAGGCTTGGGAACTAGAGGGTCAAGGGGCGAACAGTTACCTGCTCGCTGACTACGTGAGGGCAAGAAACAAAATGGATGCCGTATCTAAAATGGAACCCGAGGGTTCAGATGAAGAACACGTAATATTAGACGAACCCTGGCAGGTAGTGTAGCGAAAATTCGCACACTTGCCGAACTCGTCATTTGCGGTTCGTAGATACCAAACTTGTAACATCGTAATAATTTTTACGGAACCTCAGACGGTCCTTTTGCCCTCATGTAGGCAAGCACTAGTCGGAATCATAATCGATTTCGATACTCATCAGATCATCCAGATGTTGTTGATACATTATTCTATCCTTCAATGCCTCCTTGGTGACAACGGGCTGTCTTATACACGTCGTAGCACAAAGGCCACATAAGGCAGGACCACATTGCACACAAAGACAACATGAGAACAGAAATGTCACAACAATCCCTGTGATCATCAGAATCTTCCAACCCCAAGTCGATATCAGACCCCAAAACCATCCCAGAAGCGTCCAAATTTCCTTCGTCCACGTGTATGGACTCCGAAATTTTGTGCAACTTAGAGATGGCTTGATAAACCGTTGGAGCGTTATCAGGTATGAATATGCAGCAGCTCGAATGGATGACTTTACAAACCCCACCTCTATCTGCTAGAACGATATCTAGAACCATACGGTTCTGCAACGTCATCAGTCTATCCGCTTGGAGCTCGGCTGTCAAATTACCAAGGGCATTTGCAGTTATGTTGGCAGTTGATTCTACTACACGAGTTAACTGTCTCAAGTTCCTGCTATTAACCATCGGTCCCCAGAACGGTAGGAAACCCTTAAAGAAGTCTCCCGCTTCTTGTCCGGAAGTATCTTCTTTGCTAACCACACCTCTTACAATTCTATTTCTGTGATAATCAGAGGCCACAGTGAAAGTGGGAGGCAAAAGATTCGCAATATAGCAGGTACCCGAAAAGTCATGAGGTAACCACGTATAGGCTCGATCATAACATACAAAGTAGGTACCCTTGGCAGGCAGGAAAACAGGGGAAGAGAGCGTCGGTAAGACATACGTCTCGGTACAAGCACTCTCCCCAAACTGAGCTCTCGGATTTCGACCAAGACCTTTCAAGCAGAAATTACCAAGGTGAGGTACAATCCATATCGGTGGCGAGCTTTTAAGCTGCCTCTCACCTACTGATAAGCTGTACTCAGCTTCACTTAGTTCCTTATATGCTCGCACCTCTTCCTCTGGGATGAGCGATGCGTCAAAAATATCTCTATCTAAGTCTGCAATAGCTCTCGCCAGAGTCTTGTGGTACGGGCCAGGACCAGAGTTTGCTGAGCGTGGTTCTCGATGGGGGTAGGAATCTAGTGCGCTACGGAACATGGTTTGTAATGCTCGAGCTGACCCTTGTGCACTATAAGGCAGAACTAAGTACGGAATACCCTTATCCATGGTATGTGGCATTAATCCACACACCCAACAGTTGGTAGTGTTTACCACTAACTGATGCTGATGCAGGAGTTGAATAAAAGAGTTGTTTCTGAATTCCGCACGTCTGATTTGTTCGTGTTGAGGCAGAGGATAAAAGGAATGTGGAGAAACAGTAGAAACGACATATTGATCATGAGATGGAAGAGTAGGTGTAGCAGAAGACAATAAGAACTGAGACCCATAATATATTCCTCCTACCAATAGCATAGATATGGTGAGAAACAGTATGATTACTTGTGAGAAAAACCATTTTGTATGACATATTTTCTGCAATGTAGATCTTTGCGCCAACATTTCTTCTCTTTTCGACAGCTCAGACAATGATGATTCCATCCCCTAACGACCGTCCGCGACGTTCTTGACGCACTTCGTTCTGAGTAGCGGTTATCAATTCCCAGGAGTTCCCAGAAATTGATAATAGAAACCAACCTTGTGTCGATAGCTGCTAAACAGAAGGAAGTACCCGCACGGCCTTACGGTCAACCTGGATGGTAGGTTCTAACTAAATAATGTTCTTGGCTGTACGAAAAAAGAAAAAGAAAAAGATACACAATATATAATGTCCACTGTTTTCAGAGCAATGTAGAACCTATAAACAAAAAAATCTTTTTATTTGTGGCTTGTTCGTGGACGAAGAAAATATCGGCTACTTCCAGGGTGAGTCTGATCTTCAAACAATGGATTGGACGGCAAAGGAGTGTTCAATTGTTCAGGCAATTGTTCGACAGTCAAATTTTCCAAGGTTGACGTGGAGGAAATTGTTTGAGAGGAGTCAGCAACAGTGTCAGATACAAGCCGAGCTTCGCTGAATGGAACGAAACGTGGTGGAGTGTCGGTCTCAGATGAAGAAAGACCTCTTCTCATCCAGGTGTCCGACGGCAGAGGAAGCGGGACTCTTTTAGTGTGGGTAGCGTGTACCCAGTTCCGGCGTCTGTGCAGTCGAACCGCCGTCCTCGTAGCCAGCTGTACCTGAAACGGGCCCACAAATCTTGGTTCAAGGTTTCGTTTTCGTCCGTAGTTTCTGACGAGGATCCAGTCTCCTGGTTGGAGCCGATGACCAGGACCCTCTGTTTGTGACGACAGAGCCTCAAAGACCTGTTGGTGAATCAAACTCAATTTAGCAGTCAGATCATAGAGATAATCGATCAACATAGGGTATTCAATTCTATCAAACTCCTTAGGTCTTGGGACTCCCCATACATTAGCAGGACGGCCGAACACAATCTCATATGGGCTGAGCCCTACTCGAGAGTGTACAGTTGCCCTGGTCAACAGGAGAGCTAGAGGCAAAGCGTCGGGCCATGATAAACCAGTTGTTGCCTGAATTTTAGCCAATTTCAGTTTTAGAGTGCCATTATATCCTTCCACCAGTCCTGCTGATTGTGGATGGTTTGCACTATGGAATTTTTGTACTATCCCTAAACCGCGACACACACTCTTCATCACACTCCCAACAAACTCACTTCCGTTGTCCGACCATACGACCCGAGGCATTCCGTAGCGGGGAAAATACTCTTTGAGCAAAATTTTTGCCGTGGATAAAGCCGTATTATCTTTAAGGGGGTAGGCCTCAATCCACCTAGAAAATGCACACACCACAACCAATACATACTTCAAATTATTACATCTAACCATGTGGATAAAGTCCAACTGGATAACTTCGAAAGGGTACGTAGGAGGGGCAAAATGGCCAGGTGGAGTGGGGGTGCCCTTACCGGGATTGTGCATCAAACACACCATACAATTCTTGACCACTCTCTCGGCACACTTAGTAATCCCATCATTCTTCCATACATGAGACAACAACTTGCATATGCCTTTAGTGTTGATGTGTGCCATACCATGAGCCATTGTAACAACAGCGAGCACATACGCATCCGGTAACATCCATCTCTGCTTCTCTGATAAATCAACCCAACATCCATTCTCATCCAATCTTCCCGTGCTCTCTCTCCATTTAGTCCTTTCCGTCTCAGTGGCTTCATTCTGTATTCCTTTCACACTTTCAAATGTGTCTTCACACATACCAGTCTCTGTTGGCCATCTCACTGAGCTCGTAACATACATTCTGTTCGTCAAATCTTTAGCCGTTTCTTTAGCCGTTTCATCTGCAAACGCATTTCCACGACCCACATCATCTGTTACTTTCTGATGTGCGCTACATTTGACTATGGCCACTTGTTTAGGCAATGTGAGTGCATCTAAAAGATCATTTACAAGCTGACCATGTTGAATCTTCGTGCCATGCGACGTAAGGAATCCTCTCTCTCTCCACAATCATCCAAAACTATGTGCCACACCAAACGCGTACTGGCTATCTGTAAACACATTCACCCGTTTATCTTTAGACAACACACACGCTCTCGTCAAAGCGATTAACTCGGCAGCCTGAGCCAAATTCTGACTTAGTCTTTCGCTTTCCACAATCGTTCTCAATGTAACTACAGCATACGCAGTCGTCACATCACCGTTCGGCAACTTGAAACAAGAACCATCCACATACAAAGTACCATCGGGATCTGTCAATGGAGTATCTTTTAGGTCAATACGACCCTTAGTTTCCTCTTCAGTTCTGAGATAGCAGTCATGTACTGCTTCACCACTTGATTCTGTGTCGATCGGCAGCAATGTTGCTGGATTCAACACATTACATCGTTTTATCCGTATGTGACTGGCCAGCAACGTCAACTCATATCCAGACAATCTTGCGCTCGTCAGATGTTGAGTTTTCGTTCGATTCAATAGAGTGTCAACTGCATGCGGAACCATTACCGTGAGCATATTATTCATGACTAAACCTGCGGACTGTCGAATGGACGCCGCAGCTGCCGCTGTTGCCCTTAAACAACTTGGCAAGGCTCTTGCTACTGGGTCTAAAGTCGAAGAAAAATAGGCACATGGGCGTTGCTTACCACCAAAAGGTTGTGTCAGGACACTCAACGCACAACCATCCCTCTCGTGAACGTATAGTGTAAACGGCTTACTGTAGTCAGGAGTGCCCAACACAGGAGCCGAACATAACGCATTACGCAATTCAGAAAAACTTTTCTGACACTCTTCAGTCCAAGGCAATGGGGATGAAACATCCTTGCACGTAAGGGCTATCAATGGTTTCGCCAACAATGAAAAATTTGGAATCCATTGTCTGCAATAGGACGTAATACCTAAAAAGGCACGAACATCTCTCTGGGTTTTTGGCACAGTCATTCGGGAAATCGCTGCAATTCTCTCTGGGGTCAACCTTCTCCCTTCTTTTGACAATAAGTGACCTAGATAGGTTACTTCTTGACAACAATACTGTAGCTTTGAAGGCGATACCTTGTGGTGTAAGTTATGTAGATAATGTAACAATGATACTGTAGCCGTTTTGCAAATAGCTTCTGTTTCAGCTGCCACTAAAAGATCGTCAACGTATTGAATCAAAGCTGCACCTTTAGGTACTACAAAGGCATCAAGTTGACCTTTAAGTGCTTGGCTGTAGATTGACGGACTCTCACAGTAGCCCTGTGGAGCGCGTTTTAGCCTAAAACTGCGACCACCTAATGAGAATCCGAATAGGTCTCTGCTTTCCTCTGCAATCGGGATGCTAAAGAAAGCATTCTTTAGATCGATCACTGTGAACCAGGAGGCAGATGCCGGAATCATTGTTAGTAAAGCCGTAATGTCAGGAACCACAGGAAATTGTGGAACCACTATTTTGTTCACCTCTCTTAAATCTATTACAAAACGATACACAGGAGGTTTAGTTGGGTCAGTTCGTTTCAGAATTGGCAATACAGGGCTATTACACACATTTCCACGAGTTTCTTCAACAACACCTTTTCCAATGAGATCATGAACGATTGCTAACAGCGCTCGTTCGCCCTCAAGAGAAATACGATATTGAGGTAAACGCGGTAATCGCGCATTTGGTTTCAATTGAATCACATAGGGTGGAATGTCTAACAGGCCCACATCATTAGGACCTGTGGCCCATAAGGACGCAGGGAGGGAACTCAATTCCGGTGGGAATTTATCGACCGACAAATACATGGGAGAGATCACTCTCCGTCCCAACGTAAGCTCCACTCCTTCGGGGGAACAATACAATGTTGCATATAATCGTTTCAACAAATCCAGCCCCAAAAGATTTTCACTACAACCTGTAGATAGAATCAGTGGAGCCGTTAGCTCACGAGGTCCAATCATAAGAGGCAAAGGATTAGAGACTGGGTTACTAACAGGGGCGCCGGAGAATCCAACGGAAACGTTCGTTAAGCCAGACAAAGGTGCGCCAGGGAGTTTCGAATGCATGATGGAACTTTTTGTCGCACCAGTGTCTAACAGAAAAGGCTCAACTACACCCGATGTAGCCACTGCAACATAAGGCCCACTCTGATCAACCGGAACTGACACTACTCCCTCTCTTTGTCGTTGGCTGTCCTAGTAATGGTCATTTACAACAGTCTCATGCTCTACGTAATAATCATCCACATTATACTGTGCAGATCGAACTGACCCCGCATTTCGCCGGTCAAAATAATTATTCGCATCCGATTGATTTTGATGACGATCAATCTGATTGTGGGATGAATCACGACCTCTACCACGTGGTGCCTGTTGAGGACCACCACCACGGTTTCCACGTGTCGACACACCATTCAGACGGTCCCGTAAGGCAAGACAATCATATTTTAGATGTCCCTCTTTCCTACAATATGCGCACTGATTATACCCAAGTGAAGATCTATAATCAAAGTTGTCAGAGCGCGGCTGCATCCTATCAGGCTGTGCTCGTGGTCGATACTGCTGTTGTGAATCATTTTGGTTTGATCGTGGTGGGTATGCTTGCTGCAACAAAACCTTCGGTTTGAGTTCTTTCGTTTTCTTTTCTACACGATCACTTTCTTCCTTTTCCCTATTCTCGTAATACTGGGCCGTTGCTAGTATTTGTGCAGGGGTTGAAACTGCCCACGCACTCTCTGAATTCTTCAGTTTGTTGCTTAGTTCAGGCAGCAAATTCGATACGAACTTGTCAACGAATAACCGCTGGCCTCCCTCAGCGCCCATGTCCTGGCCGCTGTGGTCGACAAACGCTTCCTCAAACCTTGTAAAGAAATCCGAGACACTCTCGTCTTTCTTTTGCTTACAAGCTGATAACTTATCCCAGTTCACCTTCATCGCTGGCATGAGAATTTTCATGAGCGTAATTATTTTCTGAGGCAAATCCAAGATCAACTGGTCAGGTTTAGCCCCACCAACTTGTAATGCATCAGCTGCTAGCAGTGCAGCCCAATCACCCCCTAATTCAACTGCGTGATTGGCTTGACGAATTTTAGCCCAAACTGGTTGCGGTACAACATTGCCAAACAACATGTCGATGTCGGCAAGGTTCATAATAGAAGCTTCCACCAGTTGTGATAACTCCTTATAATAACCAGCCGGATTTTTACGCGGATCGGGCAAGGATTGCTTCACTTGCAAAACTTCCGATCGCTTCCATGGAAGATGTATCCACACCCTTCGAAAATGCGGTAAAACCACAGGGTTAGCTTGCGGATCACCAGGCACCCACAGTGGCGGAACCTCTCTCATAGGATACTGACCAGGAACCGCTTTCCAATTCTCAGTGGTATCATCTGATGACACCCGAGAATGTGCTGTGGATCTGAACGCTAATAAACGTTCCACGGCACGTCGTACATCGTCTCCTATAATCATACCGTTCGAAAAGTGACTCTGAAGTTCAATTATGTCGGATGGTACATTATCTACATCATCATTATACCATTCTTCCCTCAAAAAGTTACACATCTCTTCAAACACGAATCTCTGCGTAGGCTCATTAAACTGAGAAAACGTGTCGAAGACCACACGAGGAGTGTAGTTAGCAGGAAGTTTTATCCACTTATGTGCCATGGTTACTAACGTTTCTTTCTCCCTACCACTAGGGATCTGACTCCGTCTCTGAGGAGTTTCAGATGAGTCAGACGAAAATAACGGACCGGAAAGAGGTGAATAAAGGGTAGCAACAGAGTTAGGAACACGCTTACGAACAGAAGGAGAAAGAAAAACAGGGGCAACAACACTGGAGGTGAAGGAAGGCGTAGTAGGAACTGACAAGATAGTCGGAGTAGCAGAAACAACAGTCTGCGAAGGTACAGGTACAGGAGCAGTAGGAACAAGGACAGGAGGTGGAACAAACGTAGGGTTAACAACGGGCTGACCCGCAGCCGCTGGAGCAACAAGGGGTACAACAGGAGGAGCTACAGGAGCAGCTACAGGAGCAGTAGCACCCTGTACATAAGGAGGTGGTGATTTCATCAAATATGACAGCAAGGAATCCTCCTTCAAATCTTCTTCTTTTTTTTCTAGATTATTCGGTAAAACTGGGTAACATTTATCTATTTTCATATGATGCAATCTAGTAGAGATTTCCATTTCCTTTTCTTCTTTGTCCTGTTTACATTCTCGTATAGTTTGCATTATCGGAACGAACCCTGGCTTTTGATCCTTTTTAAGTTGTTTGATTTCTTTCTGCTTGGCCTCTTTACGCCATATCCGAAAGGAATCAAACATAGCTGGCCTAGCTTTCTTTAAAAATAATTTAGCCTCAAGATTGTCTAAAATCGAAAGTTCAAAAGTTCCATGTGATGGCCATCTAAGGTCACCGTCTTTCTTTGTATAGCGGACCCAGTAATCATTATATATTATAGGACCCACCCCATGTCGACTATAAAGATCATGTATCGGAGTTCCAACTGGAGGTATCGGACACGAATCCTCCAACCGGGAATCCATTGCGCAACATTGGAAAATACGAAACAAACCACTATGGCTAGGCATCGTGCACACTAACCTAGTATCAAACTTCAAGGATTACCGAAGCAATAAAACCTCGTGTAAATCAAAACCCTCGGTTTTTGGCAATTGCAACTGTCAAATAATACTAAGAACCAATACTAAGAACCACAAATGCAATGGAACCATGCAATACAACAAAGCCTTAAGGCTACCACAAAGCTCGAAGAGCTAACAACAAAGCCTGAGGAGGCTATAACAAAGCTCAGTGAGCTATTACAACAAAGCCTTAAAGGCTACAACAAAGCTTTCGAGAAGCTAGAACAACCACTAAGGACTGGGAGCGACCCACAAATACTTAACTCAGAACTTCAATGGCGTCACCAGGAAGGCCCGTCTATCGTCTCGCTTGTACGTAAGGTCTGCGCCGGGCGTCGAAGACAGGTCGACAGTCAGGGCATCGGTCCGTCGCAGCCGTCAGGAGGCGGGAATCTTCGCAGGGAAAAACTTCGGGCCACTTATTTCGACAACAGGATCGATGAAGCGGGGTGCACCTTCCCTTGGAGATTTCACACGAAGTTCCTCACGATCATCAGGCTTTGGACCGGTATCGCTGAAGTCGCCCCACGTTGGGCGCCAACTGAAGGACTGGACTTTTAACAGTACCAGCGGTGCCAGGGAACAACACCTATAACCTTCATGGGATACCTGTTTCGGCGCACAAATTACAGAGACACGGGATACTTCCTTCGGCGTCAAAGATCAGCGTTTATTACTGCAGGGAGGCAAAAGTCACAAGAAGTACAACAGTGTGTAGGTTCTGAGAGTCTGCTTCAAATTTGTATATGTAGGTCGCTCTCTTTTATACAGAATGTTGCCATTGCATAACATGTGGACAAAAGATTACAATCCGGTTCCCACAGTAGACTTCAAAAAGGGTCGCTTTCATGTGTTCAGAATCCCGGAACATCTTTATAAATAGCCATGCCGGTTCCCAACTGTAAAAGTACATCTTCCCACCATTAGGCACACCCATTAGAGTTGTAAATGACCAAGAAGGAGAGACAAGAGCAGCTGCAAGGAAGTCAGACACGTGTAGAGAAAAGAGTGTGGGGGTAATATCGGAAGAATGATCGCGAGATCAAAAGAGTTGGATCCATTGCCTGTAAGGCTGTCACAATAGACCGGTACAACCAGATTACCCTCAAGCTGTGCCATCTGCCTTTGCTGTGTCATTCCTCCGGCCATAAAGACGCATGAAAGGAATATGCGTCTTCCGCAAGGCTTGGGAACTAGAGGGTCAAGGGGCGAACAGTTACCTGCTCGCTGACTACGTGAGGGCAAGAAACAAAATGGATGCCGTATCTAAAATGGAACCCGAGGGTTCAGATGAAGAACACGTAATATTAGACGAACCCTGGCAGGTAGTGTAGCGAAAATTCGCACACTTGCCGAACTCGTCATTTGCGGTTCGTAGATACCAAACTCGTAACATCGTAATAATTTTTACGGAACCTCACTATTGGCCGATCTCCCTGCTACCATGGCTGAGTAAGATCCTGGAGAAACATGTGAACTCGGTACTGGTAGAGTTCTTGGAAAGTAATCACCTACCTGATCTCTCCCAGACTGGTTTCCATCCCCAGGATGGAACCGAAACCGCCCTCCTCACAGTAACCGAGGAGGCCAGGAAAATCCTTGATCAAGGGGGTTCCGTGGCAATTATCCTCCTCGCCTTAAGTGCCGCATTCGACACTGTATACCACGACATACTGATACACCGTCTTATGAACTTAGGAGTGTCAGGAAATGCCATCACCTGGTTTTGATCGTTCTTAGCTGACCGCTCCTTGCAGGTTTTCGAGGGCGATATTGCCTCCACCAGCTTGCCGCTCAGTTGTTGTGTACCTCAGGGGTCCTCCCTGAGCCCCATACTGTTCAATGTATATATGAGCCCCCTAGCAGAGCTTGACCGTCCTTTCGGCATAAAAATCATCACCTATGCCGACGACACGCAGCTAGTGGTGGCCCTCAACCAGCTAAACATCTCCCCAACCAACCTAAGTAGATGTCTAGAGGAGGTGGCCAACTGGATGACATTTTCCTGTTTAAAATTGAATGTGGACAAAACTGAGCTCATGCTAATAGGAAACACTCCCTCATTTAATGCAAACCTACTGGGGCCCACTTGCCTCGGCCCCGCTCCAGCCCCAAAAAACACAATTAAAAGCCTGGGCATCTGGCTGGACCACTCTCTTAATTTTAACCATCAAGCAGCAAAACTTTCAGGCTCCTGCTATGGCCTGCTCAGTCTATTATGAAAAATCCTCCCCCTGCTCCCATTTCAGGCAAGACAAATTAATGTTCCAGGGCCTCATCCTGTCCCACCTGGACTATGGGAACACCCTCTATTTAGGGGCCCCTCAATCTACTTCTCGTAAACTCCAGATTATTCAAAACTGTGCAGCCCGCACACTCCTTCGGATCCCCAGTCGGCATTCAACCAATCCAGGATTCAAGAGTCTGCACTGGCTCCCGGTTAGGGAAAGAATTAAATTTAAGGCCCTGTGCATTGCTCACAGGGCTTTCTGGAAGACTGGCCTGGCCATCAGCCAATCGCTGATCACTCCCTACCAAACGAACCCACAGCTTCGATCGGCATCTTGCTTTCTCGCCCTAGTCCCCAAAATCAAGAGAACAAGGTGTGGTGGCCGCTCATTTGCCTATAACTCAGCCAAACTATGGAACTCTCTTCCAACCCACAACTGTGCAGAGCCCAACCTATTACCTTTCCGTAAACTCCTAAAAACTCTGCTTTTCAACAAACCCTTATAGACCTTAGCAGCCTCCTTGCCCGCGTATGTCTGCAGCGCTAGGACGCCTCAGGGTAGCTACAGCACTTTACAAATGGTCTTTTCATTTCATTTCAAGTACAACAAGCAATTGAAAAATCTAGACACTGTGTGTTACTAAATAACTTTATTAAACAAAACTATGCGCAATGTGACACACGTCCAACAAAAATAAAGAATATCACAGATGTAGCTGCGCAGGAGTCTGACGAAGGTGAAGGCCATGACACCCTGGAGACTCAGGCCCAGTCAGGAGTGGAGACTTTGATGGCCCCTGCAACCCCAATACCTGCACCTACAAGACACAGGACCACAGTGACACCACTACCTACCTTTGAGATAGATGAAGAGAGCCAACCTGATCCTCAGATATCACACGCTGGACATACCCCCTACCAAGACCCCAACTACAGATGTGGCACAGCAACGTCCACAACTGGAGGCTTAGGGCAGGGGCTCACATGGGAGCTTCTGAAGATAATGGTTCTGTTGTCTGTGGTGGGCTGGAGATCCAAATGTTGAAGGTGCAGCACCTGCAACGCAAGAACATGCGTTTAAAGAATTTTAATACAGGCACAACTTGGTTCATTAGCCACAAACATGGCAGAGATAAGAGACAGCACGATGGAGCTCTCTACAGCAGTGGTGGAAGGACAGAGGTAAACAAATGAAAACTTTACAAATGTCAGCCAAGCCATCCATGAGTTGTGCAAGGTGATGCAGAAAGAATATGTGTCCCAACGCCAATGCATTCATTATCAGTTGATAGGGCGCTTAGATGGCTACATTAGGGCCATCAACCGCTTGAGCACAACCACAGCTCTGCTGTGGCGTCGTGCTGTGGGCATGCTGGGGGAAATGACCCATTGCTGTGGGGATGTGGTCAGGGGACTCCTACAGGTCACCAGTGCCGTGGAGCAATTACAGACTGCTTCAGTTGGGGGCAACAATGTACTGGGTGGAGGGGAGAGTGAGGAGGCCTCCAGCCTAAGCAGTCTATTGGCACCAGTGACCACATGCAGGATGCACAGTACTAGGAGCTCCTCTGCATCAGAAGGCTCCACAAGGGATGTGGCATGGCCCACGGGAGTGCGTGGCTGCAGAAAGTCGTGTGGCGTTGAGAGACAAACTGTAATCTGGTGAGGTAACCAGCATCATGCAATTTGTCTGGGCTGACATTCAAGTTCCTTGGCAATGTCATGTTGTTTAATTTTGACTGTCACAATGCAAGTTTGCACCTGGTATGTGTGCATTACCACTACCACATTTTCATAAAAATAAATATCGGAAACAATTAAAGTAGTTAGTGTAATGCTGTGTAATTTCTGCACATCTCTGTCACTCACCCCTCTGCTGCGCTTGGCCTACGTACTGCTGGTGTTGGTTGTCCTGGCTGATTGTCATCCTCAGGCTCACTGTCAGAAAGTTCCAGGGGGATGCCTCTAGAAATTGCAATGTTATGCAACATGGCACAAGTTGCCACAATCTTGCAGCAAGTATTTTGCTTGTACTGCAATGCCCGCCAGTTTTGTGGAGACAGCGGAACCTACTTTTAAGTAAGCCAAAGATATGCTCAATCATGTTGCTGGTGAAAAATGCGCTGCTTTATTTCTCTGCTCACTTGGGGTACTTGGACTTAGGTATGGCATCAGTATGAAGGAGCATATAGCGTATGCACTGTCACCTACAGGGTTGAAAGCAACAGATTACTCACTGCTATATATCACCATGACCCCAGAGTCTGCTAGACAGTTTTAGATATATTTACCAAGCAGGTATCCTTCGCCAAATTCACCCCCAAGGAGACGAGTGGTATGACACTGTGTCAGAATATGTAGGAATCATGTGTACTGCCAGGGAAACTAGCCACTATGTCTGTGATGATGTGTTTAGATTGCAGATGACTTGTATATTCAGTGAATGGTATGATTTCCTGTTCCTGCAAATGTACTCATTCACTGAGGGGGGGGACATATTGCTACATGCGCCCCATCAATGCAACCAATTATGTAGGGAAATTGGGCTACCAGATAGAAATCAAATTTGGTTTGCTGCAATTCCTGTGATGCAGGGAACCTTATGTGGTGGTGTATCCTCTGCAACATGGCGTCAAGGAAGGAATTGAAAAAGTGTGATAGGGTACTTTGGGAAACACCTCCAGCTGCAACTATTACACCCTGGAAGCTACCTGCTGCTAGAAGGTGCAGTGAACATAGACCTTGCACATGAGTGGGGATGGCATGTGTCCTGTGAGTCTGACGCTGCGGGAAACATTCTTTACAACGAAACTTTTACAACACAGGTTTTACAACGAAAACCATTACAGCGCATTGCGCTGGGGGGCGCTCTAGGATAGGGAATAGATTTAATTTACTATCCAACACTTTCCCTAGGGTCCACGGGGACTGGAGTTGGAATAGTAAATTAAACTATTCACTATCCAGCACCCCAAAGCGCTAAAGGTTTGCATTGTAAAAACCGCGCTGTAACAGCATGCGTGGTCAAAGCATGCGTTGTAACGTCATACATCTGACGCTGCAGTTGGGGATCTAATTCAGCTATCAGATCACAGATAATTCCAAACCAAAGACACCAGAGCACACCTTGTAAATGTACTTTTATCCTACATGCATTAGGCACTGTCACCATAAGCATCCAGCATTCTTTGTTCAAAGTTCTGAAAGTAATTTCACACAAAGAGTCCCAATTTCGTAAGCGCAGCTGTTGATCCAAAATCAATCTTTTATTCCTTATTTATATAAGGAATAAAAGATTGATTTTGGATTAACACAGCAGCTGACGCGCGTTTTGCCCTCCTGGGCTTCCTCAAGGCTCGCTATTTGAAACTTGTTATCCTTATGTCGCCAACTAGTCCATAAATTTCATAATAAATTTGTCGTAAAAGCGATTCCCTATTTTATTGTCTCAAAGTGTCACAGATATTTTCTAAGGAGTTTTTATTATGATGTAAATCTCCATTCAGTATTAATCTTTTCAATGTGTGCCATTCCGTCGGGTATTCGGTATCCCTCATGGAGCCCTGTTAAGTTCCATCTTGTATCTTTACGAGTCTCACAAGCTTGTCTGTGTATCAGCTCCTTGTGTCGCGCACAAATTTATGGACTAGTTGGCGACATAAGGATAACAATTCTCAAATAGCAAGCCTTGCGCAAAGATTAGCAACCTGGCAACTTTACCACAATGTATTCCTAGGTTTCGTATCGTTGGACCCCAATGATGACAGGACGCGATTGTGGATCGTAAGGTATCTTTATTGGATTCTTGTTACAGCGCATGTGGTCATCTGCTTCCTTCCCCGATGTCCATCTTCTTGTGTGTGTGTGTCCCCTCCCCTGACCGGAAGTGGTGTCTGGTGTCCCTTGCCCTTTGTCTCCTGCCCAGGGTCCTAGCGTCCGCTTGTCTAGGCATGACATCTCCCCCCTTGAGAGAGAGAGAGAGAGTGAGAGAGAGGGAGAGAGAGAGAGGGATAGAGAGAGAGAGATAGAGAGAGAGAGAGAGAGAGAGAGAGAGAGAGAGAGAGAGAGAGAGAGAGAGAGAGAGAGAGAGAGAGAGAATATTTTACATTTCCTCAATCAGTCTCTGTGGTTTCTTGCACTCCCTTCTCGGCCGTGTTTCTCTGTTCCCCCTGGTGCCTCTTCCTCCTGTTTTACTCCCTCCGGCATGGGTGCCTGCTATTCTTCTTCTTTTGTCTTTAGTTCTTTGAAATGCGAGCTGTTCCTCGTGATATGATATCGCCCTGCTGATGCTGTTATCATTGGACCTCTTACTTCCGTCACAGTCAAAGGATCCTTTGAGAACGCACTGTCTGACTTCCGTAGTTGTCTTTGCCGCACCACCACCGTGTCTCCTTCTTTTCTTTTTGCTTCAGTGGCGTGCCTCCTCCAGTCAGCATACTCCTTCATTTTTGACTTGGTTTCTTCGTCTCTGATGGCCATGTCGCTGCGCTCCACACTTGTCCTTGCTTCCTCTTGTGGTAGTCTGGTCCTGCTAGAACGCCCTAGCACCAATTCTGCAGGACACCTGCCTGTGGAGCTGTGAGGAGTGTTCCGGTAATCCCTCAGGACTTGACAAAGGGCTTGCCCTATCGAGATCTGGGTGATCTTTGCTCGCTGTATTGCCTTTTTGATTGTCCCCATGAATCGTTCGGCCATTCCATTTGCTTGTGGCCATAGGGGTGTTATTCTCCGATGATGGATCCCTAGGTAGTCCATGAATCGTCTGAACTCTTCACCTCAGAATGGCGGACCATTGTCCGTTTTTAATGTCTGTGGGGAACCCCATGCTGCAAAAACATCGTCCATGACCGGCAACGTTGCTGTTGCCGACGTTGATGCTACCTGTCTTACAATTGGAAATCTGGAGAACTCATCTATTATTACCAGTAGGTAATTTCCGGTCTCCAGGGGCCCATAGAAATCAGCACCCAGTTCTGTCCACACTGCCTTTGGGAGTTCAGACATCTGAAGTGGCTCCGGCTTGGACGGCGGCCCCGTCACTTGACGTGACATGACGTGGCAATGCATGACAGCTGCCTCGACCATGCTGTCAAGTCCGAGGAACCATGGGCCCGATGTAGGTAAAAGGGAATTTCCGATTCCAAAATACCGAGGCGGGCCGAATCGGTATTCTGAAATCGGAAAACGAGATGTAGGAAACAAACAGCGAAATAATAAGGAATCGGTCGGCATCGGTAATGTGAATCGGTACGTACCGAATCAGCACGGACCGAATCGGAAACTACCGAATCGCCTACCACCGATTCGGAACTAGCCGAATCGGCTACCACCGAATCGGAACTAGCCGAATCGGCTACCACCGAATCGGAACAAGCCGATTCGGCTACCACCGAATCGGAATTAGCCGAGTCGGAACAAGCCGATTCGGCTATTGCCGAATCGGAGGTATGAAAACACACCCATGGCCAAAAAGCCCATAGGAATGCATTGAAGAAACCGATTCGGCTATCTCCGAATCAGATGATACCGATTCGGAATCTACCGAATCGGTATTATCCGATTCGGAGATAGCCGAATCGGTTAAAGCCGCTTCAGCCAATGAGGTGGCTCCCCCTCCCCCTCCCAAACAGGGAGTGGCAACCCTGGCAGGTGCAGCCAATTAAGAACTTTCTGGAGAGCCTGCCTGAGCTGAGCAGTCACAGTTAGCAGCAGTGGGAGTAGGAGGTAGTGAACTGTTCAGACCAAGATGGCAAACCAGAGTGAGAGCCAGAAGTCCAGCCAGAAGAGGAAGCCTAAGTTCAGCAGCACCGAGCTGCAGGTGTTGGTTGAGGAGGTGGTGAGGGTGCACCGGCAGCTATTCGGAAGGCTGTCCCTCAATGTGCCAGAATGCACCAAGAGGAGGCTCTGGAGCGATATCGGTCAGAAGGTCAACGCTGTGGGTGTCACCCCCAGGTCCCTGGATGAGCTGAAGAAGCGCTTCTACGACATCCGCAGCCTGACCAAACGGAAGATGGCAGAGATCCAGAAGCAGGCTGGAGTCACTGGTGGTGGCAGGAACCCGGCGCCACCCCTCACCGAGCTGGAGGAACTGGTCTCCAGCACCATTGAGAGGGAGAGCGTGACCGGAATTGGGACCCTGGACAGCTCAGCCAGAGCTACAGCTACAGGTAAGAGGCATGCGCATCAGGACACACCCTACCAGACACCTCCCCATTAGACACAATGCATAGCCAAACCCCAGCACAGTACTGCAACCAACATACAAGAGACAAGCATCATGGTACATCCAGTCAGCAGTAGGTATCAAAATATGGCAGTGCAGAATCACAAGACATGAAACAGTGGAACACATTCTACGGAGATGCTAGGACATGTGGAATGCTTTAATTGTACTGACTGTAATACATCGGTACTCTATTTACAAATGCTTCTTTGTACCTAGGGGCACCATCAGGCGGACAAACACTGCCAAAGGAGGCAGCAGCACCATCTACCACTGCACTCGCAGGGCCGAGCACGAGTCAGGCTGCCGAGGATGAGGAGGAAAACACCATAGGCCTGGATATTGAGGGAGACCTGGAAATTGACTTTGATGCACTTCACTCCCCACAAATGCAAAGCACACCCTCCTTGCAATTCTCCCCAGAGAACTCCCCGACAAGGGAGCTCTTTCCACCTACACCAGCTCCTACCACTGTGGCTCCAGTACACCCTGTCCTGGGAGCAGGGGCTCAGGCCCCGGCCAGCACCACACCCCCACCAGTGGCACCCCAGCCCACGCAGCAGGCGGGCAGCAGCAGTACCCGGCGCCGTGCCATTCCCACCACTGCAGACCCAGCACGGGAGGCCAGTGTGTTCCGGGGCCTCGAAGGCAATATGGTGAAGATCCAAAGGCAGCAGGCGAAATCCATCATGGCATGCCAACGCCAGCTCCTGCAGCACAACCTGCAGATGGGGGAAATGGTGAAAGGATTTCAGGCCTTTGTGGCTTCCAACAAGGAGGCAGTAGCAGGTTTAGGCAGGCTAACCACTGCCATCACACAGTTATGTGGCAGAATGGAGGAGCAAGAGGTGGTGCGCAGGCGGGATGCCCGGGTGCAGAACCGCTCCTTGAGCCGCCTTGCTGCAGCAACGGCACAACTCTGTCAGCGTGGTGCCAACATGGAGTCTAGTCTCGCTCAAAATACCGCAGAGTTGACAAGGGGAATGGCCCGCATCACTACAGCAATGGAGGCCTTGATCATCTCTAACACTGCCGCAAATCCTGCCCTGGACCTGGGGGATGCTGGGGACAGCAGCAGCCGCAGCAGCCCGGCCAGCGCTGCGTCAGAGCCACGCAGGAGCACCAGGCGCTCCGCAGATGCCGCTGGTCATTCTGAAGGGGGTGAGGGACACCACAGTGGGGCTGCAAAGCGCTCAAAGAAATAGCCTAGCAAGGGCGGGTGAGGCAACCTGGACCCTAGACTTTTGTTTTCATTGACATTACACCTTTGTTTTGTTGCACATCAGTGCAGTAACTGTGTAGCAACAGTATTAAAAATTGCTTATTCAACACAACCATTCACCTGTCTGTGCATTTTTACTCACTCAGAAATAGTTTGCTGTTATCTCCTCACGTCTATGTCTCCCATCACTTGGCGTACACACCCCAGCTGGCTGTGTTAGTGGCACAGCTTCGTCGTCATCATGGTCCTCGTAGTCACTCAACTCCACCTCAGTGCCCTTCTTCACCGCAAGGTTGTGTAACATTGCACAGACAGCTATGATTTTGCAACAGGTGATGGGGGTGTACTGCCTTGCACCTCCACTCTTGTGCAGGCATCTAAACCTGCTTTTCCAGATGCCGAATGTCCTTTCCACAACATTCCTGGTGCTTTTGTGGGCACGGTTATACCTCCTTTGGCTGGGTGTAGAGGGGTTGAGGTAGGGGGTGAGAATGAATGAACGGAGGGCATATGCACTGTCGCCTAGAAGGAAAAGGGGTTAAATTACTTACATGCATACATGTATTTCACTTTGCTGTTTTTGGTTATGGGGGGCTGATGATGTGTCTCACCTAGGAGGTATCCTTCTCCAAATTCCCCAGCCATCAGCCGTGCATAGATGCCGCTCTGTTGGAAAATGTAGGAGTCGTGGGTACTACCCGGAAATTTTGCTACCAGGTCTGTGATGATGCATTTCGCATTGCAGATCACCTGTACGTTGATGGTGTGAGTGGACTTCCGATTGCGGTAGATGTATTCTGTGTCAGATGGTGGGCAAATCGGAATGTGTGTGCCGTCTATGCAGCCAATGATGTGGGGGAATCTTGCCATCTGGTAAAAGTCTGCTTTGGTCTGGACAAGTTCTGCCTGGGTTGCAGGGAAGGAAATGTAGTGGGCCATCCTCTGGATCATGGCATCAAGGAACTTGTGGAAGAACCTTGACAGGCTGCTCTGGGTCACCCCTCCTGCCACAGCGACTACACTTTGGTAGCTGCCAGACGCCAGCAGGTGTAGGCAGCATAGCACCTGCACCTGCACAGGGATTGCGTGTGCCCTTGGGGTGGGGTGCTGCAACAGGGGTTGGAGGTCCCTAATGAGGTCTGTGATGGTCTCTGAGTCCAGCCTGTACCGCTGTAGGATCTCTGCATCTGTCAGCATGACCAGGGTGATACGTTGTCTGTATACCTGCTCCTCTCTTTGCCATTCCCTCTCTCCTTGCTGCTGTAGCCGTAGCCGCCTCGCTATGACATAAAAAGCTGCCATCCTGCAAGTTGCAATGCATTTTGGGGCTGTTTTTATGGGTTGGAGTTGGTTACCACCTGATCGTAATCCATGGTAATTTCCGAGTGGATTCTACCGATTTTGAGCCAAAATCGGTGTTTCTGTGTCTCCCTACATCTCCCCATCTGTCCGAAGCGGGGATTTTCCCGATCGGTGAATCTACCGAATTGGTAGGTTCTCCGATTCGGCTTCTGTCCGATTCGGTGTCACTTCCGAATCGGTACATGCACCGATTCGGCTTATGTCCGAATCGGTGTCACTACCGATTCGGTACATGCACCGATTCGGCTTATGGCCGAATCGGTGTCACTACCGATTCGGTACATGCACCGATTCGGCTTATGTCCGAATCGGTGTCACTACCGATTCGGTACATGCACCGATTCGGTGTTTGCATCCGATTCGGTGTGTTACCGATTCGTACTGTATCCGATTTTCGGTATGTACGTATCGCATTCTTTTACATTCGGTAATCATTCCGATTCGGTTTTCGCTCCCATTTGTACTTTTTTTTGTGCCCTACATCTCGATGCCAGTATACCGATCGGTAAGGGCCCAGATTCGGTATTTTCGGCCGTTACCGATCGGTAACGGCCTACCTACATCGGGCCCCATACCTTTTCTCGTAGCATTTTTTTGGTTGCTACCATTCCTCGATGTGACTCATGAGCAAGTTCTGCCGTCTGTCTCCGCAGTGTTCGGGGCACCACTATTCTGGTGCCTCTCATCATTATTCCATTTTCGGTTTCTTATAGCTCTTCATGGATTTTCTTGAACGCCAGAAGTTCCTCTCTTATTACTCCTTCTTCCAGGATGGTGTTGTTGTTCACGTGCCTCCACCTTTGTTGCCTTGTCACCTTCTGTATTGCTCTCATGGTGGGGTCTTGTTTCGTCTCCCGTTCCAGTTCTTCCATTGTTGTAGATGCCGGTGTGTTGTGCTTTAGCACGAAGTTTAGATATTCCTCCGCCATTGTGGTCACCTCCACTGCATGTGGTAGGGGGTTTCTTGACATATAGTCAGCCGGGTTATGTTCCTTTCCAGGCTTGTGTATTATTTTGAAGTTGTAGTCCATTAGGCGTATCCCCCACCTCTCTATCCAGGGTGGTATTTTTACCTTCGGGTTTTCATAAATTGTTATCAGTGCTTGGTGATCTGTTATTATGGTGAACGGTTTTCCGTAGATGAACATGTGTTAGTGTTCACATGCCCATACTACCGCCAGACTCTCTTTTTCTGGTTGGGAATATGCTTTCTCGATATCTGATAGACTTTTACTTCCATATGCCACAACGCATCTTGGCGAGTCTTTGCCTGGTCTGTGTTGTGCCAGTTTGGCCCCTAGGCCCACTGGTCTGGCATCTACGGTCAGTTCAGTGCATAGCAGCGGGTCAAAATACGCCTGGTGATCCACGACCGTCACAGCATGTCTTATCTCTTCGAAGGCTCTGCTGCAATCTTCAGCCCACGTGAAATTCTGGCCCTGCTTTGTCAGCTCTCTCAGAGGTGCACTCACGGTGGCAAAGTCTTTGATATATCTTGCACAGTAGCTAGCGAGGCCGAGGAATGACCTCACTGCTGCAATGTCACTTGGCTGTTTCGCTCTTTCCAGTGTGTCCACTTTGCTGCGATATGACCGCATGCCTTTCTTGGAGAAGATGTGGCCAAAGAATACCAGCTCGTATCGCCCTAGTTCACATTTGTCCTCATTTAGGGTCAACCCAGCTTGTTCTAGCTGGGAGCACACTTCTCGCAGTGCCTTGTCATGTTCCTCATCCGATTTTCAAAACAACAGAATATCATCACTGAAGTTGAGGCTATTTTTCACTGGCCTTATTACTTGTCTGATTGTTTCCTGAAAGATTTCAGCCGCGGACGATATTCCAAAACTCAGCCGTTTGTATCGGAACAAACCTAGGTATGTAGAAAATGTTGTTATGTATCTGGTCTGAGGGTCGACCTCTAGTTGGTGATACCCCTTGCACAAGTCTAGTTTTGAGAACTGTCGTGTGCCTGTTAGGCAGCTGATCATATCGTCAAGGTGAGGTCCAGGGTGTCTCTCACGTTCAATCGCTGTGTTTGGTATTCTCATGTCAACACATATTCTTCTTTTGGACATGTCTTTCTTCGGTACTGCCACTATTGGTGACACCCAGGGCGTTGGTCCATCTGCCGGTTCTATAATGTCCTGCTTGAGCAGCGCTTCCAGCTCTTCTTCCACTTGCAGTTGTAGGTGTATTGGCACTCGTCGGTGGTGCTGTGCTACCGGCTTCACCGCTTCATCGATGTGCAGCATTATTTGACGTCCCTTTAGTTTCCCTAGTCCTTGCAATAGCTTGGGGTATTCTTTTAATATGCTTTTCTTTTCTGACATGTTGTATGTCATTTCGAGGAAACCCATTATCTGTGCTGTGACGTTGCTTAGTAAACACGGTGCTGGAATGTCACCTTTCAACACGTGAATTTCTTCCTTTATCGTTTGCCCTTTGTTAGGTTCTCTGTAAATTTTCCCATGTTGGCCACTGGTTTTCTTGATCCCCAGGTAAATACTTCAACTTTGGATGGCTTTAAAGCTGGTTTCACCTTCATCTTTTCGTATTCCGACACGCACATGATGTTACATGTCGCGCCACTGTCCAGAACGAAACTTGCTTTGTATGGTCCTACTCCTATAGTTACTGACTCCGTTTTCTTTATCGTGTTCTTGTCCACTAGGCGGATGCTTTCTTTGTTTCCACTTTCATCAGGGGACATGACAGTGGCGTCCGTCATGAGGTAAAGTCGTTCTACTTTGTCCTCTTCCCTTTCTTCTTCTGACTCTATCGAAGAGCTTCTGTTCGCCGTCTCTATATGCCTGACGTGTCTGTTCGTCGTCGTTCGCGGTCTTCCCGTCCTTCCTCTTTCATTTCTGAATTGCAGCCCTTGACATACCCTGGCAAAGTGGTTGGTTCGGTTGCATTTTCTGCATGTTTGCCCAAATGCCGGGCACGTGCCCCTGTGTGGAAACTCAAGTCCACATCTGTAACAAGTTGATTCAGGTTGTTTCCGTGTCACCTGTTCGTTCTGCCCCTTTTTCCAGCCACTTGTGCGTTTGCCGTCGTCATGCAGTGGGCTTGTTCAACTCGGCGTTCCTTTCGTTCCATTTCCTTCGCTTGTGCTGTCGCTCTTGTCTCTGCTCGTGCTAGTGATAGGATATTTTCCAGCGATGTCCGTTCCTTCAGAATTTTCGCTCTGAAGTCCGTGTCACGGCACCCTTCTATGATGTGCAGGCGAATTGCTTGTTCGTTGTCGAACTTATCGAACTCGCAGTGAGTCACTAGCTTCCACAGACGCGTTGCGAAGTCGCCCAGCGATTCGTCTGTGTGCTGAAACGCAATTGTGAAAGTGTAACGCTCAAAATCGATGTTTCTCTGCGGGTCAAATTTGGTCATTGGGGACTTTATTAGATTTTTGTACGTGGAAGTCTCTGCCTCTGGTAGGGTCACTAGTAGATCTTCTACTTCATCACCTACTAGGTTGAGGAATAGGCCTAGTTGTTTGGCCTCTGTCACATCTGTCGCTTCCATGTATCTTTCATATCTTCTTATCCATTTCTCCCATCGTAGACCCACTTGTGGCTCAGACAGGTTGAATGGCAGTGGTCTGCGATATTGGGCGCTTTGTCTTTCGCCTCTTTGTTCGGCCATTTTGCTCTTCTTTGGTGCTCTTTGTGACACTCTTTCACTATTATTCTCTCTTGTTTTCTTCTATTTATGTTATGTTTCCTTTTTCTTCTTTTTTTTTCTTTCTGTATTTATTAATTCCCTTTATGGTGCCTTTTTTCCTTTTCTGTATTTAATCACCCCTTTAATCTCCTTTTTTTTCTTTAAATGTCATTTGCCTTGTCGTATGCTTGTTTATTTTCGCTTTCTGGTGCTCTTTCTGGCACTTGTGCTTCTTTTCCTTTCTTTGCCTGACTTAAAAATGGCGCTGCGCTGTTCTGCGCTCCTATTGGTCCAAATGCCTGATTTAAAGATGGCCGCCGGTGATCTCACGATACTTCCTGACCAATCGGGGCACTGCCTGGCTTAAAGATGGCCGCCCAATCTCTTCTGATGCTTATTGGCCCTGGCAGCCTGATTTTAAAATGGCCACCGCTATTCGCGCGATAGTTCGCGCTCAGCTTTCTTCGTGAGCGCGCTTACCCGGGTCTTTTTCACTCGGCTCACCGGCGTTGCCACGCTGCTTCTGCGCTTTCTTGCGTGGCAGTCGAGGTGGGCTTCCGCATCATTTCCTTTGCTCCCACGCGACCCAGGGTGGGCTCCTGGTCTCGTTGAGGTCGGCGCTCACTCGTCAACGTTTGGGGCATTCGATACGGTTCTTTTTACGTCGCCTCGTTGCCAGTTGTCGTATCGTTGGACCCCAATGATGACAGGACGCGATTGCAGATCGTAAGGTATCTTTATTGGATTCTTGTTACAGCGCATGTGGTCATCTGCTTCCTTCCCCGATGTCCATCTTCTTGTGTGTGTGTGTGTCCCCTCCCCTGACCGGAAGTTGTGTCCGATGTGCCTTGCCCTTTGTCTCCTGCCCAGGGTCCTAGCGTCCGCTTGTCTAGGCATGACACTAGGCAGCGTCTGCACAGGGGCTACGATGTGGCAAGCCAGCAGAGGTTTTTTGCAACCCAAGTGAGAAATCATTGTAAGAAACAGAGAAGGTACTCTGATGACAATGAGCACTGTGCTCTGGAACAAGCTTGACCACTTTCTAAGGACACCGAATATATTAAATGAACATCGATAGTTAAAAATAAGGACAAAATATTAATGTTTCACCTAACCACTTAAAACGAATGTCATGGATGGTGAACTAACTGGCATGTCCACTGCAAGAAATAAGGAACGAGGGCATAATGAACTTACCTCAGGGTTCCCTGACCTCAGGTTCACTCACTAGTTGCCCTGGATTGCCCTTAAGCCTCATTGTTTGGCTCACTGTGTGCACCACTCCTGGTCTTCCCTAGCAGCGTTCTGTGATGTTATTCGGGGAAATCACTTCCCATTTTGCAATGAAAGAACATGGGCAGTCCCCTAGATAAACCGTGCCAAGACTCGTGGGTGCTTGCATCCTATCCCCGATGACAGCAGCGACCCAGGAGCCCTCATGACCCCTGACTTCCGCGTGGTCCCGCCAAGCCTTCGAATACAGAGTGTTGCTATAGGACGCAGAGGCCGTGGAATGTCACAGAGGAGTCCAACGGAGCAGCACGGACTGACCTGTACTTCCTATTATTTGGCATTTGGTTTGCACATGTCCCATATTAAGGAAAGCATGCCTCATATTTTTAAGACTGGTATTTAACGAGAGGGGGATCCGTACCTGCAGAACGGCAATAATTAGGAGCCTTGATTCTACAGACCCTCAGCTAAACTGTAAACTTTTTACATTTTTACAATCACATGACAAATTACTCAAAAGAGAACTCCAAGGGCGCAGCTCCAGCATGAGAAAGCAGGCCCGCATAATGATTTAACAATCAGATGACTGTGTTAGTGGAAGTCAACAATACGACATTCCCCCCCCCCCCCCCCCAAAATAAACATAGCACAACTTAAAAAATTAGAACTTAATTTCTCATTTTTGAATGCACTCGTCACTTTAACAACAATTCAGCTGAAAGTTTTTGGCCACAATTAGAAGGAAATTAAATAATAGCATCTCTGAAATGCCAACCGTTTTAATATCTTGAAATGTTAAAATAACACCATGCACATTTAAGAAATTTCCTAACTAGAAAAACGAAGCCTTTTATTCCAAATTGTTTTATTATCCTCTATTATTTGTAAAATATTGTGATGGTTTTTATTAACTTATAACAATAAATATTGATTGATTGATTGATTGTACTTCCTATCACTGCCCAACTCCGCCGTTACCTGGGCTCATCTCGATCCCACGAAACCCCTTAACTGGCAGGCAGGGATGATAGTTATCCTAGGAAGGGCAACCCGCGACATATAGACATGTGAATAACAACGCAGTCTGTGAGTGCCCACAAGGCAACATGGCTTCTGTACAAAACAAATTAGTACTTAATTTACTTTATCATTCATTTATTTAGAAAATATATATATAATACGTGGTTGATGTGAAACATGGAAATTTTAATTTTTCCATGGGGGTCTTATCTTTCACCATTGGGGTTCCTCCTATCCAATTGCCCCTCCTTTTCTCTGCCCGCGTCCATTCACACTCATTCCTTTTCACAACGCGCTTCTGTCACCAGTCCACTCTCTGCCCTCCGTCAGGGAAAATGGCTTTTTTAAGGAAACATAAAGGAAAGGGTCGGGTTAAAAGTTGATGCAATTAGACGAAGTGGGAAAATGTTTCATGTTACAGGTTGGCCATTGTGTTGATTCACCCACCGCGACAGTCCAGGGAGAGCGAAGGGTCGTCACCTGACTGACCCCAGAGCTCTGCAGCAGGTTACGGGCATACAGTGTGGGCTATATGAAAGGTATACCCTGATGAAATCTGCATATGTATTCATCTCGCTGCCACCAGAATCTGTCCCTCCAGGGCTGATCTACAAGCTGGTATGCCGTGCTGCACCTGCCCTGCTGTTGTGGCTACCAAACAAGGCAGGATATAGTAGTGTGCGGGTCCCACTCGTACTAAACTCCTTAATTCGATCAAATTAATCTCCCACGTATTTCAGAAATGGATAATTCACTATTCTAACTCAAAGCCATGCATGTTTGTCCACAAGTGTCTCAGAGGGAGATTAGAGTAGGTTGAAATGATTGCAGGAAGAATTTTCAGGTTGAGATTTCGGTTGTTCATGTTTTGTAGTTATTGCTTTTGCAAAAATATGTTTATGCAGTTATTGTTTTCACATGCTCTAGGGTTCAAAGAGTCCTTGAGACATGAGAATTCTTTGTTAGTGTGCCTATATTACACGTATTTGGGTTACACTCGCATCCCCTGGCCACTAAGTGACAGAGAAATGCTAGTTAGAGCCCCTCTCGAATGAGCAGTACAGTCAAGCCAATCACAACGCACCAGAGAAACTTCCAAATGATTGGTCCTTAGCTGCTGTATCAAGCATCGTTAACAGCAAAGCAAAATGACTACAGAGGTTAGGATGTCACCCGTTTATTGACTGAGTCCCATTGGCTAATTTAAACAGCATGCCATAAGAGCATAGTATGTACATGTTCAAATCACAACTGCATTGTGTGTATTTTGTAAAATAACATTAGGATAAATAACAAAATCTATTTAAATTATTTGTGTTTTCTGTTCTTGTGTGATCCTAGCCTAACCACCAGTCAGTAGCCTCTGAGTACTTGGGAGTTTGGGGATGCTGGCAGAGGATAGGAGAAAGTAAGGAAGCAGGAGCCACAAACACAAGAGTAGTGTAGTGTAGTGTATTCCAATCAGTTGACCCATGAGAATATACAACTTCCCTAAACAGCTGGTATCCCAGAGGGAGGAATGCAAGGCAGTCTAGGGAGAGTGACCTAAAGTAGATGGCCAACTTCTGTGAAAATATTTGTCTGGATGGGTTCCCTACTCACTGGTGTGCAGGGGACTATGGGGGATACAAAGAGTATGAGTTATACAGCTCTGCACAACTATTACTGCACTTTTCAAGCCAATCAAAATTAGCGTTACAGTTTGGTTTAGTAAAGCAGTCTTTAGCTTTTCAGTTTGCTTTCGTACAGTGCTGCCATGAGTTAAGATTGTGCCTCACTGCACTCTTATGTTTGGTAAGAAATACATTCGAGCTGCTTGCAAGTTATTCTAAGAGCAACCCTTGGTTGTTGCCCTGAACAAAGCATTTTATAGTCCTGGGTTGAGATCATTTTGGTCTCAAGAGAGGTTTTTTAGCCTATGTAGGAAATTATTGAGGGCGCTCTTGTTTGAAACCTCAAAGGCCCTTGACTTCGAAAAAAATGCTTTAAGGAAATATTCTTATTACGTCTTATCCTCACACACAAGAAAAGAGACGCAAGTTTTATTACTAAATTCTTTTAACCACGCTGTTTGCACAAGATCCTTATAATGCCTTTGTTTATCCTCAGTTGTCAAGTTTAGGAGAAGCTGGACATCCATTCTAAACAAATATGGGACTTGCAGATCATAATTTTAAATAATCATCAATGAATAAACTAAATCTAAGGCAAAGCTAGTTTTGGGCAAACCTTTGAAGTACATTATATAGGCAGTCTTTGGCAGTTCATGGAGCAAAAGTTTCAGATAGTTTACCAAACCATAACTGGTGAATTTCAGTGGTTCTTAGATTTTGTTTTGTAACCATAATGGGCCTATCTGGCACGGTCCTTAAATGGTTTGCCTCTTTCCTCAACAATAGAACTCAAAGAATCAAATCCAATCAGTCTCTATCCAACCCCAGTCCCTGCATGCTGGGTGTTCCACAACGGTCCTCACTCTCCCCCACGCTTTTTAAACACCTTGCCTGCTAAGGCAATTCCCGCTGGGTGCTGACTCTTCTGGATTCCCATTGTTCATGACAAGGTCAGCTCGTCATAAGCACAGCTCCAGTAAACTGCATGACGAGCTGACCTTGTCATTAGCATGGAAGTGGTTAACCTCTTCCTCAAACCAGTGACAGTAATTCTTAAAGCCTCCAACATCCAATATCACATGTACGCCGATGACACCAAACTATTCATGAAAATATCCTCCCCCGAAGACATCAATGCTCTCAACGGAACCCTGCTCAAAACCCTAAACTGGCTTACCTCTAACCACCTCAAACTAAACACCCTCAAGACGGAATTCCTCCTTATTGCACCTGCTAGGCAAACCCCCACTGTTGTGAAATATCTCTCTAATCTCACCGCGCTCAACTGCACACCTCACCTCATTGACTCCACAAAATCACTTGGAATTCTGCTTGATGAAAACCTAAACATGCAAGAGCACATCAGAGCATCTACCAAAGGAGCGACTTTCCAGCTGTGCATCCTAAGAAAACTCAAACCCTACCTACCCCATGAGGACTTCAAATCTGCAGTGCAGGCACTGGTCATCTCCAGACTAGAATATGGCAGTGCTACTTTATGCGGACTACCAAAACTCAGTTTAGCCCCTATCAGAGCTTCGCTAAATGCGGCTACGAGACTCATCACGGGTACTAAGAAAACCAACCACATTTCACCCGACCTGAAATCACTCAACTGGCTTTATTAAAGATTGCCTGTATGATCCATAGAGCTCTTCACTTCAATACCCCTCTCTACCTGGCAAACAAACTGGAACTCTCTGGGGGCTCCCAGGCCACAAGGAGCACCGGCACCTTACGGCTCAAGTCAAAGAAATTCAATAAGCTTAAAACCTACAACCGTACATTCTCGGGCATTGCCCCGAGAATCTGGAACGCCCTTCCAGTGGAGACAAGTCTTATTCCATCCACATTTGCTTTCAAAAGAGAAATTAAAAAACTACTAATGAACAAGGCGCTGATCTAGAAACCTTGCTAGAAACCTTGCTACTCAAACCTCAAGACTTTTTGGTTATCCTTGCTATAACATGTCATATGTGGCGACCTATTGTTCCCTGCCTTAATGTCCCTTTTGCGCTTTATGTATATGCTGCAATATCCTGCTACCTATTGCCCTCAACTACGTAATTGTTACTCTTGTGACACATTGACCCACTTGTAACTTGGTGTGTCTCTTTGAACTATATGCCTTTCTCTTAGTCATCCTTATGTAAAGCGCTCTGATACCCACTTGGGTCATGTTCGCGCTATACATAACTTACAAAATAAATAAATAAAGCTAACCATCATTTTACTCGAACTTTTTTTTTCAGTGACTGTCTGAGTTTTTAAAAATAATATTCTGCATTCAACTATCCCTTGAACCAAATAATATAACATAAGGATTTGTAAAGCTCACGTTCGCCAGTAGGCATCTTGGCACTGAATAACAAATGTTTGTTGTAACCCAACTCAATGGTGCTCATTTGATCAACCTCAGATGGATGAAAGGCTGAGTGGACCCACTAGGATTTGAACCTGTGACCATGAGGTCGCACACAGGCCCCTGCACTGAACGCATTACTCCACTGAGCCACCAGACCAGGCAAAAAGCTATTGTTGGCAAAAAGCTATTGTCACCTCTGGCCTTTGTGATAGCACCTATGTAGTTATGAAGTGTGGGACAAAAATCCATCCGCTCGCGGAATTTGTGGATTTTCGGCAATTACGCGATGCGTGAATCGCGCAAAATTGCAGAAAAATTGCAGAAATATCCGCAAATCCGCTTGCGGGCGGAGTTTTTTTTTACCCACAGGAAGCACAGTTAAGGCAGGTGCTCGAGTTGAGGCTAACTTTGTAACCATTTTAGAATGGCGCCAGAGTTGAAGTTGCTTACTTGTAAGTTGCAACTTCAATTCTGGCAGCTTGCCGGCGCCATTCTAAAATAAGGCACCTGCCTTAACTCTGTAAGTGCTTCCTGTGGGACAATTATTTAACCTCAACAGGAAGCACTTACAGATATAAATAAAGCAGGTGCCCGAGTTGAAGCTCAAATTCAGTAACGTTTTAATCAGCCCAAAACATTAGTGAGCACGGTCGAGGTTGGGCAAGTGTGCTTTAACCCCATATCTGCCGTCGAAAATTAGCAGTAATACTCGAGGGAGGTCTTTGAATCCCTGAAATTCTCGAGCGCAACCCCCGTGTAGGTCCTGTGACCAGAAGGCTGCTTTCTCCTCACCTACTGCCCTGCTTGCTCTCTGACCGTATACACAAGAGGCATGTGAACACGCATAGAAGCCCCGCACCACACACTAGCGGTATCAAACGTCTTCCCGCCCTTTCCCAATCCCAACTATGATGGACAGCTCACTCAAGAGACCTCGGCGCATTTTGGCGCAGTGGCAAGTTACAGGCACACATGGTCAGTGGAGACAAATCTTCTGGCCCTTTACGCAGCTGCAGTGTAGGAAAAGTACTATGCATTTACCCAACGAGGTAGCACTTACTGATTAGCCAGTAGAAAGTACTCCAATTGAGTAGAGTGCAAATCGCAAAAAAATCCACAAGTTCGCGGGGAAATCCGCGAATTCACGGATTTGTTTACGATTTCGCTCGATTTCGCGGACCGCAGATCCGCAAAATTCGCTCATACTTAGTAGTTATGGTTAAATACTTGTTTTGTTTTCCTAATAACTGTGGGGTTTCATCAGGAGCAGCTCCTCTCCTCAGGCGAAGGAAGGGCATCCCACGGTTCTGTGAGCAGTTGAAAAAGTGAAAGTAAAATTATTATTACAAACGTTATTATCTTTTTATTTTTCCTTGTCTGGCTAGATAGGGGCGGGGTTGGCTCCAACAGGAACAGGGGAGGAGCGGTAGGCACTCACTTAAGCGCAAAACCCCCGTATCCCTCCCCCCTCCCCGGCATATCACACCAAGCAAAAGTTTACACTAACATCAGGGTGTAATACAACTGTCTACAATGCACATATTATACGATGTAGCACGAAGTGTTCTGCGGTGTCAAGGATATTTACAATCAGGAATGCAGGAAAGATAGGGAGCCAGATACGGTAAAATACAGTCATCAGGGTAGAACAGCGAGGTCTCCATCCGTGGAGTCCACATACAGATCAGCATCCGGGGTCTTCAGTAAGACTTGCAGCCTCCAATGCTTTTTCACTTTTCGCACGGCTAGCAAGTCGAAGTCTAATTATGCCCTCGCCTTCCGCCCACTTAAGGAAGTCAACTTTCCACCTCTGAATACTGGGGCCTCGCTTGGATTTCCAATGTATTGTGATATTTCTTTTGGCCAATATAGGACCCAAATCTAAAACTTTACTAGTGATCTTGTTTTTAGAAGTGTGGGGGAACCAGTGCAGCAGACAAGGGCCTATAGCGGGTTTTATCTCTCACTCGGTAATGCCACACAAGAGTGTCACCACCTCCTCCCAATACGTCCCAAGCTGAGGGCAAGCCCATATCATGTGGCGGGAATCCACATCCTCCATTTAACAACGTGGGCATAGGGCTGTGTGTGTACCGAAGTATGTGTTAATCTTGGCTGGAGTGAGGAAAGCTCTGTGTAATATAAAAAAATGCACCACCTCGAACTAGGCATTCCTAGTGCTTTTTCATGCCCACTCAACTAGTTCAGCCCAAACCTTCTCAGGGATCTTCTTGCATAAATCCACCTCCCACTTCTGTCGCAATACCGACAACGGGGTCAGTGCTTTGCGGGTCATGCGCCTATAGACACATGTAACTACCTTTAAGGTACCTGCCGCTAGTACTACATACTGACAATATATAACAAGCATTTACAATGCAATGGTCTCGGCATCATTAAAGGTAGAGCTATTGGCATTGCTCATGACATTTCTTTTTTTTTCTTTAAATCATAAATAAATGGCATTGTCATTTACATTGTCAATACACACCACTCTGCACTCAACTGCACTCACCTGCACTGCACTGCACTCACCTGCACTGCACTCACCTGCACTGCACTGCACTCAACTGCACTCACCTGCACTGCACTCACCTGCACTGCACTCACCTGCACTGCACTGCACTCACCTGCACTGCACTGCACTCACCTGCACTGCACTGCACTCACCTGCACTGCACTCACCTGCACTGCACTCACCTGCACTGCACTCACCTGCACTCACCTGCACTGCACTCACCTGCCCTGCACTGCACTCACCTGCACTGCACTCACCTGCACTGCACTCACCTGCACTGCACTCACCTGCACTGAACTCAACTGCACTCACCTGTACTGTACTCACCTGCACTCACCTGCACTGCACTGCACTGCACTGCACTCACCTGCACTGCACTCACCTGCACTGCACTGCACTCACCTGCACTCACCTGCACTGCACTGCACTCACCTGCACTGCACTCACCTGCACTGCACTGCACTCACCTGCACTGCACTACACTCACCTGCACTCACCTGCACTGCACTCACCTGCACTCACCTGCACTGCACTCACCTGCACTGCACTGCACTCACCTGCACTGCACTCACCTGCACTGCACTCACCTGCACTGCACTCACCTGCACTGCACTCACCTGCACTGCACTGCACTCACCTGCAAGGCACTCACCTGCACTGCACTCACCTGCACTGCACTCACCTGCACGCCACTGCACTCACCTGCACTGCACTCACCTGCATGCCACTGCACTGCACTCACCTGCACTGCACTCACCTGCACTCCACTGCACTGCACTCACCTGCACTGCACTCACCTGCACTGCACTCACCTGCACTGCACTGCACTCACCTGCACTGCACTGCACTCACCTGCACTGCACTCATCTGCACTGCACACACTGCACTCACCTGCACTGCACTCACCTGCACTGCACTCACCTGCACTGCACTCACCTGCACTGCACTCACCTGCACTGCACTCACCTGCACTGCACTGCACTCACCTGCACTGCACTCACCTGCACTGTACTGCACTCACCTGCACTGCACTCACCTGCACTCACCTGCACTGCACTCCACTGCACTGCACTCACCTGCACTGCAATCACCTGCACAGCACTGCACTGCACTCACCTGCACAGCACTCACCTGCACTGCACTCACCTGCACTGCACTCACCTGCACTGCACTCACCTGCACTGCACTCCACTCACCTGCACTGCACTCCACTCCACTCCACTGCACTGCACTCCACTCCACTGCACTGCACTCCACTCCACTCCACTCCACTCCACTCCACTGCACTCCACTCCACTGCACTCCACTCCACTGCACTCACCTGCACTGCACTCACCTGCACTGCACTGCACTCACCTGCACTGCACTGCACTCACCTGCACTGCACGCACTGCACTCACCTGCACTGCACGCACTGCACTCACCTGCACTGCACTCACCTGCACTGCACTGCACTGCACTCACCTGCACTGCACTGCACTCACCTGCACTCACCTGCACTGCACTGCACTCCACTCCAGTGCAGTGTGCACTGCACTCACCTGCACTGCACTCCACTGCACTCCACTGCACTGCACTCCACTGCACTGCACTCCACTGCACTGCACTGCACTGCACTGCACTCACCTGCACTGCACTCACCTGCACTGCACTGCACTCACCTGCACTGCACTCACCTGCACTGCACTGCACTCACCTGCACTGCACTGCACTCACCTGCACTGCACTGCACTCACGTGCACTGCACTGCACTCACCTGCACTGCACTCACCTGCACTGCACTGCACTCACCTGCACTGCACTCACCTGCACTGCACTCACCTGCACTGCACTCACCTGCACTGCACTGCACCGCACTGCACTCACCTGCACTGCACTGCACTCACCTGCACTGCACTCACCTGTATTGCACTGCACTGCACTCACCTGCACTGCACTGCACTGCACTCACCTGCACTGCACTCACCTGCACTGCACTCACCTGCACTGCACTCACCTGCACTGCACTCACCTGCACTGCACTGCACTCACCTGCACTGCACTCACCTGCACTGCACTGCACTCACCTGTACTGCACTCACCTGCACTGCACTCACCTGCACTGCACTGCACTCACCTGCACTGCACTGCACATACCTGCACTGCACTCTGCACTCACTACTCTGCACTCTGCACTCACTACTCTGCACTCTGCACTCACTACTCTGCACTCTGCACTCACTACTCTGCACTCTGCACTCTGCACTCACTACTCTGCACTCACTACTCACTACCCTGCACTCACTACTCTGCACTCACTACTCTGCACTCACTTCTCACTACTCTGCACTCACTACTCTGCACTCACTACTCACTACTCTGCACTCACTACTCACTACTCTGCACTCACTACTCTGCACTCACTACTCTGCACTCACTACTCTGCACTCACTACTCACTACTCTGCACTCACTACTCACTACTCTGCACTCACTACTCTGCACTCACTACTCTGCACTCACTACTCTGCACTCACTACTCTGCACTCTGCACTCTGCACTCACTACTCTGCACTCACTACTCACTACCCTGCACTCACTACTCTGCACTCACTACTCTGCACTCACTTCTCACTACTCTGCACTCACTACTCTGCACTCACTACTCACTACTCTGCACTCACTACTCACTACTCTGCACTCACTACTCTGCACTCACTACTCTGCACTCACTACTCTGCACTCACTACTCACTACTCTGCACTCACTACTCACTACTCTGCACTCACTACTCACTACTCTGCACTCACTACTCACTACTCTGCACTCACTACTCACTACTCTGCACTCACCACTCACTACTCTGCACTCACTACTCACTACTCTGCACACTCACTCTGCACACTCACTCTGCACTCACTACTCTGCACTCACTACTCTGCACTCACTACTCACTACTCTGCACTCACTACTCTGCACTCACTACTCTGCACTCACTACTCTGCACTCACTACTCTGCACTCACTACTCACTACTCTGCACTCACTACTCTGCACTCACTACTCTGCACTCACTACTCACTACTCTGCACTCACTACTCACTACTCTGCACTCACTACTCACTACTCTGCACTCACTACTCTGCACTCACTACTCTGCACTCACTACTCTGCACTCACTACTCACTACTCTGCACTCAGTACTCACTACTCTGCACTCACTACTCTGCACTCACTACTCTGCACTCACTACTCTGCACTCACTACTCTGCACTCACTACTCACTACTCTGCACTCACTACTCTGCACTCACTACTCTGCACTCACTACTCTGCACTCACTACTCTGCACGCTCACTCTGCACGCTCACTACTCTGCACGCTCACTACTCTGCACTCACTACTCTGCACTCACTACTCTGCACTCACTACTCTGCACTCACTACTCTGCACTCACTACTCTGCACTCACTACTCTGCACTCACTACTCTGCACTCACTACTCTGCGCACTCACTACTCTGCGCACTCACTACTCTGCGCACTCACTACTCTGCGCACTCACTACTCTGCGCACTCACTCATCTGCACTCACTCATCTGCACACTCACTCATCTGCACACTCACTCATCTGCACACTCACTCATCTGCACACTCACTACTCTGCACTCACTACTCTGCACACTCTCTCTGCACACTCTCTCTGCACACTCTCTCTGCACACTCTCTCTGCACTCACTACTCTGCACTCACTACTCTGCACTCACTACTCTGTACTCACTACTCTGCACTCACTACTCTGCACTCACTACTCTGCACTCACTACTCTGCACACTCACTCTGCACTGTGCACACCGCTGATATCACGGAATCTTCCACCACACTTTCTAAAACTCTATAGTCCGAACCATAATAGGCACAGAACCAAAAGAAGGGTAGACATTGCTTAAAATAATCTTATTGTATTTATGAGAAGCAAAAGCGAGACTGTGAAATGTGCTGAATATCAGTTTGTTACGAATCAACAGAGTGGAGTTAGAGAACCAAGAAATAGTAATTTAGAATCCGGGTTAGAAGGAGTAGTAATCACAAGCTGAGGATCAACGGGTGCGAAACAGCGTGGTGGGCGCGCAGGAGACGCAGCGTGAGCGTGCACATCAGCTGAAGATCGCCGGAGAAGACACCGAGCCTGCCTGCTGCCGTGACTGACCCCCTGCAGAGGGAAAGAGCCCGGTGAGTGGGGGTAGAAGGGGGGGGGGGGCGGCAGAGAGGGAGTGGGCAGAGAGGGAGGCTGTGTGTGTGTGTGTGTGCGTGTGTGTGTGCGTGCGTGTGTCTGTCTGTGTCTGTCTGGTGTGTGCCTGCCTGCCTTTGTGTGTGCGTGTCCACAGACCCTGGTCGGCTCGTGCACCGCTCTGTACTCCCTTGCGAGCTTACATGGCGACAATAGTTCTCGTTGCCGAGACCTAAAAAGCATTGTAAGATGTTGAAATAGAGTGCGGCGTGCCGTGTGAGAACAATGTAGTAAGGAAAACAAGGGGACTCTAATAAGTGAACCTGGGGTTGACTAATGTTTTAGAAAAACAATGGTTCTTATGTGGCCATAAAAGGTCCTTGGTAGGAAGCAGTGTCAGAATTTGTGACTGCCCTAGAGTCGAGATAGGTAATAAATATCTCAGGGACGATAAGTAATATGAACAGCCTGTGCGCCTGTAAACACTGGTGCTCACACGAGCTGCTCCTAGAACTAATGAAACGACAAGTCCTCGAAGAGCGCACTCGGACTGGACACTGCTTTGGTGGGGAAGAGATGCAGAACATAAATCAGTTTGAAGGCTGCCCGAAACACACCAGTGCTGGTGCAAAACCGTGGTATGTTAGGAATCTGAATAAACTGCGACATACGTGCAAACCTGCACTCCAGACCACTGAATGGAAAGGCACATAGTTGTGTAGATCTCACAAAGGAACCAACTGGATAAACACGAAAAAGATGTAGAAGGTGCAGCCACCATTGTTGCTGATTAGGAGCGGCAGATGTTGAAATAGAGCTAGGCGGGCTGCGTGGCTGCCCTTGTTGAAGATTACGTGTAGCGTGCTGTACTATTGTAAAAAAATGCTAATGAATACCAAAAAAAAAACCATAAAAGCGTGCTCCTGTCAAAATATTAAGCATGGCGCCAGTGTTGTTAATATGAAAGCTGGCGCAGTGCGAAAACCTAAAGCACGACGCCCGGGGCGGGCCAGAGATGAGGAGCAGGGAGTGGAAAAGCAGGTGTCCTTGTAGGAAAGCATGTCGTATGTGCAATAGGAGAATAGGGAACACTTTCTGGGGTGACTGGTGAAGTAGCAACCCTGAATGGGGGTAGGAGGGAAAGAAGCAACACCGACCGTGGGGGGTTGGGGGTTAGGAAGAAGCAATACACACTGGGTGGGAAGGGAAGAAGCAACGCATGCAGGGGGTGGGAGGGGAAAGCAGAGGAAAGAAGACAATAAATAACAAGCAACCAGTAAACGTGTCCGTCCTAGATAAACAAACGCATTTTAAAACAAGAGGTGCTAATGCTACCTGCTGTGCGTCTGAGATGCCACGGAGTGCTAGCGGAAGAAACGATCGCTATTGTATACAAGCTGAGGATCAACGGGCGCGCACGACGCAGCGTGGGCGTGCACATCAGCTGAAGATCGCCGGAGAAGACACAAGTCTGCCTTCTGCCGTGACTGACCCGATGCGGAGGGAAAGAGCCCGGTGAGTGGGGGGGGGGGGCGGCAGAGAGAGAGAGAGTGTGAGAGTGTGTGTGTGTGTGTGTGTGTGTGTGTGTGTGTGCGTGCATGCATGCGTGCGTCTGTCTGTCTGTCTGTCTGTGTGTGTCTGGCGCATGCCTGCCTGCCTGCCTGCCTTTGTGCGCGTCCACAGACCCTGGTCGGCTCGTACACCTCTCTGTAGTCCCTTGCTAGCTTACTAGGCGACAATAGTTCTCGTTGCCGAGACCTAAAAAAGGAGGAGGTCCCCACACAGGCTTGTAAGGGACTGGGTGGAAGATAGTGTTAAAAGAAAAAAAGGTCCCAATCACAAATGGACAACAGAGGATATGTCCGGTTTAAATATTCCTACTGAGGGTGTCTGACTGAAACAGCATGCCAAATTCATAGGCGGGAAAGGCAAAGGTACAATGTAGTATTTTACAATATTGACCGTATCACTAAGGGGACAGTTGTAGACTTGCACAAAGTTACACAAATTACTTTAGGCTATAATAATCATTGAGACTTATCGCAGTACATGTTTGGTAAAACTCTGTTTTCAAATTTATTAACACAATCAATTTACAATTCATATGGTCATTAAAAAAACAATTATAAAACCATGTCTCACTGGACATTGATACTTGACATTAATAAAAACTTATTCTTTTTATACAAAACAATTAAAAAACAAGAAGAATCACAAAAGTCGACGCGGCGTTTCGGTTTTTCTTTTAGTACACCATCTTCAGGACTGATTCTAAACAGTTAAAAGACACAGAGTTACCATCCATTTTTTCATTTATACAGCATTCTACAAAAATATCTCTATATTTCATTATGTCCCAACAGATATGTTTACAGTTGCCTGTATTTTTTTAATTGTTGCTCAGTCCTCCCAGACACTTGTGCCAGTAATCGATTACTTGTGCCAGTAATCGATTACGATTACTGGCACAAGTGTCTGGAAGGACTGAGCAACAATTAAAAAAATACAGGCAACTGTAAACATATCTGTTGGGACATAATGAAATATAGAGATATTTTTGTAGAATGCTGTATAAATGAAAAAATGGATGGTAACTCTGTGTCTTTTAACTGTTTAGAATCAGTCCTGAAGAAGGTGTACTAAAAGAAAAACCGAAACGCTGCGTCGACTTTTGTGATTCTTCTTGTTTTTTAATTGTTTTGTATAAAAATAATACGTTTTTATTAATGTCAAGTATCAATGTCCAGTGAGACATGGTTTTATAATTGTTTTTTTAATGACCATATGAATTGTAAATTGATTGTGTTAATAAATTTGAAAACAGAGTTTTACCAAACATGTACTGCGATAAGTCTCAATGATTATTATAGCCTAAAGTAATGTGTGTAACTTTGTGCAAGTCTACAACTGTCCCCTTAGTGATACGGTCAATATTGTAAAATACTACATTGTACCTATGCCTTTCCCGCCTATGAATTTGGCATGCTGTTTCAGTCAGACACCCTCAGTAGGAATATTTAAACCGGACATATCCTCTGTTGTCCATTTGTGATTGGGACCTTTTTTTCTTTTAACACTACATACTGACAAGCCATAGAGGTCCGCGGCTCAGACAGCCCTTCTCTTCAATGTATTTGGATGGCAGCAACAAGGGCCGAATGAAGCAGAAAAACCCAGCGAGGCAGATCGTATCTATCCTGCAATGCATCAAAGGGAATTAGGGTGCCATCCTCATATAGGTCTCCTAAAGTATTTAGGCCTCTCTCCCCCCAGGCCATCAGAGCAATCCAGTTGCCCCATGTGGTAGAGCAGTGCACATAATCAGGGGGATCTCAGGTGCGTATGCACACACAATCTGTGCCCTCCTCTGACTTCTATTCCAGCACAGCCGAAATGTTTGGAGTTCACTAGTAAGCATTTTGAGCTGCAATGGCAGTTGCACAATAATACGGGACAACATCAGTCCTGTGACCCACCCGTTCCCCTGTTGGTCCGGCCCTCGAGACTCCTGCGCCACTGCTGGGGTAAGCCACGGCAATTGGGCCGCTAAATAATACGTCTCGAAGTCGTGCACCGCCAGACCACCGTCCGCTTTTGGTCTCATTAGGGTTTGCAGCACCACCCTTCGCCTGCCAGTAGCCCAGAGACGATTCAGAAAAAGGGGTGGTGATGAACAGAGTGTCTGAATTAAGCAGACCACTCTTACCCAGTCCAAAGATCAGGGCTTGATCCATCACCGTTATTTATCTCACTGCCCCATCCCAGCTCAGAACCTGGCTATATGCAAATTAGTCTGTCCCTGGCCCAGTGCATCATGGGAACAGGGCAGACCAAACTACCAAGCCAATTCTTCACCAGAAAGGAGACAAGCTACCGGGGACCGGTTTCTGGCATTTCAGCCTCTTCGGCCCAGCTTGCTTGAATCCTGATGGAGCAGTGAGAAAGGGACTCATGTCTGAGTATACCCTGCCACACCTATAGTGGCCAAAAACGATTCAGAAAAGGGGGTGGTGATGAACAGAGTGTCTGAATTAAGCAGACCACTCTTACCCAGTCCAAAGATCAGGGCTTGATCCATCACCGTTATTTATCTCACTGCCCCATCCCAGCTCAGAACCTGGCTATATGCAAATTAGTCTGTCCCTGGCCCAGTGCATCATGGGAACAGGGCAGACCAAACTACCAAGCCAATTCTTCACCAGAAAGGAGACAAGCTACCGGGGACAGGTTTCTGGCATTTCAGCCTCTTCGGCCCAGCTTGCTTGAATCCTGATGGAGCAGTGAGAAAGGGACTCATGTCTGAGTATACCCTGCCACACCTATAGTGGCCAAAAACGATTCAGAAAAGGGGGTGGTGATGAACAGAGTGTCTGAATTAAGCAGACCACTCTTACACAGTCCAAAGATCAGGGCTTGATCCATCACCGTTATTTATCTCACTGCCCCATCCCAGCTCAGAACCTGGCTATATGCAAATTAGTCTGTCCCTGGCCCAGTGCATCATGGGAACAGGGCAGACCAAACTACCAAGCCAATTCTTCACCAGAAAGGAGACAAGCTACCGGGGACCGGTTTCTGGCATTTCAGCCTCTTCGGCCCAGCTTGCTTGAATCCGGATGGAGCAGTGAGAAAGGGACTCATGTCTGAGTATACCCTGCCACACCTATAGTGGCCAAAAACGATTCAGAAAAGGGGGTGGTGATGAACAGAGTGTCTGAATTAAGCAGACCACTCTTACCCAGTCCAAAGATCAGGGCTTGATCCATCACCGTTATTTATCTCACTGCCCCATCCCAGCTCAGAACCTGGCTATATGCAAATTAGTCTGTCCCTGGCCCAGTGCATCATGGGAACAGGGCAGACCAAACTACCAAGCCAATTCTTCACCAGAAAGGAGACAAGCTACCGGGGACCGGTTTCTGGTAGCCCAGAGAAGCCTGTGATCATTGATTGGAGCTGCTTAAACATCAATGCTGGGACCCAAATTGGTAGCGTTTGAAAATAATACAGGAGCCTAGGCCATCTTAGGAAGAGCTACCCCTCCCACCAATGATAGGGGCAAGGTTCCCCAGAATTCCAAGTTGCCCTTAAGGCCCCGGATGGCCCTACCCGCATTACCCTCCAGAAGGTCGGCCTGTGTATGATAAACACGGATTCCCAGATATACCAAGCAGTGGTGTTCCCATTGCACTCCATCAGTAATTAGAGGCCCCCATCCAAAGGAACAGTGGGGAACAAATATGACTTCGCCCAGTTAACTTTGAGTCCAGCAAACCCCTTGAGATCTTGGAGTAAGCGCTTCGCGCCATCGAGGGCATCAGTTGTATTTGCTAGGAACATGAGTAGGTCATCGGCATAAAGTGCGATGTAGTGTGTGATGCCTTCCACATGAAGTCCCGGATATCGTAGCCCCGTCCCGGCCTGAGCAGCTAGTGGCTCCATCGTCAGGGCAAACAACAGGGGGGAAAGCGGACTCCCCTTCTGCATCCCTCGGTTCTCACCTTTTTTTATTTTTCTATTTATTGTACTCAAAGAGCGCACTATCACCTGACAGGCATGCTGGCGCTAGTAGCTCGGCATGACATACATCCGCTGGACCCTACTGTAGTTAACCCCTAAATTTTGGGAAACAACCATGTTTTTAACCTCCTTCTAAACGGAAGGAGATCACTAATTTGTCTCAGCTCCAAAGGTAAGGTGTTCCAGAGCTTTGCAGCCGCGACCCCAAAGGATCTACCACCTGCTCTAACTTTTTTTAATCTAGGGATTTTTATCAGTTTTGCCCCAGATGAGCGCAAAGTTCAGGTAGGAACATACCACTCGAACTTGCTTTGAAGGGAGGTAGGACCCATTCCATACAGGGCCTTAAATACTAAACAAAGTGATTTGAACTTGAGTCTTTGTTTCAGAGGGAGCCAGTGCAGCTCAGACAGGGCCAACGAGGTAGAGGACCTTCTAGACCAACCTAATGCTAATTTAGCTGCAGTTGACTGTATCCTCTGCATCCTGTCCAGGAGGAATTTTGGGGTCTCGAGAAGCAGGGCATTGCAGTAATCAACTCTGCTAAGTATGGTACTCCGTGCTATCAATGAGCACGCCAAAGGGGGAGCAGAGGAAAAATCTTCCTTAACGAATGAATGATGGCCAGGCAGCAACCTACAACTTTTGTTACATGCGCCTCTGGAGTGAGGTTACAATCAAATGTCACACCCAAGTTGCGAACTGTCTTTGCAGGCTGAACCAAATTGGGTGAGACGGAAGGCCAAAAGTTACTAGGCAACGCAGAGGGAATCCTTTCCGTGGCACAGTTAAGCACTTCCATTTTGGATGCATTAAATTGTAGCACATTATCCCTCAACCATAATGCCATGTCCCGCAGGCAGCTATGAAACCCATCTAAAGAGGTTTCCTGTGCTCCCTCCAAGGAGAGAATCAGTTGCGTATCATCCGCATAATTAACGATCTTAATGTTGTGTTGCTTGATGACCGCCATCAAGGGTTTCCTATAAATATTAAAAAGAATAGGGCTGATGGCCGAGCCTTGTGGCACGCCATGCAAGACACTGGTAAAAGCCGATTGATAGGGGGGGAGGGACACTGCCTGCTGCCTACCTAACAGGAAAGACTGGAACCACCTGAAGACACAGCCCGTCACTCCCGCCTCTAAGTCGTCTCAACAAGATTTCATAGTTAACCGTATCGAAGGCGGAAGACAGGTCAAGCAGAATAAGTACAGCTGTCTGACCCCTGTCTGCCCGCCCCCGAAGTTCGTCTATCACGGTCACCAAGGCTGTCTCAGTGCCATGGGCCGGCCGGAACCCAAACTGCTCCTCCTCCAAGAGCTTAGCTGGTCCTACATGTTTAGACAAGGTGCTACTCACCACCCGTTCCACTATTTTAGCCGGGAAGGGAAGGAGGGAGATGGGCCTAAAATGTTTAGGACACTCAGGGTCAAGGGAGGGCTTCTTAAGCAAGGGTGTCACCAATGCCTGCTTCCACTGAGACTGAACCACTCCATCGGTTAGAGACTGATTACAAATCAGACGAAGCGAGGGGAACAGCTCAGCCCCAAATTCTTTCCAGATTTTACAGGGCATCGGATCTAAGGGAGACCCAGATGTAATACCATCTAAACTACAGAAGTCCTCAAGCTCCAAAGGCAGGAACTCGGAGAGAGAGCCAGTAGTGCCCCCCTCCAAGTTAACACCTGCAGCAACAATGCTAGTATCCTCCGTGTCATTGGGGATGAACGGTAGAACATTCACCACAGCTGGAGTGTATGAGACCCCACCCAATTCCTCAATGATGTCATTAACTTTGCCATGAAAAAACTTAGCCAGATCATCACAGAGAGTTTGAGAGGGGGAGATCACATTTTTGGAGCAATCTGGATTGGTCAGGCTATTTAGAATGTTAAAAATGCTTCTGGCGCTATTAGGGGCATTTAGTATCAAGGTGGAAAAATAATCTGCTTTAGACCTAATAATCATCTTCCTGTATTCCACCATCTTTATTCTCCAGGAGAGCCTGGTAGCCATGCCTCCATCTCCTCTCAGCCCGCTTGCATTCAAGTTTCAGGATTTTCAATTCTTCATTAAACCACGGGGCAGAGGGTCTACCCCTGCTCCGATGGTTCTTTAGAGGGGCAAGAGAATCAAGAGCCAGGGTGATTTCCTGACAAAAGGTGAAGTAGTTCTCCTCCACTTGAGCTTCCGGGGAGAAACAATCCTCCACCTGAAACACCGCATCCTGGCCCCTCTTATGCGTAAGAGCCTTACAATCCTTACCCACAAATTCACTCGCCCGATTACCACTCCGCTTATCCAGACTAGCAGTGTTCACATAAAATGTAATCAAAAAATGATCGGTCCAGTCCATGGGCAGGATTTCCCCAATAAACACTTGATCAACTTCCGAAAAAATAAGATCCAGCAGATGCCCTCCAATATGAGTGGCCTTAACTACTTGTTGAGAAGGCCCAGACCCTCACATGACTGAATAATATTGGCCAGGCATGTGTCAAGGGACCCATTCCGCCAGAGGTTAAAATCACCCAAAATCAGCAATCTACGATGCGTGGTGGCCATGTTGGTAAAGGTGTCCAATAAAAGTTGCTGCGGTTGCCCACTAAAGGCCCCTGGAGGTCGATAACAGATAATCCCAGTAAGAGACTGGCCAAGAGTACTCCTAATGACAAACCCAAAAAGTTCAACCCCTGCGACCTTATCAATGTCAATAGTAGTCAAATTCAAGGATTCTTTATAAATCAACCCCCCCCCCCTCCCGCTTGCCCCCTAATATTGGTTTATGGAGGATTTTATAACCAGTGGGCAGGCCAGACCAAGGTCGACCTCACAATCTGGATGAGTCCAGGTTTCTGTCATACACGACACTTCAAGCTTGTGTACTTCCAGTAGCAACTGGATTTCAACCCTGTGCTTGGTCAAGGGTCTAACATTCAATAGCGCGCATGGTAGATAATCCTTAACAAGGAAGTCAGACAATGGCGAGGCGGTCTCCGTTAAACAAGGGACTCCCCTGCCATTAGCCCCTCTGTTAATACGATGGAGTTCTGCACTGGAGTAACAGAGCGGGTGACTTACTATATCTAGTTCCAGATAAGCTGAAGGAGAGGCGGAGCGCGTCCTTAGCGTGGACGGGCGCAGACGGGCTTGCCTTTGGCATGCGTCCGGTGCGCCGCCGGCACGCTCGCGTCAGGCACCTCCGACTAGACCGCTAACTTCCTGGAAAGCGGGACAGCTCACACGGACGGTCCCCGCCAATCAGAAGAGCGGCAAAGAAGTAATGCAGAAGAGTCCCCCTCCCGCATGCAATGAATCAGCCCCAGCAGCCCCGGTAACAGCGAGAAATTAAAAACAAATAAAAACCAAAGATGTGTCAGCGCGAGCCGCTGAGCAGCTCCAATAGCCCCCAGCAGAGGCCACAAGTCACTATTCAGAGGCTGCACGCTCGCGTCAGCGTCTCTTTTATCACGGGCACCTCCGACTAGACCGCTAACTTCCTGGAAGGCAGGAACGCTCGCACGGACGGTCCCTGCCAATCAGAAGAGCGTCGTCCAAGCCACAAAAGTATCACCCAATCCAAAACTACACATGACCTGAAATAAGTAAGGCCATTCGAGGTTGTCAAAAGCCTTTTCAATATCAACCAAGAAAATCTCAGCAGAGTCTCTCAGGTAAGATACCGCTTCTAGTATGCGAAGCAGGCGCTGCACAATGAGGGCGGTGTTCCTTGTCAGGATAAATCCCGCCTGATCCCGTGGATTAATTGGGTCATATATGGGAGCAACCTTGTCGCTAGAATCTGACTCAGAATCTTATAATCAGTGGTAAGCATGGACAGTGGTCGATACGTGGTCCTATCAGAAGGCGACTTCCCTGGCTTTAGCAACGGAATAATAAAAGCCTCGCGAGTAGTGACCGGTAGTTGTCCCGCTCTCCTCACCTCGTTATAAAGCGTGACTAACCTAGGGGCCAAGAGGTCAATGTAAGTCAAATAAAACTCAATCGGCAGGCCATCCACCTCAGGGGTCTTCTTCTTTGCCATATGTTTGATCGCTCCCTGAACTTCCCCTAACGTTACATCCCGGCCTAGCAACTATGCCTGCGTCGCATCAATCTTTGGAAGGTCAGTTGCGGCTAGAAATTCTCCAAGAACCTCTACGTTCAGGGTCACCTTGCTCTGATAGAGATCTGTGTAATATGCGTGAAATTGATAATTAATCCCCTGTTGAGTATAGCAAGTGTCTCCCGTTGGGCTGCACAAATCTAAGATGACCGTCCCCCGACGAGCAGGGTTGGCCAACCAGGCCAGCAAAGCGCCAGATTTATCCCGCTCTGCAGGAGCACGTGGCAGAAACTTTTTATAGTCGTAGCAGTGCAAAGTGGAGGAGTGTGGCTGACTGATTAGAGCGGCAGACCCTGATGCAGAGGTCTGGCCCGGGACCAGGGTTAAATTCCCGACGCGGCAGGGTCCTGAGCCCAAAATGTCCACGGACTCGATAATTCTCGCCTCGGTGCCTATTCTAATCATGGGGTCCCATGCTGCAACTCTGGGCAATAGTTGCTTAATCTCCACTACGGCGGCCCACCCGCTGCGGGATGCCTGGCTTTCACCCTGGGGATACCCAGTAGGGGTTATCTCACAGGGAAAAGCCAGGATGGGTTCCCAAGGCAAGCGCCTTGATGCCTTCGGGTGATACGTGCGCTATATAAGTCGCAATACATTTACATTTACATTTACATCTCTCCACCCGTACAGCGACTTCTTCCCTCGCCTCAAGTAAGTCGTGCTGTCTGTTAGGCTGCTCAGGCCGGTCGTGTTCCACCTCCCGCAAGCGCTGATCCACTACCTCTATTTCTTGCAATAGGGTCTTGCATACCCCCAACATCTTGCAAATACAGTGCCGCATCATCACAACCTTAAAGGCATTCCACTCCACGGCAGAAGAGGACGCCGTGCCCGTATTGTCAAGGAAATATTGGGTGATGCCAGTCCCCACCACCTCCCTAAAGACCTGATCTTCCAGGAGCTCTGGATTTAAACGCCAAGTTGAGATAGCTGGGCGCACCTGGGACCAGTGCAGCCATAGAAGCAGTGGGTTATGATCTGAGATTGTGCTGGTAAGATATTCGCTATGCTTGACCGGCGCATGTATATCTAGGGAGCACATTATCACATCTAGCCTAACGTGGGGCTCATGTAGTGCAGAGAAGTAAGAATAAACCTGCTCTCTCGGATGAGGAGCACCCCACGCTGCAACCACCCCCCTTGGAGCTGCCAATCTCTGCTGGCTTTAGAGATCCTATGGATAGGAGCGTCAGGGAGAGGAGGGTGCGATCTATCCAAGGAGATATCAGGGACGGAATTAAAGTCCCCACTCATAATCACAGATCCAGTCAAATAGGTCGCCAATTTCCCAGATAGCTGTGTGAAGAAGGCCGGTTGTTCCACGTTGGGCACATATATACTTCCCAGTACCACATCCTTACCGTTAAGCCGCCCAGCCACCATCACATATCTTCCCTCTGGGTCTGCTACCTGCTGCACTGAGTAGAAAGTCACCCCCGCTCTAACCCATATTAATACTCCCCACGCAAAAGCAGAGTAAGTGGTATAAAAAATCTGGCCCACCATCAATACGCTGCAGGGTGAGGCCCTAGTGGCACGTGATGTGTGTCTCCTGAAGAAGGCAATTTGAATCCCCCTACGCACCAAATAAGCATGCATCTTGTGACGGCGCACCACAGAGTGCATACCCCTGACATTCCATGACAGACATTTCAAGTCAAGCAATGAACCCATAAATAAGCTGTGTGTAGTTCCCGAATTGACTCCATATTGTGACATGCCAAGCCACCAACAGTTCCCCCGTTACAAAGAAAAACAAAACCCCAACTCCCGCTCCCCAAAACAGGCACTAAAATGCAAGTCCCCATCCAAACTAACTAAACATTCAGTGTCCTCTAGTAGCCACAGAGGATCAACGGGGAAGGCAGTTTCAAGCCAACGCTGTTTGGCTATGTAACCCACCCTTGAAGCAGCGCCCTACCCCTGGCAGCACACACATCACCCTGAACCCGAAGGCAGAGCTGTCTCAATGATCCCTCACCACCCCACCGACTCACCTGCGCAGGCAGAAACGATGCCAAATCAAGAGGCCAAAGAGGCATAGAAGCGTGAGATAGAGAAGAAGGAGTAAAAGACAGAGCGAGGTAGCACCAGGGAGGCAACAAATCATTCAAATAATGTCATCTGCAGTCCCAGGGGTAACGTGCGGTAATTGAACACTGTCAGCATTGGACACATCAGAAGTCGACCCACCCGACTCATTCTCTGAGCCAGTGTCCTCTCCAGAAGATGGTTTAGGATCTTGCAATAGCTCGGACACCACCTTTAGAGCGGCCAGCCTCTCCCTCTCCGTCTGGGAGGCACTGGGCGTTTGTCCGAAACGACGTCAGCGTCCTGTTCGTTGAGTCCCTTGGGGACGCTGCACACCCACAGTTGGGGCTGCCTTCCGCTCCATCAGTCCGCGGCCCATTTTGTAGGCTTCGATCCAGTCCCAGGCGTCTTGAGGGTTCTCACAAAAAAGAGCCTTGCCATTCAGAACTATTTGGAGCAGTGCTGGAAACATCAAGGAGTACTGAAGCCCCTCCTCACGCAAGGCCCTCTTTGGATGTATGACGTTACAACGCATGCTATTACATCGCATGCCTTTACGATGCAAGTTTTACAATGCAAGTCGTTACAACGACTTGCGTTGGGGGGCGCTGGATAGTGAATAGTATAATTTACTATTCCAACTCCAGTCCCCGTGGATAGTAGGGAAGGTGTTGGAAACTATTCCCTATCCTAGAGCGCCCCCCAGCGCAAGTCGTTGTAAAAGTTGCGTTGTAATGGTTGCGTCTAAAGGCACTTCGTTGTAAAAGTTGCGTTGTAAAGGATGTTCCCCCCCTCTTTAATGCTACGGCGGACTAGACCTCTAGTCAGGGAAAATCGACATCTGGGAGTTGTCCACCGTGTAGGGCCCCGTGGAGCGCGCCCTCTGCAGCAAAAAATCCCTGTCTTTGTAATGTAGAAATCGAGCAATCACCGGGCGAGGGGCCTCCCAGGCACCGGTGGTCGGGCGGGGACCCGGTGGGTCCACTCCAGAGTGTAGAATTGAGTCAGAACAGCAGGCGCCACCACATCCCGGAGCCAGCTCTCCAGATAGACAATCATGCTGTCCCCTTCCACTCCCTCTGGCAATCCCAGCACCAGAATGTTACTCTTGTGATTGCGCCCTTCAACATCTTCAGCTCTCTTCTCTAGCAGCTTAACTCTTTGGGACATGTTGGCCATCTGCTCGGACAGGGTTTGCTGCACCGGTGCCATGTCCGCCAGGGAGGCCTCTGTCTGCTTTACACAGGTCCGCCAACTTAGTAAGGTGCTGCCTGCAGAAGCCCCACCACCATATTAGCAATATCCTGATGCAGAGTGTCTTTAGTATCTGTGATAGCCTGCAATATTTGGGCCAACTGTTGTTGTACTAAACTGTCAGGCGGGGGCTACGGCGACTCCCGCCCCCTCTTCTCCGACACCGATTCTTCGGGGTCGTGAGTAGCGCCGGTCAGCTTACCCCTGGGTTTCCCCATCTCGCTAGGCGTGCTCTGTTCTCAGCCAGATGTCAAATAGCAGTTGCGCCGCTCAGTGGATATCCCATAGCAGAAATGAGCGACAGTGTCTCACACTGGAGTGAGTCCTCTGTCCAATCATACCACCGCCCATGGGGTGCACAGATCTCCAAGTCCAGTTCCCAATGACAAAGCTGCATGAGCAGGTCCCAGCCCGAAGGCACCAACCCCGTTGAATACTGCCAGGGGCCGCACCCAAATGCTCTCCAGGCACACGAGCAGTGCGCCACAACACCAGGAAGGGCAAAGCTCAAGCACCTCCCCCCTCTGGCAAGAGCAGGTCCCCCAAAAGTTCAAAGAGTCAAGGTGCCCGCAGTAGAAGACTGATCACCACCGCTCCTTACTTCCACTCAAAGACCTAGGGCGGGGCCTCCAGAGACGAGAGCTTGGGAGGCCTTAAACGCATCCCCAAGAACACCAGAAGGTGCTCAGCTCCATGACAGGCCGACCCCCAGCAGGCGCAGCGGTACTTGCGGTGGGCAGTCGCTCCAGCCGTGCCCCCATACAGAACCGTAGCCCTCTCCCGGGTGCCTCTGTTAGAGCTCCCACAGGCCGCGGCTCCAGGCTGCAGCAGCGCCCCCTGATTGGTGCTCCGTTCGCGATATCCAAAGCAAAATGACACCAGCTGCATTCAGCACTTTCTCTGTGGCGGTCAGGTGCTCTAGACAGGCCCGTGCAGGCGAGAGCTCCCATCAATGCCCCCCACGGATTCAAAGCCCCGGTAACAATGTGGGGCAGCGACTCCAGCTCCACCTCCAAGGTCCCAGAGAAACTTCAATGGGGCATGGCGCGGTACGCAAGCTCCCGCCGTGAGGAAGATCATCCTAGGTTGTTCTCCCCACCGGCACTCTTACTGCTGCAAAGCCGCTCACGTCTCCAGCAAAGGCGGGTAGAAGCGGCAGGATTAAGCGTACAGCCCCCGCAGGTATCAGCTCTGGTGGCCCAAAACAGCTGCCGCCGCCATTTGGGGTCGGAGATCCGGAGCCGCTGCAATCTCCCAGCCCAGACGCGCCTCAGCACTTCAGGCACCCGGGTCCACCGCAAAGTCAGCCCAGACACTCCCCAGGGTCAGCGGAGCCAGATAGATGCCCTCGGGTCTGAGGGAGCAGCAGTGTAGCAGGATAATTGGCTGGGCCGGTGCGGAGCATCAAGCTAATGCGTCAGTCACCATCGGCTCGCTAGCCATGCCTCGTCTTGACCCTGAGCCTATGGGAACAGTCCAGCCCGAACTGCCAAGCCATGTCTTACCTGGACCGGAAACAAGCATCCTGGGACCGGTTTCAGGGTAACACTCTCCATCAGCCAGGCTAGCTTGATTCCAGTGGCAAGGTGAGCAAGGGACCCACGTCTGGGCATACCCTGCCAACTTAGGGCAAACAAAGCAAACACAAGTAGATGATGGACGGAGCGCTGAAACTTTTCAGACACTCACCCCAAGTCACAGATGTAGGTTGAATCCATAATCATTCCTTAGCTCACTTCGCCACCCCAGTTCAGACCCAGCTATATGCAAATCAGTCCTGACCATGTGCCTCATGGGAACAGTCCAGCCCGAACTGCCAAGCCAGGTCTTTCCTGGACCGGAAACAAGCATCCTCCTCAGCCAGGGTAGCTTGAATCCAGTGTCAAGGCTACGCCCAACAGGGAAGGGGGTTGGTGGCCCAGTAATGGTTAGTGCCCACGGGGGTTTGGACAAAAGTTACCTGAGGCTATTGGGTATATGTTCAACCTGGAATAGGGTCAAAAAAGATCTCAGCTTATATTAAAAAAATAAAACATACACTAAAAAAACAAGGGTTAAACTGATGTTATAGTTAGATGCTGAAATGAGGTAAGAACTAGTGTTTAGTAACCAAAACAACACAAATTCACCAGTTATAGTTTAGTGAACTAACTATAATTAGCGTCCCTGTCATGCACTGCTTCTGACCTCACATATTACATCACTCATGACACAGCAGTTAAAATTTCGAAAAAGTATTGTGCCGGAAGAAATACTCCGGAAAAGCCTCCCTTTGTGCACCACATTCAACAAAGGAGCAGAGTTATTCATGATTTGTAGATGATCTGCGGATGAAGTCCATCTCCTGAGGTAATGGCAGAGCTTATTTGACCCTTAAGCTGAGGTGTCATTCTGAAAGGATGACGTGCTGTGCTGCAGAATGTAATAAAAGCACATAAACTCACAATTTGCACTGTTTGGTGTTCTAGTTTTATAAATATCCTGAGGCATGTTACGTTTGCATGTACTTGCACATCGTACAATGCAAGTTATTTGTCATTTGATGTTCTACCTGTGAAGAAGTGGTGCCACACAGAGCGTGCTAACGGATGAAGAGATTTGAGCACAGATGTAAAAAACACAAAATGTTTGGAACCTGAAAAATTTGCCTCTCCAAGTAACAAAAAAAATAAGTTGCCATTGTTTTCAAATTCCATACCCCAAAATTTCTTAAAGCAGGACTGGTAAGAAATGGCTCATAATGGTGATGCACTATAGTGGATTCTGCAGTGGAGTCATGCAACCTTGTGACAAAAGTGAAAGTTCATGAGAAGTCAAGTCAAGTCATACCATTTATATAGCGCACTACATACCCAGAGGGTTTCAAGGCGCTTAGGAAGGGGAGGTGGATTATTTGTCAAATATCCACGTTTTAAGCAGCTTTCTGAACGCAAGGTGATTCTGGGTGAGGCGAAGGTAAGCGGGGAGTGAGTTCCATGTTTTGGCAGCCAGGTATGAGAAGGATCTGCCTCCCATGGTGGTCTTGTTGATGTGAGGTACAGTGGCGAAGGCTTGGCTGGAAGAGCGAAGTTGGCGGGAGGGGGAGTAGAAGGAAAGTCGAGAGTTGAGGCAATCGGGTCCGATGTCGTAGAGTGATTTGTGTGCGTGGGTAAGCAGTCGGAAAGTGATCCTCTTATTGACGGGTAGCCAGTGGAGGTCTTTAAGGTGACCAGAGATGTGTTCGTTGCGTGGGATGTCTAATATGAGCCTGGCTGAGGCGTTTTGGATTCGTTGTAGTTTCTTCTGGAGTTTAGCGGTGGTACCTGCGTAGAGGGTGTTTCCGTAGTCCAGTCGGCTCGTGACTAGAGCGTGGGTGACTGTTTTCCTTGTTTCGGAGGGGATCCAGCGAAATGTTTTTCTGAGCATGCGAAGAATGTTAAAGCAGGAAGAGGATACGGCGCTGACTTGTCTGTTCATTGAGAGTGAAGAATCCAGGATGACGCCAAGGTTCCGTGCGTGGTCTGTCGGGATGGGTGCATTTCCGAGGGCTTCCGGCCACCAGGAGTTGTCCCATGCAGAGGGGGATTTACCTAAGATGAGGACTTCTGTTTTATCTGAGTTCAGTTTCAGACGGCTTTGTTTCATCCATTCGGCGACTTCTTTCATTCCTTCGTGTAGGTTAGTTTTAGCGGTGCTGGGGTCCTTGGTGAGAGATAGGATCAGTTGAGTGTCATCCGCGTAGGAGATGATGTTGAGGTTGTGTTGGCGGGCGATGGCCGCGAGGGGGCTCATGTATACGTTGAAGAGGGTGGGGCTGAGTGAGGATCCTTGTGGTACGCCGCAGATGATTTCAGAGGCCTCGGACTTGAATGGTGGGAGGCGGACTCTCTGGGTTCTTCCGGTGAGGAACGAGGTTATCCATTCCAGTGCTTTTCCTTGGATTCCGATGTTTCTGAGGCGTTGTAAAAGGGTGCTGTGGCAGACTGTGTCGAAGGCTGCGGAGAGGTCGAGGAGGATGAGGGCGACTGCGTCTCCATTGTCCAGTAGAGTTCGAATGTCGTCTGTTGCTGCGATGAGGGCGGTCTCAGTGCTGTGTTTGGCTCGGAAGCCGGACTGTGAGGAGTCGAGGGATTTGTTGGCTTCGAGGAAGGTGGCGAGCTGGTTGTTGACAGCTTTCTCGATGACTTTGGCCGGGAATGGGAGAAGCGAGATGGGGCGGTAGTTTTTGAGTTCGGTGGGGTCCGCTGTTGGTTTTTTCAGAAGGGCGGTGAGTTCAGCGTGTTTCCAATCTTCTGGGAAGGTAGCGGAGTCGAAGGAGCAGTTGATGATGTCTCGGAGGTGCGGAGCTATGACGGAGTCTGCTTTGTTGAAGATGTGGTGGGGGCATGGGTCTGTGGGGGATCCAGAGTGGATTGAATTCATCAGGCGGATGGTGTCCTCAGTGGAGATTGGGTTCCAGGCGTTGAGGGTGTTAACGGGGGGAGGATGGTCAGCTGATGGTAGGGTGGGTTGGCTTCCGGGTTGGTTGTCAAAGCTGTTGTGGATGTCAGCAATCTTGTTGTGGAAAAAAGAGGCTAGGGAGTCGCAGAGGGTTTGAGAGGGGGTGATGTCGTTGGAGTTGGCCGAGGGGTTGGAAAATTCCTTGACGATGTTGAATAGTTCCTTGCTGTTGTGGGCGTTGTTGTCAAGTCGATCCTTGAATGATGTTTTCTTGGCTTTTCGGATCAGTTGGTGGTGAGTACGAATGGCGCTTTTGAAGGCATCCTTGTTGCTGGTGGATGGGTCTTTCTTCCAGGTCTTTTCAAGGGAGCGGCACAGTTTCTTGGATTTCTTGAGGTCATCGTTGAACCATGAGGCCTTCTTGTTGCCAAGTTTGTGATGGCGTTTTTTCAGTGGTGCCAAGGTGTCGGCGGTGTTGGATAGCCAAAGGGTGAGGTTGGAGGCGGCTTCGTTGGCATTAGAAGAGAGGGCTGGGGGGTTTAGAAGGAGCGATGAGGAGATCTGGTCGATGGTGATTTTGTTCCAGTTTCTTTGTAGAGTTGGTTGGAGGTGGATGATGGGTTTCGGCTTGTTGTATGTGAAGTGAACGCAGCTGTGGTCAGTCCAGAGGAGATCTGTAGTGTGGCTGAAGGAGACATGGTTGCTGGAGGTGAAGATGGGGTCGAGGGTGTGACCTGCGATGTGGGTGGGGGAAGTGACCAGTTGTTTAAGTCCGAGGTTGGCGAGGTTGTCTAGGAGGGTGGCGGTGTTGCGGTCGTTGCTCTTTTCAAGGTGGAAGTTGAGGTCTCCCAGAAGGATGTAGTCTTTGGAGGGGAGCGCGTGTGGGGTGATGAAGTCCGTGATGTCTTCACTGAATTTTGCGCGGGGTCCTGGTGGTCTGTAGAGGAGGGTGCCTCTGAGTGTGGTCTTGGGGTCGATGTGGATCTGGAAGTGAAGGTGTTCAGAGTTGGCGAGGTTGGCATCAGAGCTGGTTGAAATGCGGATTGTTTTCTTATGGACGATAGCGATTCCACCTCCTGTATGGTCGGTGCGATCCTTGCGTGTGATCTTATAGTCCTCAGGGATAGCGATGGCGATGTCAGGGGCGGAGGAAGCGTTCATCCATGTTTCCGTTAGGAAGGCGACGTCAGGAGAGATGGTGTCTAGTAGGTTCCAAAGGTCAATGGCGTGCCTGTGGACCGAGCGGGTGTTGAGAAGGATGCATTGTAGGTGGTTGCGGTCGGGGATCTGTGGTGCGGTCGGAGCGGAGATGTTGTCAGTACCGCTAAATTTGCAGGAGTAGCAGGAGAACGGTCCATGGGTGCGTCCAGGAGCGGCTTGGACGCAGTTGGGAGCGCGACCGGGGTTAAGGGCTAGAAGGGTGGCGGCATCGTAGGTAGCGCGGGAGGGCTGGGGAGCGCGAGGGGCAGGGGGTCTGGCGTTGGGCGCGGTCCAGGCGCGGACGGGCGTAGACGGGCTTACCTTTGGCGCACCTTCGGCGTGTACGTAGCGCGTGGACGCTGCGCGTGGGGAAAAGTACTCAAGTGAGTAAAGAATTAAATCTGGTGATAGCTCATGACCCCGACTACTACTGGTAAGTACAGTTTTCATTTTGCAGCATGAATCTTTCTCTGGATTTCCATGCCATGCTGTGCATTGATTCTGTAGCAGTGTTTATCTCTTTGGGGAAGTTGGGTTGAAATGTGCTTGAGTTTACAAACAGGTGCTGTAGTACTTTCGGTCCCGCTGGTGTTTCCTTGTTCATCTGAATGTCCACACGAAGAAGGTGTATATGGAGAACCATATTGCCACCAGGCAGGTGTCCAGGATGGGTCATTTGCCTGGAAGGCTAGAGTTGTCCCCTTTTTACATCATGAAGTGTGCTCTGGGCCATACTGGAAATAGTTTTCCAGCATTTGCATAGCATGTCTTGATTGTTTGCATTACCCATTGTACAATTGTTCCCATGCTCACCAACATGCTTATACTTGTTCTTGCAAAGGAGGCGAAAAGTTAAGGCCCCTTCGTTCACGTCTTTGTCTCCTGTAGATAAAATATGAGTGCCCTTTGCATGTCTAAAGTATGAAGAGCCCTTTCTGTCTGCATCTTTGGCTCTTTAAAAACATCCCATTGCTGAATGCTTTAACTGATGTGAAACTGTCACATTAGCTTGGTTAGGAATTTGGGATTTGTTCTCAACACCACCTTGCCTCATGAAATTGAAGAAACTAGGGCTCTAAGGTGGTGGGTGCTTGTAGTACACGGACTCTGCTAAGTGATGTGATGACTATTAGGAAGGCTGTCTTTAGCATTCAGAACTTGAGGTTTGCCATGTGCATGAGGTCGAAGGGTTCTGTCACCAGTTGCGTTGGCATGATGTTCAAGTTCCACAATGATGTTGGTACCACTCTGGGTGGAGCTACCCTCTTTGACCCCTCCAGGAATTTCTTTTTCACTGGCATGGGAAGATACTGTTACCTGGAAGTCCTCTGATGCAAGTTACGATGGTGGCTAGGTAAAGCTTCAGTGATCCATATGTTAATCCTTTGCCTATTAGGTAAGTAAGGTATGTTGATTACCATGTTGTCTTGCATCCTGTGTGGGGTGGTTTGTCATAGTTGCAGTATAAATTTGCATCTTGAATTGTCTCCCCACGATCACATTTGTCTTGTTCCACCTGCCCATTTCCTCTGAAGTTTTGCAATGCCAACCACAAGATCCTCCCAACTACCCACTGCCTGTGACCATCTGTTGTTGAACCACTCTTGGATTGACCGCATGTGTAATCTTGCTTGCTTTATGAGGGGGATGTATGAGGCCATCATGCCCATTAGCTTCATTACAATCTTCACTGTCAGAGACTGAGCATTACTCTCTTGGGCACTAGGTAGGTCTGTACTGTCCTTGAGTTTAGCGTTACCATTAGGAACACCTTCTCCTGTTCTGGTTATAGGGATGACTTTTCCAGGTTTATCATGAAACCCAATTGGTGCAAAGGGTGGATTACTGTCTCTGGGTCCTGTTGGCACCTGTGCCTCCAGTTTCCCTTTACTAATCAGTCATCCAGGTATAGGAAGACATGTATGCCCTGTCTTCTGAGGTGTATGGCTACTGCTTCCAGGCATTTTGTAAGCACCCTTGCTGCGAGTTTTATGCTGAAGGGTAGCACCTGGAACTGAAAGTGTATCTTTTCTATTATCAATCTGAGGTATTTTCTAGGTCCTTGATTCATTTGGTAAGTGTACATAGGCATCCTTTTGGTTTACAGTGAGCATTAAGTCTCCCTTTCTTAAGAGCAGCATTACCCCCACAGTGTCCTTATCTTGAAGCGTTGCGTCTATATGAACTTGTCTAAGTATCTGAGTTACAGAATTGGTCTTTGTTGGACCCGGCCTCGTGGCGTGGTCCTACCCCTCCCGCATGGCGGACCCTGGATGACAACGGCCCTCCATCGACCCGCTGTCGCCCCTCCGGACACCACCCTCAACGAACTCTCGACGAGAGCCGCCCCTGGCAAACCCCGGCTCTCCCCCTCTGGAACCCGGCGAACCTGGTTCGCCCCAACTCTGCAGGTCCGGTCACCCCCCCGGGCCACCCTCTCAGGCCCGACTCCATCTTGGGGCCATCACGTCCCGAGCACGTGGCCTCGGCCCGACCCCGGCCGCGGCCCCAGTGAAGCCCCGACATCGTGGCACCAAGATCAACCCAGGTGGTAAAGTGGCCACTTGACGGATCCCGGAGGAGAGGAGTTTCGATGGCCCTCCAGCCGTCCCCGGACGCCTGGTATCGATCGCCCTCCGGCCTCCCTGGGCGCTGGCTCCACCCCCCTGCTGGGTGTCTGGACACCTTCATCCCGGCCCCTCTGACCCCCAGGCGCGAGGGTCCGGACATCAAAGGACTCCCGTCCTATATCTGGGCCAGCCCTGGATCAGGAAATCAGTTTTATCTGGGAGTCGAAGCCCTGCTGACCTCGTCGCGGCTGATCCTGATCAGAACTCTTGAACTTGGAACCTGGAACCTCTGAGCCCTGCTGACGCTGTCGCGGCTCCACTAAGCTGAACCATCCGCCGAGCCCTGCTGACGCTGTCGCAGCTCTACCAAGCTGAACCATCCGCCGAGCCCTGCTGACGCTGTCGCGGCTCTACCAAGCTGAACCATCCGCCGAGCCCTGCTGATGCTGTCGCGGCTCTACCAAGCTGAACCATCCGCCGAGCCCTGCTGACGCTGTCGCGGCTCTACCAAGCTGAACCATCCGCCGAGCCCTGCTGACGCTGTCGCGGCTCTAGCAAGCTGAACCATCTTCGGAGCCCTGCTGACGCTGTCGCGGCTCCCGGCACCCCCCCCAGCTCGAGGATTGAGAGCTGTGCGCAGGGTTTCCTAGTACCCGCTGGTACCAAGACTGTCCGCCTACCCCCCTTCCCCGGACATTGAGACTTTGTTGGGATCCCACGATCCCCCTGTACATATTACTGCAAAACCTTGCCTTTATTCCTTATATAAAGACTCTTTAATCTACCCTTGTGTGGTGTCTCTCTGTGGTGGTGTGATTGCTCGGCTGTTACGATAATAGGAGAGGAGCCTCGCCAAAGAAGCCTCTCGACGGCGCTCGGCCAATTCTATACCGAAAGGTGGGTTTCGGGGCGGCAGTCAGACATCTTCTGCCTCCCCTGGAATCGCCTTTCTAACAGTCTTAAGGTTAGATCCTGTTTTAACACTAGAAAATAAGCTGAATAGATGCCTCTTCTTGTCTCCTGCTGTGGGACTCTTTCTATGTCTCCCTTTTTGAGGAGCTCTTGCACCTCCTGTGTAGATGTCTTAGTTCCTCCCCTCACAGTGATTTTTTCTTTGGTGGTGGTCCAGGAGGTAGTCTTTTGGTGAGTTTTACATAGTAGCCATATTTTATTATATTTGGTTTCCACTTGTCTGAGGTGACTGACCTCCATTCCTGGAGGAATTCCCCACTTCTTCCCCCACAGGTGTTTTGTTCTGAGGTTTGTGTGAGAGAGTCACTTACTTGATTGTGCGCTCCCTCTTGTGGAATGACACCCCCCCTTTGCCCTTCCACGAAAGGGCTGTTCTGTTGGGTACTGCCATTGTAATGCTCTGTGCAGTTAGTTACTGCCCAACCCCTTGTTGAGGTTCAGGGGCTGTGGTGTGTTGGTAGCGTCCTCTGCCTGCGGATCTTCTGATAGGAATGTTCCCTCACTGGAAGGATCCCAGGAATACCAAAGCACCATTTGCTTTTGCCATTTCATTGTCCTACTTTATCTGCTGCTGTGCTTTGTCCACTGCTAGCCCTAAGAGGGCATCCCCAGTGAATGGCATGTTGATGCACGAGGCCTGTACATGTGCCTTGAACACAGAGACTGGCAGTCATGCATGCCTCCTGGGCTTTGCCCTGTGCACATGTGTCTGCTTGCTGTGTCTGCAGCGTTGAGAGCTGATACGTTTGCGATGTTCTTGCCCTCTTGCATTATTGCCTTGACCCTCTTTTTGTATTGTTCTGGGAGTGGCTGCATAAGACCCTCCATCTGATCTCATTGTTGGTGCTCGCCGGTTCCATTGCTTGAGGATGCGTGACAGCATAGGCAGATGGAGGTGCACCTTCTGGGATGGCATCAGTGTCTCTTGGAGGAAACAAGAAGCCTCCTTCTTCTCCTCCAATTGAACTACAGAGGCGTCAACTGCTCTACTGATCAGCCCATAGTCTTAGGGCTGACGTTTTTCCTGCACGATCTCGAGTGCCTTCTTTTCAGCATTGGTGGTCTTTCTCTTCGGAGTCGGTGACCCTTTGATCTTGCGCATAGAAAAAAGAGTAGAGAGGCGCACTCAATGAAATTAGTAGCTCAAAAAGTCCATAAAATACGTAGATCTTCTGTCGTTTTTCTTAAATATATTCTTTATTTTCATTCGCATAAAACGGCACAGCCAACGCGTTTCATCCCCAAAATGTGCCTAGGGAATTTCGTCAGGGCATATATTGAACAGTCAGGTTAGTGAAGTGGTCTTAGAAAAGATCGCTCTATCGACGCTGTTATGCCAACTTGATCACAGTAGATCTCAGTGTATTCCTTGGAAAGATATGTAGCCCAGGTCCAAAATTATTTAAAAATTCATGTCCCCCGAGGTGGCCAAGGATGCAACTTTTGACGGACAGGGTATCTGTAGATCCTGCCCACATGTAATGCCTTAGGGGAGCTTCACAGCAGCAGGCGTTCAGCGTCCTCCAGGGGGTAATCGGCTCTTGTGGTGCCTGCTCTTCGCGTTGTAGCGGAGAGTACCTCTGATATGGTACCCGCACTCCACTGCTCCTCCTCGTGGATTAGTGGCAGCCACAGTGGAATTTTTAAATCATTTTGGACCTGGGCTACATATCTTTCCAAGGAATACACTGAGATCTACTGTGATCAAGTTGGCATAACAGCGTCGATAGAGCGATCTTTTCTAAGACCACTTCACTAACCTGACTGTTCAATATATGCCCTGACGAAATTCCCTAGGCACATTTTGGGGATGAAACGCGTTGGCTGTGCCGTTTTATGCGAATGAAAATAAAGAATATATTTAAGAAAAACGACAGAAGATCTACGTATTTTATGGACTTTTTGAGCTACTAATTTCATTGAGTGCGCCTCTCTACTCTTTTTTCTATTTGCTTCGATACACATCCTTGGCAGCGGATGGTGAGAGTAGCAGCACCACCAAATAATTTTGAAACAGGAAAAGTTGATGTGCGAAACCTTGGTCAGCTGCTGTGTGCTTTGGTTTATTCTTTGATCTTGCGCTCCTTCTTCTTCGTCCTCTCTCTGGCACTCACGCACGTCGAGGGTGTTTCTGAAAGTTTGCCCCCTTGATGTCGTTTTACTTGGACCTGTGACGATCTTTTCATTTATGACGTCTGTCGAGTGTTTCAACATCGATACTGTGGTGTACTAAGCAGACTTTGAGTGGCTTCTGGAGTTAGTTTGCCTTCTGCCCGTTTTTGAGCTCGGCTTCCTTAAAGTTCTTCTTTGCTGCCCTCCTTGCGGCATCCAGGCTTTGGAAGTTGATGATGCCCTCCTTGGCGTATGACGCGCCCTCCTGCACCAGCTCATTGTCTTAAAGGTTTTCCTACTCTTTGTTTGATAGGCCAGATACTTCAAGGACGGTTGTTCCTTCTTGTATACTGTGCTTGGCATTGCCTCTGCCTCACCTTCAGTGTCTTGGGATGGATTTCAGTGCAGGCCTGGCAGTCCTGAGATGGTCCTTGTGCAGGCACAAATTGCATCTCTTATGCAGGTTCTTCTGCGCAAACATCTAGTGGCACTTGGGGCAGACATTAAAAGGGGTATTCTCCATGTCTTCTTTCTGCCTCACCTCGGTGCATTCTCCGACTGTGTTCTTGGTACAACAGGACCTCTCCTAGGTCGAGAAGGAGGTCCCCCTTCTCCGCCTCATCTACTTGTGGTCTTCTGTTGTCGTTTTTTGGTTCACAGTGATTTTTGAGGTTTTCTTTGACGGTCAGTCATGTTCTTTGATTATACCTTGGGGATCTTCAGTCATGTTTCCAGACTCAACAGCAGAAAAAAGAATCTGAAGATGGATGGTGCTGATGGAGCGAGATTCAGAAATGTTTTTCATTTCAACTCGTGAAGTCACACTTCCATAAATAAAATAATAAAATTAACAGTTGTACTGTATATGTATTAATTTAACTTAGTTTAAGTTGCATCTACACCTGACAAACGCGGGATACTAACATCTGTGCTCATAAACGTGCATTATGTTGCATTTCCTTGTTTGTGAAAATAATAAATTAATCGTGTCTATTGTCATGTCAAAAATTAACTGCAGCTGTTTAGAATAAATGGCATGTGCTTATTTTGCTTCCCTGTTTATGTGGTGTCACTCTATTCTCTATAGGTGCATAAAGAACCTTGCTGGATAATAAGAAGAATTGGTAGATATAAAATGCTGCTTTATTTGTTTGCTTCTGCTAGGTAACTTAGACTAATGGGTTAATTATTAGCAATAAAGGGTGGCATCAGAACATATTATTTTTCTCGCATTAATTATTTCCTTGTGTTTGTTTATACATTAGTTAATAAAAAGGCTTTGGGCCTAGTGAAAACTTTCCGTGCTTGCAAAAATCTGCTTGGAGCCAGAATGAGTCCATGATGGCTACAGTTTTCTCCATCTGAAAAGTTTGTTATGCTGAGATGACATTCTCTTAGCTGAACAAGACCAAGGCCAGGAACCGGCAAAAGGCTTATGACATTCATGCATCCGAGGAAGCTAAAAAACTTCATTTTGTTGCAAATGTTGCGAACTGGAGGAAACTGCGTTTTTCGAAAACCGGAGACAATGGTCTCTAAGAATGATGACGGAACTGTAATTCTGAAATCTGGTGACATGTCGCTTGTCACTTTTGAGCCAATGGGACTTCATTTCAGCAGAGAAAAATATAAAATTTTAGATTAGCTTAGCGTAGAAAGGTATAAAAACTCTTACCCCGTGGAAGAGTAATGCTTCTCCTTGCAGACCTTTGATGAGGGCGAAATGCTGTTGGACTTCTCTTGGTACACGTAAGAGCCCTCAAAGACTTTACTCTTAAATTTTCCTTATAGCTAGCATTAGTTAGGGACTTAGGTTTTGAAAAATGCCAAACTGATAATTCTCATTTGCAATAATAATTTTGATTCATAATAAAATTGTCATAACTATTTGCAATGATTCAAATAAAAATGCTTTAATAAAATTTCTAATACATTTTCCAAATGAGTAGCTAATAAAAATCTTACTTTGGAAATCAAGCTGGTCTTGTTATTTTCATATGTATAGGTTATTCATAGCTAGATCTTATCGCCACAGTGGCTTAATTAGCTTATAGGTTTGTATAGTATGATGAATTCATTTACCATGGTTGTATATAAATGTATATAATTTGTGAATAGGTTAATTAGGTCACATGATCCAGTTGGTTATAATATGTCATGTTAGATTTATGGGCCTTATGAGAGTTTATTGATTGATGGTGTATATAGTAGAGTTGGGTAGCGTTGCTTATGACATATTTCCAAAAGCCCGCTGGATCAATTTTTCTGGTAGCAGATTTGGATGGTTGCTATGGTAACCGATATGTTATATGGTAGTTGCATAGGATCGATGATTAACATATGTTGAGTTTATTCCATTGTGTTATGTGTAGTCGAAAGGGTTTTTCCGACGTGGAAAATCCTAGTGGTACCGGTACAGAGTAGTGTGACCAGAGTGTAAAGTCACAAGTCACACAGTGCATTTGATCTGTTTCAGAGTTGTGATATAGTCGTGTATCACAAGTGTTGTCGTCGCGCAGCACGTGTTAGGGATATAGGTGTGTCAGATAGAATGCATGCATAGTGAGGATTGTCTATGAAATTGAAACATTGAGTATAAGGACAATGTGTCCATTGTAAACCTCTCTGTGGGGAAAGTAATAGAATTTATTCAACTTGAGTGAAGGGTAGGATAACGTCGCTTATTTTACTGACGATTGATGTTTTCAGTGGAGGGTTAGAGTCCCGCCAGGATTTCATGTGTGTGTGGTTAGGGATACTTTCCGTTTGAAAGTGCGTAAATGGTTTTGTAATTCTGTTCGAGTCACACTTTGAATTGTTACTTAAAGTGCATTCAGAGGGAAGCGAGTTCGTTATTACGTGTGTGAAGGGTAGAGTAAAAGTTTACTTTATCGGCAAATGCATATTCTGTGAGAATAGCGTCGTCTATTCCACGCAAAGAATTTCTCGGGTGTCTGTAAAAACTATCATCTTATTTAGAGAAACAGACAAATGGTTTGTTCTTTTTGTTGATTAAATGAATTTCATTGAGAAAAGCGTCTTTAAAATGGCGCTGTGAAAAGTTTTTGTGAAGGAGGGGTGAGCGCTGAGAGTGAGACGCAAGAAACCGCAGCGGCTGTGTACGTCACAGGGTCCGCGCAGGGATTGAGTACTGTACGTCACAGACTGTACTCTGATTGGCTCACGTGATTTTGTCGAGCTAAACGCTGATTGGCTTTGGTGGAAAGCTCTGTTTTTACTGGTTGAGCAAGGTGGTGACGTAGCTCGAATCTGATTGGCTTGTTGGTGTGTTTCGCGCATGGATTGGCTGGTGTTACGGAACAACCAGGAAAACATTTACGATCATTTCTGATTAAGCAGATTCGATTTAAAAATGACTTATTACTTTAAACATGTCGAGAAAAAGACTTCGATACTTCAAAAATTTAAGAATTTATTTTCACCCGACAAGAAAATTGAAACTCGAGGTGGTAAATTACTTCATAAGTACAAGACACCTGCAGCGTATATGGAAGGTGAATATGGTTATCATACTGTCCTGTGGTTTGATGTTTGGAAAAATTACACAAAGGACGACGGCGTATTGGCTTGGCCGGATGATGGTTCATTTAATGTTAAGGTTTTGAGAAATCTGAGAGAGAAAATGTCAGCTCTAGTACCACGGCCTAGACCGACACAATTTGAGGCTTTGGTTGAATGGGAGGATGAGATGTTTCAACTTCAGAGAGAAGCAAATGGGATTAAGAGACCTCCAAAAACACTGAGTTACAGACGAGAAACGCATGAAGATAGAATGCGTATGTGGAGACAGGGAGATATGTGTGATGGTCTCTATTTAATTAGGGAAATGGTTATAGGGTCTCCAGGTGAAAAGAGAACTGAAAAGAAAAATAATATGGTTATAGATAATGAAACAGAGGATCCAGTCTTAGAAGAAATTTATACCACGAATAATAAAAATGCCCCTTTGAGACAGCCTCGTTCATGGTCCACTCCAACGGTTTCTGCTGGAACCACTCCTAGTGCACCCCCAGTAAATGAGTCTCCAAAATTGTACCCAAATAATTGTGAATCTTTTGGAACTCCAGAACAGTTTGAGACAAGAACTAATTCTAGTGCTTATAATGAAACAGAAGTTTTCCAATGGAAAGGGAAGCCCCCAGAAATCTGAAGAGAACTGACAGGATTGAGGAAGTTACAAATACTTCAGAATACCTGCGATCGAAAGAAAATTTAATTCAGCAAATAACCAAGAGCATGGAAGCAGTGACAGTTCCAGTAACGATTGGTCCTGTTCAGCCTGTTTTCGATCAAAAGGAAATTAAACAGCCAGGTTTAACAATTCCATTAAACGCAGAAATTCTAAAAGTAGCTTAAAAATTTTATTCAGATTTATCTGAAATTAATCGTGAAAAATCAAGGATGCCTGACTTGACTTTTAATCAAGGTTCTTTTAATCAGACACCAATGGGTGCAGAGTCAGATGCTGAGTCTCCTGATAAAAGAGAATTGAATTCAAAACTTGATGTTGCTAAATTAAAAGCAGATTTAGAAGAATTAATAATTGGCACAATTGGTCCGGATAGTTTAAAATTTTACAGAGATGATGAACTCCTGTTCATCAGCAAAAGCATGCATTGGAAAATAAAGAATAAATATGATCAGCTGGAGGAATTGGCAGAAGAATTGGAAATTGATTTGAACAAACAGAAAAATCTGGGGAAATATTACAGATTACATTTTACAGAAAAAGACATTGAACATTTCAATACAGGAGGAAGAATTATGCACATAAAAGAATTGATTGTTTATATCAAGAAATTGGGTGACTTGAGTAAATGGAGAGTGAAATGGACTAAAAAGAAGGAAGATGAAAGGTTGGATAGGTTGGATAATCTGTCTAAACAGTTTCCAATGAGGGAAATCGCAGGTGGAGGGTATGTACATGTTCCCTGGTCAAGACAGGACATTTTGCTTTTCACTAATGATTTTCCTCGGCTGAGGGAAAAACCTGTGGAATGGTACCGACAAGTAGACAGGTTTATTAAAGTTTCAAAAGTTCTATGGATTGATCTGGATGGCTTTTTCGACATAGTTGTCCCATCAGATCTATGGACAGAGTGCAAAATTGCTGTGGGTTGGCCAAAAGCTGAACCAGATCGAGTTAAAGAGACAGGTGCTCCAGCACCCGAGGTTATGGAATTCTATGAAAAAGTGATTTACTGGTTAAAACAAAAAATCGCCCCAAAAGAAGTAGATTGGGTTAAAATAGACAGAACAAACCAAGAGCCGAAAGAATCAGTTCATTCATTCTATGAAAGATTATTATTGGTTTTCAAACAATACAGTGGTTATGAAAAATTAGATGAGAAAGATATGAGCCATTTTATTTACAGGTTCGTATACGGTCTCAGACCAGAAATTGGAGAAATGATCAGGAATAATATTGTCGGATGGCAATCAAATTCGGTTGATGATATTTTGAGGAAAGCAAAATACTGCAGTGATGAGTTGGAGGCCAAACAAAAGAAGCTAAAGGAGAAAGCAATGTGGGCACAGGTAAAGGTAGCTGAACAACAGATAGCAAGCCTTGAAAATAAAAATGGGAATTTTGTGCAACATGGAAATTTCGTACAAAATCAGAATCAGGGTCAAGGAAAGTTTAAAGGTAATTTTAATAATCCTATTAAGCCAAAGTTTAATCCAGAAATTGAAAAATTAAAACAAACGATGCCTTGCTTTAACTGCGGGGAGATTGGACATTGGAGAAACAAGTGTAAAAAACCCACCCAGAAAGTTTAAAAATGCATAATTTAACCCACAGATACAGAATGATGTTGATCTGCAGCAACAGTTGCAGCTGCAGCGTCAAATGAGTGAACTGAGTCTTCAGCGACAGCTACAACAGCAGTTGACCCAGCAGCAGAATCAGATTCCATTGCCTCCTTTTCCTAACTATGGGGGAGGTCAAAAATTCAATCCAGATATTGGATTCAGCGGATGTGATCAGGTAATAAGAAATCAAAGACCAAATTTGCAAAGTGCATCAGGACAATTTTTGTTAACAGAAAACAAAGAAAGTGATTCTGATGACTGCTTCTGACGGTGCCCGAGAGAGGGGGAAGAGTGTGTAATTGGAGCCACTCTTGAGGTTGACCAGTCTGGTCCATTTGTAAATGGAAAGGTGAACGATGTAGAGATCACTTTTCTTGTGGACACTGGTGCTACCCGTTCTACTGTTAGATCAGTGGAAATTGAAATCCTACCTCTCTCTGGGGATACCATCCAAGTAGTCGGAGTCAGCAATCAACAAATGAAGACTGATCTTACTGATCCTGTGAATGTGGAAATAGGCAATTTCAAAGACAAACACAGATTTGTAGTTTGTAATAGCAGTCCAGTGAATTTACTAGGGAGAGATATATTGTGTAAAATGAATTGTAGGATATACTGCTCACCTGGTGGAATTGAGTTACAAACCATGGAGGAAGATGGGTTGTACAGACTAACTATGCTAATGATTGAGGCAGAAGAAGAGAAATTGTTTCCTACCTTTGATAAAGAAAATTTACCAGAGGAATTAAAAGAGACAGTTAAATCTGAGATTTGGGATTTGACTGGAAATGAGATGGGTCTGATGAAACATGTCGATCCAGTCAAAATCACAGTAAAAGCAGGGAATAGACTTTCCAAACATTCCTCAATATAAAATGAAGGCAGAAACGATTGAGGGTGTAATTCCTGTAATTGAAAAGTTCATTAAACAAGGCGTTTTGAAAGAAATTGAGAGCAGTCCTTGTAACTCACCGATTATGGAGATCAAAAAGCCAAATGGAACGTACAGAATAGTTCAAGATTTGAGAAAAATTAACCAGATTGTAGTTCCTTGTTGCCCAGTTGTTCCAAATCCTGCTGTCATTCTTTACCAGATTCCGCATGATGCAGAATGGTATACTGTCATTGATCTTTGCAATGCGTTCTTTACTGTTCCATTGCATCCAGAAAGCCAGGAAATCTTCGCTTTTCGGTTCCAGAGTAGGACCCTCGCATGGTGCAGAATCCCTCAAGGGTATACAGAAAGTCCTTCTATCTTTAATGAACTGATAAAGAGATCTTTGGGAGATTTGAATTTGCCAGGCAGATCGACATTAGTGCAGTATATGGACGATCTGTTGATCGCAGCAAAGACGAGAGATAATTGTGTGACAGACACGATTACAATTTTGAATCATTTGGCAGATGAGGGACACAAAGTGTCTCCTGCAAAGTTGCAGTTTTGTAAACAAGAAGTAAAATACCTTGGTCATAGAATTGCAAAGGGAATGAGACAGGTGACAATCGAGAGAATCAAAATGATTCAGGGAATGCAACCTCCAAAAACACAAAGGCAGGTGAGAATGTTCCTGGGAATGGTTGGTTATTGTCGTCAATGGATTAGTGGATTTTCGGTAATTGCGAAGCCACTACAGAGATTGACAAAATCAGATGTAAAAGATCCAATTGTTCTTACTGATATTGAGTTAGAAGCTTTTGAGAAACTAAAAAGAAGTTTATGTGAAGCTCCAGCTCTGGGTATGCCAGATTATGAAAAAGGTTTTGAACTATACTGAAGTGAAAGAGAAGGATGTGCTTTGTCTGTGTTAATTCAGAGACATGGTAACATGAGAAAGCCTATTGCTTACTTCTCAGCAGTTCCTGATCCGGTTGCAAAGGCATTACCAGGTTGTTTAAAAGCAGTTGCAGCAACAAGTGTTAGCCTGGAACAGAGTGAGGGAATAATAATGGGAATTCCTGTAAAAGTCTATGTTCCTCACTCAGTTGAAATTCTCCTTACAAGGAGTAAAACGCAGCACATGACAAGCAGCAGACTAACCAAATATGAGAACATTATTCTGGGATCTGATAATGTGTCAATTGCAAGGTGTGTGAATTTAAATCCTTCCACACTGTTACCTGATACTGAAAATATTGACGAAAATGACGTGGAGCATGAATGCTTGGATGTCATGGAATACTGTACCAAGCCAAGGCAGGACATTAAAGATGTACCATTGCCTGAATCAGATCTTGTCTTCTTTGTGGATGGCTCCTGTCTGAGATCAGAGGGAGGTGTTTTGAAAGCAGCATACTCGGTCTGCACAGTAGCAGATGTTGAAGAAGCTTCATGTCTAGAAGGAATTCGGTCAGCACAAGTGGCTGAATTAATTGCTTTAATTCGTGCTTGTGAAATAGCAAAGGACTTGAGAGTTACTATAATAACAGATAGTCAGTACGGATTCGGAGTTGTGCATGATTATGGACAGCTCTGGTCTCAGAGAGGCTACATGACATCAGCAGGTTCTCCAATCAAAAATGCAGTATTCATTAAAAGATTAATTGATGGCATTCAATTGCCAAAGGAGATTGCAGTGGTAAAATGCGCAGCACATCAAAAGGGTGAAGATTTTATCACCAGAGGCAATAATTTTGCAGACGAAATGGCAAAATTCTGTGCAAAAAATGATTATGGACTTAATCGGGGAAAAAATAAAGACTTTGGATCAATTTCAGTAATGTTAACATCTGTTGTTGAGACATGGGAAGAAATTAGGGACTTACAAAATGAAGCTGATGATGAGGAGAAAAACTCATGGTTGAGAGCAGAATGTAAACCACGAGATGAGGATGGTGTTTGGACCTACAAAGATGGCAGAGTAGTCTTACCAAATTGCATGGTTGCCGACATGGCCAGAATGTATCATGGTCCTGGTCATATTGGAAGAGACTCTATGATCAGGCTTTTCAAAGAGACATGGTTTAATACCAAGTTTAGGACAATTGCAGAGTCTCTTTGTCAGCGGTGTTTGACTTGCCAACAAATGAACCCAAATAGGAAATCAGTTGTGGGAACGGGAGTTATAGGACGGGAGGGTGGTCCTTTTACCAGATTACAGATGGATTTCATTGAAATGCCAATACACAATTGTTTGAAATATGTTTTGGTGATTGTGTGTTTGTTTTCAAGATGGGTGGAAGCATTTCCAACACGTCATTGTGATTCGATTACAGTGGCAAAGTTGCTTCTTAGAGAGATAATACCAAGGTACGGTTTCCCAGTCACGATTGAGAGTGATGGAGGGGGACATTTTGATAACAAACTGATTAAATTGATCTGTGAAGCATTACACATTGAGCAGAAAATACATTGTGCATACAGACCAGAGGCATCTGGAGTAGTAGAGCAGATTAATGGAACAATAAAAAATAGAATTGGGAAAATGTGTCTTGATACAGGTGTAAAGTTGACAGATGCTCTTCCACTTGTTCTGATGACTTTGAGAAGTACACCAGATAAAAAGACAGGTCTGAGTCCTCACGAGATCCTTATGGGTAGAGTCATGGGGCAAGCTTATGTACCTGTAGGAAAACTGTTAAGCATTAATCTAGATATTGAAGATCGACAGAGTGGTCGACATCTGGAGAAACCATCTGCGAATGGAAATTTGAATGGAAAAGACTTGAAGATTATTGAATAGATTCTGGAGATGTAAATAATCTGCTAGATAAAGATTCAACAGAAGAAACAGAAAAGGAAACAGGTGAAGAGAGAGAACCTGATAAAGAATTGAGAAAAGAAAAAGAAACAACAGAAGAGTCTGATCAAGTTCAGAATAAAGACCAGGAGGGTATTGAAAGGCAGGAAACGAACTCTGAAAGCAGGAACAAGAAATCCGGATCTGGGAAGTTAAAGGTGATTGAAGAATTGGAGGAAGACGAATTACAGAGTACCAGTGATGGGAGAAGGAGTGCTGTTCCTAACGGAGTAAGGCTGCCGATTAGAAAAGATCCTGGGATAACAATTGAAATTTCTGACAGTGACTCTGGAGAAAGTCATGAAGAATGTCAGAAAGGAGGAGTGAAGAAAAGATCATGAAAAACAGAATCTAATGAGTCTGAGCCAAAAAGAAAAATATTGAGAAAAGGAGAGACCTGGCCATCTGAAAACGGAGGGTTGAGAGTCAGGTTAGTGAAAAGATCGAAAGAGCAGGTGAATGAAATCACTAGTCAAGGGGATCCTGAAAAGAAAGCTGAGAAAGGAAAGAAAATAGAAGTGATTTCTAGAAAGACAAAGAGAGTTTTGAGACCGAATCAAAAATATAAGTCTCCTGAATGGACTTATATAATAATACCACCTGTAATTGAAATAAACAGCAGTAGTCAGGAAGAAGAGGTGGAGGAAATTAGTGACAATGATTGAAGTACTAATTTAGGATTAAGTTTAGGTTTCTGTTTTTGGCGTAAGGCTGAAGAAATTGTGTTAGGTGACACAAGGTCGAAGAAATTGTATTTAGTTGGAGAGTAACTTGTGACGCAAGGTCGAAGGAAATTTGTTAGTGGGTTTTAAAACTTTTAAAAAAAATTTTTTTTTAAAGGGGGGTGTGAGGTTTTAGAAAAATTTTGTTTTCTCTTTTTTGTAAATAAGTTATATATATAAAAAAAAAAAATAGATGCCTTATGTAATGGCGCGTAGTACTTCAAAATGTTCCATTTTTAAGAAATGCTGTAAGATGACTCTGGTGTGTGTGCTCATGTTAATTCTGCTCTGGTTAGTTTTAGCTCTTATCTTTCCTTTCGGTATAGATAAGGAGAAGTACAAGGTCAATATGACAAGCAAAGCTTCAGTTAGTCAAGACAAACATAGTGCAACACACAAAGCTAACAAGGTTATTGATCACTAAGCATGAGCGCAAAATCCGCTCCGATCGCGGATTTTGCGGATTTTCGGTAAATCCGCGGTCCGCGAACTCTCGTGAATTTACCGAAAATCCGCAATCCGCGATCGGAGCGGATTTTGCGGTCAAAAGTTCAAGCCAGCCTAATTTACGATGGCGCCGGCAAGCTGCCAGCGCCATCCTCAAATAGTTACTTAATTAGCTTCAACAGGAAGCTCTAATAGATAAGATAAAGCAGGGGCTTGAGCGCCTGCTTTATTTTATCAGTTGGAGCTTCCTGTTGAAGCTAATTAAGTAACTTTTGCAGGATGGCGCCGGCAGCTTGCCGGCGCCATCGTAAATCATGTACAATGGTGAAAAACGGAGGTGTCTTCTCGAATAAATATGAGGGGCAGGGTTCATTCAGGCACGACGGTCCTGGCCCAAAAAATAAACCTCAACAGGAAACACTTGCGGATATCAATAAAGCATGTGCCCTAGTTGAAGCTTTAATTCAGTGACTCATTCATCAGCCCAAAAACAATCGTGAGCGTTGTGGGGGCTGGGCAGGTGTGCCTTCTTCCCAAATATACCATCGAAAATCCGCTGTGATGCTGGCCAGAGGCATTTGCATCTTTGACTTTCACGAGCGCAATCCCCGTGCTGTTCCTGTGACCAGGAGCTTCTGTCTCTTAATCTGCTGCTCTGATCGGTCTCTGACCTTTTATACACACAAGAGGCATGTGCGCTCGCATGGAAGCCCCGTCCGTTTGGCCCCGCCCACACACTCGAGGAAGCCCCGCCCCCAAATCCGCCGATCCGCAAAATCCGCGGATTTTGCGGATCCACGATCCGTGAATCCGCAAATTCGTGAATCGTGGATCCGCAAAATCCGCCCATGCTTATTGATCACAGACCAGATGTTCATCAGGACAGGTCTGTTGGTGATTTTTCTAGCAATACATTTTCAAGGCTTTTGGGAGAGTATGTTAAGGTCATGGGTGTCAAAGATTGTTATATCTGTGTGAAGTTGCCCGCTTCTGTTTCTGAGGGAGTGACATACAATATGCTTCCTCTTACTTATGGCATAACATGCAGTGTGATAACTAGCTTATTTTACCAGACTGGTCGGTTGGAATATTATTATTCCAACTATGATGAGATCTTTGCTAACCTGAAAATAGAGAATGCTTTAAATAAACATAAACAAGCTAAACAGATGAGGGATTTCTTCTTAGTAACTAATGAGCTCACTTATGAGTACGCTTATAGAAACAATTTAACTTGCAAATTGAGAGCTGAGGAAAAGACTTTCCTGAATCTTGTTGAGGAGAGAAGGGCGATTTACAAAATAAATGAGATGGTCAAACAGACCAAATCGAAGTTTTGGCAGAAGGAGGATGCTAAGCTTAATGGCAAATCTTTTGATAATGTTGCAATTCACATAGACAAACCAATTAGTGGCAAGCTTTGCATTAGGAGAGACAATACACTGTTTGATAATTATTTTGTAGGAGCTAGTAATTGTGAGGATACTTACCAGATAATGGGGGGTTGGGGATTCAAAGGTGGCAGAGATCCAATTTTCCCTGGGATCTATTTTGTTTGTGGAGATAAAGCTTATTATAATCTCCCAGACCATTGGTATGGGACATGTTTTGTTGGTCTTGTGTTCCCCAAGATTTTTCATGTTGACAGAAATGCAGAAGGTTCTTTTGAAATCAGTAGCCATGCAAACAGGTATAGGAGAGAAAGTTTCTCAGAAATTTTAGGAGACATCTTTGAGGCAGTGATACCCTTAGTAGGTATAACCCTGAATGCAGGAAGAATCAGAAAATTGTCCACAATTGTTGACATATTGTCCACTGACACAGCAGGTGGTTTTCAGTTAGTGGATGTGGAGGTCATTGCGGTCAGATCAATGGTGATGCAAAATCGCCTTGCTTTAGACATACTCCTGGCAAAAGAGGGAGGAGTCTGTGGCATTTTACATGTACAGCATTGCTGTACTTACATTCCAGATAAGAGTAAGAATATTGAATTGTACATTAGAAACATCACAGAGATGCACTCAGAAATAGTCCCCTTAGAAGAAGATGATTTTTCAGAACGTCTTTCAAAAAGATTCCAAGCAATCAAAACCTGGTTTCAAGAGATTGGTGGATCAGTTCTTGGCAAGATTTTAACACCTTTGTTTGTAATACTTTTTGTGATAGTTTTGATAAAGATCAGTTGTATGTTACACAAGAGAAAGAAGCACATGAGGGAGAAGAGAAGGATTTTCAAAATGAAAAAGGAACAAGAGAAAGAAATAGAGCTTGAGGAGTTGCGCAGAGCTCAATATGAGAGTTGTAAAGATTTTGCTGAAACTAGTCTTTAGAAAATACTAACAGAATGAAATCGAACCATTTTCTTTTGAGATAACATTTTTTACAAATTGGTTAATCACCAGATGAGGGAGTTGATGGAGCGAGATTCAGAAATGTTTTTCATTTCAACTCGTGAAGTCACACTTCCATAAATAAAATAATAAAATTAACAGTTGTACTGTATATGTATTAATTTAACTTAGTTTAAGTTGCATCTACACCTGACAAACGCGGGATACTAACATCTGTGCTCATAAACGTGCATTATGTTGCATTTCCTTGTTTGTGAAAATAATAAATTAATCGTGTCTATTGTCATGTCAAAAATTAACTGCAGCTGTTTAGAATAAATGGCATGTGCTTATTTTGCTTCCCTGTCTATGTGGTGTCACTCTATTCTCTATAGGTGCATAAAGAACCTTGCTGGATAATAAGAAGAATGGTAGATATAAAATGCTGCTTTATTGGTTTGCTTCTGCTAGGTAACTTAGACTAATGGGTTAATTATTAGCAATAAAGGGTGGCATCAGAACAAATTATTTTTCTCGCATTAATTATTTCCTTGTGTTTGTTTATACATTAGTTAATAAAAAGGCTTTGGGCCTAGTGAAAACTTTCCGTGCTTGCAAAAATCTGCTTGGAGCCAGAATGAGTCCATGATGGCTACAGTTTTCTCCATCTGAAAAGTTTGTTATGCTGAGATGACATTCTCTTAGCTGAACAAGACCAAGGCCAGGAACCGGCAAAAGGCTTATGACATTCATGCATCCGAGGAAACAAAAAAACGTCATTTTGTTGCAAATGTTGCGAACTGGAGGAAACTGCGTTTTTCGAAAACCGGAGACAATGGTCTCTAAGAATGATGACGGAACTGTAATTCTGAAATCTGGTGACATGTCGCTTGTCACTTTTGAGCCAATGGGACTTCATTTCAGCAGAGAAAAATATACAATTTTAGATTAGCTTAGCGTAGAAAAGTATAAAAACTCTTACCCCGTGGAAGAGTAATGCTTCTCCTTGCAGACCTTTGATGAGGGCGTTATGCTGTTGGACTTCTCTTGGTACACATAAGAGCCCTCGAAGACTTTACTCTTAAATTTTCCTTATAGCTAGCATTAGTTAGGGACTTAGGTTTTGAAAAATGCCAAACTGATAATTCTCATTTGCAATAATAATTTTGATTCATAATAAAATTGTCATAACTATTTGCAATGATTCAAATAAAAATGCTTTAATAAAATTTCTAATACATTTTCCAAATGAGTAGCTAATAAAAATATTACTTTGGAAATCAAGCAGGTCTTGTTATTTTCATATGTATAGGTTATTCATAGCTAGATCTTATCGCCACAGTGGCTTAATTAGCTTATAGGTTTGTATAGTATGATGAATTCATTTACCATGGTTGTATATAAATGTATATAATTTGTGAATAGGTTAATTAGGTCACATGATCCAGTTGGTTATAATATGTCATGTTAGATTTATGGGCCTTATGAGAGTTTATTGATTGATGGTGTATATAGTAGAGTTGGGTAGCGTTGCTTATGACATATTTCCAAAAGCCCGCTGGATCAGTGCCACACACAGGAACTTTCAAGGTGCACGTCTGACATCATATAAAGGGTGAAATTACCTCCAAATGGCGGTCAACAACGTCCAAAGGAGAAGAAAATAGAGGAAGAAGAGAAGAGAAACAAAATTCGGAACCAAACCACTAGATGGCGGAATAGTACACAGCATGTGAATCCAGAAAACGATTCATGCTGCAAAATCACATATTTCATAAAATAAAGTTTGTGAGTAATGCCACTGTGTTAGGTCCTCAGTCCTCAGTGATGGAAATACATTACAACACGTGACATCAAAAGCTGTAATGCAGACCAGCTTTGTGTTTGGTTCTTTACCTTTTGAATTGAAAACACTTTCACACAATTGTAGTGAAATATTGTACAAGTTAAGTCTTATTTCATCAATTGTTTCTTCCCACTTGAGATTATTTCAATAAACGGTTTTTGAAAAATAAAAATGCACTTCAAGTCGCCAATATCACCAAGTGAAACTTGGAAATGGCAACAATGTACCATACAAAAGCAATGTGACAGGCCCGGTTTGAGGACAGAGAGCACATCATACGGTGCGCTTGCAATGCTGCCTGCAGACAATGGAGCTCTTTGCAGACTTGGAGTGGTTGCCTGGAGATGAGCTGCGGTGCAAGGTAGTAAATGGATGTATGCGCTTGCATGTGTATTTTATAATGATTTGTGTGGTTCTCTGTAGCACAAATGTGGCCCAAGGGCATTAATGCACTTTATAAAATATAAACATCGGTTTGTTTTGATAATAAACAAAGTAATTGCAGAGTTAGGAGGACAGGAGTAATGTGATCACATTTCTTAGATCTGGAACGAATCAGAACAGCGTATGTAGATGAAGTCTACATGGGGGTAATGGGGGCTGGATGAATTTTCAGACGCCAGAGGGAAGCAAATTGCAATAATCCAGTCTGGAGGGAACAAGTGCTTTAAACAAGTTCTTTAGGTCTTGATCCAGAATAAAATGCCTGATGCCCCCAAAGGAGCCTTATTAGGTGATTCGCACTGTAGCCATAGCAGAGATGAGGCTTTGCCAGAAAAACCTGCTCTCGACCCTCGGGATTCGGCGTTATCCACCATAGCTGGTTTACCATCGAAGATAATACAATACTCGGTTCACAGGTGGACGGGGAGATTGTTTTTTAGGGAGATTAACAGAAAACAAGGTGTTTATGTGTTGGGTTTTGGGTGATTGAGTACACATCAACTTTTAGACTTTTACTGAGTGTTGCAAAGACATCTCATTCGGGGACGAGGATTTCAGGGACGAGGATAGCCCCAAATAGTTCTAAGATTAAAAAAGAAACAAAAGAAATGGAGTGGGCAATAGGCTTTCCTACTAGTTTGCATGCAATTCTCAATGGAAAACACAAAAGCGCAAAGTATAAACTGTCAGAATTTGACTCCTTACACTGCATTTGTTTAGGTTGCAAACATAGGAAGATGCACACAATATTCCCAGGAACCACCGCACGCATTGCCCATATTCCATCCAAAGCGTGCCACTGTTTGTGGCGCCGTGACCCTGCCCTTTCAAGAGGCAGCGGTTGCTATACAGGCATATTGCAAATGCTGGGCTCGAGGTCTGCTGACCCATGCAGGCCTCCGTCCCGTCATTTGCTACTTTTCTCAAGGATTCGCAATCAGATTCCTGCCTCATTCATATAAATGAGGTGGGTGCATCTCTTCATTTTTTTTATAGATCCTTTGAGGTGTGATGGATTTGAGCATCCATTGCACTACAAGAAGAAAGGTGATTGCAGCGCAATACAAAAATTGCTTTCCAAGTAGATTTTGTGAGCATTGGGCAGGGCCACTAGAATTTTGCAATTGTATGGCTGTAGCGATTTTTGCATCATTTTAGATTTGCCGCATTACAACTTAAACTGCAGATTTTCTTTGTAAAATGGGTTTCTAGATCATATGGGTCAAAAGCTACTCAAAAGAAGCAACACGTTGCTGCGCAGTGGAAGGCCCTTTGAAAAGGTTGAATCGTCACTTTTCTGTAGCCTATTGTAGTGTGAGAACGCCGATAATGATACAGGAACTCCAGGAGATGAAATAACTTTATATTTATTGTAAGTTATTAATAGGGAAGGAGCCCACATAAAGAGCTGATAGATAATGAGAAACTAAGAAACAACTGACACATGCAAAGTTCCAATGACAAGACATTCTAGTGACATATGTCTATTCTAACAGAACATTCTAAACTTTAAAGAAGTATTCATCTCATAAGTACATATTACATACTCCCCTCCCTTTAAAAAAAATAAAAATAATAATAAATAAATTCAATACAAAACATAATCATTGTATTTGACAGGCATTCTACATATGCGATGATCACGCACAGGTGCCATAGTATGTGAAAAATCAGAACAACTAGGAGCAATGTTAGCATTGTTTTCTGGAATATCATTAACATGACAAGCATTAATGGTGTTGGATGATTCAAAACCAGGTCCAAAAGTCAAATCAGCATCAATTTCATCAAGCTTGTTGGCATAAACCTTATTAAAGATCTTGACTTGATTGTTATTGATTTTCACAACATTGTTCCTGTTCCACCAACCTTTATTGTGTAAAAACACTGACGATTTAGTAACCTTAATGACTCTAACAGGTAAAGTGAATTTAGATTGACCCTTGCCCCTTGCAAACCTTATATGGTTTTTTATGAGAACCCAATCATTAGCCGTAATGTTAGGAATAACTGATCCATAAGATCTATCATAACACTTCTTCTGTAAGGCTCGTTTATTAGAAACTCTGTCTTTAACAATTTGAGTGTTCATCATAGTATTTCTTTTGTGAAGCAAATCAGAGCCAGTAATCAAATTAGAAAACCATTTAGGCATAAGTTTAGATCTAGCTTCCCTGCCTCTGGGAGCTTTAAAATGTGTAACACCAGTAGTAGAATGAGGTGTTGTTAAATAAGCCCAGATTTTCCCTTGTAAGAACACACTTACATCTACATTTGTAGCGATCGCAGTTTGCACTCCTCCTTTAATAAATTGATTGGCCCTTTCAACAAGTCCATTTGAAGAATGATTGTAAAGGGCAACTTGACAATGTTCAATTTCATGACTGTTTATAAAATTAGTAACTAGTTCTGACATAAAATGTTGGCCATTGTCAGTAATAATGCAATTAGGGGTCCCTTCAAACAGCCTTTGTAGGAATTAAATAACTGTGGATGAATTGGCTATGCTGACGAAAGAATAATATATCCATTTGGAATAATAATTGTAACTAGACAATATCTTTTGTCTATAGGTAATAAGTTGAATGGTCCTGAAAAGTCTAGGGCACTTTTTTCCCAGGGAGAGTTAGGAAATGGTACTGAAATTAAATGTTTTTTTGTGAGTTTTCCAGTGTTTGTCAGAAACTACACAACTAGGACATTTTCCTACAAACACAGTAACCTGCTTATCTATTCCTGACCACCAATACATTTCTTTAATTCTTTTACATGTTGCAGAAATACCTAGATGACCTTCGTGACTGATGTTAATGATTTTCTCTCTTAGAGAAATAGGAGGCACAAATAGTCCATTTCTTACACAAACACCATCTTCAAAAGACAATTCTTCACTAATTTGAGCAAATTGTTTAACATCATTGCTTAAACTCTTAGCATTAGGCCATTTGTTTTTAGTGAAAATTTCCATTTTTTAAGAGTTTCATCCGTTTGCATAGCTGATAACCATTCCTCTTTAGATATGCTGCCGTTGGACATAGAAATGACATCAACGATGCGAACCACAGAATCTTTGTGTACATCATTTTCACCTTCACTAAAGTCAGCTAAAGATATGCGGGAAAGGCAATCTGCCCGAATATTTTTCCCGCCTTGAATATATTTCATAGTAAGATTATATTCCTGTAATTTAGACAATAATCGGACTAATCTTGCTGAAGATTTACTCAACCCATTGCCAGAAAGCAAGGATACCAGTGGTTTATGGTCAGTATAAATGGCACATTGATTATCCCAAATGCAAGTCTTACATTTTTGGACTGCCCAGACAATGGCAAGCGCTTCTCGTTCAATCGTACAATCGGTAATAGGTGTTAGAGTGTGTGAAGCGAAATTAATGGTGTTTTCTTTATTATCGACCCACTGACCAAATACAGCTCCAAGATCTTTTTGACTAGTGTCAACAGATATAAATGATTTAGCATTAGATACATATGGTTGGAGGGCTGGAGCATTAATAACAAGTAGTTTGACATTTTCAAAAATTTCATTCAAAGTATCATTCCATTCAAATGTTATGCCTTTTTTCAACAAATTTGTAGGGATTGTGCATAACCTGGTACAAATCTGGCATAGTTATCACAAAGCCCAAGGAATGATCGTAAGGAATCTTTGTCATAAGGATGAGGAGCTTTTTGAATAGCTTCAATATTAGAAAATTTTGGTTTGATGCCTACATTAGATATGGTGTGACCTAAATATTCAACTTCCTCGACAAGTAGTTTGCATTAGTTGGCTTTTACCGTCATACCTTTATCTTGTAAAATTCCCAAGACACTGTTCAGTATATATAGGTGTTCCTCTTTCGTTTCTGTGTGGATAAGTATGTCATCCTGAAATGCTTGGACTTTTGTGAAATTCCCAAAAAGATTTTCCATGTGCTTTTGGAAAGCGCTTGCAGCGGATGCAAGCCCATAAGGAAGTTTGAGATACTTAAACGCACCAAAAGGTGTTACAAATGCGGTAAGAGCTTGTCAGTCAGGCGAAAGGGGAATCTGGTGGTAAGCAGAATGAAGATCAATAGTGGAAAAAAAATAGATTTCCCAATTTTAGCAAGCATTTCTTGTATAAGGGGTAGGGGATGACAGTCAACGAGGATACACTGGTTGAGAGATCTTAAATCAACACATAACCTTAGATCTCCGTTACTTTTTTCTGTAATACAACCGGAGAAATCCATTGGGTGAGTCTATAGGAGCAATGATACCTTGTTTTTGTAGATTATTAAGTATTGACTTAAGATCATCTCTAATACTAAGTGGTACAGGTCTGACCTTGTGTATTATGGGAACATAATTTTCTTTCAAAATGATGTTGTGTTCCTAACCTTTGACTGTACCAACCATGTCTTTAAATACGTTGGGAAAAGATTTAAGTAAATTATCAACTGTGAGATTGGCTTGATCAATGGCTAAAATAGAAGGTGGTAATTCACCTAAAACTATAGGAGGATCTTGTCCAGGCCGCAGATTAATGCCTAAAAGAGCAAGATCTTTCCAGTCAATGATGTCTCTACCTTTGATGACTATGTAAATCTTAGTTTTGATGGATCTGCCTAAACGTTCTAGTTTGTCCCAAAAATAGCCAATGAGATCAATATCTTGCTCCCCAAATGCCTTGGGATTTATATCATCAGCAATTAAAGTCGTGGTTTTAGGCCAATATTTAAAAAATGTTTTGTCAGCTAATATAGTCACAGGAGCTCCTGGATCAGCCATGGCTAACATAGTTACACTATTAATAGAAATATCAACAAAAGGTCCTTTAATAGCTTTGTCAAAATCTTCTGGGACCTCAACAGTAACTACTAAGTTAGAGAACTGAGAAGTGTAATCTTGAGTTTCTGTGTTTTCTAATGCAATATTGGAAATATTTACTATATTGGATGGGGAGGAACCTACAGGACTTCTACATAAGCCTTGGAAATGTCCACATTTTTGACACTTAGTGCACTTTTTCCTTAATGCAGGACAACAGGGGTTGTTCCCTATGTGATTTTTTGAACCACATCTGAAACAAATCAAATGAGTTGAGGATTCCTGTATGGTTTCCTGTTAAATGGTAGCCTATTGTTAATATTGCTAGAACCCTGTTTATTATTTATTGCAAATAAATATAGAATTGTCATCAGACACAAATCTTACATTAGCTGGAATAGAAGTCAAAAGACGTTCTTGAATTTTCTTGGAATGACAGTAGAAAACAAATTGATCTCTAATGTAAATGTCAACATTAGCACCAAAATCACATTTCTCTGCAAAAACTCTGAGAGACGCAATGTAATCTTCTACTGATTCATCTTGAGTCTGCTTATACGTAGCAAAATTGAATCTTTCTAACAGTACACTTGTGGCATTAGAGTACTGTTTACCCATCCGTAGCTTGGCTTCCATGAAAACATTCCATGTAGCATCTTCATCTATGGCAGGTGGATAATGCGGCAAGTTCTCGAAGACTCTGCGACCAGCTGTGCCAAGATGGTTTAATAATAAAGCTACTTTTCTAGAAGGTGAGTAACCATCTGCATCGATGGCAGTGAGATAGTTCTCAAAATCTCTTAACCATTCTGACCATTTGATTTCAGGTTTTCTAGATTTTTGTAAGAAAGATGAAGGTTGGATAACTCCTTGACTGGAAGCCATAATATGCAGTAAAAATTAATTTAAGACACAGTTATTATGATAAATAAATGAGTAAAACAAAATTCTGAGTCTCAGTTTCTCTTTTTTACCTTCTTCACTATTACTTTTAACTCTAAAACATAAGTTCATGAAGTATATATTTAAAATAGTTAACTGGAACTGACTTGAGAATGTCTCCAAATTCCGAAAGAATGAAGTAAATAAATAAATAAATTACCAATGTAAAGTTAATAGTGGTGTGCGAATCACCGAAGTAAAATCCGCACAACGATGAGGATATAATCAGTTATACAAATGGTGTGCGAATCACCGATAAAGAGGCTCCGCACCACAAAACTGGATATCAGCTGTTGAAACCGTTGGAAAAAATGTTCCAATCCAGGCGATAAAAATTAGTAAAAGCCCAATCCAAAATGGCCGCTATAATGTCGTGACGTCACGACGTTTTCCCAGCAGACATCGGGCAACCACACTGCCCTGAGGAGAGGTGAACGTCACAGTCAACGACGTTCCAAGATGACGATACAAGCTGAGCAGGAGGTAAGTGATATTTGAAAAATCGCGCTTAACTGATAAGATAGTTTCACCAACGCAAAGGTATACGTTTTTGACCGACCTTAAAAATCCTCAAAGAGAGAGTAGGTGAAGGCCGGTCTTGAAAAGATGAAGATCGGTCCTGTGGGCTCCTTGGAAAGTCTCCTTGACAAGTTCCTTTTCCGAGTAGAAATTTGTAGAAATTCGAAAAGGCAATATTTTCCCCCACTCGTGGTACCAACTTGTATTGTGGTAACGCCGATAATGATACAGGAACTCCAGGAGATGAAATAACTGTATATTTATTGTAAGTTATTCATATGGAAGAAGCCCACATAAAGAGCTGATAGATAATGAGAAGCTAAGAAACAACTGGCACATAGAAAGTTCCAATGACAAGACATTCTAGTGACATATGTCTATTCTGACAGAACATTCTAAACTTTAAAGAAGTATTCATCTCATAAGTACATATTACACCTATTGCTATATTTGGGTGTTAGACTGGTACTAAAGAGGTGCAATACATGCCCAGGCAGGGTTTATAAATTTAAAAATGACAAAATAATGAAGTGATGCTTTCACAAAATGTGCTACATTAAGTAGCATGATTTGCCTTTTCTTGCCACTTAATTTACTTAACCATTCCCCGTGATTTGGCCCTCCTCTGCTGCCCAATTACAGAGGCCCTGGCATTAGGCCCCTGATATAACAATGAGGTAAGCATTAAGCAGTTCAATTGCAATACAGATACAGCTTTGATAACATTATGATATTCTGTTTGCAATAAGATATGGTACTGCACAGATGGCTGCCTAATTGTATTGGGTCTGGAAACATCACAGCATCTCTCTAGGTTTTCTCGTGCTTCCAGCAACTGCCCCTAGCCATGTGTACGGTAACCCCATAATCTACGAAGAGCAGATGGCGTAACAAAACCTCAGGAGGCCCCTATGCAGGGCATGATGAAGGGCCCCCCATTATATCTAACTCCAAAATGGTTTTCTAATTCCTGCCTTAATGAATCCAAGTTATCCCACAAATTAGACTGACCTCAATCTCTAAATTCAGACTCTAGGGCAAATCTTCATGTGTGTTGCGTCAAACTTCTTGCAATAAGTCTAACCACTGGCACTCGCTTGGGGTAGCATTCCAACCCATCGTTCCTTTGCCCCCCATGCCACATGAGTTTGGACCCAGCCATATGCAAATAAGTATTTACCTTGCCCAAATAAGAACAGTTCAATCTGAACTGCCAGGGCAGGTCCTCCCAGAACCGGACCACAAGCATCTTGGGCCCGACTAACGAGCCAAAAATCAGGGCGAAAACGGTTTTGGTTTGCTTGTGTTTCAGTTCAAGGTTGTTGCTCATCCTAATACTAGAAATATAATTGCTTCTATGGTCCCCAGACCTGTTAAGGTGTTTATGGACGTCTTAGCACTGCAACACATTATGGAAATACTTTCAGTAAGAGGAACGCTTTGACATTTTCAAAATTGGGTCTTTTAAGCACACGCGGCCGCTGAGTCCACTGTTCAAAAGGAACATCTCATGTGGGGGAGATAAATGGGCATCCTACAGAAACTAACCATGTCATTATTACGTCTCTGTTTTATTTTGCATGAGTGTCCCATCCCTGGTGCACCTTGAATGCCTTCGTAGTCATGAAATGGGATTTCAGTCCCTCGTGGAAGTCATTTTCCTGCTGGGTGTGTTATGGCTAAAAGTGGGCTCCTACTTCAATTGGTTGGTTACATGAATGGGTGTGTTGTTCCTTAGGAAATAGACAAAGCAAGTGACCCACTTGTTTCATAGCATGCTAACATTCCCGGGATCATACAGGGGCAATATTCTGACATTTCTGGCTTGGTTACTTTAGGTAGCCAGGCATCCATTACTGTTGGTATATAGGGGTCACTGCACACGATACCTCTTGCGATCCATTTGGGGTTTCAGACAACAAGCTTCCCTGTGCAAGAAGGCAGAGACTAAGACTTCGTAAGCGAATCCAGAGGGAATTAATCACACAATGGTCTTCTGCATGCAGCATATCACAAAACCTGTTGCATTATTCAGATTATCGCTGTTGTCATGGGACACAACTACATAGTCACAGTATGATGAAAAAGAGATGGGGCCAATTATTTTGTTGCTGTGCAAGCCTAGATATCATTGAGGTTTACTTATTTAGTTATAGCAGTTCATATAGCGCAAGCAAGACTCCGTGCTGCAGTGAAACACAGCCACATTCTTGATTGACAGCCTTACTCGATCCAGATGAGTGCGACTGGGTTCAGAAAGCCCATCTCATCAGGGATATTGTGGAGAGTCTAATGCACATAATCCCGTACATTAGTTGTACAGTAAGGTACCTGATGCAGGGGAGTTTCTCATACACTCGCCAATTTTCAAGGGTCCCTGCCACATGAAGCTCTAACATTGTAATAAGCAGATTAAGGTTACCAGAGTCGTGGGCATGGGTCGAGCTCAGAGACTGGTCCGTCTCTTGGCTGTAGCTGATCTTTACAAAATCACATTGAAGGCAGCATTATGCGGTGGTGGTGTGTTTTGTTGAACACTTCCTCAACCGGAAATACGGTGATGTAGTGCCCAGTAGCATAGCATGGATGCCATGGTTTTTAGTGTCGGTAAAGGAAAGCAATCCCCCTCCGTTGTGGGGCTGTGAAGGTGGGTTCGGTAGGCCATAGTACCTGCTGCACCAGTGGTAGCCATTGTAATATCATGGGAGGAAGCCGCACTTTTTGTGTGCATATCAAGTCAACAATGTTGGATTACAATATGGGGAAGTGGCCACGGCTGATATACCGAGGTTGCAAACAGTGGATGACTTTTATCCTGCATGTTGTCAATACACCCACAACAGTACTGTCGTTAGTAATGATTGTTGATGGAGGGTATGTTCTGTGAGTGGGCTAATCCGAATGTCAAGTGCTCGTCCCATCTGTCCAGCACATTTTTAGGTCTCCCCTAGCATAGCTGCGCACATGCACAGCTCGCTCGTTAGGTCTCGCCTAGCATAGCTGCGCACATGCGCAACTCGCTTGGTGAGATTTATTGCTAATGAGTACTTTCAGAGAAGGGCTTTAAGCCCCGCCCCTTATTTCCATTGGCTGGCGTCACCGTTTATGGTAAATGGTGGCCTGCCATTGGAAATTAGGATTTTTGGTGGACGCCCTTTGACCTCCGAGCCGGACTTGGTGGTCTTCTTTGCGTCTGTCGCAAAGCAGTTTCTTATTTTTATGGGGCCATGTGTTCGAAACACATGGCCCCATAAAGACAAGAGATCCCCATGCTCCGACTGCAGCGCGGTCCTCCTTTTACTTTTGGGATCGCTCTTGTTGTAAATCGCCTTCGGTCTGTGCTGTCGACGACAGCTGAGCCCCCCTGCGCTGCCCTCATGATTGATGCACTCGCTGGAGTCAGTGATCCTGAGCAGACACGATTCATCAGGGGTCGCTGAAGTGGAGTTTTGCTAGGCTATGCTATGTTTTACTATGCTATGCTTTGTTGTGCTATGCTATGTTTTGCTATGCTATGTTTTGTTATGTTGTATTATGCTATGCTTCGTTTTGCTATGCTATGTTTTGTTATGCTAAGCTATGCTATGTTTTGTTGTGTTTGGTATGCTATGTTTTGCTATGCTATTATATGTTTTGTTATGCTATTTTTTGTTCTGCTTTGTTAGGCTATGCTATGTTTTGTTGTGTTTTGCTATGTTTTGTTATGCTATGTGTTGTTGTGTTTTGTTATGCTATGTTTTGTTTTGCTATACTATGCTTTGTTATACTATGCTATGTTTAGTTTTGCTATTCTATGCTTTGTTTTGTTATGCTATGTTTTGTTGTGTTTTGTTATGCTGTTTTATTATGCTATGCTAAGCTTTGTTTCGTTATGCTATGCTATGTTGTGTTTTGTTATGCTATGCTATGTTTTGTTATGCTATGCTTTGCAATGCTATGTTTTGTTATGTATGCTATGCTTTGCTGTGTTTTATTATGCTACGTTTTGTTGTGTTATGCTATGTTTTGTTATGCTATGGTTTGTTGTGTTTTGTCATGCTATGCTATGTTTTGTTATACCATGCTATGTTTTGCTATCCTATGCTTTGAATTGGTATGCTATGCTGTTTTGTTATGCTATGCTTTGTTATGCTATGCTATGTTTTGCTATGCTATGCTTTGTTACGCAATGCTTTGCTGTGTTTTATTATGCTATGCTTTGTTATGCTATGCAATGTTTTGTTATGCTATGCTATGTTTGGCTATGCTATGCTATGTTTTGCTATGCTATGCTTTGTTATGCTATGTGTTGTTAAGCTATGCTATGTTTTGTTGTGTTTTGCTATGTTTTGTTATGCTATGTGTTGTGTTTTGTTATGCTATGTTTTGTTATGTTTTGTTATGCTATGCTATGCTATGTTGTGCTATCCTATGCTTTGTTTTGTTATGTTATGCTGTGTTTAGTTTTGCTATTCTATGCTTTGTTTTGTTATGCTCTGCTATGTTTTGTTGTGTTTTGTTATGCTATGTTTTGTTATGCTATGCTAGGTTTTGTTGTGTTTGGTATGCTTTGTTTTGCTATGCTATTATATGTTTTGTTTTGCTATGCTATGTTTTGTTGTGCTTTGTCAAGCTATGCTATGTTTTGTTGTGTTTTGCTATGTTTTGTTATGATATGTGTTGTTGTGTTTTGTTATGCTGTTTTGTTATGTTATGCTATGTTTTGTTATGCTATGTTTAGTTTTGCTATACTATGCTATGTTTTGTTGTGTTTTGTTATGCTATGTTTTGTTATGCTATGCTAAGCTTTGTTTTGTTATGCTATGCTATGTTGTGTTTTGTTATGTATGCTATGTTTTGTTGTGTTGTGTTTTGTTATGCTATGCTGTGTTGTGTTGTGTTAGGCTGGGCTTTGTTTTGTTATGCTATGTTTTGTTATGCTATGCTTTGTTTTATGTTATGCTATGTTTTGTTATGTTATGCTATGTTTTGTTATGGTATGCTATGTTTTGTTATGGTATTTTGTGTGAGGTTTTGGTATGCTATGTTTTGTTATACTATGCTATGTTTTGCTAACCTATGCTTTGAAATGTTATGCTATGCTATGCTATGCTATGCTGTGTTTTGTTATGCTATGCTATGTTTTGTTGTGCTTTGTTAAGCTATGGAAAGTTTTGTTGTGTTTTGCTATGTTTTGTTATGCTATGTGTTGTGTTTTGTTATGCTATGTTTTGTTATGTTTTCTTATGCTATGCTTTGTTGTGCTATCCTATGCTATGTTTTGTTATGCTATGCTGTGTTTAGTTTTGCTATTCTATGCTTTGTTTTGCTCTGCTATGTTTTGTTGTGTTGTGTTTTGTTATGCTATGTTTTGTTATGCTAGGTTTTGTTGTGCTTTGTTAAGCTATGCTATGTTTTGTCGTGTTTTGCTATGTTTTGTTATGCTATGTGTTGTTGTGTTTTGTTATACTGTTTTGTTATGTTATAGTATGTTTTGTTATGCTATGTAATGTTTAGTTTTGCTATACTATGCTATGTTTTGTTGTGTTTTGTTATGGTATGCTAAGCTTTGTTTTGTTATGCTATGCTATGTTGCGTTTTGTTATGTATGCTATGTTTTGTTCTGTTTTGTTATGCTAAGCTATGTTTTGTTGTGTTGGGCTGGGCTTTGTTTTGTTATGCTATGTTTTGTTATGCTATGCTTTGTTTTATGTTATGCTATGTTTTGTTATGTTATGCTATGTTTTGTTATGGTATGCTATGTTTTGTTATGGTATGCTATGTTTTGTTCTGCTATTTTTTGTGGGGTTTTGGTATGCTATGTTTTGTTATACTATGCTATGTTTTGCTAACCTATGCTTTGAATTGTTATGCTATGCTGTGTTTTGTTATGCTATGTTATGTTTTGTTGTGTTTTATTATGCTATGCTTTGTATTGCTATGCTAGGTTTTGTTATGCTATGTTTTGTTGTGTTTGGTATGGTATCTTTTGCTATGCTATTATAGGTTTGTTTTGCTATGCTATGTTTTGTTGTGTTTTGTTAAGCTATGCTATGTTTTGTTGTGTTTTGCTATGTTTTGTTATGCTATGTGTTGTTGTGTTTTGTTATGCTATGCTATGTTTTGTTTTGGTATGTTATGCTATGTTTTGTTATGCTATGCTTAGTTTTGCTATCCTATGCTTTGTTTTGTTATGCTGTTTTGTTGTGTTTTGCTATGCTATGTTTTATTATGCTATGCTAAGCTTTGTTTTGTTATGCTATGCTGTGTTGTGTTGTGTTTTGTTATGCTGTGTTTTGTTGTGTTTTGTTATGCTATGCTGTTTTGCTATGCTTTGCAATGCTATGTTTTGTTATGCATGCTGTGTTTTGTTGTGTTTTGTTAGGCTATGCTATGTTTTGTTGTGTTTTGCTATGTTTTGGTATGCTATGTGTTGTGTTTTGTTATGCTATGTTTTGTTTTGTTTTGTTTTGTTGTGCTAGGTTTTGTTATGCTATGATTTGTTTTGCTATCCTATGCTTTGTTTTGCTATGCTATGTTTAGTTTTGCTATCCTATGCTTTGCTTTGTTATGCTATCCTATGTTTTGTTGTGTTTTGTTATGCTATGTTTTATAATGCTATGCTAAGCTTTGTTTTGTTATTCCATGCTATGTTGTGTTTTGTTATGCTATGTTTTGTTTTGCTATGCTATGTTTTGTTATGCTATGCTTTGTTGAGTTTTGTTATGCTATACTATGCTATGTTTTGCTATGCTATGTTTTGATATGCTATGCTATGCTATGTTTTGTTGTGTTTGGTATGCTATGTTTTGCTATGCTATTATATGTTTTGCTATGCTATGTTTTGTTATGCTATGTGTTGTTGTGCTTTGTTTTGCTATGTTTTGTTTTGGTATGTTATGCTATGTTTTGTTATGCTATGTTTTGTTTTGTTTTGCTATCCTACGCTTTGTTTTGCTATGCTGTGCTATGTTTAGTTTTGCTATCCTATGCTTTGTTTTGTTATGCTATGCTGTTTTGTTATGCTAGTCTTTATTATGCTATGCTAAGCTTTGTTTTGTTATGCTATGTTGTGTTGTGCTTTGTTATGCTATGCTTTGTTGTGTTTTGCAATGCTGTTTTGTTATGTATGCTATTTTTTGTTGTATTTTGTTAAGCTATGCTATGTTTTGTTGTGTTTTGCTATGTTTTGTTATGCTAAGTGTTGTGTTTTGTTATGCTATGTTTTGTTTTGTTTTGTTATGTTATGCTATATTTTGTTTTGCTATCCTATGCTTTGTTTTGCTATGCTATGCTATGTTTAGTGTTGCTATCCTATGCTTTGTTTTGTTATGCTATGCTATGTTTTGGTGTGTTTTGTTATGCTATGTTTTATTATGCTAAGCTTTGTTTTGTTATGCTATGCTATGTTGTGTTTTGTTATGCTATGTTTTGTTGTGTTTGTTTTGCTATGCTAGGTTTTGTTATGCTATGCTATGTTTTGTTGTGTTTGGTATGCTATGTTTTGCTATTCTATTATATGTTTTGCTATGCTATGCTATGTTTTGTTGTCCTTTGTTAAGCTATGCTATGTTTTGTTGTGTTTTGCTATGTTTTGTTATGCTATGTGTTGTTGTGTTATTTTATGCTATGTTTTGTTATGCTATGCTGTGCTATGTTTTGTTTTGCTATCCTTTGCTTTGTTTTGTTATGCTATGCTATGTTTAGTTTTGCTATTCTATGCTTTGTTTTGTTATGCTATGCTGTTTTGTTGTGTGTTATGCTATGTTTAATTATGCTATGCTAAGCTTTGTTTTGTTATGCTTTGTTATGTTTTGTTATGCCATGCTATGTTTTGCTATGCTTTGCAATGCTATGTTTTGTTATGTATGCTATGTTTTGTTGTGTTTTGTTATGCTATGCTATGTTTTGTTGTGTTTTGCTATGTTTTGTTATGCTATGTTTTGGTATGCTATGCTATGCTTTGGTTTATGTTGTTTTGTTATGCTATGTTTTTTTCTGCTATGTATTGTTGTGTTTTGTTATGCTATGCTATGTTTTGGTATCCTATTCTTTGAATTGTTCATGCTATGCTTTGTTTTGTTATGGTATGCTATGTTTTGTTATGCTATGGTATGTTTTGCTATGCTATGCTTTGAATTGTTATGCTATGCTATGTTTTGTTATGCTATCCTATGTTTTGTTTTGGTGTCCTATGCTTTGTTTTGTTATGCTATGCTATGTTTAGTTTTGCTATTCTATGCTTTGTTTTGTTATGCTCTGCTATGTTTTGTTGTGTTTTGTTATGCTATGTTTTGTTTTGCTGTGCTATGTTTGTTATGCTATGGTTTGTTGTGTTTGGTATGCTATGTTTTGCTAGGCTATTATATGTTTTGCTGTGCTTTGTAAAGCTATGCTATGCTTGTTGTGTTTTGCTATGTTTTGTTATGCTATGTGTTGTGTTTTGTTATGCTGTGCTATGCTATGTTTTGTTGTGTCTGGTCTGCTATGTTTTGCTAGGCTATTATATGTTTTGTTGTGCTTTGTTAAGCTATGCTATGTTTGTTGTGTTTTGCTATGTTTTCTTATGCTATGTGTTGTTTTGTTAGGCTATGTTTTGTTATGTTATGCTATGTTTTGTTATGCTATGCTGTTTTGTTTTGCTATCCTATGCTTTGTTTTGTTATGCTATGTTTAGTTTTGTTATTCTATGCTTTGTATTGTTATGCTCTGCTGTGTTTTGTTGTGTTTTGTTATGCTATGTTTTGTTTTGCTATGCTATGCTATGTCTTGTTATGCTATGCTATGTTTTGTTGTGTTTGGTATGCTATGTTTTGCTATGCTATTATATGTTTTGTTTTGCTGTTTTGTTGTGTTTTGCTATGTTTTGTTATGCTATGTGTTATGTTTTGTTATGCTATGTTTTGTTATAATATGCTATGTTTTGTTATGCTATGCTATGTTTTGCTATCCTATGCTTTGTTTTGTTATGCTATGTTTTGTTTTGCTATTCTATGCTTTGTTTTGTTATGCTGTGTTATTTGTTGCTATGCTTTGCAATGCTATGTTTTGTTATGTATGCTATGTTTTGTTGCGTTTTGTTATGCTATGCTATGTTTTGTTATGGTATGCTATGTTTTGTTCTGCTATTTTTTGTTTTGTTTTGTTATGTTATACTATGCTATGTTTGGCTATCCTATGCTTTGAATTGTTATGCTATGCAAAGCTGTGTTTTGTTATGCTATGCTATGTTTTGTTATGCTATGCTATGTTTTGTTGTGTTTGGTATGCTATGTTTTTCTATGCTATGCTTTGTTATGCTATGCTACGTTTATCTGTGTTTTATTATGCTATGCTTTGTTTTGCTATGCTATGTTTTGGTATGCTATGCTATGTTTTGCTATGCTATGCTATGTTTTGTTGTGTTTTATTATGCTATGCTTTGTTTTGCTATGCTATGTTTTGCTATGCTATGCTTTGTTTTGTTTGGTATGCTATGTTTTAGGGTGTGAGGGTGAGAGGGTGAGAGGGGGTGAGAGGGGTTGTGAGGGTGAGTCAGGGTGAGGGTGTGTGAGGGTGAGGGAGGGGTTGTGAGGGTAAGGATGTGAGGGTAAGGGGGTGTGAGGGAAAGGGGTGTGAGGGTGAGGGGGTGTGAGGGTGGATGAGGGGGTGTGAGGGTGTGTGAGGGTCAGGGGTGCGAGGGTGTGGGGGTGTGAGGGTCAGGGGGTGTGAGGGTGAGGGGGGTTGAGGGTGAGGGGGGTGAGAGGGTGAGGGAGTGTGAGGGTGTGTGGGGAGGGTGTGGGGTTGTGAGGGTGAGGGTGTGGGTGTGGGGTTGTGAGGGTGGGGGGTGAGAGGGTGTGAGGGAGGGTGTTGGGGTGAGGGTGACAGGGTGTGAGGGAGGGTGTTGGGGTGAGGGTGACAGGGTGAGAGGGTGTGAGGGTGACGGTGTGTGAAGGTGAGAGGGGGTGTGAGGGTGAGGGTGAGGGTTTGTGAGGGTGAGGGCGTGTGAGGGTGAGGGTGTGGGGGTGTGAGGGTGAGGGTGTATGAGGGTGAGGGTGTATGAGGGTGAGGGGGTGTGAGGGTGAGGGGGTTTGAGGGGGGTGAGGGTGAGAGGGTGTGTGAGGGTGAGAGGGGTTGAGAGGTGAGAGGGGTGAGAGGGGTGAGAGGGTGTGAGAGGGGGTGTGAGGGTGAGAGGGTGTGAGAGGGGGTGTGAGGGTGAGAGGGTGAGAGGGTGAGTAAGGGTGAGAGGGGGTGTGAGGGTGAGAGGGGGTGTGAGGGTGAGAGGGTGAGTGAGGGTGTGTGAGGGGGTGTGAGGGTAAGGGTGAGGGGGGTGAGGGTGAGGGTGAGGGGGTGTCAGGGGGGTGAGGGTGTTTGGGTGTGTGAGGCCGTGTGGGGGTGTGATGGTGAGGGGGTGTGAGAGGGTGAGGGTGTGAGGGTGTGTGAGGGTGAGTGGGTGTGAGTGGGTGTGAGGGTGAGGGTGTGTGAGGGTGAGGGGTGTGAGGGTGAGAGGGTTTGTGAGGGTGAGAGGGTTTGTGAGGGTGTGAGGGTGAGGGGGTGTGAGGGTGAGGGGGTGGGTGAGGGTGAGGGGGTGTGAGGGTGTGTGAGGGTGAAGGGGTGTGAGGGTGAGGGGGTGAGAGGGTGTGTGAGGGTGAGAGGGTGGATGAGGGTGAGAGGGTGGGTGAGAGGGTGTGTGAGTGTGAGATGGTGTGTGAGGGTGAGGGTGTGTGAGGGTGTGTGAGGGTGAGGCTGTGTGAGGGTGAGGGTATGTGAGGGTGAGGATGAGGGGGTGTGAGAGTGAGGGGGTGTGAGAGTGCGGAGGTGTGTGAGGGGGTGAAGGTGGGTGAGGGGGTGAAGGTGTATGAGGGTGAGGGGTGCAAGGGTGTGTAGGGGTGTGAGGGGGTGTGGGGATGTGAGGGGGCGAGGGTGTGTGAGTGAGGGTGAAAGGGTTGTGAGGGTGAGGGTGGGTGAGGGTGTGAGGGTGTGAGGGTGAGAGGGTGTGAGGGTGTGAGGGTGAGGGTATGTGAGGGTGTGTGAGGGTGTGTGAGGATGAGAGGGGTGAGAGGGGTGAGGGTGTGTGAGGGTGAGGGTGTGTGAGGGTGAGGGGGTGTGAGGGTGAGGGGGTGTGAGGGTGAGGGGATGTGAGGGTGAGGGATGTGAGGGTGAGGGTGTGAGGGTGAGGGGATGTGAGGGTGAGGGTGGGTGAGGGGGTGTGAGGGTGGGGGGTGAGGGTGAGGGGTGTGAGGGTGTGTGAGGGTGAGGGTGTGAGGGTGTGTGAGGGTGGGGGGGGTGTGGGGGTGAGGGGTGGGAGGGTGAGGAGGTGTGAGGGTTGTGAGGGGGAGGGTGTGGGGTTGTGAGGGGGAGGGTGTGGGGTTGTGAGGGTGAGGAGGTGTGGGGGTGTGAGGGTGAGGGGGTGTGAGGGTAAGGGTGTGAGGGTGTAAGTGTGAGGGAGGGTAAGGGTGATGGGGGTGAGGGGGTGTGAGGTTGAGGGGGTGTGAGGGTGATGGGGTGTGAGGGTGAGGGTGTGTGAGGGGGTGTGTGAGGGTGAGGGTGTGAGCGGGGGTGAGGGTGTGAGCGGGGGTGAGGGGGTGTGAGGGTGAGCGTGTGAGGGTGATGTGGTGTGAGGGTGAGGTGGTGTGAGGGTGAGGGTGTGTGGGTGAGGGGGTGAGGGTGAGGGGGTGTGAGGGTGAGGGGGTTTGAGGGTGAGGGGGGGGGTGAGGGTGGGGGGTGGTGAGGGGGGTGTGAGGGTGAGGGGTGTGAGGGTGAGGGGGGGTGAGAGGGTGTGTGAGGGTGAGAGGGTGTGCGAGGGTGTCCGAGGGTGAGAGGGTGTGTGAGGGTGAGAGGGTGAGGGTGTGTGAGGGTAAGGGTGAGGGAGGTTGAGGGTGTGTGTGGGTGAGGGTGTGTGTGAGGGTGAAGGGGTGTGAGGGTGAAGGGGTGTGAGGGTGAGGGTCGGTGAGAGGGTGTGTGAGGGTGTGTGAGGGTGAGGAGGGTGGGTGAGGGTAGGTGAGAGGGTGAGTGAGGGTGTGTGTGAGGGTGAGAGGGTGTGAGGGAGGGTGAGGGGATATGAGAGTGAGGGGATGTGAGGGTAAGGGGATGTGAGGGTAAGGGGATGTGAGGGTAAGGGGATGTGAGGGTAAGGGGATGTGAGGGTGGGGGGTGTGAGAGAGGGAGTGTGAGGGTGAGAGGTTGTGTGAGGGTGAGAGGGGGTGAGAGGGTGAGAGGGGATGAGAGGGTGCATGAGGGTGAGAGGGTTTGTGAGGGTGAGGGGGTTGAGGGTGAGGAGGGGTGAGGGTGAGGTGGTGTGAGGTGGTGTGAGGGGTGTGAGGGTGAGGGGTGTGAGGGTGAGGGGTGTGAGGGTGAGAGGGTGTGTGAGGGTGAGAGGGTGTGTGAGGGTGAGAGGGTGTGTGAGGGTGAGAGGGTGTGTGGAGGGTGAGGGGTGTGAGGGTGTGTGTGGGTGAGGGTGTGTGTGGGTGAGGGTGTATGTGGGTGTGGGGGTGTGAGGGTGTGGGGTTGTGAGGGTTAGAGGGTGTGTGAGGGTGAGAGAGGGGTTGTGAGGGTAAGGATGTGAGGGTAAGGGGGTGTGAGGGAAAGGGGATGTGAGGGTGAGGGGGTGTGAGGGTGAGGGGGTGTGAGGGTGGATGAGGGGGTGTGAGGGTGTGTGAGGGTCAGGGGTGCGAGGGTGTGGGGGTGTGAGGGTGAGGAGGGGTGAGGGGGGTGAGGGGGGGTGAGGGGGTGAGGGGGGTGAGAGGGTGAGGGAGTGTGAGGGTGTGTGGGGTTGTGAAGGTGAGGGTGTGGGGTTGTGAGGGTGGGGGTTGAGAGGGTGTGAGGGAGGGTGATGGGGTGAGGGTGACAGGGTGAGAGGGTGTGAGGGTGATGGTGTGTGAGGGTGAGAGGGGGTGTGTGGGTGAGAGGGTGGGTGAGGGTGAGAGGGTGGGTGAGGGTGAGAGGGTGGGTGAGGGTGAGAGGGTGGATGCGAGGGTGAGTGAGGGGGGTGAGGGGGTGTGGGGGAAGGTGAGGGGATGTGAGAGTGAGGGGATGTGAGGGTGAGGGGATATGAGGGTGAGGGGATATGAGGGTGAGGGGATGTGAGGGTGAGGGGTGTGAGGGAGAGAGGGAGTGTGAGGGTGAGAAGGTGTGTGAGGGTGAGAGGGTGTGTGAGGGTGAGAGGGGGTGAGAGGGTGTGAGGGTGGGTGGGTGAGAGGGTGTGTGAGGGTGAGAGGGGGGTGAGGGGGTGTGAGAGTGAGGGGGTGTCAGGGTGAGGGTGAGGGTGTTTGGGTGTGTGTGGGCGTGTGGGGGTGTGATGGCGAAGGGGTGTGAGAGGGTGAGGGTGGGTGAGGGTGTGTGAGGGTGAGTGGGTGTGAGGGTGAGGGTGTGTGAGGGTGAGGGTGTGTGAGGGGGTGTGAGGGTGAGAGGGTTTGTGAGGGTGAGAGGGTTGGTGAGGGGGTGTAAGGGTGAGGGGGTGTAAGGGTGAGGCTGAGGGTGTGTGAGGGTGAAGGGGTGTGAGGGTGAAGGGGTGTGAGGTGAGGGGGTGAGAGGGTGTGTGAGTGTGAGAGGGTGGGTGAGGGTGAGAGGGTGGGTGAGAGGGTGTGTGAGGGTGAGGCTGTGTGAGGGTGAGGGTATGTGAGGGTATGTGAGCGTGAGGGGGTGTGAGAGTGAGGGGGTGTGAGAGTGCGGAGGTGTGTGAGGGGGTGAAGGTGGGTGAGGGGGTGAAGGTGGGTGAGGGGGTGAAGGTGTGTGAGGGTGAGGGGTGCAAGGGTGTGTAGGGGTGTGAGGGTGTGTGGGGATGTGAGGGGGTGAGGGTGTGTGAGTGAGGGTGAAAGGGTTGTGAGGGTGAGGGTGGGTGAGGGTGGGTGAGGGTGTGTGAGGGTGTGGGGGTGTGAGGGTGTGGGGTTGTGAGGGTTAGAGGGTGTGTGAGAGGGTGTGAGGGTGAGGGAGGGTGATGGGGTGAGGGTGACAGGGGTGAGCGGGCGTGAGGGTGAGGGTGGATGAGGGTGAGAGGGGGTGTGAGGGTGAGGGTGTGTGAGGGTGAGAGGGTTTGTGAGGATGAGGGTGTGGGGGTGTGAGGTGTGAGGGTGAGGGGGTGTGAGGGTGAGGGGGGTGGGTGAGGGTGGGGTGAGGGGGTGAGGGGGGTGAGGGTGAGAGGGGGTGAGGGTGAGAGGGTGAGAGGGGTGAGGGTGAGAGGGGTGAGGGTGTGTGAGGGTGAGAGGGTGAGTGAGGGTGAGAGGGTGAGTGAGGGTGAGAGAGTTGTGAGGGTGAGTGGGGGTGTGAGGGTGGGTGAGGGTGTGAGGGTGGGTGAGGGTGAGAGGGTGGGTGAGGGTGGGTGAGGGTGAGAGGGTGCGTGAGAGGGTGAGTGAGGGGGTGTGAGTGTAAGGGTGGAGTGTGTGAGGGTGAGAGGGTGTAAGTGTGAGGGAGGGTGAGGTTGATGGGGTGAGGGTGTGTGAGGGGTGTGAGGGTGTGTGAGGATGAGGCTGTGTGAGGGTGTGAGGGTTAGAGGGTGTGTGAGGGTGAGAGGGTGTGTGAGGGTGAAAGGATGAGGGTGTGTGAGGGTAAGGGTGAGGGTGTGTGAGGGTAAGGGTGAGGGTCAGTGGGTGGGTGAGGGTGGATGAGAGGGTGTGTGAGGGTGAGAGGGTGGGTGGGTGAGAGGGTGGATGCGAGGGTGAGTGAGGGGGTGTGTGAGGGTGAGGGGGTGTGGTGGAGGGTGAGGGGATGTCAGAGTGAGGGATGTGAGAGTGAGGGGATGTGAGAGTGAGGGGATGTGAGGGTGAGGGGATGTGAGGGTGAGGGGATGTGAGGGTGAGGGGATGTGAGGGTGAGGGGATGTGAGGGTGAGGGGATGTGAGGGTGAGGGGATGTGAGGGTGAGGGGATGTGAGGGTGAGGGGATATGAGGGTGAGGGGATATGAGGGTGAGGGGATATGAGGGTGAGGGGATATGAGGGTGAGGGGATATGAGGGTAGGGGATGTGAGGGTGAGGGGATGTGAGGGTGAGGGGGAGTGTGAGGGTGAGGGTGTGTGAGGGTGAGAGGGGGTGTGAGGGGGTGAGAGGGTGGATGCGAGGGTGTGTGGGTGAGAGGGTGGGTGAGGGTGAGAGGGTGGGTGAGGGTGGATGCGAGGGTGAGTGAGGAGGGGTGTGAGGGTGAGGGGGTGTGGGGAAGGTGAGGGGATGTGAGAGTGAGGGGATGTGAGGGTGAGGGGATGTGAGGGTGAGGGGATGTGAGGGTGAGGGGATGTGAGGGTGAGGGGATGTGAGGGTGAGGGGATGTGAGGGTGAGAGGGTGTGTGAGGGTGAGAGGTGTGTGAGGGTGAGAGGGGGTGAGAGGGTGTGTGGGTGAGAGAGTGTGTGAGGGTGAGAGGGTGGTGAGGGTGAGGGGGTGTGAGGGTGAGGGGTGTGAGAGTGAGGGGGGTCAGGGTGAGGGTGAGGGTGTTTGGGTGTGTGAGGGCGTGTGGGGGTGTGATGGCGAGGGGGTGTGAGAGGGTGAGGGTGTGAGGGTGTGTGAGGGTGAGTGGGTGTGAGGGTGAGTGGGTGTGAGGGTGTGTGAGGGCGAGGGGGTGTAAGGGGGTGTGAGGGTGAGAGGGTTGTGAGGGTGAGAGGGTTTGTGAGGGTGTGAGGGTGAGGGGGTGTAAGGGTGAGGGGGTGTAAGGGTGAGGCTGAGGGTGTGTGAGGGTGAAGGGGGGTGAGGGTGTGAGAGGGTGTGTGAGGGTGAGAGGGTGGATGAGGGTGAGAGGGTGGGTGAGAGGGTGTGTGAGGGTGAGATGGTGTGTGAGGGTGAGGCTGTGTGAGGGTGAGGGTATGTGAGGGTATGTGAGGGTGAGGGGGTGTGAGAGTGAGGGGGTGTGAGAGTGTGGAGGTGTGTGAGGGGGTGAAGGTGGGTGAGGGGGTGAAGGTGTGTGAGGGTGAGGGGTGCGAGGGTGAGGGGTGCAAGGGTGTGTAGGGGTGTGAGGGTGTGTGGGGATGTGAGGGGGTGAGGGTGTGTGAGTGAGTGAGGGTGAAAGGGTTGTGAGGGTGAGGTTGTGAGGGTGTGTGAGGGTGAGAGGGTGTGAGGGTGTGTGAGGGTGTGGTGTGAGGGTGTGTGAGGGTGTGTGAGGATGAGAGGGGTGAGAGGGGTGAGGGTGTTTGAGGGTGAGGGTGTGTGAGGGTGAGGGGGTGTGAGGGTGAGGGGGTGTGAGGGTGAGGGGGTGTGAGGGCGAGGGTGTGTGAGGGTGAGAGGTTGTGAGGGTGAGTGGTGTGAGGGTGAGGGGGTGAGGGTGAGGGGGTGTGAGGGTGAGGGGGTGTGAGGGGGTGAGGGTGAGGAGGGGGTGAGGGTGAGAGGGGTGAGGGTGAGAGGGGTGAGGGTGTGTGAGGGTGAGGGTGAGAGGGTGAGTGAGGGTGAGAGGGTGAGTGAGGGTGAGAGAGTTGTGAGGGTGAGTGGGGGTGTGTGAGGGTGGGTGAGGGTGTGAGGGTGGGTGAGGGTGAGAGGGTGGGTGAGGGTGGGTGAGGGTGAGGGGTGTGAGGGTGAGAGGGTGTGTGAGGGTGAGAGGGTGTGTGAGGGAGAGGGTGTGTGAGAGGGAGAGGGTGTGTGAGGGTGAGAGGGTGTGTGAGGGTGAGGGTGTGTGAGGGTGAGGGTGTGTGAGGGTGTGGGGGTGTGAGGGTGTGGGGTTGTGAGGGTTAGAGGGTGTGTGAGAGGGTGTGAGGGTGAGGGAGGGTGATGGGGTGAGGGTGACAGGGGTGAGCGGGTGTGAGGGTGAGGGGTGTGAGGGTGAGGGGTGTTAGGGTGAGAGGGTGTGTGAAGGGTGAGAGGGTGTGTGAGGGAGAGGGTGTGTGAGGGTGAGAGGGTGTTTGAGGGTGAGGGTGTGTGAGGGTGAGGGTGTGTGAGGGTGAGGGTGTGTGAGGGTGAGGGTGTGTGAGGGTGTGGGGGTGTGAGGGTGTGGGGGTGTGAGGGTGTGGGGGTGTGAGGGTGTGGGGGTGTGAGGGTGTGGGGTTGTGAGGGTGTGGGGTTGTGAGGGTTAGAGGGTGTGTGAGAGGGTGTGAGGGTGAGGGAGGGTGATGGGGTGAGGGTGACAGGGGTGAGCGGGTGTGAGGGTGAGGGTGGGTGAGGGTGAGAGGGGGTGTGAGGGTGAGGGGTGTGTGAGGGTGAGAGGGTTTGTGAGGATGAGGGTGTGGGGGTGTGAGGGTGAGGGGGTGTGAGGGTGAGGGGGGGTGAGGGTGAGGGGGTGTGAGGGTGAGGGGGTGTGAGGGAGGTGAGGGTGAGAGGGGGTGAGGGTGAGAGGGGGTGAGGGTGAGAGGGTGTGAGAGGGTGAGAGGGGTGAGGGTGAGAGGGGTGAGGGTGAGAGGGGTGAGGGTGTGTGAGGGTGAGAGGGTGAGTGAGGGTGAGAGGGTGAGAGGGTGAGAGAGTTGTGAGGGTGAGTGGGGGGGTGTGAGGGTGGGTGAGGGTGTGAGGGTGGGTGAGGGTGAGAGGGTGGGTGAGGGTGAGAGGGTGGGTGAGGGTGAGAGGGTGGGTGAGAGGGTGAGTGAGGGGGTGTGAGTGTAAGGGTGTGAGTGTGTGAGGGTGAGAGGGTGTAAGTGTGAGGGAGGGTGAGGTTGATGGGGTGAGGGTGTGTGAGGGCGTGTGAGGGTGTGTGAGGATGAGGCTGTGTGAGGGTGTGAGGGTTAGAGGGTGTGTGAGGGTGAGAGGGTGTGTGAGGGTGAAAGGATGAGGGTGTGTGAGGGTAAGGGTGAGGGTGTGTGAGGGTAAGGGTGAGGGTCAGTGGTGGGTGAGGGTGGATGAGAGGGTGTGTGAGGGTGAGAGGGTGGGTGAGGGTGAGAGGGTGGATGCGAGGGTGAGTGAGGGGGTGTGTGAGGGTGAGGGGGTGTGGTGGAGGGTGAGGGGATGTCAGAGTGAGGGGATGTGAGGGTGAGGGGATGTGAGGGTGAGGGGATGTGAGGGTGAGGGGATGTGAGGGTGAGGGGATGTGAGGGTGAGGGGATGTGAGGGTGAGGGGATGTGAGGGTGAGGGGATATGAGGGTGAGGGGATATGAGGGTGAGGGGATGTGAGGGTGAGGGGATGTGAGGGTGAGGGGATGTGAGGGTGAGGGGATGTGAGGGTGAGGGGGAGTGTGAGGGTGAGGGTGTGTGAGGGTGAGAGGGGGTGTGAGGGGGTGAGAGGGTGGATGCGAGGGTGTGTGGGTGAGAGGGTGGGTGAGGGTGAGAGGGTGGGTGAGGGTGAGAGGGTGGATGCGAGGGTGAGTGAGGAGGGGTGTGAGGGTGAGTGAGGAGGGGTGTGGGGGAAGGTGAGGGGATGTGAGAGTGAGGGGATGTGAGGGTGAGGGGATATGAGGGTGAGGGGATATGAGGGTGAGGGGATGTGAGGGTGAGGGGATGTGAGGGTGAGGGGATGTGAGGGTGAGAGGGTGTGTGAGGGTGAGAGGGTGTGTGAGGGTGAGAGGGGGTGAGAGGGTGTGTGGGTGAGAGGGTGTGTGAGGGTGAGAGGGTGGTGAGGGTGAGGGGGTGTGAGAGTGAGGGGGGTGAGAGTGAGGGGGTGTGAGAGTGAGGGTGAGGGTGTTTGGTGTGTGAGGGCGTGTGGGGGTGTGATGCGAGGGGGTGTGGAGGGTGAGGGTGTGAGGGTTGTGAGGGTGAGTGGGTGTGAGGGTGAGTGGGTGTGAGGGTGTGTGAGGGTGAGGGGGTGTAAGGGGGTGTGAGGGTGAGAGGGTTTGTGAGGGTGAGAGGGTTTGTGAGGGTGTGAGGGTGAGGGGGTGTAAGGGTGAGGGGGTGTAAGGGTGAGGCTGAGGGTGTGTGAGGGTGAAGGGGGGTGAGGGTGTGAGAGGGTGTGTGAGGGTGAGAGGGTGGATGAGGGTGAGAGGGTGGGTGAGAGGGTGTGTGAGGGTGAGATGGTGTGTGAGGGTGAGGCTGTGTGAGGGTGAGGGTATGTGAGGGTGAGGGGGTGTGAGAGTGAGGGGGTGTGAGAGTGTGGAGGTGTGTGAGGGGTGAAGGTGGGTGAGGGGTGAGGGTGTGAGGGTGAGGGGTGCGAGGGTGAGGGGTGCAAGGGTGTGTAGGGGTGTGAGGGTGTGTGGGGATGTGAGGGGGTGAGGGGGTGTGAGGGGGTGAGGGTGAAAGGGTTGTGAGGGTGAGTGTGTGAGGGTGTGAGGGTGTGTGAGGGTGAGAGGGTGTGAGGGTGGGTGAGGTGTGAGGGTGTGTGAGGGTGTGTGAGGATGAGAGGGGTGAGAGGGGTGAGGGTGTTTGAGGGTGAGGGTGTGTGAGGGTGAGGGGTGTGAGGGTGAGGGGTGTGAGGGTGAGGGGGTGTGAGGGCGAGGGTGTGTGAGGGTGAGGGGTTGTGAGGTGAGTGGTGTGAGGGTGAGGGGGGTGAGGGTGAGGGGGTGTGAGGGTGAGGGGGTGTGAGGGGGGTGAGGGTGAGAGGGGGTGAGGGTGAGAGGGTGTGAGAGGGTGAGAGGGGTGAGGGTGAGAGGGGTGAGGGTGTGTGAGGGAGAGGGTGAGAGGGTGTGGAGGGTGAGAGGGTGAGTGAGGGTGAGGGTGAGTGAGGGTGAGAGAGTTGTGAGGGTGAGTGGGGGTGTGTGAGGGTGGGTGAGGGTGTGAGGGTGGGTGAGGGTGAGAGGGTGGGTGAGGGTGGGTGAGGGTGAGAGGGTGGGTGAGAGGGTGAGTGAGGGGGTGTGAGTGTAAGGGTGTGAGTGTGTGAGGTTGAGAGGGTGTAAGTGTGAGGGAGGGTGAGGTTGATGGGGTGAGGGTGTGTGAGGGCGTGTGAGGGTGTGTGAGGATGAGGCTGTGTGAGGGTGTGAGGGTTAGAGGGTGTGTGAGGGTGAGAGGGTGTGTGAGGGTGAAAGGATGAGGGTGTGTGAGGGTAAGGGTGAGGGTGTGTGAGGGTAAGGGTGAGGGTCAGTGGGTGGGTGAGGGTGGATGAGAGGGTGTGTGAGGGTGAGAGGGTGGGTGAGGGTGAGAGGGTGGATGCGAGGGTGAGTGAGGGGGTGTGTGAGGGTGAGGGGGTGTGGTGGAGGGTGAGGGGATGTCAGAGTGAGGGGATGTGAGAGTGAGGGGATGTGAGAGTGAGGGGATGTGAGAGTGAGGGGATGTGAGAGTGAGGGGATGTGAGGGTGAGGGGATGTGAGGGTGAGGGGAAGTGAGGGTGAGGGGATGTGAGGGTGAGGGGATGTGAGGGTGAGGGATGTGAGGGTGAGGGATGTGAGGGTGAGGGGATGTGAGGGTGAGGGGATATGAGGGTGAGGGGATATGAGGGTAGGGGATGTGAGGGTGAGGGGATGTGAGGGTGAGGGGGAGTGTTAGGGTGAGGGTGTGTGAGGGTGAGAGGGGGTGTGAGGGGGTGAGAGGGTGGATGCGAGGGTGTGTGGGTGAGAGGGTGGGTGAGGGTGAGAGGGTGGGTGAGGGTGAGAGGGTGGATGCGAGGGTGAGTGAGGAGGGGTGTGAGGGTGAGGGGGTGTGGGGGAAGGTGAGGGGATGTGAGAGTGAGGGGATGTGAGGGTGAGGGGATATGAGGGTGAGGGGATGTGAGGGTGAGGGGATGTGAGGGTGAGGGGATGTGAGGGTGAGGGGATGTGAGGGTGAGGGGATGTGAGGGTGAGAGGGTGAGAGGGTGAGAGGGTGTGTGAGGGTGAGAGGGGGTGAGAGGGTGTGTGGGTGAGAGGGTGTGTGAGGGTGAGAGGGTGGTGAGGGTGAGGGGGTGTGAGAGTGAGGGGGTGTCAGGGTGAGGGTGAGGGTGTTTGGGTGTGTGAGGGCGTGTGGGGGTGTGATGGCGAGGGGGTGTGAGAGGGTGAGGGTGTGAGGGTGTGTGAGGGTGAGTGGGTGTGAGGGTGAGTGGGTGTGAGGGTGTGTGAGGGTGAGGGGGTGTAAGGGGGGTGAGGGTGAGAGGGTTTGTGAGGGTGAGAGGGTTTGTGAGGGTGTGAGGGTGAGGGGGTGTAAGGGTGAGGGGGTGTAAGGGTGAGGCTGAGGGTGTGTGAGGGTGAAGGGGGGTGAGGGTGTGAGAGGGTGTGTGAGGGTGAGAGGGTGGATGAGGGTGAGAGGGTGGGTGAGAGGGTGTGAGGGTGAGATGGTGTGTGAGGGTGAGGCTGTGTGAGGGTGAGGGTATGTGAGGGTATGTGAGGGTGAGGGGGTGTGAGAGTGAGGGGGTGTGAGAGTGTGGAGGTGTGTGAGGGGGTGAAGGTGGGTGAGGGGGTGAAGGTGTGTGAGGGTGAGGGGTGCAAGGGTGAGGGGTGCAATGTGTGTAGGGGTGTGAGGGTGTGTGGGGATGTGAGGGGGTGAGGGTGTGTGAGTGAGTGAGGGTGAAAGGGTTGTGAGGGTGAGGGTGTGTGAGGGTGTGAGGGTGTGTGAGGGTGAGGTGTGAGGGTGTGTGAGGGTGTGTGAGGATGAGAGGGGTGAGAGGGGTGAGGGTGTTTATGGGTGAGGGTGTGTGAGGGTGAGGGGGTGTGAGGGTGAGGTGGTGTGAGGGTGAGGGGGTGTGAGGGCGAGGGTGTGTGAGGGTGAGGGGTTGTGAGGGTGAGTGGTGTGAGGGTGTGTGAGAGTGAGGGGTGTGAGGGTGTGTGAGGGTGAGGGTGTGTGAGGGTGAGGGTGTCTGAGGGTGAGGGGGTGTGAGGGTTTGTGAGGGGGAGGGTGTGGGGTTGTGAGGGTGAGGGTGAGGGTGTGGGGTGGTGAGGGTGTGGGGTTGTGAGGGTTAGGAGGTGTGGGGGTGTGAGGGTGAGGGGGTGTGGGGGTGTGAGGGTAAGGGTGTGAGGGTGTAAGTGTGAGGGAGGGTGAGGGTGATGGGGTGAGTGGGTGTGAGGTTGAGGTGGTGTGAGGGTGATGGGGTGTGAGGGTGTGGGTGTGTGAGGGGGTGTGTGAGGGTGAGGGTGTGAGCGGGGGTGAGAGGGTGAGCATGTGTGGGTGATGTGGTGTGAGGGTGAGGGGGTGTGAGGGTGAGGGGGTGTGAGGGTGAGAGGGTGTGAGGGTGAGGGGTGTGTGAGGGTGAGGGGGGGTGAGGGGGTGTGAGGGTGAGAGGGGGTGAGAGGGTGTGTGAGGGTGAGAGGGTGTGCAAGGGTGTCCAAGGGTGAGAGGGTGTGTGAGGGTAAGAGGGTGAGGGTGTGTGAGGGCAAGGGTGTGGGTGGTTGAGGGTGTGTGAGGGTGAGGGTGTGTGTGAGGGTGAGGGGGTGTGAGGGTGAGGGTCGGTGAGAGGGTGTGTGAGGGTGAGAGGGTGTGTGAGGGTGAGAGGGTGGGTGAGGGTGAGAGGGTGGGTGAGGGTAGGTGAGAGCGTGAGTGAGGGTGTGTGTGAGGGTGAGAGGGTGTGAGGGAGGGTGAGGGGATATGAGAGTGAGGGGATGTGAGGGTAAGGGGATGTGAGGGTGAGGGGATGTGAGAGAGGGAGTGTGAGAGTGAGAGGTTGTGTGAGGGTGAGAGGGGGTGAGAGGGGGTGAGAGGGGATGAGAGGGTGCGTGAGGGTGAGAGGGTTTGTGAGGGTGAGGGGGTATGAGGGTGAGGAGGTGTGAGGGTGAGGGTGAGGTGGTGTGAGGGTGAGGGGGTGTGAGGGTGAGGGGTGTGAGGGTGAGGGGTGTGAGGGTGAGAGGGTGTGTGAGGGTGAGGGTGTGTGAGGGTGAGAGGGTGTGTGAGGGTGAGAGGGTGTGTGAGGGTGAGGGTGTGTGAGGGTGAGGGTGTGTGAGGGTGTGGGGGTGTGAGGGTGAGAGGGTGTGAGGGTGATGGGGTGAGGGTGACAGGGGTGAGCGGGTGTGAGGGTGAGGTTGTGTGTGGGTGTGAAAGTTTGTGAGGATGAGGGTGTGGGGGTGTGAGGGGGAGGGGTGTGAGGGGGAGGGGGTGTGAGGGTGAGGGGGTGTGAGGGTGAGGGGGTGTGAGGGTGAGGGGAGTGGAGGGGGTGAGGGTGAGAAGGGGGGTGAGGGTGAGAGGGGGTGAGAGGGGTGAGGGTGAGAGGGGTGAGGGTGTGTGAGGGTGAGGGTGAGAGGGTGAGTGAGGGTGAGAGGGTGAGTGAGGGTGAGAGAGTTGTGAGGGTGAGTGGGGGTATGCGAGGGTGGGTGAGGGTGAGAGGGTGGGTGAGGGTGAGAGGGTGGGTGAGAGGTTGAGTGGGTGGGTGAGGGGGTGTGAGGGTAAGGGTGTGAGTGTGTGAGGGTGAGAGGGTGTAAGTGTGAGGGAAGGTGAGGTTGATGGGGTGAGGGTGTGTGAGGGTGTGAGGATGAGGCTGTGTGAGGGTGTGAGGGTTAGAGGGTGTGTGAGGGTGAGAGGGTGTGTGAGGGTGAAAGGGTGAGGGTGTGTGAGGGTAAGGGTGAGGGTGTGTGAGGGTGTGTGAGGGTGAGTGGGTGGGTGAGGGTGGATGAGAGGGTGTGTGAGGGTGAGAGGGTGGGTGAGGGTGAGAGGGTGGATGCGAGGGTGAGTGAGGGGGTGTGTGAGGGTGAGGGGGTGTGGTGGAGGGTGAGGGGGTGTGGTGGAGGGTGAGGGGATGTGAGAGTGAGGGATGTGAGAGTGAGGGATGTGAGGGTGAGGGGATGTGAGGGTGAGGGGATGTGAGGGTGAGGGGATGTGAGGGTGAGGGGATATGAGGGTGAGGGGATATGAGGGTGAGGGGAATGAGGGTGAGGGGATATGAGGGTGAGGGGATATGAGGGTGAGGGGATATGAGGGTGAGGGGATATGAGGGTGAGGGGATATGAGGGTGAGGAGATGTGAGGGTGAGGGGATGTGAGGGTGAGGGGGTGTGAGGGAGAGAGGGAGTGTGAGGGTGAGAGGGTGTGTGAGGGTGAGAGGGTGTGTGAGGGGGTGAGAGGGTGTGTGAGGGGGTGAGAGGGTGGATGCGAGGGTGTGTGGGTGAGAGGGTGGGTGAGGGTGAGAGGGTGGGTGAGGGTGAGAGGGTGGATGCGAGGGTGAGTGAGGGGGGTGTGAGGGTGAGGGGGTGTGGGGGAAGGTGAGGGGATGTGAGGGTGAGGGGATATGAGGGTGAGGGGATGTGAGGGTGAGGGGGTGTGAGGGAGAGAGGGAGTGTGAGGGTGAGAGGGTGTGTGAGGGTGAGAGGATGTGTGAGGGTGAGAGGGGGTGAGAGGGTGTGAGAGGGTGTGTGGGTGAGAGGGTGTGTGAGGGTGAGGGGGTGTGAGGGTGAGGAGGTGTGAGTGTGAGGTGGTATGAGGGTGAGGTGGTGTGAGGGTGGTGTGAGGCCGAGGTGGTGTGAGGGTGAGGGGATGTGAGGGTGAGGAGGGTGAGGGTGTGAGGGTGAGGGTGAGAGGGTGTGTGAGGGGGAGAGGGTGGGTGAGGGTGAGGGTGTGTGAGGGTGTGGGGGTGTGAGGGCTAGAGGGTGCGTGAGGGTGAGAGGGTGTGTGAGGTTGAGAAGGTGTGTGAGGGTGAGAGTGTGAGGGTGTGAGTGGGTGAGGAGGTGTGTGAGGGTTAGGGGGATGAGGGGTGAAGGGGGTGAGGGTGTGTGGGGGTGAGGGTGAGTGAGGGTGAGAGGGTTGTGAGGGTGAGTGGGGGTGTTTGAGGGTGGGTGAGGGTGAGAGGGTGGGTGAGGGTGAGAGGGTGGGTGAGGGTGAGAGGGTGTGTGAGGGGGTGTGTGAGGGAGTGTGAGGGGGTAAGGGAGGGTGAGGGTGTGAGGGAGGGGGTGAGGGAGGGTGAGGGGATGTGAAGGTGAGGGGATGTGAGAGTGAGGGGGTGTGAGGGTGAGGGGGTGTGAGGGTGAGGGGTGTGAGGGTGAGGGGGTGTGAGGGTGAGGGGTGTGAGGGTGAGGGGGTGTGAGGGTGGGTGAGGGTGAGTGAGGGTGGGTGAGGGTGAGGATGAGGGTGTGTGAGAGAGGGTGTGTGAGAGTGAGGGTGTGTGAGGGTGAGGAGATGGGTGAGGGGGTGAGGGGGTGTGAGGGTGAGGGGGTGTGAGGGTGAGAGAGGGTGAGAGAGGGTGAGAGGGTTGTGGGGGTGAGGTTGAGTGAGGGTGTGTGAGGGTGGATGAGGGTGGATGAGGGTGTGTGAGGGTGAGGAGGTGTGAGAGGGTGAGGAGGTGTGAGGGTGAGGTTCCGAAGTAAATGGTGGCAGGGCAGACATCATAAGACAGAGAGAAGAGACTGTGTGGGTACTGCGTTGGTCAGTTTCAGAATCAGGAGGGGCAGAGTCGGCACAGTCTGCGAGGGATCAACGTGTCTAGAGGCAAGGCATAGCGGATGTAGCATTGCAGCTAGCAAGGCAAGTATTTTCAAGCTGTGTCCCTAGAGAGATGGCAACACAGCAACAGCATTTGAGGAGCAAGGCTACTGTAAACAAGCACGGTAGTCTTTCACTTTTGTCCAGAAAAGAAAACGAGAAAGGTGCAGAGAACGCCGAACAAAACACGGCTTCCCCGCGTATGGATGCAAATAAGAAAACAAGCTGTCGGCATTGCTGTGGGGGGTGGGGGGTGGGGGGGGGAGCGGGAGCGCATTGCTGTGGGGGGTGGGGGGCGGGGGAGCGGGAGCGCATTACTTTGAAGTCTGAGGGGGGCAGGGGAGCGGCTTGGGAGCAGATTCCTTTGAAGTCTGATGCCGAGGCTCAGACAAATGGTGGTGTGTGAGCGGCTTCCTTTGAAGTCTGATGCCGAGGCCGATGGTGTTTGATGTGCACGTGCCTGCCTCACAAGCCTGCCTCACCTGAACTGTACGCGATCCGCAGCTAGTTAGACTTTTCTGACTGCTTACTATAATCTCACCTATTCAATCCCTAACGGGATAGAATAGTCGAGACCTAAAAATAGGTGCTGTGGTCTTTTGGAGTTGCTAAGGTTTTTATGGCTCGCTAAGCATTTTCTGGAAGGAGCCTTTGCCTGGTCTCACGCCGTGACAAGACTGTTATGGTGCGGAGGACTAGCTGTTCAGTCTCTTAATGATCCTGCACAGCACCTGAGCAGCAGCAAAAAAGTCTCCAGTCTTCTAAAGTTGACTAGGTCATGAAGCATTCCTAATGATTTGCAGAAAAGGAGAAGGTTCTTTCTCCCTGAAAGGATTCTTCGGCTGCAGGACAGGCGCGCAACACCCATTGGGCTCACCGGGCTTCAGCCCCCCCCCGTCGTGTGTGTCAGCCCGGGCTGACACAGCTTCGCGGCTGGCGCCGTCTAATTGCACCGCACCCGAGTACTTGACAGGTCTGTAAAAGACCATTTAAATGTAAATGAGGCTTTTGTTATGTGTTCACCCCTTCTTACAGCCACTGTGGTTACGGCTGGAAGAATTAGCCCCCCCCCCCCCAAAAAAAAATGTCTGCCCCCCCCCGAAATTTGTCTCTAGTTGCTGCAGGACAACAACATCTGTGCATAATTTGCTTTCATTGACCTATCAATATCTCCTGAAGCTTCTGGGGAGGCCAGATGGTAAGTGAACCATGCTGGCCTGTGGCGAGGTGAATTCATGGTTGGCAGTGACAGTTCATGTCCCCTGGGCATCTCACATGGATTAAGGCACAGAGAACCACCGGTGTCACATCAACCTCAAAGGGGGTAATTGCAGCAATTGGTAAAGAAGCTGCAACTTTGCAGGGGTTTGGGTTGGTCGCGGCCCTTGCCCACCATCCCATGCATACTCAACTGTGCCAAGGGACAGTGGCACTTGAGAGGTTGGAGGGTGCGGTCTGCACTGGGGGACAAACACATGGCCCGGTTGCTCAGGCTAGCAATCCGGTGGGTGGCGAGGGATACAGGGAAGGTTGTGGTCCGAGGTGAGTGGGCCTCTGGCACAAGCGAAGGGGGAAGGGATTTGCATAAGAGCGATTGTTCTTTTGCCGCTCTAGGATAGGGCTATAGAGGGCCCAGAAAGGTCAAATCTGCCAGGGAGACCCAGTTGAAGGGTAAGCCATGAATTCATAACAATGATTGTTTATGCACAAGGAGGTATGGGGCAGTAGGTAACTCGATGCCTGGCTGACTATGTTGGAGAAAAGAATCTGTTATAACGTTGCAAAGAAAAGTGCTGTGTACTTTTATAAAATGTTGCAAGTTTTAATTATGTAATAAAATAAGGCCTGAGATGTTGATATCTCTTACCAATCAACAAAACTGGGTCTCAAGCTGTCTTTTTCGAGTTTTAAAGGTTCTGGGTGGAGGGAGATGTGTCAGCGGGAGGTCATCGACGTGTCCCCTCCATATTACTGTCAGTACCACACTGAAGTCGAAGTAGGTAGGAGCAAGTCTTCTTTTTTTTTTTTTTTTTTTACTGTTTCAGGCGTTGAAAGATTTTGCTTAGTACTACAAAGGTCAAGAAGGAAATCAAATTGGATGTATCTCTAATAACAAAAGGAATATCTCCGTTTTGAACCTGTTACATTGAAGATGTTTGTAAAACCTCCACTCTCTGTGAGCCTCAGGGATATATGTAGATCACACCCAGGCCTTCTGGCAATTAATTGAAATTCCTTCATTCTGTTTACAACCAGAGAGTGGAGAATCTTGCTGGCAAGATGAGAGATCTGTCATTTCACTCTGGAACGCTATTCAGTTTGTTTTGGGAACTCAGTTTATCAGCATTTTATTTTACTTTTATGGATTTTCTTTTCTCTTTAGGAACAACGACATTAAGAGCAGGATTATACATTCTAACTCTGTCTGGACAAAACGAATTGAGTTTCTTTTCGGTTTCAAAATCACCAATCAGCCGAATAATGGCATCAGCATACAAGATCTCATGACTGTGGATCCGATGAGGAATGCATCAAAAATCACTTTGCAAGACTTTGGACCCACACTAGACGAAATGGCACTGTGGCATTAGACCCTGGTATACACTTATGAGCCCTGCAGCAAACCTTAATCTTGTTGGAGGATAATCTCGCATTCCACTTGGTCAAATGTCCCCTAATTGTCGTAAATTTAAAGAGCGGCATCTGCAAAATTCAATAATCTTTGGTACTGGGTTTGAAGTGAATAAGATGACACATTGTAAAATTATTTTATTTGATTGTTATGCAGTTTAAAAGAATAAAACATTTCATTGTCAGTCCATTAACACCAAGAAATGAGATTTGCAAGTGATGACATCAACCAGAACATCAGTCAGTTAGAAATACAGCTCCTTGAGCCCAAAAACCCTCAAAAAGGTAAACTCTTGTGAAACATGATGGATAGCATAGATCTTTACATTGATTCTCGCATTCTCTGACCTTACATTTGTACCTGGAGGTGCTGTATGACCTGAGAATTATAGAAACAAATGATACAAAGTTATCTCTGGCCGTTCTCGTGATTATCCAAAAGGAAGGCTCTCGAAGAAATGGGAATTCTTATGGCAGAGACACAGCCTCTGAAATATTGAAAACAGGATCCCATTTATTGATTGGTTGAACGTTTCAATGTTATGGTCCATAAAATGCCCTCTTGCAAGTGGAGAATACAAAAAAGAGATGGGTGGAATGCTCGAGTTATTCTTAGCCACAAGTTATTACTTGGGCCGCATCCCAGGCCATCGTTTTTGTTGCCCAGACAGAACCCATTGATATGGAAATCAGCCTTGGTCCTACTCAAATAGGAATAATCCATCGGAAACTACTAGGCCAAATCCATTTTGAACAGGAACTCAAGCAACCCAAGACCGGTTTTGGACTATATGGACTTTTATTAAGTATCGTGCAGCTTATTTCCAGTAGTACAGTGGGCAGTGATGGGCATAATGTCTGAATTAATGCCAGTCACTTGTATTTAGTCGAGCCAGATCCCAGCCTATCGTTTGTTGCCCTCCATTCTAGACAGAACCACTTAGGGCTGGACTGATCCCATTGGAGCAGGACCAAGTCTGATTTGCATACGTTTGGTTCCTGTCTAAGGTGACATTGGGCGAAAGAGCTTTGGACTGGGATGTGGCTCCTAGCAATTCCCAGAGGATTAGAGTAATCCAAGCACTGCATCCATAACATTTTTGTTTTTTTGCGACTTTCTTTCTGCTGGTGAGGGGATGCAACGGTTTAGTGGGAAGGTATTAAAAAGCTAAGAAGCCAATTGAACCAGCACATCAGTCAATGCACGCATATAAGGCACCGTGACGAGGAATTGACTAGGCGCCCAGCACATGCCATCAGGCCAAGCAAAACCTATTTCAAGATCCCTTTCGGATCTGATCAAATCATTGTCTTCCTTTAATCAAGCAGAAGTTATTCCACCATATTAAAAATGCTTGTAAAAACACTCTACTTTGCATATAAAAATGACTTTTAAAAAGTGTTTTGACTTTGGTAGTTCAAAGTTCAAAATGGAGAAATAGGGGGTCACCGTTTTAAAGCTGTGTGGCAACACTCCCTGCTGTGTGCCTTTCTTTACATCACGGCCCATCAGCAAACAGCTGGATCCATGGCAGTAGCAGAGAATGTTCAAAGTTGACAATGATGTCGTACACAGCTTGATCGTGACAGCTCATACTCGTAAGTTGTATGAAGTTTGAAGCACTAAAGTGAGTAAAAATAAATTAACGATCCTCATTTATAGTAAAGTGTGACCTTTAAGAGTGCACCCATATTTTGTAGGTTAACTTTTCCCTTGAAGGATGGAAAGAACATGATTTCTATTCTTCGAAACATGCTAATTTCTTTGATTTAAACTTAGTTACCTACGAAAGTGGGGGGTCACCACCCTAATAAATCCTGATCGGCTACTGGTTTCAAATGATTATAAAAGGGGGAGGGGCAGGGGGAGGTTATTTCTTGTAGACCTGTCATACTTCCTTTACTCAATCCATGATGTCACACTCTACATAAGCAAAGTTCTAATCATCATCCGGTTCTGCTGATCTCTTGCCAACTGGCTCATTCTTGGTGGGTGTCGATAAAACTGTGCAGCTCTCATCTTAATGCTCTGTAACTAGATGGCCCAGTGTTTTTCATCAGTGCAGGTTCGGACTATTTTCTGTGGTCAGAAATCAAGGTGTTAACACTCATTCTTACATTCAAGTGGCTTTGGTCGGGAGTTTCTCTAGCCTGCTGTAGTGGTTTATGGAAACGGAATTCTGGCATGCTCTCCGCCGTGCAACTGCAGGATATTCATCTTGAGCAGCTTGACAAGAGGAGTTTGCGCCATTCTGTCATAGTTAACAATGTTAACAACACTTTTGTTTAGTTAAGAAATATTGTACATCTTGAGTGCCCCTGTCCTCATTGCCAAGCTTAGCCATGCCTGAAGGAAAAGACCTTTTCAGAGGAATGCATCATCGTATGGCAAGATGAGAAAGGGATAAGGGTGAACTGTGACGCGGGTCAAGGACCCATCTGTGGCTTCCCAAGCGGGAGCATCTAAGGTTCTGCGCCCCTCTCCACCCAGCACGAGGTCTGTCACTCCTTCGATGTAGGCGGTCTTCATTCCCGCTCAGTGCTTGGCTTGGGGTGAGAGTAGAAGCCGGCTCCATTATTGGGAGGCGAAGAGGGTCCACAAAAGCCACCGTTATCTCTGGTACAGCCACAGAAGACCGCGCTGGTGCAAGGATTTCCACAGAACTGACTCAAGCAGCATATCATGATTAGCATAAAACTGCAGGGGTTTCTTCACAGGCTCGTAATAGTGGTCAGAGAAATCCCTGTAGTTGTCTGTGATGAATCCGTAGGCACTGACCTGAGGAGAGAAAATCATGCGTATGAATACTGTTCTTGGAGGTATGCTGATGCTCTACACCGAAACATCTTGTAGTCCTTAGCCAATCTCGGAGATATATCTATGATATGTTTTCAACTATATATACGCACCCCATAAACATGACAAGTAAAATCAGTTGGGTTTATTGATCTGTGATAAAGGACGGGACCATGTAATTGGGGGCAGATATGGTCCCATACTAATGCATTGAAACTTGATGATCACCCCCGCACCCCCCTGTTTAGCCAATCATACTTTGACGGCCCACGCTATAAGATTAAGATCTCTACCTCTAGCATATTTGTCCTCAGCATTCATATCGTATGTTGATGCCATATTCTATGACCTCGTAGTGCTCTTGGTAGTTCACAGCATACCTTCTATGTGGTTATGAGTTTTCCCTCTCTCTGAGACTATATACTGCTGTGTCCAGTCTGTATGAGAATTGGTCTGTTGTATACTGAGTTCAATGATGGTCTCTGTGGTTTTATTTGAAGACCATTGTGTTGTTCTATTGCATAAGCTTGTGTAAAATCTTTACTGTATAACCTTTAGTGTCTGGATGAGTGAGCTGCAGGACGTCGCCCATCATGTTATTCCAGGAGGATGCATGGTTGACAACTGCACATTCAGCTGGGCTGGGATATGTTGGTAGGAGTTTCTACAGTTTTGACATTGTGTTGCGAGAGAGAAGATGCATTCGACTTTCCCACAAAGAGACAGTCAAAATAAAATCTTTATTTACAAATCAGAACAGAAAGAGCCACTAAATCCGAGTTGAAACAAACAATTTAATTCATATATTTTCCCACTGTACATATAAACTGTGGTCTGCAGGCAGAACGTAAAAATAGACAGTAACCTCACCTGGTCACAGGTATGGAGTGCAGTCAGAAGCATTAGAGCCCCTGTGCTAGGCATGTACAGGTTGGCGAACTGGGATTTCAGTAAGTTAGATTTCAAAAACCTGAAAGGATGGAAAATGGGTCAGAGGCATTATAAAAGAAAAAAGTTTTAAAACAAAGATTGAAAGGGCAGATTGCATTCAGGGAGAACTGAAGGAAAAGTACAAAGGGAAATGCAAACAGTGTGTGCAAGTGGCAAAGGAGGGATGGGAAAGTGCAAGGGAAGAAACTAGAGGGAGACAGAAGGAAGAGATTGCATTACCGGTCAGTGAGATATTTTATAAAGTCTGGATGCAGGATCTTAAACTTGTGAGCAGAGGCTTCTGGTCCAAAGTAGCTCTGCGGCCTGTGAGCAGAGCAGAAAAGAAAGCTTCAGAATTTGGTGTTCAGCCAAATAGGTATATCATGTTATATGCTTTGTCACACTATGTTTGACTTTTAAAGAGTGGTCTCCCCCCCACCCCCCAACTCCACCCGTGGGTGTCCAGGTGCTTATATATAAACTACTCAGCAACCAAATAACTATATTCTGTAGAATAAGAATTATGAAGCTTTTCTGAAAAGAAAGTTAGAATTTAAAAGGTGAGAAAGGAGGGAGGCTGTTGTAGAAAGTAGGAACCAAAATGGACAAATCTCTTCCTCCAAGTCACTCCCTAGTGTAGCGGGGCTCCTTCTATCCAATAGAGCACATCTTCCTTCATAATAGGAAGGCTGGTTCCATAACTGTTCGATGGTTCGTACACACACCCAGTGAACTCTGTAGATGGCAACCAATCCCAAAGTATTAAGCAGAGGCGTGACTTGATCGACCTTGTGCACCCTAATACAAAGTGAACAGCTGAGTTCTGGATCCCCTGGAGCTTGTCCTCCTAACAGACAGAGTGATGCTATAACCAATTTGTGATTTGATTATACCAGCTACTGCTGTTTTTCAATCTTCAATTGGGAGACAAGGAATAGTGTAAACCAGATCTGTGAAATGAAAGAAGTAAGACAAGGCCACTGGTTAATGGGTGCTAATCAGAGGTCAATTTTGAACCCAAAACTTACCTAGTAAGGGGCACCTGCCCTCACTATGGGATTTCAGAATGAATACCCACCTACAACCACTATCTTCTAACCAGAGCTTTAAGTGGGTTACATAAAGTGGTGAGAGTGTTTGTGGGGGTGGGGAGGGGTCTCTAAAAGGGACATGTATTAGGCTTATGTAATTAAGGGCTCGGCTTAAACACCTAAACTACATTTCTGTGATTTCCACAGATTCCCACCGGACCGATATTCTGATTCCTCTTTGAACATTCCGTTACTGCGTCTAGTTCTATAATACAACACATATAAAGCTAGATCTATTGGCTTTGCCAAATTTTGTTTTGGTTTTGTGTATACTCTTTCCATCCAAAGTGGAAAGAGCATATTCAAAAATTGGTTTCATGCCCACTGTCCAATCAGACTCAATGATTAGTCTCAACAAGCTGCCAAGCTCTGCGCATCACTAGCAGCCAGCATTAGAAGCACCCAGGAGCATATACACTTCAGAAGACAGTTGAAACAATTGTCTGTTTCCTAGATAACTAAACCACTCCACATCTGGACAACAGAGCCAAGAAACATACCTACCCTCAAGTGCAATCCTCCGCTTATAATCCACAGAACCCAAAGGATCAGACTCCCACTCTTCATCCCTGAACCCACAGAGGTCAACTGCGAAGTAACCCAAGGATCCTCACTCAGCCCCACACTCTTCAACATCTACATGGCCCCCCTCGCCACCATCGTCAGACAGCATGGGCTCAGCATAGTATCCTACGCCGATGACACCCAGCTCATCCTATCCCTCATGAAGAACCCCAAAGACACCAGACTCTGCTTCCAGGAAGGAATGAAGGACGTCGCAGCCTGGATGAACAACAGCTGCCTGAAGCTCAACTCAGATAAGACAGAGGTCCCTGTCCTTGGACCCTCCTCCACCGCCATAGCGGAAGAGCCACCGCTTCAACAGACCCGATTCAGGAAGGAGACTCCCAATTTTCCAAGCCAAAAATGGCTTTATTGTAGCTGTCTCTCGCCTATTAATGCCCCTCTCTCAATAGAAGTCCATGGGGAAATACATTGCCCCATTTTATTTTTAAATCTGTTCTGAAATGTTGCCATGTATGCCAATGTGTCTTTGCCACATTGGCTTTAGACTGGCACCCTGCACCACAATATGTGACTGATGTACCCGGACATGCTGATTCGCTGTAGTGGATCACGAGGCAGCTGTGGCCACTCCTACTGTGCGCCTCTCGCACCCTGCCTCCTTTGCAGAGCAATGGCTCAGCATTCTCTCTGCAGACTGGTCCCAGAGAGAGGCAAAGATAAGATGCTTGTATTCTTACAGGGCAATCTAGGACACTGTCAGTCTCCGCGTAACTGTTTGAGTGCAGCAAGTGAGCCCATGCTGTTTAAGGGGAGCCCTGAAAATAACTATTTTTTTAATGGTAACACAATAGGCTTTGTAAAGCACATTTTACATATTTATGTTTGCAAATAAAGTTTTCTGTTTGTTGCCCAAGATCACAATTAATTGATTGTGGACACCCGGGGACAGTGCTGGTAGGTTTCTGTGGGCCAATATTGTGAATAATATGGTGTGACCCTTTGCTGATATTTCAGTCCTTGTGCCACAGTTAAGCTAGTTGGTGGCTTGCCCTGCAGTGACCCAAGCCTGCTTTATGGAGGAGTAGAAAGTGATCGGTGGTATTTGTAGCTAAGATTAGCCTGATGTACACAGCAGGCCTTACATCTTCCCACACCCCCATGATTTGCTTACTTCAGACAGTTAAATGAAACACTTGCTGACACATACAAGAGAAACCGAGCATCTAGGCAAGTCCCTTAGTCGTTCTCTTCTCAGTCATGATTCCAGTCCAAGACAAGGCAGTAAATGTCAATCTTTAGGACTATTGTATATGTGTCACCCGCTCACATGACCAGACGCAACTGCAGATTATGTTATGTTATATGTTATGTTATGTGATATGTTATATGGTATGTTTATGCATGGGATATGCGCGAGTAGGAGTCCTGCTGAGCGGAGGTGTTTAAATGGTTGGTGGAAAGAGATCCGACTTCAGGTAAGTGTGTCCTGAGTTGTGTAGTGAGTGTTTATGTAAGGACTTTGAATTGACTGTTTGTGTGTGTCGGGAGCCAGTGTAGTTCCCTGAGATGTGGTGTGATGTGGGTTCCGTTTGGAAGGTTGAGGTGAGTCTGGCTGCTGAGTTTTGGATGGTTTGTATCCTTCTAGTGAGTTGTTTAATGATCCTGGCACAGAGGGCGTGGAGTAATTTGAAGATCTTCTTCAGTATCTTCAGGGTGAGGAAGCAGAATGCAGTGGCGGCATGGGCTTCTGCAGTTATTTCCAGTTTGCTGTTGATTATCATTCTGAGGTTCCTGGTGTGGGATTCAGGTGTAGGTGTGGAACCGAGTTTGGTCTGTTAGCAGTTGGCGTCCCACAGTAAGGTGTTTGAGGACCACTACTACTGTCTAATTGGTACTGAGCTTGAGACAGTTTGCTTTCATCCAGTTACCAACTTTGGCCATGCATATGGTAAACTTCTTTCTTGTTTTTGGCGTCCTATCCCAGAGGAAGACAATAAGTTGCACATGTCTGCGTTGGAGTGGTTGTTGATGTGTGCCCAGATGATGCTGGCCAGAGGGATCATGTATGCATTGAAGAGAGTGGGGCTCTGTTACGAGACTTGAGACACTCCAGAGTCAGGTACCAGGCTGCCAGCTTGTGTTCTATCCATTAAAGAGCAGATGTAGCATAGAGCAGGTCCTGGGATGCCAATCTTGTGCTGGCGCCTGATAAGGATGGGTTGTTAGACCATGTCGAAAACTGCAGAGATGTCCAGGAGAAAGAGGGCTGCTGTGCCTCCTCTGTCAAGGATCATGTGCATGTTGTCTGTAGCAACAATGAGTGCTGTTTCTGTACTGTGGGTGGGCCTGAATCCATGTCATGCATGTCATAAAGGAGCTGGTGGTTGCTAAGGTGGTCGGTGAGGTGTTGGTTAATTAGTTTCTTTAAGCCCTTTGCCAGATGTGGTAGGAGGGAGATGGGTCTGTAGTTCAAAGTGTGGCTGGGGCAGCGGATGGTTTCCTAGAGTAGGGGCATGATAGTGACATGTTTTTACAGGTGTCCGCTCTTGACAGGTATAAGCCACTGCCGACTGTCAGTGGGTGCAAAGTGGTCAGTTGAGCTAATTAGCTCCTCTGCTACTGAATTATAAATGCAATAGGAGTGCAAAGGTGTGGGGACCTTAATTTGTTCCTTGTACCTGGGCAGCTGGTACATTACCCATGCCTGCCCACTGACTCAAACAAGCATTGGGAAAACCAACAAGTCTCGTCTACAGCATGCTTAAACACTTACCAAACTTGGGCAACTGTTCACACAACGGCACTAATGTACTCAAGGGACACTGCAAAACCTGAGTCAAGCTAGAAGGTGTCAAGATTTCAACATACCAGGTAAATAAGCCATTTCAAATTATCGTGAGAAGCCTGAATAAAAGTGAAAAGAAATCAAACAAAAATGTGTAAAATGCGAAAAGAAAAATAAAAGAAATTAAAGTGCGAATACCACAATAGGACACCTGGTTCCATCTACAACTCTATCACCCGAAATACCTGTCAATCCACGGAACAGCACATATTGCACCTATGATGTCAGTCACAATTGCTGAAACTCCTATAAGAGAGCCAGGGCAATCTCAACAAGACGAGTGTCATCCTGTTCCATCAGATGGCCTCAATGAGTTACTGAACAAATGGAGCTGCATCACCCATGATAATGGAAGGCGATGTTAGGTAGTAGACTTAGTGACACCATGATGTCCACACTGGACACTCACGGCAGAGTGACTAATAATTAGATACTGCTTGCAGCACTCAACACTACTACAGGAAAATGTTCAGCGACGGGCTATGATAACGACAGGCTAAAATGGAACTAGACAGGCTGCATATTAAGAAGAAATGCTCTAAGGTTACCAGACCCTATTCAAGGGGGAACAAGACAGACCCCAACCCTGGAGATTTGGGCCGTTTACCACCAGTGTCTAGGGATCCCTCCTGCATACTTGGCAGAGTACACCATTTTCTCATTTTACTGTCAAGGTAGCCGGGGCGAGAAGTCAAAGGTTTCTCAAGAAGGTAGCGTGGAGAGGCAGAGGCTCAGAACTCAACCGTCATATATCAGATAGAATAAATCCCAGCCCATCCCAGTGCTTATCTTTTTACTTAAACAAAGTACTATAATTTCACAGCAGCACGGAGTATTACACAATTAGATATGGGGTATGACTACAAGGTTAAGCAATCTTATCCACGTGCTTTTAGCAAAGTCCTCAATGGTGCCTCCCTCCCCACTTTGTGGTCCCTGCATGGCATTCAGAAACGGATTTGCCTGTTAAAGGTGTACGATTAAATGGATTGCAAAATGAAGTTCTCAGTCACAGAGCGAGCTTCTTTGCACTGCCCTACATAATGCACTAAAAACCCAACCTGGGCAGGATGGGTACGAGGGTAGATCAGACATTATTAATGAGAGTGCGCTTCAATTACTTCCTTTCAGATATCACCTATCCTTCACGATTTAAGATGCTTTGCTAGACTGTGGGCTTGTTGAACACCAGCTTGTTTCTATCATAAATGTGGTGTATGATTGAAATTCGGTTATACCTCCACAAATGGGGAGAGGAGTTGGCGTAACGGCTAGAGCAGTCGACCTCCAATCTGGGAAACGTGGTTCGAGTCTCAGCAGGAACGCTGAACATCGCCATGCCAAACAAAAATGAATGTGTCCTCATGTAACGCAACTAGTGCTCGTGTAAAGCGATCTGATACAAGTTCGCACTATATGAAACTCCGTAAAAAAAAAATACATATCAGACCAACTACGAGTATGTGAAGTTACAAATATGTGAAGTACAACGTTTAGCTCCAATCTCTGTTAATATGAATATGCCTCATGCGATAATACTTCTTTTGATCCAAAAATGTTAAAAAAATTAAGTTTCAGTTTCTTAATTTTTTCAGATCATAGACTCAATTAATAGAGTTAAAAGAACCCTCCTATCTTCGACTTTATACCCAAGGTATAACATTAAATAGGCTTTAATTATGAAGCACAATGTAAATCAAAAAAGAAATGTACAAATTAAAAATCCATCAATTGGTTTTCTTAATGAGTTCATGATGATTCTGCTTCCAGAACAAATTGCCTGAAGTGCCAGCGTGGCCAAATGATGTGCCAAACTAATGTATAAAATGGAAAAGTCATAGCGCTTTTAGAGGTTTGATTGCGCTTGACACCTCGAAGGTGAGAGAAGACGTTGTGGACAATTAGTTTATTAGCACATTAGGCCAGTAATATTGGTATAACAATAGACCTAGAGACTACTATGCTTACTACTTGCTCCATATTGCGAAGGCTACAGCTCCCAGAATGCACTCATTAAAAAAAATGAAAGTAAAGTACTGGAAGTATGAATTGGCCACGTAGCATTCTGCAGCCGCAACTGGAAGAAGTGGAAAATGACAGAGAGTAGAACAATCTATACAAAGCATCATAGCTGACGTCAACTGAGATTCCGACGTCTCGTAAAACATTTTCTCAATGACTTTGCCAGTAAGAGGGTCATACTTAAATTTGTATGTTGTAAGATTTGTTTAATCAGTAGACTCATGTAGCGTCCAAATGGGGATCAAATAAGGATCAAATAAAAATGCTTCACTGGGGTAACTCTATTCTAATAAAAACTATTCAGCCATATAGCAAAGAAAATGAGAAATTCAGATGTAATAAAATTAAACAGATCATGTGAGCATTTAATGAGGTTTTTAAAAGCTCAATGATATATTTTATATTTAAAATGTATTTTATTGTACTGCTGCTTTATGTGATGTGCTTCTTACCCTAGTGGCACCCACAATCCTAACATACAAAATGATGAGGAAGTGTATGGAGGAGGGCTCAGCTTTAAACAGGAGAGCCAGCAGAACCTGGGAGTCACCTTCAGCAAGTAAGACATCTAACAAACATTTCATTGGCACAGCCAGTGTAACCATTAAGTAAAGGAGATTTCAAGTGAGTAATTTAACTTGAAGGTAGTATTTTTTAATCTTCTGTTGAAAGCGTCATTGCTTTACATGGAGCAAGGAAGGCAATAGCAAACAAACAGCAAAGAAAGCAGGAAAGAGATAATAAGATATCTTAATATAGCATTAAAGCAAATACAACTGGGATTTGCAAATCTTTGCATATTATTATTATTTAATAGTCAAATGAAGTCAGAAAAAGCTATTGACATAGCAACTATTCACATCAAGTCTGCCAAAGCTACTCACATGTCACCTGCATCATTGCCTTCTGGAACTTCAACGCCCAAAATGGCAGATTTCAACATCAGGTAATCTCTCAGGTCAGAAGGGATGAAAATGTAGCGCAGTTCCTGCGAGGAATTAAAAGAGCATTCCATTAACTAAAGGATGTACTTCATCAGGAAGTGAGTGCGAGAGATCCATCATCCCTTGTACTCGTAGTAAGAACAGTGCAGGAAGTCTAACTAGGGGGAGGCAAGAGGGAGGACCGAAACAGCTTCCTATTGGTCTCATGTCTCATGTGACACCATTGGCAAGTCCTTGCTACTCAATTATCAAAACGGGGAGTTTTTATTTTATACCCCCCCCTCCCACTATATGTTGGGCCCACAAGTCCCAACATGCAGATTGCAATGGATTAAACACAACTGGGTTGGCAGAAGGATTCCCACATGACATGGGGCCACGTGACAGCAATTGAAGGCATGTCTCTTGGAGACAACATACATTTATGGGCATGCCAGAGGGCAGCCAGGATTGATTAAAGGTAGAAAGACGCTTGTTAATCTCATCTGCCATTGACCTTACGTTGCTGTTGCAGAAGCAAAGTACAATAAAAGTATAGGACACCCAGATGAATCCATGGAGAAACGAAAGGGCATTATGCATGTATGTGCAAGAAGTTCAGGAAGCAGTGTAGAGGAATGAGAGGTGGTTAATTCATTTTCCAAGTAGGCGCTTTTGGAAGGTCAGCAGAGTGATAATGTACGGGCCCCACCTGCCAGGCTGACATTGTTTGATGCCGATGCGATGCAGTGAGCTGATAAACCTAGGCTATGGTATATTTGCCAGTGACAGATTACACAAGGGAGGAGACATCCTAATAACCATTGGAGGATGCGTTAAGCCCCTTACCATATGCTACTCTGAGCGTGACCTATGGCTGAAGCAGAGCAAGGTGAAATGTGTTAATTATACAATGAAAAGAGGAGTGTCATGTGCTAACAGTTTACATAGCCTTGTTATAAGTGAAAGTGGTGCTCGGTAGTGGATGGACATGGAGGGAGGCCGTAAAAGAAACATTTTGGGTGTACAGGACAGTTGTGTACTCTCCCACCAGTAAAGACACATCTGGAGAAGGTGAGTAAAACGTCGACAACAGGTTGGATAGATAAGAGTGGGATGGTGATTGTGGACAGAAGGAAAGCAAAGTGAAAGTTGAAGGCAAGGTGGATCATGTACACAAGTGATATGTCCAGATGTTGGGTGGTAAAGCTGTAGAGTGCCAGGTGGGTGAGAAGTGGGAGTAGACAATGCAAAGGTTTGCACAAAGGGAGATGATACTGGGCTCAATCAATCAATCAATCAAGAATTTGTAGAGCGCACTACTTACCCGTTAGGGTCTCAAGGCGCTTGGGGGGAAAAAAAGGGGGGGGGTCGCTACTGGTCGTATAGCCACGTCTTGAGTAGCCTCCTGAAGGTCAGCAGGTCTTGGGTCTGTCGTAGGCTCAGTGGGAGGGTGTTCCAGGTCTTGGGGGCGAGGTGGGAGAAGGATCTGCCGCCGGTGGTTGTTCTTCGGATGCGAGGGACGGTGGCGAGGGCGAGGTCGGCGGAACGAAGCTAGTGGTTGGGGATGTAGAAGAAGAGTCGTCTGTTGAGGTAGGCTGTGTTAGTGAAGGATCAGTTCCCTTTCCAGTGGGCAAGACAACCCTTTATGTGACTCGTGGTATGGGGGAGCACAGGGTAGAGAAGAAGGAGCTGGGTAAAAGCAGAATAAGCAGATAGAGTACCTTTTCACTCACTCGAGGGGCTATGTTTCGTACCGGTGTTAAATTTCTTTCCGTTCAGTAAAATGAATTCACTGTAAAGCAATTAGGACATTGGAGCTGCTAGTAAAGTGTTAGTGGAAATCTAAAATCCTGTTGGGTGGTTTGTCAGTTGTGGTTAGTAAGGGAGGAATGCACGTGCTGTACTGCACTGGGTGTTTTCTATGTAACAAAGTACCCTTCAGTTGTCTTAGGTCTGCCTCTTTAGGCACCCCTCTGCCATACCATGATGTTTATTTTTGTTTTTATAAATCTTTCTTTGCATTTGACTTTCTTTTGCAGGTCACAGTTGTTCTGCTAATATGTTGCCAATAGTTTATGTGGCACAGGTTGCAAGGGCTAACGGCCAGATTCATCAATGTCCCGTTTTGCGAGTCCTTAATAGCAATTATTAAGGAATCGCTATTAAAGCAAAGTGGGATTCATGTAGAAACTGCAAAATAAATTGTGATTCCTCGCAAATAAGGATGCGATTTCAAGGGTGCCAGGGGTGTCCAAAGGACACCCTGTAGCACCCCTGAAATGAAAATGTAGACTGATCTCAGAATCTGGCCCTTTGCGAGACGGATTTCCTTTCATGAATCTGGCTGAAGGTGCCTTTTATTTTCAGGTGCCAAGCGAGGACCTTGTCCATCCTGAAAGTTTATTATGCTCCATGTCAACCTGCTTGAGCAGATGATGCATGCTCACAAACACCCTTATATCCAGAAATGGGGTCGTGAGATAACCTGCAGCGTTTAGTAAACATGGAGAGAGCCACATACTCCAGGAGTGTATGACGACCTATGTGACTGATCCACCGCCACTGGGAGAGAGCATTGATAGAGGTGAGCGAGCCCAACAAATTGGGATGTGGGGGGTGCAATGACAGCAGTTTGCAAGTGATTCGGAGTAAGTGATGACATTAGTGTGAGCTAGTGCAATTCACCAGGAGAGAGTTATAGCAGACATGTGTTGCCCTTTGTAATAATAATGCAAATACTGAAGTAAATTGGCAGCAATTGCACTGATAGCCATTGCCTCAGTAAAATGTGTCTCTCTTCTAACCTCGATCTACATTTAGCATACCTTGAAACTGTTTGGCATCCGCCTTCCAGGCTCTTTACAGCTTTTGGAATCCTGAGGGCACATATCTATTCACCATACTGAAATTTGACCTGGTTACCTTGGCAACCAATTTATACAAATGACTCTTCCTAGCTTCAATAAAGGCAACATTTCTGAGGGTAATGCAGTACCACTCTATAAGCTCCAAGGTCGTCATGTGTTTCCAGAATCAAAGCTTGGTCTTCACCAAAAATGTCAAAACACACGTTCATTAATGGAGCAGTGTTTTGACTGGGCTTTATGAAAGGGTATTGATTGCGAAAACAGGGGAGGTGTTGCTTTTTCAAGACCAAATAGAACCCATTAGGCGCATGATTTTACACAATGGGACAAGATCAAAGGGGACTTTGGAGAGACAATGGAGAAGACATCCATTCCACAGGACTGTGACCAATCCCTGTATTTCATGACTGTTAGAAATGGGATTTCTGGTTGGCTAAGGCTTGCGCCAAAGCCAGGCAGAAACCACCACTCTAGTCAGGGCAAGGGAGTTACACACCAAAGATAACCCCTGCTCACGCCCTTGGTAGCTTGGCACGAGCAGTCAGGCTTATCCCGGAGGCAATGTGTAAAGCGTTTGCGCAACACACACACACAGCAGCGACACACTAGGCACACCACAAAAAAGAACTCAACACAAGGTTATATATAAAAATAGCCTTTGTATTACCATAACCACATCAGATCATAATCACACAGATACACTGTGCCAACTGGCACTGGGCAGTATTTACAGGGGATTATATACACATGACAGGGGGGTGGGGGGCGTGGCCACGAGTCGATCATGGCGGACGTGATCTAGACTAGCTCCGTCCTATGCCCTGAAATAAGCAAATTATCCTGAGTTCCCGTTTTCCCACGGGACGCCCACCTTAGCTCCACGACCATCGGCAGTGTGGGGGACAGGCTGACCCAGGCTACAAGACGTGGACTGCCTCCAAGCGGTGTGAATCACGAGCGGACCCGGAGCGGCCTTGCAGGTAGCAGGAGCAGCGGCCTGTGGCAGGAGGAGTGGCCGGGCTGAGTGAACTTGGCTGGGACGGACTGGCGGAGACCTGTGGGGAAGCACGGAGTGCAGCAACGTCCAAGGCACTGAGGGAGGATTTGCCCGGCCTCAGGACTTCGAGGGCAGAGTGCGACTGGGCACGGATGCGACTGTGAGGAGTATCGGTGCCGGAGTCACCGGTGGGGACCTACGAGCGCGGACACATGAGCTTGGGGCCTGGAGCTCAAACACTCGGGGAGATGCTGTTTCCGATGCGGAGGTGAGGCGGGCAGGAACGCCACTGAGAATGGTAACGGGCGTTTCACTACCATACAGTACTGTCTGCATACGTCTGCCCCTGGGGAGAAGGAACTACTGAGTGACCCAGGAGAGGTGTGCGACATCACCACTGTGCTCGGGGCAGCGGGCGCCATTTTTGGAACTGCAGAGGCGATCGTCCTTCCCCCCGAGAACGGGAGGGCCTTCTGTCATAGATGTTATACGCTAAGATCTGTGAACTGCCTTCGTATGTTTAAGTACATATTGATTGAAATATTAACATCCAGATAATCCCTGAGGAGCGACGAGTTGATTCTGACTGAACAGTATTTTCAAATATAAGCATACCACGAGCAGGGAAGCGTGGAGGGCGGCACGATCCTTCTGATCAAATGTGAACACGAAGGTGCAGTGAAGCACGAAGAGCAGCTCGAGCCTCATTCGAAAGTAACTACTCTGCGTGAGGGAGAGCTCTAGCCTTCATATTGGGAAAAACACGGAGCGAGGTTTGAAGCACATAGAATATCTTGACAAATAATTATTATCAGCCAGGCAAGATAAAGGTTTACACAGCGCGAGGTTTGAACTGCAGGGCAGCTCGTAGCTGCCGTTGGTCTGTGAACTCGTGCCGGCTGGAAGAATTTGATTACAAGGTGAATATTATTACATAAAGAAAGATAAATATAACACCTTCATTGCGCTGGGGATAAGCAGAGCGCAGGGCCGGAGGTGGAGGTCGGTGAGCGGTTCGGAAGTGTGGGGCACCGACACGGCGTGGAAGGAGGAGATACACCGGAGGGTGCAAGCACTCTGGAGGCCGAGTGCGCTACTTCTGAGACGCCATATTGCGGCAAGAGCCTGGTGGAGATTTGCAGCTTGCACACACAGTGGCCGGTTAGACAGCTGTATGGTGGCATATAACAACGGTTTGGAGTGTGGTGCAGTGGGAGTGTCTGCCCCCCTACGGTTAGTGTGAGAGACGGCATCTTGTGGGCAGCGATACCATCGTGGGCTGGGTGACCGACCCCTCCCCTCCACCGCATGCCATCGGGGGGAATACAGCCAGGCCTCGCTGACGGGGCTACCGTAGAGACATTTGGAGTGCCCGGGAAAGACCCCTCAGACTGATCTCTGCCTCTACGGCAACGTGCAGTGGGCCTTGGTGGCACATAGTACCGGTGGGGTTTGACACTACCAACTGCGCCAAGCAAGTGCAGGACCTGGGGATACACGCGGGTCCCCAACACCGCCACTCTGACGACGCGAGCCATGGGGAGAAACAGGGCCAAGATGCAGGACCAGAGGGCGCACGCAGACCTTCAATCTACCGGATCGGATGACCCACTGGCCTCCTCAAACAACGAAATTGTGCCGCCGACAGGCAAAGGAACACAGAAGGCTAAACTTGACCTCATACTGGCGGAAATCAAGGCCTCCAGAGAAGCGCTTGAGACACGTATGGACAACATGGCGACGGGCCTGTTACTTCTTAGAGCTGATCATAACAAACTGGCTGAAAAGGTCGTGGAGCACAAGATCGCACTTGATGACTTGATTCTGCAGCAAACGGAACACTCCACGAAACTGGAGAACATGGAGAAGCAGCTTAAATCGCTCTGGGACGGGATGGTTGATGCGGAAGGGCCGGCACGCCGCAATAATATGCGAATACTAGGAGTTCCGGAACGCAGCGAGGGGAGGAACCCCACACAGTTCGTGGAAGACTGGCTGAAGTAGGTGGTGGGTCCCCAGGAGCCTACTCCGTTATACAGCATGGAGAGGGTGCACAGAATGCCAGCGAAGCCGCCCAAGCCGGGAGCCCCGCCGCGGCCGCTGATTGCACGCCTCCTACACTACAAGGACAGAGACTCAGTGCTGAGGGTGGCAAGGGAGAACGCTCCACTGAAATTTGAGGACAAGACCATATCTATTTATCCGGACTTCACCCCAGCGGTGCAAAAGGCCAGGTCGACGTTCTTGGGTGTGAAGCGCAAACTGAGGGATCGCAACCTGAAATACGCACTACTATTCCCGGCCCGCCTCAAAATAATTCATGGCAACAAATCCTATTTCTTTGAGTCCCCGGAGGAGGCAGCGGAGTGGATGGAGGTGGCGTTGACGCCGTTGCACACGCAGGATCTGATGGAGGAAGAACAGGACGCGGGACCATCGCGCCGAGGAAGGTCGCAGCACAGCGCAAGGGTAGACCGCACGGAGGGAACAGGTGCGGAAGGAGGGAGGACACCGGCCGGAACTCGAAAGACCCCGGAAGTGTCTTTGCTGACAGAGGAGGCACTGGCAGCACACGATGCCAAGGACAGAGCGGACATGGGCAGCAATTCGGACTCCCACACGGAGATGTCTGGCTCTGTCACTAATTTGCAGCTGTTCCCCAAAATTACTGCCCAAATGGCGAATGACTTCTGATGTTAGCTGTGGAAGACACCGATTGGTAATGTATGAGGCCTGACTGGGAGCGAGGGTGGGCTAACAGGGAGTGGGATGCCTACTCGACTAGGGCACAATGCAGTTACACCAGCAGTCACCTAGAGAGTGTAAGTGGGCTCCACCCCCCATAGCGCAGGCATGCTTACGTTTCACTGTTGCCCACGTTGGACGATGATGTTTGGACCCCGGGTTTTTTCACACGGGGGACCTTAAAGTTAGAGGGTTACATGTTTTACTGGCACTTAAGACACCACACATTATATATGATGCACGGACGGTGCGGGGTCTGTCGATTTTAACAGTCATATGCCACAATGGGGACTCCTAGCACATACAAAGTATGCACCTGGAATGTGCGTGGTATGGGGTCAATTCACAAGAGACATAGAATTATGGCGCAGCTGAACAGGAGACGTAACAATAGCGTGCCTGCAGGAAACTCACCTTAACGGTGCAGAGGGTACAAAACTGCTTAATGGAAGGGGCAGGTGGCGCTAGAGGGCGCACTGCGGGATGGCTGGCTGAAAAGGCAGCTCCGCCGGACGGACACTGATTCACGCAAATTATGCCATTTACAGCAACCGAAATCAGTAGTGCCGACCGCGATCTGTAAGGGGAATATCCACAGCCCCTGATGGAAGCGCTCTGAGACAGAAGAGAGAAGACGCAAGCAGTGTAAATCTACTCGGAAGTTCCGATTGTGAGCCTGCACGATCCGGGTAAGATGGCGCCCGCAACTCACTGATCAAACAGTTATTGCGTATTGCACGGCGAGACCTTCCAACACGTCGCTCCATCAAAAAAACATCACCCACTACCACAGCAAACACTTTGATCAGCGCTTACACATGCATTTTGATTATTTTTGTGTAGGTGGAAAACTCTCTCGCGCGTAGAGGGACAAGATGGCGACCCCCTGGGCAGCTAACGGCCCGTGAATCTGCGACACTAGCGAGTGCTAAAACATTGGCGGCCACTAAGTGCGGACAATATGATAGCTAAAAAGACTCACTATATTCCGGGAAGCTCTATCACTCGAAGTGACACAATGCGCGATATATAACACATTGATCGGAGGCATGAAATTGGCGCGAAAACGTAATGCAAGATGGCGGCGCCCATGTAAAGCAGTCTGTGAGCGCTGGCAATACTGCAGGACTGACGCTGTGAAGCTGCGCACATCGGGGGCGACATGCAAGATCTGTGATGAGCAGGTGTACACTACAGATTGCGGGGTCACAGAACGAAGCGCTGGGTACGTTTTGCGCTATATCCAGATGTGGTGGTGAATGCCCCACTGGCGCCGCAGTTCGGGGGGTGCCGTGGCCATGCACATCGGCCCACAGCTTTCTACGTGCCAGGTTCGATTGCGCTTTGCTGACTATCAATCACGTCTGAACTGCACTATCGCGCCGAACAGGCACTGAACGACGAGATCGCCGCCCTTACATATGTTCCTGCCTGGCGCCATGAACATGTTTGTGTGAGCTGAGAAGATACATTTGTGACGCAGAACACTGTGTGGCAGATCAACGGCCCTGGCTACCTAGACGGGACCCAAATACCAACTGACGAGGAAGCAACGCCGCTATTGTGCACCTAATAGATGCAGTGGCGCGATGCATGAGGCCTGTGTTGTGCTAACTGTCTCGGCCTGAACCAACCGGAGGTACAAGCAGTGTTATGGACTTTGAGACTACATCTGCCATTACCAAGACGACCGCATTAAGTCATTCACTGATCCTGTCTGCACCCCTTCCGCGGCTTGAAACATACACTGCATTATGGAGCTCTAGACGACCTATATAGGGTGCCGGCATGAGTGAATAACACCGCCAATCATAATATACTCAGCCTGTGGGAAACACCCAGAGACCGTGCTGTACGGGCCTCCGACTAATATATGCGTAGATGTCCAGCAACTCACCCCCTGAAGGAATAGAAAGCGATTTCACTGCTGAACGATTGGATAAGAAGTACCCTCGCCACCCGCAGGCTGCACCAGTCCAGTCTAAGATCGGAGTCAATCTGGCAACGAGTGCTAACACACTACCCAACTGAGGGTCCGTTGTAGTGTCACCAGTGGACACACAGTCGAAAAGGGGGCGTTGTCGGCTCGAGAGACCAACGCAGACTCGCTGTCTACAGATGGGGAAGCCGGATAAACAGCAGCCTAAGATAACGTTCGAGCAACGCAGGCCGACCCGGGGACTAACCCCGCCTTTGGATGCTGAGTCTACTACAGAGCATGCTCAGGCCCAGGGTATGGAGTCCATATTGAAAGCCATCCAGTCAAGTCTCCAAGACATAAATGGCAAACTAAATCATCTTACCACTATGGCTACGAAAGTGGATCGCCATGGAGAGCGACTAGACTAAGCTGAAACACGGATCTCAGCCGTAGAAGATGAAGCACATACCAGCACATCTAAATGCACTGGATTTGAAAAGATACTGGAAGTGATCAAGTCTAAAGCAGAAGATTTGGAAGCCAGATCATGCCGAAACAACGTTCGCTTAGCGGGAGTGCCGGAATCCACAAATACTGGCAAAATGGAGGCATACGTAGAGGAACTCTGTCTCAATCTTTTCGGCAAAGACAATCTATCGTCAATATTCATAGTAGAAAGAGCTCACCGCTCACTAGCACCTCGTCCACCGCCGGGTACTCCACCAAGGCCGATTGTGGCCCGCATCTTAAATTATCGAGATGCTATATTGAGAATGGCGCACGAGAAGAAAGACCTCCTCTATCAAAATAACCGACTCGAGCTGTACAACAGGCTAGCAAGGAATTCACGAGCGCAAAGGCCAAACTGCGTGATCTTAAGATAGAATACGCCATGCTGTACCCGGTGCGACTGAAGGTCACCTGGGACGATCAATCGACGATCCTTTCCACACCGAAAGCCGCAAACTACTTCATCAAGAAGGTCATCCAGCACCGCAAGGAGCGCACAAGACAGGAACGGGAACAGGATGCAGATTGAACGATTATAGTGGAACCGACACACTGAGACGGCTCCCTATAACGAATGCCGGCTGACTCCCAGGTGCTGTATCTATGCTTTGGCTCCCGCATGGGTGATGGGTTGCAGTAGACACATTTCAGGCGGTAAGTCTGCCATGTTCAATAGAAGTCACTGATCATAGAATTTCCCCCACCGCCACTGTTGTTATCAGATTATCTGGGTACGAAGTATATGTAATGCTGTTCCATGGATGTTGAGCCCTCATCACCTGGCTATGAACAGTGTATAATGCCATAGCTAGGGCTTGAACCTGTCCATAAACCGGTTCGCACATATGGCGGATGGGGAGGGGCTGGGTGATACTGGGTATCGAGTATGGACATGCGTGCAGTAAGACATTGGGCACGTTGTACACAGGTGCATACAGGACCTTACAGAGGGACCAACTATTACTGAGTGGTAAAACGCGACTACTATGGTTGCAACTGACTCTATGATTGACTGTTTCCCTTCTCAAACATACTCAGTAAAATCTCACATATGTATCATACCTAACGCGGCCGATTGCGGGAGGTACCCGTGCCGGCTGTGGTGTTAACTGAGGGCTTAAGCACCATGCACTACGAAATACTCGAATTGTTTATGTTAAGTATGATACTCAAGTTGCTATCTGATAGCTAAGTCCGTCCACATCCGCCAGAGTGGATGGAGATGTGCAGCTCAGGCGGACCCCCCAATGGGTGATCCACACGAAAGTTCTATGCAGTTGGGTTGTTTAACTGGGGTATGGCATCAGCAGGGTTGGGCTGCTGTTGTGGGAGGGGGGTGGGATAGAAGGGAAACTGTTTTAGTTAATGGACCAAACTGCTTGAGATGCATTGCCGACATCACAGCCGAGAGTACTAATTGTAATGTGCTAAATGCCTGCATGTACTGTATATTAATCTTTGCGGGGAGTTGTTGCTCAGGTCAGACCGACAACGTTCACGAATCACACTATCAGGCCCTATGGCGACGTCTACATTAAGTAAACAAACGTTAAACTTCCTCACGTGGAACATAAGAGGTTACACTAACCCGAAAAAGATACGACAGATATTCGCATGTCTTGACAGGTGGCATATTGATATAGTGATGCTCCAGGAAACACACGACACACAACATTCACACGCACAAGTGGGTAGACGCTGGGCTGAATCTGTACACTGCTCTAAATACTCTTCTTACTCTGGGGGGGTCTCAATATTGGTGAAGAAAGGAACGAATTTTAAGATTGACAAAACGACACTAGACACTAACGGCCGCTATGTTATACTTCGGGGACGTCTACGAGGTCAACATCTGACACTGGTTAATACATACGGCCCAAACACTGATGCGCCTGATTTTTACCAGGAAATCTGGCAGCATTTAAGCACAGAGACTGACCAAATAATTCTCTGGGGGGGAGACCTGAATATCGCACTAGAGGATAGCATGGATAGATCGGGCAGCACCACTGAGCAACATAAACAAGCGCGAGCAAAGCTGCGAGATATCATGCTGGACTTAAGGATCCAAGATATCTGGAGAGCGCGTAAAGAACAAGTTACTTACCTTCGGTAACGCTTTTTCTGGTAGATACAATATCTGCCTGTGGATTCCTCACCTTGTGAATACCCCCCTGCGTCAGCAACATTTGGAAATTCTTTTTTCGTAGCCTCGCGCCGACGTGGACTCCTGACGTCATAGAGACACGACCTCGCTCGCGACTCCGCTGACGTCTCCGACGCCTATAATAGGCCCACGCCGGCGTGATGACATCAGTTCCGCCCTTTTTTCCGTGCCATCGAGGCACACGGACGGACCAATGACAGTAGAAATATACAAGTATACATAGTACACAATACTCAAGGCAAAACACACAGTGTTAAGCAAAAGCAGGAAAGCAATTGAAACATTTCCTTGACAACAAAATATATATACATTACATTACAGTAACTCTGGCATAGAAGAGTGGACAACGGGGAGGCGGGTGGGTCAGTGAGGAATCCACAGGCAGATATTGTATCTACCAGAAAAAGCGTTACCGAAGGTAAGTAACTTGTTCTTCTGATAGATACATCTGCCGTGTGGATTCCTCACCTTGTGAATAGAGTCCCACAGCAGTCCCCACTCCCGTAGGAGGGTGTCCACTCTTCTAAACCAGGAAATCCTGAAGGACAGAGCGAGCAAAGTGTCCGTCCCTCCTCACTTCGGAATCCAAGCAGTAATGCTTCGCGAAAGTGTGGAGGGAAGACCAAGTTGCCGCCCTACAAATATCCTCAACAGGTACACCTCTAGCCAATGCTGAGGATGAAGACTTAGCTCTTGTAGAATGAGCCCTTATACCCTCTGGTGGTTCCTTACCGGCCAAAGAGTAGCAGATCTTTATGCAGAGGACGATCCATCTCGATAAAGTTCTTTTATGGACCGCTCTTCCTTTCTTGCAGCCAGCAAATCCAACGAAGAGCTGGTCTTCCAAACGAAAGTCCTTGGATCTGTCCAAGTAAAAGGACACCGCCCTCTTAGGGTCCAGACGGTGCAGTCTCTCTTCCTCCTTGGAAGGGTGAGGGGGAGGATAGAAGGTAGGAAGGGTAATGGACTGTCCTAGATGGAAGGGAGTTACCACCTTAGGCAGAAAAGCAGCCCTGGTCCTAAGAACCATTCGATCAGCATGAATGGTCAGGAATGGGGGCTTGGAACTAAGAGCTTGAAGCTCACTAACCCTCCTTGCCGAGGTTATTGCAACCAGGAAGACTGTCTTAAGGGTAAGAAGCCTCATGGGACATTTGTGGAGAGGCTCAAAGGGAGCACCCATCAAAAAGGTCAATACAAGATTCAAATCCCACTGAGGCACAATAAAAGGTGAAGGAGGGAACATATTAGTGAGACCCTTCAAAAACCTTAAGACCACAGGAGACTTAAAAAGAGAAGGCTGGTCAGGCAAGCAGAGAAAAGCCGACAGCGCCGACAGGTAACCCTTCACCGTGGCAACCGCAAGACCCTGCCGCGCCAAAGAAAGGGCAAACTGGAGAACATTAGACAAATGGGCCTTCAAAGGATCAACAGACCTTTCCCCACACCACGTGACAAATTTCGACCATCTATAAGAATAGATGGACTTAGTGGAGTCACGCCTGGCTGACAAGATGACATCCACAACGTCAGGCGGAAGGGAAAAGGAATTCAGGTTGCCCCGTTCAATCTCCAGGCATGAAGGTGCAATGTCTGGAGGTGGGGGTGTAGAACCTGCCCCTCCATCAGAGAGAGGAGGTCTGCCCTGAGAGGGAGACGGAGCGGCGGGTGAGAGGAGAGTTGGAGTAGATCTGTATACAAAAAATCAAATGGGGAGGGATCACTTGTCCTGCAAGAACCAGGGTATGCAGGAGATCGTACAACGGTGTCTCCAATAAAAAACCCTCATGCACGTGTTGGGTAGTGTGGTAAGCGGTATATCTTGGTTCTCCGCTCTTCAAACACGTGTGTGCATAATCATAGGGTTAGTTTCGGTATGCAGCCTCCACCAGGAGGTTCTTACCCTTGGTAAAAACAGTAGTGACCCAGTGATGTGGAGAGAGTGTAGAACAATTAAAAATCCCCCGGATACCCAGTAGTAGGAATTTTATTAAGTCTGGGTTCGGGTGGATCCCATTAGGGGAATGCTCAAGTGGCGTGCGCTCTATTGAAAAGATTAGGTTTTCAGGACGTACTCGCATTCAAGGAGATTTAAAATGGCCGACATGTTTCAGCCCTCTATGCCGGGATTCGGACTTTCTTCAGGACCCGTAGTGATAGGTGAAAGTGATACTAGTTTACTAAATTTTAGCAAGCAAGTGTTTAGAAAAGGGAAATTATCAACCTGTTTCTTTTTCTTCAAGGTTACGATGTACCTAAAATTCAAACATAATAGAGACATACACAAAGGGACAAAAAAGGGTAAGGGAGACACATAGCGTAGCAAATTCACTACTAGACAAAACAAGTTGTAGCAACTTAAAATGGCAATACTTCGTAACCCCCAGTAAATGGCAGGGTCAACTCTCTCTTTATCCAGCAAGCTTTCTCATGCAAAAAGTAAATATCAGGTTTATAGGTGGTATATCATACTGTTATGCAGAACGAGTGTATGGGGTTGGTAAATCTCCCACCACTCGGATAACTGTTATGGTGGGTCAAAAATATGGTTTACGGCATTCAATTACCATGTGGTCGTATGACATGCAATAACATTGATAATCATGTGCAGTGTCTACAATTCAATCTCAATCATAATTAAGGTATGCCCAAATTAATCGTGCTGAACTCTCATGCCGATATATTCTGTGCGCTAGATATCGTACCTGAAATGCACATCAGTTACACCTCCTTCAGGTGTGACAAGGGCTTCGAGGGGGCTAGGTAAAAGGGACATCTATACATTAGCGCGGAGAGGTTTGTATAATACTTGCGGTTTTGTAGCTGAATTCTGTCTCGGGCAGATACCTAACGCTCCTCTCCTCGCGCCTCGCGTTGCGCTGTAGCTGCCTCTTGTGACCCGGAAGTGGCGGGGCTCCGCTTCCGGGTCGTTTTTGAAGTCCTCAGTTCAAGGCAGTAGAAAGGAGACTAGGCGCCTCTTACTGTTAAAAATATTGTGAAGTAAACATTACGTGATAATGAATCCTGCAATACGTTGTTTTAAAAAAGAAGTGGTTCTGATACTTCATTGCAAAAAATGATATCTGTTCCGAATGAAAATAAAAATAAAAATGTGTATGAAAATCAAAATGTTGATTAGTTGGGAGTTCATACGTGATGTTTTTGAATGCGAGGGCATACAAGTTATAACAAAATTATCAAAATCGAGGGCTGTGTTAATCACTGCTGCCTCTATAATTGCAACTCATGGATAGGTGTCTTGTGTTGCGTCTTTTGGAGGCAGACTGCATTCATGGGTGGAACCTTCAGAGAATGTATAGTTTCTTCAGTTGCTAATTGCAAAGCGGGAACACGTTTATTATCTCAGCACGCTCAGCCAAGGAATATTATCATTCAGACCTCTTGTGTCTGTCCCCAAACGATGGACCCAACGTTGCTCCTTTTCAAAAAGGATTCTCTCTGCATTGCTGTCCTTTATGTCCAGAGTTTCAAGGATGACCCAGTTAAGGTCATCCACTGTGTGTTTTTTTTCCAGAAAGTGACTAGCCATCTTGGTTGTGTTTTTTTTACATTTGACGTTGCTCCGGTGTTCTACAATCCTTTGTTTAGCTTTCCTACATGTCATGCCAATATAGTTAAGATGGCAAGGGCAGGTGATCATGTACACTACGTGACTGGTATTGCAGTTAGTGTGTTTCAGCATTCTCCATTTGAAATTGGGAAGTAATTGTAATTCTTTGGTTGGTTGGGTCAGATTGCAGACTGAGCAAGAGCCACAAGGGTAATGACCAATAATAGGGGGATTCCCCCATAGATTGGTTTGCTGTCCTTGTTTCGCTACAGACGGTCTCGTGTGTACCAAGATATCTTTCAAGTTCCGACTCCAAGTTCCGACTCCGTCTATTGGCAAATCTCGGTTTTGGCCAAGAGAGTGTTCCAGACGTGAGAATCCTCCAGTTTTTGTTAACGATCTTCTTAACTTTGTCAATGACTGGACTGTAGGTGGTGACGCATGTGGTTAGGTCCTCAGGTTCTGTTTTTGTAATGGTCTCCAAAAGGCCTTCTCTGTTTTGGTTTTGTGCTCTTTTCTTGCATTTGTTTACCACTCGCCTTGGATAATCTCGATGTTGTAGTTTTTTGCAAAGGTCTTGTGCTTGGGCCCGGTATTCAATGTTCTTGCTGCAGTTCCTCCGCAGCCTTAGGAACTGGCTGTAGGGGAGATTTTCCCTCAAAGGGCGGGGGTGAAAGCTCTTGAAAGACAGGAGACTGTTCTTGGCTGTTTCTTTAAAGAAAGTGCGTGTTTGCAGATGCCCGTCTTCTGCATAGATAGTAATATCAAGGAAGTCCAGGGTTCTTTTGTCCGCACTGTACGTGAACTTTAGGCAGTTGTCTTTTGTATTTAACCATGTGTGAAAATCCTTAAGATCTTCTTCATTCCCTGCCCAGATTAGTAGGATGTCGTCTATATACCGCTTCCAAAGCAGTATATGACGAATGTAGGGATTGGTTTCTGTGTGTACATGTGTGCCTTCAAAAGTGCTCACATATAACCCAGCCACACTCGGGGCAAATGTACTGCCCATCGAGGTGCCATGGCATTGTAAGTACAGTGTCTCCTTGTATTGAAAATGATTCTCCGTCAGAGCGATGCGGCAACATTCCAAAACGAAGTGTCTAGGAGTTTTATATGGCTAGTCTGTGTCGAAAAGGATTTGCTCTAGCATATCCAGGGTCTCTTGTTGGGGTAGGCTCGTGTAGAGACTTTCTACGTCGAGTCCTACTAGCATCATGGTGTCAGGTGAATATTCGACATCTCTCTCATAATAGCTTGCTCAAAGGTTGCAACCTTTGAGCAAGCTATTATGAGAGAGGTAGACGAATTAGCATCAAATCAACAGTGAGCACTTTTGAAGGCACACATGTACACACAGAAACCAATCCCTACATTCGTCATATACTGCTTTGGAAGCGGTATATAGACGACATCCTACTAATCTGGGCAGGGAATGAAGAAGATCTTAAGGATTTTCACACATGGTTAAATACAAAAGACAACTGCCTAAAGTTCACGTACAGTGCGGACAAAAGAACCCTGGACTTCCTTGATATTACTATCTATGCAGAAGACGGGCATCTGCAAACACGCACTTTCTTTAAAGAAACAGCCAAGAACAGTCTCCTGTCTTTCAAGAGCTTTCACCCCCGCCCTTTGAGGGAAAATCTCCCCTACAGCCAGTTCCTAAGGCTGCGGAGGAACTGCAGCAAGAACATTGAATACCGGGCCCAAGCACAAGACCTTTGCAAAAAACTACAACATCGAGATTATCCAAGGCGAGTGGTAAACAAATGCAAGAAAAGAGCACAAAACCAAAACAGAGAAGGCCTTTTGGAGACCATTACAAAAACAGAACCTGAGGACCTAACCACATGCGTCACCACCTACAGTCCAGTCACTGACAAAGTTAAGAAGATCGTTAACAAAAACTGGAGGATTCTCACGTCTGGAACACTCTCTTGGCCAAAACCGAGATTTGCCAATAGACGGAGTAGAAACTTGAAAGATATCTTGGTACACACGAGACCGTCTGTAGCGAAACAAGGACAGCAAATCAATCTATGGGGGAATCCCCCTATTATTGGTCATTACCCTTGTGGCTCTTGCTCAGTCTGCAATCTGACCCAACCAACCAAAGAATTACAATTACTTCCCAATTTCAAATGGAGAATGCTGAAACACACTAACTGCAATACCAGTCACGTAGTGTACATGATCACCTGCCCTTGCCATCTTAACTATATTGGCATGACATGTAGGAAAGCTAAACAAAGGATTGTAGAACACCGGAGCAACGTCAAATGTAAAAAAACCACAACCAAGATGGCTAGTCACTTTCTGGAAAAAAACCACACAGTGGATGACCTTAACTGGGTCATCCTTGAAACTCTGGACATAAAGGACAGCAATGCAGAGAGAATCCTTTTTGAAAAGGAGCAACGTTGGGTCCATCGTTTGGGGACAGACACAAGAGGTCTGAATGATAATATTCCTTGGCTGAGCGTGCTGAGATAATAAACGTGTTTCCGCTTTGCAATTAGCAACTGAAGAAACTATACATTCTCTGAAGGTTCCACCCATGAATGCAGTCTGCCTCCAAAAGACGCAACACAAGACACCTATCCATGAGTTGCAATTATAGAGGCAGCAGTGATTAACACAGCCCTCGATTTTGATAATTTTGTTATAACTTGTATGCCCTCGCATTCAAAAACATCACGTATGAACTCCCAACTAATCAACATTTTGATTTTCATACACATTTTTATTTTTATTTTCATTCGGAACAGATATCATTTTTTGCAATGAAGTATCAGAACCACTTCTTTTTTAAAACAACGTATTGCAGGATTCATTATCACGTAATGTTTACTTCACAATATTTATAACAGTAAGAGGCGCCTAGTCTCCTTTCTACTGCCTTGAACTGAGGACTTCAAAAACGACCCGGAAGCGGAGCCCCGCCACTTCCGGGTCACAAGAGGCAGCTACAGCGCAACGCGAGGCGCGAGGAGAGGAGCGTTAGGTATCTGCCCGAGACAGAATTCAGCTACAAAACCGCAAGTATTATACAAACCTCTCCGCGCTAATGTATAGATGTCCCTTTTACCTAGCCCCCTCGAAGCCCTTGTCACACCCGAAGGAGGTGTAACTGATGTGCATTTCAGGTACGATATCTAGCGCACAGAATATATCGGCATGAGAGTTCAGCACGATTAATTTGGGCATACCTTAATTATGATTGAGATTGAATTGTAGACACTGCACATGATTATCAATGTTATTGCATGTCATACGACCACATGGTAATTGAATGCCGTAAACCATATTTTTGACCCACCATAACAGTTATCCGAGTGGTGGGAGATTTACCAACCCCATACACTCGTTCTGCATAACAGTATGATATACCACCTATAAACCTGATATTTACTTTTTGCATGAGAAAGCTTGCTGGATAAAGAGAGAGTTGACACTGCCATTTACTGGGGGTTACGAAGTATTGCCATTTTAAGTTGCTACAACTTGTTTTGTCTAGTAGTGAATTTGCTACGCTATGTGTCTCCCTTACCCTTTTTTGTCCCTTTGTGTATGTCTCTATTATGTTTGAATTTTAGGTACATCGTGACCTTGAAGAAAAAGAAACAGGTTGATAATTTCCCTTTTCTAAACACTTGCTTGCTAAAATTTAGTAAACTAGTATCACTTTCACCTATCACTACGGGTCCTGAAGAAAGCCCTAAAGTCCGAATCCCGGCATAGAGGGCTGAAACATGTCGGCCATTTTAAATCTCCTTGAATGCGAGTACGTCCTGAAAACCTAATCTTTTCAATAGAGCGCACGCCACTTGAGCATTCCCCTAATGGGATCCACCCGAACCCAGACTTAATAAAATTCCTACTACTGGGTATCCGGGGGATTTTTAATTGTTCTACACTCTCTCCACATCACTGGGTCACTACTGTTTTTACCAAGGGTAAGATCCTCCTGGTGGAGGCTGCATACCGAAACTAACCCTATGATTATGCACACACGTGTTTGAAGAGCGGAGAACCAAGATATACCGCTTACCACACTACCCAACACGTGCATGAGGGTTTTTTATTGGAGACATCATTGTACGATCTCCTGCATACCCTGGTTCTTGCAGGACAAGTGATCCCTCCCCATTTGATTTTTTGCATTAACCTAAGGAAATTGAGGGATCAGCGTTTTCCTTCTCCCCCTTCCATTTGATTAGTATATGTAGATCTGTATACCACACCCTTCTTGGCCAATCCGGGGCGACCAATATGACTTGGGCCCGGTCTTGGCGAATCTTCCTCAGAACCCGAGGAATCAAGGGTATGGGGGGAAACGCGTAAAGGAGTTGACCTCTCCAACTCAACTGAAACGCGTCCCCCAAGGCTCCTTGCATCGGATACTGGAGACTGCAGAAAGACAGGCTGTGCGCATTCTCGTGAGTGGCGAACAGGTCCACCCGAGGAGTCCCCCACATCCGAAAGATGTCGTGAACCACCTCCGGGTAAAGCCTCCACTCGTGGTCGGCAGAGAACTGCCGACTGAGACTGTCTGCACGAACGTTCAACACACCGGCCAGATGATTCGCCATCAGACAAACCTGATGGTCCTGAACCCAGGACCAGAGACGCAGAGCCTCTCTGCAGAGACACTGCGACCCTACCCCTCCCTGCTTGTTGACGTACCACATCGCGGTCGTGTTGTCCGTTAGGAGCTGAACAGACTGACCGCGAAGGGAAGGGAGGAAGGCCTTGAGCGCCAAACGTATCGCCCGCAATTTTAGAAGGTTGATGTGAAGCAACCTTTCCTCTGGAGACCAAAGGCCCTTGACCTCCAGATCCCTCAGATGAGCACCCCACCCGAGAGTGGATGCATCCGTTATCACCGTGGCCACCGATAGGGGAAGTTGAAAAGGCTTTCCTTGGGACAGATTGCCTTCCACGCCCCACCAAGACAGATCCGCTGCAGCTTCTCTGGAGATCCTTACTGACTCCCTGAGATCTCTGTTGTGCTGATACCACTGCTTGCGGAGGCACCACTGGAGCGCCCTCATGTGCCAGCGTGCATGGTTGACCAACAGAATGCATGAAGCCATCAGACCGAGCAGGCGAAGGACCTTCAGGACTGGAACGACCGCTCCATTGTAAAATAAAGGAATCATCTCCCGTATGTCGCGAATCCTTTGAGGGGGAGGGAATGCACGACATACGGTTGTGTCCAGTACCGCACCTATGAACAGGTTGCGCTGGGAGGGCACCAGGTGAGACTTGGGTACATTTATTGAAAAACCCAACCTGTACAACAACTGGGTTGTCTCTTGCAAATGATGGAGCACTCTCTCTGACGACTCTGCCTTGATCAGCCAGTCGTCCAAATAAGGGAACACTGGAATCCCTGATCTCCTGAGATGCGCCGCCACCACTGCCATCACCTTGGTGAAGACTCGAGGCGCAGTAGTAAGTCCAAACGGAAGGACCGCAAACTGGTAGTGCTGCGATCCCACCGTAAAACGGAGATATTTCCTGTGCGACTTCAGGATTGGGATATGAAAGTAAGCATCCTGCAAGTCGAGCGACACCATCCAGTCTTCTTCTTGCAGCGCCTGAAGAACCTGAGCAAGGGTGAGCATCTTGAATTTCTCCTGCTTCAGATAGAGATTCAAGATCCTGAGATCCAGGATCGGACGAAGCCTGCCATCCTTCTTCGGAATCAGGAAATACCGGGAGTAGCACCCCTGACTCCTTTCCTGCTCTGGGACCACCTCTATCGCACCTTTTCTTATCAGAGTCAAAACTTCCTCTTGCAGAAGTGACAGATGCTCCTCGGAGCAATACCCTTGGCAAGGAGGGAAATTGGGAGGGAATTCCCGAAAGGGAAGGGCATACCCATTTTCTACAAGATTGAGAACCCAAAGATCTGACGTAACCGATTCCCAATCCTGTAGAAAATGGGTAAGCCAACCCCCAACCGGACCCACATGATCCTGAATGTCGGATCTAGGGCTGCTTCTCAGGGGCAGGGGGGTTGGAGGAAGTGGAGGAGGAAGAGGCCTGACGTCCACGAGGACGAGCTCTCTGCTTTCCCCTATATGTCCTGTACAAGGAGTTTTGCTGCTGCTGTTGTTGCTGCTGCTGCTGGCCTTGCCGGAAATTCCGAAAGGAAGAGCGGCCAAAACCCCTGAATCTTCTGCCAGTCGAAGAGCCTCTCACTTGAAGACCCAAGGATTTTGCAGTCGCCCTGCTATCTTTAAACCTCTCAAGGGCCGCATCAGCCTTCTTCCCAAAGAGGCCTGAACCATCGAAAGGAAGATCTAATAATGTCGCCTGAACATCAGCCGAAAAGTCAGAAGATTTCAACCAGGCAGAACTCCTAGTAGTGACAGCAGTGCCCATAATGCGCGCCACAGAGTCTACAGTATCCAAACCGCTCTGAATGACCTGGCGAGCCGCCGCCTGAGCGTCAGAGATGACTTCCTCAAAATCCTTCCTGCTGTCATCAGGAATTTTTGGAACAAGAACACGCAAAGAGTCCATCAGAGCGTGTAAATATCTCCCCATCAAGCAAGTGGCATTTGATGACTTCAATGCCATACTGGCAGAGGAGAAGGACTTCTTTGCCACCTGATCCTGCTTCTTTGCCTCCTTCTCAAAAGGAACCTGAGGGAAAGCACTAACGTTCTTTTTGGAGCATGCAGCCTGAATGACCAAACTCTCCGGTGAAGGGTGAGAGGTTAAAAAGGCAGGATCCTCAGGGGCAACCCTGTATCTTCTGGCTACACTTTTAGAGACAGCTGGAGCCGACAAAGGTTTTTTCCACACCTCTAGAATGGGCTCTGTCAGAGCATCATTGAAAGGAAGAAGAGGTTCCACCACTGAACTCGGAGAATGCAATACTTCAGTCAGAATATTAGATTTGAATTCTGCTGTAGGCAAAGTCAACTTAAGGAGACTGGCAGCCTTCCTCATAATTAAATGATAGGGTTGAACGTCCTTAGAAGGAGTGCTAGAACCTGAGGGTAACTCCGACTCTGGAGAGAAATCCAGGCTTCCTGCGTCTGCCAAATCCTCAAAAGCATCTTCATCCAATTCACCCTCTTCAACGTCAGATTGTGAATCCAAAAACCTCCTTTCATCCAGAAGGCATTGAGCCTCTCTTCTGGATCTCATCTTGACTCGTTTTGCCATCGGATCCACCACCGGCTCCGACGGATTCGGAATCGACGTCGGGATCGAACCCGAAGGCTCAGAGGGATGTGTTCGAGGACGACTCGGAGCAGGCGAAGCCGGAACCGGCGTCGACGGCTTCGGTGGAGCCGGAAAATGCCACGGCGGCGTCGGAGCCGGCATGTAAGGCATAAACGGAGCCAGAGGGTAGGAGTGAGGGACTCCTACGCTAAAAGCTAAAGGACCCATGGGACCCGAAGGTGCACCAGAGGGGTACCACGCCCTCGAAAAGACTCCGTACATCGCGTTGAGAAACGCAGAAGGGTCCTGGCCTGGGGCAGGAAATGGTGGATGAAAACCTTCAGGCCTGTCCTGAGGAGCGTTCGGATTCGGCTCACCTAAGGGCGCGGAACCCCCATCCTCACGAAGCTCCTCCTCATCTCGGGCCGGGGACGGCGCCGGAGACGGACTCGGAGCCGGATTCGGAGCCGGAGTCGGAGACGGAGACGGCGCCCGTGACTCAGAAGGGGAGGCCTCACCTTCAGGTTCTGGATCCGAAACACCAACGGTCACCACCTTCGAACGTATCTTCTTCGGTGACCTCGACCTCGATCCCGACTCCTTACCAGAACGACGTCGGGACTCATGTCTCCTCTTCTTATGTTTCCTCTTTTTTGAAACACGATCAGAAGCCGACTTCGAAGACGACCTTCCTCGAGATCCAGACCTCGACCTCGACTTCGACCTCGCCCTTCGAGAACGAGACCTCGACGACTTCTCCTTTCCAGCTTTCATCTTAGCCACCAGCAGCTTCGCCTCTCTTTCTCTCAGGGCCTTCGGGTTCATCTTCTTACACGAAGAGCAGTCATCCACATCATGGTCCGAGCTCAAGCACCAGATGCAGTCGCTGTGAGGGTCGGTGATGGACATCATTTTGCCACATTCTCTGCATGGCTTAAAGCCGGTCTTTTTAGAAGACATTGTCGAAGAAACAGGATACAGAGAAGCAGAAAAAGGTAATAATATAGGCAACAAAGTATCCGTTGGCTACAGAGATTCCCGATAACCGTTAGCGTCGACGACGCGGAAAAAAGGGAACTGATGTCATCACGCCGGCGTGGGCCTATTATAGGCGTCGGTGACGTCAGCGGAGTCGCGAGCGAGGTCGTGTCTCTATGACGTCAGGAGTCCACGTCGGCGCGAGGCTACGAAAAAAGAATTTCCGAATGTTGCTGACGCAGGGGGGTATTCACAAGATGAGGAATCCACACGGCAGATGTATCTATCAGAACCAGGCGTTAGGGAAGCGACACATGCATCGACATCACATGGCAGCTGGTCGCGAATTGACTACTGGCTGGGCTCCAATGCACTGTTACTGTGGACCAAGGAAATCACACACATGCCCAAAACTCTGTCAGATCATAACCCTATCAAACTATCCCTACAGGTACCTAATTACACCGCCTTACAGCTAGAGATTTAATGCCACCGCACTTACAGACCCAGTGTATGCAGATACCATCAGAAAGGCAATTCTAGAATACTTTCAAATAAATGAGCAATCTGTAGAGGATGCAGGCCTTTTATGGGAGGCATTTAAGGCCACGATACGTGGAATCTGCATAAGCACGACTGCGGGTGTGCTGCGTGATATCATGGCGCAGCTGAAACTATGTGAATCCAAGCGCAGCACGCTGGAACACCAATATGAGAGAACCCCACTTCTGTCTATACTCTGTGAAATTAGGCAAACACTAACAGAACCTCAGGCCTTTGCTGCGGACGAGATCAAATACCTTAACAAACGTCATGTGGCCAGGGCATACGGGGAGGGAGGTCGCCCAGGTCGGGTACTGGCGGCCAGAATATGTGAGAGCCGCAAAACCCAAACTATAACGCAGATAACAGATAGGGACGGAACAACACATACTAACCAAATGGGTATCCTACACAGCTTTGTTCAAAATTATAGTGATTTATATAAATCACGCCCGGTAGCCACGCAGACGGAAACACTCTGCTATTTGGAAGATGTTGCCATTGCATGGCTATCAGACACACAAAGAGTATCTATCATTACCAGTAACTGTAGAGGAAGTGACGGAGGTGATCCAATCATTGCCCAACGGCAAAGCGCCGGGCCCAGACGGATTCACGTGTGAATTCTACAAAGCATATAAAGACATACTAGCGCCTCACATCGTAGCGATGTTTGGTGCAGCACATGATGAACAAGTGCTCCCACCAACGTTACCCGAAGCAATGATCATAGCGCTTATTAAACCCGAAAAAGACCCTGTAAGCTGTAACTCATATCGCCCACTATCTTTGTTAAATGTGGACTCGAAAATTCTCGCTAAAATACTCGCCACACGGCTACAACCCCTTATGACGAACCTGGTCCTCCCAGACCAGTCAGGGTTTATACCCTCTAGAACCACCACACATAACACGAGGACACTATTTGCGGTCTCCCACTACCTGATCCCAACCACGAAAGCAGTAGCGGTAATGTTGGATGCCGCTAAGGCATTTGATTCTATTGAGTGGTCCTATCTAATCACAATCCTTCACAGAATGGGATTCCCCTTAATATTTATTCAGTGGATCCAATTACTATATACACTACCCACAGCAAGAGTTAAAATAAATGGTTACGTATCAGAGGCCTTTAACATAGAACGGGGGACCAGACAGGGCTGCCCACTGTCCCCTCTCCTATTTGCCCTAGCCCTAGAACCCCTAGCCTGCTTAGTGAGGGAGAAACATCATCACCTGGCGCTCCAATTCCCAAGTAGACCCTTGCATATCTCCCTTTATGCGGATGATATGTTGCTATATATGTCCGCGACTCTGAACGTAACCTGGACCCTCTATTGAGAACATACATTAAATTCGGAGGTCATTCGGGGTTGCAAATAAACTGGGAAAAGTCATCCATCTTCCCCCTAACAGACGCTACATTACCACATGCATCGGAATACCCCCTAGAATGGCAGACGGGCCCAGTGCGCTACTTGGGGATATGGTTTCATAGAGACCCGGAAATAGTCATAAGGACAAACTATGGCAGAGTAATTGACACATTGGAAGACAAAAGTTAAGCGATGGATACAGCTCCCTCTTTCCCTGGCTGATCGTATAGCGATCGTGAAAATGGTACTACTTCCCAAACTTCTCTACTTATTTAATAACATCCCCATACAACCACCGAGGGAAGTCTTCAAGCGGATAAAAACGATGGTCCTGAAGCTGATATGGGCGGGTAAACAAGCACGAATAAACCTAGCTATACTGACGTGCCTTGTTCCAAAGGTGGATGGGGAGTGCCAGACTTCTTACTATACTATTTGTGTGCACAGGCCCAATATGCAACCTTCTGGTACCATAAAGTCCCGTATACGTCCCATGTAGCCGTTGAGGAGGGAGACGCTCAGCCTGTACCATTGGACGCCATCATCACGCATAACAGACCCCCACTTCACAACAAGGACATAAATACCATTGACACCACAAATGCAGCTTGGAGGCAACTAGGTCAACTAGCACGTAAAATGCCACTCTACGCACCCGCACTACCATTACACCACCATCACAATTTGTCGGTAACGAACGAAGATGTGGGTATGGGACTCCTAAACCAGGTGACAATAGGGGATCTATATAAGGATGGAGTATTCCTAACTGAACGTGATTTAGCATACATACAAAATCCAACTCTATTGTTCCAATTTACGTTCCACAGGTTAAAAGGAGCGATCAAACAACATTACCCGACCTTCCCTGCTGAGCCACAGCCTTTGGACTCCTTGCAGCTCGTACTGACCTCGCAGCACACCACACACCTGGTGTCCCGACTCTACACATTGGCGCAAGCTGAGAAAGGCTGCAGGGCTGCCAAAGCAATGGACAGATGGAACTTGGTGCTGGAGTCCCCCATTTCAGATAAAGACTGGGAGACGGCTTGCACGCTGACTAAAATGCTAACACCCAATGGCAACCTGCGAATCATACATTTTAAGTACCTACACCAGGCATACTACACTCCAACTCAGTTGCAGAAATACGGGTTGCGCGAAGAGGCACGCTGCAAGAGATGTGGCTTTAACCAAGCTGACTTTATTCATCTAGCATGGTACTGTGCGAAAATACAGGCCTACTGGGTAGAAGTCACGAATACGCTGTCCGAAATGGTAGGCATTGATATTGAATGTAACCCTCGCTGCTGTCTTCTGGGGTTGCTGGGTGGGGTGAAAGCTACAAAACGAAAGTTCTGTGCAGTGGCCCTGCTTTTGGCTAAGCGCAGGGTCTCTATGTGTTGGGAGAGCAAAAATGTGCCATCGATTAAACAATGGCTGAATGATATGCCGCATTGCCAAGACACATTACGGACATATGAAGAAGAACTGCCGACATGATCCAGGCCTAAAGACTATTGGAGGTATTTGACAGAATATTTGAATGCACACATCACTGACCACAGCTCCCCGTAGACTATCATGCAACGTTATTCTTACGCTTACTGTCGTGCCAAAGGTACAAAGGCACTGCCTGTAAGGAAATTATGTATTGTTGGTTGGATGGTGAATGCAGTAGTGGAATGGTCCATTTTGGTTTCTATTGGTTCCGAATTAAGAGATGAAAAACTGTTAAAATCCGAGACCACATGTATATTTGACGCGGCCGGCCCGAAGTGGTTGCAGGCGGCTTGCTGTGTATGTATACGTTGATATAACAGTTTTTTTATTTAACGCAGTCACTACGCTGCCGGCCTAAATGAGGTTGTAGGCACCGAGCTGTGTACACTTTGATAAGCTACCAATAAATGTTTTGGAAACATTAAAAAAAAAAAAAAAAAAAAGAAATGGAAGGGGCAGTTATTTGCCACCACGTACTCTGTGTTTTCGAGGGGGGCGGCTATATGGCTCAAGAACTCTGTCCCCTTTAAGTTGGTGGAAAAGAAAAAGTGGATCAGGAAGGTAGATATGTGTTTGTACAAGGAATGCTGGATGGCTCCCCAGTTGTGCTCGGCAGTGTCTATGCGCCGAACTCGGGCCAGAAGGACTTCCTGGCCGCAATTAACAGGGTGCTGGCGGACTGGTCGGAATACAATTGGATAATAGGTGGGGATTACAATGCTGTCTTAGACGTATCCTTAGATAGATCTCACCCGCCGCTACAGGCCACCGAGAGTAGGAAACAGGCTGCCGCTCTTACGCAGTGGGCAGAAGGTTGGGATCTAGCCGACGCATGGAGGAGCACACACTTATTACATAGGGAATACACTTTCTACTCCCCGCCACATAAACTGCACACGAGGATAGATCGCGCTTTCCGTTCTAGAACATTGTTGGGGTCAGTGGTGACTGCGGAGCACATGGGTAAGACTTTTTCTGGTCATAACTCGGTGGAGGTCACGGTGCAATGGGGTAGGATCCCGACTCCTACACCAACGTGGCGCTTGGCGCCGGAACTGCTTGAGGATACTGTGTTCCGGACTGCCCTAGCAGACGCTATATCACACTATTTCACTATGAATGCTGGCACGGCTAGCACACGACAGATAGAGTGGGACGCCTTAAGGTGTCCATGAGGGGGGTAGCAATGAGCATGCGGTGGGCATGAGACATACTATGCTGGAAAGGCTCAGAGAGGTAGAAGGGCGGCTGGCAATGTTGGAAAGTGAAGCTGCAGGTACAAACATACCATTCACACCACTGCAGGAGGCGCACATCCAGCACGCAGAATTGCTTGAGGAGCTGCGCTTACTGGACTATAGGGAGTACACATGCAGGCAAAACGTGCACGCGGAGCGCTCGGGCCCCTTGCTGGCACGATTGGTAAGGAACGCTCCTGTATATATGCCCACATTGGAAGTAACTGATCAGGACGGGGTGCCGGTTACGACACAAATAGGTATAAATACTGCTTTTAGGGACTATTACGAAACGCTGTACGGACAGCACCAGCCGATGTCGGACGAGGCATTTGAGGCGTTTATGGAGGGTCTCGATTTGCCACAGCTCCCGGTAAACAAGGGGAAGGACTTGGCGTGCCCTATCACACTCGCGGAGATAAGACAGGCAATACGTGTGTTGCCGAGGAATAAACCCCCCGGGACTGATGGCCTGCTGGCCGAGTTCTATGGGGCCTACATAGATCTGATTGCACCGCGTTTGCAGGTTGTGTACCGGGAAGCGCTGAAGTCGTATGGACTGCCACAGTCGTCACTGCAGGCATTGATAGTCTCCCTCCCGAAGCACGGCAGGGACGGGCTCCACTTAGCCAACTACAGGCCTTTGTCCTTACTAAATACGGACTACAAAATCCTGAGCAAGGTTCTGGCAGCGAGGCTGGCTCAATACGTCCCACAATTAATACACCCTGACCAGTGCGGTTTCGTGCCTGGTAGAAGTACGGCGATGAACCTACAGAGACTCAGCCAAATAATGCTCAACGAAGGTGCGGCTTAGGAAGCGGAGGGCTGTATTTCATTGGACCTGAGGCAGGCCTTTGATTCCCTTAGGTATGTTTTTATGTTCTGGCATTCACTAAATTTGGGATACCACCTGAGTTCATCGCCTGGGTGAAGCTGCTGTATACCCGCCCAACGGCCCGAGTTCGCACGAATAGATGCATCTCGACACTGCTTGACGTGGCGAGGGGCACTAGACAGGGCTGCCCACTATCCCCCCTATTGTTCATACTGGCTTTGGAGCCCCTGTTGTGTAAGCTTCGGAACTCGGCACAGCACAGAGGCATACGGAGGGGCACGACGACCCACGTGGTGTCGGCTTACGCGGACGACATTATTTTCTACTTGGGAGATGTGGGGGGCAGTCTGGACCCTATACCCGAAATATTTGAGGAATTCCGGGCATTGTCGGGCCTCACGATTAACGACACTAAGTCTTATGGGTATTGTTTCAACGCATCCGCGGACTTAACCCGGTTGCGCTCCCCCCCCCACTCTTTTCAGGTGGAGTCAGGGACATTCCGATACCTAGGAATACAAGTCTACAGAGGGGCGCAAGACATGCTTGAGGGGAATTTGGGTAGAGCGATAGCTGCTCTGAAGTCACAAGTGCAATTCTGGACCTCGCTGCCGCTATCGGTAGCTGGCCGGGTAGCCATTTCTAAGATGGTAGTGCTCCCCAGGCTCTTATATTACTTCACAAACCTACCTTTTATGGCCCCTGCGACCACATTCAGAACACTGCACACTATGATCACGGAATTGATTTGGGGGTCGGTAAGGCGGCGCATCAGTTTGGCTAAACTGCAGTTGCCAGCTGCGGAGGGAGGTATGGGGGTCCCAGATGTGCTGGCGTATGGCTATGGGTGTCAGCTGCAATGGCTGGCCTACTGGCTAGCGGGCCGCAACCTACACGAAATCGGCCTGAAAGAGGAGGACAGAGCAAAGGGCGTCATACATACCCTGTTACTGCCGAGGGTTGAGATCCCTAGATCAACACCGCCCCTACTTAACCGCATGCGTGCGGGCGGAATTCCGCTCGCACGCTGAGAATTTGTAAAGCGCATGTTACATGACGAGCTGGGCTCGTCATGACCGTGCGAGGAGGCTACCTCATGACGAGCCCAGCTCGTCATGAGCGTGGAAGGGGTTAAACTTGCCATCACCTGCTGGAGGAAAGCGGTGAAATACACGAATGCAGCGTCCTCTTATGCCCCCACGATACCTCTTCTAGGGCTACCCATAGGAACGGGCCCGCTCCCGAGCCGGGTACTCGCAGCTTGGCAAGACGCGGGTGTAGTGCAAGTAGGGGACCTGTTTGCGGAGGGTCACGTAATGACCTTCGCGGATTTCTGCAATTTGCATCAGGCCCCGGGAGGTCAGTTCCTATTGCATACCAGGGTACGAAACTACATTGAACAAACATGGGCACCGCATGGGGATGAACCACTCACTAACCCACTAATCGCTATGCAGTACTTGATGGGGACAGGCGGCCACCTGACGAAATGGATAGCGAGTGGTATCAGGACAGGGAGGGCAGTCTCGCGTCAGACATTACGAGACAGATGGGAGGGCGACATAGGGAGGACCCTTAGAGATAAGGAGTGGGGACGAATTTTGAAATTCCCGAAGAAAGTGTCAAGGAACCCAAAATTTATATGTATCCAACTTATGGTACTACACAGGGCATACCTCACGCCTCACCGACTACACGCCATGTTCCCGGCTACCGCGGACAGTTGTCCCCGATGTGGAGCGGATGACGCGCAGCTAGTTCACATGTTCTGGGATTGCCCTAAGTTGGGATACTATTGGACGACGATCCATGATGCCCTGTCCAGGTTAGCACCAGCCAGGCCATACACGGCTTTGGAGTATAGCTTGTTGGGATTGGGCCCCTCTGAAAGGAAAAAGAGCGTAGCAACACGATTTACCGACTTGGCCCTACTGCTTGCCAAAAGAACCATAACGATGAGGTGGAAGTCGACCAGGCCACCTGACCCAGATGTGTGGCAAGGGGAAGTGGTGCGCTGGGGGAAGGCAGAGGGTATGGCTTGCAGCGAGAAGAACGTAGGGGTCTAAGGAAGACACCAATATCACTGGATTGGAATGCTATGGTTGGGGCTTTTGAGTCTGGTAATGAGGGTACTGTATCGCCATCCTCAGTTGACGATTTAACCAGGGACCTAAATGACTAACATGTAGGGAGTTACCCCACAACTGGACAAGACCCCATGTACTACTGAGTGAGCGCCGGCCTGGGTGCAGAGGGTTGTATACTGTTTGTATTGGACATAGAACTGAAGGTTGTTTTGCCGGGGTACTGTTTAAGACATAAAATTTGTAATGCTAGGACTACGTACCAAATGTAAATTGAATATACAAGTGTAAGTGCCGGGGGGAGGTTGGCGGGGGGAGTTAATACAGGGTTAGTTAGAACTGTAACAAGAAAATTTGAAAATTACGAATGTGTGTACTATTATATGCGATATGTGGACCTCATGTTTTTTTTTTTTTAGAGAAATGTTGTGGGCGGTGAGCCTGCTAATATATGTCCATGTCTTATGTCGGAAAAGATTTTCAAAAAAAATAAATATATATATATATATACACATGACAGGGCCAAGTGGGCCACTGTCAGAATCAGCACTTAGTAGAAATAGCATTTCCAATAACTGTAGCACAAAATAACAATTGTTGAACACAACCAGTAACCACTGGCAAAAGGGTAGGTACACACTACGCAATACTAATCACCTTAGGCATAGATCAAGCAGGAAAACAAACTCACTAGCATAAACTATACTAGGAAAAACAACCTCCTAAGCATGAAAACACAGTTAGAGGTAACACAGGCATAAAGGCATTGCACCTTACGCATAAATCACATTTGGCATTAGGCAATCACCATCACAAACGCAGTATACCATCACCTTGCGCAGAATCACATTAGGTACTGTCCCCAGGCCAATTGGCCTTCCGTGGGGCTCAAACGCCCTTTGTCTGAAAGTTAGGGCTGGTTGAACACGCCGCCAAAAGCAACAGCGCAAAAGAACAGGCCTAAACAATGCAGCTGCCTACTACTTGCTGGGCAGCTGTAAGATCACCAAGATATGCACAGCCTAAACGTTGCAGCTGCCCACTTATTGCTGGGCAGCTGGGGAACTGCGCATGGACACCAGCGTGCCTTTGGACCCTCCTCTGGGATTCTAACTTCAAATGCCCCAAAAGGGATGTTGCAGCTGCCCACTGAGCAGCTGGGAAAATCGGCGCGGGCACCACTGGCTGGCAAACCCCACTCAGGGGACTCTTAACAGAAATGCTCCCAACGTTGGAGCACAGAGTCTCTGAAACAAGTATGCTCCCCCAAGAACAGTACAGCAGGAGGGGAGGGGGCGGGCACCGGCAATGTGCCCCGGCGCCCCCTCAACAACAATAAACCCAGGAGCCCCACTCACCGGTCTCTGGGGTGGACACATCGCTTTCCTCCTGCTCCGGTCTCCTTCTCACCCGGTCCCGCTCCTGGGGGCTGGATTTTCTCACAGGGAGCGGACGGGGCTCTCTCACACTTGTGAGAGCCTCACTGGGGGGATCCGGCGGCATCTCCCTCCTTCACCTGGTCTCTTTAGGCAGTGCGGAGGCTCCTTGACTGGCTGCAGGCTCCTTACGGCGGTGTAGGCTCCCACCTGAAGGTCGAGGTGCCGGTCTCTCCTTCTTGCATGCGCAGGGCTCTCCTACCAGCACGGGAGCCCCGCTGGTCCACACATGCACGCAGGGCTCACACCGCTGCCACGGGAGCCCTGCCTTCCAGGCTTTTCTTTCCTTCCCCGGTCGGCCCAGCGCGGGGTAGGCTCCCGCCTGGGTCTTTTTCTTCTGTACTGGTCATGGTGCGCAATGCGGGGCTCTCCCTTGTCTCATGGGAGCCCTGCTCTAGCTGGCGTTGACTTCCTTCGACCCTCCGGCCCCGCTCACAGTCAAGGCCTGCCGGGTTCCGCTTCCGGGACGCTGCAGGCAGAGCGGCGGCCCTCTGGGCTAACTGTGCCGGCTGAAATACGGGGTAGGCTCCCGAAAAGTACACAACGAAGTGGCAATTCGGCAGGGTGGGCACCTGCTTGAAGTGCACATGGGCGGGGGAATCCCTACATCGGGATTCCCTTAGAATAGTCCCCGCGTTCCTCTTTCCTCCTGGAAATTTAAATAACAGTGCTCCCAGGTGCTGTAGAATGAAGTCCAGAGGACAAACAAAGCTCTCCTTCTCCCCACTGCAGAAAAAGCGCTCCAAGGCGCTAAAATCCAAGAAAGAGTCTTTCAGAAGACAGGGGGGGCAAAGGCTGGGCCCAGGGGCCAGCTCACAGGGCCCTCCAGCAGGGAGGCAGCACCCAGTGGCGGTTCCTCCTGGCTCCCAGCAGCAGCAGGCCGCCCCTTAAGTCAGGAACAAGAGTGAACAGTTTTCATGGGGTCACAGCCCCTTTTTCTACACATATTTACTTTGTCTAAGGCTGTAGGGCAGGGGGAGAACCAGTTACAACTGGTTCTTGAGCACTTTGTTTTGCTCAGCCCCTCTCCCTATTCACAGGACAGGCTAGGGACATCAGACGCACCACAGGGGGCGGATCCAGCATTGTGGAGGGAAGGTCCAGCCCTATTCAGGTCCCAGGTGCAGCTCCTCCCTGCCATCAACATGCAGATCTCTCCATTCACCACCGTGCAGACCCATCCTGACTCCTGGAGCCAGGCACACCAGCCAGCTCCAGCCAATCACAAGCCAGACAGTCAATTCACAGTCACTGCACAGACATGCCAACTTCTAGAAGTGGCACTTCTACACTAGACACATTAAATCTGTGCACACCATCGCGCAACATTTAATCTCACGAGTTCACACATACCAAACTCGCCCCGTAACTCCTCTCACATCAGGAACTACCATGGACACACATATCCCCCATGCATTCCTATGGGAGGGCAGGCTAATCTCACAACACACACTCAGATTGCGCACGCACTTTACACTGGGACACCAGGTCAGTTTGAAAAGCAAAAAGTTTAGGGGTAAACCTGCCAAAAGGGCCAAGTCCAACAATGACTATGTGAATTCTACTCTAAATGTGTGCATCATTTGTCAGTGTTAATGGACCACATGAGAGTTCATTAAGGCAAAGATGTGAAATGCCATAGAACATTCAATAACAGATGAGTTTTGACACCCATACACCATTTGTTCATGGTCAATTCAGTATGATCACTGCATACTGAACAAGCTATTGCACCATTAATTATTCTTCCCAGTCTTTGTGCTCATTGGAACACATCTATTAAATTATAGAGCAGGAATCACTGGCTCGCTCACAGAAGAAGCGGGATGCATACTTTTGTAATAACTAGATCATCAAATGTTTGTGGTGGGGTTGGAACCAGAGGGATCCTAGATGAGCCCTATTTGGTTGGCTCTGATATTCTTGACATGCCTAGAAGCAAGAATATTTTCCCTGGGTGCAAGAACTTACATCTTCGTGGTAAGCAAGGTAGGTATTCGAGTGGAAAGTGCAGAGGATCTGGCTGTTACCTTTCAGAACATCTGTGTTAGCAAGTGTAAATTTGTAGCAGAGACATGATTTTCATACACTACCCAGTCTCAATGGGTGAAGTTATATGTAAGGGATGGCATTTTCGAACAGAGTGAAAACTTTCTAGTGAGTAGAATTTCATATTGAGGGGTAATAAGTAGGCTCACTGCCAGCGCCCTCCTTCCCTACCCTTAGTACTAGTGCTTCATTAACCAAGAAGCTAGGAGTTTCCTTGACCAAGAGAGTCATGACAAACCAGTTCTGGTGGTCTAGGCTACTTTACAGGTAGTGGCATGGCTTTAGGCCTACCGGAGGGCCTGTCATGTAAATGGAGTCTGTATACTTTTCAAGTTTTCAAAGTGTTACCAGTTCGTTAATATTCTATGTTAATGAATATTAGTTCACTAAGTAACCTGTGTCCAGTTTATCAACAACTAAGCTATTCACGCAGTGACATATTTTATGAAGAATGTTTTCTTCCGATGGGATTTGCAAGAAACCAGTTTGTCTCTTCAGACGAAAGTAGTATAGCGGGACCGCAATATCAAACATTTCACTTTTCCCGTTATCACCCACAGGAAAATGGATTTGTGGAAGGGTTAACTGTTCAATGAACGAAAAATGGGCATTGCTGAAACTTTGCGTTTCAACAAACGACTGTTGCTCAGGGCAGGTTACTCACGGGAGAGAGATTTGCACAGATTTGAATATTTATTAGCCTTTCATAGAGGAAGGGGGGATTTGCACACTAATAAGAAGACCATGTGAGCAAGAGTTGAGGTATCCCAACTTAGGCAGTAAGAGAAGTCCGATAAGAAGTCAAAATTAGTTATATAAAAATCAAACTGCATGGTTGGACCAAAGATGTGTCCAATATATTTTGGACAGTTAAAGGCTGCTGTTTATCCTGACTGAAGATGGCAGAATATGGAGGCAACATAAATGTTGAACATGGGGCGAGGTCTGAGTTAACAGTGGGCGGATCAGGCGTAGTGCCTCTACGCGAAGTCCCACGGAGTTGGAGAACAACTCCGTTGAACTTCACTCCGCTACGAGCCTTCCCCCCTCCCTAAGTAATTATAAAGTAATAAAAAAGGCACTTACCTGTTGTGGCTGCCTCCTCCTCGCTATGGCTGCTCTCCTTCCTCGTCCTCGCTGTTCTTCTTCTTAGAAAACCCCTATGGTGTACGGCTTGCGTATGTTCTTTGTTTCTGTGCCCGTCTGTAATAGGGCATGGCACAAAGGAAAAGTGATTCCCTCATTTGCATGGGGCACACCCCCATGCAAATTAGGGACCGTCCTCTGCAGATAGTGCTAGGCTTTATGTGTGCCAGAGCTCTCGGTATTACAGAAGGGGACGCACAAGCGTCTGTGGCTCCTTCTGTAATACCAAAGTGCCCTGGGGTGCAAAAAGTGGGTGCAAATGCCCAATGCACCCCTAGGATCCCTCTGGTTCCAATGCCTCCAATGCACCCCTGGGGCACTCTCTGTAATACGGACCTTATGCAACCTTTTGTAAATAGAGGGCAATAATCTGTGCAAATGGTTTTGTGCTCATATTGCACATTTTATTACTGCTTGTGTTTTGTTAGTAATTGCCATCATAACTGAATTCATCCTGGTGGTGGTTGCTCATATCAACATAGAAGTGGGTGTCAATTGTACAAAACTCCTAATGTGAGTAAGTGTGAATACTGATACAACATGCACTAATTCATAGTTCTAAGGGACCTGCCAAGCATGCTGGATATGGTAATTTCACGTTTTCCATTACTCAGTATTGCTATACAACAAAACAAAATCCCAGCAGGATGTACACCCACTTGACCATACCTTGCTCTGGGGTACTTTCTTGAATCCGTACACTTGATAGCCTATTAGGGAGTTCTTCATGGTGTTCACAGTGAATCCATAAAAGGAGGTCTTGGTGCCAACATCCTCCTCAAAACCCTCAGTCACTGCTCCATTCAACCTGAAACAAAACCAGTGAAAGATTGCTAGGAAGAGGCACTGAATATGGAAGTAGGTGTTGTAAAGAGCAAGAGCAGCATTTTAAATGTATGCCATCGTCTACTGGTGACACACTAAGTCTGGAGTACCTTCTCACCTTTGTCAGTGAAATGTCCATGCCCAAAAAAGTTCTGACTGTGCAGATTAGGGCATCCAGTAACATCTGAACCGATATATATTACGTTGCCCACATGAGAAACAAGTAGATCAGAACTCAGTAGTTTTACTTTCCATTCAGGCACTTTAAGGTCTACCTTTATAGTCTGTAATTCAAATCTACAAATAAAAGAAGATTATAAAAAAATATGGTTTACAAAGTCACACAGGAGATCTCTGCATGGGATGTCTTTGTTCGTCCCTTGGGTGTGCCAATCTTTCTGAGAGGGCTCCACTATCTGCTCTATACAAATGCACCACTGCGATACCCTGTGTGGTTTCCATCTGCTCCCTGGCAGCACATCTCTTTATCGTTTGTCCTTGGATACTTCAAAGACTAGTGAACGGTGTCTCCCAGGAATAAGGACACCAGCCTATGCACTTGGTGAATGATAGCCTGTGCTCTGTTATAACTCCAATTGCAATGCATGGAAGACTGTTGGATCTCAGAAGCATCCCCTGGCAGGTAGGAGAACTACCTGAAGCCTGTGAGTCCTAGATCAAGAGCAGGCTGCAGTAAAGAGAAGCCATCTAAAGGTAGAGGGCAGCAGACCCTGCTTGGCTCCGGATGTCCTGACATTCGCTACTATCACCTGTATCATCCAAAACACAACCATCCACGTAGAGAAAATGTCTTCGTAGGGTCATCAACCTCATTAGACGAGAGAACCAGTGACCTGACTGCCTCTACTGACTGTTACCTGGAGATCAGAAAGGTGTATCGGTCTTGAAAATAGGGGTTGTCTCTCTAATTCTGTTTGAGAAGGTAGATGATATGCTGAGCTGACCCTATGTAAGCCTGGAGGTCCACTTCGACTACCAGTCCCAAAGTACCAGACAGGGAGGTACAGGAGCTCCCAGAGGCTGCAGTGAGATGACAATCACAGGTATATGCATCCATCGCCCTGCTGATGATTATGCCACCAATGTGATTTAGCAGACATCCAGTGGAGGTCACAGACTGTAAGTATTTCAGTTCACCAGGGAGTGTGTCGAGGGACCTCTTTGCCCATCTCACTCAAAGAAAAGACTCCAAATGACTGCTGAACTGCTTTCACTCGGATTATTCTATAGAGAATAGCTATCTTTCCTGACTGTTGTGCTGCATTCTCATTTACTTGCAGACAGCAAGCAGAACTTCAACCGGAAGTCTTTCCTTCTCCTTTTGTGATGGCAAGCTTGTTCGTCCTTTCTATCACTGCCTACACTTAGCCTCAGACTTCTACTTACCATCAGTGCACAGGATGCATTACTGTCATCTGCAAGGTCGGATTGGGAACCCAAAGCAGCCCTAGAAATGTTCTTGGACCAGCCCCTGGAGAAGAACTGCCTTCCCCAGGAGGCTGAAAACACTTGCTTGCTACTTTTGTTACTGGGGTCCAATATTGCAGCATCGCTGCAAAACCGGCCTCCAATAACAAAAACTGGCCCCCACCACTGCAAAACTGGCCCCCACCCTCCTGGGGTAACGCCTGATGCCCGTTATGGCCAGTCTGGCCCTGGTTATCTGCAAACACTGTGCAGCCCATCCTCTCTGAATCTTTCTCCCTGCAGCAGCATGAATGATGGTTCTACTCCAGGACCCTACTGGAATCCTACTCATATGACTATGAGGCACTCCTATGTAGCTCTAAGCACACTGGGCCCCACAGTGACCGTGTATACAGGGGCGTAACATAGGCTCCTGCAGCTCTGCATAACAGAGGGGCCCTCAACCCTCCAAGGGGCCCCCAGCATTTTAAGGGGCCCACATTCAGCCCAAGGCCCATGTATATCTTTGAGATAAGGTAGAATCAGAGGCATCACATTCTGCGGGGCGGGGGCATTATTTTGCGTAACCCCACTTAATGTATATAGCTATTGTCTACTCGTAATTCCCATTGCCTTTTCCCAAGGTTAGTCAATAAAAAGTGTTTGTTCATAGTACATTGTCCATGATGATTATCTGCAGAGCAAGTAATGCTTATGGTACAGTGTACTCCAATAATTCAACTTTGCCTTCTTTCTTTAAGATATTCTGGCATTTCCATATACTGTTCTCTGTGGCGGCTCCTCTATGGGGGCGTTTCGGCGGCGCCGCCCCCCTGCTTTCTCGCTGTGTGAGAAGGCAGAAACAAATGGTAGTTATATAACTACCATTTGTTTCTGCCTTCTCGCACGGTGAGAAAGCAGAACTTCCTGGGTTTGGAGTGGGCGGTGTTACTCGAAGGCAGGGGGGAGTGGCTTGCCCACTGTTGTTAATACTGCCTGTTTGCCCTCGAGTAACACCTCCCACTCTCCCTGTTCTCTCTATATGCTGCAGCATACAGAGAGAAATGACGCAGGTGGGGCAGCCGGCCGGACCAATCCTAGACGCCACGGTGGAGGGGAGGGAGGCTGCCTGCAGCCTTCCTGATGACGTGACATGGTGCCCTGCAGAAATTCAAAACCAGGACGGCGGCGGGAGTCTGAGTCTCGGAACCGGAAGGTAAGTTTTATTTTTATTATTTGGAACCTCCTCCACTCCCATCCCCTCCGCAGCGCGACAACCCCATTATGACCACCCCCCCACCCCCACCTGCCCGTAATCCAATGTCTTGATCCCAGCCCTTGCTGTGTGCTGTGGCAGAGGTTGTGATGCTGGGGGTGGGGGCGCGGTGTTCTCCTCACTGTTGCCGATTGCCTCTTCTGGTAAGCGGGGAGAGAGCTCTGGACAGTGTACACTTGACTTGACTAAGGCCAGCGGGCGGGAAAGAACAGTAAATCCCTGGAAGATTGAACACTCACAGGGCAGGGATCTTGTGGGGCTCCTCTTTGTACTCTGGCACCACAGTGCTTTTTCTCCAGGATTCTGGGGAGTCGGATTTTGTAGGGACTGTACAAAAGTACCAGTTCCCACTGAGACTGCCTTACACATCTTGTGTTGTGTTAGAGATGGGCTTTGCCAGTCTGTAGCTTTTGAAGTGCCAGTTTTAATCTAGTGGACGATGTTTAATCTTCCGTTTGCTTAGACATGTCAAGATGAGATCTCCGAATCCGATCGTGCAGAGCCACCGTTTTTCGAAATGTTGTGGTCTTAAATGTCTAATGTTTGTTACATTATGCCTCTCCACCCACCAAATTGGAATTGCATATAGTGTCGATATAATTATTCCATTCTACTTCAGTCACTTTAGCCTCGATTTTTATGTTTGTTACCAGTGCCTTATATAGTGAGGGAGCTTTTTTTCAGTCAGAACCTTCTGTTGCGGTCACAAAATCCAGCCCATATGAAATGCTGCCTTCTTGCGAGTGATGCGTTTTTATGGCTGTTCTTTTTGTTTTAATGAGCCTGTTATGCGGATTTCTTTTTTTTTATTGAAGCCAGAACCCGTGTTTTTTAAGAAGGCTGAACATTTGATTCCAGAGCTTTGGAGACTGCTTTGGTATTGTGTTTGGTGGCTGTTATGCAGAGGTCTTTTTCACTTTGGTGGTAGTCAATCATTTGTTACTTGCTTGCTTAATACTTCTGCCATTTTTTTCATGCTGTTTTTATTTTAAATGTTTAAATTGATTTTCCCAACAAAACACAGCAGTACATACACAGTTCATTGGTTACATTTGCTAATGCATACAAAAAACAAACCCTATTCCAGACCAGTATACATGAGTCTTATCTACATTTGGACATTTGCATATTGACTCAGTGTGGATACGCCCTGGAGCTTAGATTGTGGTCATTAGATTTGCATGCAAAGTGGTTGTGATTATGACATTGGGTGAGTTGACAATTCTGTGTAAAGGTAGGAAACTGCAGATCACAAACAGAAAGCTAGCTGCCTAATGCTATTTGTGCCGGTAATTATTTGTTATCTTCCCACTGTGCCTGAGAGAGAGCAAAACAAGGCAGTAATGAGCGCTCCTCTAGAAGACACACAGAGAAATATGATCTACAGCCTTCATTGTGACTGATTCATTGAGCACAGAGGCACGTGGTGTTAGCATTAGGTACTTTTCAGTTGCAAATTCATACTCGCAAAAACCCGTCATTGTCCCTGTCACTAATGCCAATAATTTTATGCCTCACCACTTTCAAATGTCACCAGCTGCCACTGACTGTTCTTATGTTCCCTGAAAAGGTCTGAGCACTGGGGCTATGCACAATCACCCCACATGCATGCAACAACAGAGGTGGGCTTTTTGCTCAATAGATAGCCAGTTTGTAACCAATTTATTGGTTTCATCATTTCATTCAGGATGGGCAAAGACGACGAAATGCTAGACGGATTCCGATCCATTGCATAATCAGAATCACACTTTGTTATAATGGCCTCTTACAAATCAAAAACGACCTGCTTTTCAGGCTGGGAACACTGTCAGTAACCCCAGTAGATGTGGGAGTTGTACTGCTTTATTTGGTGTCCATACCCCACTGATGTTCAGCTTCTCCATATGAGCTCCCCATCCCATACACGAGGTGTACGTGGTGATGGTCACTGTTGGCACTGGTGTCATGAAGGGTCTTCCTGCCATTTGCTCTGTTCCACCAACTCCTTTCCTCCTGCACTCTCTGCGTGACAACTACTATATCTACCCAGCTCTTCGCCTGTGACCATTGGTTTTGGACCCATCCTTGATTGTCTCATGTGTAGCCCCGCATGTGGTATGCAGAAAGACATCCTCCCTAGTAATTTCTTCACAGCCCTAACTGTCAGAGATTGACATTTTTGGTAACAGAGAGCTTCTTGTGTCATAGCCAGGACTCTTTTCTCGCATGTAAATGCCTTCACTTGTATTGTGTTTATTTTTGCTCCCAAGAAGAGCTTCTCCTATTCTGAAGTGGGTGAATACGTCTCCATGTTTATTGTGAACCCCAAACTGTGGAGGGTCATCATCACTGTACTTTGGCTATTTCTGCACCCGTGAGCAGAATTTTCTCTCACCAGCCAGTCGATTAAGAAAGGGTACACATGTAGTCCCTTTCTTCTCAGGTGAGTGGCTATGGCCTCCAGGCACTTTGTGAATACTCTGGGAGCGGATTTTATGCCAAAAGGTAGTGATGTGATTTGGTAGCGTGTTTTGTGTAAGATGAAGCACAAGAACTTCTTGTGCCTGTGATTCCTTGCAATGTGTAGATAAGTATCGTTTAAGTCTATGGTTGCAATGTAATCCCCTTGCTGGAGTTGAGGGATGACCTCCTGTAGAGATGTCATTTTGAACTTTTGTGTTCTTATGAACTTGTTTAGGAAGTGGGGGTCTAGAATGGGCAGTAGTGACTTGTCTGGTTTTCGGTATCAGGATGTATGTTGAGTAGATTCTTTGATTGATATTTTTTTTGGGGCAGCTTTTCTATTGCTTGTTTCTGTAGCAGTTCTTTTGCTACCGGTTGGAGCTAGGTCTTTAATTACTTCATGTGGGTGGTGTGCTTTGGGACCTATTTGGTGGGTTTTTCCAGTTCTACATAATAGCTGTGTTGGGTGATGTTGAGAATCCATTTATCCAATGTAACGTCCCTCCACCCCTGGAAATAGCCTCATATTCTCCTTCCACAGGTTGTGTGTGGGTGGGTGGAAGTCTATATTTAGTGAGTCACTTGTTTGTTGCTGCCTCCACTCTTGACATCTCTCCTTTGCCTGTCGCTCACCATTGTGGTGTTTGAAATTGCCATTTTTGTGCTGGTGTTCATGCCTGGCTGATGTGTTGGTAGGCTTGATGTGTTGTGTGGATTTGAAAACTTCCACTTCCCATGGTCTTCCAGTTGGGGTGATTCTCCTTCTCTGCTGCCCTTAAGCTATAGGGCCCCTATCGACTTTACTGTGTCTCTTTTGATTTGCTGCAGTGTGTCATCTACTGCACTACCAAAAAGGGGTTCACCATTGAGAGGGGTATTGCTAATTTTACCTCCCCAAGTCTTTCTCCTCCTAGGCGCTTTCCATCAAAAGCTTTACCTTATTCACAATTCCTGGAGTGAAGCTTCAAAGTCATTCTTTTTTTGAAGGATTGCAGACATTTTAGCTTTGTGCTGTCTTCTCTTGCACTCGTATTTGAGAGCGCGTTCTTCGTACCGAGTATATTTACTGCCCTATTCTTCGGAATCGAAGTTTCGGCTGCTGTTGGCTGTATTGCCAACTTCTTGCTTTTCTCTCGACATCGATCATCTTTTGACGTCAGTGTCTTTGAGACCCTGCCATCTGCGGTATTCTTTGTTTGGGACCCGCGGGGATCCTTTTGCCTCAATTGGTCTTTTGTCCTCAAAACATTTGGCACCGAGGCAGTCTTTTGTGATCTAGAATCCAAAACTTTCAGCTTGACTGCTCCAAACTTTTTCAGTGCTACCTGAGTGCACTTCTCCTTTGATGTCCTGCATTTGCGCTCAACGTCGATGATCTCTCTCTCGACATCCGAGCACTCTTCTTCAGCACTCTTCTTCAGCCTCTTTGGCAGCATTATCCTCCTCCACGCTTGATAGTCCGAGGTCTTGGTTTCCTTCAGCTCCTCCATGGTGTAGTGTGCTTGCCTTTGCTTTTCTCATGTACTCAGCAAGACTGCACACTTAGTGGTTGTTCCTCTGTGCAAACTTGTGGTGGCACTCTGGACAGAAATGGAAAGATGTATTCTCTATCTCACGCAGAGCAGCGGTCCCAGTGTCCATGCATTCTTCCTTCTAAGTCTTTTGCTCTACGCATGTTCCACTTTCTTCGTTGTTTTAGGTGGAAGTTGGTGGAACTCTTTGGAAAGGATTCTCTTCCTTGGACTATCATGATGGCCTTCTCTGATTTTCGAAATTTCCTCGATGATTTCTCTTTTTTGCTCTTCTTTCCTTTGATTTTTTGAGAGCTTCAGAGATACTTCCAGACCTAATGGCAGAAAAAAGAATCTGAAAATGGCAACCACGAAAGGAGACTGCTGAGGAGTGCGTCTGACATCAGGACAAGCTGGACTAAGCACCAAATGGTGTGGGACATTGATACCCCACAACCAAACAAAAAAATAAAGAAAAAGAAGGGAGAAAATACTGTAAAAGGGTAGTGTTCCAGACTCTGCCAATAATGTACAGCATGTGAATCCAGAAAAGATTCACACTGATAAATACTCCCAGGTAAAACCCGAGAGAGTGAGGAAACATGTCCTTCTTGTCAGCATCCATTTTGTGTCATGACTCCATTTTTTTTGCATTGCCATTTCGTGTCAAACACCTCTGCACGACCCTCCTGGTCATTTCTGCTGATGTCTGTCGAAATTCTAGCTGTCACAACCACCCTGTCCTTCCTGCTCCTTGTGGTTGAGCCAATTTCGAAAAAGGGGAACCAAGAATTGGCTTCACCACCCTCGGACTGAACTCCTGCACACATCCATCCTGTTTTGCCAGACTTGGTCATGCCACCGTCCCAGAGCTTGTTTCTTTCACATATCCTGTTGTTCAAGATCTGTCTGTTCTCTCACATACATATCCTGTTTTGCAAGACCTGTCCGTAATCTTTGTACCTTCTGTTGCAGCCCCGTCCTGCCTGAACAAAGAATGGTGTAACTGCATTTTTGACTCGGGCGCCAGGCCCCCACCCAAACTGGTTTCTTAAGGTGGGAAATGTGTATATAAGGCCTGTAAGCTGCAGAGTGAATCAGCAGCCTCCTCTGTCTTGTTTCTAATGAGCTTGGGACTCTGTTTCATAGCCCGGCTATTCAAATAAAACTTGGTTCCTCCTGCAGACGAAGGCTCCTGTGTCTCCTTTTGCTAAATAAGGAGGGTATGGAAGACTTGGGCGGTTTCCCCGCCACCGAGACCCAGTAAGTGGGTATAGCCGGTTCTTCAAGAGGGCCAGGCATGCTCACTAACCCTTGCTAGCTCTATGAAATGTGCCTCAAGTGTTTTTGGCAGGACTGCTTTTAGTTCCAAGTCCAGCCCAGGTTCTAAAGTAAGGGTGGGCAGAGAGTGCCACAATGTGGAATTCCGCTAAGTTTATTAAGAACTCTGTGGAATTCCGCTCCGCCCTAACCTGCATGCAGGCCGCAGACCTGGAGGGTGACCCCCAGATTGCCACCTGCTTGGCTTACCAGGTGCATTCTCCACCGTGCCCGGGATGTCCTCCTCCTGGATGTCTCCCCTCCTCGTCAGTGCAAAACCCCTATGCTGTACTGCCATGTGGCGTTTTAAGCTCCGAGTGAATTTTCCCGATTCATGCCCTTATATAGGTACAATTCACATTGCCCTTATATAGGCATATAAATCAAGCCCTTATTTAGGCATAACCCATGCTATCCAAATACAGGCACTACTTCCACCCGTACCAAACGTCACAACGACTTCTTGGAAAACCAGCTTAAGCAGTCAGGGACTTCCCCTTGCTTGAATATTGATTAGTCCAAGAACTCAGTTACTTTGCACCAGAAAGTAGGTATTTGACCGCTTTCTCAATAATGGGGACACAGGGTCCATTCTGTCGTCTCCCCCAGGGATTCAAGAATAGTCCAGGGTTATTTTCAGCCAGAGTAACAGAGTTACTACAAACCTATGATGATGAGGCATTATCACATGTAGATGACATCTATCTAACAGCTGATGACTTGGATAGGCACTTGAACAGGGTGAACACCGTCATACTTGGCTTCGCCTCTGAAGGGTACAAATTCAATTTTAAGAAATCGAGAATTGCCCACCTCAACGTCCTTTTTCTAGGATATGAATTATCAAGTGAAGGCAAAAGCCTGGCAGCAACCTTTCTGGAGAAATGTGCGCTGCTCCAACCTCCAAAAACGCTGAAAAACTTACAGTTGATTCTAGGTTTCCTAAATTTTGGAAGAACTTACATTCTAAATTACGCAGAAAGGGTTAAACCTCTCTACAAATTAATTAAAAACCTGATTTTAAAACAGTTAATTGGACTCAAAAACACAGAGAAATTTTGCATTCACTGCAAACAGACAAGTTAGCAACAAAACATTTACAAACACGCGTACGCAACTTAGTGATCCGAATCATTCCAGGACAATGCGGATTCACATACTTAACCTTTAATGAAGGAGAAAAAGTACCAATAGCTTACAAATCACATTTGTACACACAACCAGAAATTAAATTAACTTCAACAGAGAAAATTCTGACAGCGGTTCAAACTGCGGTAGCAAAAGAGAGAGCCCTTGCACAGGGTAAGCGCATTATGGTTGTTACTCCTGTACCTGCCTTAGAGGCAGTGACAAAAGCGAGCATTCCGAATGCTTAAGCTTTACATCCGAGATGGATACAATGGGTTCATTCTCTTGCTGCAACAGACATTGAATACATTTTTGACCCTCATTTGAAAACACAAGCATTTCTACTATATGAACAAGAATGTCCTCTGCCTACTGAGATTCTGCCTCTAGAGCAGTATGAATGTATCATTTATACTGAAGGATCAGCCCAACTCGCTACGGGGGGAAAACAAGCTTATAGCGCTGCGTGCGCGATCATTACATTTTGACCAATGGTCACTAAAACGCAATCTCTAGGAGATTGTACAGCTCAGCGAGCTGAACTACAAGCATTCAAGATGGCGCTCGAAAATACTGATCGCGAATTCCCCACACTCAGTGTGCGATTCGTATTATTGTGTTCAATCTTACAATGAATACTTGCAAAACTGGATTCAAAACAGTTACAAAGATGCAAAAGGTGGCACAATTAGGCATAAGTTGCTTTGGGAACACGTAGTTCAGTTACGACAAGAACTACAAAAAGTTCATGTGATACATACACTGAGTCATCAACGTGATGGCGTTCATGTTGCAGGGAATTCATTGGCTGATGAAGCCGCGAAGGCAGCTGTGCAAACCGCTTCCGTAGCTGCAATCACTCATTCAAAAAATAAAATAGACGGCGAAATAATGCAAGCTGTCAATGCTTCAAGCAAAGACAGTGGTAAAACATTACCGAAAGGCTTTCCACTCAAATACTCATACATAACTGATGCAAATAATGTTCTGTTTGCTCGAATTCCTGGAGTCGGGGATAGAGTAATTACAAACATGGAACATAGATTTGACCATTCTTAGCAGCACATGAAGGGCTCGCCTCTGCACACGCAGGTGTTTACACCACAGTGTTATTAAAACAGAGATACTGGTGGCCACACATGAAGAAACAGACCAGAAACTATGTTTTGGAATGTGAAATCTGCCAAAAGATGAAAGTATCTACAGTGAAATGTCCTGTGCAGATGCCCCTATTAATCTCAGATAAACCATTAGCTTGCGTTTACCTGGATCACTGCGGTCCCTTACAGAGTGATGGTAACTATAAATATATCATGGTCGCAGTGGATTCGTGCTCAAGATTCATTTGGATGTGGCCTCAGCACTCGGCTGACGCATGAACTGTTCTAAAAGATTTGCGAGTCTTTATCGGCACATAAGCAGTCGGCACGCTATATTCTGACCAGGGTCTTGCGTTTAGCTCTCGAGCTTACAAGGAGGCCATGATCAAAGTGGGTGTTGCATTGCGGTACTCTAGTCCATTCCATCCTGAGGGAAATTCGGTAGTGGAGAGAAAAAAACGGGACATAAAGCAATCTATAACAGCGATGGTATTAGGCTCGGGTGATGGGTGGGTCAAACATCTAATAAGTGTCCAACGTAGTCTTAATAATCCGCCAAGAAGTTCTCTAGGGGAAATCCCTCCATATGAATTCCTTTTTGGAACAAGAATGATAATTTCGGATCTCGATTGTCACACTTCAGTGGTAGAACAAAAACCCTTTGATATCAAAGACTGTTTGGCTGTTTTGCGGGACTTAAATGAAATAAGAAAAAGCCAAAGTAACGTGTTCCTGAAACCAACGACCACTGAAGAGAAACCAACCGTCCCAGCAAGACCTGTCTGGATTCCAAAGATTGGGTTTCTAGTCCGAGAAAAGATCGCGGACAAGAAGGAATTTGGGCTTTCTTACAGACAACCAGTACGTGTCCTAGCCATCCACGGATCAAGAACAGTATTACTGCTGGCCCTTTGCTGGTAAAAAGGAGAACAGGTTCATGTCCATCGACCTGGTAAAACCACATCATGTGGCCGATCATAAGCAGTAGGCCAAGTGGACTCCAAAGATGTAGCAGACGCCCAAATCTGGCTACCATCCAAGAGGTTCAAACTGAGAGACTCATCACCTTTGAAGAATCTGCAGTGCGAAAAGAAGGACTATGCAAAAAAAGCCATGGAACTTGTACCTCTTGAGACCCAAGTAACAGTTCGTCAAGAAACGCCTGTCTACAATGAAATAGCAACTGACTATACAAATGTAACACGTGATCAAGTGGTTCCAGTGATTTCTACGAATCCTGATGCAATCACTACAATTGACATATCTGCCTCTGGCTATTTTATTAACTTTGATCCGTTTTCTAAGGATCCCAGCGAACCTGAAATGACGGCAGCTAAAAAACCTCTTAAAGAACAAGCAACAGAACTTTTTCTTCAACTGGAAAAAACTGATCTGGTTTCACCATGGATTGAACTTTGGATTGTGTTGGGTGTACTTTTTCTTCTACTTTGGTTGACTCTTGTATTTACTTTGGGAATGCTGATAAATAGAAAATATGTTAAAAAGGACACAGCAAGTAAGAACATCAACTTACTCCTCAAGCCGCACAAATCATCTCATTGTGAACAAAGAGACTTGTCATCAGTGAACATCAAAAACGTTCCTATACCTGGTGGTATAGCTTGGGACAGAACTGATTATGACATTTTTGGACCGGCGGAGCTGTTGAAGATTCCACACCAGTTCAAGATTTCCTTGAATGACTGTTTCATCTAGTACCTTTTCTGGTGATTGGGACTTCGAGACTATTAATGATATGCTGTCAGACTTAGAAATGTCTGCAACATTTACAAATCATGAATACTTAGAGGGTTCATCAGATTATGAACAAATGTATTGATATAATCACTATGGTCATCATTTCTTGCACAAATCTGCAAATCCTAGAAATGTATTTACTTATAACCAATGGGAACATTGCCCTACGCCAACAAAGGGTAGCTCAAAAACATTTTATGGCAAATTTCCATACTTTTCAGGTTTTAATGTTTCAAATCCAGAATCATTTTACTTTAAAAATGTTAATAGGACAGGAATGAAAAGTATGTTGACAAATAACAAGCACATTTATTCTCCAGCCTTTTATGCTCAGCTGTCTTCATTAGATTTCGACTTTTGGAAAGACAACATTGAGACAAAAACTGTCTGGGGAACAAAAGACTGGCAGGTGCAGGGCTTAGAAGCTTTATTTAGAGCCTGCATCATCCCAGAGCAAATAATGTTTTTGAATGACACTGTCCAACAGACATCTTGTCTTGCGTTAGCCAATATCAAGGAGTTAAACAAACCGTCCATACCTACACCTACACCTGATAACAGTAACACTTTAGAGGGGGTGGTCGACGTACATACTATTTTGCTTCACAACAGAACAGATCCAGATTGGAAAAAATGGTTAATCTGGACCACGGACACAAACAACTGTCAAGATAGATTCCTGAATAAGACACAAGGGTTCACATTCACTAGGCCAGATCCAAGATATGTTCAGAGACAGCATCCAGGAATAGTAACAACATACAGAGTAGGGAAACTTTGCCTTGAATGGCTACACAAGTCTACACTAAAGGAAGTTGAACAACACTTATCTTTACTTAAAGATGGCGCTGATCTGAGGGACTTCTTACAAGGACCTACTAAACTGCGTCAAAAACGTGTTCTATACGCCGGTATCTATGCTCTGTATAATGAAGCATGGAAGATTACGAAAGCAGAGACTGCAGAAAGAATATGAGAAATTGATCGTATTAATTTAGAGAAATCGCTCTCTGTAGTTGACAATGGGTTAATGACTGTCGTCCAGGATATATTCTTTGGATAGCATAGTATCCTCTGCTATAGACATGATGGAACAGGACTTGGTCGTGTTGCAACATGCTCAGTCGCAACTACGTTCTATAATGCTATTAGGCTGGACATTACAAAACCTTCATTCAGGCTATGTGCCTTGGCGTTTAATCAATACCACGTCACTGTTTTCAGAATTCAATCTCACTGATAAACAGATCAAACTGGCAAAGAGGGGAGCAGACGTTATGGTGCTGAGCATTGAAAAACTGGAAAGACTGCCATTTACAGTCGCTGAAAAAACAGCCATTGAATGGATAATACACTGTACAATCACTCTGCCTGCTACAATTTTCAATTTTCAGTATTGCTTAAAACATATACCAGCAGGCATATATGAAAGGATGGGTAAAGAATACATCAAGACATCCTGGAAATTACCTTACACACACAGATGTTGGATTGGGGGGAAAGAAGTGTTTCCTAGTGGTAGAAATTGTGAAAACGCACTAAGCGGCTCGCTCCTTTGTCAGGGTATTAATTTACACTGGGCCTGTGATGGTTCCTCTAACAACTTATCCTGCCACCTGCAAGGTTCACCAGCTGCAGTGATTCTTCCAATTTTTAGGCAGCTTTCTAATGGAAGTTACATTATGTTGAATGCTCACAGCTGCTGTGGCATGTTGCCAGGTTTAGCCTATCTCGTAATTGTGTCAGCCAGGGTCACTTGCTGTATGCAAGTATTGTTTCCAAAAACCAAGACAGACTGGGAGTCGCCGTTATGGCCTTGACTGAACATCTCTTCTATACGAATTGAGACTTTAAGCAGAATGAAAGCCATTCGTTTACAGAAAACTGTGCCATTGACATTGGCCAAAGAGACCTATGATCTTCAAGTCGCAAGGACTTCTGCAGAGATACACACCCTATTAACTACAAATTGCCCTGTACATTTCTCAGAAATGTTAGGTCGTATCTTAAACATGTCTGATACGAGTGGTATTGTACATCTATTTAGGACGATTTTTCGGGACTGTTAGCATCTTTTGAAGCAGCCCTAGGAATATTTCCAAACTTCGTGCACTCGGTCTTTGGCGGATTGCCTCTCATTTTGGGACTCGCTGCAGGGATACTATTTTTGCTCCTACTGCTTCGATATGGCAAGCCAATCCACAGCAGACACCCAGATCACCGTGGAAAATACTCTACTGGCGATAAAGTGTCGTGAGCGCATAGTCCAAATTTTGGACTTGTTTAAGAGAATTGAATACCACATGGTTTATGTCATTCAGACCAATCTGGCAAGATTGCATCTTACCTGTTCTACGATGCCTGCTATGCGGAGCAGAATGCGTGTTAGACATCTGTCTCACACTCCCGTCAGTCATGCCAGTGGATGTTGAGACTTTGCTTGGACCAGTGACGGATCATGTACTGTGTTGTCTCCAGCGGCTACCAATTCTGATGACGGCATTCATTGAGATCTCACAGACGCAAAATGCTGACGGTGAGGTACGAGAGAAAAGCAGCACACAGGTACCCAATTCGAACATTGCTAATGCGACCAACGCTGACGGCTATGCTTTACATCTATGTGCGGTTAATCTTCTTAAAGAGGTAATCCAACTTTCACCTACAATGGTAGATGAAATCTTTTCAGACTTAGAAGATTTGATGTTTTCTCCAAACAATAACACTGACTTTTGATTTCGGCATGCAGTGTTCTGAGAGACTCTGAATTCAACCTTCATTTTTTCAAAACAAGGTCCTAACTTTGGAACTCTATTATTTCTATGATCAAACTTTTGTTTTTCCAAATTTGTATTTTTTCATTTTTGGCACAAAGTAATCTGCTTAAAGTAGAACTATTCATAGAGAACTAGAATTCTTTGAAAACTTCCAAGAGACAATATTTGACCTTGTCCACATTCAAACAGTTTATATAATCTGCTATGGAATGGTGTCATCTTTTTCTTCTGTAATTAAGAGCCATTTTATAAATGTATTTTCGTGATTCATTCGGATAGCATTTTCAAATGTCATCTATATGCTTTGAATGAAACATCGCTTTACATGCGTACCGCACATATGCTTTTCGTGTACAACCAGTACCAATGCATTTTTATGTATTTTGGGTGGGTTTTAACACATCATGTTTAGATATGTTTTTATGTGCTTAGAACTTAGTAATGTCGTACATAAGAAAGTGGAGTGGGTGTTGTGTGACGTTTTAAGCTCAGAGTGAATTTTCCAGATTCATGCCCATATATAGGTATAATTCACATTGCCCTAGAAATCAAACCCTTATTTAGGCATAGCCCAGGCTACCCAAATACAGGCATGGCTACTTCCACCCGTACCAAACGTCACAACGACTTCTTGGAAAACCAGCTTAAGCAGTCAGGGACTTCCCCTTGATTGAATATTGATTTGTCCAAGAACTCAGTTACTTTACAAAGAACAACTATTCCCTAGGGTTTTTTTCCTGACGTTCATATGCCCGACTTTACGTCAAACTATGCCATTCCGAATCACCTTCAAGGTATAAATATACCTTCACTTGCTCTAGCAAGATACGGTGGTTCGGAGCAGTTTGAAGACCTACTTGCCCGACGCAGCTCGCTACAGCAAGTGCAGAAGGAAGCCGACTCTCCAGCTGACGCACTGATCAAGAAGCTGCCTTTCTCCTGCCGAGAACCCAGCTCCAGTGTTTCCGTCTCTACTTGCGGGGTGTTGGGAAATCGAGTCCCGAGACAGAGATACCAGACCTCCTTCATTCTAACAAGGTATGGAGCGGATTAGAACCTAGAGAAACCTTTGGTAGATTCTTGACAAAAAACTAAACCTATGCTACACAATACTTACTTCCTCCCTCGGACTAGACTTAGGTTAGGTACATTGGGGAGGTGTATTTTAGAAGCACCAGTTGAGTATTTTAGTCTATGTTATTTATGTATGTATTTTATATGGCTTAGAAACCATACAATGCTCATACAGTATTATTTCATATTACGGTTTACGCTGTAAACATTATACATTGCAGTCTGCATAACGATTGTAGCAGTTCACCTCTCTTGCATGAGAAAGAAGACTGTTCAATAAACCCTTTTTATTGAAAACGCCCGTCTCTCTATTTCTCTGCAACTCTGTAGAAATGAAGCGTGCACGATTGACTGATTGAAATACTTATCTATTGTTTACGCGACTCAGAGATATATTCTTATTCTTGGGAAACAAAGTTGTCATGTTTATCGGTTGTCAGAAACTAATCCCTTCTTGTGAATTCGAGAAAGTTTCTAGTGACCTCTGAGTTAGCTGGCACACACACAATTAAGTTTAGTATATTCGATAGAGACCTAGTTGACCTCAGTCCTACGTCAAATCTATAGGATATATTATTCCAATGCGCAGAGCCTATTGGAAATATAGGTACTACATGACAGTACATCTTGGGAGGACTGCGCATGCGTTCGTGCATGCTCAGTCCACCCAAGACATACAGCGTTGGGGTTTTGCACCGATCAGGAGAGATGACAGTCAGGACTCAGGGGGAGGACAGCCCGGGTATGGTGGAGAACGCACTAGGTAATCCCCGACGGCCTCCTAGGGGTGAGTGACAGGGGCAAACTCTGCCACGCCGTGGATTGGAGTTTTTGCTGAACTCTGCGTTCCCAGCAGAGTGTGGAGTTGGCAAAACTCTGCAAAACTCCGCTGGCAGAGTGGAGTTCACCACCCACCCTTATTCTAAAGGTAACAAATGTGGCCAGTATAACAATCTGTTGTTCTGAGAAGTGCTGAACTGTTTAATTAGTAAATCTTACTTCTATTAAATAGGTAGAGGTTCTCAAACTGCTTCTGAAGCTGTGCTAGTCTGCTCATTTACAATGCTCCCTTGCTTGGATTGTGTTTTTCCATCAGTGTGCTACAAAGTCCTCTGAGGGTGCTCCATGGTTTTTAGCATTGCACCAGGAGAGCCCAAAGATGTTCTGGTAAAGGGGTGATCTCAGAGTGTACCAGTGATCATACTTTATTGTGGAAACTGCTCCCTCAGACTGCATTGGAAAATACTTATTGCACCTGGATATGAAAGGATTGCTTATATTTCAGGAGCTATTGAAGGGACAGTGTGTTATCGATATAGAATTCTTCCACAAATAAGCTCTTGCAATCTCTGATGAAGTTCTGATGAAAGGACGAAATACTTTGACTGGGCTGGGAATTCACAATATATTGTTTGGAAGAATAAAGATTTACTTCACATGTATCTGGCTTTGGTGGCCTCAATGGACTAGATACATAACTGATTTATACATGGACTAAATTTGGACCTGGAAGTTTTGATATTTTGAATTGAAGCTTTTATTTAGGTTTTGTATGCTCCCACTTGTAGTATGTTTTTTGGTGATTTCAAAGAGGGCCTTTAGGCAGTAGAGCCCCAGGGTTGAATGCATACCATTCACCTACTTTGATGGAATAGTCACTTGTGCGGTATTTGGAGCCATTACTGCTTCTCTAGTGTTGGTATTGAATATAGCATGCTACAACGCATGCTTTTACGTCGCGTTCCATAACGCGGTTGTTACAACGACCGCGTTGTTAGAATGCGATACCTTTACAATGCAAGTCATTAGATTGACTTGCACTAGATGGCGCTCCAACATTAGAAATAGTATACTTTACTATTCCAGCTCCACCTTGTGCAACAGTAGGGAATGTGTTGGAATAGCAAATCATACTATTTCTTAGGCTGGAGCGCCATCTAGAGCAAGTCGATCTAATGACTTGCGTTGTAATGGTATCGCGTTCTAGTGATGCGGTTGTAATGGAACGCGATAACAACTGCGTTGGAAAGGTCGCTTCCCATTGGCATCACATTTGACATATGCAGTTGGGATTTTTAATCAACAGCACTTTGTAGGCTGGGATTTGTGAACCCAAACCTACAATGGAAAAAGATAAACTGCAAGACATGCAAAGTAAAGCGCTACAGGCAAAAATCCAGGACCGGCAGGTGGGGTGGGGGGGTAGGGGGGGGGGGGTCAGAAGGGAGGAATATAAACTAATGTCACAGAATGGGTAGTCACAACTGGGATGCTTGACGAAGGATAGCAATTTCATTTCTCATACCTGAACACAAAGTCATGGGCATCTATGGCTTTGCCTTGTCGTGACCCATTCAGGATGCCCCCGTTCCCGACTACAGAACAACGCAAGCACCCGGCCTGCGGTTTAGCGTCAAACATCCAGCTGTTGGCAGATTGGTTCAGAAGCTTCAGGGTGGAGGAGACAACTGAAAATAAATGGGGAGATAGAGTTATGTTAGCAGCAATTTGTTGCAAAAACATGGCTGGGGCATGTGCGTGATGATTGGAAAGTACATATTCAAACATTCTGCTCAGCTGTAATTGCAATATTGTTTAGAACACACAAGTGTCAAATCAGAGGATATATGTTATCAAGTGGGACGTGTAAAGTGATCATCTGTGTCCTTTTAAGCTTTGCAGAATACCATGGGAAAATAAAGATTTAGGGGTGGCAACAATCAGGGTTGGACTGGCCTACAGGGCAATGAGGCAGTACACGATGAGTTGCTCCGATAGGTTTTTACTGTTGATTTCCCTAATGTTACCACTTTTTTAACTATATGCTTTGCTAGTGGTGGCCACTTTTATTTTGGTGCCTCGCCCTATTTGCAGTCCTAGTTCGACCCTGGCAGCAAGAAAAGGTACTATTCAGACAGAATTCAAAACGCTAAATGTGCAAATAAAGAATTCTATAAAATACTCAATGAATTTCGCAAACCAAATTGCTTAGAAGGGACTCATCCTGTTACTCAAGATTTCACAGACAAACTGGCAAATCATTACACGGACAAAGCAGACACATTGGAATCATACTTAAAACAGAAACAAAGCACCAGCACTAACCCTTGTACAAAACAACAATCCAAGAATGCTCTAATCAAGCCTCTCCGTTCCTTCCAACACATCTCACACGATGAGTTTATGGACCTGGTCAAAGCAAGCAGGCCTGCCGGCAGCCCTTCGGACCCCTGTCCGCCACAAACTTTCAAGACCATTCTTTTAACAACCTTTGCTGCCACTCCAGTAAGAAGAATCATCAACGATTCCTTAACTACTGGAATATTTCCAGAAGAACGCAAAAAGTCATAGAAAAGCCCTTTACTGAAGAAAACAAACTTGGACCCGCTGAACCCTGACAACTCACCTCACGTGCTATAACTATGCAGATGACACGCGAATACTCCTTCAACTGGAATGCGCCAAAGACACTGGAAAATCACCAATTTTCAGCTGTCTCAGAGCCGTGGATCAGTGGATGACCTGGAGCCATCTCAAATGAATACTTCAAAAACTGAAATACTCATGTGTGGCGATTGGAAACTTTACAACCCGCTTGCCGCATGGCCTGATGAACTGGGATCACTGCTTAAAATATCGAAGGAAGTAAGAAGCCTCGGAATGACCATTGACTCCAAGCTGTCAATGAATGCCCAAGAGGATAAACTAGCAAGATTGAGCTTTGCTACTATAAAAACGCTGCAATTAATTTTCCCTCATTTGGAATTTCCACAGAAGGTCCAGGCTACCATCTCCCTTGTTCTGTCCAACCTCGATTACGCCAATAGCCTCTACCACGGATCACCTTTAACGACCATGAAAAGACTATCACGGATTCAGAACTCGGCTGCCAGACTACTCTTGCATATCAAACTGCGAGACCTCTTCTCCCCTGCCTTAAAAGCCCTGCATTGGTTACCGGTTGCCAGAAGATCCATGTTCAAGCAGCTTTGTATCACCCACAAAGCAATACATGGAATGGGACCGCTCTTCATCAGGAATAAAATCACCAAACACATTCAACAAAGGAACCTCCGCTCTAAAGGAGCATCTCGCCACAAAATCCCACCATACAAGAAAAAAAACATGGGTGGCACATCCTTCTATGTTCAAGCAGCCAAACTATGGAACTCTTTACCCCCCAACATAAGTTCCACCAACAACCACCTTATCTTCAGAAAACTACTCAAGATGTGTCTCTCTTCCCCACATAAGCACCATACGCAAACAGAAATTTACAGCATATCCCTCTGTATACAAGCATTTTTTTCACTATAGATATGTACCTATCTTTGTGTATTACTTTGTATAAACATGTAAAATAATTATGTTGTTGAGAGAAAAAATAATAATAAATAAATAAAAATCATCTTTGGTCTACATGTACATACTTCCATTGTGCATCTATGTACCTTCCATGTACTTGGATCTGTGTGCCTGTTACTTTTCTCCTGAACAAGCATATCCAATGAACTACCCTATTTCTCATCCTGTGCCTCTATCAATATCTTTAATCTACATATACTTACCTCCTTTATGTATCTATATACTTTCAATGTAATTATGGATCTATATATTTATCACTTTCTTCTAATTTAGCATTTCCAATGCACTATCCTATTTCTCAGCCTATACTTCGCTCAATATGTCTTCCTGCCCAACCTTCTGACTCATCTCAAACTTCTTCTACTACTCCTTCCAATGCACTACCCTATCTCTCATCTTATACATCTATCAATATATCCTCTACATCCACTTTCTCATTTATCCCAAACCCCTTACCACTACTATGATTGCCAAAATAACCCTTTCTAGACTCTCTCCTACTCTACCTCTCCTTGCATCATCTGACACCTCTTTTACTATACAGTGTAGGGATGGAATTTGTGATAAACACACATTATTGGCCTAATGTGTCCAATATAACTCCGCAATCATATACTCGATTAATTAGAATAAAGTGTATTCATTAAGTTACCTAAAAATTCACTCTCTAGTAGTTTAGCACTATTGACACGGCTGAAGCCATTTTGTTTTGTTTCTCTATGTACAAAGCGGTTTCCCTGAAATCACGTGACTATGTCCTTTTTTGTATTTCGTGGCATCAGCCAAACTATGGTCGATGCCTGCTAACTGGTAGCTCAAGGGAAACTCAAGGTCGCACCTGCCTTCTTGGTGGGATGCGTACAGTCTCACAAAGCTCGTTCTTGTCCTCCCCGGCTTTAGATAGACTGGGAGGCAACTGGTTGACCTGCCCCCGGAATAGCTGAAGCCTAGGATACTAGCAATCAATTGTGCCTTATATGGGTATTCCTTTTTGGCCTGCTGACAAACTGTTTTTCCTTGTAGGGTGTCATTCGCGATGTGTGAAACGTATATATGCATTGTACTTTGAACATGTAACCAGTCTCCTCTGCGCACCTTCGAGGTTGTGTAGACTGGGGCTCCCCTGTCAGGGTCTTATTTGATGAATAAACGATTGAACCTTCTCCATTGCCGATTGAATTATTATTTGTCTTTAGTAATATATGGGTTATTGGTAAGTGTGACCCATTAAGATAATTTTGATCCCAACAGTTGGCGACTCCGCCGGGACTCCGTGATAGGGTTGTCCCCTCCTGTAAGCAGGAGTAACGGGACAAGGAGGAGTTCTGGCCGAGTGGGTGGACAGAAAGAGGATCCTGATTTGAGACACCCGTTTGTGGCACGAAAACAAGCCGCTCCCCTCTCGAGACCAGTACCCCTCCCAGCTGTTGAAGACCCTACGCCGGAGTCCTACGGGCTTAACCCGAGAGAAGAGCAGACTGTGTTGGTCTGTTTAGAGGTCGGCAGTGGAGAACTCGCAATCGACCTGAGTGCACCAGGTGAGTGATCTTTGAAATCGAACTGGATAAGACTCACTTCGAGGAAGTGTTTCTTTTTGGATTTTCGGTTAACCGTCTTTGTTTGAAGGTGGCCGGGGAAGCCGGACCACAAGGGAATCGGGTAATCTATCGTGGTGGCGAAGGGGCTGCACGAGTAGAGACCTCATGTACTTGTTTTGTGATTAATTGAGACTACCTCTGATGCCTTAGCAGAGTACGGTGTTGCTCGCTTGGCCGAATTCTCTCTGGGACAGCTCTGGGAGCAACTGGGTAAGCCAGGGGTTTGGAGACGTGTCCAGATACCCGGCCCAACTGGAACAGGACCATGGGGTGCCCTGTGAGAGATTTCGAGGTTTGCCTATCTGAGGGTCTCGGAGCACTCTAACGATTGGCTCTTTTGTGAATCTGTTGGTCTAGAATTCTTTTGAATTGATTCCCCGAACAGGAGTCGACGGGCTCTGTTCGTATTTGAAGACGTCATTTGCATTTGAATAGGTTTCGAGAACTAATTGCCTTGCACTGCCTTGCAGCACTTTATTGTGATGAATGTATGAGTGAAGTACTATGAAAGGACGTCTCCGATTGAGTGTGTGTGACTATATGTGAAAGGAGGGAGTAGAATAAGAACAATGCCGTGTTTCAGTAAAATGTGTTTTGGGTGCTGTTGTCGGAGAGGTACGCGGCTCGAGGAGAGACAGCCTGCCCCTCCCGAAGGCAGCCCCAGTTTCGATATGTACACCAAACATGGATTACAGCTAATTTTGTTTAATACTCTGTGGAATAAGTATACTAGGGACAATTCGGATTTGCAATGGCCTCTCACGGGGTGTTTTGACGAGAAAAAGATAAACTATATACAGAACAAATTATTTATGAAAAAGAGTCGTCAGTCGATGTTTGACTCCTTGAACTTATGGTTGAAGGAGGCAAAAAGACGACGAATTAGGGAAGAGAAGTTGGGAAACATGAAGTCGGGTCAGACGGTTACACAGAAAGCTATAGCATATGATAAATATAAAGTAGAGAAGAATATCGAACGGATGGATAGGCAGTTTCGGTTGGAGACCGATAAAAGCTATGTAGCTGGACCAGAGACGGGGATGAATTGGAAGAATTATTGGAAACCCGTCCACCTCCCCCTTATGCCCCACAAGGTCTGTATCCCGCCGTGCCTGTGGTACGTCCGGATCGGGCGGGTGCTGTTGCAGCCACCCGACCACCGTCGGGAATGATTGCTACGGCCCCCGTTAGCGGAACAGGACCCGATGTTCCGGTTTCCCCTCCTACTCTTCGATTAACTACCTCACCCTTGTTATGTCTTCGGCCGGACGCGGCTGTCCCTTCCCTTTTGCACCCTGTATTTCTCTCTCCTCCAACTCAGACCTCTTTAGATCTTCGAAATATGGTTAGTCCTGGGGCCACACCCAAGCGACCGATGTCTGACCCGAGTGATCAACGAGCCTTTACTCGGTCGCTGTTAGGACAGGAGGAGAGATGAGCTATTATAATTCAGGCATCCCAGTGGATACAGAATCCTATTTATACCTTAGAAGATATTTGGAGCACCATGAAAGATTTTGAACCCGTTGCACAACAACTAGCTCTAGAGAGCATGGCGATCCGATTGATCTCCCTATGGGAACAGTGTTTCGAGGAAGGATTACCTCCTCAGATACTGCGTGACATCAGGGACCATGCTCATAAATTCCATCTCCAAGTCGAGGAAGTACATCAGAATGTTAACACCCTTTTGGGTTATAGGGAAAGGATGCACCGGAAAAGCGCTGAATGGGGAGCGCAGCATCCCATGCGAGAAGTGCATTCCCTCTTTTTCCTTGAAGTACCTGAATTAAAAGATGCCAACAATGTGATAACTAGGGCCAGGGTGGACGCCAGGCTTCAGGAACAATGGTTTATACCCCTTGGAAACGAAGTGAAGTGCTTACCTTAAAGGCCCAGTTGCCAGATCCTCGTAAAAATCCAACAGCTTATTACAAAGAATTGACCGAAGCTGCCAATTCTGCTATCATGACTATAGCTGATATCGAGCTATTTTTTGGTCTTCTAATCCCAGTTGATATTTGGAGGCAGATTCATGATACTGACCATATGCCCGAGTTAGGAGGGACATGGAACCAATTAAAGGATTAGGACAAGGAACGAAAACCAGGAGAGAAGCCTCGGGATGAAATATTAGCCGTGCCCGAAAAAATTGTTACATTCATGAAAACGCTTTTGCCTCCTAGGAAGTTAGATTGGGATAAATTAACAGCATGTAGACAGAAGAAGGATGAAAGAGTGTCCAACTTCTTCACTCGGTTCGAGAAGGTGTTTATAGATTTCAGTGGACAGGACCTTTCTACGGAAGGAGGAATTCGACTATTTGTGAATAGGTTTGTTACCAATCTACTCCCGGAGGTGATGTCTCGCCTTCAGTCGTCTGAAAGTACATGGACTACAGCTGCACCGTCTGTCATTATTAGTACGGCCCAATATTACGAGCATCGTGAGAATGAGAGCAAGGACAGATTAGAGAAGAAAACTAAGGATTTAAAAACGAGGGTGTTATTGCAACAAGTTAGCAGAGGTCAAACGACAGGAAGAGGAGTGCGGGGTTCGTATCAAAGGGGCCAGCCAGCAGGGAGAGGTAGAGGGGGTCCGCCGAATATCGGGATAAACCAATGTTCCTATTGTAAAGAGGAGGGACATTGGAGAATAGATTGCCCTCTGCTACAAGGTTGAAACGGACCCAGCAGGGGTCGAGGAAGAGGTCGGGGAAATATACACCGAAATAGCACGAGGAGAGAGGACGCGCAGCGTGAGGGTTCTCGTAAGAATCATTTTGAAGAACCCCAATATTACAATGAAAGCTATCAGAATGACAGATACGAAGACCAGGAGTACGCATGAGACAGCCAAGGACAGAGCGGGGGCCGTATTACAGGACCAGTGGACCAAGAGGGACCTTATGTAAAAGGAGAACTATTGGGTACATCAGGGAAGTTTTTAGTGGATACTGGGGCGATGAGTAGTTCAGTCGCCCAGGCACTGGTCCCAGGGGCAGCTCTGTCTGGCCAAAATAATGTATCAGTCGGATTCTCTGGAATACTTGTAGTCAGCCCCGTTTCAAAACCTCTGCCTTTTACGATCGGTCCCATTTCTATGCATTCCCCTTTTCTCCTTACTTCTAACTGTGGAGAGAATTTGTTAGGTTTGGATATTTTAAAGAAACTTCATGCACGAATCTACTGCTCACCCAATGGTGTTTTTCTAACGATGCAGAAACCACCTATAGAGATGGCTCAGTATTTTGCTAAAAACAAACCCTTGCCTCCTGACTTTGCTACCATCCCTCCGACCTTGTGGGCGAAAGGGGATACCGATGTGGGTCTGTTACGAATAGACCCTGTGTCAATCACCATAAAGCCAAACGCAAAGATGCCTCGCATTCCACAGTATAAGATATCACCAGAGGGTGAACAAGCATTGCTCCAGATCATCCTTGACCTAGTTGAAAAAGGGGTGGTGGAAGAAACAGCGGCAAATATCTGTAACAGCCCTATTTTGCCGATTTTGAAAAAGACTCCAATTGATGGCACCCCGGATTATAAATCTGCATATCGTTTTGTGATTGACCTGTGAGCAGTTAATAAAAGAGTGGTCCCACAATACCCAGTGGTACCAGATTTCACTACGATCCTTACCATGATTCCCCCTACTGCCCGATATTTCTCTGTTATCGATTTGAAAAATGCCTTCTTTAGCATTCCTATTCATCCTGAGAGCAGACATATCTTCGGATTCTCATTAGGAGGGCGAAGTTTTAGATTTACGCGCGCACCCCAGGGCTATACAGAAAGTCCTAGTATATATAGCCAGGCCTTGAAAGCAGTATTGAATGAACTAATTTTACCCACCGGCAATGCAATCATTCAATATGTGGACGACATTTTGGTGGCCTCTGATACGGAGGATGGGTGCAGAGATGCTACCGTAAAGTTGTTACACCATTTGGCTAAAAAAGGAAATAAGGTCTCCCTTTCCAAATTTCAATATTGTCGACAGGAAGTGACTTATCTTGGTCACTTGCTGTCGAAAGCGGGGAGACGACTAACACCAGAACGAATATCTGTGATTACTAACATGTCTGTACCTCGTACTCAACGTGATGTTCATGCTTTTCTTGGCATAACCTCTTACTGTCGCCAATGGATCCCTAACTATTCCCTCATCTCTAAACCCTTGTTGTACTTGACTACCAAAGATGTGCATGAACCTCTACCCTGGACGGATGAATGCCAAGAAGCCTTTGACTCTTTGAAATCTGCTTTATGTTCTGCACTGGTCCTGGGTACCCCGGATTACCGGAAGCCTTTTTCACTCTATGTGCACGAGGTGGACGGTTGTTCCCTTTCAGTATTAACTCAGGATTTTGGGGGGAAACATAGACCCTGTGCCTTCTTTTCATCAGTATTAGACATGGTAGCACGAGCCCTTCCCAGTTGTCTGAGGGCCACTGCAGCAGTAGCGGTGGCCATCCGACAATCAGAGGGAATAGTACTAAATACTGATCTCACAGTACTGGTACCGCATGCTGTGGATGTCCTGCTAAATAAAACTAAAACCCAGCACCTTACAAGTTCTCGTTTGACAGGATATGAGCTGACACTGTTTGCACCCCATATTACGATTAAGAGATGTGCCACCCTGAATCCAGCAACACTTCTACCTCTCCCTTCTAATGATAAAAAGGATGATATCCATGATTGTATATTTAGAACGGAGGAAGAGACAAAAGGCTGTGTAGATCTTAGACATTCCTTTACCAGACCCCCAAGGAGAATTGTATGTTGATGGTTCCTGTTTTAAATTACCACATGGAACTGCCACAGCTGCATATGCAATTACGACTTTGAAAACGGTAGTGGAAACTGCTAGAATTTCACACCATTCAGCCCAGGCAGCTGAATTGATAGCTTTGTTACGAGCATGCGAAATTAGAAAAGGATTGAGAGTAAACATCTACACGGATAGCCAGTACGCCTTTGGAGTTGCCCATAGTTTTGGGAGATTATGGAGGGAGCGGGGTTTCTTCACTACGCATGGCCAAAAGATTCAACATGGTCCTTTAATCGATCGTTTGTTGTCAGCTTTGACGATACCAGACAAAGTGGCCATCATCAAATGTAGCTCCCATCAGAAAATAGTTGATTCCATAGGAAAGGGAAATGCCTATGCTGACTCAGTAGCGAAGGAAACGGCCCAGACTAAAATTACTCCCATGTTCCCTAGTGCTTCAGCTCGGTGGGTGGCGGAAACATCGGTATTTGATAATAACGTAGAAAGTGTAAGAGAATTGCAGAAGGAGGCCACCACAGATGAGGTCCAGAAATGGGAGAAAGAAATAGGGAAACTAGACAAGGACGAATGTTGGATAGATCGAACAGAAAGACAGCGTTGGTTACTCCCTAATGCTCTGGTATATGCTGTAGTGGCGATGGCCGATGGCCCAGCACACATAGGAGCAAAGGGTATTTGTGCTGTATTAGACCCTGTGTGGAACAACCCAAATATTCCTAAAACAGCTGTGCATGTGGTCAAATATTGTCCGGTGTGTTTGCGCTATAACTCAGGAGGTAGAGAGCCTGCCGTAAGTGGCAATTTTGCCCCACCATCTTTGCCATTCGAAGTTATTCAGATTGATTACATTCAGATGGAGAGAGTGAATAATTTAAAATACGTGTTAGTGGTGGTTTGTGCCTTCAGTACATGGGTTGAAGCCTACCCCACTAAAGAAGCCACTGCGGCAGCAACTGCTAAAGCCTTAATTAAAGAATATTTCCCTAGATTTTGCTTGCCTCGAATTATCTGGTCAGACAATGGATCACATTTTAACTCTGCACAAGTACAGAGTGTATGTGATGGCCTGCAGATTCGGCAGAAATTTCATGCAGCGAGACACCCCCAGTCTGCAGGATTAGTGGAGAAATACAATGAAATTTTGAAATTAAAAATAGCCAAGATTTGTGCTAGCACAGGAATAAAATGGCCTGATGCACTCCCTGTGGCATTATTATCTTTAAGAACAACACCACACACTAGAACCGGGTTATCTCCATATGAGGTCATTTTTGGCAGACCTGCCAATGTGTGGGGAGTCCCTCGACCTAGGTCCTTTAGAGACATTGATTATCCTCTGATGACAGACTACCTGTATGCTTTAACTAAAGACCTGCGTTCTATTCATCAACAGGTATTCGAGACATTGCAGCCGCTGCCAGAGGGTCCTGGACATCGGCTGGAACCCGGCCAGTGGGTTCTGGTGAAGAATTTTCAAGTTTGGAGACGAGATGGTCTGAGCCCTACCAGATCATTCTCGTTACCAGGTCGGCTGTGAAGATGCCAGGGCGGAAACATTGGATCCATGCGGCACATCTGAAGAGGCTCCCTCTACCTTTGCCCTTTGATTTGAAAAATCGCGAAGGAATTACAAGCCAAGAAGGAGAAGCGCCCCTAAGCTTTGTGCCTTTTTCTGAAGCCCAGGAAAGGGGGCAGCCAAGTGAAACTGTACCCGCAGTTGACAAAGTGGTGACCCAAACAACGGAGACCAGTGTTGAGGGTGCATCACAGAGTTCGGATGTATTTGATGCTCGTGCCACGGAATTGTTCTCTGATCAAGAGAGACCTGGTCACTCCAAATACGACCTGCGGTCCTGAAAACAGCGCGGTACCCCAGATCCTCATGGTAGGAGATAGGGAAAGACTTGAGTTTAGAAACATTGGATAGAGTTGCTGGGGTACTGAGCGAGACACTGGACTGAACGCTTTGAGAGCTTGGAACACTGTGCTAAATAGCTCTGTTCAGCAAGAAAGACTGAGTTGGGGGCCGCGGTCGTTCTACAAAATAAAAATTGTTTGCTGTTTTGTTCATGAAGAAAAACAACAAGAGTCTGCCTGTGAGACTCGGAACGGACACAGGGAGAAGAACCCCTCTGGTGGCGTGCATGCTTTGTGTGAACAGGTTCACACGTTTTCGCAGGACATTCAGTGTGTTCGACTCACATGGCCTGGCACACCACCGTGGGCCATTGTTAATGTCTACTCGCGACCAGTAGCCACGCCAAATGAATCACCAACCCTAAACGACCTGACCTCCTTTCTGGGCCAACTTCCGGGAGATCTCAAGGTGGTGCTTGGAGGAGACTTCAATTGCCACTTTGAACCTCTGGAAGGGTTACTGGATGGTGCCCTTACGGCCGAGGATGATTACTGGGGGGTCCCACCCTCGTCTTCTCCTCACCCCAAAGCCTGGTCCCCTCTAGCACTACAACTCATGTCCCTTACCTTGAATTGCGCACTGAAGGCTTGTAATGGTCGTACTCCTTCCGATACCCCCTCAGTGTGCACTTTCAACAGAAGGGGCCATGAGTCGAGGCTAGATTACATCATGGTGGACATTACACTCTGGCCAAAAGTCCTTGACTTTAGGGTGATAAATAGGGCAGATAGTGATCATAATGCCCTTTGTTTAAACATCCAGTGCCCTCTGCCGTCGGCGGGCGTATCCTCAGCAGAGCGAGGGGAAGATATGGGGGAATTGCTCCTCACAACAAATAGGCGCCGGGTTAAGTGGGGAAAGCTGGTGAGTTCAGAAGAGGCCATTAGCAAGTTATATGAGCTGGCACTTCCAAGGTTCATGGAGGTTGACGCACTTCTGGACGAACCAAGGATCCCAGAATATAATGAAAAACTGGGTAATATACATCAGGATCTAGTGAGGGATTTGGCTGAGGTATTTCACCCGGTGGTGCCAACTCGGAAGAAAAAGACCCATGTTCCCACCTGGTACACCCCCTCTTGTAGGGCAGCAAAATCTGATCTTATTGCTGCAATAAAAGAGGGGTCCAATAAGGCCAAGGTACGTGACCTTAGGAAATACTACAAATCAGTGATGGCGACCGCCAGGACCGAGTGGGACTGGAATCACTGGCAGGATCTCCATGATGCCCTAAAAGTTAGGGACTCCCGGAAATTTTGGGCCCTTGTAAATAATGGGATAGGGGAACTCAATAAAGCAATCGAACCTAATATTGCCCCTGCGGTTTGGGAGGCCTATTTTGGGGTACTTTATCAGGACACTGATTCCTGCCCTGATACAGCTCCCCAAGCGCCCCTGGGCTCCCAGGTTTTTGGCATGGAATTATCCCTGGGGGAAGTGGAAGTTGCCCTGGAGCATTTACCATCGGGGAAGGCGCCAGGTCTGGATAGGTTACCCGGGGATCTTTTCAGGCACCACCCGGACATCTGGGGTCCATACCTTCTCATCCTTTTTAATGCCATTCTAGGAGGTATGGCGATCCCCGGGTCATGGCTGGGGGCAGAGATTGTACCAATCCACAAGAAGGGATCTACCCTGCTCCCCGCCAACTACAGGCCTATTAGCCTAATAGATGTGCCCCAAAAGCTCTTTGCGCGCCTCATTCTAAACCAGCTCATAGACTGGGTGGAGGACAATGACATCATGAGCCCCCTTCAGGCTGGCTTCAGGAAGAACACGTCGACCATGGACCAAATTTTTCGCCTCCTTCTCCTATATTGGAAGACGGTCACGCTAGAGGGAGGTCGATTGTACATGGTCTTCGTGGACCTGAGGTCAGCCTTTGACCTAGTCCCCAGAGGGAAGCTTTGGGAGGTGCTGCATAAGCTAGGAGTCCCCCCCCACCTTCTTAGTATTATCATCAGGTTGCATGAGAACAACTTTGCACAAGTAAGGTGTGGGAGGGACGGAAAGCTCTCAGGCAAATTCCCGGTCCGTCGAGGCGTCAGACAGGGCTGTGTCCTGGCCCCGACCCTGTTTTGTCTGTACATCAACAGCGTCATTCAACATCTTGACGCTGTTAAAGACAATGATGCCCCGCTTCTGGCAGGCAGGAGGGTCCCGGCAATTATGTTTGCTCACGATACCCTCCTGCTTTCCAAATCCCCCATGGGGATCCAGAGGATTGTGGATGGTTTTGCCCTTTTTTGTCGCCAACATGGGTTGGAGGTGAACACGGGAAAAACTAAGTTCATGATCTTCAACCCCCCCACCAAAACTAGACCCAATCCTAAACTGGGGGAAACTACTCTTGAAAGGGTCTCGACCTTTATATATTTGGGGGTATCACTTCAAGAAAACTTATCATGGGACTCTCAGGTAGCGAGATCTAGGTTGAAACTCTCCCAGCTATCGGGCGCACTCCTGAAGGTGGCTAACAGGTCTACCTTTAAGCCTGTAAGCCCGGCCCTGGAAACATATAGGTCCCAAGCGAAGGCAGCAGCCACTTATGGTAGTGAGCTATGGGGACATAAAGCAGGGAAGGTTATGGCAGGGGTGGAAAATTGTTTCTTGAGACGCCTACTTGCTCTCCCGCAAGGTACGCCACTCCTCCCTTTAAGATTCGACTTGGGCCTTCCCTCTATTGCTGAGGATCTCCTGTCGAAGCCTGTGAAGTTCTGGCATCGGATATGGACCACCGAGGAACTGTATCATTATAGACAGGACCTCATTCATGTCATGAGGTTGAATGCCAACTGCAAAATTCCCTGGTTGGCATTTATCAAGTCGGAACAGTTTAGCTTGAATTTGCCAGACTTGTGGGATGACCCAGCTCAGGGCTGCCAAAGGATTTCGCGCAAAACCCTTGCCCAGCTGTATAAGAACAAATACCTTGCTGACATGGTTAATGCTCATGATAGTGGCACTTTGACGGGTCGTTTTTTGGAATCCAAAAATTCTTATGTGTTTGAACCTTTTATGGATTTTATCTTTCCTCTCTTGGCGAGGAAACTGTTCCTGCAATGGAGGTTTGGCACACTCCCTACCAAAGTATTCACCTATAAATGGTCTGCAGGGGGCGACAAACTTTGTCCATGCTGTAATGCCCATGACGAGGATGATCTGCACATAATGTTTTGCTGCCACGCTTACCGGAGCCCGAGGAGGCGCTGGATAGCACCCTTGTGTCGGAACTTGGGCTTTAGGAAGTTCCCACAGGCCTACAGGGTCATGAAAACCAACACTCTGGGCCATATTGTGTTTGCGGTTTCTAAATTTTTAATGGCAGCATGGATAATAAGGAAGAAAATGTCCGCCTGACTTATATTACCTCGTATCTCGTACCATATGCAGGTCCAGTAGGATCTTTTATTGTAAATATTGTGTTTTAAATGTATGTACTGTTTTTTATTGTATCTTTTATGGCCCTTGTGGCCGAAATAAAGAATTTTTGGAATTGGAAATACTACGGCCCCCCCCGCGGCGGGATGCCAGGCTTTCACCTTGGGGATGCCCATTACGGGTATCTCACAGGGAATAGCCAGGACGGGTTCCCAAGGCAAGCGCCGAGATGCCTGCGGGTAATCGAGCGCTATATAAGAACGCATAATAATAATAATATAGATAGCTTTTGGACTTATAGAAAGGGACCGAGTTATATCCGAACTTTTAGCAAGCATGTTTCCTTTTGCCCGATTTGCAATGGAAGATGAGAGACCACTAGCCCCTCGGCGATATATGGATAATATGCATTTGTTTTCCGGATGGCCACCAGAGTGAAGGTGGCATTCGTTGTTTTTATCATTATTATCACAATTATTATGATGAGTGTGTTTATATATCTAGAATTTCAGCATCCCGTACAGAAATTATTAGGCACCACTGTTGTCCCAGAAGAACATCTCTTTTACTCTCTGCCCCCTCATAAGGCTAGACATAGAGAGACTTATATGAAAAATGCTTTTATAGAAATGTTGCATCAGACCCACTCCACTACAAATAAGACAAACTGTTGGGTGTGTGGACTACTCCCTTCAGTCATGCACCAACACGAACTGTTCATTTCTCTACGGATGTCCTATTTAGCTAGTTGTGAAGCATGGTTCCAACTGTTATCGTTGATGTATTCGCATTATGTGGCTGAACCAAAAATGTACACTGAAAAGGATTATGAAGCCATCTTAAAATACATAGAGAAACATCAGGGATTTGATGCAGCTGGAAATGAAGGAGAGGGCTCATTGGACCCTAATGCATGCATGAATTTATATACTGATTATAAGAATGTTACCTGGTTAATGGAAGAAATGCAGGATTTTGAACTTTTTAATGATACAATGTACTTCCAGCATTTTAAGGACCGAAATGTTACAAATGACAAGGCCTTACCCATCCCTATCATTAATACTACCTCCCCGTTCTGCATACAGGGTAGAGGCCATGTTAAGGTAGGAAGGAGTAGATGTAATTACACCTACACTCTACAAGTATACAGTACCCCAACTATGATTACCCCGCCCGATGTATATTTTGTGTGTGGTGAAAATGCCTACACATGGCTTCCCCGAGGATGGGCAGGAAGTTGTTATCTTTCATTTCTTTATTCCCCTGTATATATTGCCCCTCCCGACTATCATAGAACTCATCAGTTGATACAGAAGGAGGAAATAGTGAGCCGAAACATTCGGAGTTATGATCTTGATGCCACAGATCAAACAGATACTTCCTTGCAACAACTTGAAGACTTTGCGAAGGGACTTACCCCCTTCTGGGGGCCCATATTCAATAGTCGTAGTATAAGACGCTTGTCAAGGATAGTTGAGAATGTGGTCCAGACCACTACTGGAATCTTAACTAACATCGCCGTAGAACTTACTGCGACAAGGCTTGTTTCGCTGCAGAACCGGATGGTTCTTGACGTCATCCTCACCGATAGGGGAGGAGCCTGTCGCGTGATCGGTGTTTATTCCAGATTCAGCCCCTACTATCCATTTGGCTATACAGAAATTGCATCGATTAGCTAGCGAGGCCCATGTTGAGAATGGCACCTGGTCCCTTAGCAGTTGGTTTTGGGGTATTTTAGCTACCTGGGGTTGGAAAATATTTTTGATACTGGCGGGGGCATTTGGAGTAATATTTACATGTTGCGTGTGTCTACAATGCGGCCCTGCCTGCTGCTCATTTTGTGCCACCAGGATCACGTCAGCATTACAGTTTTCTCGACAAATTAAGGTAGAAATGTTAAAAGTTAGGCTGAAAACCGTCAACATTATCGGCGCCCTCTTGCTCTCCTTAAACCTTTTGTGCGCGTAAAACAGCCGCCATTTTGGACACCATGGCTTCCCTGCTCTCGCCGAGAGCCAGCGCGTCTCTCTCTCTCTCTCTCCTAACTTCGCTGGCAACCCCCCCCTGCTTGCACCTGCCTTGAGTCATAAACCCCTCTTCGGCGCTGCTCTGCCCCAGGCCCTCATCCTGTTCCCAGCGCGACACCTCCCTGCTTCCCCGTCATGACCTCCGGCCCTTTTGATGCAAACCCCTTTTTCCCGTGTGCCCGTTTGTCTTCCCCGTTCCCAGGCCGACACCTAGCTCTGCCGATACCAATCTCTTGCCCCTCCCCATACAATAGGAAGCTTCCCTCCTCAAAGGACCCCCGAGATGATCAAAGCCCCCCCCCATCCCACGAGATCCGATCGAAACCCGCACACTCCGTGAATCGGCGGAATACCCAGCTGCGCAATGATCATCACCTGTTGTGAACGGGGCGGGGACTTCCACTGTAGCCTTGCATGGGAACGGGCTGGGAAGGGGGGATTCTGAGGATGTCTTTCCGTACATCAAAGTATCAACGAGAATGTGTTACATGTAATAAAGAGATAAACTTGTGTATAAGAGGCCAGGCCTCCGGGATGCAGTTAGAGCACCTCAGAACGATACCTTCTGTCCGTTTTCGTTGTGTTCTCCTCCGGAGAGAATAAAAAACCTTGTTTCCTGCTTTCCAGTCTCCAGCGCCTGCCTCTTCATTGATTTAAATAACTAGAGGGTCACAGAGGCAATACCGCCGGGCAAATATCGATTGTCCCCGACCCGATTGAACTTTTTTTACAATTGGCGTCCCAAGCGTGGGGCCCATCAGCGACCCATGGATCCAGTGGGAGAGGTCCTGACGACAAAGTGAACGACTGCAACGATCGGGAACGCGTCTGTCCGATAGACCCTCGTCTGACAGCCGATCATCCGAACTTCACTGGTTCCGAACAGACCTCTCTCGAGTGATCTACGGTCCTGACTGGGAACCATCAGGAGTGCCGCGAGGATAACGAAGAAGAGAGGACGATCGGGCGCTGGATTCGGAAGTCAGGAAACTGTCCATGCGGTCCGGGTAAGGTCGTGTTACCACGACAAATTGCGAAAAAATTGCTTGATTGCTTGTTTGTTAAATACTAGTATTGCTCTTTTTGTTTATTTGGAGATTCACTGTCTGCAAACGGAGAAACAACAGGCTCTCTCTTTGCAAGCAGTGGAGGATAGGTAGGGCAGACAACCGTGCCTATTTTTTCTCCCCCACTCAATAATCACCTGAAACTGAGCTGTTGTTCACAAACTATTGTTTCCTGGAGATTCCCTGTCTGCAAACAGGGAAGAGACCACCCTTTTTGCAGATAGTGAAAAGGGTAGGTAACGCAGATCTTTGCGGACCTACTCATTCTCCCCATTGTTATTTATCGGTCTTTTGTTATCTTGATCTATGAGGGATTCACTGTCTGCAAACGGAGAAACAAAGGTCTCTCTCTTTGCAAGCAGTGGAGGATAGGTAGGGTAGCAGCCGTGCTTATTTTTTTCTCCCCCACCCTATAATTGCTTGAAACTGAACTGTTGTTCGCAAAATTATTGTTTCCTGGAGATTCCCTGTCTGCAAACAGGGAAGAGACCACCCTTTTTGCAGATAGTGAAAAAGGTAGGTAACGCAGATCCTTGCGGACCTACTCATTCTCCCCATTGTTATTTATTGGTCTTTGGTTATTGTGATCCATGAGGTATTCACTGCCTGCAAACAACGTAGAATAGAAATATTCTGTCTAGTCTTTGCACCTAGTGATAAGATAGGCAGTGCTGACTTTTTAGTCCCTCGTTACGAGCCGTCATGTCTGTCTTCTCCCCACTGATTAGTAGCCTGTTTAGCCCGGACCGCTTATTAGAGATGGACCATCCAGCCCCACTGGAAGGCACCCCTAATAAGGACATGTTCATGAAGCATGGATTGACCGCTATTGCCTATAGTAAACTATGGCATAAATATACAAAACAGGGTCAAGAAAGTCAATGGCCCCTGACAGGATCCTTCGATGATGATAAAATAAAAATGCTAGAAACTGCCCTAGGTAAAAACAAGACGACACCTACTATGCTTGATAGCTTCGGCATGTGGCGAAAAGAAACTGAACAGCGTAAAAAGAAAACTGAGAGTAGGTTGGAAAAAGAGCTGCAAAAAGCAGCCCACCTAGCTGCTCAGAAACTAAAAAAGGAGATAGAGGAAAGAGAGAAAGCTAAACAGAAACTAGAAAGGGAAACGCCAAGCCAGTGTCCGGTTAGAACCCCCTCCATGCTCTACCCTGATTTACCCTCGAAACGACAAGCCAATGAGGACCTGCTGTTAGGTCCTCCTATCATCTACATGCCCCCTCCATACGCCCCTTCTCGACCCTTGGTGCAGCACGCGCCACCCCCAGGTACAAACGAAGGTACCGCCGCAGCGTCGGCCCCAATGGCCTCTGTGCCAGCCGAACCCCTTGTATTAAAACCCGCATCAACGACAACGTTAGACGAGCATGAGACTCGAGGGGCTGGCCTTGCAAGAACAAACAGGCTAGACAAAGATGAGCGAGCGGGGATCGACAAAATAGCAAGGACACTGGTAGAAAGGAAGGATGATGAAGAGTACATCACAGATATGTTCAGCTCGTATACAGGGAGTCACAGACGACATTTTACCGTACGACTGTGTTATCATGTCTTGAATACATACGAGGACCGATATCGAGACAAAGGTCCCGAGAGCCTAAGGACTCTGTACCGGAAGGTCGATATCGGGGATGAGGGCGAGTGTGATGTGTCGGACCTCCTTACGCGTACGCTTGAGGTTTTCCGCCACCTCACTGAACGAAAGCCGGGAGCTAAATCCGCGGCCCCCGTAGTGACCGAACCACCAACCGAGCAATCTAACACCATGATGCCGATACGTGAGGCTGCCCCTTACTGGGTTCCTCCTCGGGGTACAGGGACTCACGATGATGCAAACAACCAAGATGCGAAGGGAAGGGTAGTATACAACTGGGTCTACCAGCCATGGGACCGGCAAGAGATACTGACATTCCGGAAATCTCTACCCGACCTACGTAAAAACCCCACTGCCTTCTATACTGAATTGGGTACAGCCCTGGGTTCAACTATCATGACCCTGGCTGACATCGACTTGTTCTTCGGGTTATGTCTACCAGCTGATGTGTGGAAGCAAATCCGGAAAGTCGACCACCTTGAGCTGTTCGGACATACCTGGTCACAACTCGATGACTTGGACAAACAACGGGGACCAGGACAAAAGCCGTTGAAATCCATTCTAGACCTCCCAGATAAAATTGTAGAGAAATTAAAAACCCTAATCCCAGAAAAGAAAGTGGACTGGTCGATAGTAACAGCCTGTCGCCAAAAACCCCAGGAGGATGTATCGGAATACTTCTCCCGGTTTGAAACGGTGTTCTCCGATTACAGCGGCCAGGACATGACCACTGCAACCGGACACCATCTGTTTGTCCAGAATTATGTTAAGGGCCTATCATTGGACATCTCCCAGAAACTACAGGCCAGCGAGAGTAGTTGGGCAGCCTCCAAACCTACAGCGATTCTCCAAATGGCCCAATATTATGAGCATCAGAAAAATGAAAACGATAGGGCGACAGAGAAAAAGAAGAAAGACTTAAAAGAGAGGGTGATGATTGCCAAACTGCAAGGGGTGACTATAGGACGAGACCAATACCGGGGAAACTACCAGACAAACGTCCCTAAGACTGCATTTCCCCAGGACCGCACTCTGACTCCCTACAGTGGACGCACAGACCTTAGAGATGACCAGTGCGCTTTCTGCAAAGGGACTGGCCATTGGAAATCCCAGTGCCCAGTTCTCCTGGAAATGATCAGGAACAGAGACCCCAGGGATGTAGCAAACGGACCGAGACCTAAGGGACCACAACGAGGGCCCCCAAATGACGCGACTAATGACAGATCAAGCAGACCGAATACGTTCGATCGACCCAGACAGAACCAATATCAACAATCTGACTATGACGACACTCACACCTTCGCATAGGACAGCCAAGGGCGAGGGAGGGATCCAGTCGAGCTCTATGTTGACCAGCAGGGCCCTTATGTCACTGCTAAGGTCCTGGGTACCAAGTCTCCATTTCTGGTAGACACTGGCGCAACACGTAGTGCGTTATCTAAACGACTGATTCCAAGGGCACCCTTGTCTGGCTCACTCATAACATCGACAGGTTTCGATGGAACGCCCTCCACCAACCCTTTGTCTGCCCCGATTCTCTTTGACGTAGAAAACAACACCACCGACACCACGTTCTTGCTTTCCTCCAATAGCCCTGACGCCATTATGGGACTTGACTTACTGAAACACTTCCGAGCGACGATTAGGTGTTCTCAAGATGGAGTTCGAGTGTTTCTTTACGACAACCCCGTTCTGCTTAAACATTGTTCCCCCCGACACATGTTTTCCATCACCGACGTCAACGCGTCCCTGCTTGACACCCTACCTCCGTATCTGTGGGCCAAAGCGGATTCGGACGTAGGGCGTATGTTAATTGACCCAGTGCACATTACTGTCCGACCAGACGCAACACTCCCAAAACTCCCACAATATCGGATATCGCCAGAGGGCGAGAAGGCATTGGTAATGATTATCCAGTCACTGATAGACGCAGGAGTGGTAGAGGAAGTGGTTAGCAACGTTTGCAACAGCCCTATCTTGCCCATTATCAAGAAGCAGGGAGAGGGAGATGAGAAAGCATACCGTTTCATCATCGACCTCCGAGAGATCAACAAAGTGGTGGTACCCCAGTACCCTGTGGTCTCAGACATCACCACCATCCTGACCTTGATTCCATCCACTGCCACCACCTTTTCCGTCATCGACCTCAAGAACGCATTCTTCTCCATCCCCATCCACCCAGACAGCCGATATCTCTTCGGCTTTACCCTAAAATCCCGCTCATATAGGTTTTGCCGAGCCCCTCAAGGCTACACGGAGAGCCCTAGCATCTACAGCCAGGCCCTCAAAAGGCAACTAGACCAAGTCCGGTTACCCGACGGGGTGGTGTTGGTACAATATGTCGATGACATCCTTTTGGCAGCCGACACCACCCCTCTAGCGGTTACCGCCACCATTCAACTCTTGCACTTCCTTGCGGAAAATGGCCACAAGGTCTCCAAGAAGAAGTTGCAATTCTGCCTACCCCAGGTCACTTACCTAGGCCACCTTCTGTCCAAAGATGGAAGGAAACTCACCCCTGATCGAATCCAGACCATTCTAGACACCCCTGTCCCTAAAACCCAGAAGCAGGTTCGCTCCCTATTAGGCCTCACCTCCTTCTGCCGACAATGGTTGCCAAACTTCAGCCTCGTTGTAAAACCACTGCTCTCTCTCCTAAACAAAGACGTCCCTTTCCCACTCCCTTGGACTCCTGAGTGTCAAACCTCCTTCACAGAACTACGAGATGCCCTTTGCTCAGCCCCTGTCCTGGGTACCCCTGATTACAGAAAGCCCTTCTCCCTTTACACTCACGAAAGGGAGGGGTGCGCTTTATCTGTCCTGACCCAGGCCATCGGTCCTAAGCAACGACCGTGCGCTTACTTCTCTGCCACTCTTGACCCTGTCGCCAGAGCCTTGCCTGCCTGCCTTCGAGCTGTAGCTGCTGCTGCAGTCTCTATCCGACAGAGTGAGGGGATTGTACTCTCGAATTCCCTCACGGTGCTGGTACCCCATGCAGTCGACACCCTCCTGAACCAAACCAAGACGCAACATCTGACGAGTGCACGACTGACTGGATACGAACTAACCTTGCTTGCCCCCCATATCACCCTGAAAAGATGCACCACCCTGAACCCAGCAACTCTGTTACCCTTGCCAGAGAACGACCCCAATGTGCACCCCGTACATGACTGCGTGACTCTTACGGACGAACAGACCAGGAGTAGGGTCGATCTCAGAGACACAGCTTTCCCTGACCCCGACGGGGAGTTGTGGGTGGACGGTTCTTGCATCAAACTCTCCGATGGTACCACTTCCGCTGCCTATGCAGTCACCACGGCTCGAACTGTAGTAGAAACAGCCCGCATCACCCAGCGATCTGCCCAGGCAGCGGAACTGATTGCTTTGACGAGAGCCTGCATCCTGGCAACAGGAACCACGGCGAACATTTACACCGACAGCCAGTATGCCTTCGGGGTGGTTCACCATTTTGGGCTCCTCTGGAGGGAGAGAGGATACTTGACCTCACACGGCACACCCATTCTGCACGGGGATTTAGTCTCCGCCTTAATCGAAGCTGTCCTCCTCCCCAACAAACTTGCCGTTATCAAATGCCAGGCACACAAGAAGGTGACAGACATTATTGGACAGGGAAATGCACTAGCCAACATCACCGCCCGAACGACAGCTGAAAATAGAACGACAACACGTATGTACGTGACCAGGTCACAAGCAGAAAACTGGACTGACGCCAAGGACACAATTAGAGACATACAAACGGCTAGCACACAACACGAATTGACTGAATGGGCACGGGTGGGATTGAAAGACGATGAAGGCTGCTGGCGGACAAAAGACACGAACAGATGGTTGCTACCTGATTCATACTTGATTCCCATATTAACCATGGCACACTCCCCAGCCCACATAGGATCAGCCCCCATGATCGAACTTGTCTCCAGGGTTTGGCACAATGACAAGATCCCAGATTCCGCCAAACGCCTGGTCCAACAATGCTTAATATGCCTGCAACACAACCCCGGGAAGGGAACTGTAGTACCCCGGGGGGGATTTGGGGTCCCAAACCACCCATTTGAAGTCCTGCAGATGGACTACATCCAGCTAGACAGATGCCAAGGCCTGAAATATGTACTTGTCGTGGTGTGCGCATTTAGCAAATGGGTGGAAGCATATCCAACCCGTGACAACACCGCTATGGCCACTGCAAAGGTCCTGTTAAAGGAGTTTTTCCCCCGTTATGGCCTCTGTCGTGTTTTATGGAGTGATAATGGCCCCCACTTCGTAGCCAACGTTATCCAGCTCATCCTAAATGGGCTGGGTATCAAACAGAAATTCCACGCAGTCTTCCACCCTCAATCTGCTGGGCTTGTCGAACGACACAACGCCACACTAAAGCTTAAACTGGCCAAAATAGTGGCTACGACGGGCCTGAAATGGCCAGACGCCCTCCCATTGGCATTGCTATCGATGCGCTCTACCCCCACCCGACATCACTTAACCCCTTATGAAGTTGTCTTCGGTCGACCCATGAGCGTCTGGTCTGCCCCGAAACCAACGTCCATTCATGACGTTCCGGATGTCCTAATGTCTGATTATCTGTACAAATTGACTGAAACTTTGTCTGTCCTTCATCAGCAGGTGCGGCAGGCCATCCCCGATGCTTCCAGGGGTCCGGGTCACGCCATCCAGCCGGGGGACTTCGTGCTGATCCGAAACTTTCAGCGATCAAAGAGTTTGGAACCCCGGTGGACGGGCCCCTGGCAAGTGCTGATCACCACTCGGACCGCACTTCGAGTGGAGGGGAAGAAACACTGGCTGCACGCTCATCACTGCAAAAAGGTCTCTCCAGCCCTGGCCACGACAGACACCGTCAACACCCAAGAAGAGCTCCTGAACCGGGACCGACCATCGTTGAACTGCTACCCTGATACAGAGACACTTGAACTTTCAAAACATCCTGACCCCACTGTGCCATCTCGAGAAGGGTATTTCCTGCGTCGAAAGGAGGGAGCTTCGGCTAAGTAGGCCACGGACTAGGTTAAAGAATCTCAGAACGGTGACCCAAACTACCAAGGGTTACCTGGAGAGAAGCTAAAACTGAGTCTGTGGTCCTGCCCACTACCGAGCACCTTGAAGACGAAGATGATGGAAGCGCCAGATAAGAAGATGATGGAAGCGCCAAACAAGAAGCCGACTGAGACAACAGGAAATACCCACTACAGAAATCCGAGAACAGACAGACTCCATAGCTCAAAGACAATTGCACTCTTCATCGTAATCCTCCTCTGTTTTCTCCTCATGACTACGCTCTGGATTATGGAAGAACACGCACCTGCTCACGAAACATTCCTAACCACTGCTCAGCCTACCACCATGAAGGAACATTATCTAATTTCGCTCTCTCCTCAACTAAGAGAGAGGCGAAAGGAGTTTTGGAACAACTCTTTCGTGCAGCTACTTCACCAGCACAATCTTGCCACCAACGCCACCAACTGCTGGATCTGTGGGTTGCTACCCCATGCCACTGGACATTCAATACCATTCATCCCTTCACCCTTCTCCGTCCACGGCTCCTGCCTTGCCTGGCTGATCCTCCTGCAAGAGAGCTATACGGGAAATGCCACCTCCAGCAGAGCTGCAGCACATTCTTCTCATGGGGCCGGGCGAAACAAGACAAAGACACACTTCTGCCCGCTGACCCCCAGCGACTCAATCCAAATGGACATTCCGGCCAAAGAACGAATCGAAATGCAGGTGTTCAACAATCCAACCAGACCCACCTTCTCCTATCTGCGGAAACGAACGGCTGCCACTCTGACTGTGGCCCTGACGGTCATCAACGTCACAGGCCACATGTGTGTAGAAGGACTTGGGACACAGCTGGTGGGTCACAGCGCTTGCCGCTTTACCAGAACTTTGGACTCCACGGATCCACCTTCCTTTGTGTCATCCCCAAACATGTATTTCATCTGTGGCACGAAGGCCTACACCTGGCTCCCCAAAGGCTGGGGGGGCACTTGCTACATCTCCTTCGTCCTTCCTCCAACTTATGTGGCCCCAGCGAATCACCACAGACAAAAACGAGCCAAAGACGTTGAGCAAGCCGACTCAACAGGGGCACAGTTCCTCGATGCTATGAAAGGACTCGTCCCCCTCTGGGGCCCGATGGCAAACAGCCGTGCCATCCGACATTTGACTCAGGCAGTCGAGACAACCATGAACATCACAGCGGGCATCTTTGCCAACAACACTGCCGAGCTCCAAGCGGTCCGTTTGGTGGCTCTTCAGAACCGCCTCGTTCTAGATGTGGTTCTGGCGGACCGTGGAGGAGCATGCCGCATTATTGGGGCCAGCTGTTGTACATACATACCGGACAACTCACCCTCAGTGTACAAAGCCATCGAACATCTTCACAGACTCTCTTCGGAAGTTCACCAAGAGCAAGAAGAATGGTCGCTTGGTGGTTGGTTCTGGGACACCGTCAAAAGCTGGGGCTGGAGACTGCTCACCATTATCCTGATTCCCGTAGTTGTAATATGTGGCCTATGCTTAGGAATTCAATGTTTGCCACCTATGTGTTCTTTATGTGCGAGTTGTATTTTTCCCAAAACTGTGGACATTGGAAGCGAACATATGAGGGCATTATATGATACCGAAGTTAGGAATTTGATGAAAATTGACATCGAGTAAGCAAGTTGGCTAGATATGTTGAAAAGGGAGGACTGTTAAAAGTTAGGCTGAAAACCGTCAACATTATCGGCGCCCTCTTGCTCTCCTTAAACCTTTTGTGCGCGTAAAACAGCCGCCATTTTGGACACCATGGCTTCCCTGCTCTCGCCGAGAGCCAGCGCGTCTCTCTCTCTCTCTCTCCTAACTTCGCTGGCAACCCCCCCCTGCTTGCACCTGCCTTGAGTCATAAACCCCTCTTCGGCGCTGCTCTGCCCCAGGCCCTCATCCTGTTCCCAGCGCGACACCTCCCTGCTTCCCCGTCATGACCTCCGGCCCTTTTGATGCAAACCCCTTTTTCCCGTGTGCCCGTTTGTCTTCCCCGTTCCCAGGCCGACACCTAGCTCTGCCGATACCAATCTCTTGCCCCTCCCCATACAATAGGAAGCTTCCCTCCTCAAAGGACCCCCGAGATGATCAAAGCCCCCCCCCATCCCACGAGATCCGATCGAAACCCGCACACTCCGTGAATCGGCGGAATACCCAGCTGCGCAATGATCATCACCTGTTGTGAACGGGGCGGGGACTTCCACTGTAGCCTTGCATGGGAACGGGCTGGGAAGGGGGGATTCTGAGGATGTCTTTCCGTACATCAAAGTATCAACGAGAATGTGTTACATGTAATAAAGAGATAAACTTGTGTATAAGAGGCCAGGCCTCCGGGATGCAGTTAGAGCACCTCAGAACGATACCTTCTGTCCGTTTTCGTTGTGTTCTCCTCCGGAGAGAATAAAAAACCTTGTTTCCTGCTTTCCAGTCTCCAGCGCCTGCCTCTTCATTGATTTAAATAACTAGAGGGTCACAGAGGCAATACCGCCGGGCAAATATCGATTGTCCCCGACCCGATTGAACTTTTTTTACAGAAAAACAGATGATCCAAAAGGAAGTGTCTGACCTCATGCAAATCGATGAAGGGGTATTTGTAGAATAAAAGTATGTGTATTGGCCATGTTAGGCCAAAAGGGCCGTCTGTAGGGTTCGAATTTGTGATAAACACACATTATTGGCCTAATGTGTCCAATATAACTCCGCAATCATATACTCGATTAATTAGAATAAAGTGTATTCATTTAGTTACCTAAAAATTCACTCTCTAGTAGGTTAGCACTATTGACACGGCTGAAGCCATTTTGTTTTGTTTCTCTATGTACAAAGCGGTTTCCCTGAAATCACGTGACTATGTCCTTTTTTTGTTTTTCGTGGCGTCAGCCAAACTATGGTCGATGCCTGCTAACTGGTAGCTCAAGGGAAACTCAAGGTCGCACCTGCCTTCTTGGTGGGATGCGTACATTCTCACAAAGCCCGTTCTTGTCCTCCCCGGCTTTAGATAGACTGGGAGGCAACTGGTTGACCTGCCCCCGGAATAGCTGAAGCCTAGGATACTAGCAATCAATTGTGCCTTATATGGGTATTCCTTTTTGGCCTGCTGACAAACTGTGTTTTTCCTTGTAGGGTGTCATTCGCGATGTGTGAAACGTATATATGCATTGTACTTTGAACATGTAACCAGTCCCCTCTGCGCACCTTCGAGGTTTTGTAGACTGGGGCTCCCCTGACAGGGTCTTATTTGATGAATAAACGACTGAACCTTCTCCATTGCCGATTGAATTATTATTTGTCTTTAGTGATATATGGGTTATTGGTAAGTGTGACCCATTAAGATAATTTTGATCCCAACAACAGATCCCCTAAAACAAACCTTTCTAAACTCTTTCCTCTGAGTCCTCCCCTCCAAAACTCCTTTTTACTCATCCAAAAGCCTGCTCCTATTGATAAGACCTAAAAAAAAAAACTTTCACTCTTTTATCCCTCCACTATCCTTTTCAATCGAAATTAACAGACTAACATGTTCACTTCTCAAATTCCATATTAAACTATACTAATATACTACCCAAATAACTGAATAACAAATTACTTCATATTTTTTTCCTATACTCATTTTCAACAGTAATCCTTTATGGGTTCCGGAGTGGCGTGCTACTCGCCAGAAAAGCGCTTCAACACCCATCAGGGGTAACAAGTGCTATATGAATGCAAATCTTTCTTCCCCTTTTATCCCTCAGCTATCCTTCTCACTCCAAGTAACCCACTAATATCCACCACTGAAATTACTTCGTATTTCACCATATTAATTCACCACTAATCCTTTGTAGACTTCCTGAATAGCGTGCATCAACAAGCGCTATATAAATACAAACCTTTGTCCTCCTCTATCCTTCTGCTATCAATCCAAATCTAAATAACTGACTAACCTATCCACCACTTAAAATGTACTCGCATGTTTCACTATACTAATTCAACACTAATCCTTTATGGGTCCCGGAGTAGCGTGCTACTCGCCGAAAAAGCACTTTGACGCCTCGTCAGGGGTAGTAAGCGCTATATAAATGCAATTACAATACAATACAATACTGTCACCAGCACAGTGCTGCCTGCTTCGGCATGGTGCCAGAACATCAAAGCCAGGCAATTTCTCGGTCATTAATAGTGTGTGTTAAATATGGTCTACAATAATATCTCCTAATCTGAGTAAATAAAAGAAAATAGATATGAGACAGTATTTTTGCTAGACAACATTTAGGACACAATATTTATGCCAGGCAATATTTCTGAACCTATTCTGGCATACAACCAACTGCTACTACATCCTTGTCATTTTATCAGTTGTCACAACCCTGGCCCACACAGCCACAGCTACAGAGGCGGCCCCACAGAGCCACAAAACCTGCCCACACACTCACCTGTCAGACCGACCCATCTAGCAGTGCCTGATTGTTGTTGGCCAGTCGAGCCCTGTGTTGAAGATCTTAGAAGGAGGCCCTTTAAACTCCTACACAACCATGGCACATTTCTAGTAATTCCCCATTCGGCTGCTAACGGGAGTTAGCTGGCAAATTGGGATTACGAGTTTTGTGGGAAACACCTACATCCGGATTTTTTCCCTGAAACATTTTGCCCGTGAAAGGAGGCATGTACAATGGGAAATTTCCTCAGAGGGAGACACAATTCATAATGATGCAGAAATACTGTAAACAGTAATTACTATACCCAGCAGTAACTCATGGCGTGGGGTTACTTCATTAGTTTTCTCACAGGATTCATATAGAACTCCTCAGTTGTCTAAATATTGGCACACCCACCCTTTAACGTTTGATTGACAATAACACATTTTAAAAATGCAGGAACAAAAGAATCCCACTTTCACATAAAAAATATAACACAATCTTTTATACCAATAAGAACTTATTCGGTTTATACCGGTTTCCTCTCATTGCTTTTAGATAATGCTTTAGGTTGAGCAGTAATTACACAATCTAACCTGGTAGTCATTTCATTGACCTTGCAAGGATGATAGTCTGCATGAACCATAACAAGGTCTGAACCTGTGATCAGAAGAGGTTCACACAAAGATCAGAGCAATGAAAACTTAACAAGTCCACTTCATTATGCAAATGGACGGGAACGATGATATTTTTGTTATGATCTCAAAAGTGCCAATTTTTCCGTGATGCACATTTCGTGAAATTGTTCAATTTTTGGGAACAATATTTAATATTTCCTCCTTCGAGTCACTAGTAGGAACAGAAAATATCTTGTGAAAATAATGGCCATGAAACATTGGCTCTTTGAACCAGTCACCTACTGGTATCATGCAAGACTTATGAAAGCAAGGTATGCTCATGCTCAATTTTCATGCAAAAATACCAGCTGCCACATTTCACAAAATTTCGCACGATTTACTAAAGAAAAATAAAATAGAGATATGCACATTCTTAGTTTTCAATGCAAATAACGAATATAGAAAAGACGTAAGGCAAATATATTCTATTTCCTATTAAGATGCATAGACAGTTGCAATAAATGATTGCCAAAAGACAAATCTGTTTGTATTTGTAAATGGCCTCAGTTTTTATTCTTATTCTGTACAACCTAGAATGTGATAATTTAGCCCCAACTTTTATTCTTGTGCTGTACAACCTAGAATTTGATCATTTAGACCCAACTTTCATTCTTGTGATGTACAACGTAGTATTTGAAAATGTAGCCGCAATGTAAAAAATAAAAAGCCTAAAAAATAAATTTCATTTTCTTAAAGTTTGGGCTTGAGAATTGCTTTTTTCGAGCAATTAAAACAATCCACTGAAAGCATTCAGTTTGCGGAAATAGCTATCCACACCTACGCTTTGTGGAAACCCAGCCTATTTATGTCGCTTCCTGTTTTGAACATTTCTGGTGCAATGACACCAACACAGTGCCCAACGGCATCACCGCTGTTTATGCATCTCACTATCCACCATCCTCTGAACACCTGTTAGATGCCCCCTGCACCACCAGCGGCTCATGCAGGGGTTTATGCACTTATTTACAAGTAAAAAGGATCATTTTTGCTGCCCTCGCCATACGCCGAATAATTTCTTGGTATTTATGTAATGTTTTTGTTATTAACTGCCTAACTAGAACTAAGTGTATTGTATCAGCCTTAGGAATGTGTAAGGCTGAGTCACCTTTGCTTGATTGCCAACCCGAGATCACAAGTTACACCCAGACTCTGCCTGCAGTGGGCTGCCATGATGCAGAGCTCCAATTCTTCAACACTAATTACATAATTTCTTTCCATTTGGTTACAGTCACAAATGGAAAAACATCTGATGGCAAATGTAAGCACCTTTTAAAGTCAATGGGAGCCTATTTACAAACTGCATTTTGTTACGTTAGTAGTGTTACAATAGGACTACTAATGTACCACAAAAAGCAATACGCAAACCAGCATGCGGAGGTCAACTCCTTCGGTTGTCTTTTGTGTGCCGGGATCCCCCGCTACAATGAAGAGATCTCCACACACATACGTTTTCTTTAAGGGTTTTTGGGGCCCTAGACTGCAGAAGTTCTTGAATGGTACAACCCAGCTTGAAGATACTGCTAGCTTTGATAGGTAGCCATTGAAGAGTCAGGCGAAAGAGGGTGAAGGGTCAGCATATTTAATGCCAGATGTCAACCTTGCTGTAGGGCGGGAGGCTGCTTTCAGAGAAGCAAGATGTGTCTTTGGAATTCCCAATGATAGGGAGTTCCTATATCTTGAGAAGGACAAAGATTAACCTACAGTTTTGAGGTCTGGATCTGGACTGCAAGGGGTTGGAGATGCGGCTGGTACATTTGGCTTGAACATGTATGATTGTTTGCAAATTCTTTTTTTTTATATAGTGTGAAGCTGAACAATTTAGTGCAGTCAATAAGTGCAAACTTTCATTTTGGAATTCTAAGCAAATCCAACAATGGCGGACATCTCAAACATTGACAGGAACGGTCATCAAGGTAATTCCTGACAAGGCATGGCCCAAAGTAAAAAAATATATACACATTTTAAAAATATAAATCTCAATGCGGTATTGTCTTGTTGAAAATTAGAAAAAAAGTTATGCCTCCCATGCCATGGGAGTTTAATCCCATGGCAGTGGGTTGGCTTTGAGTAGTTTTCAATGCCCCATGGTACCAGGTTTTTCCTGGTGGTGAATGCTGTTTAAAAATCTCTATATGTGAGCCCTTCAAAGGAGGTGGACGGACATATAGCCAAACCATGATCAAACTATATTCCGCCCGCATTTAAAACAGGCAAGGGGATGATTCATAGTCTTGGAGAGTAGGGAGCTCAGTCGCATTTTCAATGGAGTTCTCTCTCAGCCAAGATACAGACCCTGTGCTTTTAACGGATTCAATTTGAGGTTGAGGAAGGAGGATTGAATATCAACAAGAATCTGAGTCAGGGCAGGGGTGCAGTGTTTGGGGATGAGACTTTCATATGCAGCTGAGTATCATTCTAGTTTAACTGATAAAAGTTGTTTATTGCTTGAGAAAGGTTGAAAATAGAAGGGGACTGAATAAATCCCAGAGGAAACTTATCCAAGAGGGTCCTATCGGGGTACCACATATTTTTCCTTGCTGGTTGCAATTCTTTGTGTATGAGGAGAAGCATCTGTGGACTTTTCAATTAATTCCCCAGCAGTCTCTAAAGATGTTCTTAATACTGAAAGCTAAGTGAAGAATGAGTGAACAAAAGCCCCTTTTCACTAGGAAGAGTAATTGATCACTTGATATTTGCTGATTGGTGGTCTTGATACTACACACCAATTATGAAGCCCTATTGAGGATTGTCAGATAAATAGATTATGATACAATTATGTTTGCTGTGTAGCTACATGGCTTGCTAGGACTTTTACCAGGAAAAAAGGTTTGTCACAGGGCAGGAGAAGTTGTTCAGATCCTATTGGTGTTCTCCTGGATTATTGTAGGAGAGAGATTTCTTGAGTTCAGATTAAGAATCCAGAAACCACTCATTGTCTCAGGAATTAATTGAGAAGCTTAATTCAACAGAGGGCATCTGGGGTGCCTATGTCTTTGAGATGCATGCCTGGAATTGGGTCTGTGAATTGAAACAAGGGTTTCATGCAGTTTATAGTGTTAAACACTTTGCTTATAGTGATCTGTTGGAAAGGTGTCCACAGCTATTACTTCTTAATTGGCGAGTTAAGAATGTGGTCACTGCTTGTGAATGATAGGAAAGTTTCAATCGTTATGATTTTCTCTTCAAAGAAATCATCACTAACCAGTAGATTAGGATTTGTGGATGGCTTGATGATTTCAGATGTTCTTGGGCTACATCAATTTTCATTAAAGTAAATCTAGAGTTGGCATTAACAATATGTTTTCTGTAATTCCCACAATCCCTACAGAAATGTTCTAAGAATTTAGTGAAGGGTTAATGTGCACGTTGAAGTTAATAGTGCTAGGCGACTTTCTGTCTTTATTCGAGGCTTTAGTGTACTAAAGATTCTTGGATTTTTGCCTTGACTGTGTACGGGGCTAGTTCATTCAAGATTCCCGACATATTCTCATTATATTGGGCCTTGATCTCTTATTTATCTGGGTGAACAAGTAAATCTTGGCATGAACAAAGAGACGTTAATGTGACTGGTGTCTCCATGTTTGGGTCTATTTGGCTTAGAACTCACGTTTGAGAGCGAGGTGGAGAAAGGAATTTAGAAATAGTCAAGTATTTAACAGTGGTGGAGGACTCAGGTTTGAAGAGCCCTTCTTAGATTATTGGTATATCTTCGATCAATTCGATATTGTGTGTGGGTGTTGAGCCCAGTTAGAGATGTATAAGTGATCCTGGTAACAGTGACCTTCATTAGTCTGGCTTTTCCAGATGTTCTGAAGTGTGTTGAAGCTCTGGAGATGACGTGTACGGGATTGATTTGGGTACTGCTTGGTCTTTGGTTTTCGTAGGTGAGAATATGAGTGATACATGGTCGATTGGTTTGAAAGGAGGTTGGGAGTTGGGAAAAAATAGCATATATTCCCATTGATGTATCAGAAAAGGAGATTGGTGAGGTAAGTGATCCCTGATAAGGATAAATGGAGAATGGTTTGAGTGTGTTAGGAGTGGCAGTTGGGTAGGTGAATTGGAAAGGAGAGGCTCACATGGGAGATGAGTCAGAGGACAGGAGAATTCATTGAGAGTTCTAGGGGAGGAAAAAATACTGAGTAAGGTAAAAGGAACGGGGAAGATGACAGGTGAACGGGGAGGTGTGGTAATAGTGCCCATGTAAGTCAGTGGTAGAATCTGGTTTTTTGTGTGGGAAGGTTAGTAGTCTTGAGAGATGTCCATGTGTTGAGCTAAGTCGGGAAATTGGGATACAAATATTTGAAGTTGTCATCCGAAGTATAGATGACGATTTTGCTGTTCTTGCCCATGAATATTGATACATCAACCTTGAAAAAGAAGACAGGTAGTATCGGACTGTGTGGGATTTTGGAGATTCGAGTGACTGATAATAGACCAAGGAGACCTTCATCCAGAGAAGCGTGTTATGTGTGAAGACAGAGAGATCAGTTCTCTGGCATCCTCAGTGGGAGCAAAAGTGGCAGTTGGTGTTTAGTGTTTCAGAAAAGTCCTAAAGCAACATTTGTTGGGACTTGAGGCACCTTCTGGTCTCTCCAGATAACTGGATTTTGTGTTTAAAAACTAAAGGTTAGATAGATAATTCAAGTGGATATGGATTCAGGGTGATCGCTGCAACTAATGTTGCATGACCCCAATGCCTAGAGGGAAAAAGAAAATGCCATGTGCCTTTATGACTGAAAATGTGAATGGATTGAGATATGTGGTTAGCTTTGCCCAACTAGACTCTCTGTCAAGATCTCTTGGACCAACAAAGGCACAAGCATCTAAGATTTGCTCTGGACCCACACTTTGGATTATCCAATCTCTGGCATTAAAAGAGGTGGGATGTCACTTAAACATCACGCCCATTCCACTGGCCATCTAGAACACAGCAGAGCATGATTTCAGTCATTTCTGCCCCAGTGCCTATGCCATTATCATTGTGAGTTTCCTTCGCCAGTGTGAGGTGGGGGTGGATGTGTGCTGCTCACAATAAAGAAGAACATTCCATGCATGCACCCAAAGTAGCCACAACACAGTGTGTATTTTAATTTTAGGTCATGTTAAAAAGCTTAAGTTTCACTGCATCTAAAAAAGCCTCTGAAGAGAATCGCCCATGCAGGACAACAAAACCCCCATTGGGAAGGGAAATAAACACGAGCTCTCCAGAGGGGCAGACCATGTGCATCATATGAGCACCATCTGAGTACACAGAAGATGCAAATGAGATCTTCTTGCAGAACGTTGGCAGCAGGCTACAATGGGAGCTTCTGTCCCAGGGCCTTCTGATGGAAAAGTTAATAAATCGGAGAGACACTGATGGCCTTTACGCAGCAGAATGTCAAAAGATCAGGCAACTCGTCCCTCCTCGCCCATTCATCCCAAGGACTGTTATTCATTAGAAGATGTTTGTAGGGGGAGGAGCAGAGGGAAAGGTCAGGGAGACTGAAGAGGCAGTGATACCGGTGCATGGACGGGTTCTGACAATCATTCCATGGACACTGGAAAGCACTTGCAGGAGGATGTTGTTGATAGGGACAGAGGTGCATTGTCAGAGCTGTGAGGAGAATATAGTCGGGGGCTGAGGTAGGGAATGAGATGTCGGTCAGCGCTGTACGGGCGACCTGCCCTGGAGGACAAAAGAGCACTGCAGGCTCGAACTGAGATATATTATCCAAGCTGAGAGGCCGCTGCAACAGCTAGACATGCTTAGGGAGTGGTGGGTGTGCACTTGCAAATCCGTGCATGTGCTCCTGCTCTGGAGGGGCAGGAGAGAGGCCCCTGCACTGGAAGGGCAGGAGTGAGGCCCCTGCACTGGAGGCCGATCATGTACATTGCAGCACCGAGTGTGTGCCTCAGTGATGAAATAGGAAAGGTCCTGCAGGTCATGAATGAGGCAAATGTTACGACTTTGCATGGGTGCCTGTTTTGGAATAGCAGGCGCAATGGAGAGTGGAAACAGCTGCAGGACTAAGGTGCATAGATAGGGCTTTGCTCGACCTCCTCGGTTAAATGCATTGGCAGTAGTGCATGCAGTAACAGGTTGCAGTTCTGAAAGAACACGAGTTCTTGCAGTGCATTGGCTGAGTTGAAGGGGTCTTTTACAAAAAAAATGGATCTAGTGCACTACAGTGTTAGTAAGAGGAATCCTGGTTCCAAATGGCACGGTGTCATAATTTAAATGAGTCTGCCCCCGAGCTCACTAGGACATTTAGGAACTTTGTATTAACTGCTTGCCCCCTCTCTCTCACCCTGAATCTGTTTATGTCACAATCCTTATACTTAAATTGGATAAATCTAGATCAGTCGTTGTGTCACTCGGCCTCCACTGCAGCAGAAAGGTGCAGAGGTGCCTCAACCAATGATAGTGTGTGGACTGGAGGGGATTGTACATTATTTGAGTGGAAGAGAGAGGGTTCTATTCTTCTTTGCCAGCACAGGGGACAACAGATGCCTGCTGTGTGGAAGATTCCTTCAATCAAAGAAAGTTCCAACAATAATTAATTTTATATCTAAAAACTGCTACCCTTGCTAAATGTTTGGGAACTCAGTTTTAAAACGGCAAATTGTTTCTTTTTCTAAGAATGCAGGGCCCTAAACGATCCTCAAATGGGACGGACATGCTCATTCACCTGCCTCCCGTGAATGCGCTTCGTGGAGGGCAGCAAGGTGGATTAGCTCTCAAGTCTGGATGTGGATGCACCATAACTGGGGTAAATGTAAATGTAAATGTACAGGAATTTATATAGCGCAAATCACCATGCGGTTTCTAAGCGCTTGCTTAGGGAACCCGTCCTGGTATTCCCCTGTGAGATAACCCCGGCAGGGTATCCGCAAGGTGAAAGCCAGGCATCCCGCCGTGAGGGGCCGTTGTGGGGTCCCTAAGAAGGTTGGTTACCAGGTCCACTGGCCATGAATATACCATAGTTGGGGCTCTCGAGATGGACTGGACACCTCATCCACAGGATGTGACATATCAGAAGTCATAGTTCCTGATAAATGCCATCTCACACCCATAACATAAGAGTGTGCGGCGCGATAAGTGTACTTGCCCCGCACCTTCTGGATGTGAATATGCCTTGAAGGTGCTCACCTGAAAGGACCAGCTCTCTATCGATAAGGATGCAGATTTCTCAAATCAGGTTCCCAGAGAAGGATCTTCCCCCTCAGCCGCCCAGGATGTTCTTGGAGTCACTTACCTGATTGAGAAAGATCCTTCCATCCGTAGGGAGGGCTCCACTTCTGCAGTCGATCCCACGACTTCAAATGCGTGTCCCACATCAACACTGGCACATCCAAGTTGAAGAGACTGCCATAATGACTGTCTTTTTTCAATTTGGTTTTCAGGGAATTGATGCAAAGTGAAACGGGCTGCGAAGAGAGGAACAGTAGGCTCTGAGAGATCAAGGAATAGGCACGAAGCGTGGGCGAAAAGGGGAAAAGGCGAGATCAACAAGTCGCCCAAAATAAGGGAGAAAGGAATGGAAAGGGCAATAGCGATGAGAGAGAGAGAGAGAGAGAGAGAGAGAGAGAGAGAGGAAGACGTGCAAGTGCTAGAGAATAAAAGAAAGAAGAGAAAACAAAAACACACCAATGAAATGAAGAAGTGCTGATAATGACACAATGAAGCATTCATTTGGAAACAGTAGAAGGAAGAGAAGCTGATAATAGAACGATTAAGCCGAAAGACACTGATATGTGATCAAAGAAAGAAAAGGATGGTATCCGAGAATAATGACAGAACCATGAGTGCAAAAGAGAACAATGAAGGGGTATGAACCAGTTAGAGAAGGAAAGAGGAAGGGAAGGGCGACAGGGGAGGAAATTGTCGGTAAAGAGAGGCTGCGAAGAAAGGCGAACATGAGGATTGGAGAGCAAAGAAAAGGAAAGCAGAGGAAGAGGAAGGAAGAGGGGGGATGTGGAAGAGGTGACGCTATGCTAGCAGAAAAATAAAAGGAAAATGTTACATACAGAAAACAAATAATGACAAATTACAATGATCCAATATGAGAAAAGTGAAAAGATCAAGAGTAGCCAAAAAAAGAAAAATTAAAGGAAAAATAATAGATAATAGAACAATAAAGAAAAGTAAATAAAGTATAGAGGGCTTTTTTTTTTTTACTAGAAAGAAGATTTAGAAGCTTAAATGTATTTTTTACACTTTTACTTTACCTTCTCGTGGGTAATATTGGTCCTCCCGGCTTCCAAGGGGTTTGGCACCTTCTCTCTGCAATGAAACCAGAAGTTATTAGCTCTGCTTCTTCATCATGTCATGTTAAGCATTTTAGATGCTTATGACAACTTCTGTCTGCTCACGTTTGAATAATCGTGGTCTTCTTGACAAAAGAGCATAATTGCACTTTCCCCTCGTTGAAATCACATTAGTAACTAACGGGACGAGCGTCTTGTGCGCCTGGCTGTGAGATTCTGGTTCTATACGGAGCACGTTAACACGCTAGACTATAGGTTATTTTCTTCTGTGCAGCGGTGATAGGTCACTAGTGATTAGAAGTGCACCGCGAAGGTCAGGGCATTGAGGATGTTTTTCAACAAAAGGTTAGTTTGCGCTTACCTTTATTACTAGCACTCGTGATGCTGCCTTGTGAAACAAGCAACACATCATTTTTAATCATGTTTGAGGTGCAGAGGGGGCACTCGCTGTAATCTGATGGGAAATTCTGAATAATACTGTAATCGTTTATGTGGAAGTGGGATCAAATAGATGTAATCGCACTGCATTCTGGGAGCTTGCCATTAGGCACCTCTGTAGCATGACTACCACGGATCTTTGTCGAGATATTCCCCCCTACTTCATAGTGTTTCCCCAGACCAGCTCTGGATTATTCCCGTTGATGGTATAAGTTCTCCATCAAGCCCCTAGGCAGTGAGGAGGGGCGGTGTTGGCACATAGCCCCGCCCTGTCCCTGAGTCCATGAAGATCTCACAGGATATTGAAAGGAGTACATAAAGGTGGCTACAGGAAATTCAAGTAGTAAATATGGAAGTTGTATTTAGCAGCTGAATAAAGTACTCCTAGCTCTAAAGCAAGACATCAATACACAAAGAAATGGCTGTTTTTATTTCCGCGTCAAAAGATGCAAACCTTAATTATATCAGAATCGGCTTTTGGATCAATAGGCCAGGTTTATACCTAGGATTAGGACACTGCCCTAAGTTTTCATGTAACACCATCGATGCGGTGCATTTTCCCGCTGTGCGCTGGAAAATAAAAAAAAAACGCGGTTCATGACGAGCTCAGCTCGTCATGAGTGTACAAGAGGTGTACTTCATGATGAGCTGAGCTCGTCATGAGCGTCGATGGGGTTAAGAAAGCTGTTGTGATGTGTACTTACTTAGTTGTGCAGCATAGGTAGTCGGATGCCAGGTTGTGCTGCCATTAAACTTGTGTCCTTTACTCTATGTTTCCTGGCTGTTCTTGAGAGGTACATAAAGTAGGGGGAGACGGAGGACGCAAGACTAGGTCGCCCTCCTTAGATGTGTAATCAAAAAAATCAACCCAAAGTATCGGGTTCTTAGACCTAGCTTATAACTGTGGCTCCTGGCCAATATGGTCAGAAAAGAGCCAGAAAGAAAGAAAATTTTCTTTCTTGAGTCCCCTCACTCACCAGGGTTTCCCCACAGTGACATGCTTTATCATTGGGGCCATCCTAGCTCTCTATGAACTGGGGCGTGATGCGACTTGCGTAGTTACATAGGAGCACTTTTTTGTGGAAGACTATGTGTGGTGCAATCTGTGGTGGAGTGGGAGTATAGTGAATAAAAATACCGTGCCAGTCTACCTAAACTATTTTATTCCAGCTCCTAGGTAGGTATGGTTAAAAGCGGGGTTGACACTGTGTACCTATCTATAATGAGAAGGGAATCAGTGTGTGATCAACATGTTTCGAGCTTCCCCTAGCTCTTCCTCAGGACCACACAGGGACCAGCCCTGTGTTTGCCACTCCTTTATGAACCTTAATAGGACAGTAGTATTAAAGAAATTTGAGTGAACGCTGCTACTAATAAAGGCATGCGTTTAAATACATACGATTGCTAGTTCTCGTTGTAGATTTGTCAGTGTGCGTAATAGCAAATCATGATCTCGGGGGGCGGTGTCTCCCTTTGATACAATCTTCAAGACTGGAGACACAGCGCCAGGACACCGGTCGGTCGGCGGGGAAGAGAAGTAGGTATCCTGGCCCGGCGTCTCCCGTTTTGAAGATTGTTTCAAAGGGAGACACCGCCCTCCCGAGATCATGATGTGCTATTACGCACGCTGACAAATATACAACGAGAACTAGCAATCGTATGTATTTAAACGCATGTCTTTATTAGTAGCAGAGCTCACTCAAATTTCTTTATTACTACTTTCCTACTAAGGTTCATACAGGAGTGGCAAACACAGGGCTGGTCCCTGTGTGGTCTTGAGGAAGAGCTAGGGGAAGCTCGAAACATGTTGATCACACACGGATTCCCTTCTCATTATAGATAGGTACACAGTGTCAACCCCGCTTTTAACCATACCTACCTAGGAGCTGGAATAAAATAGTTTAGGCCCACTAGCACGGTATTTTTAAACACTATACACCTGCTCAACCACAGATTGCACCACACATAGTCTTCCACAAAAAAAGTGCTCCTACGTAACTACGCAAGTCGCAGCACACCCCAGTTCGTAGAGAGCTGGGATGGCCCCAATGATGAAGCATGTCACCGTGGGGAAACTCTGGTGAGTAAGGGGACTCAATGAAGAAATTTTTCTTTCTTTCTGGCTCTTTTCTAACCATATTGGCAAGGAGCCACAGTTATAAGCTAGGTCTAAGAACCCGATACTTTGGGTTTATTTTTTTGATTACACGTTCTTGAGAGATGCCATCACAACAAAAGCCCATGAAAGTGGGTGCGTTTGTTTCCTCGAATAGTCCAAATTGGACTAACACAACTGATACTGATGTTTTCCAAAGGAAAAGCCCATAGCTGTAAATATAATGTCCTGGTGGCATATAGCCATATGGCTCCTATACTTCTGTTTGCAAGTTCACGAGAATGTAGCGATGGACAGAGCGATACATTATGGCCAATGCAGACTACTGCCTTGAAGCTCCACTGAAATTGGCCGCAAGAGGGTGGTCGATAACTACAAATACCATTGCTGCTACGGAAAATGGAGTATCCAAATGGCAAAATATATTTTTTGCATGGGGCGGGTCTCAAAATCCTTAAACTAGAGCTCAGAAGTTGTACAACAGAGAAAGGGCGAAAGGGGATTCTTTACTTCCAAATGAAAGAGGTGATGGTACTGCCAAGGTTATTTTCAGGTTGAGGATTGCAAGCAATGGGGCAAGAGTGTTGGAGCAAGAGATATAAACCAGAAGTGCAGACCGCAAACCTGCTGCTACTCTAACCGATGGTGATGTGCGATTTGCAAATGCTTAGGACTATATTCTTTTACCTCAGTGACATCAAACATTTTTGGTTGTTGGTGGTGTATCCCATAGCTAATCCCAGGCTGGAGAACAAACAAGCGCAAACCATCCTTTGTGCTACTTCACACTGCTCAACGGTGGGACACCGGTTTCAGGAGTGGAATTTATCAGAACTTTTTACACAGGTAAACCTTGGTATGTTTGCCCTGCCCAAATTAATCTAGGGGTGCAGGTTTTGTCAGAACTGGTATTTACTGGGAGTGGTAAACAAGTGTGGAAATTGAGACTATTTCAGGCCCCCCAAAGCTATAAGAATGGCTTGGCGGCAGTTATTAGCAATTTTAATGTATATTGAATTATTATACAACTTTTTTGTGCTCATCTGTTATTTAGACAGACATTGTCACCATGTGGCAGGTTGTCATATATGCCGCTGTTAACAATTAAGTGCTGGTGCCGAGCACCTGAATCCACTGGCTCAAATCAAGCACTGATTATACTGTGCATTTTTATTGTTGCAAAACCTGCAATTTGTTAGGTAGCAATCTATGCAACCGTAAACATTTAAGTAGACTTGCGAACTCACAAAATGCACTTTCAACTGATTACAATTTTTGACATGACAAGGGGGTACAAAATCAGCGTCCCTTCTTCCTACTGAATCGGAATGAAATATAAATATAAACGGTTTGTGATGGAAGCCATTGATCTGATGTCAAGTCCCTCAAGGGAATGGCATACTGTTCACAGGGTGGAAGCTGTTGAGGGGACCGCTTCCATCTTGTGAATATGTGCACTTGGAATTGTGGAAAACTACAGTAGTCCATGCTCCTCCTGATGCCATTCGCTGAATGCTACCTTTTTCTTTAACCCATTAGAATTAATGGGGTAACCCTGTATCCCTCAGAACCTGGGTATTCATGCTATAGAGAACAATTGATTCTGTTGGGTAGTGCAACTACTCTGTGTATAATATACTTAATATCGAAGCAGCTGTTTCAATCAAGTTATTATCAAAGAATGCACAAAATCTTTTAAGAAACAATGTTAATAACACACCAAGCGAAAACGATTTGCATAAAGCAGAGATTTTTTTACTCCTTTCTTATTTACAGGAAAAATTAATATGGCTGTCAAAAACACAATTGAATGGCGGCGAAATAAAGGTGACTGTTGTGCAATTTAAGTGAGAAAGCAGTGATAAGTGGGGTCAATGATGAAATATATACAAGACATACATAAGTTACATAAAAACATACAGTACAAAAATCCTGTCCTATCTCTAAACTTGTTAATATGAATCCAGGATCAAATAATTTGGCAGTTATGGTCATGGAGACTATATGGACATAGATGGCATTAACATCGATCAAAAAGGCTTCACTAGCCGGTTGGAGTAGTGAGTTGCTTGAAATAATGAGTTGGTGGGTTCTTAACGTTATTTCTTAAAAGATTTTGTGCATTCATTGATAATAACTTGATTGAATCTGCTGCTTTGATATTAAGTATATTATACACACAGCCTTTTTTTTTTAAAGCCGATCCTGGCCACTTACATTCTATGGTCTGCTTTAAATAAATGTTGGCATTTAGTGAATGCAAATACACTGACTGCAGGCCCTGGAAAGCTCCCATCCATAAATTCTAACCAATCACAGGGACTCTAAAAATGACTCCTGCTTCATAAATAATAAAGAACAGAAACATTTGTGAATCTCTGAGAATGGGCATTTTGTGAAGCAACTGATTACTACATCAGTCAAATCTCAAAATGAAGGTGAGGTCACAAACCAGTTGATATGTAAAAAGCGCACCTGGTAGTCTACGACCCTGTCATACCTTGATCCACAGACTCTTCCAGTTAATGGACAGTAAAATGTTAGAGTTCAAGGAATTTGGCGAGTAACGTGCAAACATTTGTGTGAGAATCGGTAATTGCAATAAACTCCAAATTGAAATTTTCAAAAGTGCAAATCCGTATGTACTACGTACTTTCATTACCAAGGTCGATTTCTTAGGATTCTCTATTGCAATATACCAATTCCCGTTTTGTAATTCGTTGTTCATTGCAAATTGTGCATCAGATGACATCACAACCAGGAAAAAAAGCCCCAGGAGCACATTGCTGGACAGAGAGCCCACAGTACACTGTAGAGGTGCACAGGAGGAGGAGAAAGTACAGAAACAATGGCTAGACAAGCGCCAGAGAGGAAAGAGGTGGGAAAAGGAAGCAAGTCCTCTGACATCAAATTTGAAAATTCTTGTCGGAAGAATGTGTTGTGGATGATGATGATGATGATGATGGTGACAAGTTAAATATGCTTAACGCCTCCAAAAAGAAGATCTGGCAAGGAATCCAGGAGATACAACGCACAATAGCGATTAGAACGTCCTTTCCTGACATTTGAATTCATCTCAATCAAAGGACTATATATATGGCATTCAGACATGATAATAAAAGGCCCTTGCAAATAAAGACTAAACAATGTCTTTTCTAGAAGATTTCCCCTCACGACATGAGGAAAACAAGCATTTACAATGCAATAGGTCTCGCAGCATTAAAGTTTGAGTTATTGGTATTGTGTATGACAATGCCAATATTTTTAACTTTTGCAAATGTGACACCTATAGCATTTCTATTGCAATTTGTGTTGTATTTACGTGACTTAGAGGTATTGATATTACAAATAACAATGGCTTTTAATTTTTTTATATAATTAATACTTAAATAAAAGTTATTATAATTTATAATGACAATAGCATTAAGATTTTGTAAATATCTTTTGTAAATTAGGTGCCATGCTTACCAGTAAAAGGCTGGCTCTAAGGGAGTTCGTTTTCGGTAAGAATGTCACCAGGCACCAAAGGCACGCAGCTGCCGAAGATAAAGTGCCGCGGCAGTTGTGCCAATTTTAATTAAAAAAATAAAATCATGATTCTGGGCAAATTATTTGACCTCCCTGTGCATAAAATTGTAAGTATGTGTGGAATGTAACGTGATTGTAAATATATAAAATGTAATATCACAAATGTGCAAATCTCCTGTTCATGCTTTGTTGTCAACCATGTGGGTTTTCTTCAGATCCATACAAACGTACGTACATTATTTGGGGGTGGATGTGTGTGGGTGTGTGGGTGTGTGTGTGGGTGGGTTGTGTGTGGGTGTGTGTGGGGGTGTGTGGGTATGTGGGGATGTGTGTGTGGGGGTGTGTGTGTGGGGATGTGTGTGTGTGTGTGGGGTGGTGTGGGGGGGGTGTGGGGGTGGTGTGGGTTGTGTGTGTGTGTGGGGGGTGTGGGGTTGTGCGTGTGAGTGGTTGTGTGTGTGGGTTATGTGTGGCTGTATTTACAAAGTCCAGGCCCTAATTTATAGTCCCTTCTTAGGCATCCAAACCCTCTCGAACCAGAAAATGTTTTTTTAATATGGTCTGGTAGGTTGATCACAAAAGTTTGCTACAACATACAGATTGTGGACATATTGTCTCAGAAAGTGTTGTTCTTCGCTACCAGGTGAAGCCATTGTGGCACACAGAGTACAGTTTTTTAATTCTATATCTGGAGGTGCTGTGGAAAAGGTATTTGCGTTCTGTTTCAAAAAAATGCTTTTACAGCTAAGCATTCACCATAATATAATGGCTTAAAAAACAATGTAAAGCCTGTATCCTTCGACTTTCACAAATAACTAATTATAATTCTACAAAAAAAACAACTTTGACAACACTGCATTTGGATACACAATAATCTTAGCCTCTAGACTGGAATACAGGAAGTGTATTGTTTGGTACTGGGCATGAAGAAAAATACAAAGCTACATTCTTTATGCCGCCTCCGTTGAAACTAAATTCACACTTTTAAAATATATTATCCCTAACAAATACCACTACATTACTTGACAATGAAAAGACTGGAAAATAAGGGTAACATGAACTTCCTTCAAAACACACCTTTCTGCAGTCTTGTGTCTCCATTGGCGCACGCTCCGGAAGTCAGGCAATGTCGCCTGTGACGGGGGCGGGGCCGCGTCCGGACCGGAAGAGGAGGCAGGCGGAGTAAATGCGTATCGCGGCCCGGGGCTCCTGTGAGCGGTGGAGAGCCCCGGGGCCGCCAGCAGGAGGTTACACAAGTGTTGCGGGGCTCCCTTGACCAAGAGGGAGCCCCGGGAAAGGAGCTGGCAAGAGCCGCAGCGGCGGAGTCCCCCGAGATTGGCCCGGTAAGTTAAAAAGGGCTGGGGGGGGTCTTGGTGAACTTGTGTGTGTGTCTGTGTGCGACGGGGGGGGAGCACTCGTGTGTGTGTGTGTGCGCGCGCGCGTGTGTATGTGTGGGGGGGTCTGTATGTGCATGCGTGCATGGGCGCTCGTGTGTGTGTGTGTCTGTGTGAATGCGCGACAGCAGCTGGCCACAGCGAGCGCGTTCGCGTGCCAGTTTCAAATCGCCTCCAAGGAGATGCGTGCGGCCAGGATTGTCTCCTGGAAAGCAGACACGCCGACAAAAGGTCTTCGGCGAGAACGCGCTTCCGCGCGCTTAGCCGAGACCTAAAAAGGAGGCATTGATGTAGAGTTTGACAAATCCAACATGAATACGGCCAACAACACACGGCCATAACCGCCCCCGCTGAGAAGCTAGAGCAGCAGCCAGTAGAAGGCAGCAGTGCCGGCTAAGACTCATGCAGCCACCATTGCATTCTCCCTCTGGACAAACAAGACGCAGTGAGATGAGGTCTCCTCCATGAGAGACTTAGCGGAGAGTGGAGTCCCACCTCCCCCTGGGGAGTTCAGGGCTCTTGAAATATCAATGCTGATGGTCCATTGTCAACAACTGGGAGCCATACTGGTCCTAAGGAAAAAGTAAGGGTCCTAAGAAAGGCAATTTAGAAAGGTTTCAGGAACATTAGGGACAGGCAACAGGCAAGGGATTCTCAAAGAGAGGCAACGGGTGAGGCAGGGACTGCATCTGCGGAGCAATCCATGAGGAAACCCTAACTGGCTGGCCTGTGCTGCACGTGTGTTGACTTGTCACACTGTCAATTTACAAGATTAAACGGGGCATTACAATAGAGGCAAAGGCCTAGAGCAGATGACATCAGCAATGGAAGAGCTGCACAGAGTTCATATTGCTGCTGTGGAATGAGTTCCTGTACCCAAGAGTAGAGTGAGAAAGCCTCCAGCCTCAGCGGTGTCCCTGTGCCTAAGGTGGCTACGGCACAACGTGCGAGGAGCCACACTGCTGAGGGAGATGGGGCTGCCACAGGTAAATCACACTGATCAACTTGTGGATGAAAACAATTCAAGCATTATAGCCCCTGAGCAACGCAAGTGTGCAGTGGTTTTCACTCTAGAAATTGTTCAGTCAGTCATTGTATAAGGTCCCCAGCTGGTGGCGTTTCCAAGTGGAATACTTAATTCTGCGAATTTAAGCAAACAGTAATAAATGATCATTGAATAATATCCAGACATGCTTACTTTCCTTTTGGATTTTCTAAAGACGCCTGTTCATAAACAGCAGGTTTATGTTTTAAAATTAAACTATATAGATTTGTGGTTTTTTTAAACATATAAGGTGTTGAGGCACTTATCTCTGAATTTACTGTTGGTGAATGTCTATTTGGCATTTCCTTCCTTTTGCAGCTGCAGTCACATCCTGACCTTGGTTTGCTTGACAACGGGGTGGGAGGTTGCTTCTTCAATGTGATGAAACATAGCGCAACATGCTTATGGCATTACAGCAGTTTCTTGGCGCACACTGCAATGCATCCCCCTTTTATGAAAGTGCCAGAATCTGTCTTTCAGAGGCCAAAGCTGCTCTTTATCACAGACAGAGGTAACAATGCACCTCCTCCCCTTTGGTGACTGGACTCAGAGATGGCATCATGGGCGGCCACGGTGGCATAAGTACTGTCACCTCTAAGATGAATGGTATTTGTATAAATGGTGCAAATAATGGTACACAAAGTAATATGGGACAGGGTTGTTACCAACCTAAGAGGCACCCATTTCCAAGCCATCCTCTTAGCAGCCGCTTGTAAAGCACACACTGCTAGAGCATCTTTCAATCATGCCAGGGTAGCATGCAACAAGGTCTGTTCTAAGGCACTTTGAATTACAAATGTTTAGAGAATGCTGGTTTGGTCTGTTCCTAGTCAGGTATTCTATCTCTGATGGGGAACATATTAATATGTGGTTCCATGCATACAGGCAACAAAGTATGGAAATCATACAGTGCTGTAAAATCTAACATTGGTGCACTGCATCTTCCCTCCCTGTATAATAGATAGCAAATCATCTATGACATTTCTACAAACTCTACAGAGTGCATGTTAGGATATTCTCAGTGGTGTAAAGTAACTTGAGGGGGCTTCCCCCTGCGAAGTATGTGGAGGGGTTTCCCCGCGCTCTGGACACAGTCAGGAGTTCTCAGGCCGGGGGCCCGACGATCGTGCACAGTACCAGAGGAGGTTCCCTGGAGCTCGCCCACCCCACACCGCAGAGGGCTGTGGGGGCTATTGTTACGCCACTGGATATTCCAACTGCCACAGCTACTACTATGCCCTGGGAGATAACTGATGCAAGCAGCTGTAATGGGTCCAGTGCATGTTTTAACTAATACTAACTACTTGCCATTAAGCGCATCCTCAGTTTTTCAAAGAGAACATTTCATACTCTAAAAATCTTCACCTGCCTTTTTCTCTTATGTGCTTCCAAAATCCTCTCTCCTCACTATTGCATAAGAGGAGCCATTTTAGAAAAAAACAGCATCCTGGGCCACTTTATAGTTCTCACCAACAGACGGGTTTCAGCAGTTGCAAAAACGTATTGTGTACAACACCAATGCTGCAAGCGGGCTTTAGGTCAGCCCGTTGCTTGGCTTTCTTGACAATCTCATTTGCTTGCTTCTTTTTCAGTGGCCTTGCTTTCTCTTCTTGTGTTTCTTTCTCTCTTAAAATATTGCTCCTTTACCACTCTACTGATGGAATGGCTTGGATCCTTCCACGACTCACATCAATAAACTTTGCTATATTCCTTTGCACACTCCATGGGTGTGCATGTGTTTTCTTGCCATTTCCTCATATGCCTCATTCCCCACCACCTCCCCACCCTGCTTTGTGTGCCCACACTTCCCAGCTTATCTGTTTAAAACACAAGTATATACTCTCTAGGTTTGACTAAAGGGTAGACTTTATTGGGTTTGTTTTCTCTTCTATAATGTCTTCTACATGTTCGATGAAAGCTCAGACCTTGGCAAACAAAGGCAGCATTTATGATGTTGGGGATGGGGCAGGCTGGTGCACTCACACAGTCTGCATTCATGACAGAAGGTGAATTTAGATTGACTGGATTGATGTTTCCTCTCCCCAGGCTCAAACATCTGCTCCGTTGGCTGCTGCAGCGCACCTAATGGTTGGACATTTGTTCCATTTCAAAGTAATGTGGAAAGTAAATATCAATGACCCGACGCTCCTCACCATCTTCTGTTGTCTATCTGCTTGACCCGAACCCCCGGGGTCGTCCTCCGTTATGTATGTGCTTGTCCAGAGACCCTCCGACCACTTTCCATTGTCAGCCTGCTTGTTCTTGTCCCTCGGGACCACCCTCTGTTGTAGTCTATTATCTGTAATTATTTTCGTATGAAATCACATACAACCAATAGGTAGTTGCTATAGGGGAGATAGGTGAGGGTGATGAGAGGCAGGTACCATAAATGAGAGAGGGGTGTGGGACAGTGCTTTGACAGGAACTAGGTACCACAATTGCGATCTGTGATGGGTGTTGAAATTAGGTACTTCAACTGAGACCAATAAAGATTGGTGAGAAGCACATGCCAGCGGTTAGATTTATGAAGTGTTGCGACAATCCACTTTAGAATGAGGGAAGTACATGTATGACTGCCGAAAGCAGGTATCAAGGACATTTTTAAAGGGTTGTGTAAGCATGTGCTGTAAATGAGTTGCATGAGGTGTGGGCAACAAACCTACCATTGTCAGCCACCCACCTTCTGTGGACATTCTCCTGATTCGTACTGACTGTCGCAGCTTGCTTGAACAGAATCTTCGATCCCAAGCGCAGAGCACCCTGCTGCAAGGAGCTACAACACAAAATATGAAGAAAGTAAGCATGGAGCCTCAGCCCTAGCGTAACACTTATTTATTCTACATGGTGAGAGAACATTTCTGTATCTTGTAATTTCTTATATTATAGATGCAGGCCTTGGTCCCAGTATAAAAGCTTGTCTCCAATTTCTTTATCACGGGTGACTTGTAACGTCTCTAACAAAATGAGGAAGTTGCTCAACTGTAATGTGGTATTACAGTTTGTGTTGTCGAAATACCTGCTACCAGAGCCAACAGCAAAGAAGACGGACATATCACAGAGCATAATTACAGCCGCAATTTAAACAAAGCAGCGAAACAAAAACTGCTTTTTCATGCTTCTGATCTTTTTTTCCTCAAACGAACAGTCATGAGCAGAAACAAGATATTTATGGGAACATGTTTATTTTTTGCTAACTAAATGTCATTAAAGAAACATAGAATACCACTGCATTGGTCTACATATTGGAAGCCACGTGATTGTTTAATCTCACTTACATTAAACTGATTCTAAAATGTTTTTGCAACAAATTAACATTTTCTGATAAGTTTGATTTCACATTAGACTTTGCTTTTAGCTCCCATGTCTCCAGCTATATTATCTCTTTCATATGAAACAGCAAGATACCAAGAATGTAAGTTATTGCAAGGAAGGGTGACGGTCCGACCATAAAATATAGGAAATAAAATACCCCCTGCTATATATTTTAAGCTCTCAGCTGATAAAGGACTATGAATGGTACAATATGTATTTATTGCACAACAGGAGTTTGGTACAGGAAAGCAGCAATCTAAATGCCAAGTACCACATTTTTTAAACCACAAGGGTGGCATTAAAATTAACCTTCATTAAATCTCATCACATATGCGTTCAGCACATAACATGCTGGCGTGCAGATTCTACATTTATTTCACATATCCACAGCTGTAAGACCTTGTGCATCGGAAGGAGTCCAAAAAGGCCTTGGAAAGGACTCTGGAGAAAATGACGATGTGACCATTTATTAATAAGGCATAGAACACCTGTTGCTATACGTAGATATGATATCGTGAGCATTTTCGTGGTTCCATGACCTTATAACGGATTGTGGTTCATACCTCATTCGTGTATACATTCTTGGAAATCCTTGACTTGTAACATGACTGATAATAACCCTTGTAAAACACAGCTATGCATTACTCATTTCTAGGCGCAAACATGCTTAAAGCGTGTACAGCCGACTAGTAACTTTACTGAAGATAGTCACATTTAAAAACATACAATCGTTTGTATAACAATACAGAAACTTGGATGGGGCAGACCCACACTAAAGGGTCCTGCCAGTTTGCCCCATACTTTGGGTCCAATGTGGGCAAACAGCCCCTGACTAGTCCTTGCCATAGCAATGCTTTTCACAGAGCTGTGGATGTTTTTTTTGTCTGCGCGATTAAATAAACTGAATACAGCAATCAACGATTGTCCTTGCATAAACTCATCCTCTTGACCTCTTCAAAAACACACATGGGCTACCCAACCAAGAAATAGAAGTTCTTCGGCGGTTCCCTGCAGCTCCAAAGCAAGAGACTCTCTATTACTTGAAAACATGATTTTCAATAAAAAATATGTACTTTCAGAAAATATTTCTGTGGCTGTGCACCCAGAGTCTCAAACTCTCCCTCCTGCCACCCATACTACCACCTGCATACCCGTTTTCCAAACAGGTCTAAAGATATTTCTTCTTAGTAACTATTTCCTTACCTTCCTCGGTCTAGCTACAGGACATTCAGTCACTATTTCTGTTCTCATTCTTTTCGTGAGTAAATTTTCGCATAAGTGGCATGCATTAGCTGTTCCTTGTAAACACCGATTGCAACTAAAACTACCCACACCGAGAGACCCTGGTAAGGTCTGGCCTTCTTAAGCCTTTGTTTGATCTCAGTCCGTGTACCTCGATGTTTTATACAATATGAGCATCTACTTTCTTCAAAGCCCCCGTGCTCAAGTACTGTTCAATATGAAGTTCAATTCGTTGTCCAAAGATTATTTTCTCAGTATCTGTTCCACTGTTTCTTTTAGATAAATGTGTTTTGTTTCATGTTGAGGCCCATGCTTATTGTACTGTGTTCATCTATCTTATCTTTTCCTATGTTAGCACTGGTGCTTAGGGGGCTTGTAAGCTCTTATAAAATCTCAAATTAAATTCAAAATAAAGGTAAGGAGTTACATTATCACATATTCCTTGGTTTTCTAGAAGATCTTTAAACCCAAGAGACCAATGTTATGTTATTTTATGTATATTTGTAAAGTGCATTATCTCCCGAAAGGGTATCCTGTCGCTGATATGGCATTCTATGAAAAGCTGGCTGACGCATAGGAGCACTGAACCTTAATAGCCTCTACACACCACAGGTTGAAACTGGTATTGTATGACAATACAAGACATTCTGATGTCTGAATTCGCAGAAATAGACAACACATGCTGCCAGATTCATGAACGGGCCGTTTTGCGAGTCTTTAATAGCGATTCATAAGGAATCGCTATTAAGGACTTGCAAAACGGGATTCATGTAGGAATTGCTAAATAAATTGCGATTCCTACACATTCCTTATTTGCGATTAGCTAATTGCTAATCGCAAATAAGGAATAACTCCCCATTCATTCCTATGGGCCTAAGCCCATAGGAATGAATGGGGAGTTATTCCTTATTTGCGATTAGCAATTAGCTAATCGCAAATAAGGAAGCGATTTCAAGGGTGCCAGGGTGTCCAAAGGACACCCTGTAGCACCCCTGAAATGCAACATTACACAGGTGTTGCGCACACACATGTCCAAAGGACATGTGTGTGTGTGTAACATGCAAAAGAAAAAAATGCACTAAAGTGCTTTAATCTATTTTTTCGCTATTTACCACGAAGTCAGACTTCGTGGTAAATAGCAGCCAAATATAGCGAATTCGCAATTTAAATTTGGTTGATGATTTGCATTTAAGGAATCTCTAATAGAGATTCCTTAAATGCAATTCCTCGCACAATAGCGAATTCTATAATAGCGATTGTTGCATTTGGAATGATGAATCCCAAATGCAATAATTGCGCTCGCAAAGGGCCAGATTCTCAGAATCTGGCCCTTTGCGAGCCGATTTTCGTTTCATGAATCAGGCTGATGCTCTTTAACTGGGATCGCCCTAGCACGCAAAAAACAGACAATGAAAAAAAGATAACCAACAACTAACATTTGATTGGTGTGATTAAGACAAGCAAGACAGGATCTTTTCATCTCATAAGGTGCGATGTGCCCCTAGGGATAGAATCTATCACCAAAATAAATAGATATACTCAATACACTAAAAGCACCTTCTCTCACATGTTGGAAAGCAGTTCTGCATTTCGAATTAGTTTCTGAAAAATACTACTTGCATTATATGATGAGGCAAATTGTTGATGGAAACAAACCCTGCTTCTGCGAATGAGTCCCATTCCTACACAACACACACACACAAATGTCCAGCCCCACCACCACCAGAAAACACCACAAATGCATCACACAATAAGCGTATTGAAAAGCCCCATAAAAGCTTTGCATCAACTACATGGTTGCAACCTGCCCAGTATTTTACGGTTGCTACATTTTTAGGCCAAATAAAGGAACTGGATGGAAAAAAAAAAGAAGTCTGTATTTTCTATTTGAAACAAGAACTTGAAACAGAAAATAAATGTAGCAAACCCTGGCTTTATGCAATTCCTTATTTCTGTACATGTAAAACTGTCTAGACAACTGCTAAAAGAGCATCAAAACAACATTTTCTGAACTGCTTTAATTCATTCCCATTAATTCGAATTTAACACAAGAGACTTGCGTTTTAGAATCCCAAGTACAAATTAAGCGTCAGTATTTTTCTTCTACAAAATTGTGGCAACACGTCTTGGTGTGGCTTCAACCAGAAGAGACTGGTTGGATTTTACTATACTCCCATTTTCAAAATGTCACATCTGCTATTCTGCTCAGCAAATTGACTGCTCTCTGCAATACCAATCCCATGCGCATGTGCAGAACACATAAATGGCAGTTCCTGCAAATGGCAAAAAGTGTGTAATTAGTGGATGGATAGCTTCCAATTCCAGTGAAAACCATTCTGGAGACTTTCACTGAACTTTATAGCATCTGATGACGTTATGTTATATGCTGCTAACGGGGTTTGGCCAAATCCACTCTGATTTACTTTTAGAGCAGAAAACAAGCACATAGGCCATTACACTTCTAAATAAGGACGCCATTAGCAAAAAAATGCCATAGAATGCGTCATAGCTTATATACTCAGAGAATGAAAGCCTTTCGTTGATGCTGTGATACAAGAGGTGCTGGTGCTTCCCAACAGGATTTCAGTCTGTCCTCCCTAAAGATTGCAAACCAGAATTTTAAGGGGTTCCTTAACAAAGGAACAAAAGGTCACTGTTTGTCTTCTGACTTTGCCTGTGGGCCTGATCATGCTGTGGCATGGGATCTGGCTGTGAGTTGAATGGGAGGTGTAAAGCCCGGTTTACAGTATTCTTCCCGTTTCAAGCAGCTACACCAACATTCCTACACCCTTTGGGTTGAGACTGGTACACGTGCTGTAAAACATGAGCTCTTTATTATTTAATAGGCTTCTTGTGTCCTAGGGCACTGAAAATGTAATTACGTGCAATAGGAAATTGTGATACCGAATAAATTTACCTAATCTGATGGAGCACACACTTAGCAGTAAAGTGTGGAAGGCAGGCCCAAAGCGGGTTTACTCAGCATTCTTGAATCCTAGCTCAGTAATAAGGGACTAGGAGTAATAGAAATGTATTGGAATGTGCTGGAGATGGACAGACCCAGGACCAGGATGCGATGACATGCAGGTGAGACACGTTCTAAAACAATGATCTCGGCCAAACTGAACATTGTTAGGAATCAGCCTCCCTCTCTATGGTATCCATTTTCAGAGGTTGACTTGCCTAGAAGAAAGCAGGAAGATATCCGGACAAGCAGTTGGATTTCGAAAATATGGTAGGGCGAAGCAAATTCAGGTGATGCTTGTCAGCAAAAGGTCCTTCTTGTCTTTTGCTGACACTGGAGGCCTTCGCGTTTCGATAGAAGCCTCTCTGCCTCTTCACATTTTGGGGTGTACTGGCCTGGTAGCACGTGCAGAGAAGAGGGCGGCTCCTGACTCCTGGTCTGGTAGCTCGCGACATACAGCTAGGGTTACAACCGCCAGAATACCAACTGCGTCACAGGAACCGACGTGAGGAGGCGCGAGGGGAGCGAGGGCGCGCGGCAGGGTAAGGGCTCGGCGTGGTCGGCTATGGAGAACTCAGGGGCGGAGGGGGTTGGTGGGGGCGTTACATTGTTGGCACGAGCTGCACAGGGAAGCCATTATTGTCCGAGCAACAAGGAGGGCTTTGTGAGGGCGATACGTTATCTCAGATGACTTGGAATGCGGCGGCCTCGGGGGCTCCTGGGGCTGAAAAGCCACGGAGTGCCGGAAAGAAAACCCCGGGTTAGGCCCAGCTAAAATGCGCGTTTGGGGAGAGTTTAATCTGAACACTCTCCCCCCTAACCGGTCTATAAGACCCCCAAACAAGGGGCCAGGCGAGCCAATTCGTGCGTCGTTTCATACTAGAAGAGCCCGAATCACAACGTCAATTTAAGAAAGTTTAATAAGTGATTCGAAGTGAGTGGGATGCGAGGAGGTCATGGCATCTGTGTCACTAGGCACCTTATCTGGCATAGGTATGATGTTCTATCTGTTTTTAGAAACGGCCAGCGTTCTTTAGTCCTTCAGAATTTTCAAATAGACGTTTTTGTCCCCATAAGGTTGTCAAAAGATTGTATGCCCCTTGCCTTCATACTGCAAACATTTATATTGCACAAGTACAGTTTCGCATTGACGTGGACCGACGACTGGTTCGGAAAGTCACTTTTCCAGTGGCCTGTCAGTTTAAAAAATAAAAGGGCTCATTGCAGTGCAGGGGTAGTGCCTGGGTGATTTCAATCCGGTGCCCTGGGTATTCGGAAATAATGTGCAAGGGGGCCCGACATTTCAACTGCCTATTGGCCTCCGCAGGGTTTAATCCGGTACTGATGGGAAGAGGTGTTCAGCCCGGATGGAGGTGCAGCTGAAGGGCGGCACAGAGCGCACAGGCACAGAGCGCACAGGCTGAGTCCAGTGGAGACACGTGTTCACCACTGGGAAGATGTCGAGAATAAGGAAGGCGTAGCTTGGAGGGGCTGCGCACACAGTTCAGAAGTGCTCTGCGCGGGGTGGGGGAAAGGAGGGCGGATGCGGGGGAGGGGGACGGATGTGGGGGGTTGGGTGGGTTGAGAGATGTCAAGAATGAGGAAGGCACAGCATGAAAAGCTGTACCCTTCGTTGATGTGTTAAGTGCTGGGCCAGTAGTCCCGACTGAGGAAGGCGCAGTATGGAAAGGCTGTGCCCAGTAGAAAAGTGTTCAGTATTGGGGATATGTCCAGGCTGAACAAGTCACAGAGTATTTTAGTTTACTAAATGTCCTGTTTGCCTGTGTGCTACTCCTCAGCCTGGGAGGGGATTCGCAGCGGCGGTGCGTCCATTGGGGCGTTCGGGCGTTGCCCCCCAACCAATGCGCCCCGCCATCTGAAACATCACCGGCCGTACCAGATGTAGCTTATAGGGGAGAAAGGGGATGGGGCTGTACTTGATCGGGTTGTTGTGAGCGTGCGTGCTCACGCTGCTCAGCAGTGCTACTGGCGCTGGCGCGCATGTTTGCTTTGGGCTGGTCATTTTTCTGTCCAGCCCGAACATGCGCAGTAGCCTCCCCCTTGGGAGACCGAGGGTTGCCTCATGCCGCAGCCTCCGGTCTCTGAATGGGGCAGGGAGTTACGCTGCTCCACAGCCAATCCTGCGCTGATAAGCAACGGAGACCGCTTTTTTGCGGTTCCCAAGGGGATTGCAGAGGACACCGATTTAGAATGAAAGGTGGTCTTTTGGACAAATAAAATGACACATTTGACACCATTCTGACAGCGTAGTTGACCTGAGTATAAATATGTAGGAAGACTGGTGAAAATTGTTATGATACAACAGCACCAGCATTGGGGTCACTCTCGAGCAAACCACCAAATACCGTGTAAGTAAGAATTCCAACAATCTTTGTCACAAACCAGACTCACCCGTCACCCGCCTATGTGCAGACTCCTGTTATCAAAATAACAAGATGTTGCGTGTGCACACTTTTGGAAGTGCACAGACCGTCACGCATATGCTTTATTTCACACTTTAACCTTTTCTTTGTGGCTAAGTAAAACTATCTAATGTTCTGCTGCTTTGTATTGTGTTTTGCAGCAGTGTTCTTTGGTATCACATTTCTTCGTTTCTGTACGACTCTTGCTTGGTGCTTTGTTATTGTGGCCCATGAGTGGTGGAACCTAGGTGTATGATTGTTGCAGGTTACACAAGTTTGGAGAGTCCCCCAGTGGTGTGCTTTTGCGCTGCTGATGCTGGTTCTCCCTCTCTTCATTGCGCATGCGACACTACCCCTTATCACGTAGGTTGGCACCAGGGGGATGCTTCCGGACTGAGCACTGCCTGTCAGCTCCTCGCCGAGGGGCCTGGAGATGTTGAACTGCAGTGCCTTTCTGTTTCTGTGTGCGGTACGGCAGGTTGCAGAGCAAGATTGTGGCGTCCCCTGTGGATGTGGTGTCCAGAAAATTTATTGATGTCTGGTCTACCCTGCGTGGCCGAGCTTCTTGCGTTCTCTGCTTGGCAAGTGCAGTGGCAAGAAGTGGGGGACCCCGTGGGCGGTGTGGCACCTGCAGAAGTGATGTCCATTTGTATTTGTGCAGTGGATGGGTGGATGCATGAATGAATGATGGATGCAGGATGGGTGGATGGATGGGTGGGTGGATGCATGAATGATGGATGCAGGATGGATGCAGGGTGGATGCATGAATGGATGCAGGATGGATGATGGGTGGATGGATGGGTGGATGCATGAATGAATGATGGATGGATGCAGGGTGGATGGATGGGTGGATGCATGAATGATGGGTGGATGGGTGGATGCATGAATGGATGATGGGTGGATGGGTGGATGGGTGGATGGATGGGTGGATGGGTGGATGCATGAATGAATGATGGATGCAGGATGGATGGGTGGATGCATGAATGATGGATGCAGGATGGATGGGTGGATGGATGGATGGGTGGATGCATGAATGAATGATGTATGGATGTAGGGTGGGTGGATGGATGGATGGATGGGTGGATGCATGAATGATGTATGGATGGATGTAAGGTGGTTCGGGCTCGCTCGCTGCGGTGCAATATGCAAATTAGTTTACGCCCACCACTTTCAAATGTCACCAGCCGCCCCTGATGGAATGTCTGTCTGTGTTTCTTTCCCGGGTAGTCTATGCTCTCTATAGAAGCAGGTGGCAGAGCAGTTCACTCCCTAGCCTCTGATGTGGCATCTATACCATACTACTTAAAGGTACGTGAATTCGTAATCTTTCCGTCTTTTCACGGACAATGAGGTCTAAAGACTTGCAGAAACTGAAGAATAAGCAAGAAAAATAACAGACGTCAGAGAAAAGCAAAGTCAATTTACACTATTGTCAAAACCAACCACACAGCCTGTCTCCAGAAATAACAGGCATTGTCAAAGCCAATAGACCTAGGTTGCAGCATACACACATTGAACTCAGAAAAGAAACATTGGACTTTTTTTGAAGGCTCCCTTACCTTCAATGTAGTCCTGCTTTTTGTTTCCATTTCAAGTAAAAATGGCTATAGTTGGAAAGTTGTGCCTTGTGAAGTGCAATGCCAAGCCCTCAAGTGGACGCAGTAGCATTAAGTGAGACATAAATACTCCACAAGGCTTATCTAAGACATGATTGACAACGTGTCAAGCCAATGGCTAAAAGAGCCCGGACAAAGAAAGACAATAGTTCAAAGGGGTGGTTCCAAATCTATCTAAGTATTGCCTTGTCAAACCCCTAACCTTAAAAGGCTCCCAGTAAGAAGGTTGAATCAGAAATGATGGAGTTGCTGAGGAAGCCACAAAAGAAAAAGGGATGGGGTCTGACCTGAGAAAGGTGACCACCTGTGTCCACAAGCATCAGACAGTCTCCCTCGAGAGTAGCAGTAGCCGAGACTCTCAGACCTTCAGAAGAGACCCAGAAGACTTCAGAAGAGACCCACAGTTTGCTATCCACAGAGAAACCGTTCATTTGTTATCAAGGAGAGAGAGAAGGCAATAGACCTGCTCCGCTCCCATGAAATGGCGGCTACTGGAAGTACAGCAGTGTCAAGTGAGGGCAGCGGTTGCACGGTGATGGGGCATCCTCTACTTCGGAAGCAAATATGTTACACCAGTTTGACGTCGATCTTTAGTCACTGTAATGAAGAGTAAAGAGAATTTTTTTTTATTTTTTTACTGGATGGTCCCTTTAAAGAGGCCGGTAATGAAAATGAGCGGCCTGTCACATGATCTGGTGAGCAAACAATAGGCGTCGTAAATCTCGCTGTGCATGTCTCTGGTGGGTGTTCATTTACATCGGTCATTTGTTTATGGCAGCAAGAGCGTAATCTATATGGCGTGACCGGACTGCATGTTTTACAGTGGGATTAAGGATGGCACACGCTTGGTCAGGGTGCCTTTTGTTATTTTTCAAATCAAGGCCGTGAACCTTGCCGAGGAAGATGTTTTAGACATATAGAAACTTGTGACCACGAAGTCTGGGGCCAAGAACCCTAAATCAGGGCTGGGGATGCCAGCGTGTGTCCAATGGGCCTAAACTCAGTAGTGCCAGTCTAGTACCGGTGGAAATGTTCAGTGTCAGAAAATTCTACTGGATATGTAAAAAAAAGTCTGGGTATGAGTTGTGCAACAGAGCAAAAAATTGGGCATGTGTGTACCAATGGGGCTTCCATATTCAGTTTAGCGGATCTGTTCTATTTTAGATTGATGGGGTAGGTAGTTCTCTGGGGGGCAGTTGCAGGGGAGTTTCAGGTTGTGACAGAGATGCAGCCCCTCTGCCAAGGCTATCAATAAAGAAGCGTTGCTCACACCAGCACATGGATGGCAGGGGTATACGCCTTAACAGAGACTACTAATAATTATGTATTGAATTGTTACCAGGCAATATTGTTTATGGGGCGTGTGTGTAAGGCAATGTAAGCGCTGGTGTTTCTGATAAATAGTTTTATTTTAATTCTGTTAAATGTCCTGTTAGTGATTTTATTGTATTCAAATTTGTGTGGTTTATGTTTATGTGAGGAACGTTAGAGAAGAAAGTTCTAGAATGAGGCACAAACATTAGGTTCTGTGTGTGCGAGAGTAGAAGGCCTCAGAGGTGCAAGGGCATTAGGTTTAATGTTGTGTAAGTGCACCATGTCCAGAGTGCGCTCAAGTGTTCAAGGTCTCGATTTTTTACCAGAGCACAAAAGTAATTGCTTGTGCATCGCTAGGTGTTTGCCTGAATCATGCTTTATGTACTGGGGCACATACAACAGAGTTTTTCCATGCAGTACTGTGTACATAATGCGCAAACATTTGTGAGTGTACTGTTGACTCAATGTCTTATATTTTGATAGATGGTTTGGGGAGTGAATGCACGGAACGCCCTAAGAAAGGGTGGTATGTTCAGTTCCCACTAGAGGCGTGTGTGTTAGCCGAGTGCAAGGAGCAGTGTGCACTGAGACCCAAGTGTGTGGGAGTTACCCTACTCCAGTGGTAAAGATTCACAGAGACCTTTCTCCCAGAAACTTTCTTTTCAACAACTGAGGGACATCATTGTAACCTCCTTCCGAAGACACCCAACAATGTCCTGCTCTCTAAACATTTTCACTAGATCTTCAACTCCATTATCTTTTCTCTTTCCTCTCCTCCAGCTGTTCTTCCCCTTACCGTCCTCGTCAGGTGCCTTGCAGCTATTGTGGTAGCTTGTGCCTTAGATATATCCAAAATTAAATAGTGACACTTTGCCGAGCAGAAGGTGGTCTTCAGGATGGATCAGAACCAAAATGGACCTATTTTTACTGTAAACCTGCTCAGTAGGTTTTAAAACATCGCCAAAAACCATCAGCAAAGCCAACCGGCTTGGCTTTACCGTGCACACACATGTAGCATTAACAAACAAGAGCGAAACACACAGAAGGGAGCCAGCAGGCTAGAACAGAGAGGATTATAGTTGTAAAGTAGTCTTTCTGGCATCTCATTGAAAGAAGAACTCGAGCAGAGGCACCCAAAAATGTAATAGTATTGCATGAGTGAGAAATACTATACTGGGTTGAACCAGCAAATGGTTGATAAAGATCAACACAATGCGGAAAAAAAGGCTGATCAAAGAAATGCCTGAAGGTGGCAAACCCATAGACCACTATATGCATATTGTTGGCAAAGGGTGCTTTTGCAATGCTTAATTCGAGCAGGTGGTTTCCAGTGCTCGGCACCAGCACTTAATTGTCCACAACAGTACTGAGGACAATCTGCCAGATGATGGCACTGTGTGTCTTATTTAGGGATGAGCAAAATCACAGTTGTTTATGGAGTCAATATACATTGAAAATAACCAATACCTGCCGCCCAAGCCACTCCTATAGCTTTGGGAGCCTGTATTAGTCTCAGTTGTCACTCTTGTAGGAGTGTGATGGTTAGGAGTTGTGTTGGTACTGACATTGGCAGCTGTAGCAGGAGTAATGGGGGGTGAACGCTGCAGTGGTGGTCCTCTGACGTGGGAACTGGCACTTAAAACATTTTTTTTTTTACAAATCAAGCACAGACGTCGTTTGACAGCTGTACTGTGAATACCCAGACCTATAAATAAGAAGGACGCTTGAAGGAAGTATGACAGTTTGACTCGTGTGTTGGATTTCTGAAAGAGTTTCTGGCAAAATGCTGGACCTTAGAGTAAGAGTACTGAACAGGGGGCCTAGCTCCACCATCTACACATATGTGTGTCCATCTGCCTTTGGATCCGTGACTTTGTCTCTTATTAGTTCTCTCTTTCCCTCCTTTGCACTCCAATTTCCTTCCTTACTCCTCCTACTCCCTCTCTCACGTACCCTTTGACTCCCTCCTTAAGTCCAAATAATTAGGAAGTGTCTTTCAACACAGAAAGGAATGCTATTAACAGTAAAACGTGTTGCCTGTTACACTGATTATCCATACCCACCCTAAGCTTGTTTCAGAAGCAATTCCTGATTTGCACATGGACAGAGTGGCATGCTCAAAGTTGCCTTTCTTTAGCCCTGCTCAAGCTTAGCTACATAATTCTTTATACTTTGGTCTGAAAGATGTGTTACTGGCTGGTACTTCAATGGAAGTTTGTATGAAATTCTCTGTATTCTTATTAAACAAGGACATTTTTGTCTCCGTTTTATTTAATAATTATTTACAAAGTTAGACAGCTCTAAAATACTTTTGAAGTCATTTTTTTTCACGTAGTTTAATTTTTAGGTTTACACTTCAAAGCGGAAAAGTGCCAGTTTTTAATGCTTCTCATATTTGAGTTTTACTGCCCTTGGCATAAAAATACCAGCTACGCCGATATAATACTGGCCAGGTGACAACCATCGTGGGGCAACAGTTTTGTCCCACTGTTGAGGCAGCACACTTTTTCAAGGCCATTGTTGGGATGCTGTTGGTGAAGTCAAATTGGGTGCTTTAACATTAGCATAAACCATCTTTAATACTACAGTGTACTTGTCCTGGTTTAGTAAGATGCCAGTTCGAGCAAACCACTGGCTCTATTTGATTTAATGTTAGCAATTAGTGTCACAAGAGTGTTCTTCATAGCCTTTACATAGGCACTGTAGGAAAATGGGGTTCATCCACTTTTTGTACGGTATCTGATGCAACTTTGACTGTGTGTATACTGGTTCCCTGCTAACCAGGCCCCAACACCTGTGTTATTTTCCCTAAACTGTACCATTGTTTCCACAATTGGCACACATATAAGTCCCATGTAAAAGGTTCCACTGGTCCCAAGGGCCTTGTGACCAAAGAGGGTCTCTAAGGGCTGCAGCATGTATTGTACCACTCTCAGAGATACCTCACCAAACATATATGCATTGCAATTGCCGACTGTGTGTTTAGGTGCAGCTAAAACTGAAGAGTCGACATGGCACACATCCTTGTGTGCCATGCCTACAAACCACGGACTGTGGGGGCATAGGTAAGTCACCCCTCTAGCAGGCCTCTCACTGAGGCAGCTCTTCTGCTAAGGTGGAGGAGCGTCTCCCCACTTCTTTATGAGCAGTTCAGCGGAAAAATAAAATGATAATATCTGGTTATTCTAATTTTATTTTTCACTACAGCCTGGGTTAGGGCAGGGCCGGGGTTACAGGGGAGGAGTGGTTTGCCCACTCCAGGTGCGCATGACTGCTTGGCCTGCCCTCTTGGGCCGGACAAACAGTCCTGCGCACTTTGAATCTTCCCCACTAGGCTTACTTTACACAGCCTGTTGAGAAACATGCACAGCCTCAGAGCCCCCGTCTGAGCACCGAACCACAGCGATCAGACCTATCACAACACTGCATTGAAGCATTGTGATTGACTTAGGGGAGGGAGCCTGTGTGCTTCCTGTTTCCCTCCACTACGGAAGCAGAGGAGAAGGCAGTGAAGGGACCAAAGGGAATAGACTGCCATCCGGCAGCAAAATGTAAGTGGATTTAAAAAAGAATGGTCTCCCCCCTCTCCTGCTCCGTTATCCCCGTCCCCTGCCAGCCACCATTGGCCTCACAGCCCTAGGGCAGGGTGCAGTATACCACAAGTAAGGGCATAGCTGCATGAGCCATATGGCCCTAAGGTGTCTAAGTCCATTCTTAGACATTGTAAGTGCAGAAGTGCAGTGAAGCCATATTGAGTACATAGGCTGGGAGTTTGTCATTACGAACTCCACAGTTCCATGCTGTCTTTACTGAATGCTAGGAAATGTGATATCAAACTTGTCAGCACAATAAACCCACACTGATGCCAGTGTTGGTTTTATTGCAAAATGCACTAAAGAGAGCATCCTAGCGGTGCTCCCCGAAAAACGACCCCCCGCCAACTGACTGGTCTGCACCAGCCTGCCACACACACGTGTTTAACCCCTTGAGGTGGGAGCCCTGCCACACAAACACACATCTGACCCCTTGAGGTGGGATCCCTTGAGCTCTTGCTGGTCAGGAACAACGCCTGTTTGGTGTTGAGGTGCTGCTCACCTACCCCCAAGCAGGAACAGCATTCAGGGCGATGAGCATCAAAGGCTTCCTGCCCTTATTTATGCAGACCATGTTGCTTCAGCTAGTTGAGATGCCCGCCCCCTTAACCAAGCCCCACTTTTGACGGCATAGTCGGTAGGAAAATTAGTAGTCAGGAGAGGTGTGTCCTTTCTCAGACAGGACCACCCCTAAGGTGTCCCAAGCTCAAGTGACCCCTCCCTAGAAAATCCTCCATGTTGGATGGTAGGATTTTAGCCAGTAAGAACAGGGAATTCCGACTCCCAAAGGGAGGGGACATACAAAGTGTGTAGTCACCCGTACCTGGTAATGTCTGTAATGCCCCTAAATTCAGTATTTAGGGCCCCCTGAACCTTGATCCTCAGATTCCTGTGACTTGAGAAGAAAACTATGAAGAAGATGGTGTGCAGCTGAGCCCGAAGAGGACTACTGATTTCGCCCTAGTCCTACCAGCCTGTCTCCTGCTCAAAGTCCCTGCACAGACAGCAACGCCTATCCTGTGTCCAGCAACATCCAGAACCCAAGGAAGACTGCCCACACTTAAAAAAAGACCAGATCTCCTGAGGACAGTGGCCCGGCTCAGAAGAATTCAACTACAAGGAGTCCGGATCCATTTGGAACCGTGATCCCTTCCCCCTCTGCCCCAGACACCCACGGCCTGAGTAGGAGTGGCTCACCTGTCCAGTGAAGTCGCCCCAGTAATTCTTACCTCCAATCCAGCAATGGCGGACCTCTCCTGAACTCCACGAAGATGCCTGCAGTCTCATCTTGAAGAGTCCCCCTGACCGTGACCAGCTACGGTATAGAAAATCTCACACCAAAGGACACTCCAGCATCCTCAACCCCCCGACCTTGGGGAGCCCAGCCGACAGTGCAAAGCCCTCCTTCAACATCTCAACTTACCTGTCTGTCCTGCTTGTGGTGACCTTCATGCAGCCTTCTGGTCTGAGCCTGCAGCCTCTGCGTGTGACCGAGATTCCCCATTTAAAAGCATTGAGTGCCAGAGCCTGATCTGCAACTGGCCGCACCGGTGACGCTGGTGGTGTAGGTTAGTGCTGCCTGGTGGCTCCCCGTGCTTGCTTTAACCTCTGAGGCCTGGGCCCTGAAATCACGGGTACTTACCTGAGAACCACACCTCTTGTGGGTGCTCCCAGTCTTCTTTGACTAACATTGGGCTCAGTGACCTCTGCACCCAGCTGCCCCAGTGCCGCTAGTGGTGCAATTCCTACCTGGTCTGAACCTTAACCAGTGTTGGCCAAAGCCCTGAAGACTGGATGGGTAAGTCAAATACTTACCTTAACTGTTTTCTTTCCAAAATATTGCATTCTCTTTCTGCCTATTGCATTTAAATATCTATCTTCTACAATTGCTAACTTCTACGGTTACTGATTGACAATACCAAAGTATTTCGAGTACTGTAAATCATGTTTACTACCTTGCAAAACAGTTCCTATTGTATCTTGAAAAGTATTATTGCTATTATTGAAACTGTTACTTACCTGCAATTGAGTTACTCTTGGCTCTAAAATATAATAAAGTAATAACTTTTTATACAAAACATTTGGTCTTGGATTCAGTCTTTGAGTGTGTGTATTCATTTCTTGCCTGAGTTTGTACAACAAATGTTTAACACAGCCCTCTGATGAGCCTAACCGCTCGACCACACTACCACAAATAGAGCTTTTGGTATTATTATTTAAGCCTCTGTAAACCTCTGGGGATCAACTGGACTTTGTGCACACTATGTCTTACTTTGGTATAGTATATACAGAGCCAGCTTCCTACATGCACTCCCAAATAGTGCTGGCTGTCAGGAAATGAAGAAAATTAAACATATGGAATTAATAATTCCATATGGGCAGAGGAGTTGGCCTAATGGCTAGGGCAGTCGACCTCGAATCTGGGGAACTGGGTTCAAGTCTCGGCAATGACGCTGAACATCCTGTGATTCTGGGCAAATCACTTAATCTCCCGTGCCTAACAAAAATGAACGTGTCCTCATGTAATGCAACTGGTGCTAACTAAAGCCCTCTGATACCCGATTCGGGTCAAGTTTGCGCAATATAAAACTCTATATAAAAAATATTTTGAAAAAAAGAATTACCTCGAAAAGGAGATTTTTTTTTCCCTCTCACTTGGTTTATCTTTCCCGTTTCCCTGGTGTTAGAACTGGGGGTCTCTAGTTGGCAGAGGTAGGTACCACTGTCCAAATAGGGACCCTTGCTTCTAGTCAGGGTAAGGAGGAAACACTCTTTAGATAACCTCTGCTCACCCGCTTGGTAGCTTGGCACAAGCAGTCAGGCTGATCCAAAAGCAATGTGTAAAGTATTTGTACCTACACTCACAGTAACACAGTAAAAACACCACAAACTGACTCCACAACAGTTTAGAAAAATAAAGGTATTTAATCTAAACTGCACAAGACCAAAATGACAAAAATCCAGCATACACAGTTCAAGAATATGGTTGCAAAAGAGTTCTTAATGTACTTAAGGTTAGCGTTAAAATAATCCACAGTTGTTAGCGATAAAAAGTTCCAAGCACAGAAGCTGTAGCGGGGAAAAACAAGCGAATCGTTGCTCCTGAGACCCTGGGGAGGCGTTAGCGACAGCCCCGCTGCAGTAGCGGGCGTGTTGCGATGAATCCGGTCTGTATGGGGAGGAAGGTCACTTGTATGGATTCCGGTGCGTAGGTTCTGTAGGAAGTTTTCTCTCGCAAAGGCACGATGCGATGATTTTCAGGTGTTGCGACGATCTCCGGGGCTACGATGCGCGGTCCAGCGGCGATCTTTCTCTCGCAGCTCCTCGATGCGATGGCTCTGCGACGATGTTCGCATCGACGTGATGCGATGATTTCACCCAGCGATGACAGGCTCTGCAACGATGTTCTCAGCGGCGGAAATATTCCTGCTAACGAAGGGTGCAACGTCTTCATTCAGGCAGCAGCAACAGGCGCTGCGACGATCTCGGTCTTCGTAGCGGCGGGAATTTTCTCGTTCGCCGGGATTGCGATAGATTTTCTGTAGCAAAGTCTTTAAAAACTTGATTTCCAGCTCCCCAACACAGGTACAACTTCCAGAGGCACCACACATGGGCCACACACTCCAGGAAGGACAGAACTCTCAGTAGAGTTCAGGGAAGCTGGGGGTGAAGTCCTTTTGTTCCTGGGACTTCATAACAGGTAGCCAGCTCTCTCCCAGGCCCTTGGAGATTTCTTCAAGCAAGGGGACACAGCACAAAGCAAAGTCCTTCCCCTCTCCTTGGCAGCAAAGCAACAGTAGGTCAGTCCAGCAGAGCAACAGCAGGATAGTCTTACTTCTTCAGTTTCAGCTTTCTCCCTTGCAGAGGTTCCTTCTTGATTCCAGGATGATCTAATTTTCTGTTGTCAGGGGTCCTGTACTTATACGCCTAAAAGTCTTTGTTCTCTTTGTGTAAGTGGGCCCTGAGCCCGGTCTGAACCAGTTCTGGGTGTTCCTTGAGCACTTTGTTTTCCTGGCTTCTTCTTTCCTTTCAGAGTGAGAGGCAGGGTCGTCAGCCGCCCAGCAGGAGGTGGAGCCAGCATTGTGGAAGGCAGGCACAGCCCTATTCAGGCCCAGGTGCTACCTCCTCCCACCACTCAAGTTGCAAATGCAGTCTTTCAGCCTAGGGCTGACTCAGGCAATCTCCTGGGGAATCCCTAGCCACTGTCACTCTCAAACCAGACAGTCAATTCACAAACAGGCCAAGGCACACAGAAAGGTCAGACAAGAGAACAGCAACTTTCTAAAAGTGCGGTTCTCAAACACAGGATTTAAAAACAAACTTTCCTAAAAGATGTGTTATTAAATTCTGAGTTCAGGGATACCAGACTTTTATGTCCTATCTTGTTCCTATGGGAAGATATGCTGGTAGCCACTGTAGCCAGCATACCCCATGATAGCCTATGGAGCAAGATAGCCATGCAGTAGTGAAAAACGAAAATGGCTGTAATTCAATACCAGAGCATGTCACCTGCACAAGTACATGCTCTACCTTTCACATACACTGCACCCGGTCCAAGGGTGTACCTTGGTCCTTCCATGGGGGTGACCAATGTGCACAGAAAGGGAAGGGTTAGGCCTGGTCAGTGGGGACAATGACCAGGAGGACCTGGCAGTTCACAGACTGCACAAGGCACTACAGTGACAGGCCTGAGACACCATTTTAGGGCTACTCATGTGGGTGGCACAATCAGTGCTGCAGGCCCACTAGTAGCATTTGTCATCACCAGCCTTGGCACACCCAGTGCACTTCACTAGGGACTTCCTGGTGATACAAATATGCCAATCAGGTATATCCAATCACAATAACAATTTACACAGGGAGCACTTACACTCGGACACTGATCAGCAGTGGCAGAGTGTCCAAAGCATCTAAACCAGCAAAAACGAAATCCAGCACAGCATCAAAAATACAGGAGGTAGAGGCAAAAATATAGGGGGAAACCATGCCAAAGATGCCAGGTCTAACACGTGGCCCACACCCCTCAAAGGTGATAGTAGTTTAGCCTAAAGCAGTATGCAACGTAACAACATACCTCAGCCTAGCAAAGCATGGAATGATATAATGTGTAATTTCTGCATTGGTAGAATGTCCTGGGAAAAACATTGTTTGTGTTTGGCTTCCAGATAGCTACGCTGTTGAAAATATTTACTTTTAACAAACCCCTACCAGGGGCGAATCACCTCCCCTTCTTTTGCCCCTGCTTCCCAAAACTGCTTCCTTTTCCCCAATAATCATTATCTTGACAACATGATATGGTGCATAGAAAGGCCGCAGTTTATTCAACATAATTTATACATCTCACAACTTACGTTTGGTCATTCATAAACATTGTGTTAATTTTAAAACGTGCATTGTCCTCTAACATTTGTTGTTGTCCCTTTTTATGACAGCACTGTCCTTGTTCGGGGTGCCCCTTTAAGAAAAATCCCTGCGTTCACGGTTCCAGGCTTCCCTTGCTACTGATTTTGTGGACATATGTTAGGACCTGCCCGGGCTGCAAGTGCCGTTCCGCTTCCTCTGGACCCTTGTTGGTCACTCGCCTGCTCCTCAGTGCCCCTGCCGTGTGGCATCCCAAGGACCCTGTGCAAGCATCACATCTATTCTGTTTGTATCTGTGTGCTGTTATTCACTCACTCAGTGCCTTTGCCGTGAGGCTTCACGAGGACACTTGTGTGAGCAACTCATCTACCTAAGGTAACTATTTTCTTTTGGGTATCTTTTCTTGGGTTTCAACCGACCTCGACCTTATCCTCCCCTTCAACCCTGCAGCTGCAACGCCCACTTCCTTTTGGTGTGGGTGGGTTAACAACACCACCAGGGAGGGGGTTCATGTAATAAATTGGGGTTTGCCACCCCTTTACGAACCCCCCCGGCCGCTAGCGACCACAGCTCCTGGTTGTTCGCCCCCGCAAACAACCACTAGCCACCCAATCTGGTGCAGCCCCGTTTTCGCTGGCTTTGCTGCTGCCCGAGGCCACGCAGTGGCCATAAAGAGGGCGGCCCCCTAGACACAGAGGGCTTCCCCCACCCCTCGCTAGCATCCTCTCCTCCCTCGGGCAAGAGGTGTCCCGAGTGGAGCAAGGAGGAGCTAAGTGGTCACGTCCGGTGCGGCAGGCTGGGCGAGGGGTACTTAAGCCCCCCTCGCCATTTTCTATGCCTCTTTGCCGCACCGGACGCGTCGGGAGGACCTCGTGGGGACATACATTTTGTCATTTGTCCTTTGCTGCCCTGGTGCCGATGGCTCGTCCTGGTGACGCGTCGTGCCTTGTCTGGCGTCGGGTTTTGTTCTGGTGAGTGTGGGCATTGAGGCTGTGGGTCCTTCCCCCCCTTTTTTCCTTTTGTAGCTCTGTGGGGGAGTCGGATCATCTGGTTTGTTGGGCAGGGGTTGGGACCATGGAGGTCCGCGAACCCCCCCCCTCATTGGCTGGGGGTGGTGTTGTGCAGGAGAGGAATCAGTGGCCTCGATCTCGGGTGAATGGGTCACATTTGTCTGGCTCGGAGTCTGCTGCGGTCAGAAAGGTGTGTGACGGAGTGCCCCCCCCCCGGTGGCCATTTTGGGGAGGGCGGTCGGGGCTCACAGGCAGGCACCCTTGGCTGTTTGCACCGCCCGTCCGGGTCGGAGGGTGTTGCCAGCGGTGGCCTTGCTGCCCATTTCCATGGTGCAGCGAGTTATCGATATTATGTGCCCGTTTATGTATTGTATGTATTATGTATTTGTAACGTGCATTTCGTGGCATCTATCCTCCGACCTGCGGGTTGGGTCTCCGGAACATTTCTCGTTGCTGGGGAGGGCATGTGTCTCAGGCCCCTGCGCGCTCACCTCCAGCCCTGCGGAACGGGGTTTTTGTTTCGGGTTGGAATGTGGCTCAGTGGTAGAGCGCATGCTTGCATGTAAAAGGCCCCGGGTTCTATCCCCGGTATCGCCAGGTGGCTTTTTATTCAGTTTCATTTCATGCTTTGCTACCTATGTAATAGTATCAGGGTACAGTATTGTTTAGTCTATCTTTTATTATTCCGCAGCGCTCACTCTTATTACTCTACCCAAGCGTATCGCCAGGTGGCTTTTTATTCAGTTTCATTTCATGATTTGCTACCTATGTAATAGTATCAGAGTACAGCATTGTTTAGTTTATCTTTTATTATTCCGCAGCGCTCGCTCTTATTACTCTACCCAAGCGGGTCGCGGCTGCACAAATCCTTCCCAGCTGGCGTGGGGGAGGGGTGCTCAGTGATTATCTGCCAACCAGCGGGCATGCTAGAGGAGCGGTTTGGCTGCCCGCGATCTTTCCCAGGTGGTCTCTGCTCAGACCCCCGGGCCTAGGAGTCCTTCACACGCACATTTGTGGCCTAGCAGTGCCTCGGGACCCTCCATTGGGCGCGGGTCATGGGGTCCGGCAGTGGCCATCTTTAGGGGCACCATTGTCCGGCCGTGTGGGTCTGGGCGCCCAAGCGGCCATTTTAGGGGGCAGTCTGCCCCTTCGGTACTAAGGGGGAGGGGCATGGGTGCAGGGCCATCTTGGGCAGCGTTCGCCATGCCCACCAAGCATTGCAGGGGCTGGAGTATTACGGGGCTTCTCCGCTCCCGCTTCAGTAAACTCTCTTCCTCAGCCGTGGCATGGACTTTCTCCCTGCTTTTCACAGGTTTCCTTCATCTCCCGATATCTCCGTTTTGGCGGAGGCAGTTGTGTCGTACCTGCTCTTGGCCATCGACCCCCCCCTCTAAGGTTTCCAGCGCGTTCCCATCGGAGCTTCCGCCAGGCACCCGTGTTTCCTTCGTGTCTGTGTGGCCTAAGTTTTGGGCGTGGTACTTGTGATTAGAAGGGCAAGGTTCGACTAGCCTTAGCAGTCATTGCGTGCACGTTTTCAGGTGGCAGACTTGTGGAGTCGCCTTTTGCCCCCCCACCCCCCCTTTTTGTCAGACGGTGTATACGTGGTTCCACTGTGTGGCCGCCCTCTAGTGCACGGTAAACGGAGCCAGGGTGCTTGGTCCTGCCTTTTGGCCGCGCAACCCGGACAACGACGGGAGCGGAGAGAGACGCTTTCGCTGTCGAGTTCCTGGCCGGCCTTTGTCACTGGGGTTTTGGTTCTCGTGCCGCTTACGGCAACGCCGCACTTCGGCAATTTTCTGGGCATAAACTGTTCAAGGATGTTTTAGCAATTGTTTCGATCGTGTTTATACTCGGGAAGTGGGGTGTGTTGGCCACCAGGGGGAACGGTCTCTCGGTTTCAGTTTCTCCGTACACGCCGGAATTTTTGTATGTCCATGCAATGGTTTTTCTCATAGAATTTCATTAAATAGCACGGTAGGATACTATTGATCTTGCTCTCGAGTGGTGTTTTGTAACCGGGCATTTTCAACTTCACGGACTGTCGTACACCTTGATTAATCTTAAAACGTATTATGCTACACAGCAGGTACCTTCACTGCTTTTAATACGTGGTTCACACTTATTGATATATTTGCTTTAAGATGTATAGATTACCCATATATTTATTAAAGGGTAATTTATCGGGCCCACTGTGGCTAGACTTCAGGACACTTTGTGCCAATGATTCCCCAAGTAAACTGCATTTAGTGGCAATTAAGTTAGCTGATTAACAATGGTGGCAATATTAAAGATGCCATTTTACCGGCTATAATGCAGATCCACGGGTTTTATAAGCGACATATTCATCCATGAATATTAAAATATACTTTCATGTAACCAGGAGCCTCAACAAGGCAGATTCTTTTAGTGAAATACATGCTCTAATTGGCACTGACAGGCATTACTGCCTATTAGCCAGTTCTCATATGAATATGGATCTAACTGGCATGCCCTCTGTAGAAGTCCAGTAGACATCTGAACCCTTGCAACAGCTGCAGGATCTATTAGAGACCATGTCTAGCAGGATCATTGCCTTTGTACCATTACTGCCTTCCTCTGTCTCACTAAATAGGGCTATGGGTGATGACCGGCTAACAGGGTGGCGGTCAATATTGCGGAACCAGCACGCACGTGGATGCCGTACACTGCTAAATCCCAAAATAAGAAGATGCTTAGCCCCCTAAAGTTATAATAGTCTATAGTTAACTTATGTCTCCTGCCTTCGGAATGAGTACCTGGTGAGGTACTAGGATAACTTTTGCTTTTCTATTTATGCTACCTAGAAGTAGCATAAGGGCTTTTACGGCAAGGAAAGTGTCTTGGGGAATGTAGCGAACTGGTAGAGCACTTGCTTTGCGTGTACGAGGCCCTGGGTTCCATCCCCGGCATCGCCAGAGACTCTTAGGCAAGCTACATATGCTTCTATGTGCCTGTAGAGGTCATTTCAAGAATGCATGTCAGGCAGTCGTGACATGCTCATTAGTTTCCGTAGGCTTTGGTGGCTCAAGCGCAAGTACTGGAAGTTAAGTCTGTCAAGGGGTAGCAATGTGCATATTATAAGCGATACGTGAAGCCTGCTTTGTTACATAACCAGCCGCAGGTAATAGGTTACCTCTGCACGCGTTGTCAGACACCTAAGCACTAGAATACACTGGTAAGACACCTCCATAGTCAAGGGATATATCTCCTCTACTTTAGGGTTCCCCCTTCATCAGTAGAGGGCTTTAATTTTATTGAGTTGAGGTCTGTTGTAGGCTTGGGATGAGGTGTGCTGGGTAGTTGGGCTTGGGGACGAGCTGATGCGAGTATCCCTTACACTCCCCTGGGTGCGCCGGGCATGACCGGTCTGCGAACTCCATATTCAATCCTGCTGTCCTCATTCTCCAAATCAGGGCAGCTTCCGGCTTACTCCTTGATGTGTCAGCACGCAACCACAATGCATCTTTACGAATGGGCAGGGTACATCATCACTAGTGCATAATACACACGTACTCTAGTTATAATATACACTTGTATGTACATGCACCTGAGTGCCTGCAGGTATGAGAAGATGATAATCTCTGGATGTACACGGGACTGAGTACCTGCTTATGAGGGGTGTGTGGTACACCAGGACATCTACCAGTGTACTCTGCATGATACCACCTATATGTACAGTTAACTGGGTGCCCCTTGTGCAAGAGAGGTGTGTTGCACCAGGCAAGCAGCAAGCTAAAACTGTATGATGTGGCTAATGTGTACATGTATCGGTGTGCCAGGACTAAGAGTTGTGTTATTCAGACTAGCGGTATGCTAACTATGCATGAGGCGATCAGTACGTACACGTGTCCCGGTATTCATTCCTAGGACAGGAGCGATGCACCGGCCAAACAAATGCTACTGCATAGTGTGGACATTATGTACACACAACTGTTTACTGTTACAAGGGACGTGCAGTAGTTCAGGCCACCAGCGTACACATAAAGTATGATATGGCTGACTTATGTATGCCTGCTCGGTCCAGGAGAGGCGCGTAGTTGTGCGCTCAGTGTACATGCATGGGTATGGACACCTGCTCCTGCGCATTTGTAAGGCCATTTGGAGCATTATTATTGGACTACATCTAACTTTAGCCTCAAATTATGATAGTGCGGCGTCTGCCAGAACTGAATGCACGTAGGCCACATCAGCGTGGAATCCGTGTGCAAAAGGTGTTATCTTCAGTCACTTTTCATGGGTCTAGCGTCTAATTTGGGTCGGTTAAAATACAGTGTAGGGCAGGCTCTCCCGAGAACTTCACGTCTAAGTATATTATTTATATTCTTCTCGGCCAATGCGTGCCTGTGCATGCCGTCGCAGTGTGGCGCTTGTCTCCAGGGTCGGCCCCCTTTTAACTATGACACGGGTGCACTCATGCCGCCTCCCATAAACATGTACTGCCCCGATCCCGCTTGACTAATCCGCCCTTGAGTCGAAAGGTGTAAAAGCAGGCACAGATTAGTCCATCCCTGCTTGCTTTTATTACCTAGGCATAGCCATTTTTGAGAGGGCCTTTAGACAACCAATGATTGTGCTACATTGGGCCTAGATTGAGAAGAGGCGGTTTAGTCCATGGGTACAGGGATCAAGGGCGCACAGTTTGGTCACTAGATTATGGGAGACACATCCAAGAGCATGGTGTACCTTATCGTAAGAGGCATAGCAGGGGTTCCACGACCCATATTGCAATCAGGGAAAATGGGACTGAAGGTGTTGTTGTAGTAGACAGCCTTCATTTGGGTGTCATAACGATTCATTATGCGATATTGTTTTATCTGCTGTTACCGGAATATTGTTATGGCTTTTATTAACTATACAATTTCAAGTGGAACGGAACGGAAGCCACACTGTAGCAGTGCTTATGCGCCTGCGGCATTGATATGAGATTGTTTAATGATGACCAGAAGGCTGCTTGGTAATTGGTAGTTCTTGTGGTGGATAGACTTGTTTAACCATATAATCAATCACAAGCTACTTGGTATGCAAGCGTAGCTTGAGAAGATTTGCGCTCACGGCTCTTTTGGCAGTACTCTTGTTATTCTATATCTCTCATATATTCAGATTATCAGCCAGCACGGCTAAAGTGCTGAAGTACTCTGCCGGAGTGGTGTTAGGTGTACTCCATGACCTGAATAGCACAAGGATGGTGATGCTTTGGGAGAGGGTCTCTGTGCCTGACAGAAATGACGTGTCTTGGCAGAAGTTGTGCGCGGGTGTGCGGATGACCCGTCTAGGGCGCATGGGCAGAGCTCATTTTGTGGGCACTCAACTGTGGTTCAGTCAGTGGGTTGCAATCCGTGTGTCACGTGCATGTTACAAGAGAGTCCCCACCTCTGGTAGAGGGAGAATACTCCGAACATGGCAGACTCTAACCACATGGAAACCATGGGAGCACCCTTCCATGTGAGGGAGGCTCCCATGGCCTGGGAGGAGGAGGTGTTTCTGAATTGAAGAAGAAGGGGACGTGTGCAGTAGTGTCTTTATCGCACACTCCTAGGTGCAATGGTCATTATCAGACTTAGCATGTGAATCTTACCTTTTTTTCGCGTCGCGTCTCTTCTGCATCAGGCGCTGGAGGGACGCAAGTATGTGCCACACCCAGCTCCGGCGAGAATATATGGTGGGCTAACTAGTGCTCGTACTGTACATCTAGCCTGTCCTCTGTCGTGTGGGGGGCAGGGCGGCCCTGCCTGTTGCCCTTCTAGAATAGACAACAGGGTGGCCGGTACTCAGCTGCATCCTTTCCTGGGCGATGAGATCGCATCCCTGTCTGATTTGTCAGCTGGACTACATAGGCTGCTCAGCGTATGAGCTCTTGAAACCATGGCGCCCTATGTTGCAGTAGGTACAAAGAGTCTAACTAGGAAAGCGGCAACCAGTACTCCAGGAATCACGCACTGCATTGTTTTAACATGTCCTTCACTCGTTATTGATAGTTGGAGAGGCTGGCAAACGGCAGCTAACGTGCATCTGCGGGCTACCGCGGATGGGTCCCCCAGGGGATCTAGTAGGTTTTCTGGGACCATTCTCATGTAATGCAACCTAGGGCGGAGGCTCCCTAGAATTAGAAGATGTGTTCGTTCTTAAGCTGATAGTAATGGGCACAATTCGGTTCTCAATGCAGTGGTAAGGCAGAAGGCTAGAAGTGCGAGGTGAACAGAGTGCATTTTTGAGCCTATTTTCTTATAGATTATGAGTAAGAAAGCTATGTCATCCTAATGATAAAGAACAGCTCCAGTCTGACAGCTTGCCATCCTTAGAATGTGCTGCAGATATTAAGAATATTGTCTTTTTGAAAGTCAGGTTAATTTACCTCGTTTTCTAACCTTATACTTATTTTGGTTATCTGAGAAATGGAGTAGCTGGGTCGGCGGGCCCTTTAGCTTACCCTACATGTTTTTATTCCAGTATTCTCAAAAGTGCATTCCCTGTCAATAGAACTCCCGACAGTATCCCCTTTCATTATGGACGCTCTCAATGCTCCAATAATCAGTTAGACTTAAGGGTCAAGTACTGGTCATAGGCTGTGCCAATTGTGGATGCTATGGAGGGATGGCTGTGAGTAAGCGAGTTCAAAGCTGCAATAATATAAAGATATGCTATTATTCCGTGTAGGGACACTGCTAACTGAGAATAAGTTAATCGCAAGATAATAGGACAAAAGCTGCAGGTAGAAAGGAAGCTAGGTAAGGGGCAGAGTTACAGGGCGATCCGGAAGCAGAGAGGTGCAGCACTGTACCTCAGCGGGCACATAGGGGTGCCAGAGCCTAAGACCTGGGGCCTCATGGGAGGTTCCGGGAACACGTGTCGGCGCCCCAGTAGTCCTTCGGGCAGTTGTGGGCCTGTGCAACCGGGGGTTTGCCTAGCTACGCCCCACAAGGGGCGTGAGTATAATGTTTACCATAAGGGGCAGCACATGGTGGTTCGCCGCGGTGCTGCCGGGCTCATCAGGCGGGCAGGTGGTGAGAATGCGGCCTGCCCTTGGATCACCCGTAAGATAACCCACTATGATTTACATAACGTATGTAATAAACCTGCAGCAGTTTTCTTCCCAATCTAACACTGGTGTCTAGTGTGTTATTTGCGGGATGCATGCTATGTTATGGGGTGGGGGGGTCCTGTTGCCATGATGTGTCTATGCTGGAGGAGGGTTCCCGCCCCCAGGCGGCATTTGCTACGGGCACCTATGGGGTCCGGCTTCGCCTTCCCGGACCGTGCTTCGTGCATGCTTTGCGGGATTTAAAAGGATAGAAAGTACACTCGCTTGTGAGCACCACTGTTTACAGAGAGCAAAAAGTCCCCCACCACAAAGAGCAAAAAGTCCCCCACCACAAAGAGCGCAATTCCCTTTGACCCTGGCTTCCATGGTGGCTGATTCACAGGCTGGCTTAAGACTTTCCAGAGCTCCTAACAAAATTAATGGCACAAGGAATTACCTGCTGCAGGCTTATTTTCCGCTAAACCCTGTCTTCCCTGTTGCAAAAGACACAAGTTATGTTCGAGCTCCAGAAAATAGAGTGATGCTAGTAACCGTCACTCATCATCCCTAGTACCTAGTCTCCACACGAGTCAGAAATGTATATATTATTCTAACCCGACAATTAAGCGCTGTAACTGCTGCAAGAAGAATCACTGGAACAGAGTGTTTTTGAATCGCTCCACGGAGTAGCAGTCAATTCATATGCAGCAGGCTGTCTGGCAAGTTCTATAGCGAGCAAGCAAAATTTGAAATTACTTTGCATAATGTAAATTTGTATTGGCATGGTTTAGGCAAGACATGCTATACCTACAACGCATGAGAAGTGCACACGAAAGTGGGTGTATGCATAAACCAGGATGGAAGGTTGTGGGAGTTTGGAGAAAGGACATATGCAAGTGTGGAGATTCACATACAAATAGTTGTTTTGTGCAGGACCTTTCGAATGCAGTAGGAGCTCACAGCTTGCCATGTATGCAAATGTACATGCAAATGGACACAGTCTTCTGCTTCTCGTGTGATTCAAGCCAAGGCCGCACACAGAGCTGCGGCCGAAGATTTAATATCATTAACCTTACCAACTTCTTTTCATATAGCACTCCATGGTGCTCCATTCACTACCCTCAGAAGGATGGGAGGCTGAATGGGCACAGTGGGTTTCATACCCCTGCATGTGTCGGGGTGAGCGCTCAACTCATTGTGCCATCCATTTGGCTGAGCCAATGCCTTCCCCAGGTGGGCCAGTTGTGACCACAAGAGGAGACGACGAATGCAGCCATAGTCTGTAAAGAGAGTGGGAAGAAAGACCTCTTTGCCCGGGGTTGCAGAATATTACTGGCTAATTAGCAGAGGACAATCCTCGGCAAAGGGTTAAACTTTCCAACAAACTGACAACAATCAAAGGCCAAAAGGGCTGGGACAGAGCAAGTAAACTCATTGCTAGCCTGAAATGCAGGTAACTGTGTCAGCCCTACTTACCTTTCAAAACTGACAACCTGATGGACATTTTTCTAATTACCCTGGGGCCAGTCTGCAAACGAATAGTTTTTGTTTATAAAACTCCTTTTGTTTCACCCAAACATTTAAAGATGCTTCTATTTACGGGTTCCAGTTTTAGTTGTTTTATAAATTCGCATTGTCTCTTCCTGACTGACCTGACCTGGGCTAGTAATTACCCAGAGAGCTTTGGTGGTCAGAGGGGTTCAAAGGTGCTATGGGGCTGGGCGCTAATTTACAAAACTGCCATGGGTATACGAGGTGATATCACACACACTTTGACATCAAACTTATCACAACTACATCAAATGACTTTAGGCGTCACATGAAGGGCTGTGACGGTTGTAAAATAAAAAATAATCCTACAACACCGATTTCAATAATAAAATATTTTTTTTATGCAGAAAACGTCCATTTTAGTTACCATCCATATATTGACCAGTGTGTGTGCAGCTATGATGCCAGGATAACAGCTCTCGCATAGCAAGCTATAATAATAATGTGTTCAATTACTGCCTAAAATGTTTCAGTAAAGCCTCAGATAGCCAAATGCAGTCAGAGACGGCGGGCGGGTTTGCCTCAGACTCCCAGCTCTGTCACCAACTTGTAAATGAAAGTTCCCGATGGCTCGATGTGTCATGATTGTCTCAGCTTCACTTCTTCCGCAATCCGCATGCAAAAAGCCTGGTAAGTACAAGGCGGAGCCTCTTGACAGTGAGGTGTCTTGCAATTAGGTTGTGATGTACCCTGTTGATGGAGAGCTCACAGCTTACCCGTTACACCTAAAAAATAAAGTTTCCTCCGCCCAGAGGGTATAACAACTGTACTTCACATTTTTCTGGGTAGAGCTCTCGGATAGAGGAGATCTAATAATAGTCACTCGAGGAGTGCCTGGCAGAACTGGGCGAGGGCCTAATAGGCCCGAGGCAGATTTCATCGACCTTTCTAGAATTCATTATCATGCCATTTGTACTAAAATCCAAGTTTCCTAGTCAGTTTCTTTCTCTTTAATTAGTAATATTGCGCCTAAATGGAACTTGTAGCTTGTTGCTAAGCCAATTATGGAAAGGTTGTTTTAAATATAGAACATACTTCGGCAAAGCCAACGCTGTGTTAAAATAAACAATAAATAGGATGTTTAGTCTTAGTAACTTCAAAAACAAGTAAATTAACATTCTTGCCATGTTTTACTCCTGAATATTATGCAACTGGGATTTGTGGGTTTCAAAGCACTCTTTACTGTGGAGTTGTCTAAAGTTAGAGTTAGGCTTAAACATGTCAAGCAGGTATACTGTGTGTAATGCTTTAGCTTGGACTGCAGTAAGCACATAGTTGCTGGGTAGAACTATTGTTACGTTTTAAAGTCTCCCATGTGGATGCTGAACGGCGACAATGTTACCCACAAAGGAATGCTGTATTTAAAGCCATATGCAAAAAAATGCTATGTTTTAACATGGACTTACCCAAATATTAAGTATTCCAATTGATTTTGCCACTTAACTGCCAAGTCCAGGGCTAAAGCACACCCTGCACCTGGAGGTCCAAATATGCTCGCAATTCAGTCAAATAAATATTGTGGAAACAGGAAAAATATGAATCCTCCTACTTTCCATCCCTGGCATCTGGCACCCCAACCCTTCAAAACACACACATACCTTGTGTCTTTCACCTCACTCCAAGACAATCCACATACCTGTTGTCCTTTATCTGCCCCCAAAAACTAAGCACATACTTCTTATTGACCCCCTTCTCTCAATAAACCTTTCCCAATATACCCAGTTCCTGTTGTCTTGGCCCACTCAACTACTGAACACACCATACCTGGGATTCCAATGACTCCACCTTTTAGAATATGCTCTAAATCTTTCATTCTGCCTGTGCTTACCAAAATATCGAATACCCTCCAAAACATGCCACTTAACTGGCATCATTTACCTGTCCTACAAACCGCATACCTGAATCATGCACTCCCACTCTTCAAACACACTCCATAGCTCGTGTCCTTCCTTCACCCATCTCTCAAATACAACCCTAACTATAATCCTTCCCTCCCTCATCCCAAACATCCCATACCTGGCATACTGCCCTGTGCCAAACCCAAACCTACCAATGTTTGACATCCTGTCACTCTGGACCTCCGAAGCAGACTTCAGACCTGGTATTGTGACTCACTTTATACTCCAAAACACAAGCCAAACTTGGCATTCGTGCCTGTACGCACCCTCCAAAACACACCCATATTTAACATTCTTTCCCTGCCTTATAAACACACTGTTTCTAGCATCCTGCCCTTTCCCTCCTCAAAACTCCATTCCTAGTTTCATGATCAATCTCACCCTTAAGCAGACCCTATCCCTGGCATCCTCCCGCCTCATATCCCACAAGTGTACGCCAGGCCATGCATCTGATTTCCCCACCCTCAAGCATACTCCATACCTGGTGTTCTTTCTCTTTGACCTATCAAAATCACACGGTAACCTGTGCCTTGAAAGCTTCCAAACTCAATAGTCTACATCAATCAGCAGCTGGAATCCTGTTCCTTGCACCGCAAAACACATACACCATACCTTGTGTTTTAGGGGCCAAGTTCCTCCACCCCAGTAATACATATGGCTGCAACCTAAAGCCCCTTACAGCCTTATCAAAGAGCCGTCTCCGGAGTATTATCATTTAAATATGCTCAGAAAACATATTTTGCGCATTGAAGACAGCCCGCTTCAAATGTACAAACAAAGCTTACGTCTCCTTTGCTTTCACCTTGTATCACATAAAAAGCTCGACTACTTCTTACTTTAAGGAAAAGATACAAGTGTAATCACCATAAGTAAACAAGGAGAAAAACTAGATTCGTGCACCATGACACACATTCTTTAATGTATCACAAAAGCAAGACAAAAATATTGCATCATAAATGTAAGTAGACTTGCAATTAAAAATAGTGAATACATACTTGCCATGCTGATGAAGTATATTCGATATGTTTGTAGGTTATTATTCGTCGATACACAGTGATATCAAATTATTTTGAGTGGTGATATATCATTGCAAATGCATATATCCATAATTATTATATGGGATCCACGACTTGTAAAAGCAGTATCTGCATTCCTTAAATTCGGTTTTATTCCATGGTAGGTATGATAGAATATTTATAAATGCAGTCATTATTTTTTTAACTGTATGCTTGTGCATCCTTTCCAACATTCACTGCTGATGATTTACTGTGATATATAACCAATATATATTGACAGGAACATTAGCTCATTCGCATTAATGTGAGCGGTGATCTAATGTGATGACACCTCTTTATGTGACACAGTGAAATTATTGCACATCATCTGTGCGAATTAGTTCCCCACCTATTTTTCTATGTGTTGATCTCTGTTTCATGGTCTTAAAGTAAGTGCTTATTGGCTGTCTGACGCTGGTTGGCTGGTGCTGTACAAAATAGACAAAGGAGTATTTTTGCATGTTTCAGGGGTCCGACAACTGTGGTCTTCTTTGGTTCTTTTACACTGGACTTAAAACGTTATTCGTTTTGCATCAAACCATAAAAGCACATCATAAAATACCAACGTTAACATTTAAATTAGAATCAATTGTGCAAACAAATTACCATGCAGTCAATTAATAAAGTGCCTTAGTGCATACAAATGTAAAATACAATTCATAAACGATTTCTTGTTCTTTTAATACTATTGTGTGTGGGGAATTGAACACCGATTTTCTCTGGGGGGCTGTACTCACTTCCTGCATTGCCAGTCAGCCATTGAGAGACGCCATTTTCTCGCAGTGCGCTCTCTGGCTTTTTTTGGCTGCCGGCTAATAAATGTGCACGCTGCGCAGACGCGCTGCTGGCGCACCTAAGGCAAGTCCGTCTGTGCCCGTCAGCGTCCCGGAAGTGGCCAGGGACAGTTCCTCTGCCCGTTGGCCCACCGACGCCCTGGTTAGGGTGTAATATTATAGGGAGGCGCTTGAAGCTCTCCGCAAGTCTACTGGTCATATTCATTTCCAGTTTGACTTGCAGGCGACCCAGAATAATACCTGTGCTGCCTGCGGGTTTTGCTTACGCCCAATACCTCTAGCACCCCCGCAAGCCCCGGGCTCTCGGCCTAAGCCCTCCAAGCCGCAATCTATCTCCGCGGCCCTGATTAATGTGCACTCCCTAACAATTTTTTTTATTGCGAAGTGTCTGAACTTCTCTCCGACGGACCGGTCGACCTCTTATTCATCACTGAAACATGGCTGGATAAAACTTCCGACCCATTTGTTACTCTGGCCACCCCCACGGGATATAAAATCGCCAGGGCTGATTGCCTGGAGGGGAGGGGTGGAGGAGTGGCGATCGTATTCAGAGAGAAGTGGGATCTTATTAGGGGTGAGACTCATGCCTGGGGTGACGGAGATGCTTTGGACTTTAGTATTAGGTTCTCTCCTCATTTTCTGCCAGGTGGCTCCTTGATCTATCGCCCCGGGCTCGGGCTCTACTCGTTGTTTCTTGCAGTTTTAGGGTGATGCGCTGACCCACCAGGGCTCTTCGATTTTCGCAGTATCTGCTTTTAGGGGATTTGAATATCCACCTTGATCAGGCGGAGTCGAATGATGCCCTTGCTCTGGGGATATCCTTCAGCTCGCCCAACTGTCGCAATGGGTCATTCACCCGATTCATCAGGGCGGTCATATTCTTGACCTTATTTGCTATAATTTTAGTATCTCGGCCGAGGACCCTTTGCCAGTTTCATGGTCGGACCATTTTCTTACCTTCTTCTCCTGGAAGCTAGCTTTGGCTTCGTGACGGGTTCTAATTCTCGCAAACCCGCTTTTAAAAAAGTTGATCCTTCCAATTTGGCAGTGGTTCTGGCGGCATCTAGACCTGCCCTTACCCCTGACGGCGATGGGAGTCTTGCGGGCTTCACAAATTGGCTAGCCAAGTCGATGTCCTCGCTTGTCACTCCCACCTCATCTAGATTCTCGAGGGTCTCGCCTTTTAACCCTTGGTTTTCTTTGGACTTGCGCCTGCTCAAGCAGGACTGTGGCGCCATAGCGATTATTGCCCCCTGGCTAAGGCCGCTCTTAGGGGCAGACAAAAAATCTACTATGCAGCCATTCTTCAGGCTAAAAAACAATATTTTACAGCCCGTATTGAGCAGGCCCGTAACAACTCCAAGGAGATCTTTCATATAGTTCAGAGTTTCACGTCTCCTGCGGCTCAAACATGTGCTCTCCCGGCCACTGAGGGTTGGTGCAATATTTAATCTAATTTTTTCTCAGATCAAATATGCTTGATTCAGGAGACCTTCACTTCCTACCCTGGTCCTCCTCTTGCCTCGGTGCCTACTGCCTCACCGCAGGGTGTCCCAAAACACGCGTTGTCAACTTTCGTCCCAGTGGATATGTTCAGTTCTCTGAAGATTCTCAAGGGCCTGAAGTCCGGCTCTCCTATTGATCCTAGTGTGGCGAGACGGCTGGCAGCAGTAGGGAGATTATTAACCCTGAGGTTAATGCTATTATCAATGCCACCCTTGGCGAGACCCGAGTTCCGTGGGAGTAGAAACAGGCTAAAATTCTTCCCCTCTTGAAGAAGCCTACTCTCTATCCTTTGATTCCAGGGAACTATCGCCCTATTTACCTCCTTCCCAGCCTAGCCCAAGTCTGTGAGAAGCTGGTCACCAGACAACTCACTGAGTTTGTTGATGAATCTGACGCTTTGCATCCGGCGCAGTCTGGGTTTCGCGCCTCGTACAGCATGAAGGCAGCACTGGTTGAGATCTCTGAAGCCATCCGTGATTGTTTAGATGCCAGTGGGAGAGCAGCTTTGCTCATGCTCGATCTGTCGGCTGCGTTCAACACGGTCCTGCATTCGAAGCTGCTCATCCGCCTCACGGAGATTGGCACCTTGGGCTGGTTGAGGTCCTTCCTGGAAGGGCGGGTTCAACAAGTTTGGCTGCCACCGGCTGCCTCTATTTCACAGGCGGTTAACACAAGTGTCCCTCAGGGGTCTTCCCTTAGCCCCCTTCTTTTCAATATCTATCTTACTCCTTTGGTCTTCTTGGCCGAGGAGTTGGGGCCTAAGGTGATAGCATATGCTGATGACACCCAGCTCCTCTTTTCGTGGGGTAAGGATGAGGACTCAGTAGTGCCTGTACAGAAGTGCTTGTCTTCGGTTTTTGGGTGGCTTGCTAAGACACAACTCAAGTGTAACAAAGACAAATCTGAGATCCTTCTCTACAGCAAATGGAAATACAATTTGGCCTCCTGGATTTCCCTTTCCTTCTTCTAATGGGAAATTCGCTAAAAATCTAGGAGTGTGGTTTGAGGACAACCTCTCATTCTCTGTTCAGGTGAAAAAGATTTCAGGTAGCTGTTTTGGCCTCCTTAAAACACTCAGGAGCTTTCTCCCTCACCTTCCTAGGTCTGCCAAAGAGACGGTAATTCGGGCACTAGGCCTGTCTCGGTTCGATTATGCTAATGCCCTGTATATTGGCATCTCTGGTTAGACTTCAGGTGATCCAGAACGCGGCTGCCAGGCTGCTTTTGGGAATCACTAGGAGGAGTAGTGTGCATGTTCATCTCCGCTCCCTTCACTGGCTGCCTGTGGCGGAGAGGGTCAACTTTAAATCGCTAGTGATTTCTCACCATGCACTGTACGATCATGAGCCCACTTATTTATAGAAACGGTTCTCTTTCTATGTCCCGCTGAGACAATTGCGATCTTCTGCCCTTTTGTTGGCGAGGGTGCCGCGTTTCTCCCGTCACAAACTGGGTGGCTGCTCTCTTGTTGTCAAGGCTTCTCAGGCTTGGAATGCCCTCCCATTTTTTCTGCACAATACTCAGGACCCCCTAGCATTTAAGAAACTATTAAAAACTCATCTGTTTCCATAATTGCTGGCTACTAAGTCCGAAACTCCTCTTGGCTCCGCGCTGGGACACTCTTCGGAGTAGCTATTGCGCGCTATAAAAGGATTTAACGTAACATAACATAACATCTAGTCCATTTCATAAAAGGATTAGAAAAAGAGAGGAGTCTGTCATTAAGTTTCCTTTAGTTCCCAGTTACATTCCTATGTTTTACCACAAAGGCTATATACATGGTTATGCAAATATTCCATAGCCTCTTTGCATTTCCTAATGGTCAACTACCTCAGAAGAGGTTGGAGTATCTGGGTTTTCTGGTCTTTTTACAACTCACAGAAAAACATCACCTGTAATTGCGATTGGAGGGCTATTGAATTGCATGGACACGATATACGGTATTTTTCTGTATATACATTAGATGGAAAGGAAACCAAAAAAAATAGCCAAACCAAGCCTTAATCTTATTAAATAAAATCTTGAGTGGCTGACATCTTCAATAAATATTGCTCACTGCCAGGTGTTGTACATGGTGGAAGGTATGATGCCACCAACCTCTTCCTCAATTCACCCTCCTGTCTCACTGCCGCTATCATCTTAAGAATTCATTTTTCACAAGTGATTTAGCAGAATGAGTAATGCAGAGTGGATTTTTAAACAATTCAATTCTATTAATAGCTTGTAGTTCATATTTGATATACATCAGCAATTTGAATGTATGTGCCCGTGCAAGGTTCCTACACTCGGTAATAAGTATTTAATATCAACGCTGCTTCAGGCTTGGACCAGACTGAATGTCACTACATGATTGCCTTACGGCATCTACCAGATACCGTAGCTCTAATTCCTCGTGCGCTACTATGGAAGGAACACTGCATGGAAGTGGTAATCTGTGCAAAAAAGTGTTTTCACTAGTTTGAAGTTGAGAATTATGTGTGTATCCCCCACACCCCTACACCACAGGTGGCCATCCATACAGGTCTGGCTTTGTATATAGTAGTGGTGGTGTCTAAGGCCATAGAACCTAACTTAGCAGCAAATTTAAACAAAGAAGCAGTAGCTTGTATAAACTGGATTACGCTCAAGCTCCTCATGTGTTTCCACATACTCAGGCTGTCAAATGGAACACCCAGGTAAGTAAATGTGGTTACATATTTGAGGGCAGTATCACCAATATGAAACAGCCTGATCTAGGGGCAGCCGCAAATTATAGCAAAAGATTTGGTTTTATTTGTAGAGAGACCTAAATCAGACATAAAAGCTAAAAGACCCCTTCCTGTTCTAGCTATGTACACGCAATCATCAGCGTACATAACTAAAGGTAACTGTTGGGACACCATCCTAGGAGTATCAGCTGCTGCATCTATCAGGATCCCATCTACGTCATTAATGTGGAGACTGAAAAGAAAGAGGAGCAGCACACAGCCTTGCATGACCCCCTTCCTAATCTTTATGAATGGGGTGTACTCCCCATGTGGCTCAAACCGGATACTACCTTCTACATCTGCATGCAACTGGGAGAGGAGGTAGACAATTTTGAGATTGGCACCTTTATTTATTAGCATTTTCCATAGCTTCCCCTGAGTAACATTGTCAAAAGCTCGCTTAGATCCATAAATGCCAAAAGTGGGCCATATATTAAGACATGATTAAATGCAAATTCAAGCACTGGCCAACAATTCTTAATCCTTGGCTGAAGCCATATTGTGCTGATGTTGAAATGTGCTTCTCATTTGCCCATGTTTCAAGTTGGTCCAGCAAGAATCGCCAGTGCTTAATTTGTAAAATATTAAGTGCCAGGGCTCTGACCAGGAGGCCACTGCAGCCTGCATCACCTATCGCCTATGTCATTTGCTGCCAAAACAACTACTAGCCTTCTCTCTCACACGTAAATGTGACAGTTCAGATTATTCCAGGTCGCTAAAGTAATGGCTGGGGAGGCAGGTATTAGCAATTCTAATGTATATTGTATTCCTAAACTACCGCTGTTCTGCTCATCTCTGAATTAGATGAGTGGCATCACCATGTGGTGGACTGTTCTAAGTATGGAGTTGAAAATTAGGTGTTGGTGCCGAGCACCGGAAACCAATTAAGTGCTGGTGCTTAGCACCAGAAAGACCCGGTTCAAATTAAGCACTGACTCTGCCCAGTATCTTTGCTGTGGAGTCAATTATTGATATTGGGCAGTAGCATTGGGGCTCATTCACACACACCTTTTTAAAGATTAGTACAATGATTGCCCCAGACCAAGATTTGGGGAGGCCAAACTGCACTTTTAATCACATTCATCAGTATTGGGACCTTAAATAGGGCAGCTGGAACCCCATCTGGTCCCGGTGTTTTATTACTGGGGCATCTTTTCAAAGCGGAAATGATATCCCCACAAGACAATTTTAATTCTTCTTGGCCTCTGGTTTTAATGAATCCTCTGTGGCATTAAACTCAGTGGGTTCCGCTTCATTCGAGATACAGTTTCGTGAAATGATTGACCCAGAGATGCTCATGGATGGTCGCAGGCTGGTACTGGGACTGTTTGAAAAGAATGGTGTTTTAACTACCTTCCAAAATTGTCACACATCATTCACTGCACAGGCGAAAGCTAGCTGCTCCCAAGCCTCGCTCCTAAACTCTTCTTTCCTTAGTTTGATGGGTTCTTTGTAAAGCTTTCTACAATTCCTGATGTCTATTGGTGCCTTTGGCGAGCACCAATTCTGGGTCAGGTTCGACACTGAGGCAGTGCTCAATTTGCTCCATCTGATTTTCCACGAGCATGGCTAGGAAGGACTGTGGATCAATATTCCTCCACTTGTGAGAATCACCCCTCTTTATTGTGTACTTAATCACGTAGAATATCTTATTAGTAGACACCGAAGTTAGCCCTAGGCTAAGACCTAAAACAAGTGGGTTATGGTCACTAATATGAATCTCTAAAATCTAGAACGTATCTACCTTCCTAACCCAAGCCTTGGAATGTGCAATATAGTCAATCAGAGGCCCCTTCCCTCTACTCATGAATGTTACCCGAGTCAGAATCCCCTTGGGAGCTGTCATTGTGGAGTATGAGTTTGTGGGTCTTTAGGGGTCTATTCACACCATCGCCACAAGGGTTGCGGTCAAAGTGTGAGAGGTTACAAAAATCGTTCTCTACTATTCCACCAACGATTATCAGAGATAGGGCACAATCATAGGTTAAAGTCCCCTCCCCAGAGTAAAACATAGTCCTCTGCGATGCCCATTAACATGTCTAAAACACATCCAAGGAAACAAATGATTTGCACATTTGTAGTGGGAAAGTTGTTACGGTACAAATTAATGGGTATCACTAGCAATGCCCCATCAGAGATAAGCAAATAATCTGAAATAATTGAGTTCAAGTAAGTCTTCGCAATCTTGGCTGCCAAGGTGATACTTATTAGAGTTAAAAGACCTCCACTATGGTGCTCAGACAATCAGGGGTGGCTCCTCCACGTGAGAGGAAGAGTGTCACCCCACTGCTTTCGTGCAGTATGAGAAGCAGAAACATAAAATGGTATTAGAAATACCATTTTATGTTTCTGCTTCTCGCACTGCGAGAAAGCAGAAGGGTATGGTTATGGGTGGGCGGTCCTGATCTAGGGCAGGGGTGTAGCGGCTTGCCCACTCTGAGGGTGCTGACTGTTTGGTCGGCCCCAGGGCCGACCAAACCCGTCATATGCACTCTGAATTTTCTTCATATAGACTACATGCAGCCTATATGGAAAAAACAGCCTCCACATAGACGCCTGTGTGGTCGGCGCCCCAACCAATCACCACGCTGCCCTTGCAGTGTTGTGATTGCTGATTGGCGGAGGGGAGGGAGACTGCCTGCTTCATGTGAGGAGCAGAGAAGCAGAGACGACGTGGGACCGGGCCGGCGAAGGTAAGTTAACTTTTTTTTTTAATTAAACACCCCCACGCGACCCTCCGCCCTCAATCACCCTACCCGTGAGTCATGCCGGCCACGACTGCAGACAATGCAGGCAAGAATATCAAATAGAAACCATTTATGTGCACAGAAGTTAGTAACCAGGTCTCCTGCAAACAATCTGCTGCTTGGATATTAGAGATACCCAAATATTGTCAGTTAATTTGTTACTCAGTCCCGCCATGTTCCAATAAAGGAGGGTCACGTCACATGCTGAGTTGCACGGGACATGAAAGCAGGGCAAGTGCGTGTTGGGGGTGGGGAAAGGGGCTTCAATGGCATATGGCCTTAATGGAGCTGCTCATATCACCTAAATCAATGCTTATTTTCTTGTCCCATCTGACTGATCAAGCATACTCCATGCCAGGCATCTTGTCTCTCTTAAGCATCCGGCTAGCTTCCAACTCTTCTTCATGCCAGGTTGATGGACCCCTCCTACCTGAACACTCTCCATGCTGGCGTCCCATGCCAGTAAAATCCTAAAAAATCCCACCGTGGCATCCATACAATCTTTCATAGAATAATGTATGCAAGTGCACCAAGCTGTACAGGAGCGGGTACTTCACGATTGAGGCTTTTCAGTGTGTGACTCCACTGCATGATATTCAGCTTTCACCACCTCCACGTGCAGAAAAAGAGGACCAGGAGTAGAGCAATGTATAGAGGTGACGGGGCAACCAATAGGGCTCACGTCGAGGGTAGATGCCATCTGCCCACTATTTTCAGAGCGTACACGGCGTCTACCCTGCTACAAAGCTGACCACCGTCAGCAGAGTGCAACGTTCCTAACCTACTTCTCCTAGAATTCACAGAAATATGCTGAACTAGTCCTGGTGTAATTTTCTGACACCAGGACACCTTCAGCTGCACCTGCACATGGTTTGCTTTTGTACCGAGCAGCAATGAACAGCAGCCGCCGGCTCGTGCAGGGAAGAACGGTGGGCCGGGTGGAAGGGATTTTGACGGACGGTGATAAGGGAAAATGTATCATTTATTTAATTTTCCCTCGTCATTGTCTGTTAAGATCCCCCACCCCACTGCTCTTACCTGCACGAGCCGCGGCTGATGAATAACCAGGCAGGGAAGAGGCTTATCAGATTCCACCTTTGCCCATAACAAAAGCAGGGGTTAAAGGCCATTAGGCCTCTTTTCATTGGAATATCGTGGCTGAGCGCTATAGGGAGACTTACACCTAGATGCAATGGAGGGGAAACGAAGGCTCACATCTTATGACTTCACAGTTACTTAAGAGAGAAATGCTTTTGACTTGGTTGAGTCCTTGGATATAAGAGACATGTATACACTATAAGAATGTCAGATGTGTTGGTCACCCAGTATTTACACAAATAATAATTTAAATATCACTACTTTGTATTATTTCTTTTATAGCGCTTTAGCACTACTTATCCCAAAGCAGGGTGTCAGAGCACTTAACAACACGCGTACAGATTATACACTGACAATACCTTATATGTGTGTACATCAGTGTAAAGGATCGGTTACATAAGGCAGTGAGGTTTACAAAGTGTAGGAGCCTCATGTCCTTCATACCTCACTGCTATATTAGAAGGATTACAATTTATGAACTGCAGGTAACAGAAGAATCTGTCTTAAAAGCAGTATCCCATTTATATCAAATACAAATCTGCCATCTGCATGTTACATAATGTGCTTTGCAAGAGACATATTAACCCTCCATACTACTTTAGACTAGGCAAAACTCTGATCTCTCCAGCAAATACGTTATCCTCCAGAGTTGTCTTACCATTATTATAATTACTCCCTGAGATTTAGCTCGCACACAAAAATCTCTGCGGCAGATGCCTTAACACCACAAGATATTTTAAAATACAGACATTGAAACATATTAAGCAGCACGGATTTGCTGCCACATTTTCCTTGTTGCCAATTTCTTTGTGGCAGAGTTTAAAAAAGAAAATAGATGTATAAATTGAGGCCCAGATTTTGCATCAATATGTTGGCTCAACCCCAATGCAAAATCTAATTTGTAATATATTGTAATGTGCTCAAATGTACTCATGATAGAGCTGCTAAATATATGTGAGGTCTTAAGATCTGATGTCACTTCCTGTGAGGTCATGGGTCGTGGTGTCACTTGCTGTGATGTCACGTGCTGTGATGTCACACCCATTGTGGTTAGCTTGTTGCCCCCCCCCCCTCACCCCCTCCACTTCTGTTTTTTAGGACTTGAGCCCTGGCAACTAGTAACCCAGAATGAATCTGGAAGCAGGAGCGTTACCAGGAGGCACACATTGGGTAGCATCTCTTATGTCCAGGCCCATGGGCTGAGTCAACTAGAACACTCCCTGTTTATGATCGCTTTATAGCTCTTAACATGATTATCAACCTCCTCTTCTGTCATAAAGGTTATGAGGCATAGGGATCTCCAGTCAGGAGACACCAATAAAAATCGGTCATAAAAGGGACAGCCAAACTGCAACCTAGAAACAAATGGAACAGGTATCCCTGGTGAGTTTGCTTGCTAGGTTAATTATGCTATTACAATGAACGTACAACGCATCTCTTTCTTAGTCTTGTAGGTAAAGATTTCCAGATAGCTTAGTCATTAAGTTCCCCCAATCAGTTTCATTGCAATGATTTATTATAGCCACATGCAAAATTATATTTTGCAGTGTTGGTCCTCTTTTCTCTCTGTAAGTCCATTTTAATGCCTCGGTGAAACCTGGCGGCATCTTGTGGCTATTTGTGGTAGTGCCTCCTGACTTCACTACATGATCTAAACATAGAAGGGAGTGTGTTGCCTGCAGGCCACTCTATTCCCCAATGTGTGAGAAGACATACCGCCGCCTCATACCCAAGAGTTATCAGCAGCGGTCATTGGTGTAACTCATGAAGGTCACAAGGAAATAGTGATCGCCACCTAAACCTTGCTCGAGGACAGAGAATAGGTTAGTCGCAGCTCAAGAAAGTCCAAGCGCTGAAGATTGCTGAAGCGCCTCATGCCCCATGGAAGACTTTGCAACAAGTTCCATGCACCTGTTAGCTCTGTTTCTCCTGGACTTCTGGGCGATACTCGGGATTCCGGCTTGCAACCTCAGTGGCGTCCATGGTAGACGCAGCTATGCCACCCGGCTTTGATGAAACATGTGTCCCGCCTATGGAATGCCCAGAACCACACAGACCTTCCTTCAGTGGAGGTGAATATACAGGACTGCTCAAGTAAATGGGAACTAATAACTCATTCAGGCACCTGTGGCCTCGAGCGAAGGGCACCGGGGAGAGATTTATATCCACGAACAAGAGGGGGTTCAAAGAGCAGACGCAGTAAATGCTCAATAAATCAAGCCGTGTGCCAAGTGTGGAGAGAATACGGGAATACATCTCAGGATGGCGGCCTGTGGACGGCTGAGACAAACATGCTTCCCACAGGCAAATCTGGAACCACTAGTGGATCATGAAACCGTCACGGACTCAGACAGCAGAGCAGGGATAAGAAAGGAACGAAAGACTATGCATATAAGTCAACTTGCGACAGGGCTCTGCTGGTCAGAAGGAGACGGACACAGACTAAACAACAAACCTTTGGGAACAACCAAGTCACAGAACGTATGGTCTCCGAAGCATCAGCCCACACTATGTTATCTGTAACGTACGTCATTTATGAAACACTTGTGCTGCTGACTAAAACATACCTATTTCTTCACCTTCAGTCAGTGGTAAGGAGAACACAGCACACCTGTCCAAGGCTAGACACGTTACCTATTACAGATCAGCAAGAGCCATTAACCCCCCTGGTGGCTCAGAACACCACTGCCCAGGGAGCCGCGAGAACTCATTGAATGAATGAATATATACTTGTAGAGCGCATGGCTACCAAAGGCCTCCCCGCGCTAGAGACCGAGCAGAACAGGGGCCAGTAGCTGAATAGCTGAGCAGCACAAGAGTAGTAGGAAAGGACACCAACACAGGGACAGAACATGATTGAATCTAAAGAGGTAGAAAGAGGTCCCTCCCAGTAGGAGGACATTCTCCCACAAAGTTTTACAATGCCGACGTGGTCAGAGACCAACTCCTGACAGTAGCATGGCATTAGACTTAGTTCAGGAACCAAAGAAAGTAATCCACTAATCCTTGCATTCTGTGAAGTTTCAAATTCCTAAGGACTAAACAGTAATATCCACATGGATCACCCATGCTGCCCATTTGCTTGCTTTCTCGCGATACACAGACCACACATACTCTTCAGCTTTGCCATTACTTTCTAAGCATTTTGCCATTGTATATCTTTCCTATTTTTATCACAATCACAGTTGCTGGAAAGCTGACGCCTCTTTTTCAGCCTGAACTGGTATTTGTAAGCATAAACTAAGTTAGAAGGTGAGCAAGCATAGGGATAAATGGAAGTCCAGGGGTATGGTTTATGATCTGTGGTCATTGACAATGAGTGGAAAAATTAGGGGTGTGCATATCTCACATAATTCTCTCTAGCGCAATTACATGGATTTACCGCAAAATTACAAGGAATTACATATGGAGCATAAACCAGCATTTAGAGTTTCTTAGCCCAAAATGCAGGATGCCTTTTGCACTAAGAAAATAGTGCTAAATGCAACAGAACATGAACGATCTGAATAATTTTAAATACACTTGTATCGCCGTTTATTTTTTAAAATAATTCCCCACGCTGCTTGGTGCCACAGGGGTGACAGAGACTTACTTGCACACAGGGAGGTCTGCGCTCGATAGTATAGCCTGCCCGCCCCGGTCCCACTCGGCAATTAGCGCCGTAGAGCGGAGGGCGGACAGGTAAGAGCCAGACACACACACTCCACTTCCGCTTGCACGAAGCGGGTAGCAGTCTAGTCTTCCCCAAGGAAGGGCTACTTAGCCTTCTCGTCGCTTTGAGCGCGCAGCGATCGCGCGCAGGGGTGCGCCTAAGGACGCGCCTAAGACAAGCCAAAGAGAAGCCCGTCTGCGCCCGTCCGCGACCGAACGGGGCCAGGGGCCATGGCATTACCATCTGCTGTCCATGGTTATTATGCTACTTCTCGGGTAAGCTACACTTCGCGAGAACTATTAGGCTGACGGATGCCCTCTCAGTTGGGATGTTCTGGGGAGGGGGGAACCCCTCCGGAGGTCCCTTTCTCTTGTAAAAAAATGCCACTTTCAGGCATTATGTGATAGGAAACTGGAGGAATTACAGCATGTGTCCACTAGAGGGCCGGGACCAAACACGCGACTAGGCTGTAAGAACCTATTATGTAACATTCGATCGTTATCTAAACACTACCCTGAAGTCCGGGAGCTAATCTCCTCGTGAAAGCCAGACCTATGTTTCCTAACCGAAACTTGGTTAAAACCCCACTCAGTTCCAGCAATTACACTAGGGATCCCTGATGGCTATAAGATACATAGACTAGATCGCCCAGTTAAAACTGGGGGAGGTATAGCCATTGTCTATAGGAGCGACCTTTCCATCTCAATTCTAGAAGAATGCAGCACCTCTGAGTTAGAATTGATGATTTTTAAGATTAATATGCCAAATAAAGCTGGTCGTAAAGGGGCTTTAGTCTATCGCCCCCTGGCCCCTGTGCAAACTTCTCCATTTCTCTATTGGAGGCATTGGCTGCACATATAGATTCTGGAAGTGAATTCCTACTCCTTGGAGATTTTAACGTCCATAGCGAGTTGAAGGAGTGCGGTGATGCACAGTCATTATTGACTGATCTTGCATTACGTGGCCTTACACAGAAAAATATGGGTCCCACACATCAGGCAGGACATACCCTGGACCATATCCTTTCGAATACTCCAAACATCAACTGCTTTCCTCCCACTCAGGTAAAATGGACAGATCATTTTATCATGGAATTCAATACACCAAATCTAGGTAAACCGCCCCCTCAACTTGTAGCATTGCCCAATAGACGGAGGCAATGGCATAAGGTGACCCCTGAAGTTTTTCAGGAGAAGTTTGTTGAGCCCTCCTTTAATTCTACGGAGGGAGTTGACATGGCGTTGGCCGAATATGATCAAGCTATTCACACAGCGGTAGATTGTATTGCCCCTATGAAAGTGTTCAATCCACGTCCTGCACACAAACAGGAAGTGTGGTTTTCGGAACATTTACGCTCCCTAAAACAGGCCGCCAGAAAGCTGGAAAAGGTCTGGAAAACATCACACAGAGAGGATGATAGGAATGACTATTGGTCAGCTCTTACTCTCTATCACAAGGCCATCCGGATCGCATGCAAGAATCACATTGCGTCCCTTCTTTCGCCGCAGGTAATGCTCCCAGGGCACTGTACCAAATCCTTCAATCCTTTGTGAAACCAGTGGCCTGTGAGAGTGTTGAACTTTCCTCACAACAGCTATGCGATGAAATATCGCAATTCTTTACAACTAAGATAGACAAGATCTATGATACCATCATTAATGCCAACCGGTCTTCTATAGGAGATTTACCACCGCCACTGATCGAAGAAGAAACATGCTCAGCCACTCTCAGTGCATTCCCTCCTATCTCTCTGGAAGAGGTGCAATGCCTGGTGAGTCAAACCAAGAGTGGCAGTCCTTTGGACTCTATTCCAGCTAGAATGATGCCGGTGGTGGTCAAGACACTGGGCACAGGGATTCAATGCCTTGTGAATCTATCACTGACCGAAGGCCGAGTGCCCATGGCATGGAAAAAGGCATCGGTAAGACCTATTAGGAGGAATGCTACTATCCCTTGGACGGATTTGTCAAATCTCAGACCGATATCCCTACTTCCATTCATGGGAAAGCTCACTGAAAGACATGTGAACAAGCACCTTTCGAGCTATATCGAACAGACCGGCAGTCTAGACCACTCGCAATTTGGCTTTAGGCTGAAGCATAGTACTGAGTCGGCACTACTGTCAGTAACGGATGATCTACACATGTACCAGGACAGGGGTCATTCGGTAGTCCTGGTACTGTTAGACTTGTCGGCAGCGTTCGACACTATATCTCATAATATTCTGCTCGAACGGCTTGCCAAGATCGGTCTTGTGAGCACAGCACTGGCCTGGTTAAGAAGTTTCCTATCTAACCGGACTCAATCGGTTAGTATGGGCGCATTTCGTTCGGTGGAGACTGAGATTACCAAGGGAGTGCCACAGGGCTCCTGTTTGAGCCCAACTCTTTTTAACATCTACGTGGCCCCCCTGGCTAGAATCTTGAGAGAGTTTGGTTTCATCCCAGTATCATACGCGGATGATACCCAGCTCCTGTTTCCTTTTAAAACTCTTACCGACGAGGTGAAAACATCTTTTTCCAATGGCATGAAGGCGGCAGTAAATTGGATGACATCTAATTGCCTCCAATGCAACGTGGGTAAAACGGAGGTTGGTCTCTTTGGGGAAGCAAAGATCCTGTGGACCCCGGACTGGTGGCCGCAAGACCTTGGCCCGGTCCCAGACCCTAAATTGGTTGTGAAAAATTTAGGAGTGCGCTTGGATTGTGAACTCTCTTTTAAGCAGCATTGTAACATCACTGTGGATTCCTGCTTCCACGTCATTGGCTTGTTGCGAAAGGTTTTTCCTCTGCTACCGGATTTCACCAGGAAAACCTTGGTGCAAGCTCTGATACTTAGTCGCTTCGACTATTGTAATGGCCTCCTGTTATCGGCCAATGATGGAGTATTGGCCAAACTCCAGATGATTCAAAATACTGCTGCCAGGCTGGTACTAAATGCCCCCCCTACGACACCGTCTAAACCTCTCTTGGAGAAATTGCATTGGCTCTCAGTCCGTAACAGGGTAAAATTCAAGACCTGCTGTTTAATACACAAGAGCCTAAATGGACTAGGGCCATCGCACTGGAGAGATAAATTCATTCCATACAACCCGGTTCGGTCCCTTAGGTCCAGTAACCAGCTTCTCCTGAGAATGCCAGCTGTGAGAAAGGTCAGACAGGGTGGCAAGGCCTTATCTGTAGTGGGTCCCACTTTATGGAATAAGCTTCCCCTTGATCTGAGGCAATGTTCTGTACATTTGAGCTTCAGAAAGAAGCTCAAAACATTCTTGTTTCAGAATTAATCTGCTATCCATTGACTGCTTGACCACGCTTCTGGTGTTTTTGGGCGCAGAGATACTCTGGAAGGAGTCGATTCAAGCGCGTTATAAACCCGCAAATAAATAAACCGCAGAAGTTGCCTGCACTTGTTGTTCCTGTGTTTCTGTCATAGAACTTTTGCCCCAAATTAGTCTTAACTATGCAAGTGGGCGCAATTGCGTAAATTACTTAATTTTGTATCGCAAGAGTAATGCGAAATCACCAAAATGAATCAGATTGATCAAGTTTAGTTAAAATTTCTTCCAAGCTTCAAAAACATTTAAGGACTGCTGGTTCCAGTCAAGAAACTGTGCCTCAGTTATTTTCTGAATTTCAGGAAGGAAGGTAATAAAAGCCAGGATGAAGGAAAACCCAAAAGAGGCTTTAATCAGTGCAACCACCGACAGGTTAACAGGTCTCAACAGCAGCACATTCAAAGCCAGAATGACTCATGACAATCCATGAGGTAATAACATTCTACATTCTATAACTAACACACATAGGTTAATTACAATACATCCCCCTTACAAAAATCATAAAGGGCAACCGAATAGAAATGTCTCTATATAACGACTTGATGCATAAGGAAGTCAAAAGAGAACAGTAAAAAAAAAAAAAAAAAAACGACATCTAATATAAGCAAATACACAATTAAAGTGAAACATAGTGGATAATAACTACCCTAATACAAAACATAATCCTTGAATTTCACAAGTACAAGCCTGTGCCTGATTATATAACCAGTGTTTTTGTCTGGAGAAACAAAACCACGAGTAGCAACTGTGCGGTGAGTTGTCTCTGTGAACTTAACCAATCTAGACATGCTCCAGGTACAGCCATTCAGGGCCGGACTGGCCATAGCAGGCACCGGGCGTTTCCCCGGTAGGCCACTAGGGTGGGGGCCGTTTTTCGGCCCTTGGGGGCCATTTTTGTTACCGGAGGTCGGCAATATTGCCCCCTGTAACAAAATCGGCCGAAACCGGCCGTCGCAAACTTCTCAGCTGCACCCCTCACCCCAGGGAGGGGGGGGGGCAGCTGAGCAGTTTGCCAGGGCCAGTTTCTGTTCCCAGTCCGGCCCTGCAGCCATTGTCTAGTGTTACAACATTCTTCTTTATTGCAGTGATGATAAAAGGGCCAAGGAAACTAGAAGAACCTTTGTGACCATGTCTAATCTTTTTACCAAACCATGGTCACCCAAATTTCACTTTGTCTCCCTGACCCACATTTTGTTGTCATACCGCAACTTATATTTCTGCTGATATTCAGTAAGTTTGTTTTTTCTTAACTCACAGTCACAGCGTTACTTTTTCATACGGGAAGTCATACCGGATTGAGTTTGGAATTCGCCATCCTGCCTCTCAAAGCTTCAAAAGGGGATCTTTGAGAAATGGCATTGGGAACAGTACGGTGTGCCCTCCAAGTTTCCCTCAAAACATCACACAAAAGAAATTCTGGAATCTAGTGCTCGTTGAGCACAACTCTTGACAACCCTATTCATCCTTTCTATGAGACCATTGGCTTGCGGAGAATACAGGGCAGTCTTCTGATGAATAATCCCAAGATCTCCAAGAAAAGCATGCATCTCATGGGAGGTGAACTGCACCCCATTGTCAGTGACTAAATATTTCGGAATTCCTTCTGAAACGAACACATCTTTCAAAAACTCCATCACTGACCTGGAATTAACAGTACCCATGCATTTGGAAACCACTCATTTTGAAGTGTAGCCTACTAAAAGAAAGACACACCTCTCATGGAAAGGCATCAACTCAAAGGGACCGATTATATCCAACCCCAACTTGGTACAGACAGCATCAGGGACATCTACAGGGGAAAGAGGAGCATGACCAAAGGAATGAGATTTATCATTAATGGCACATAAGTGACAGTCTTTGACAACCCTCTCTATCATCCGATCCACCCCAGGCCACCAATAGCTTTCCCTGACACGTGCCTTAGTAAGGCTTCTTCCCAAATGTCCCTCATAAGCTAAGTTGACCACTTTTTCCTTAAGCTCATCAGGTGGAACCACTCTGTCACCTCTCATGAGATTTCCCTGACAAAAAGTACGATCGTTCCTCACTGTCCAGAAGGGCTTCAAGTCAGGGTCAAGATCTTTGTAATCCGGCCAATCCCTAGAAATGACAACTTTGAGGGATGAAAATAACCTATCACCGCAAGCACAAGATGCGCATTCCTCCTTTGACAGTGAGGCTCAGCCAACCAATTTACATATTCAAGCTCTTCCCCCACGTGAACTTATGGGCAATTGTGACAAACAGTCAGCAGATTTATTACTTTGGCCTGAGATATACTGCACACGAAAGTTAAACTCTTGACGACTTTCACTCCATCTCTTAAGCCTAGGGGTCATGTAGTGACACGAAACAATTTGGACAAGGGGACGGTGGTCAGATTTTACTGTGAATGGAATTCCCCAGAGATGAAACTTGAAGTGTTGCACCGCCCAAAACACACTCAGTGCCTCCCTTTCAATACAAGAGTAGTTGACCTCAGCCTCTCTAAGGGCCCTGGAGGCAAAGGCTACAACTCTTTCTTCCCCATCCACAATTTGAGAGAGTACAGATCCAAGTCCCTTGAGACTGGCATCAGCCGTAAGGATAGTTTTCAACATAGAATCAAAATTTCCTAGTCTTGGCATCTTCCCAATCTCAGACTTAACTAACTTGAAAGCTACCTCGCATATAGGTGACCACACGAAACGCACCCCCTTCTTTAACAAAACTCTGATAGGCTCAACAACACTAGCGAAACCTTTAACAAACTTAGAGTAAAACTCTGCCATTCCCAAAAAGGACCTAACTTGCTCTTTGTCTTCAGGTGCAGGTGCTTTGACAATACTCTCTGCAAACTCCAGCTTGGGATGTATACCATCTCCAGAGATAACGTGACAGAGATAAGTAACAGACTTCAGTCCAATTCGACATTTTTCTTTCTTGACCGTGAGCCCTCCTTCTTTCAGCTTATTTAACACTGATATCAGGACAACCTCGTGTTCGCACTCATCCTTACCATAAGCCAAAATATTGTCCTGAAAAAACAAGACGTTAGGTAGACCTCCTAGAATCATCTTCATTACCCTTTGAACACAGGCTGCTGCTGAGGCTAACCCGAAGGGCATCCTCAAAAATTGGAACGCTCCCAAGGGAGTGACAAAAGATGTTAAATGTCTTGAGTCCTTATGAAGCATGATTTGATGATAAGCGGACAACAGGTCAACACACTAAAGATTTTGGCTCCCTTCCGTAAACTAATAGACTCTGATATATTTGGAAGGGGCTGGCGGTCTACCCAGATCCATTCATTTCGTCCGCGCAAGTCAACACACATTCTCACAGCAGAACCACCATCCTTGGGCACCAAAACCACCGGAGCGAACCACTCCGAGGCCTCAATCTCTTCAATTACTCCTAACTTTAGCAATCTTTCAAGCTCAAGTCTTAATGGTTCAACCATCAAGTTTGGCACTCTTCGCACTTTGTGCACACAAGATTTTGCTGTATTCTTTAAGATGATCCGATGCTCAAAACCCTTGAGACAACCAAGAACATCAGAACACCTCAGGAAAATCTTCAAAATATTTATTTCCATCACCCACGGTGTCAATCAACATGACTTGTCCTTGTGGATTCTCACTCCCTCTGTCCATCAACATGACTTGGTTTTACGGATTCTTAGCACAAGGATTAGAAATTATGCCGAAGTCACGTTGATGTCTCCAACCAGGAAGTTTATCTCCTCTCACGGCCACATAAACTTTCCCCACAATCTCTCTCCCTTTGAATACAATCTTCGCCACCACATACCCAATAACATCTAGAGAAGATCCACCATAACTAAGTGGAGAGATGTCCGGGCAGAATGGTCACATTCTCAAACCCAACTATCTTGTCCCATATTTTGTTGCCTATTAAAGTAAATGGGGAACCTGAGTCAGCCATGACGCAGAATTCATTACCATCCACTCCAATGTTAAAAAACGGCATACTAATTTTTCCAGATCCAACATTGCCATTACTCTCAGAAATACTAGAAACAACTGCAGTGCGGATCGCTTCGGAAGTGCTTTCAGTTACACAACCTTTCTTGGAGGACTTACAAACACCAGCATAGGGTCCCTTGATCCCACAGTTGTTACACACAGAGTCCCTAGCATAACAGTTGGGAAAACTTGAAGAGTGAGAAAAACTGCCACACCTATAACACCACCACCTTTGATTGTCATTGCTGTTCCTTTCACGATCAAGGAAGCGCTGTTGATGTGGATCACATTTGTTGCGTGGCAAGACATCTCTACCAGTAGCAGTGTGAGATTTAGTGTTCTTTAAAACATTCTTACTCTTTGTATTCACTGACACTTTGGCAATGCTGTCAGAAAACTCATCACCAATATCACAATCAGACAGAGTGCTTACACCATCTTGGTCTTTCTTGGACCCTTCACTCTTGAGTCTTTTTACTCTCTTCCTTAACTCTCTTACCCAGGAGGAAGTATTTTCAACACCTTCCACAATTGCAATGACCTCTGTTAACTTGGGATTTTTGGATAAGAGTTTTTCCTGTACCCTAGAGCTGTTGTTACACCTTATAAGTTGATCCCTCACGAGGGAATCTGAAAGTTCGCCAAATTCACAAGGGCGTGCCAAGGTTTTGAGAGAAGCAACATAGCTCCCCACATTTTCAATGGGGCCTTGGACTCTTGTGAAAGATCTATGCCGTTCTAAAACCACATTGATTCGAGGCCCAAAATATCGCTCCAACAGAGTCATATACATCTCATAAATGTCTGTAGGTTCGCCATCACCATTCTCTATTGTTATGAGGCCCATGCTATCATAAATGCTTCTGCCCTCCACACCTACATTATGTAGCGAAATGGCCTCTTTCCTGAAGGCTGATAATTTTTCTCCCCCAATTGCCACTATATACGAATCAAATAAATTACTCCATCTCTTCCAGGGAAGAATTGGATCACCCTTTTCAGATAGAAATGCAGGAGGTTGGGACATGCTGGTAGATGTGGCCATGACTTATCACTTGTGGAAGGGAAACATTTTTTTTTCCAAAATCGTAATACTAAAAATGCAAAAATGAAATTCTCACTGGGAGTAAATCAGTTTTCAAAAGATACAGTCACATTCCCTTACAGGATTTGTGGGTGAGAACCGCTCTTCACAGCTCACATTGCACTGTCATCAGTTTCACTGTTCGAGCTGTAATGCAACAGTAATGGAAGTAGTATTACCGATATGGCCGCCACATTGTACATTGCGTGCCCCATCGCATACGTCCATGCGTCTGTGTCAATACAACGTGATGACGATGATTGAAGAAGGCAGAGAGCGCCGGTAGTGCACGGAACACTTCGAGCTTGGAATGCGATGGAGCCGATTCCAAACACGCGATGGCGGAAATTCAAAAATAAATGCGGCAGAGCTGGCTGTAAGCACGCGATGGCAGAGATTCAAAAGTAAGCATGTAACTGTCACTTCACTTACTTTTGAGTTGTAGTTTCTCCGATTTAAAACCAACAAATTCACATAGGCAAGATGCGCCCCGGGGTGCGTTCCAATGTTCAAAACATAGATAAAGGTCTGCTGTCTGGTGTCTTAGCGGGGAGCTTTCATCCAATGCCCCCCCAAAGAATCTTCAAATCAACATTAGTCGGTTTGCAGGGGAATCGGTGGTTGCTCACACTTGTGCCAATCAAGAGCAACTCATTGCCAGTAATAAAAGCCAGGATGAAGGGACATCCAAAAGAGGCTTTATTCAGTGTACCCACCAACAGGTTAACAGGTCTCAACAGCAGCACATCCAAAGCCAGAATGACTCATGACAATCCATGAGGTAATAACATTTTACATTCTATAACTAACACACATCGGTTAATTACAACAGAAGGCTTAGTCTTTGTGTGGATGAGGGGTACTGCTTCAGTTCCCAAATATTTAAATTGACAAGCATTGCCTTCAGTTGTTTTGTTGAATTAATTTTTGCATGTTTTTATTTACAGTCTGGTGAGGTCTTGGCTCCTGGTGTAGTGCTGTCAACTTAAGGTGAAGGTTTACAATTGGTTCTGTCGGGTATGCGCTATTTCTTTAAGTTTCTCTGATTTTTCAAAAAAGCATTCATCTCAGACTGTTCATTTATAAGAGAATAAATTATAAGAAATACAAAACCAAACCGTCTAGCGTATATCAACAGATTTTTATATAAATTTCTTCATATATAAATACCCTTATTTCAATATTTTCAATACTTTAGGTAGGTGACTTAAAGGACTTGGCATTCAAACTATCAGTGGCGGCTCGTGTCCTGGCAGAGTGGTGAGGCAGAACAAAAGAGACACACACACAAAATAACAACTTACCTGCTGCATCACCGCTCTTCTGCTCCGTCCTCACCAACACACGTTCCCAGAATCCCCTGCGGCCAATCCGGACGCACCTCTCATGCTGCTGGCAGCATGAAATTAGTGTCAGGTTTGGCCTGAGCGCCAGTGATTTGCGCTCCCAGGGAGACTGGGAGCCTGTGCTTGCAGTTTCCAACTCACCAATGCAGCTCGGGTTGGAGACCGCTTCAGTGTGCATGTCGGTTTGGACGTCCTGAGAGGTCCGGCCAAACCCACATGCGCACTGACAACACTGCCCTGCCCACCATTTCCACTCCATGACTGCCACCAATTAGGCTCAGCCTCCAAGACTCGGCTTTTGGAAGAAAAATAAAACGATAATAAACACTATTACTTTATAAGTGAGTTATTGTACATCAAATATTGTTTTTCGATTCAGTAGCCTTCAGCACCTCAGCTCCCACTTTCACTTGACCTATATGCATGAACGGCAGGATGAACCAACTGGTCCTGAGGAGAGTGACTGGAGTTGTCCTAGTATAGCTCCAACACTCACAAGCTGCGGCAAACACGAGGATCGTGCCAGGGCTTCGAGAAGGCAGCGGGCAGGGTTTGCAAGATGCTGAAGAGAGAGGAACCGTTTGATGTGCGGCTAAAAATAGTTGGGAAAGGGCAAAAAGAACGTCAGGGACAGCTGACACGTATCGGATGGACACAGTCTGATCAACAACATAAGTTACATGTGGCTAGTAGGACGTTCCATTTGCATAATCTTCAAACAATGTCGCTCCTGCAGAGTTAGGATTACAGATGACTCCATATCATTGGCATGCCTCTTTGGGGTTGGAGACTTTCGTTTCCGTTGAAATTAATAAAGCTGGTTAGTGAAAAGAATGCCCGGGACAGGAAAAGCTGTGTTCCAGAGATATTGTGTCATGCATTAAAATTATAACGATATAGTATATGTTAGGCACATAAATCCTGCGTCATGTGCTATGCTACATTCTCAATGCAGAGTGTTCTGTACCATCTGAACACAGACTGAAACAAGCATTTACAATGCAATAGGTCTCGCATTGGCGAGCGTTTGAGCTATTGGCATTGTAAATACCAATGCAGTTTATTGATGTATTTTAAAAACCCGCAAGCGGTGCATAAACACACACTTTGTACTTACAGTCGTTGCTTACGAGAAGCAATGCTCGCAGTAACTACGCCTCTTTTACTGCCAGCCTTGCTTCTTGTAAGCAAGGACTTAAAGTGCAAAGTGTTTGTTTACGCACCACTTGCAGCTTTTTTAAACACTTAAATAAAAGGCATTGTCATTTTCAATGCCAATAGCTCAAATTCTTGCAAATGTGAGACCTATTGCATTGCAAATGTTATTTTTTGTAAACACAACCGTGAAGGTAGGAAAACGCTTCGAAGAGCACCAGTTGCATTACAGATGGCCATTTTTTGTTCAGAAAAATGCTTCATTGTTAGGCCCAACGCGCTTCAATTGAGCACTCGCGCATCCCGTTGGGCCATGTATTCTTAAGCACATGTGGGAAGTGATTTGCCCAGAATCCTGGTATGTGGATCTTCCGCTAGCCCAGAACCTGGTTTCTTGAGCATTAAAGTGGGCTGCGCCAGCCGTTATGCCATTTCCTTTATTTAAACTGTAACTTTTCTGGTACCACTCTGAATGTGCTGCCTTTTTGTGGTGTGTGAAAACCTGTGACTGCTTTGAGGCGGGTGAACCGACTACTTTAATGCAGAATGTGATGCTAACCAGAGGTGCCATTGTAACAGTACCCCAGAGGACGGTGCAACCAATTGACAATGTAGGCTCCCAGGCACCAGCACTACCAATCCTCCCTCTCCTTGCTGTGGAAAAGGGGGGTAAAGCCTCTCTCCCCAATCACGGCGCAATGAGACTCCTGCAAGCATTCCGCCGCTGTCTTTGAGCACTGCTAACACACATTCTTGCACACACCGCTGCCTGTGTGTGCCCACGAGGTGCCACCCACTACCCCTTCCACACCCCGGACAGGAACCTGCCGCCCCCCGGGAGGCTCTGGGCTCATGGGCCTGCCTGGCAGTAGAAAGCCACATGGCACCGATAGTGTATTGCACCTTCTGTGATTGTATGAATGGCGCTAAAATATTATTAATGGGGCCGCGCCCTTTAGTGCTTGGTGTTGCAACTCCCCCTTCCCCACCAGATGTGAAAGGATCCCTGGCAGGCCCGACCCATCCTCCTGATCTTAAAATCCTCTTGGGCAGCCCCCGTTCTTCCCTTAACCTTGTCATTCGAACTTTAGCCCCCCCTACCTCAAGCTGCCGCAATGAGGGACCTTGACCCACCCACCCCTTCCCACACACGCGGGCACTTTTATCTCCCTCTAGCCCGACTCACGGCTGGTATTGGAGTGCTATACATTAACACCAGTTGCGTCACACCAGGACAAATTCATTTTTGTGGTACTCATGGGGAGATAAAATAATTTGCCCAGGATCACAAGATATTGAGCCCATGCTGAGATTCAAACCGGATTCCCCCACTCCAAAGTCGGCAGCTCTGAGCATAGGGTCACCTCCCTCCCTCCTTAGACCCCACTATTGTCTACTGTTGTCTTCTGTACTAACCTTGTGCTCCCGAGCCCCATTTTTCACCCCTACCTTAAAAATTGTACCCGTATCCTCCCTACACCCCACCTGCTGTCCGTACCCATTTCAACTTCACTGTACGAGCCGTCACCCCCTCTGCCTGCTCTTCGAAGCTCACGAGTCGTGCCCTGAATTTACAAACTTTCCAGCACCCCTGGAGGGCACATGAATCCCACGGCTCCTCCCCGTCCCAAGGTCATCGCTATTGTTGAAGGCCCTAAATCCTGTGTTCCCTTAACACCGTTTTATTGTGACACATCCAGGGCTTTAAGTGGTGGGGGGGCTGAGCCCCCCCAGTTTTTTGGCGGGGGGCCTCGAAAGGGGGCTCAAGGGGGCTCTATTTTTGGGCCTCAAAGGTAGGGTGAGCAGACGTCCCGGTTTTTGTTTGGTGTTACTAGTGTGGGTAACATGTCTTGATAGTGAAATACTGCCAATTTCGTTTTTCACTATTGAAAGGCTGTCTTGCCCATAGGATAACATGGGGAATGCTGTGTGACATAATCCAAATCAGTTTTACCAAAGTCTGTCTGTAAATATCAATAAACGATGTGTCCCGGATTCTGAGAAAGAACTTGTAGCCAGCTTCAGTGTGCTAGATGCAGGCAACTTGCCTTCTGGTGATGAATGCATTCTTTATGGTGAAACAGAGATCCAGAAACTGTGTTCAGAGTTTCAGCTGACAGCAAGAGATACTATCCCAGCTTTTAGACTTTTCAAAGATTTCGGTGGAAAGAAAACCCCTGAAGCATTAAAAAAGTTAGTAGTTTGCATAGAAACCCTGCCAGCAAGTAATGCGGATTGCGAGAGAGGTTTAAGCACAATTAAATTAATTGCTAGTCCAACAAGGGCCTCTCTTCTTGTAGAGACCATTTCTTCATGCTTATGGTTAAAACTCAATGGTCCTCCATTTGAAACATTTGACGCAAAGCTGTATGTAAAGAGTTGGCTGGCAAAAGGTAGAAGGTCTGCTGAAGAAAATTGTTGTGAGAAACCCCAGCAAAATAGACAGTGAATATCTTCAAGGGTTTTGAGAAATCCTGCAATAGATTTCTAAGTAATGTAAATCATTTTTACATTTTTAGGGCTCGGGCCTACGCCTCCACGAAGTGGGGGGCGGAGCTTCCGAGCTCTTATGCGTTAAAAAAAAAAAAAGAATTCAGAAAGGGGTCCGGCTGGCACATTCCTTAGTTTTTTATGGCATCTGCCTAGTGATTCGTCTTCGCTGTGCTGTCTATTTAGTAACGTTGACGTGATAGGCTATATGTAATTTACGCGTGCCCGATTTGGCATATTTTCGGCGGTTTCGCGCACGGCAGACTTATTAATCTTAATTAGGAGCTGTCAGAGTGCCCGTGTAATGCAATCCAGATGGTGCGAGCGCGTTCACCATTGCATTGCATGTATCATGCGCGCGTTTAACATTTACCTTTCGCGCACGGCAGTCCATTCATTTGGCGGTCTGTTCTGTGTGTTTGTATTTGCACGTAGTGCAGAGGCGTAGTGCAGAGTGGTAGTGCGTAGTGCAGAGGCGTAGTGCAGAGGCGTAGTGCAGAGGTGTAGTGCAGAGGCGTAGTGCAGAGTGGTAGTGCAGAGGCGTAGTGCAGAGTGGTAGTGCGTAGTGCAGAGGCGTAGTGCAGAGTGGTAGTGCGTAGTGCAGAGTGGTAGTGCGTAGTGCAGAGGCGTAGTGCGTAGTGCAGCGGCGTAGTGCAGAGGTGTAGTGCAGAGGCGTAGTGCAGAGGCGTAGTGCAGAGGCGTAGTGCAGAGGCGTAGTGCGTAGTGCAGAGTGGTAGTGCGTAGTGCAGAGGCGTAGTGCAGAGTGGTAGTGCGTAGTGCAGAGGCATAGTGCGTAGTGCAGAGTGGTAGTGCGTAGTGCAGAGGCGTAGTGCAGAGTGGTAGTGCGTAGTGCAGAGGCGTAGTGCAGAGGCGTAGTGCAGAGTGCAGAGTGGTAGTGCGTAGTGCAGAGGCGTAGTGCAGAGTGGTAGTGCGTAGTGCAGAGGCGTAGTGCGTAGTGCAGAGGCGTAGTGCGTAGTGCAGAGTGGTAGTGCAGAGGCGTAGTGCAGAGGCGTAGTGCAGAGGCGTAGTGCAGAGGCGTAGTGCAGAGGCGTAGTGCAGAGGCGTAGTGCAGAGGCGTAGTGCAGAGGCGTAGTGCAGAGTGGTAGTGCGTAGTGCAGAGTGGTAGTGCGTAGTGCAGAGGCGTAGTGCGTAGTGCAGAGGCGTAGTGCAGAGGCGTAGTGCAGAGTGGTAGTGCGTAGTGCAGAGGCGTAGTGCAGAGGCGTAGTGCGTAGTGCAGAGTGGTAGTGCGTAGTGCAGAGGCGTAGTGCAGAGTGGTAGTGCGTAGTGCAGAGGCATAGTGCGTAGTGCAGAGTGGTAGTGCGTAGTGCAGAGGCGTAGTGCAGAGTGGTAGTGCGTAGTGCAGAGGCGTAGTGCAGAGGCGTAGTGCAGAGTGCAGAGTGGTAGTGCGTAGTGCAGAGGCGTAGTGCGTAGTGCAGAGGCGTAGTGCAGAGGCGTAGTGCAGAGGCGTAGTGCAGAGGCGTAGTGCAGAGGCGTAGTGCAGAGGCGTAGTGCAGAGGCGTAGTGCAGAGGCGTAGTGCGTAGTGCAGAGGCGTAGTGCGTAGTGCAGAGGCGTAGTGCAGAGGTGTAGTGCAGAGTGGTAGTGCGTAGTGCAGAGGCGTAGTGCAGAGTGGTAGTGCAGAGGCATAGTGGTAGTGCGTAGTGCAGAGTGGTAGTGCGTAGTGCAGAGGCATAGTGCAGAGTGGTAGTGCGTAGTGCAGAGTGGTAGTGCATAGTACAGAGGCGTAGTGCAGAGGCGTAGTGCAGAGTGCAGAGGCGTAGTGCAGAGGCGTAGTGCAGAGGCGTAGTGCAGAGGCGTAGTGCAGAGGCGTAGTGCAGAGGCGTAGTGCAGAGGCGTAGTGCAGAGGCGTAGTGCAGAGGCGTAGTGCAGAGGCGTAGTGCAGAGTGGTAGTGCGTAGTGCAGAGGCGTAGTGCAGAGTGGTAGTGCGTAGTGCAGAGTGGTAGTGCGCAGTGCAGAGGCGTAGTGCAGAGTGGTAGTGCGTAGTGCAGAGGCGTAGTGCAGAGGCGTAGTGCGTAGTGCAGAGGGGTAGTGCAGAGGCGTAGTGCAGAGTGGTAGTGCGTAGTGCATACATGTAGTGCAGAGTGGTAGTGCGTAGTGCAGAGGCGTAGTGCAGAGTGATAGTGCGTAGTGCAGAGGCGTAGTGCAGAGTGGTAGTGCGTAGTGCAGAGGCGTAGTGCAGAGTGGTAGTGCGTAGTGCAGAGGCGTAGTGCAAAGGCGTAGTGCAGAGTGCAGAGGCGTAGTGCAGAGTGCAGAGGCGTAGTGCAGAGTGCAGAGGCGTAGTGCAGAGTGCAGAGGCGTAGTGCAGAGGCGTAGTGCGTAGTGCAGAGGCGTAGTGCAGAGTGGTAGTGCGTAGTGCAGAGGCGTAGTGCAGAGTGGTAGTGCGTAGTGCAGAGGCGTAGTGCAGAGTGGTAGTGCGTAGTGCAGAGGCATAGTGCAGAGGCGTAGTGCAGAGGCGTAGTGCAGAGTGGTAGTGCAGAGTGGTAGTGCGTAGTGCAGAGTGGTAGTGCGTAGTGCAGAGGCGTAGTGCAGAGTGGTAGTGCGTAGTGCAGAGTGGTAGTGCATAGTGCAGAGTGGTAGTGCATAGTGCAGAGGCGTAGTGCAGAGTGGTAGTGCGTAGTGCAGAGTGGTAGTGCGTAGTGCAGAGTGGTAGTGCGTAGTGCAGAGTGGTAGTGCGTAGTGCAGAGGCGTAGTGCGTAGTGCAGAGGCGTAGTGCGTAGTGCAGAGGCGTAGTGCAGAGGCGTAGTGCAGAGGCGTAGTGCAGAGGCGTAGTGCAGGTGCGTAGTGCAGGTGCGTAGTGCAGAGGCGTAGTGCGTAGTGCAGAGGCGTAGTGCGTAGTGCAGAGGCGTAGTGCGTAGTGCAGAGGCGTAGTGCGTAGTGCAGAGGCGTAGTGCAGAGGCGTAGTGCAGAGGCGTAGTGCAGAGGCGTAGTGCAGGTGCGTAGTGCAGAGGCGTAGTGCGTAGTGCAGAGGCGTAGTGCGTAGTGCAGAGGCGTAGTGCGTAGTGCAGAGGCGTAGTGCGTAGTGCAGAGGCGTAGTGCGTAGTGCAGAGGCGTAGTGCGTAGTGCAGAGGCGTAGTGCGTAGTGCAGAGGCGTAGTGCGTAGTGGTAGTGCATAGTGCAGAGGCGTAGTGCAGAGGCGTAGTGCGTAGTGCAGGGTGGTAGTGCGTAGTGCAGAGTGGTAGTGCGTAGTGCAGAGGCGTAGTGCATAGTGCAGAGGCGTAGTGCGTAGTGCAGAGGCGTAGTGCAGAGGCGTAGTGCGTAGTGCAGGTGCGTAGTGCAGAGGCGTAGTGCAGAGGCGTAGTGCAGAGTGGTAGTGCGTAGTGCAGAGGCGTAGTGCAGAGGCATAGTGCAGAGGCATAGTGCAGAGGCATAGTGCAGAGGCATAGTGCAGAGGCATAGTGCAGAGGCATAGTGCAGAGGCATAGTGCAGAGGCATAGTGCAGAGGCATAGTGCAGAGGCATAGTGCAGAGGCATAGTGCAGAGGCATAGTGCAGAGGCATAGTGCGTAGTGCAGAGTGGTAGTGCGTAGTGCAGAGGCGTAGTGCAGAGGCGTAGTGCGTAGTGCAGAGGCGTAGTGCAGAGTGGTAGTGCGTAATGCAGAGGCGTAGTGCAGAGGCGTAGTGCAGAGGCGTAGCGCAGAGGCGTAGCGCAGAGGCGTAGCGCAGAGGCGTAGTGCAGAGGCGTAGTGCAGAGGCGTAGTGCAGAGGCGTAGTGCAGAGGCGTAGTGCAGAGGCGTAGTGCAGAGGCGTAGTGCGTAGTGCAGAGGCGTAGTGCAGAGGCGTAGTGCGTAGTGCAGAGGCGTAGTGCAGAGTGCAGAGGCGTAGTGCAGAGGCGTAGTGCAGAGGCGTAGTGCAGAGGCGTAGTGCAGAGGCGTAGTGCAGAGGCGTAGTGCAGAGGCGTAGTGCGTAGTGCAGAGGCGTAGTGCAGAGTGGTAGTGCATAGTGCAGAGGCGTAGTGCAGAGTGGTAGTGCGCAGTGCAGAGGCGTAGTGCAGAGTGGTAGTGCGCAGTGCAGAGGCGTAGTGCGTAGTGCAGAGGGGTAGTGCAGAGGCGTAGTGCAGAGTGGTAGTGCGTAGTGCATACGTGTAGTGCAGAGTGGTAGTGCGTAGTGCAGAGGCGTAGTGCAGAGTGATAGTGCGTAGTGCAGAGGCGTAGTGCAGAGTGGTAGTGCGTAGTGCAGAGGCGTAGTGCAGAGTGGTAGTGCGTAGTGCAGAGGCGTAGTGCAGAGTGCAGAGGCGTAGTGCAGAGTGCAGAGGCGTAGTGCAGAGTGCAGAGGCGTAGTGCAGAGGCGTAGTGCAGAGTGGTAGTGCGTAGTGCAGAGGCGTAGTGCAGAGTGGTAGTGCGTAGTGCAGAGGCGTAGTGCAGAGTGGTAGTGCGTAGTGCAGAGGCGTAGTGCAGAGTGGTAGTGCGTAGTGCAGAGGCGTAGTGCAGAGGCGTAGTGCAGAGTGGTAGTGCGTAGTGCAGAGTGGTAGTGCGTAGTGCAGAGTGGTAGTGCGTAGTGCAGAGGCGTAGTGCAGAGTGGTAGTGCGTAGTGCAGAGTGGTAGTGCATAGTGCAGAGTGGTAGTGCATAGTGCAGAGGCGTAGTGCAGAGTGGTAGTGCGTAGTGCAGAGTGGTAGTGCGTAGTGCAGAGGCGTAGTGCGTAGTGCAGAGGCGTAGTGCGTAGTGCAGAGGTGTAGTGCAGAGTGCAGAGGCGTAGTGCAGAGGCGTAGTGCAGAGTGGTAGTGCGTAGTGCAGAGGCGTAGTGCAGAGGCGTAGTGCGTAGTGCAGAGGCGTAGTGCGTAGTGCAGAGGCGTAGTGCGTAGTGCAGAGGCGTAGTGCAGAGGCGTAGTGCAGAGGCGTAGTGCGTAGTGCAGAGGCGTAGTGCAGAGTGGTAGTGCGTAATGCAGAGGCGTAGTGCAGAGGCGTAGCGCAGAGGCGTAGTGCAGAGGCGTAGTGCAGAGGCGTAGTGCAGAGGCGTAGTGCAGAGGCGTAGTGCAGAGGCGTAGTGCAGAGGCGTAGTGCAGAGGCGTAGTGCAGAGGCGTAGTGCAGAGTGCAGAGGCGTAGTGCAGAGGCGTAGTGCAGAGGCGTAGTGCAGAGGCGTAGTGCAGAGGCGTAGTGCAGAGGCGTAGTGCAGAGGCGTAGTGCAGAGGCGTAGTGCAGAGGCGTAGTGCAGAGGCGTAGTGCAGAGGCGTAGTGCAGAGTGCAGAGGCGTAGTGCGTAGTGCAGAGGCGTAGTGCGTAGTGCAGAGGCGTAGTGCAGAGGCGTAGTGCAGAGGCATAGTGCAGAGGCATAGTGCAGAGGCATAGTGCAGAGGCATAGTGCAGAGTGGTAGTGCGTAGTGGTAGTGCATAGTGCAGAGGCGTAGTGCAGAGGCGTAGTGCGTAGTGCAGGGTGGTAGTGCGTAGTGCAGAGTGGTAGTGCGTAGTGCAGAGGCGTAGTGCGTAGTGCAGAGGCGTAGTGCAGAGTGGTAGTGCGTAGTGCAGAGGCGTAGTGCAGAGGCGTAGTGCAGAGTGGTAGTGCGTAGTGCAGAGGCGTAGTGCAGAGGCATAGTGCAGAGGCATAGTGCAGAGGCATAGTGCAGAGGCATAGTGCGTAGTGCAGAGTGGTAGTGCGTAGTGCAGAGGCGTAGTGCAGAGGCGTAGTGCGTAGTGCAGAGGCGTAGTGCAGAGTGGTAGTGCGTAATGCAGAGGCGTAGTGCAGAGGCGTAGTGCAGAGGCGTAGCGCAGAGGCGTAGCGCAGAGGCGTAGCGCAGAGGCGTAGTGCAGAGGCGTAGTGCAGAGGCGTAGTGCAGAGGCGTAGTGCAGAGGCGTAGTGCAGAGGCGTAGTGCAGAGGCGTAGTGCGTAGTGCAGAGGCGTAGTGCAGAGGCGTAGTGCAGAGGCGTAGTGCAGAGGCAGAGTGCAGAGGCGTAGTGCAGAGGCGTAGTGCAGAGGCGTAGTGCAGAGGCGTAGTGCAGAGGCGTAGTGCAGAGGCGTAGTGCAGAGGCGTAGTGCAGAGGCGTAGTGCAGAGTGCAGAGGCGTAGTGCAGAGTGCAGAGGCGTAGTGCAGAGTGCAGAGGCGTAGTGCAGAGTGGTAGTGCGTAGTGCAGAGGCGTAGTGCAGAGTGGTAGTGCGTAGTGCAGAGGCATAGTGCAGAGTGCAGAGGCGTAGTGCAGAGGCGTAGTGCAGAGGCGTAGTGCAGAGGCGTAGTGCAGAGGCGTAGTGCAGAGTGGTAGTGCGTAGTGCAGAGGCGTAGTGCGTAGTGCAGAGGCGTAGTGCAGAGGCGTAGTGCGTAGTGCAGAGGCGTAGTGCAGAGTGGTAGTGCAGAGGCGTAGTGCGTAGTGGTAGTGCGTAGTGCAGAGTGGTAGTGCGTAGTGCAGAGGCATAGTGCAGAGTGGTAGTGCGTAGTGCAGAGTGGTAGTGCGTAGTGCAGAGTGGTAGTGCATAGTGCAGAGGCGTAGTGCAGAGGCGTAGTGCAGAGGCGTAGTGCAGAGGCGTAGTGCAGAGGCGTAGTGCAGAGTGGTAGTGCAGAGGCGTAGTGCAGAGTGGTAGTGCGTAGTGCAGAGTGGTAGTGCGTAGTGGTAGTGCATAGTGCAGAGTGGTAGTGCGTAGTGCAGAGGCGTAGTGCAGAGTGGTAGTGCGTAGTGCAGAGTGGTAGTGCGTAGTGCAGAGGCGTAGTGCGTAGTGCAGAGGCGTAGCGCAGAGTGCAGAGGCGTAGCGCAGAGGCGTAGTGCAGAGTGCAGAGGCGTAGTGCGTAGTGCAGAGTGGTAGTGCGTAGTGCAGAGGCGTAGTGCAGAGGCGTAGTGCAGAGTGGTAGTGCGTAGTGCAGAGGCGTAGTGCAGAGGCGTAGTGCAGAGTGCAGAGGCGTAGTGCAGAGGCGTAGTGCAGAGTGCAGAGGCGTAGTGCAGAGGCGTAGTGCGTAGTGCAGAGGCATAGTGCAGAGGCGTAGTGCAGAGTGGTAGTGCGTAGTGCAGAGGCGTAGTGCAGAGTGGTAGTGCAGAGGCGTAGTGCAGAGTGGTAGTGCGTAGTGCAGAGGCGTAGTGCAGAGTGGTAGTGCGTAGTGCAGAGTGGTAGTGCGTAGTGGTAGTGCATAGTGCAGAGTGGTAGTGCGTAGTGCAGAGGCGTAGTGCAGAGTGGTAGTGCGTAGTGCAGAGGCGTAGTGCAGAGGCGTAGTGCGTAGTGCAGAGTGGTAGTGCGTAGTGCAGAGGCGTAGTGCAGAGGCATAGTGCGTAGTGCAGAGGCGTAGTGCAGAGGCGTAGTGCAGAGTGGTAGTGCGTAGTGCAGAGGCGTAGTGCAGAGTGGTAGTGTGTAGTGCAGAGGCATAGTGCAGAGTGGTAGTGCGTAGTGCAGAGGCGTAGTGCAGAGGTGTAGTGCAGAGTGGTAGTGCGTAGTGCAGAGGCGTAGTGCAGAGTGCAGAGGCGTAGTGCAGAGGCGTAGTGCATAGTGCAGAGGCGTAGTGCAGAGGCGTAGTGCGTAGTGCAGAGGCATAGTGCAGAGGCGTAGTGCAGAGTGGTAGTGCGTAGTGCAGAGGCGTAGTGCAGAGTGGTAGTGCAGAGGCGTAGTGCAGAGTGGTAGTGCGTAGTGCAGAGGCGTAGTGCAGAGTGGTAGTGCGTAGTGCAGAGTGGTAGTGCGTAGTGGTAGTGCATAGTGCAGAGTGGTAGTGCGTAGTGCAGAGGCGTAGTGCAGAGTGGTAGTGCGTAGTGCAGAGTGGTAGTGCGTAGTGCAGAGGCGTAGTGCGTAGTGCAGAGGCGTAGCGCAGAGTGCAGAGGCGTAGTGCAGAGGGCAGAGGCGTAGTGCAGAGTGCAGAGGCGTAGTGCGTAGTGCAGAGTGGTAGTGCGTAGTGCAGAGGCGTAGTGCAGAGGCGTAGTGCGTAGTGCAGAGGCGTAGTGCATAGTGCAGAGGCGTAGTGCATAGTGCAGAGTGGTAGTGCGTAGTGGAGAGTGGTAGTGCGTAGTGCAGAGTGGTAGTGCGTAGTGCAGAGTGGTAGTGCGTAGTGGAGAGTGGTAGTGCGTAGTGGAGAGTGGTAGTGCGTAGTGCAGAGTGGTAGTGCGTAGTGCAGAGTGGTAGTGCGTAGTGCAGAGGCGTAGTGCAGAGTGGTAGTGCGTAGTGCAGAGTGGTAGTGCGTAGTGCAGAGGCGTAGTGCATAGTGCAGAGGCGTAGTGCGTAGTGCAGAGTGGAAGTGCAGAGTGGTAGTGCGTAGTGCAGAGGCGTAGTGCGTAGTGCAGAGGCGTAGTGCGTAGTGCAGAGGCGTAGTGCGTAGTGCAGAGTGGTAGTGCGTAGTGCAGAGGCATAGTGCAGAGTGCAGAGGCGTATTGCAGAGTGGTAGTGCGTAGTGCAGAGGCGTAGTGCAGAGTGGTAGTGCGTAGTGCAGAGGCATAGTGCAGAGTGGTAGTGCGTAGTGCAGAGGCATAGTGCAGAGTGCAGAGGCGTAGTGCAGAGGCGTAGTGCAGAGTGCAGAGGCGTAGTGCGTAGTGCAGAGGCGTAGTGCAGAGGCGTAGTGCAGAGGCGTAGTGCAGAGGCGTAGTGCAGAGTGCAGAGGCGTAGTGCAGAGTGCAGAGGCGTAGTGCAGAGTGCAGAGGCGTAGTGCAGAGTGCAGAGGCGTAGTGCAGAGTGCAGAGGCGTAGTGCAGAGTGCAGAGGCGTAGTGCAGAGTGCAGAGGCGTAGTGCAGAGGCGTAGTGCAGAGGCGTAGTGCAGAGTGCAGAGGCGTAGTGCAGAGTGGTAGTGTGTAGTGCAGAGGCGTAGTGCAGAGTGGTAGTGCGTAGTGCAGAGGCATAGTGCAGAGTGCAGAGGCGTAGTGCAGAGTGCAGAGGCGTAGTGCGTAGTGCAGAGGCGTAGTGCAGAGTGCAGAGGCGTAGTGCGTAGTGCAGAGGCGTAGTGCAGAGGCGTAGTGCAGAGTGGTAGTGCGTAGTGCAGAGTGGTGGTGTGTAGTGCAGAGGCATAGTGCGTAGTGCAGAGGCGTAGTGCAGAGTGCAGAGGCGTAGTGCAGAGGCATAGTGCAGAGTGCAGAGGCGTAGTGCAGAGTGGTAGTGCGTAGTGGCAGTGCAGAGTGGTAGTGCGTAGTGCAGAGTGGCAGTGCAGAGTGCAGAGGCCTAGTGCAGAGGCGTAGTGCAGAGTGCAGAGGCAGAGTGCAGAGGCGTAGTGCGTAGTGCAGAGGTGTAGTGCAGAGGCGTAGTGCAGAGTGCAGAGGCGTAGTGCGTAGTGCAGAGGCGTAGTGCAGAGGCGTAGTGCAGAGTGGTAGTGCGTAGTACAGAGGCGTAGTGCAGAGGCGTAGTGCAGAGTGCAGAGGCGTAGTGCGTAGTGCAGAGGCGTAGTGCAGAGTGCAGAGGCGTAGTGCGTAGTGCAGAGGCGTAGTGCAGAGTGGTTGCGCAGAGTGGTAGTGCGTAGTGCAGAGGCGTAGTGCGTAGTGCAGAGGCGTAGTGCGTAGTGCAGAGGCGTAGTGCAGAGGCGTAGTGCAGAGGCGTAGTGCAGAGGCGTAGGGCAGAGGCGTAGTGCAGAGGCGTAGTGCGTAGTGCAGAGTGGCAGTGCAGAGTGCAGAGGCGTAGTGCAGAGGCGTAGAGCAGAGTGCAGAGGCGTAGTGCAGAGTGCAGAGGCGTAGTGCAGAGTGCAGAGGCGTAGTGCAGAGTGCAGAGGCGTAGTGCAGAGTGCAGAGGCGTAGTGCAGAGGCGTAGTGCAGAGTGCAGAGGCGTAGTGCAGAGTGGTAGTGCGTAGTGCAGAGTGGCAGTGCAGAGTGGTAGTGCGTAGTGCAGAGTGGCAGTGCAGAGTGGTAGTGCGTAGTGCAGAGTGGTAGTGCGTAGTGCAGAGTGGTAGTGCGTAGTGGTAGTGCGTAGTGCAGAGGCGTAGTGCAGAGTGCAGAGGCGTAGTGCAGAGTGCAGAGGCGTAGTGCAGAGTGCAGAGGCGTAGTGCAGAGTGCAGAGGCGTAGTGCAGAGGCGTAGTGCAGAGGCGTAGTGCAGAGTGCAGAGGCGTAGTGCAGAGGCGTAGTGCAGAGTGGTAGTGTGTAGTGCAGAGGCGTAGTGCAGAGTGGTAGTGCGTAGTGCAGAGGCATAGTGCAGAGTGCAGAGGCGTAGTGCAGAGGCGTAGTGCAGAGTGCAGAGGCGTAGTGCGTAGTGCAGAGGCGTAGTGCAGAGTGCAGAGGCGTAGTGCGTAGTGCAGAGGCGTAGTGCAGAGGCGTAGTGCAGAGGCGTAGTGCAGAGTGGTAGTGCAGAGTGGTGGTGTGTAGTGCAGAGGCATAGTGCGTAGTGCAGAGGCGTAGTGCAGAGTGCAGAGGCGTAGTGCAGAGGCATAGTGCAGAGTGCAGAGGCGTAGTGCAGAGTGGTAGTGCGTAGTGGCAGTGCAGAGTGGTAGTGCGTAGTGCAGAGTGGCAGTGCAGAGTGCAGAGGCCTAGTGCAGAGGCGTAGTGCAGAGTGCAGAGGCAGAGTGCAGAGGCGTAGTGCGTAGTGCAGAGGTGTAGTGCAGAGGCGTAGTGCAGAGTGCAGAGGCGTAGTGCGTAGTGCAGAGGCGTAGTGCAGAGTGGTAGTGCGTAGTACAGAGGCGTAGTGCAGAGGCGTAGTGCAGAGTGCAGAGGCGTAGTGCGTAGTGCAGAGGCGTAGTGCAGAGTGCAGAGGCGTAGTGCGTAGTGCAGAGGCGTAGTGCAGAGTGGTTGCGCAGAGTGGTAGTGCGTAGTGCAGAGGCGTAGTGCGTAGTGCAGAGGCGTAGTGCGTAGTGCAGAGGCGTAGTGCAGAGGCGTAGTGCAGAGGCGTAGGGCAGAGGCGTAGGGCAGAGGCGTAGGGCAGAGGCGTAGTGCGTAGTGCAGAGTGGCAGTGCAGAGTGCAGAGGCGTAGTGCAGAGGCGTAGAGCAGAGTGCAGAGGCGTAGTGCAGAGTGCAGAGGCGTAGTGCAGAGGCATAGTGCAGAGTGCAGAGGCGTAGTGCAGAGTGCAGAGGCGTAGTGCAGAGGCGTAGTGCAGAGTGCAGAGGCGTAGTGCAGAGTGGTAGTGCGTAGTGCAGAGTGGCAGTGCAGAGTGGTAGTGCGTAGTGCAGAGTGGCAGTGCAGAGTGGTAGTGCGTAGTGCAGAGTGGTAGTGCGTAGTGCAGAGTGGTAGTGCGTAGTGGTAGTGCGTAGTGCAGAGTGGTAGTGCGTAGTGCAGAGTGGTAGTGCAGAGTGGCAGTGCAGAGTGGCAGTGCAGAGTGCAGAGTGGCAGTGCAGAGTGCAGAGTGGCAGTGCAGAGTGGCAGTGAAGAGTGCAGAGTGGCAGTGCGTAGTGCAGAGTGGCAGTGCGTAGTGCAGAGTGGCAGTGCAGAGTGGCAGTGCAGAGTGGCAGTGCAGAGTGCAGAGTGGTAGTGCGTAGTGCAGAGTGGCAGCGCAGAGTGGTAGTGCAGAGTGGCAGTGCAGAGTGGCAGTGCAGAGTGGTAGTGCGTAGTGCAGAGTGGCAGTGCAGAGTGGTAGTGCGTAGTGCAGAGTGGTAGTGCGTAGTGGTAGTGCGTAGGGCAGAGTGGCAGTGCGTAGTGCAGAGTGGTAGTGCGTAGTGCAGAGTGGTAGTGCGTAGTGCAGAGTGGCAGTGCGTAGTGCAGAGTGGCAGTGCGTAGTGCAGAGTGGCAGTGCGTAGTGCAGAGTGGTAGTGCGTAGTGGTTGTGCGTAGTGCAGAGTGGTAGTGCGTAGTGCAGAGTGGTAGTGCGTAGTGCAGAGTGGTAGTGCGTAGTGCAGAGTGGTAGTGCGTAGTGCAGAGTGGTAGTGCGTAGTGCAGAGTGGCAGTGCGTAGTGCAGAGTGGCAGTGCGTAGTGCAGAGTGGCAGTGCGTAGTGGTTGTGCGTAGTGCAGAGTGGTAGTGCGTAGTGCAGAGTGGTAGTGCGTAGTGAAGAGTGCAGAGTGGTAGTGCGTAGTGCAGAGTGGTAGTGCAGAGTGCAGAGTGGCAGTGCAGAGTGGTAGTGCGTAGTGCAGAGTGGCAGTGCAGAGTGCAGAGTGGCAGTGCAGAGTGGTAGTGCAGAGTGGTAGTGCGTAGTGCAGAGTGGTAGTGCGTAGTGCAGAGTGGTAGTGCGTAGTGCAGAGTGGTAGTGCGTAGTGGTTGTGCGTAGTGCAGAGTGGTAGTGCGTAGTGCAGAGTGGTAGTGCGTAGTGCAGAGTGGTAGTGCGTAGTGAAGAGTGCAGAGTGGTAGTGCAGAGTGCAGAGTGGTAGTGCAGAGTGCAGAGTGGCAGTGCAGAGTGGTAGTGCGTAGTGCAGAGTGGCAGTGCAGAGTGGTAGTGCGTAGTGGCAGTGCAGAGTGGTAGTGCGTAGTGGCAGTGCAGAGTGGTAGTGCAGAGTGGCAGTGCAGAGTGGTAGTGCAGAGTGGCAGTGCAGAGTGGTAGTGCAGAGTGGCAGTGCAGAGTGGTAGTGCGTAGTGCAGAGTGGCAGTGCGTAGTGCAGAGTGGTAGTGCGTAGTGGTAGTGCATAGTGCAGAGTGGTAGTGCGTAGTGGTAGTGCATAGTGCAGAGTGGTAGTGCGTAGTGCAGAGTGGCAGTGCAGAGTGGCAGTGCAGAGTGGCAGTACAGAGTGGCAGTGCAGAGTGGCAGTGCAGAGTGGCAGTGCAGAGTGGCAGTGCGCAGTGCAGAGTGGCAGTGCAGAGTGGCAGTGCACAGTGCAGAGTGGCAGTGCACAGTGCAGAGTGGCAGTGCACAGTGCAGAGTGGCAGTGCAGAGTGGTAGTGCAGAGTGCAGAGTGGCAGTGCAGAGAGGCAGTGCGTAGTGCAGAGTGGCAGTGCAGAGTGGCAGTGCAGAGTGGCAGTGCAGAGTGGCCGTGCAGAGTGGCCGTGCAGAGTGGCCGTGCAGAGTGGCCGTGCAGAGTGGCCGTGCAGAGTGGCCGTGCAGAGTGGCAGTGCAGAGTGGCAGTGCAGAGTGGTAGTGCAGAGGGCAGAGTGGCAGTGCAGAGTGGTAGTGCAGAGTGCAGAGTGGTAGTGCAGAGGGCAGAGTGGCAGTGCAGAGGGCAGAGTGGTAGTGCAGAGGGCAGAGAGGTAGTGCAGAGTGGTAGTGCAGAGGGCAGAGTGGCAGTGCAGAGTGGCAGTGCAGAGTGGTAGTGCAGAGGGCAGAGTGGTAGTGCAGAGTGGCAGTGCAGAGTGGTAGTGCAGAGGGCAGAGTGGTAGTGCAGAGTGGCAGTGCAGAGGGCAGAGTGGCAGTGCAGAGTGGTAGTGCAGAGTGCAGAGTGGTAGTGCAGAGTGGCAGTGCAGAGTGGCAGTGCAGAGTGGTAGTGTAGAGTGGTAGTGCAGAGGGCAGAGTGGTAGTGCAGAGTGGCAGTGCAGAGTGGTAGTGCAGAGTGGCAGTGCAGAGGGCAGAGTGGTAGTGCAGAGTGGCAGTGCAGAGGGCAGAGTGGTAGTGCACAGTGGCAGTGCAGAGTGGTAGTGCAGAGGGCAGAGTGGTAGTGCAGAGTGGCAGTGCAGAGTGGTAGTGCAGAGTGGCAGTGCAGAGGGCAGAGTGGTAGTGCAGAGTGGCAGTGCAGAGGGCAGAGTGGTAGTGCAGAGTGGCAGTGCAGAGTGGTAGTGCAGAGTGGCAGTGCAGAGTGGCAGTGCAGAGTGGCAGTGCCGAGTGGCAGTGCCGAGTGGCAGTGCAGAGTGGCAGTGCAGAGGGCAGAGTGGTAGTGCAGAGTGGCAGTGCAGAGTGGTAGTGCAGAGTGGTAGTGCAGAGTGGTAGTGCAGAGTGGTAGTGCAGAGTGGCAGTGCAGAGTGGTAGTGCAGAGTGGTAGTGCAGAGTGCAGAGTGGTAGTGCAGAGTGGTAGTGCAGAGTGCAGAGTGGTAGTGCAGAGTGGTAGTGAAGAGTGCAGAGTGGTAGTGCAGAGTGCAGAGTGGTAGTGCAGAGTGGTAGTGCAGAGTGCAGAGTGGTAGTGCAGAGTGCAGAGTGGTAGTGCAGAGTGGTAGTGCAGAGTGCAGAGTGGTAGTGCAGAGTGCAGAGTGCAGAGTGGTAGTGCAGAGTGGTAGTGCAGAGTGCAGAGTGATAGTGCAGAGTGGTAGTGCAGAGTGCAGAGTGGTAGTGCAGAGTGGTAGTGCAGAGTGGTAGTGCAGAGTGCAGAGTGGTAGTGCAGAGTGCAGAGTGGTAGTGCAGAGTGGTAGTGCAGAGTGCAGAGTGGTAGTGCAGAGTGCAGAGTGGTAGTGCAGAGTGGTAGTGCAGAGTGCAGAGTGCAGAGTGGTAGTGCAGAGTGCAGAGTGGTAGTGCAGAGTGGTAGTGCAGAGTGCAGAGTGGTAGTGCAGAGTGCAGAGTGGTAGTGCAGAGTGCAGAGTGGTAGTGCAGAGTGCAGAGTGGTAGTGCAGAGTGGTAGTGCAGAGTGCAGAGTGGTAGTGCAGAGTGCAGAGTGGTAGTGCAGAGTGCAGAGTGGTAGTGCAGAGTGGTAGTGCAGAGTGCAGAGTGATAGTGCAGAGTGGTAGTGCAGAGTGCAGAGTGGTAGTGCAGAGTGCAGAGTGGTAGTGCAGAGTGCAGAGTGGTAGTGCAGAGTGCAGAGTGGTAGTGCAGAGTGCAGAGTGGTAGTGCAGAGTGCAGAGTGGTAGTGCAGAGTGCAGAGTGGTAGTGCAGAGTGGTAGTGCAGAGTGCAGAGTGGTAGTGCAGAGTGGTAGTGCAGAGTGCAGAGTGGTAGTGCAGAGTGGAAGTGCAGAGTGGTAGTGCAGAGTGCAGAGTCGTAGTGCAGAGTGGTAGTGCAGAGTGCAGAGTGGTAGTGCAGAGTGCAGAGTGGTAGTGCAGAGTGGTAGTGCAGAGTGCAGAGTGGTAGTGCAGAGTGCAGAGTGATAGTCCAGAGTGCAGAGTGATAGTGCAGAGTGGTAGTGCAGAGTGGTAGTGCAGAGTGGTAGTGCAGAGTGCCTAAAACACATTGCCATTTACAATGCCATTATCTCTAACTTAAAACAAACCCGAGCGCTAATGCATTCCTAATGCTTGTTTTTTTAAGTGTTTGGTCTTTTATGGCTTATACCTAATAAATATACTTTTTTGCCTATTTTATTATCCTTTGCTGGTTGCGACTTCATGATTTTCTTAAGCACACAATGCTAGTTATCTTGCTGTAGACCACGCCCCTACTCGGATAGGCCACACCCCTTTAAGCAATTTGCCACGCCCCTTTTAGAGCACACCCAGTTTTTTCCCCACTTAAAGCCCTGGACATATCTATAAACAGACGGGCATATCCTTGTACATTCTTAGCTAATAATTACTGAATGACTCTTCCCCACAGAGACCTCTTGTCACCCCGTCCACCCCTTGAGCCCGGCATATCACTAACTTGTACAACTTCTAACCGCCATTGTGCCGGACCCAGAACGAACACCTGAAGAGCGTCATTCCTGCCCCCATCGTCCTGTGCAAGCTGAGGCACTCTGAGCCATCCATCACACATCATTCACCCATCACACATCATTCATCATTACCCATCCATCATTCACCCATCACTCATCATTCACCCATCACTCATCATTCACCCATCACACATCACACATCATTCACCCATCACACATCATTCACCCATCACACATCATTCACCCATCACACATTATTCACCCATCACACACCCATCACACATCACACATCATTCACCCATCACACATTATTCACCCATCACACATTATTCACCCATCACACACCCATCACACATCATTCACCCATCACACATCATTCACCCATCACACATCATTCACCCATCACACATCATTCACCCATCACACATCATTCACCCATCACACATTATTCACCCATCACACACCCATCACACATCATTCACCCATCACACATCATTCACCTGTTCTCCAGCACATTACTCCACTCCTGCTGCCAGGTGAACGTAGAGCGGCAAGTCGGCGGGGGATGTAGTCCTCCAAGGCGCTGCGGTGAGGCATGCAAGCTCGTACTTGGGCCAAGCCTCGGGTGCAGCTGCACCCTGCCGCCTAGTAGTTGTTGATCACTCTTCGCCCGACTGTCCCCGGACCCTGCCCCCGTCCTGTGCTGTCAGTGTGCTTCCTAGCCTCACGGACTGTATAATCCTCCCCGTGTGCTCTTACTACCACCCGCCCGAGGGCCCACATCTTATCCCAAAGGTGGCCGCCGCACCACAACCACCTGAGCACCTCCCTCCCTGCTGCCCTCCGCCCTCCCCAGCATTTCTCCATGCATAGCGCACCTTCATCCCTCCCCACAGGGCCGCTTCTAGAATTTGCGAGGCCCTGGGATAAAAGGGAACGTGGGAGGCCCCCTCTAATTTAGATAAGTGGCCCCTTGTAAGGAGACCATTCAGAGACACTGTGGGAGGCCCATTGTCCAGCATTTTTGCGCCCCCACAGTTTTAACTTTTACTCCACAAGCATTTCTCACACCTTCAGTCCGATAGGTGTGAGAATTGATTGTGGTCTAAAAGTTAAAACTGTGGGGGCGCCAAAATGCTGGACAATGGACCCCCCCACAGTGTCTGTGAACGGTCTCCTTGCAATTGAGGGAGCGTCTCCATCTCCCTCCCCTATGCCTCCGGACACCATCCCTGAGAGGCCCAGGGAGGGGGCCCCCTCCAATGGACCTTAATTGCAGGCGACACCTTTCTTTGAAATAGATCACAGGGAAACAACAGAACACACCACCAGTGCTGGGCCCCATGCTGGTGGGCTGAGTGGAAGGCCCTGTGCAGCCGCCCACGCTGCCCATGCCTAGCGCCGGCCCTGCCTCCCCAGACAAGGTCTCTTGAGCGCCACTGCAGGGACCGTGGTTATTTACAAGGAATTGTAATTCCTCTAACTGATCTTGGAAGGATAAATGACCGAGTGAGTCTAGATTTGGGCTCGAACCGTCCTCCAAGGATTCCAGCGGCTCTTTGAGCCCTCTCCTGAGGTGATTTGGAGCGAGCCCGGCAGACCCTTTGAGGGCGGCGTTCTGACAACTTTCCCTCATTGTCCCACCTGCCTGTGCCCTCGTTGTGCCTGTGTGTGGGACGGACCTGCCACCCGTCCGATAGCACTGTGATCCGTACTGCACCATCCCTGTGTGCTCTTACTACCACTGGCCCATCCAGCAACTTCTCCTGCCCCACGCTTATAAAAAACATGCTAGCCCCCAAGCCAAGCACTGGAAGCAAGTGCTGAGCTCCCCCCTCACCCCCCACTCCCCAGCCTGCGAATAGCTCATTCCCATGGCCGCCACCCTAAACAAGTACAGCAACATGTCACAATGATTATAACAAACTTAATTCCATATGTGTCTTCTAGGCACTAAGGCGCACAGCTCGGTAACCCGCAGTCGTCTGATTTCGTTATTTTGTGTATTTACGCCTAGGCTTCTCTCAGTTAAATTACGAACATATGATATTGCCACGATTACAAGTTCCACGCATGGCATTACCACGCGAATTTTAGTTCGCAAGTGGCTTTACCACGCTGGAATTTGCAACGAAGGATTATACCACGCATTTTAACGTCCTTTAAGCACAAACGATAAAGATTAATTTCTTACCTGACACCTTCCTGTCTTTCACCAGCAGCCCGTACTTCAATTCACCATCGAAACAAGCGTCAAAACACGTCTACCAAAACTAAAAAAGGACTGCTATTTTCACGTACACGGCACGTCTTTGGGGGAGGCACTTTCCTTTTTCTTCGGTGGTACTGAAGTTCGTTTTTTTAATTTAAGTAATCCGCTCCTTTGTTTGTTTTTTGGGGGGGAGACCCCCCCAGCCCCCCTTCGAGCCCCCCCCCGCCTCCCAAGCCCACGCCCCCCCCTGCCCCCCCACCCCCTGCCCCCCCACCCCCTGCCCCCCCAAGCCCACGCAGAACGACTTGAAGGAATACCACGTCTCCCCCCCAGCCCGTGGTAAAGACGTCGTGGAAGGCACCCTCGTTGTAAAGACGTTTGCGTGGTAAGTGTCACGTGGTAAACGTTATTAGTGGTAATGCCTTCGTGGTAAATGATGTTTCCCGTATATACACAATAATACATGTTCTAATGTTAGTGACACATAAGGTAAACCCATTTTCAGCTGCTCGAAATCAGGTGCCGGAACATTATATTGTATAATATATTCAATTGACTGTAATTTACTAAAATTAATAGCTTATAAAGATGGGCTTAGAAGCAGTCCTCACTCCTCCCTCAGCACACAAAACGTCAAAAAAGCAAGTCAGTGTTCAAGTGAACCCCGTATGTGGCCTAAATTGAATTGTAGATGGAGCACAATTAAAGTAAATTAACACGAACAGAAGAGAGTTGTTTATACTGCGCGTGCACACACCCTGAACATCTGGATTTCTCAAATGTGACGATAAATGAAACCAGCACTGGCAAAGCCAATTAGCTATTGGCTTTGTCAATGTTAACGTCTTTCAGCCATGTTATGTAGCAGCGTCATAGCGCTTTTCCCCTGACTTTTTGCCATGTTGACCAGCAAAAAGTCACTGACAAAGCCAATAGCCCTTGTATTCCCAAGTCCTACGTATGTGGGCTAATATACAGCAATTAAACGTACAATCATAACTCCTCTAGCATGCTTACTAAATTGTATGAAAAAAGTAAATTGGCAAAAAACAAATGTATAGCGTATTGATTCAATAATGCATTACCATCCTCCCCTCCTCTCCCCTAGTATTTATAAACTGATCTAAAACTAATTCCACCACTCTTTGAACCTTTATGGCCACATTACATCACATACCTAAAATATATAAAGAGCAGTGTCAAACAAGTATTTCCCAAAAAAACATGAATAACCATCTCTACAGGCAGAACTGACGTCACATTAAAGTAATATCAAGTCAAGTCAAAAATTCTTTATTTCTGCCATTTCAGGCCATAAAAGAGTGCAGAATAATGCATAGTAAACAGGAGATAAATTATATAATCATAAAAGGACACCATAGAATTCATTATACACAAAATAAGCGTAATTTGCAAATAAAAATGAACATCCAAGTATTTAAAACTTTAGCATTCAATATCAGTTAATTGGCGCCGCTTGGACCACATAGCTAACAAATACTTAGAAAGTGCAAATACAATGATGCTTGATGTGTCGGTTTTTAAAAATCTAAAAGCATACAGACAATTTTTAAAACCTAGATTTCTATATAGCGGTTCCAGCCAACACTTCCTTGATTTAGTGTAGGCTGGACAGAAGAAGAGCACATGAAGCTCGTCCTCTATGTCACAGCTACATCCTGGACTGGATTTGTTGGTGGAGGCTGACCATTTGCTAGTAAAAGCTTTCAGTGGTAAGGTACCATATGTCCATTGGATAAAAAGCTTCCTTGCTAAAATCGGGAAGACAATGTCCATAAAACCCTCAAATAAATAAGAATTTTTGAAGGCTAAAACGAATTAGTCAATGTGCCCAAATTGGAGGCACAGACAATGGAGTTCCATTTTTTCTTCTTGAAAATCCTAGTAAGGGTCTTGCGCGATACCTCGAGGCAGCCCCTTTCCGGATCGTCCCACATGTCCGGCAGACCCAAACTTAGAAATTCGCGCTTTATAAATGCCAGCCATGGAATTTTGCCTGCGCAATTAAAGCTTAATATCTGCTTTAACACTTCCCTGTAATTTAGCAGGTCTGTAGTTGCCCATATCCTATGCCAAAACCTGAGCGGCTTAAGTGCTAGCTCATCTTCTATGGGTGTCAGTCCCAAGTCTAGCCTTAGGGGGAGAAACTGGGTACTTTATGGGAGGGTGAGCAGCCATCTAATGAACTTAGTTTCTATCTTGGCAATGTCTGCCCCGCCAGAGTGACCCCACAACTCTCCACTGTAAAGAGCTGCATCCCTTGCTTGTGTCTTGTAAATCTCCAAGGCTGGGCTCACTGGCTTAAATGTCGATGTATTTGACTGTAGAAATACCACCCGCCAACTGTGACAGTTTAAATTGGGATTTCACCTGTTGGGGTCCCCAAGAGAGATTTTCATGAAGTGTTACCCCCAGATATTGGAATGTCGTGACCCTTTCCAACCTCACGGTGCCCAGGATCGGATTAGGTCGTGTAGATACCGGGGGGTTAAATATCATGAATTTTGTTTTTTCGACATTTATCTCGAGACCACGGGATCGACAAAAGTGATGTCCCCAAAACCATTCAATATCCGTTAGATCCCCATCGGGGATTTGGAGAGCAGGAGGGTATTGTCGGCAAACATGATCGCCGGAACCCTCCTGCCTGCCAACCTTGGTGCATCGTTATTGGGGACGTTATCCAAGTGTGAAATTACACCATTAATGTAGAGGCAAAACCGGGTCGGTGCCAAAACACAACCCTGTCACCCCTCTAGCAACTGGGAACCTAGGAGACAATGCCCCATTCCTCCCGCATCTAACCTGGGCAAAGTTCCCCTGGTGTAGCCTCACCAGCACATTCAATATCTGAGACGGTACACCTAAGTCCTGGAGGACACCCCACAGTTTCCCTCATGGCACTAAATCAGACGCGGACCGAAGGTCCACAAACACCATGTAGAGGCTGCCACCCTCAATCTTTGCCGTTTTCCAATAAAGTAATATCAATCAGCTGCCTAAGGTCCCACCAAAACGGGAATGTCAAACTGCCCACAGTGGCATCAACTGTGGATTTGGTTCACAGAACAGGAAGCAGGGGTTGGGTGCGCAATGGGCATATTTGTCTAAGGCACTGAAACTCACTGTGTTTACTACTTGAATAAAATAAAACACACCCAGCTTTATAAAATGCATAAATAAAATATTGTACAATGTAACTGCACTATTGGCACTCAGTATAAAGCAACATTTTACCTGGTGAAATGCTGGTGATATGTTCATTTTAGACATAAAAATGCTGGTTTACAGAAATATGCTTACATCCTTTGCAGCATTAATGCACATAACGGAAAGTGTATATTGTCGACGATTAATAACACCGTCATTGACCCAAGCAAGATAATTATAGAGCCCTTCTAACTAAATGTTAAACCTATCATCGGCCCACAGCTGGTGGGAGGGCACAGTGACCTCTCTGTACGGGGACCATTCTAGAACGTGAAAAAGGAGCTGAGAAAAAGGCAGGGCGGTCCACTCTTGAATCGCCTATACTATTTAGATACCAAATGTACACCAACAGGTTTTCTAAAACTATGTTTGCATGAATACAAATAATCCCTACTTTAAAATTGCCTCATATTCACATTAAATTAACAGAAGTATGGCATGAGGGAATTGTAGTTCTGTTTTTCTTCCATGTCTAAGGCTGCAGACGCCGTTTAGTAACAGCAATGAGGAAATCAGTTGAGAACTGTTGCATTTGAGGGACTAACATTTTACAAAGGCTCGTATTTGACACATGAATCTTTACCCTAAAATTAGACGCAGTCTGCATCATGTTCTTAAATTCTACTAACACAACGTGCTATCTTCAAACAGGATTAGTCCAGCTAAATAAGGAAGACTTGCTTGATGAAGACTTGTGTAAGTAAGAGCTCTTCATTTTGAAGTTTTTTATTATTGTTTTTTGAAGGGGATCAGCAGTGCCACGGGCTGCAGGGGAGGAACGAGCCTGTGAAGCCAAAGGGAGGATGAGGCGACTGCAGGGGACCCGGCTAGAGCAGGGGAAGAACAGCGAGCAGGTCTTTGTAAAGGGAACATGCCTGGCATGGTGCGCCGAATGTGGGCTCCACAAAAAACCACAATAAATAACCGAAAGACCCCACACACTGAGAGAAACAGCGCTATACATCAAAAATTTTAGGGGGGACTGACATCTGCATACAAAATATCCAACAGAATTGTAAACAAGTAGTAAAACAAGGGCCAGCAGCTGGTGTGCTTCGAGCAGGGAGGCGGGGGGGGGGGGGGTTGAGGAGAGGCTCCCTGAGCAGACGTCCACTCCTCCCTCTTTCCCGCATGCACCATTTTGGTCCAATGCTGCCAGGAGTGAAGTCCTTAATAACCTCGCCCCTCCCCAAGTCCTGTAAGCGCTCCTCCCACTTCAAAACTTGTGGCTGGCTTTAATCTTAGTACATTGTTCCCAGCAGGGCCGGACTGAGAATGAAAACCGGCCCTGGCAAAGTGCTCAGCCGGTCCCCTGGTGGTGCGACCGAGCTCTTTGCCGGGGCCGGTTTTCAGACGTTTTTGTTACAGGGCCGATTTTGCAGCTATGCTGCAAAAACGGCCCTGTAACAAAAACGGCCCCCAGGACCCAAAACCGGCCCCCACCCTTGCGGCGCACCGGGGGATTGCCCAGTGCCCGCAACGGCCAGTCCGGGCCTGGGGATGCTGCCCCAGGCAGGAGGCGAGGAAACTTCTGTGCAGAGCTGGGAAATGTTCCCACCTCAGAGTAGGAGGAGGTGGTGCGAGCCGCCGGGTCCCCAGCACCCCCGCCACTCGCTTCCTCTCAGCCTTCCTACGCGCCTGCTCCCTCTCAGGTTCCTTTTGGGGAATCTTCAGACGTGGTTAGATGTCTGGGCTCAGTGCCCCTGATCCTGTTCCCACCCGCAGACAGCCACCTCCTCAGCTGCAGGCCCGGAAACCTTGCTCCAGCTGCTGTCTATTACTAACATAAATGTCTGACAGGTAAGAGCAGGCCAGAGACATCATTAATAGGAAACCTAATAAACAAGCACTCGCCAGGCAGAGACTTTTTTCTTTGCCGGACGGCCCACTTGGATGGGCTCCTCCGACTTCTGCTGTAAAAGGTTTCTAATCTTTATGGGGCCGTGATTAGAAACCTTTTACAGCAGAATTAAGTCGGACGAGCCGGTCCAAGTGGGCCATCCGACAAAGATGAAAGTGTACTCACACTAACCTCTTTACCAATGGCCAGCCACCGTTTAGCCTAAACGGTGACACCGGCCAATGGGAAAGAGGGGTGGGGCTTAAAGCCCTCTAGTGAATCTCCCTTAAGTCATAAAATCTCGCGAGCTTGTCTGCGCATGTGCGCAGGCTCAACCTAAAAAACACACACGCTGCAAGAACAAAAGCCTCAAAAACTCTTACTCATGCTGCCTATGTATCTGCCATTCAGAAATATGTTCCTACAAACTTTTAGATCAGTTTAGGTCAGTGGCATGAGGACAAAGAACTGCCAGTAGAAGGCCTCGGGGTGTGCTTCATTCCCCCAGTTCGAGTTCTGTCCTATTTAATATACCGATGGCATGTTAACAGACCCATCATTACTAGTATGCAGAGAGAACTAATTATACATGGCTTGTACCAACAGGAGAGCCGCGCTGCAGGAAGTAGCCAAAGGTCACAGCAGACAGAAAGGTCATGGTCTGACCTTTGGGCAGCAGGCAGTCAGAGCCTTGTTGATTCGCTTCAGACAACAGGGATTACATTACAGCCAGCAGAGTTCAGCTTCCTTCCAGGTATGTGCTAAGTGGCGGCCAGTGCATGTTGATACTAACGTCCCTTTTCAAGCAAATAAAAAGTCAACGTTTTTTTTTTGTGACGATTTCAAATTTTCGTTCGAGAATTACAGTAGTTACTTTAATTTGAAAGAAATTACCTCTTCAGAATTCTAGAGGAAATAAGCTGTAGACAGGAGACAGCATTCTACAGATAAAGAAACACATTATTCAATAAAAAGTAAACAATGTAAGCAATCCCGTGCGTAACCACATTAACTTCAGTCTCGGGGAAAAAGCATTTCTGTGCACTCATTTTGGTGTTTGAACAAATACAAATAGTTCACCTATTGAACCAACTACCCAAGTAAACAAGAGTTACATGGACATTTGCATCTGAAAGGTGACGATTACTTTGAAGAAGTATAGAGCATTTCTCATTATAGAACCGACAGGTGTTTTACAGAACCTGAATATTACCAAGAGAGCACTTCAAATAAAACAAGCATTTGCAGAGCAAATAAAAGGTTTCATGTTTGTACGGCCTGCCAATGGCATTGTCAATGCTTATTTGTGTACTGGAGAGCGGGCACAGACAAAATCACCTGTAAAATGGATGCTATTAAAATAAAGGCACCCTTTTTACATCTCGCCTACCAGATAGTAGATCTATCTGTTTGGAAAATAACTATTGTGGGCTTATCAAGAACTGGCAGTGGGCTTACAGCCCCACATTTTATTTAACAGCTTTCCTTGTCCATCTTGTGTTTGCCCCTCCCTTGAAGCACAGGCTCTTTACTTTCATATAGGTTGTTTGACTTGTATCCTTTCACTGTCTGCTTTTAGGGAATTACTGTTTTTGTTGGAGCACTCTATGAGAAGGCATGTGTTTTCCAGATTTCTCTTTCATGTACTTCTCTCAACCGGCAAATATCTACACCTGCGCTCCGTGTTGTTAGCTCTCCCTCATGTGCTTCTCCTCCAGCTAAACTTCCCCCTCCCATGAGCTTTGTGTTGGTTTCTCGCTCATGTGCTTTCTCCCCACCCTCTTGTTGTGCTACCTTACATGCTGCTTTTTACCTTTCTCTGACCACTTCCTATTGCTTACCCATCCGCTCCTTCATTAGATATATAAATGTGAGTGCGACTCTTCTTGCGTTCTGGCAGTGCAATATAAATCTAATATATATATATATATGATCAAGGGCACAGCGTGCCTAGAATGCGTAGCAGAGGGAAAGAGTGAACAATAAATAAATAAATAAATATTTTCCTGCCTGAGCCGTTTGGGTACGTCTCTCTCATTTTGCCGCATTGGAAGTTCTGAGAGTATGAATATATATATATATATATATATATATATATATATATATATATATATATATATATATATATATATATATATATATATATATATATATATACATATATATACATATATATACATATACATACATATATACATACATATATGTATACATATATACATACATATATACACATATACATATATACATACATATATACACATACAAGTGACTACTTGGGAGCCAAACCGCATTTACAGAAGTTAATGCCCTTTTGCACAACTTGTAAATATATGAATTATGTCGCATTAGTATACTTTGGTTAATCACCACGTGTACAGTGATTTAATATAGCTGTCCGCTTTATCTTTTCAGCTTCTTTTTTTTAATGTGCCGGATATAGAATGTGTATTTATACAGGAATAGTGAAAGCATTTGCACTTTATTGCCATACCTTGCTCCGGTTATTTGCACATGTATTGAAACAGTGTTTACAAGTGTGTTTTCAATCTGTCTATTTAAGTAACAACCAATCAGTAAGGACGCTGATGCCGCACCAGCACTTTAAATTCACGCAACTTTTTTCGTTGCGCCATGTGACCAAGCCCTCTGTGTAGGGCGAAACGTTATCCTGGCGTGGTGTGCGATAAAATAAAAAAACTCACCTGCACTCTGGGTCTTCCGTGTCCTTGTTGGAGTTGGCTGATCATTGATAGCTGGCGCAGCGGCGGGGCACAAGCAGCGATACATTTCGAGCCGGTTGAGTGTTTCTCCGGCGTTTGGAAGATCCCTCCTTCGTAAGTGGCCGAGCAGCAGGAAACCGTGACCTCCGCTCAACCGGAAGTCTTTTGCTTTCTCCCGTTGGGGAGTTACTTTCTCGGCCCCTGGGCGTCTGGGACATTTGTTTGCTGTTGGGCTTTGTCGGATGCCTTTTGGGACGGCTGTCTCAATTGTGGCGTCCGTGTTTCAGCAGCAAGCCACAAAGAACGTTTCCAGTGGAGGAGTTGTGCACGACCGGAGGAAGGGCAGCGATTACTGCAGCAGCCTCCGTGCAGAGTGAGTACGACAACTGTCATAAATTTAGCATACGCCATGGCAGCGGGCGCACGCAAAGGGAGAGAGGTTGCCGCTCTAGAAGCGTTCGATGATTCCCCGGCTGGGGGGTCTACAGTTACTGCTACGGAAGAGGCTGGCGCCGTCTGTGGGGACAACCTCCGTGATAAATTTAAAACTCTTGAAAAACTGTATAAACGAGAGCAGTCTAAGTGGTGGGAGCACCGCTCCCTCAGTCGGTACTTAGAGGTCAACCGGATTCCGCGAGGGCTTAGAGTCATGCTAGCCCCGAGCTATGAATATATGGACCCAGCGTTGCTGAAAGACTGGGCCGAATGGAGCCTTGATTCTTCCCGCCGTCTTGTTACAATGCTTGTGTGTTACGCAGAAAGTGACAGAATTAAGATCCAATCGGAAATCGATGCACTTGAAGCAGTAATAGCAAATATGTGCGAGGAAGATACCAATGTCACGCAAGAGTGTAAGAAATATAGGGAAACTATGGAACAGCGAGTGCAGAAAGAAGAGGATGTCATCAGGAAGCGAAAGGCATTCAAGTTTCAGCGTGACAAAAATGACTACAATGAAGGCAGAATTTTCACGTTCGCCCGTAAATATGATGCGATCAAAGCATCTAAACTAAAGAACTCGCGGGCAGGCACAACCACAGCTCAAGGCCCATCGCAAGCACGCTCTAATTCTCTCGAAGGGTCAAGTCTCACCGATTTGAGTTCCAACATGGACAGCGGATCAGAAGTAGATGCCGGAAGACCTTCTGAGCGTCTGGGGTTTACACGGCTAACGGTGGAGGAGGAAATGGAATGTGTCCAGCAGGACAGGCGAGAAACGTTGTGCCCCAGATTTCCAGTAGCCGCAAAACCCCAAACGCAAAGCGGCGGGAGCGCAGGAAATGCAGCGCCAAACGAAAAGCCAAAGAAAAGAAACTACAGACGCTGGAATACCAACAAAAAGCAGTGAATAACACAGCGTGCGCAAGGAATCGGACACAGGCAACTGATAAGTGTTCTTCTGTTATCAACCTGACTGATACATCCTTTTCGGACCTGGAAATTAATATTCTCTCTAAAGGATTGTCATACAGCCCTCCTAGCAACTTCAATTACGTGGACATAAGACTTGATCTTTTTAAATTCACGCGTAAATTGAAGCTTAAAAAGCATTTTGCCAACAATAAAACGCGCAATACTGGTAAACAAGTGGTGGCAGCAGACAAATCGAGTGGTTTAGTGGTTAATGATGTCCCGCTCATGCAGGATTTGGCAGCTCTTCGAGCAGAAACATCAAACTCTCAGAGCGCTCAGGGACAAGATAAAACATACACTGGTGGCTTAAGCAATCTTACACCACGCTCCACTTTCACTCCAGTCACCCCGTATGACAATATAGACATTTTCCAGGATGCAGTGGTGAAACAGATCAAAGCACTACATGTGAAAACTTTGAAAAGCAACCAAAGCAAATGTCTAAGAAATAACAACTATCAGAAACTGATTACAAAAATTAAAGCGGATGGAAACATGATAGTCAGGCAATCTGACAAGGGAGGCAACGTCGTACTTTGGCCGAGAACATTATATCTTGAGGAGGCCTACCTACAACTTAATGATCCAGATTGCTACAAACATTGTGATGCATATGCCCTTAAAAAAGCACAAACAGACTTCCACTCTCTTCTTATGGGATGGCGTTCCAGTGGTCTTATCAGCATGGACGAACTGAAATGTCTCAAAAATGACCATCCTGTAACCCCCGTGTTGTACCTTATTCCAAAAGTACACAAAAACCCAGTTAAGCCGCCAGGTAGACCCATCATTTCGGCGTGCGGGGGGTTACTAGAGAAAACTACTTCCTACATCGACTTGTTCCTCCAGGAGCATGTACTGGCATTACCATCATATATCCAGGACTCCAGCGATCTAATGAGGAAGTTGATGGACTTCGAGTGGCAGGATGACTATTGGCTGGTAACCCTAGACGTGGCTTCTTTATATACCAGCATAGTGCATAAAGATGGACTCAGGGCCACAGAATTCTTTCTTGGCAAGCGACCAATTGAGCTGTTAGAACATAACAAAATGTTGCTTGCTATGATGAATTTTTGTTTGCACCACAACTACTTTATGTTCCTTAACCGCTATTATCAACAAACAAGGGGGATCGCCATGGGGGCCTGCTTTTCTCCCAGTTACGCCTGTCTTCACATGGGGTACTGGGAGAGACAGGTCCTCAATGGCATTCATCAAGATACCTGTACTCGCCATATCATTCGATGGTATAGATACATCGATGACATCCTCATGATATGGCGAGGTACATTGGAGCAAGTCACCAGTTTCATTGATACCTTGAATCGAAATTCATATAACCTTTCATTCACTTCACATATCAGTCAGGATGTAGCACATTTCCTAGATGTGACGCTAGAGGTCAGCCAGGGCAAGCTAGAGACCAAGCTGTTTAGAAAGCCCACTGCGGGCAATACTATATTGCATGCAGAAAGCCACCATCCCCCGCATTTAATTCGAAGCATCCCCTATGGGGAGATGCTTAGAATTAGACGTGTTTGCAGTTCAGAATCCCACTGCAGGGAGGCTCAAGCCGCAAGTAAGCAAAGGTTTCTAGTCAGGGGCTACAAGGAACATCTCATTGATTCAGCAATTAGTAAAGCTAATGCCCTATCCCGTACAGAAGCACTGACCCATAGAAAACATCAGAAACCCAGTGCTACCAGCAGTGAGCAGCCAGTCAGACTCATTTGGGCATACAATAGTCAGCATGGGGTGCTCAGGAAAATCGTTAATCAGAACTGGAATTTGATTAAACTGGATCCAGTTATAGGAGATTATATGTCTAACAAGCCAGCAATCACTTACAGGAAAGCATTTGCTATGCAAAATGCTTTGGTTAAATCCAGCCCCGAAGTGATTCCTCCTAGAAACTGGTTAGCGGCAAGCCGCGGATTTAGAAAATGTTCTAGCTGCAAGGCCTGCGCGCAGGGACTCAATAAGACCGAGTTTCTAACAGCTTTTTCTACAGTGCCACGAAAAATCACCAAGCAGCTGACTTGTAAATCAGAATATGTGGTGTATGTGCTGGAGTGCCCGTGTGGCCTGCAATACATTGGTAGCACCAAACTGCAGGTTCACAAGAGGGTGCTCCAGCACATCCGGGCTATTAACACCAGCGACGCCACATATCCTGTGGCTAGGCATTTCAAAGAGTTCCATAACAACAACAGTGGGCTCCTGAGATACTATGCCATTGACGCCATAGGCCCACTCAGAAGGGGTGGCAATAGAGAAGGGATCTTGAGGGCTCTCGAGACCAGGTATATCCTGGACATGGATAGTAAAAGCCCCAATGGGCTTAATTCCACGGAGGATTTTTACACTTGTCTATAGCTCCACATATTCCCACTACCCTTTCCAATACCTTTATGATCCGTGCTGCTTACTGTTGTTTAGTATGTCTGTGTTCCGTAACGTATGCCTTAAAATTGCTACTCACTGTATCAGATCTTCCGTAGCAAAGCTAACTGTATTATAGATTACTGTATGGGGCAATATATGAATAACATTGCTTTTTAACCTTCACTTGTTTATTCTGGTGCTTGTATTTCGACGTCTTAGGCAAAGATTGATTTAACACCTTTAGCAGGGTATGAGCGATTTTTGAAAGGGTATGTTTAACTCTCGGCCCTACATGTCTATCCGGCACTAAATTACCAGTTCAAACCCTAATGGTAATCATTGATAAATGTATGTAAAATATTCGTTGTATATAGATGTACATATATGAATTAATGTATATATTTTAATTAGAAGTTTTGCGGACCTTCATGCTGGACATACATTGGCTGTTGCATTTATGCAGTGACTACTTGGGAGCCAAACCGCATTTACAGAAGTTAATGCCCTTTTGCACAACTTGTAAATATATGAATTATGTCGCATTAGTATACTTTGGTTAATCACCACGTGTACAGTGATTTAATATAGCTGTCCGCTTTATCTTTTCAGCTTCTTTTTTTTAATGTGCCGGATATAGAATGTGTATTTATACAGGAATAGTGAAAGCATTTGCACTTTATTGCCATACCTTGCTCCGGTTATTTGCACATGTATTGAAACAGTGTTTACAAGTGTGTTTTCAATCTGTCTATTTAAGTAACAACCAATCAGTAAGGACGCTGATGCCGCACCAGCACTTTAAATTCACGCAACTTTTTTCGTTGCGCCATGTGACCAAGCCCTCTGTGTAGGGCGAAACGTTATCCTGGCGTGGTGTGCGATAAAATAAAAAAACTCACCTGCACTCTGGGTCTTCCGTGTCCTTGTTGGAGTTGGCTGATCATTGATAGCTGGCACAGCGGCGGGGCACAAGCAGCGATATATATATATATATATATATATATATATATATATATATATATATATATATATATATATATATATATATATATATACTACAAGGCTCACCTTTAACACACGAAAAAGATGAGGAAGACCCTGATTTGGTGCAAAAAATTTTAAATATTTATTTCCGTGCTTGCCATATCGTCACTTATATACACATATATATACACATATACATACATATATATATATATATATACACATATATATATATTCATACTCTCAGAACTTCCAATGCGGCAAAATGAGAGAGACGTACCCAAACGGCTCAGGCAGGAAAATATTTATTGTTCACTCTTTCCCTATATATATATATATATATATATATATATATATATATATATATATATATATATATATATATATAACCACTCCGAACCTTCTTTCGTCGAACAGAGTAAACGGACTCCAGGTCAGCTGCATTCAAGTCGTGTTCATTTTCTTTTTCTAATCATGCACCTTGCAACGCGTTTCGGGCATATATATATTCCGCAACTCCGAATCACCAGCCATTGTTCCACAATGCCACGGGTGCTCGCTCAACGCACGGTGGACTGCGTAAATAGTTTCCCAACACTTGGTCACAAATCCGCAAAGAACCAATTTCAAGAGAGCGCACTCAAAGCCATTTACGCTGTACAAATCGGCGTATTTATTTGCTGCTGCAGTCAATTAACAAACGCGTTTTGGCGTTGCCACCTTCGTCAGTGTTAACATACTGAATAAATCTGTGGGTTTAAATGAAGAAGTGCTATACAAAATTTCATGTGCATAGAAAGTGACTGTGTGCTTCATAATAGTGAAAAAGGAACAAAAAAAATCACTTGGTTTTTGGCAGCCATTTTGTAAAGGTAAAATTGCACATTGGGTTAATGCACCTATTAAACAAACAATTCATAAGATATATTAGTATTCTGTTTCAAATCATCTTCATAAAATACATATTAACAATTCCTATGTGTCAATCTTTAGAATTACTTAAACTCTTATAAGGTCTGTCAACATAATCGGACCTAACATTAACTCCGCATTACTAGCGTGTTGTGCAATCTAATTTATTGATTTCGAGACTGATACATGATCCTGGCCACTCTATTAATGATGTGAATCAGCTACTTCGCCATTGTCTAAATGAATCATATTTGCACATATTTACAATTATTTACAATTTTGGCAGAGAGTTTCCTTATGTTTAATTCTGACATAAGATAGATGGAAAAATAATGCCCTGAATGGGCATATATTTGGTCATATGCTAGTGGTATTTCGTAGGGGAGGACAGATCTTGAGGACAGAAAAGGGAAACTAATTTGCATTTCCATCTTCATGTCTTCTATCTGTGTTCAGTAGTGGCCCTCATCAAAAGCAGAACAGAAATTGATACTCTCTATTAGGTAAGTAGCTACCCTATGTGGACCCACATCTCTTCTTCATTTTTTAACCCTCTTGGTGTTTTAGTTTGCAGCTTAATGATGTATTTTGATTCTAGTGTGCACAATTTTCTTAACCAATCTCCTCCCCTTTCAGATTTAACAACCTGATCGAGGATGAAGAATGTAAGCAGGTTGCTGTTACTTTCATGTGCTTTTTCGAAGTGACGAGCAACCGGGTAGTTGTGATCCTTATTATTGATTGCCCTGAGATGCTCGAGAATTCTTTTTTTTGTGGGATCAATAGTACTCCCGACATATTGCTTCCCTGAGGGGCACAAGACAATAGACTGTGTAGTCCGAGTTGCAATTTAACAGTTTAGAAATGGGAGTTTTGGCTTTTTTTCCCGGTATGAGGTAATCTTTCACTTTATGGCTGTTTTTACACGCCTTGCATTTCATACAGGGATAGAACCATGTGATTGGTGCCACTTTTTTGGTTCATAATGACTGTTCACTAGATGATCTTTTAGTGAGTTGCCCTTTCTGTATGTCACTAACTTATTTTCTGAAAGGAGCTTTCCAACCACATTATCTGATTGGAGAATTCTCCAATTTCCAAGGACTTTTCTGTATAGTTGGTAATCATTCTTACTTTCTGATCTTGGATTCTCGGTTTGTCTATCAACAATTGACTTCTTTCAGTTGTTTTACATTTGTTTTCAGCTTATTCTAAAATACCTTTGCAGTAGCCTCTTTGTTGAAATCTCTTTTTAGACTGTGATATAGCTTTTTCACATTCCTTCTGGGTAGAGCAATTACGCTGCATCCTGAGGAATTAACCCAAGGGAATGTTATTTACTACACTCCTTGGAGGACAGCTTCCTGCATGCAGTATTGTATTCCCTGCTGTAGGTTTTCGAAAGAGACCGGTTTCTAAGTTGTTTTTTCTACCCTCAGATCTAGATCGAATACTTCCTTATTGCTGATACAAATAGTAAACTCAAGGTTGCATTCATTGACATTCAAAGCTCGAATGTATTCTTCTGCTTCGTTCTGTGAGCCCTGCCACAGGATGAAAAGATCATCGATGTAGCGGGTCCACAGAGCGATTTTCTCCATCCATTTCTCATTGGTACCCGCCCAGGCCACGTGCTTCTCCCACCAGCCTACGAACAAGTTCACGTAGCTGGGGGCGAAGAACTTGCCCATTGCGGTACCCTGTTTTTGTAGATATAATTGCACTGAAAATATAAAGATGTTATTATTCAGGCATAACCTGGTCGTTTGCCCCGCCGGCATTTCCGTATCAAAAAAATACGGCATCTAAACGAGACGAGTCAACGAATTAAGCAGACATAACTTCACAGCGGAAAACGCCGACCAGAACCCGGGAGGTTTCACCCGAGGGACCGGAAAGCGACGAGGCTGAGTGCGCTGCGCTTTGTTTATACAATTACCGGAAAGCCGCGAACAGCGAGCACGAAAGTCCTGAGCCAGAAACTAAATATTGCAGTATATGATGTTTTCGGACACAGAGAGGGAGGAAGCAGCAGGGTTTGTTTACGATAAAAGTAGAAACAAAGGGTCACAAAAATGGACAAAACTGTAAAATGATTCCAACCACTCTAAAGAGTCTGTATGCGACCCTAGAGGAAACCTACGAGAAAGAGATAAGAAAGTGGTGGGAGGCCACCAGCTTACAAAAATACCTGGATGTTGGCTGTGTCCCACGGGGATTGCGGATTTACATAGTTCCCTCCTATGAGAACCCCAACACAGCATTACTGCAAGAATGGGCTGAATTTATGACAGATGTCACTAAAGGGATGCTCAAAATACTGATTAAACATGCATGGAGTGATAGAATCAAGCTACAGGAGGAAACCAAAGAAATCGAGAAAAAGATAAGTGGGGAAAAAGACACTAAAAAGAGTGATGAGCTACGACAATCAATGAAAAAACATCTGATTGACTATGAGGGAACAATCAAATTAAGAAAACAAACCAAATTCCTACGCGACAAACGTGACTACACAAATGGACAAATTCTAACGTTCGCAAAAAATATGACGCTCCTCATAGAGAAATTAAATCTGGAAAATCAAAAACCCCGGGCAACTGAGTACTTCTGAATCAGAGGTAGAAATCTCAGAAGGAGAACAAGCACGAAGTCACAAAGAAGGTTGTGAAGAAAATCAATCAACTACTGTTTTTAAGGAATACGAGCTAATGCGGGGCTTGAGACAAAGACCTGCCCCAAGAACACATCCCCCAGAAGCAAGAAGAGGAAGACAAGGAGGGGTAAAAAAAGCTGAAACGGAACGCTCAACTCCAATCGTAACTCGAAGCAAACGGGGGGCTCGATGGAATTAAATGAAACAAAACAAACAGTAATCAACTTATCAAACAAAGATCTATCTGAAACCGACTGGCAGTATTACAACTATGCCTCACCTTTTGTCCCACGCCAGCTTTTGACTACACATAAATGCGCATAGATTTATACAAATTCATTCGGAAAATCAAATTAATGAAAATAAATTCTTTACATCCCAAGAAAGGAACAATGCAATCAACAGAGGACAGAGACATGTATGACCAATTGACAGGAGCTGAGTTACAAGCAATTCTGACACTTCATGATCTAGATGATGAGTCGGACTTTCAAGAGAACCAGGAAATCACTACAACACAGATGTTGGAGGAAACGGGGATCTCACAAAAATGATGTAAAAGTAAACTTAAAGTCAAATCCAGTTTCATCCCAAGAACTCCATACGACGCCATCGGCACCTTCCAAGAAGTGGCAATAGATGAAGTAAGGAACCTGCAAAAAAAGAAATTCAATGCTGAAAAAAAGAATTTAACCAAGGACCAATGGGAGGTAATCAAAAAATTAAAGGAAGACAAGACCATAATTACAAAACCCTCAGATATGGGTGGGTATGGGGTGATTCTCAATAAATTGCAATATGAGGATGAAGCATTATCCCAATTAAAGAAGAAGGAACACTTCATCCCAATCAATAGACAACAATATCTCAAGAGCATCTCGGATTTCACCAACTTGAAGGCAAGATGGAGAGATGAAGGGATATTAGACCAGGAAGACTGGAACTATCTGAAATGTGACCATCCCGAACTAGCTACGTTTTACCACCTACCAAAGGTACATAAGAGCAAAGTATGGCCACCAGGACGGCCGATTGTGTCATGGCTCACAGAACAAAGCAGAAGAATACATTCGAGCTTTGAATGTCAATGAATGTAACCTTGAGTTTACTAGTTGTATCAGCAATAAGGAAGTATTCTATCTAGATCTGATGGTTTATGTAGAAAAAAACAACGTAGAAACCGCTTTCTTTCGAAAATCTACAGCAGGTAATACAATCCTGCATGCAGGAAGCTGTCATCCAAGGAGTGTAGTAAATAACATTCCCTTGGGTGAATTCCTCAGGATGAAGCGCAATTGCTCTACCCAGAAGGAATGTGAAAAAGCTATATCACAGTCTAAAAAGAGATTTCAACAAAGAGGCTACTGCAAAGGTATTTTAAAACAAGCTGAAAACAAATGTAAAACAACTGAAAAGTCAATTGTTGATAGACAAACCGAGAATCCAAGATCAGAAAGTAAGAATGATTACCAACTATACAGAAAAGTCCTCAGAAGTTGTCCAAATTCTCAAAAGAAATTGGTGAATTCTCCAATCAGATGTGGTTGGAAAGCTCCTTTCAGAAAATCCATTAGTAACATACAGAAAGAGCAACTCACTAAAAGATCATCTAGTGAACAGTCATTATGAACCAAAAAAGAAAAAAGTGGCACCAATCAAAGGGTTTTATCCTTGTATGAAATGCAAGGCATGTAAAAACAGCCATAAAGTGAAATATTACCTCATACCGGGAAAAAAAGCCAAAGCCCCCATTTCTAAATTGTTAAATTGCAACTCAGACTACACAGTCTACTGTCTTGTGCCCCTGTGGGAAGCAATGTGTGGGGGAGTACTATTCATCCCACAAAAAAAAGAATTCTCGAGCATCTCAGGGCAATCAATAATGAGGATCACAACTACCCGGTTGCTCGTCACTTCGAAAAAGAACATGAAAGTAACAGCAACCTGCTTACATTCTTCATCCTCAATCAGGATGTTAAATGTGAAAGGGGAGGAGATTGGGTAAAAAAATTGCGCACATTAGAATCTAAATACATCATTAAGCTGCAAACTAAAACACCGACAGGGTTAAACAATGAAGAAGAGATGTGGGTCCACATAGGGTAGCTACTTACCTAATAGAGAATATCAATTTCTGTTGTGAGTTTGATGAGGGCCTCTACTGAACATAGATAGAAGACATGAAGATGGGAATGCAAATTAGTTTCCCTTTTCTGTCCTCAAGATCGGTTCTCTCCCTACGAAATACCACTAGCATATGACCAAATATATGCCCACTCAGGGCATTCTTTTTCCATCTATCTTATGTCAGAATTAAACATAAGGAAACTCTCTGCCAAAATTGTAAATAATTGTAAATATGTGCAAATATGATTCATTTAGACAATGGCGAAGTAGCTGATTCACAGCATTAATAGAGTGGCCACGATCATGTATCAGTCTCGAAATCAATAAATTAGATTGCACAACACGCTAGTAATGCGGAGTTAATGTTAGGTCCGATTATGTTGACAGACTTTATGAGAGTTTAAGTAATTCTAAAGATTGACACATGAATTGTTAATATGTAATTTATGAAAATGATTTGAAACAGAATACTAATATATCTTATGAATTGTTTGTTTAATAAGGTGCATTAACGCAATCTGCAATTTTACCTTTACAAAATGGCCGCCAAAAACAGTGATTTTTTTGTTCCTTTCTCACTGTTCATGAAGCACAGTCACTTTCTATGCACATGAAATTTTGTATAGCACTTCTTTATTTAAACACATGGATTAATTCAGTATGTTATTACTGATGAAGGCGGCAACGTCGAAACGCGTTTAACTGCAGCAGCAAATAAATACGGCGATTTGGACATCGTAAATGGCTTTAAGTGCGCTCTATTGAAATTGATTCTTTGTGGATTTGTGACCAAGTGTTGGGAAAATATATATATATATATATATATATATATATATATATATCGAAGTCCACAGTCCTGCAGCGCAACGAGCACCAGCGCAAAATCAGGTACAGACCACAACGAAGGAAGAAAGTTAAATAAGTGCTTTAATCCAAAATGGGCAGCAGCATGACGCGTTTCGTCCGGGGAACCCGGACTTGATCACACAACATACCCAGAGACACAGGTGATTTAAATACTGCATACATCACAAATGACTCCGCCTACCAACTACCATAGACAGTGAAAACATTTTTAAATCTCATTTTAACCTCAGTCTGTTTTCATAAGTACCTGTCTTAAATTTACTTCAAATAAGACAGAGTAAAATCAACAATTAATATTGCTAAAATTAATTTACAATATTTATCTTTGTTAAAGTTATAGAGGGCAAGTGCCCTTAGATAACGTGGCAAAAATATGCATCACTGAATTGAATCCCAGGGGGAAGGCAGAAGCTATATGCAGATTAAAACAACCTACACAAAATGCAGAAAGTGCTAATAAATACAATTTATGTGCACACACTTATGAAAGTGTTAACCAAAGCAGCAGACTGGTGAAAACTGTGAAAAAATAAATACCTAAAAAGTGCAATAGTGATATAAACAACGGCTAATTATTCTAATTCCAAATGACAGCTGTGTATGTCAGTTTTCAAAAACAAACGTAATGAAGATAGATAACAGATCAGAGCAGGCAAAATGAATTCCAAAAAGCCCAAAACTTTTTTTCTCATTTCATTCAAAAAGACTTTGTGATTTGATTGTAAAAATTAGATAATCCCCATAGCATTCCAAAATTCAGTAAAACCATAAGTTAGTAAAACTAGAATTTCATAAGATATGCTAAACTTGATAAGATATAAAAAAACTAAAGAGATTTGCATATCTGAGGGAAAATATCATATCTAGACCATCACAATTACATTAGAGCTAAATGAATATACAGTATGTTCAAATATAATGCACAGATTAAATCACAAAAAATTATGAAGGTCCTCACCCATGTTCAGACCATTCGGAATTTTGCTGTTCAGAAGTATTATATAATGGCTCTCCAATTGTCGCAGTCTTTTTTCTCTTTCCCCTCTTTTAAATAAGGGGACCGCGTCAATAACAAAATATTTCAAATCGTTCAAGTTGTTATGGTGGACTAATTTGAAATGACGCGCAACAGGATAATTGGCATCGGAGTTGACTATTGCTCGTAGGTGTTGTACAACACGATTGAACACCTGTAATTTTGTACTTCCCACGTACTTTAAATTACAAGTACATTGCAAAACGTAGACCGCATTGTCAGTTTTACAAGTGTTCAGGTTATTGATTTTGCTAATAGTCTCTGAAAAAGCTTCTTTATATTCTGTGGTGTTTACTCCGAATTTGCATGCTCTACAAGAGCTGCATGTAAAAAAGCCAGATCTATTAGATAGTTTAACAGATTTATTAATGACTTCAGGACTAGATTTAACTAGCACATCCCTCATAGAGGGAGCTCTTCGAAAAGTTATTGCTGGAAATTCTTCCAACAAGGGTGCTAAAGTGATATCAGTCAGGAGGATTGGCCAGTTAGATTTAACAATCTATCTAATTTTACGTTCCTGGCAATTGTAGGTGGTGATCAGTCTAATTTTGGACTTTTCATTGCCTCTTGCTTCTATTTCTCCTGGACTGTTGGTAAAAACCTCAGAGTCAGCAAGGGTAGTTGTAGTATTAGTCATCACCTGTTTCAAAGATTTAGTGAGTTCATTTCCATCATATCCTCTAACTAAAAACCTTTGAAAAGATTCCTCAAGACAAGAAGTTAGGTCCACCTCATTATTGCAAATTCTTTGAATTCTTAAAAACTCACCGTAAGGAATGCTTTTAATAAGGTGCCGGGGATGATTGCTCTGGGCATGTAGAATGGAGTTACCTGCCGTAACCTTTCTATGCATTTTAGTCATAATAGAGTTATTAAGAATATAGATTTCAACATCAAGGAAATCAACTCTAAATTCACTTATTGTCGCTGTAAAGACTAGGTTCAAGGCATTGACATTGATTCTTTTAACAAAATCCTCTGCCGAACTATATATTATATATATATTTTTTTTTTTGCCACAACGTGATCCTCTGCAGCCAGTTCAGCGCTCCTCAGCGGGTGCTCAGTGTTAGGGCCGGATCCTGGCCCCAAACAGTAACTCTTTCACAAAAGACACGGCACTCCAGAGTAGGTTACTCAATGGTATTTTATTTTCCCACACACCAACTCAACCAACGTGTTTCAGCCTGGATGGCCTTGGTCACGGTTAGTGAGTCCCTTTTCTCTTTCACTTTAAATACCAATATCTGCCACAATGAGGCATTATGGGATTTGCAGTGTTTGAAATAAAACTTTATACAAATATTTACAAAAGGACATTGTATGAATGGGGTATTCATGGTGATTACATTGTTATTTCATGTATATCTCATTTTCCATCATATAATACCATTATTCTGTGATGTACACTATTATTTCAGCAATGGCAATCTTGCGCGGTTTTCAGTGTATAGTACAACTAATCAGCGCTTTGTTTAAATTCATCTTTTTACACAGTTCCATTATTTACATATTTGCAGTGTTGGGTATAGTACCCATATTTCTCATTTTCTGTGGGTATTTCTACACCATGTTTAATTTCGAGGCACCTGTTTGGATCATTCTCCCGTTTCTATATCCTTCTTTAATCAAGGTGAAAATAAAGTTCCTCGTCGAAGTTAATCCCCCGGGGATACTTCGTTCTGAGTCGTATGATGTATCTCGATTCAATTTGACGCAGTTTCTTAATCCTGTCCCCTCCACGTTCTCCTGGGGGGGATCATGTGTATTGCATAGTACGTCATTGCTCTCCAGTTTCCATCACCTGCACATCGCAATTTGTTGTGTACGTAATAGAATGTAATTGTGGGATGCAATATGTTGGCAGCACGACATGCACGGTGAAGAAACGCATACTTGAACATATTCGAGCTGTCAAAAATGGGAACTTTGCTTATGCCACAGCTAAACACCTTGTCCAATGCCAAAAGGGAAGGCAGGAAAGTGAATTTTATTCACTTTTTAATCCCCCCTCCTCAAAGGCGACCTGCCCCTGCCATTAAGTAGTAGCCGCCAATGCTCCTTGTTACAACACTCTTCTTGGAGGGTAACTTTAATGCAGTCTCTTCAACAAAGATTCTATATTATTGTAGGCCACGAACAGTCTAGCAACACACAATTTGCCAAACAATTACCAAACACTTCCCCTCACAAAAAGACACACCTATGAGCTTTTTCATTACATATTTAAGAAAAGTGAGACCTATTGGCTTTTATAATGCTAAGTAAACCATACGTTTTGAGTTTCTTTCTTTTCATTTAGCCAAGGTAGAAGATAGGGTAACACAAATACCTACAGTGGTTTTATAGAATCTGCCCTCTTACACATAGCGCCAGTGTTGAGATGGCCATGGCAAACAAGCTTTGCATACAGGCGCACTATGCAAATAGTCATAGCAATATGACCTTACATGCGGTGCCAGTTGGAAGTGCCATTGCAAAATATGCTTTATAATTAGATAATTGTGGAAAGAGTGATTGCAATGTATGCCTTTCCTTCAGGGGTGTTGTGCAAAACTATCATAACAATGTTTACAACTGGGTCGATATACGCCAGTAACGCGAAGTAACCTGTACTTGTCCTAACAACCGAAGGGAAAGCCCAAACACCCAAGCACTGCTCAGCCTCAGAAAAGTGAACTGGAAGTCATTCATTGCCTGGGTCCTCCAGCCACAGGGCAGCCAGGATGCACTAGTCCTTCAGTTCCAAAAGATGCACCTTGGAGGACGTTGGGAGCAGGGGGCCAGTGATAAATAGCACTTTTTGAAGCCTCTTTATTACTCTCATTACATACCACTGTATAGAAAGCTCAGTCTCAGCTTTGTCTCATTTTTTACCTACTCCTCTATGGTTAAATCGCCTTCTGTGAGCTTTCCATCTAAAACAGCACTTCTGTTTGAACCTTCACGGGAGAGCAAGATCCCTCTGACTGCCTGTGGATCCGGTACCACAGTCCTGTAGAGGGACCATGTAAATCGTGAACAAGATGCTGTAGTCTAAGGCAGCGTGCCAGAGTCTCAAAGCACTGTATGAAAACACTAAATCCATATTTTTGTGATTAGCCAGGACTCTGTGAGGGCACAATCAGCAATCTCTATCTTTCTGAATTAACTCTGAAATGCATATGGTAAAGACCATCTCATTTTGCATCTTTTAACCTTGCTCTGGGGTGACCTTCGCTGTTGTTAAATATGGTAGATTAGGTATCCTTCATGGAGTAGATGACCCATGCTTCATTTACCGGGTTGCCGATAGCACTAAGGATCCCGGAATTCACTCTATTGGTTTGGCGTGTGCTCTATCATGGGTCTTTCCCACCAGCACCCTGTGGTACTGCAGTGCTGCACCTCTGTTACCCTTGATACCTGAAATAGCACATCACCCCCAGCAACTTCAGACTGACCAATGAAACCAAGAATCCCTTTATGAAAGTAGGTGGATTTAAGTCGGATTTCAATAGAGAGTGTAGAAAAGCTTGAACAAAAAGGGGCAGGGCTTTATTCAAGAACTTAAGTATGGTACGAGTAAGCGACTATCTGAGTAATGAAGATTACTGGTAAGTAATTGAGGCATTCGACCCTCTTCATAAATGCATTTAAAACCTATGTCTTCATAGGCCAATCTCTATGGAATATCCTACTGTGAACCACAACACGTTTTTTTCTTATAGCTGCTTAGTACTTATTTGTTTTGCATTTTTTTTTTGTATTTTGCATTTCTCGTGTTGAACTAACTAAACTTCTATGTGGGCCCATGGACAATATTTATACATCGCCTATCAGAGTTGCTAGACTCCTATGATCATGATATGCAGGTTAACCTCACTGTCCCGTCACCATTATGGTTGAGCGTGTAGTAAAGGAGAGTTGGGTAAAATGAGGTCACACCCTAACTGAGGGTTATTTGAGAGCTATGATTGACGTGTGTCAATAAAGCAGCAAGCTACTGTTGAGAGGAGATGATGAGTGGAAAAGTTAACGGAAGGGAAATAGAAGACAAACAAGAGCAGGAAAAAGAGTGAAAGCGAGAAGGAGGAGATGAGAGGAAAGAGGGTTAGAGTAGAGAAAAAGATTGATAAAGTTAAAGGACGAGAAGAAGAGCAGAGCGAGGGTAATGTTATACAAAAGAGGAGAATGTGCGGGATAGGCAGGAACTGGAACATGATAATGTTATTGAAAGAAGTGTGAAGTAAGAGCAAGAGAGATTTTCCAGTATTGGGGTGTCTTTCATAGATTCACATGCCTGAATCATTCCCCGTCGTCGGAGTGGGAGTCCCACAGTACATAAAAAAGCAATAAATATGCCATAACAACCAAAAAAAACCTTGGTAACAAGAAACCAGGAAGTAAAGTAGCCCAAGCTACTAAGAAAAAAGTTTCACTTGCATGACTATCATAGTCATTATCCATAGCCAAACTACAGCCAATCAGGTGACAGCACCCACCAGAAAGTTCTCCTCAGAGGCTCAGGCTCTCAGATTTTCTACCGCACTTCGTGTGAAGGGAGTTTCCCTGAGCTCCGCTCAGTTCTTCTCAGTTCTTCAAGACTTCTTGGTTTTAGGATGTCTTCTTCTAAGTAATCATTATTCAGATCTTGTGGTAAGCTCCGGCTTTTCAAAGAAGATCCCCACAAGAAATGTATCTACTGCCTGTACCCAGATCATCAGGTGAAGGACTGCAAGATATGCAGGACCTTCCCTCAAAAGACCCTCAGGTACAGAGAGTGCTGCTTACTTCTGTGGCTAGAGAAGCTCAAGGACCAGGACAATCCAGTGTCTGAGGTAGGCAGTATTGCCTCTGGGTCATCTGTGGCTTCTAGGAAGAGAGCTGCTGAGGAGGTGTTATCTTCTCCTGGGGCCAAGTTTGCGAAGAAACAGCAACTTTCTAAGGGGTCAGAGAGGCCTTCCACTTCTAATGCTACTCCTCCAGTCAAGAGCAAACCTTTGCCTTCCACGCCCCTGAGAAGATCGGTCAAGAATCTGCCACCTCAACCAACTTCTGAGAAGATTCTACCTCAGAAGAAGACCCTGTCGTCGACGGCGCCGTCGACGAAGATTTCCGTCGACGCAACCTCTACATTGATGGTAACTTTTTCATCTCCTAAAACTGAGATGATCATGTCATCGGCGTCAACTATGTCGACGCTGGCCTATGTCTCAGTAAAACCTATATCGTCGACAAGAGAATCTACATCTGCTTCTTTCGTCGGTGCACCGTCGACGACCAAGACCAAGAAGATTTCGTCGACGACGGCTGCATCGTCGACGTCCCAGTCGACGACCACTCCATCGTCATCTTCCTCATTGTCGATGAGCTCATCGACGAGAATAGCATCGTCGATGGCCAGATCATCGACAAAGACTTCATCGTCGACGAAGACTTCATCGTCAACGAAGCCCTCCTCGTGGAAGACAACTTTATCGACGACCATGCCCTTGTCGGCGTTATCATCTTCAGCACTTATGCCTTCGTCGACGACTCCTCAGTCGATGCTAAAATTGTCCACATGTACAGAACTACAGGTTTGGTCACCATCTATGGCTTTAACTTTTACACCGTCTACGGCGAAGCCTTCTCTGCTACAAAGGCATGGTTTGGGTCTGGAACCTTTGTCTCCATTGCGCCTGTCTCCTCAAAAGGTACCTCTACAGGTTCCTGACAAACTGTTGGACTCAGAAGACAGTGAGGAAGATTCTGATTTGGATGTTAGGTTTGGAGCAGCTACAAGTCCTTCAGAACTACTCATTAAATACCAAGAGAAAGATCAGGATGATCAACCTTCGCCTGAACATGTGGCGTCACCCCATACTAGTATTCTGACAGCTCAAATGCCTAAAGCATTGTTAACCAATCTTCAACATATGCTAGATGATTATTACCGTCGGTTTCCGCCTTCTGAATCAGCAGATTCCGTGCCTCCTACACCTGTGGCGCAGGCTTCTACATTGGAATTCAGGTCTCCCAGACCTCTTTCGCCAGTGATTTCTCATCAACCTGCGAAAGCACAATCATCAGAAGGTGAAGAGAGAGAGGAAGGCGAAGTAGATGACAGATCTTTGTTGTCAGAGTGGGATGAATATCAAATCCAGACACCTTCTCCTTCACCTCCAATTCCGGCTGATTCACCTCGTGTGGACATTGGAGGTTTTCACCTTCTTATGGAGAGGGCAACCCAACGTTTCCTTATTCCTATGTAAACTAAGAAAGAGGAAAATGTCCTCTATGACTTTAAAGACCAGCCAAGGAAACAGGTACGGACGATTCCAATTATAGAATGATCAGCCAATCATGATCTAATATGCCAACCTAGAATAAGAAAAATGTGATGGGGTGGCAGATCTTTTTCCTACCAAGCTTCCAGACTATGGAACTCTCTGCCCCCTGCACTGCGCTCACAAAAATCTAAACTATATTTCAGAAAGGCACTGAAAACCTGGCTCTTTTCTTTGCATTAAGATTGGCTCTCACCGCTCTCTTTAGTCATCCCAGCGCCAAGACGCTGCGGCATTGGAGCACTTTATAAGTACTTCAGTCAGTCAGTCATATGGAAGGAGGGACTAAAGGTGATGTCGAATCCTGCATCTCTTCCTCCAGTCTTGCCACGTCGAGACAAAAAGTATAACGCGCCTGACACATCTCCAGCTTGCCTTATAGGACACCCAAAGGCAGATTCTGTGATCGTGCAAGCTGCCCAAAAATGGGCTAGAAATCAATCTTCCCCGATCACAGCCCCACCTGATAGAGACGGCAGACATCTAGACTTGATTGGGAAACAAGTCTCTACAATGGCAGAGACAACGGTCCGTGCGGCCAATTCGTTAGCCATTCTGGGTCGGTACGACCGACAAATGTGGTCGGATATCTCACCGTACATAGACATGCTTTCGGAGCCTTCAAAATCCGAAGCTCTGAAGATAAATACTGCAAGAGGGAGAACGGGTCTCGGCTGAGATTATAGACTCTGCAGTGGCTGTGGCTTCTACTGGATTCAGACAGCTGGTGGGGGCTGCTGTCCGACAAGGCTAGTTAAAGGCTACTTCATTTCGTCAGGAGGTGCAAGCTAAGATTCTGGGCATGCACTTCGATGGGGAGTTTTTGTTTGGCCCACATGTGGAAGAAGCCTTACAAACCATTAAAAAGGACACTGAAACAGCCAGATCTCTTGCAGTTTCGGAAGCCGCCCTTTCGGGGTGCGAGAGGACGTGGATCGTCCTCTAATAGAGGAAGTTATAACCAACAATCTTCCTACAGATCTTATCAAGGGAATCAGCGCTACCAGTCGCAACGTTACCAATCTTATGGCCAGCGCACAACATCCTATTCCCAGAACAAGAAAAAACCTTCCTACCACGGAAAGGATTCCAATAAAAGACAATGAGTGCCATCACCTGCCACCGCTACTGCCGCAGTCCCATGTAAAAGTTGGAGGAAGAATCGCAAAATGTTATTCCAACTGGTCCTCAATAACATCGGACAGATGGGTCCTAGACATCATGGCCAAGGGCCATGCTCTCGAATTTGAAAAGTTTCCTCCAAATTTCCCTCAAAAAGGCCCTCCTCCAGCTCAACTCAAAGTATTGTTTTTCCAGATAAATTTGATGTTAAAAAAAGGAGCAATCGAAAAAGTCCCTCGAGGGCAGAGAGGAACAGGTTTCTATTCACGGTTCTTTCTAATAAGGAAGAAATCAGGAGAATGGCATCCAATACTAGACCTTCGTTCCCTCAACAAGTATTTGAAGAAACTATCGTTTCGAATGTTATCGCTTCAAGAAATACTACATCTTCTGTCAGCAGGGGATCACATGGTCACCCTGGACCTTCAGGATGCATACTTCCACGTTCCCATTTTACCCCGTCACAGGAAGTTCCGGCGTTTCAGAGTGGCTGGCAGGGATTTTCAGTTCAAGGTCCTTTCCTTTGGGCTACGTTCGGCACCCAGAGTGTTTACAAAGGTCTTAGCTCCAGTAGCAGCACACCTCCGGCTGGAGGGGATTCAAACATTTCCCTACCTGGACGATTGCCTTATCAAGGCTAATTCTTTCTCAGACACAAACATCCATGTCCAACGATGTCTGTCTCTCTTCCAATCGCTGGGTCTTTCTATCAATCTCAGCAAGTCGCACCTTGTTCCTGCCCAAAGACAAACGTTCTTAGTTGCAACCTTGGACACGCAACTGGTTCAAGCTTTCATATCGAACGAAAGGCAAGAAAGGATCCAAAACATGGCTCAGATATTACTATCAAAAAGGTCTGTTTCCGTCCGACAGTTCAAGTCCTTTCTGGGAATGGTTTCTTCTTGCATCCCGTTGGTACCAAATTGCCGCCTCATAATGAGGACCCTTCAAGAGGAGCTCAGCCTGCAATAGTTACAAGTCCCCGGTTCATTCAAAGATCTCATTCAAATCACCCCTCGGATGCAAAACGCCTTCCTCTGGTGTGTCCAAGAAAGAAATTTGAAGAAGGGGTGTGCGTTCCTTTAAGAGGCGCCATATCACACAATCACTACAGACGCATCCCTCGAGGGTTGGGGAGCACATCTTCAAGGGCTGAAAGTCAGCGGGAAATGGAGCTCTCAACAAAAGACATGGCACATCAATCTGCTAGAACTAAGAGCCATCTTCCTAGCCCTCAAGTCCTTTTGTACAATCATTCAAGGGGCCACAGTATTGGTTCGCACGGACAATACTGCAAGTATGTATTACTTAAACAGGGAGGAACGAGGTCGGTTCTTCTATCTCAGGAAGCCCAAGAGATCTGGGCTTGGGCTATACGACACAGGATCAATCTCTTGGCTGTTCATGTGCCGGGAGTTTCAAATGTTCTAGTGGACACCCTCAGCAAGTCAACGGTGGCTACACATGAATGGGAACTGCATCAGCCAACGGTGGATCGAATCTTCCAACAGTGGGGTCATCCCGATCTGGACCTCTTTGCGACCAAGAAGAACAGCAAATGCCTATTCTTTGCAAGTTGGCTTCCACACAGGGACTCTCAGGGGAATGCGTTTTTGATCAACTGGTCTCAAATATATGCTTACGCCTTTCCTCCGATACCGTTGGTTCCCAGAGTTCTCCGGAAGATGAAGAAAGAACCGTGTCGCTTGATTCTCACCGCTCCCAGGTGGCCTCGCCAATACTGGTTCACCGAACTTCCTCCCCTGTCAGAGTGCGACCCAATACAGTTTCGACCAATACCGAATCTCCTGTCCATTCAGAGTGGTCAAATCTGCCATCTGGATTCGGCTTCTCTAAAATTAGCGGCTTGGCGCCTGAGCACCTTGAATTCGCCCATCTAAATATCTCTGCAGATTGTAAGGAGGTACTAGCTAACGCGCGAGCACCTGCTACAATAAAGACATACAAACTTAAATGGAAAAGGTTCTGCATGTGGTGTCAATCTGTGGCAGTTCACCCATTTCAGGCAACACCGGAACAGATATTACCTTTTTTCTTGCACTTAGCGAGATCAGGCTTGTCTCATGCAACGTTAAAGGTCTTTTTGGCAGCCATTTCAAGGTACCGTCAGGATGGATCCACTTCTCTTTATTCTTCAAGAATAATACAACAGTTTTTCAAGGGACTATTCAGAATGTTTCCTCCTCTACGTCATCCGCCTCCATCATGGCAACCAATTCACAGGGTGGATCTTAAATTTCTAACCTGGAAGGTTTCTCTTTTGCTAGAATTGACTTCATCTAGAAGAGTCAGTGATGTTCAAGCGTTCACCGTCAATTCACCTTTCTTACAATTTACGTCCTATTCTGTGATGCTGCGTACAAACCCAAAAGTTATGCCTAAGGTGCCTTCGGATTTTCACCTGAACGAACCAGTCATTTTAAAGACATTTTTTCCTAATCCGCAATCCCCTGCAGAGAGGGCATTGCATACCCTGGACATCAGAAGATGTTTAAATATCTATTTACAAAGGACCTCTGCCATTCGCAAATCCAATCAACTTTTTATTGCCTATGAAAAGATACGTCAAGGACAAGCAGTGTCTAAGCAAACCATAGCTAGATGGATTTCTGCTGCTATTGACGTCTGCCATCTGCAAGCTGGAAGACCTTTACAGGCTACTCCAAGAGCACACTCTACGAGGGCTGTATCCTCCTCGACTGCTCTTTTCGCTGGTGTCCCTCTTCAGCAGATCTGTAGCGCAGCAACTTGGTCAAGCAGACATACTTTCACCAAGCATTACTGTCTGGAAGCTGCCAGCGATGTTGATTCTGCAGTGGGGCAAGCGGTTCTCTGCAATCTTTTCAGATAAGGTGAGCCTCTGTTTCCCTCCTCCTCTTTACTGCTTTTCAGACGCTTATTATTTTGCCTATATTCAGTGCATGTTCAGATGATTGCAATTTTTCTATACATATGTATATATGTATGCATATAGCATTTCTATTATGTGACTGCAGATACTTGCTATAAGCATATATTTTTGCAAATAGCGTCTTCCAAGCATTATTGGGATACTGCCAACTACTCTGATTCAGGCATGTGAATCTATGAAAGACACCCCAATACTGGAGAAGACCAAAAGTTACTTATCTGTAATCTGTGGTTCTCCAGTATTGGTGTCTTTCATAGATTCACATGCAACCCGCCCACCTCCCCTCAGAGGCTACTCTATGCTCTTATCTCCTTATTACACTCCTGTGCTAGAAAATCTGAGAGCCTTAGCCTCTGAGGAGAACTTTCTGATGGGTGCTGTTGCCTGATTGGCTGTAGTTTGGGCCAAGTATAATGACTATGATAGTCATGCATGTGGAACTTTTTTCTTAGTAGCTTGGGCTACTTTACTTCCTTGTTTCTTGGTACCAAGGTTTTTTTGGTTGTTATGGCATATTTATTGCTTTTTTATGTACCGTGGGACTCCCACTCCGACGATGGGGAATGATTCAGGCATGTGAATCTATGAAAGACACCAATACTGGAGAACCACAGATTACAGGTAACTTTTGTTCTTACGACTACTAGTATGAATTGGCTTGAAAAGATAAACATAACCAGCACAATAGATGGCAGTTCAGCTGAGAGGCCAAACACTGACTGGTCATAGAGTCTTATGTCCACTAGGGTGATCTGTCACTGGTAGACAATGGAAGGACCTTCGTCTATTGAACTGTATGACAAACTGGCACTAGTGGGCAGCACGATGAGCTGGGATACGGGGCCAAAGTTGGGAGCTGCTGTGTGGGCTTTTCTTGGTTAGAAGTTGTGATAATGATAGGGAGTAGGTGTGAAGCTTGTGGACAATGTGAGGAGCTGGCACGGGGGGCAGTGTGAGAAATCAGCACTGATGAGCAATGGGAGGACTAGGCACCGGTGAGCAGTGTGAAGATTTTCCACTGGATGGCTGAGTGAAAAGCAGAGACCTGAGGGCAGCATGAGGGCTGGGCAGTGTGAGGACCCAACAGTGATGACCTGAGTGAGTGATGGGCACCTAAAGTCAGTATGAGGAGCAGAGGCTGATGGGCAGTTTTAAGAGAAGGGAATATTGGGCAGAGCATGTAGTACACGTTGATTGGCAGTTTGATCCATGGTCACTGGTGGCAGTGACAGAAGCCGCACTAATGTGAAGTGTGAGGAATAATTTGTGGTCATTATGGAGAGCTAGCACTGGTGGCAAGTGTGAGGTCTCAACAAATAAAGCACAGATGGATTGGCACTTAAGTCAGTGTGCTAGCTTGCCCTTATGGGCAGCTTAAAGAACTAGTTCTTGTTGGCAGAGTGAGGAGTGCACTTTGATTGGCAATGTAATTCATTATCAGTGTTAAAGCTGTTAATAATGTGAAATGTGAGGACCAGGCACTGGTGGTCATTGTGATGTACTGGTTGGTAGAGGAGGAACAGAAACTGGTGGACAAAGTGAGAGGTCGTCAGTCTGAGAAGCATATCCTTGTGAGCAACTTGTGAAACTGGCAATGTTGCATAGTATGAGTAACCGATACGGATAGGTGGGTGAGGTGCAGACAAAGAGGCAACATGCAGGGGTGGCTCCTCCATTGGAGCGGAGGAGCGTCGCCCCACTTAAATGCCCCCAAAAAACCCAGAGATAAAAAATAAAATGGTAATTAATCACCCTTTTTTTCATTGTCTCGTCCTGAAGCGAGTGTCAGGACTGGACGGGCCTGCTGAGAGGCAGCAGGGAGGAGTGGTAGACAGAGGGCTGCCTGTGCAATGTTTAAAGTGCGCAGGTCTCTTTGGCCGGCCATCTTGCGATAACCAGCGAGACATGCGGACTTTAAACCTCTCAACCCAGCTGTCTTAAGACAGCTCGGTTGAGAGCACGTGCAGGCCTCCAGCATGCTGGGGAATGGCGGGAAAGGACACTCCCTCCAATCAGGGTGCCACTCTCATGCTGGTTAACAGCATGTGAGCAGCGCCAGGATTGGGCCAGGGAGTTTGCTGATGCCTGCACTGAAGTGGAGCAAAGAAGAGGTCCAGAGCAGAGGACGTGTCTGGTAAATATTTTCATTTTTTTAAAATGTATTTTAATTGCATGCACCCCACCCCCCCTCACACCTCCCTGTAGGTGCCAGCTGCCACTGACAACATAAGATTGTCACATTAATAGGCCGTGTGCAGAGCTTGCACTGGAGGCCAATGCGAGGCTGTGACACCAGTGTGCTGTGCTCGAAGAGAGCACTGCTGAGCAGTAAAAAATGGCTGGCACTGATGAGCAGCGCAAGGCATTAGGGCCACATGTACTAATATTAGTATTTGTGGTTCCCAAATATCGATTTTTTGTGACTCGCTATTTGGTAATCGCGAACACTAATGGACTAAAGTATGTTTTACACTTTTTGTGATTCCTGGTTGGTCGCAAATAGACCTACCTCACGAATATTAATGAGGAGGTATCAGTTTGTGACTCATTAGGAATCTCAAAATTTACAGGGATGGTGGCCTGCTGAGGTCAGCAGACCACCATGTCTGTGATCGATTTTAAATGAAGAAATCCTTCTTTTTTTTTTTTAAATGCAGCTTGTTTTCCTTAACGGAAAATGGGATGAGTTTTAAAAAAAATGCAAGATTTCCTTAAATTTTTTTTAGAGTACGAAGCAGTCACTGAGACCACTACCTGCTCTGAAAAATATTTTGTCAACCAATCTCAAAGGGTGACACCTTCCTATTTGCAAATGGGTTACTATCAACTTCAAGTTGGTGGTAAAATGCAAATGTTTTGCAGCTGTATGTTGGTGGCAAAACATTTGTAGATACCAATGCAAATCAGTATCTGGAAAGGACACCCTAAACACGCCCCTTTAAATACCAAATTGCAAACACAAACTGTGACTGGGTAACGTGCTACTGAATCACAATTTGGGTTTTGAGAATTTGTAAAAGCATTTTTGTGGTCCGATACGGCCCGATGGTTCATTTCCGACCACATAAATGCTTCGTACATTTAGCTACAAGAATGGTAACTGCTGTATTCACCACTAGTTGGCAGAATGAGAGGGTGGCAATAGTGAAAACCAAGGGCACTGGTGGACAGCATGAAAAGTTGGTAGTGATGGGAACCTTGGGTGGACAGTGTGATAAACTGTCAAAGGAGGCCGGCTTAGGGGGATAGCACTGTTTGGCAGTGTGGCAAGATGATGATTTGACACTGGTGTGGACTGCCTTAGACGTCATTATTTTCAATCCACTGGCTTTCACAAGCAGCAATTTCATTCATAATGACACAAATTTAGCATTGTATAGCACAGGAAAACAGAGATCACAGAGCTGAAATTAGAAACTGCTAGAGCACTAAATTCCGGTCGTTGTTGTAATGTTGTACTGTACATAGGAGGCGGACTCGTTAGGAGTATGGTACAGGCTGTTTATTTGTAAATTATGATGCCTACACACAGAGCGCCGAGCGTGTTGCTCCACACAGCTCCGGCACCCGAATGATCGCACTCGGTGTGCGCAATCCAAAATGGCCGCTGTTCACGCTACGTGGTGACGTAGCCTGAACCACTAGAGCGGCAACTCTACATATCTCCCCCTTTTTGTCCAAAAAAGTTATTCAGTCTATTGGGCATTATAGTCCTTCACCCATTTCAAAGTCTCTGAATCTGGCAGGTCTCACTACCCTGCGCCCACCTCTGGTGCACCTTACCGGAGTGGATGTAGCTTCCTTCTCACCCTGAATCATCGACTCCGTCTCCTTATCCTCGTGGGCCAACACTCTCCCCTTACCGCCTGGTTCTTCCTGTCTTGGTCTGGCATTGTTAGTATGTGGGGTGCTTCCACCTTCTTCTCCCCAATCCATTTCTGCGTTGTCTTCTCCTCCTTCCTGTTCGTCAGAACCATGTCCCAATGTGCCTTGATCTGTCACTTCGGGCTCCCATGCCTCCGGAGCCCATTGCACTACTTTATTACATCGAGCCATGCGATCCTGGGACCACACGTTCCCATCTCTCAGCCTGGCCGCTCGGCCCAACACTTCTCTAACTTGGAGCGGCTTGCTATACTTGCTGTCCCCTTTTCGTTGAAGTGTGCCCAACTTGACTCTCACCCATTCACCTTCTTCTAACTGAGTGTTCTTTACATTTCTCCTCTTGTTGTAGTGTTCTGAATATATTCTCTGGGCCTTTTCTAGGTTTGCTTGCACCACCGCCGGGGACCACTTACTGGTCACCGTCTTGTCCTTCCACGCCCTGTTGTCCTTTGTGAACGGATCTCTTCCTCTAAGGATCTGGAAGGGACTGTACCCCGTTCCTGTGGGGGTGATGCGGTACGCCCATACCATATGCAACACTTCCTTCTCCCAGTCCTTCCCCATCATGATGGCTGCTTGGATGGAGCCCATCAAGACTCTGTTGAACCGTTCCACTTGTCCGTTTCCTGCCGGATGGTATATGGACGTGTGTTTGGAGCAGACCCCATTCCTTTCCATAAACTTTAACCACTTGTCGGATGTGAATTGTGGGCCATTATCGCTTAACACACTTTTGGGGATGCCTTCCCTGAGGAAGATGGTGGTGAGAAACTTTAATATGGTATCCGTGTCCATCTCCTCCTTGACATGCACTTCTGGCCACTTCGAATATCTGTCTACTAGGGCACATATGTATTTCGAGGTGCCTTGATCCTCTAGGATGGGTCCCAAAATGTCAATGGAGAGCTCTTCCCATGGATTTCTCGGAGTGTCGAACCTTCCAATGGACGGCCTCAAAGGTGTCATGGTCTTGTCAGCTTGTTGGCATTGGCCACATTCCCTCACATGGCGTTCCGTTTGTGTGTCCATTCCTGGCCACCAGTAGCCTTGTTTGGTCCTCAATTTCATCTTCCCAATTCCTAGGTGACCTTCGTGCAGTACGGCCAGCAGTCTGGTGAAGAGTCCTTCAGGGGGTACCACTTTGTCCCCCCGGTACACGAAGATACCCTTGTCATCAAGTGAGAATTCTTCTCGCACCTCAAAGTACTCTCTCATCTCTCCACTCAAGTGTTTCTTCTCCGGCCATCCTCCTGTGATGTACTCCTTTACCTGATGAAGGTTCTTATCCGCCCGGTAAGCTTCTTCCCATTCTTGGATTACTTTCTCTGGGTCCTCCATCAAGGCCACCATTTCATCTTCTTCTACCTTGTCTCCTTCCGCCTCTTCCATTGCTGATGCCCTACTCAAATAGTCTGCTACTTTGTTCCTGCTGCCCGGGATGTACTCTACATCATAACGTTACTCAAGCAGTTTCAGAGTCATTTTTGCTATTCTCGGAGTGGCACTGGTGTGCCCACTGGACGTGACGACCCTTACCAGCGGTTTGTGGTCTGTTCTTAACCGGAACCTTGTGCCCCACAAGAATTGGCGAAATCTTCCCAAGGCCCAGACCACCGCCAGCATTTCCTTCTCAATGACACTGAACTTCTTTTCAGTGTCAGTTAGAGCCCTGGATGCAAAACTGATGGTTTCCGTTGCTCCTCCTTCTCTGTCTTGCATAAGAACTGCGCCAAGTCCCTTGTCACTGGCATCTGTTGTGACTGTCGTCCGTCCTTGTGGGTCATACCCTCTGAGGGGTATAGCTTGAGCCACCTCCTTCTTGACGCCTTCAAACTCACTCTGAGTCTCTTCTGACCATGCAAACGCCGTCTTCTCTCGTCAGCATCCGCACGTGGTGGTTTTTTGATGCAAAATGCTGTATGAACTTGCTTTAGTACTCGGCCATGCCTAGGAACGACCTGACTTCCTCCTTGCTGGTTGGCGGTGGTGCATCACAAATTGCCTTGACGTTCTCCTTCTTCGGAGTCACCCCTTGTTCGCCAATTTCATGTCCCAGACAGGTGACGGATGGCATGCCTAAGTGGCACTTCTCCCATTCTGCTGTCAGCCCTCTTTCTGCCAGCACTCTCAGTACTTTGGCCAATTTGATATCATGGTCCCTTTGATCACTTCCCATGACCAAGATGTCGTCTTGGAAGTATTGGACTCCTTCCACATCTTTGAAGAGGCGGTGCATCAGCTTTTGGAAGACGGCCACAGCCGATGCTAACCCGAATGGCATTCTGCAGAATTGGTAGCATCCGAAAGGGGTGATAAATGACGTCCACTTCCTGCTCTCCGGGTGCAATGCTATCTGGTGGTATGCTGACGTCAGGTCGATGGTGAAGTACCATTTCTTTCCCTCCGTCTTCGCCAGCATTTCCTCGATGGGGGCAACGGGAACTTATCTACTCCGATGCTTTTGTTTAGCTCGCGGAGGTCCACACATAGACGGACCTTACCATTTGGTTTCATCACCACCACCAGGGGGGCCAGCCACTTTGCACATGTGATGGGTTCGATGATGCCATTTCCTTCCAAATCGCGTAGTTCTTGTTGCACCGCCTCCCTCACAGCTATCGGTACATTCCGCACTTTATGCGACACTGGTATGGCATCTGTCTTGAGGATGACCTTGTGTGAGAACTTCTCCAGTTTTCCTACTTTACCCCCAAACACTTTGGGAAAGTCTCTTTTCCACTTCTCCAGGTCTAGCCACTGTTCTAGTTCCGTCAGTAATACCTGCACTGCTCCTCCAGGGTCCAGCTTGATGCCTAAGTCTCCCTGGTCCATCCAACCTAATACCGATGGACCTTTCTCCGTCACGTACAGTTTGCAGTCGGCGCTCCGTCCGTACCTGATACACAGCGCCAGGAAACCTAAGAGAGGGAGATTGACAACGACTAGGTTAATTGCCGACGTGGACAAAACGGCGTACCCGCCCATCCACTAACGTATTTCTCCTCCCGGTTACCGCTTCACACGGGGATTAACGAGATTTCGCACAACCCGATGAATTAATTTGGAGATCCGAATCAGGATTCCACGTAACGCCCGAACTGGGCGTTTGTCTAAAGAACCTCTACCATATCGTTTTCCTACGAGGAACAGAATTTTGTACACTGACCGGCCTTTTCCTGGAATTTCATTACCAAATAAGGATAGAAGACTAGACATCCATATGGATTGTATTTAGTCCCAAGAGTTTTGTTCAATCCAGCCCTGAAGATTCGCAGTTTGTTCCCTGCGATGAAACACGTGTTGGCTTTTGAAATGGAACAATAAACAGAAGTGACCACACCAAGAACAGACTGTATCTCTGTTGGATTCCGACCAGCCCAAGCACTGCAGGAACATAGCATACACCAGTCCCCTTCCCCTGCCCACCAGACACTCGCAGGACAAACACTATGAGTGCACCAATGGACCTGAAAAGAGGGTGGTAATGTTGAGGAGGCACCAAGTCTTCCACCCTTTATTTACAATAGGACACAGCTCCCTCCTTCCTTTACGCTTCTGCACCTATGTACAAACAGGGAAAGAAACAAACCCTTCATGTATAGCTATTCCACATAGACAAATCCCAACCCCAATACCCAATGACCATGCCTTGCCAAACATACACAACCCCTCTTACCAGTGTGAAGCGCAGGCTTTGCTTCGTAAAGGTATAGATTTCACAAAACGTGGCGCTCTGGAATCTGCAGTAAATTGTCATATAGCAGATAATCAAATGGGAGTATTTCAGTCGGTGTCCTTTAAGAAATATACGAGGGGAAAAAAGGACTTGCAATGCGTAGAACAAGTGCCAGACAAAAAAAAAACCCTTCGAGTTTGCTGGTTTGACCAAGGGAGCTGGACCAGAGGAATACAAAATCAGGGATACAGAAAATCCCAGCGTTCTGCCACAAGCCTACGCGGAGTGACCTAAAACGTCACTTCCGCTCAAAACGAAGCAAAGCAGCGTCTAATCAAAGACGCACTGAAACGAAGCGGAGCTTCGTATACTCCTTGCGTTTCTCACAAAACCCCACCTAACAAGGGCAAAGAGGTATTAAAATACCACAGTGAACGGGAGCCCCCGAACACCCAGAACCAAGGAAAACGCTGGAAAAAGCAAACAAGGGACAGAAAGGGAAAGGGAAACGCTGGGACCCGATACTCGCTAACTAAAGGGGAGGGAAAGGGGAGCAGTCAATACCAGCAGGGACTAAAATTACCCTTCCCACAAGCCCGTGAGAAAGGGAAATGCAACAGGAATCGTCTTCAAGCAGCAACCAACAGCCAGGATACAGGAATCCGAACAAACGGCAATATCAAGCATTGAAGTAGAGGTAGGACCAAGCATTTATCCTACTTGCCACAAGTCATGTGATGTCAAGGCATGGTCACTAAAAAGGGACTACCCCCAAACCCTAACAGTACCCCCCCAATGATTCTCCCCACTGGACGGGGTTTCAAGGGGTGCTGTCTGTGAAATAACCGAACCAAACGTGGGGCATGCACCCCCCCAGCTGGTTCCCATGTCCTATCCTCATGTGTGTACCCCTTCCAATCCACCAGGTAGAAAAGGCGACCCCTGACACGCTTGTAATGTAGGATAGCCTGAACCTCAAATTCCACTTGCCCATCAATCATCACAGGGGGAGGAGGAGGAGGCAACACCTGAGCCGAGGGTATGTAGGGTTTTAGCAACGATGTATGAAACACAGGATGTACCCCGTAGTCCCGTGGTAACCTGAGCTTCATTGCCACTGGGTTGATGATCTGTAGTATTGGAAACGGACCCACAAACCGGGGTTGCAACTTGCGAGACCCATGCAACCGCAGGTTGCGTGATGCCAGCCACACTAAATCTCCAGTCTTGTATGTAGGAGCAGGGACTCGATGTTTATCTGCCTGTGCTTTCATAGCTACCTTAGCCTCCAACAAACTGTCCCTGGCCAAACCCCATATGTCTCGCAGCCGCCCACACACTTCATCGATGGCTGGCACGCGTCCCGTGGGTTGAATAGCTACTGCTCTAGGATGGTACCCAAGCGAACAAAAGAAAGGAGTCATGCCCAGAGCGGAATGCAAACTGTTATTATAGGCAAACTCCGCAATGGGTAGAGCTGTCACCCAATCACAAGATAAAGAAGCAACCAGACACCTCAAATATTGTTCCATCGTCTGGTTAGTTCACTCAGTCTGACCATCAGACTGTGGATGGTAAGCCGAGGATAATCGTATCTCAGTTTTGAGTACCAAACATAACTCAGTCCAAAAATGAGAAACGAACTGCGCCCCCCTGTCCGATATGATCACAGCAGGCAACCCATGTAACCGCACAACCGACGACATAAAGACCACCGCCATCTCTTTTGCCGTAGGGATTTTAGGAAGCGGAATGAAATGCGCCATTTTGGTGAACAAATCCACCACCACCAATATGGCGGTGTAGCCAGAGACAGAAGGTAAGTCGGTCACAAAATCCATACTTATAGTATGCCATGGGGCAGGTGGTACTGCCAAGGGTTGCAAGAGTCCTGAGGGTTTACAATGCGAGGGCTTGCTGATGGCACAAACAGGACAAGCTGTCACATATCCCATAACGTCACTGGTCATAGACTCCCACCAAAACCACCTCATACACAATTCCTTTGTTTTTCTTATCCCTGGATGAGCTACCAAGGCAGAGGAATGACACCACTCCAAAACCATCTCTCTCAACAAAGGGGGAACGAACAATCTGTCCTCGTGATACAAAAGCCCCTCCTTTTCTGTGACCTGGGACATGGACAACCAAGGAGCCAGATCCAATTGGCTCAACCGCTCTTTCACTAAAGCAGGAAAATCCTCCACATCCAGTGCCCCTATAATCCTTTCTCCCGCAATCATAGCCCTGCTTTCAACCAAGGAGCCTTCTTCCTTCGGATCAACATGTATCCAAGAAAGAGCATCTGATTTAACCTGTTGGGCAGCGGGTCTGTACGTTATGATGAAGTCGTATTCGTTAAAGAATAAGACCCATCTCATTTGACAAGGAGTTAACGCCCTGGCAGAACGAAGAAACTCTAGGTTTTTATGGTCGGTGTAGATGGTGATGACATGTCTAGCTCCCCATAAATAGTGGCGCCATTCCTCGAATGCCAGTTTGACCGCCAGCAATTCGCGTTCTGCCACAGTGTAATTACGTTCCGCCGGCAATAGGGTTTTAGAAAAGAACGCAATTGGGTGCATATGACCAGTGGTTTCATCACGCTGCAACAACACCCCACCTACGGCACACAAGGAGGCGTCAGTTTCTACGAAGAACGGCAGAGCAGGATCAGGATGCACCAATACAGGTGCAGACATAAAATGTCTCAACAGCAATCGAAAAGCATCCTGAGTCTCATCAGTCCAATCAAAGGGGACGCCCTTTCTCAAGAGTCGGGTCATAGGAGCCACTATATCGGAAAAATGCGATATAAATCGCCGATAAAAATTGGCAAAACCTAGAAGCACCTGTATTTGTTTCACGATAGTTGGCACTGGCCAGGTCTCTATGGCCTGGATCTTCTTTGGGTCCATCCGTATACCTCCCGCCGAGATAATGAACCCCAAAAACTCTACTTCAGGGGAACTGAACTGGCACTTCTCCAGCTTTGCGTACAGATGTTGATCCTGCAGGGTTTGTAACACCTGTAACACATGCTCGGTGTGTTCGGCCCCGTTCTCCGAGTAAATAAGTATGTCATCCAGATATACTATGACTGTATGATCTAGATACTTGCTGAGGACCTCATTAATAAAAAACTGGAACGCCGCTGGCGCATTGCACAGGCCAAACGGCATCACGGTGTATTCAAACAGTCCATACTTTGTTTTAAAAGCCGTCTTCCACTCATCGCCGGGCCGAACCCTATAAGATGGTAAGCGCCCCGCAAATCCAATTTGGTAAACACCGTAGCTTTGCGGAGCTGGTCCAGTAACACGGAGATGAGTGGAAGAGGGTACCTATTCTTTACAGTGGCTGTGTTCAGAGTTCTATAGTCAACACATGCCCTCAAAGACCCTTCCTTCTTAGGAATGAAAAATATAGCCGATGACACGGGCGAGGAAGAGGGACGAATGTAACCAAGCTGTAACATCTCATCAATATAAGCCTTCAGATGTATTTCCTCAGGTTCAGACAGTGCATAGACACGACTGCATGACAGCGGAACCCCAGGCACTAAATCGATCCTACAGTCATATGACCGATGCGGTGGAAGACCCTGGGCACATCCCTTGTCGAATACATCACTATAAGCAGAATACTGTGGCGAGACAGATCTCACATCAACCACAGCACAGGACAAAGGATTAACCCGCTCAGCTGCCATGGTATAGCAATTCCTCAAACAATGCACCGAGTCTAATGTCACTAGTCTCTGTACCCAGTCGATCTTGGGGTTATGCTTCTGCAGCCACGGGACCCCCAACACCAACCCGAAAGAGGGAGCATCTATTAAATCGAAAATCACCATTTCCGAATGACCATTCTCACACAACAAACAGAGGGGAGCGGTCTGTCGGGTGATACATCCAGATGTCAGCTCTGTCCCATCAATAGCCCTCACTGGCTCAGGTTGTTCCTTAAGATGACACGGAACCATCAATTTCTCGGCCATTGAGATATCTATGAAATTCCCGGTAGCGCCGGAATCCAGCAACACCGATACAGGGACATGTTTCTGTGCTGGAAGCAGCAAATGAGCGTTGATAACAAAATGTCTAGGGGCTTGATCCAAAGCCCCTACGACCTCATACTGTTTATTACGTCCATCACTCGTACCTCGTTCCACCTGTATACAAGCCACCCTTTTGCCGAACCCTGCACCAGATGGTTTCACAGGACAGTCCCTCGCAAAATGGCCTCCCTGGCCACAATAAAGACACAAATTCTTCTCTCTCCTCCTCTTTTTCTCCTCCGAGGTCAGGGGGCCCCTTACCCCTCCTATTTCCATAGGTTCGGGTACTGTTTTAATCTCCCCTCCTGACTTCGCCTCTGTTTTCACGTAACTACCACGTGAAGATAGGAACCGACTACGTTCTCCACGCCGTTCCGTCACTCGATGATTCAACTTGACCACCAAATCTATGAATGCCGCACAATCCTCAGGCGGATCCACCACCTGTGACACTATATCCTTAAGCTCTTTACAAAGCCCCTGATAAAAAAGGGACGTCCTTTTCTCAATTGGCCAATGTGTCTCGGCTACCAATCGATTAAAGGTAGCTATATAAGACAATAAGTCCTGCCTGCCCTGCCGTAACTTCAGGAGCTCAGCGTCACTAGCCTGCATAAACGCATGTTTAGCAAACAGACCCCGCATCAATTCTTTAAATGCCGAATAATTATACAGCACACGGTCATTGCTGTCCACCAAGGGAATCGCCCATTGGGCCGCGTTACCAGCCAGATATGACAGTATAAAAGCGACTTTCGCAGAATCGTCGGGAAAAGCATTCGTTCTACACATAAAGTGCAGCTGACACTGATTCATAAACATCCCGAACTTATCGCTCTCTCCTGTGAATCTCTCAGGGGGGGGCTAAGGGCACCGCAACAGGGGTGGCTACCATTACGGCTATAGGAGTGCTGCCACCAGCAGTACTTTGTCCCGCCCCACCCCCATACTGAAAGGTAGCAGGCTGTACAACAGGGCCCATCCCTCTATGTTGTGACTGTTCTCTGGCTCTTACTGCCACCAATTCCTGTTTTAACCCTACATTCTCTTGTTGCAACTCCTGCACCTGTGCCTATAGGGTATGCATGGCTCCCATTATATCCTGCATTGAGGGACCACCTGTACCCCCACCTAACGGATTCCCATCCTCATCCATGCTAGTCCGGGCAGTGCTATTTATCGTGGGCTTGATATTCTGTTGGATTCCGACCAGCCCAAGCACTGCAGGAACGTAGCATACACCAGTCCCCTTCCCCTGCCCACCAGACACTCACAGGACAAACACTATGAGTGCACAAATGGACCTGAAAAGAGGGTGGTAATGTTGAGGAGACACCAAGTCTTCCACCCTTTATTTACAATAGGACACAGCTCCCTCCTTCCTTTACGCTTCTGCACCTATGTACAAACAGGGAAAGAAACAAACCCTTCATGTATAGCTATTCCACATAGACAAATCCCAACCCCAATACCCAATGACCATGCCTTGCCAAACATACACAACCCCTCTTACCAGTGTGAAGCGCAGGCTTTGCTTCGTAAAGGTATAGAGTTCACAAAACGTGGCGCTCTGGAATCTGCAGTAAATTGTCATACAGCAGATAATCAAATGGGAGTATTTCAGTCGGTGTCCTTTAAGAAATATACAACGAGGGGGAAAAAGGACTTGCAATGCGTAGAACAAGTGCCAGACAAAAAAAAAACCTTCGAGTTTGCTGGTTTGACCAAGGGAGCTGGACCAGAGGAATACAAAATCAGGGATACAGAAAATCCCAGCGTTCTGCCACAAGCCTACGCGGAGTGACCTAAAACGTCACTTCCGCTCAAAACGAAGCAAAGCAGCGTCTAATCAAAGACGCACTGAAACGAAGCGGAGCTTCGTATACTCCTTGCGTTTCTCACAAAACCCCACCTAACAAGGGCAAAGAGGTATTAAAATACCACAGTGAACGGGAGCCCCGAACACCCAGAACCAAGGAAAACGCTGGAAAAAGCAAAAAAGGGACAGAAAGGGAAAGGGAAAGCCCGGGACCCGATACTCGCTAACTAAAGGGGAGGAAAAGGGGAGCAGTCAATACCAGCAGGGACTAAAATTACCCTTCCCACGAGCCCGTGAGAAAGGGAAATGCAACAGGAATCGTCTTCAAGCAGCAACCAACAGCCAGGATACAGGAATCCGAACAAACGGCAATATCAAGCATTGAAGTAGAGGTAGGACCAAGCATTTATCCTACTTGCCACAAGTCATGTGATGTCAAGGCATGGTCACTAAAAAGGGACTACCCCCAAACCCTAACAATCTCCACCTATGTATCTCCATGCCTATATACTCATTCTCGGAGATTTAGGAAATGTTTAGATTTGTTTAATGCCTATGTATTAGATTATTATAAAAAAACTGACACTATTATTACCATTTACTCACTGAATGTTTATAGTGCAGGGGCATAGTTGCTTTTTCTGTAGCTGTGGATCAGCTCGCTGGTCCCAATTGGAGCGGTTAAGAGGTATTACCGCTTGCCTCGTTGCCTAAACTGTCTACTGATAAGTATGTCACCTTGCGGTCACCTAGGAAGTGCGCCCAGTAATTCTAGAAAACTAAAAGACCTCTTAGCTGTTTTAGTGCAGTCGGCGCTGCGTCCCCTGAATTCGAATGTCAACGGCCGATAGCCCGCTATGGGGATGCGGTTACCTAGGTACGTGACCGGTCTGATGTCCGGTGGTTCAAGATGTGGGCCAAGGCGGGGCAGGAATTTCTCTGTCCATACTGCCCTCTGTACCAACGTATATGGGGAGTCTGAGTCCGCTACGATGCTTATTGCTAAGCCCCCAATCGTCATGTCCAGCACCGGTTTGTTCGATTTTCTACCGCTCACACTCAAAACCTGGTCCTCAATGCATAGTATCTCATCTTCCTCCTCTTGGTCTCTTCCTTCCCCGGCTTCCTGGTCGCCCTCGATAAATTTCACCGTGTTGCGGCCCATTTTCTTCCGGCAAACCTTCTCATACTGTCCCATAACTCCGCAGAACATACACTTAGCCCGGAAAGCCGGGCATCGTCTGTCATTCGCCTCATGGTTCCAGCTGACACAACGGTAGCACGATGACTTGCTCCCCTTTGGCTGCCTTCCTGGCGGACCTGGCTTCCCTTGCCACTTATTGGGTCCTTTGTAGTTGGAGCTCGTGTTCCTGTTCCCTCCTTTCGGTTCTTCGTCCTCGATCCTGTTGACCATAGGCTTTGCTGCCATTTCCCTTTTCGCCGCCTCCGCACACCTGCGTGCCAATTCTGCCTTCTTCACCATTGCCATCGCTTCTTTCAACGTGGGGTCTCCACACGACCATAGTTTGTCCTGCACCGACTTCATTGTGGTGTGCATCACTATTTGGTCCCTTATGAAGTCGTCATGGAGTCCTCCAAATTGACACGTGGATGCCAACTTCTTCAACGCCGCTACATACTCGTCGATGGACTACCGGGTTCTTGCTTCTGCTGTTTGAAGTTGTATCAGTCTATGGATACGCAGACCGCTGGGCGGTAATGTTCGTCTAGCTCCTCTAGGGCATGTGCGTATACATCGTCATCACTCGATTGTCGCTGCTTAGGTACTAAATTCTTGAACACTCTGATCCCCTCCGGGCCCAAGTTATGTAGCAAGATTCTCCTTTTCCTGACACTCGTGAACGGTTCTTCATTTTCATCCTCCAGGACCTCAATGTAGTTAGTGATGTATTCTTTCCAATCCTCCCACTTCATCAGGGGTTCACCTGGCTTCGGTAGGAATGGAACTGGCGCCGTCGCTGAGGTGGATTGGGCGCACATGGTTTCCCGCCCTTTCGGTGCAACGTTCTGAGCTTTGAGGCTGCCCGGCGCGCCGTTCTCTTCGTCTTCATCTGGTTGGGACTGGGTCTCGTCCTTCACGCCTGCCTCTATGGCTCCTAGCTCCGCCAGCGCTGCTGACCAGCCTGTGGTCTAGCCGGGTGAGACGTCTAGGAACCCTGGCTGTCTGCAGGCGCGTGGTGTGTCACAGTGGTGCCCATCCTAGCCCCTTCTTGCCGTTCAGTACATGGGCCCACCTGACTAACCGCTTCTGCCGCGCTCCGTGTGTTTCTCCTGCGATCCTGCAGTGGCTCTGCCTGTTCTTCCGCTCCTTAGCACGTGGTTCTGTGTCGGGGACACTTCCAAAGGCCAGCCTGCCTCTGCTGTGGGTCCACTTCGATTTGTTTCCAAATCACCTCGTCGCCATTGTAATGTTGTACTGTACATAGGAGGCGGACTCGTTAGGAGTATGGTACAGGCTGTTTATTTGTAAATTATGATGCCTACACACAGAGCGCGGAGCGTGTTGCTCCACACAGCTCCGGCACCCGAATGATCGCGCTCGGTGTGCGCGATCCAAAATGGCCGCCGTTCACGCTACGTGGTGACTTAGCGTGAACCACTAGAGCGGCAACTCCACAGTTGTGACAATATATAAATAGAATGAAATGAAGAGTCAGAAAACAGAAGTCTAGTTTTGTGTATCGCTTTGGTGGCGCTTGAAGTTCAATTTGTGTGTAGAAGTTGTTGACTGTGATGGATACATCTGCTCCCAGCTTTCAATTGTTTCTTTTATCCAAGAGGCTTGAGTGATAAAAGGTGCGTAGCTCTGCTCTTCTGCCTGCTTTTTGTGTAGGTTTTCTGATAATTGCAGCGTGAGTACACGCTTGAATTTGGAGAGAAGTTTGGAATTATTCCTAAAATATGTCTGTGCTACTAGAATACCAAAGCAAAACTTCATATTTTTTGTTAAGTCTTGAGTTGTGTAAAACCAGATCAGTATGCCCTGGGTGCACCCTGGAAGCTGCGATACCTACAGTCTCAGACTCTTATTATGAAGTTGAACAATGAATTGCAAAAAGGGCCCAGGTATTTTCTATAAAAATACCAGGACCCTGTAAAATATCTCCCTGCTAGCTCTCAATGGTCCACCACCAGTATGATTGACAGTATGTAAATTAAGGACCAAAGGTTTCGCCATCAAGTTGACAAAAAACCTCTTCTAAAGCTAACTATTACTGCAAATAGAGGGCTACCCACACCTGGCTTACCAAAGGCATAGGTCAATAATAAATCAGTGCAGATAAACACCTGCGGCAAAGCTTAAAGTGCCGCCCTAGGACAACACCGTTCTTACCTGTCCAAACAAAAATCATTTCAAGATGCCTGTGTTCATGCATGCATGCTAATATTTAACTAGAAATTACGCAACCGTGAGGACACCTCTTGAGCACAAAGCCACATTTGAAAAAAATGCGTTTTTATTCATGTGACTTTTCCATGAGTTCAGAGGAGGGCTTTAAAACTATCGCTAGTACTCAGAAAGTATAGCTCTGCCCTTCGGTAACACTATATGGAACAAAATTCATACGCCTCGGTAACAGGTCAGATATGCTACTCTGCCGAGAGGCTTGGATGTTCATATTGGGTTGCAATGCCATAAAAAGGCTAGAACGTCTGGGTAGCGTGAACACGTTTATCAAGATACCTTAAACGACCTTACAAAAGTAGATGCAAAAAAAAAACCTGAATATCATAATCTAACAGAGGGTGCTTTGGAATCCTAAATTTACTGTGTTTGAGATATCCTTTACCACATACAATGGTCCGAAAATAGGCAACTAGAAAGTTTCCTATAGATTTTTTTACAATATTATTTGAGACAAGACAATTTCCCAATGTGCAATAAACTGGGCATAACTGGCTTTGCCCAAGCCCTGCCGGCCTCTCAGAAAGCACGCCTTATGGGGATCTCACCACACTTCTCTTTAGTTTGGTTTTTGCGATCATACCATCTAGTAGGTCAGATGCCTCAAGACTGTTCTGGAGATCCTGACACTTCACTTCTAAGTATCAACTTCTGAAAATGTTTCACTGTGTGAGGAGGTGGGAGGGGAAGGTACTTCCACCAGGCACCCCACAAAAACAATCTTCTGAGACTGCTAGACATGCCCTGGGGTGGTTTCACCCGCTGGAGAGAATTCAAATGTACAGAGACTCTGAACTGCAGCTGGAATCCCCTTTTTACCAGAAGACCATGTGGAGGCAGCTGATATTGTGCGACACAAAGTGGGACCCTGTGAGCTGGAAGGTCTGGTTTAGGATTAAGTACAATGTTAGGGTCAGACAAGAGTATTTGGAAGACATCTGGATTCAGTGCAAAGGACTTTGTCGTAGCAGTTTCATTTTAGGTTTCCAAATCTTAATTAAAACGGGCTTTTGAGGTTAGTCTGTTGTGGTTTCGCATAAAGGATTTTTTCTGTACTAACTTTTCTCTGTAGTGGTGTCTCTGTGAAAATAATAAATATTTCTTCGTAAAGCTATTCTTTGTAATGACAGATCAGGTTTTTAAAGCTGCAGGTTTGCATGGTGTGGATATGATTAATGGTTTCACTCTGTATTTTTTTTTTTTTTTTTTTAAACCTTTATTGAAAAATGCGTATCAGTACAAGCGCAGGCCTACAACCACAGGGGCCGGCCGCAAAAGCAGGAGAGGCAAAAAAGGGAGCAACAACAATGCGTATGGCAAACTGAATACAGTATAGACGTAAAATAAAGTCGCTACACAGTAAGCGCCAGGATAAGAAAGGTTCCATTTTATATTTATAGAGGAGGTAGCAGCCATATCTACCAGTGCGTCATGCAACATAGACAGAAGGGAAGGGGGGAGGGACGGGAGGGTTATAGCCCCCCGCAAAATCAGGTAACCGTAGCAGAGCAAATCCCAACGACATCCTATGTAAATGTAAATGTAAATTGATACTTGTATAGCGCACTACTCACCCGCAAGGGTCTCAAGGCGCTTGTACGAATACCGCTGTGGAACCCATCCTGGCTTTCCCTGTGGGCACCCCCAAGGTGGAGGCCAGGCATCCTTAGCGTTGTGGGGGCCGTTGTGGAGATTAAGCAAGCTATTGCCCAGAGTTGCAGAGTGGGACTCCATGATTGGAATAGGCACCGAGGCGAGAATTATCAGATCCGTGGAATTTTTTGAGCTCAAGACCCGCCGAGGCGGGGAATTGAACCCTGGTCCCGGGCTAAACCTCTGCATCAGGGTCTGCCGCTCTAACCATTGAGCCACACTTCTCCATGCCCATCAAAGGGGTCAAAAATCAAGGACAAATCGTAGCAAACAATTAAATAGGACGCCACATAGACAGCCCACCCGCCCCGAAAAGAAGAAAGTGCAGACACTTGCAAAACGAAGGAGGAAGAAAAAGGGACATAGCCCATCCCCTAGAAAGGAAGCAAAAAGGGACCATAGAACAAAACAAGCTAAAATAACAAACACCCCCCCACCCTACATCACTGTAATGGCTATGGCCTACCCCACTAAACAGCGTGTCTGTCGCCCCAGAAAACCCGAAAGATAGAAGAAAAGAGAAAGGGAGAAATAACGGAGAAAGAAAAGGAGAAAAAGAGAAAAGAAGAAAAGAAAGAGAGAGAGAGGAGAGGAGCCGGCGATCGGAATGCAGAACACCTCCCCACCCACAACAAAAGATCAATAATCGAGGTCAAAAAGGACACCGAGAAAAGCCTACACAGAGGATGGAGACAGAAACTGTCCAAATAATGAAGCCCGGAGATGCCATTAACAAAACGAAAGTCCCGCAGGCACCCAGGCGCGATCACCCCTGTCCACTTCTACGAAGAGCAGAACTGCCAGACCCCGGCATGGCAAAGAAACAGTGCGATACAGTGGGCTCATACCAGTCAGGGAATACAGGTGGAATCTTCGCGGAATAGCGTCCCGGCCACCAAGGAGCAACCAGGAAAACTCGGCTGCAGTCAGAATGCAAAAGTACACCAAATATCCACGTGGTCAAGTACAAAATCCGGGCCGTCCAGCACGAAGCAAAAAAATCAGGACGTAGGAAACACTGCAGCATCGGTTTCAAGTCCACTTGATCCCATAGAATCGAGCAACCATCAGGAGATTCCAGCACAGCAGCTGGAGGAGGCTCAACGAAACCAACTCGGGGAGACGACACAGCGTCACAAAATGGCGGAGCAGCCATGGCGGCGATCCGCAACTCCAAGTCCCGGCATTTCAAGGACAGGTCGATCCGTAGAGCAGCCAGGGCAAGCAAGACAGAACTCCGTGTAGGGGCCGCCCAAAACAAACAAGGGCCGGGGAGAGCAAATGCAGCCACGTCCCTGTCTCCAGGAGGAAGACACTCCGAGGGGCCATCCGCCATCTTGAGTACATCGCCCGCCGCCATTATCTCGTCCGCCTCCAAGTCCACCATGAGTGCCGGAGGCCCCAGGACACACAGTAGATCCGCGGCGGATGGCGCTCGGCGGAGAAAGAAGAGTCACCAGAAAAACGGGTGTGCTCCCCACCACTCTCGGGGAGCCCAGCACCGGATCCCAGGCGGGACAATCAACAGGAGCGGGCGTCCCACCCAAGGGGCGCCGGACAACACGGTTTCTCTCTCCGGTCCGGCAGGAAATCGGGCATGTGGGGCGGCCCACTATCGGGGGTGGGTCCGCTCCAGTCTCTCCGGCCCGCGGCTCTCAGGTTCCCATCATTGGGTCTCTCCACCGGGTCCGGACCGCCGGCACTCCGAACACCTCCGGGCAGACACTGCACTCGAGGCCCCGGCGTCAGGGCCGGGAAGGCCGGCAGGACGACAAGGGCAGAACGCAGAGACCACTGCACGCCGGAGCCCCGGAAACAGACGGTAAGTGAAGGCTCTTCCCTGGTAACCAAATTCGGAATGCCCCGATCAGGATTAACGACAGGATAGATGGCTGGGAGGAAAGGATCACGGAGCGAGGCGTTTATGCGACCGTTCCGATCGCCATCTTGGCTCCTCCCTCATCACTCTGTATTTTTAAGGGAATTTCTTTTTTTTCTTTTTATAGTTCAGTTAATGTCTTATCAGAAAAGGAAAGCATACATTACCAGCATTCCATGATCATTGGCATGCACAGTGGTGGTTGGCTGGTGCCTGGCCTGCAGGTTTCAGCACGTCCATGTGTACGACTTCCAAGCAGGGCCGGCTTTAGGGCAGTGCGACTGGTGCGGCTACAATGGGCACTGACCTGTGAAGGGGCGCCGACCTCAAGGGGGCGCTGTGTTCAGCAATAGCTTATGATTGGAGAGATGAGGTGCTCTTTTACCTGGTGGTGGTGAGAGAATCCGAGGAGGTAGTAATGAGTGGTGGGGATGTCAAAATGATAGTTGCACCGGGCGCCGCCAGCGGTAAAAAACGGCCCTCAACTGTGCAGGCCTTAGACTCAACCCTGCACCCAAACTCCTGTATACTAGGGTGACTAGATGTCCCGGATTTGCTCGGGCAGTCCTTTTTTTCATGGATTGTCCCGTCACTTTTTAAAAATGTCCCGTGAGCGCGCACATTATCACCGTGTGGTACAGGCTGGCTCATGTTTTCTCCAACCCTCTCTTACCACAGGAACATGTGCTAACCGGTTTAGAAAGCAACCTGCTGCATTGCCTCGGCTTTCTCAGGCAGCACAGTAGGATTTAATGAAGGGTGAATAAGTGTCCCATTGCCAGACTCATTAGCTTCCTGCCCTGGTGTTTGTGACTATATTATATATATATATATATATATATATATATATATATATATATATATATATATATATATATATATATATATATATATATATATATATATATATATACACACACACATATATATACACATATATATATATATATATATATATATATATATATATATATATATATATACACATATATACACACATACATATATACATACATATACATATATATATATATATATATATTCTTAATGTAGTCCTTTTTGGGACCGTGAATCGGACCCAACCAAAACATAGGCCTATTTCTATATCTACAGCCATCTCGGTTTTTCTTTCTGAAAATCTGGTCGCCCTACTGCCTACCCAACCTCATAGCACATGGACTTTGGCCAGCGGCAAATACGCACTCCCCACAGCCACGTGCCTAACCTCTGTGGATCCAAACTTGCTACTCTGTGCAATAGATGCACATGCATTCAGACATTCGTAGAGGTTCAGGGCCTGCACAAGCCCCCATACCTCAGGATCAGCTGTGCAAGGCCACCGAAAGTGTATGGCATGCTCTGGGCAGGGCCAGGCTCTTTTCCACTCTGTGCCACTGAACCAATTTCGGCCGTACAAGATGTGTACAACCTGTGAGCATACACTGTGGACTCTGGGCACAGGTCCTGGTCTGAGGCCAAACTCAGGCCCAGCCCCAGAGTGCTAACCCGGTATATGTTTGAGCATTTGGATCAGGCTTGACAGAGCAGCTGCTAACAGGCATTGTGTGATAAACAGAAAAAATAGCTTTCTAAAGCACAACTGAGCAAATGGCTTTAGTTCCGCACACATGTTGATTCTCGTGAATACGACATCTGATTGGACCCAGTGGAGTGCTTACTCTGGAATAAAAATGCTTGTATTGCACTTTTTGCATTGTCGGGAAACTTATACTGAATATAGCATAACTGAGTGGATTACAGTGCCAATTGAATAATCAGGGTTATAGGTCTAATTTATTTATGGTTTAAAATTACAACTAAGTCAACAGAACTGACACAATTAGTGTGACAAGCATGTTATAGCCAATAGGCATGTAAGAGGCATTATTATTAATCTGGGTTAAAGTCGGTTTAGAAGTATTTTTTGGCATGAAAACTCAAAGATTACAGTAGTTGGCAAGGGTTTTGGTGTGACTACTTCCTTAGACAAACACCGAGGTAGAATATTTGCGCAGTGATAATCCTTGTTAAGCTCTCTTAAAAGGACTGTATTTTTTGCTGTAATTTTATTTACATTTTTATTTTATGAATAGGTGCTTGATGGTTGCCCTTGAGAAAGCTTATTCTCCATACAGTAGGCCTGAGTTGGCTATACGAGCCAACCATGTGTGAACCCATAGGCCTGATCTATATATTATGAAAAATTATCATAACTGGGTTGGCCTAACATATGCAAAGAATATGTTATAGCCAGTATGCACATAAGGTTGGATTATTAATACACTGTATTAAAATCCGTAAACAGATATTTTTTCCTCAAATCTCACAGATTGCCATAGTCGTGTTTTGGTGTGAATTACCTATTCTGACAAGAGGAATAGTAGACACCTACTGCGCAAATGCTTGTTAGGTCCTTTCAGGAGAAGATCTATTTTATTTTGTAGAGTGTAATTTCATATATTTCTAATTCATTGGGAAAAGTTATTTCAGATGTTATAGTTCAATCTGTCATGAAAAGTTAGCACAAAGGTTGTAGGCCTGAATTATTTATTATAAGAGGCATATGTTATAACCAATAGGCCTTAGGGTGGCTCGTTATACATTAAATACATACACCTTCAAAAATAAAGGCACTTTGAATCAGTCCTCTTCAGCCACTACTCTGTTGGAGTGTCATTCTCACTTCCATCCATGACAGCATACAACATGGGGCAATGAGTTACCTCTCTTCAGCTACTTACTGGCTTTATTTCCCTAGGAGTAAATGATCATATGTGCAGCTCTGCTTGAATATGAGTGCACTTTTGCATCATGGCTGATGGACCGGTTGTTGAGTGTTCCATGTAAAAAGATTTTTTAACAGTCCCTGTTCATTTCTTTGCTTTTTCTTTCTAGATCTCACCTACTAGACAGTGCAAGCTTTCTAGTTGCAAAATACCTTTTGTGGGCTTGCCAAGAATTTACAGTGGACTTACGCCCCACCCATTGCTTACAATTGGTTGGCTTTATTGTCACTCATTTGCTTGCTTCTTATTCAATGGCTTGCATTTCCCTTCATATGTTTCTCCTTCCAGTGCAGCGTAGGTCCCGATTATGAGTCTGACCAGACTCACAGTAGAACGGCGGTAGTGGTCTGGCCGGACTGCCATTGCTCCACCACAATCACCAGGGATCAGAGATACCTGGCGATGGCACGGTAGACTGATGTGTGGTGGTGCCCTGCGGCACTACCAAGCATATTACGACTTTCGTCACTGGCAGCGGGCTCATGGAGGTTCTCACTCCACAAAACTGCTGGCAATGAGGTGCATATAGTGGGGGCACATATGGTGCCCCACACAAGTGCATGTACTCCATTCCTGCATTCCATGGACTGCACAGTCCATGCCATGCAAGAACATGCACCGATGGTCTACCGGCAGTGCACTTAAAGGCTCACAAATGAGCCCTCAAACTGCACAGTTGCGGGACCGCCACGCCGCCCGCATGTCAGGCCATGAAAATACTTGTAATCTGGTGTGCGGCGGCAGTGAGTTTTGGCAGTTGCAGAGCTTGGCGGTTGGCTGACTAGTAATTAGGCCCATAGTCTCTTTAATACCCTATTGAATGGCTGCTTTGTAAATTTTCACTGTTCACTTTAGGGAATTATGTTTTTCTATTTGGTTAAGCAAATATGAGAGTGTATATAATTTCCAGCTCTCTCATTCGTGTGCTTCTCCCACGATGCCAAATATCCACTTCCCTGCTATGTAATCACTCTCTGGTGTGCTTCCTTTCTCCCGCAAACTTCCCTGCCCTACTCTCTGTGTTGCTATCTGCCTCATGTGGTTCTCCACATGCTGAGAGTTGCTCTCTCCTGGGTTTACTCCTCCCTCCCTCACTCCAGCTTTCTTTTATTCCATCCCCAGTTCCTTGTTGTTCCCTCCCCCCCAAAATCTGCTCACTTGGTCTTTCATCTCTGCATTCCTGCGAAAAAATAAAATATTGTGAACAAGGAGCGTAAGCTCTGAAACGTGTTGAGTTGTTGTGCCACGATTAAAAGCACGCTTTGCAAACATCTAAGAGTCAGCGGAATGCTGTTTTATGAAAGTTGGGAGTAGCGGTTGTGTTTGGATCTGTAGGGGCTCGCCACCCCGTCGCGAGACCGCAGTTGAAGAGAAGCTCGGGTAAGCGCGACTTACATTGCTTGGAGCACACCACCTCAACATCATCTCATATGCCGACGACACCCAGCTGATCCTCTCCCTCACCAAGGACCCGGCCACTGCCAAATCCAACCTCCAGGAAGGAATGAAGGCCATCGCAGAGTGGATGAAGACCATCTGCCTGAAACTGAACTTTGAACAGATGGAGGTCCTCATCCTCGGCTCTATCCCCTCCGCACGGGATGACTCCTGGTGGCTGGCTATGCTGGGAACCGCCCCAACACCCACCAACCACGCCTACAACCTGGAGTTCATCCTGGACTCTACGCTCTCTATGACCCAGCAAGTCAACGCGGTCTCCTCCTCCTGCTTCAACACCCTCCGCATGCTCCGCAAGATCTACAGATGGATCCCCACCAAAACCAGATGGACAGTCACCCAAGCCCTTGTCAGCAGCAGGCTGGACTACAATGTGGACTACGACAGCGCCCTGTACGAGGGAATCACACCCAAACTCCAGAAAAGACTTCAATGCACACAAAACGCCTCTGCTTGCCTCATCCTCGGAATCCCTAGCCACAGCCACATCACTGCCCACCTGAGAGACCTGCACTGGCTCCCGATCAACAAGAGGGTCACCATCAAGCTCCTCACCCACGCTCACAAAGCCCTCCACAACGCCGGACCAGCATACCTCAACAATCGACTCACCTTCTATACCCCAAACTACCAGCTTCACTCCGCTGACCTCGCCACCGTCCCAAGCATCCACTGAACGACCACCGGCGACAGATCATTCTCCCACCTCGCCGCCAAGACATGGAACACCAGCCCCACCCACCTGCGACAAACCTAGGACCTGCTGACCTTCAGGAGACTCCTCAAAACCTGGCTGTTCGATCAGTAGCTGCTCCCCCCTTTAGCGCCTTGAGACCCTCACGGGTGCGTAGCGCACTTTACAAATGATTGATTGAATATATATATGCCACGGAGGTTGATGCGGTAGGGGGACCCAGGGGGACATTGACATTTCACCTTATGCATGGGAATAGGTTGGATGACATCGTGAAACAGCTATTTTCCGCAAATGATAATGTAAATCACCCGCCTTTCTCACCTGGACCCCTGTTGCATTCTGGGATTCGTGGTGCACAAGTACCGAGTGCACTACAATTGGAAAGAAAGGACACTGTTCCTGAGGCGGGGCGGACCTTAACCAATTAGTAAGGGGCTATTATTTAAACACGATGTCACCTGCATCTGCCCGTGAAACTCTTGGCGCTGAAGAAGGCATATGAAATGCCGAAATGCATTCGCCTGTAAAGAGAGCATTTGACGGAATAAAGTGATCTCCCTGTTAACCCCCGCTGTGGCCTCTGCTCTTTCTTCGAGGGAGTTGCTGTTGATATATATATATATATATATATATATATATATACGGTATGTAGCGCCAACAGCCAATATCTGTAACAGACGAGACGAGACCCAATGGTTGGTGTTTTCTCAGAGATTTATTTTGCCCAACACCAGTTTGCCACGACGCGTTTCGGCTCTCGAGGAGCCTTGATCACATGACGCAGTACACAGGCCAAATCACCATTTTTAAAGTGCACGAGTGCATAATGAGCATAGAAGACATACTATATGCGTGAATGCACAGCTAGTACTAACACAATTTAAGCATTTAGCAGCACTGTAACAAGAAAATAAAATTCAGTTCTCATGTTGTTAAAATGTAGTGAACTTCATAATTGCTGTATAAATACATAACGTAAACCTCATTTCTTGCTATAGAGGAACCATTAGTGAAATTGCTGGACACAAAAACGCCTAGTCTGCATGCAAGGGGTCACCATATACAAAAACATGCTAATACCCCAGTTTACGTTGTTCATACAACTATATCAATGACCAGCTTGAACTCATTTTGCATAGGAGGGTATAACTTTTGCCCACTGTGAGCACACCTCACAATAATATCAACCGTTTATTTAGGATAAAACAACAATAAGATAAGATTTTAAAACACGTATAAAAATATATATATATATTCAATATACTGTATATAAATGAGTTGGTTCAATGATTAAAAGCAATATATAAATATGTAGTTTTAGTTTATAATGCCCATGTGGGCAAGACCGTCCTCTGTGCAAAATAGCTAATGGTTTCAGTGCAAATTGGTTAATTGTGCATCTACACGCATTAAAGTGCAAATAACATGAATTAACAAAAACAATTGTGCCTAAGGTAAAAAGTGATTAAAAATGTGATCATAATGATCTACCTGATGGAAAATGTGGAGGATAAGGGAATTAAGTTGATCTAATGGTAAAATAGATGGTAAGTATTTGTTCAGTATAGGACTTAGAGACAAGAACCCCATAAAGTGACACAGTTAGAGGTATGTATGGCAGTCTTCACTCTTGTTGAGCCCATTAGGCATCTTACTGTCCAGTAAGATGATGTAGCGGGTCTCAAGTTTGCGTAGCAGGCCTTCCCTGTCGCCTCCCCTGCGTTGTGGTGGCACCCAATCAATAACAAAATAGGTAAGGCCCTGTGGGTTCTTTTCGTGGACCATTTCGAAATGTCTGGCCACAGGATATGTGGGATCAGCATTGGTAATGGCCCTCAGGTGTTGCAATATTCTTTTGTGAACCTGGGGCCTGGTGCTGCCCACATACCTGAGCCCGCATGGACATTGCAAAACATAGACAGCAAATTCAGTTTTGCAGTTGAGCTTCTCTCTAATCTTAAGTGGGACCGGAGAGAAAGGTATTGTGTACTCAGATCTGCTGCTGCCATTTTTACAGGCCTTGCAAGTTGCACATTTTAAAAACCCTTTGCTTCCTGCAAGCCATGTGCCAGTGGGTACCTCGGGGCTGCTGGAAACCAAACTCGTCTCCATGGACCTAGCTTTTCTATAGGTAATGTTAGGCCTGACTGTCACCAGATTACCAATCACAGGGTCACTTCTGATGAGAAACCAATTATTTTTCACTATATTGCGAATGGTTTTATGTTGGTTGCTGAAAGTCATTATCAGTCTAGTTTCATTATTGGCCTCGGTATGACTGATTTTGCCTTTGGCTTCCGTCGTAGGCAGCAAAAGCTCTCTCTCAACAGAGTTGGCCCTCTTTTGAGCAGAGTTGATGGTAAGCAGATCATAGCCTCTGGCCAGAAATCTAGATCTGCAATCATCTTGTGCTTTGAGACAGTCAAATTCATTGCTACATATCCGTCTGATGCGGAGCATCTCCCCATAGGGGATCTATATATATAGTTGTGGGTCATCCACTTTAATAAAACTCTTCCATGCTGCTCATTAAATTTCATTTGTTTTTTATTTTACAGATCCATTTTGGATTGGTAAATAAAAAATATGGCACCCGCATCACTTTGTATGCATACACGCACTTTTCACTAGTTTTTTTTTCTTTTCATTGTCTGATTCTGGACAGCATTGGCAAAAACACATTTTGCTGTTTCTGCACATCATTGACAAACAGCATCAACAAAGCCAATAGGCCCAAAAGGTGAGCCCTATTAGCACTGACAATGCTCGTTTTATTTCATTTTTTTTAGCACAACTGCGGCTCTTCAGACAAGCTGGACTCCTTGCTTGCTGCTCAATTTATCTGCAATGCAACCCATCCTGCATACTTCTAAACCAGGCTTCAACCTTGGAATGGTATTTTTCATAGTTTGTACCACTGTTTATCATTTTAAGATTGGAAACACGTTGCTACTAAATAAGTCGGCCATGGTAGCACTTTAAAACAACTATACACTATGCACAGAATAATTGCAGAACTGCTACCTTCTGATAAGTTTAATTAATTTTTTTCATGCAAGCATACCGTTTAGACGGCATTTTTTCTACTTGTATTCTAATTTATCTTGTATATGCTTACTGACCATTTATGTAGGTTTTACTGTAGATGAGTAAACGGATGAATGCACGGAGGAGTGGAAATATTTTATTTTTTATTTTTCGGGGGGCCTTTTGACAAGCCCCTGTATCTTCCCTGCGCAAGCATTGTGGGTAGTCTACTAGCGCCTCTCTGTCACGTCTTTTTAGGGTGCAGACTTCAATGCCTGGCATCCTGTAATGGCTCCAGTAATAAATATTTTCGGGTGCTGCCAGTCAGTCAGACCCTTTCATCCACAGATAGTCTGAGGATCCCTCCCAGGTCAAAAGGTAAAGAACGCTCAGTCGTCCAATCACATTTGTTTATATCTCATATTATCCTTGTAGTATTCGAGGATCCAGAAACTCAAAGGAAGGATCAGCAAACTTATATTCAAGATACAAGCGTCGTTTTCAGATTAGCTCATCAAAGCCTGCACAGTACCTTTTTGTAATACATATTTCTCAAACTATTTAATGAATTTACACCAATGCGAGCAGAGGCACTCCCCCATGCACGGTTCTGGTTTCCCCTCTTTTACTACACCCCCACTCCTATCCTCCAGACAGACCTGCATGACAATGGACATGCCCCAACATATAATCACTGGTGCTAGCTTCAATTTGGGGTATTCAATATTCAGGGGTAGCCGTCACTACAAGGGACACTCCCATGATGTCATTGAGAGGTCAAAGGGCTTTTGACCTTACTTCTGCTATCACTGACATTTTGGTCAGACTGAGTCCATGTACATAGCTTATTGATACTGGTGAGTAGGTGATCTATGGATACACTTAAACTCTATAAATACGTATGTAATAAATAAATGACATTGTTATGCTTGTGTTTGGCTTTATTTTGTCGTCGAAAGCACAGGCAATAAGATACATTATGCTATTTTATCTTCTTCTGCCGTACACCCTGGTTTGAAAGACTCAGGCTGGTATGCCACCTTTCAGAGTCGAGCAGTAGTATGTGGTCGTCTCTTCTGTGCTGTGCACAAGGCTGGCAACCTGTGTTAATCTATTTCCAATGAAGGGACACAGTTGCCTTGCAAAGGGAAGCAAGTTTGTATATCACCCCAATAGAACTCAATGGAGGCAATTATTTCTGCTCAAGTTTGTGATTAAAGCAGGATTTGAACCACACTTACAGTTCTGTGAATATCAAGGCCAATCTAGAGTTTAATCCTTTCAAATGACTCCGTCCACCGTATCGAATTATAAACAGCTCAGTATGTTCTCTGCTGTACAGACTAGCGGAAAATAAAACTCATGTGGAAAATCACCAATACAACTAATAGAAAATAACTAATTTGGTTTTAATTTTCACGCACATGTGAAGTGATTGTGTTACCTTCAACAGCAGCCATGCTGACAGGGACACTGTCCGGGATTTTAGGACCGATGTTTCAGTGTTATTTACAGTGTATGTGAATTTTTGAGTAAGGTGCACAGTTGTCTGTAGTTTTCATCCGGATCCTGTTTCTTTGGCGCTTCTCATTCTATCAGCGTTTTCTGGATTATTTCCACTTTACGATTTGGAGAATTTATTGAGGCACTTAATGAAGGCACTGATCTGGACTTACTTACTCTTATCAAATCTATAACAAAGTTGAGCAAAAATATTATATTCTTGGCCCTTCACAGTTATGTTTCTTTATTTCTGTTTTTACAAGTACTATTATTTATGGCCTGATAATTTTTGTAGAGTATTGGAAATGGAATGGTCACCAAATGGTGTATGGTATGCTCTGGGTGCCCAGTTGTATGAGAAACTGGCATCCTGACATATGTTGGCGCCAGCATCACACTAATCTAGCATGAGCACAGAGAACTAGGTCGGTCCCGGACTATGGGATGTCCAGGCCCGGTCCTGTGACTTCCTGGGGGTAACCAAGCGTGTCCTCATAGTAGAGTGGATTTTTGCCCTGACCAGGGTACATCCATAAAGCAGTCATGTCAGCGTACCACGTTTTGTGATTTGTAGTATGACCAGATTTTTTGTGTCAGTAACAGAATGGATCTATTGACTACTCTTATGTAGAAATTGGCTATATAATACCCGAAACCTAGCGCTGACATTCCTTGTGCATGTCTAATGCATGCACGTGTTAGGTGAGGGTGTGACTCGGACCCTGGGTGTGAGAGTCTAAGCACTGAGACCACAGGGGGCCATTTTAGATGACACTGGTTGTAGAATGAGAGTAGCGTCCTCATGCCACGGTAGTGTATTGCCTGCGGTCTTGTAGCAGGAGGGTGGAGAGCAAGAAACTGAGGAGAGGAGGATGGAGACGGGCTACCTTTAGAAATTCCAAGACAACGGAGTTAGCAGGGGGCTGCTGCATAGTTCTTCCTGATCACTGCCGTTTGGTAGACTGTAGGAGTGGGGGCGGGGCTGCCATTTCGGTTGTTCAAAGTGAGGGAATTTGTAGGCTAGGTCTGCCCTTTTGTCTGTTTTTGATTACTACTTCAGGAAGGCTGATGACTGTCAGGTGCAGAGATTTCACACTTCATCTCTGTTCTGGGTACTCCTGCCTGGAGCCAGCCCCATTGCTACGGGTTGTGCAAGCCAATGTTTTATACGAAGGCTGTGCCTAGGGAGTAGCCTGTAAATGACATTAGAAAGGGAACCAAACCAATTCCGATACATGAGACAGTGGATCTACATCCCTTGTCGGGGGAAAAAAGTGAAAAAGTATGATTGGAACCTCCCCACTTAGTTCTTTTTGACTAAGAAAGAAAGATCACCTGAAGTTCTGGAGGAGCTGCTGTGTCACCGAGCTTGTGTCTGACAGCCAGTGTCCCACATGTAAGGGAACATCAGCTAAATGTACAATTTCTTCTGGAAGTGCCAACGATCTGCCTCAAGAGCTTAGATGTCTGCCTACTGTGGGAAGGCGCATAAGTGGGGAGACTGTCCAGGAGGAAAGGCACAGCATGGTCCCAGTGTGCTAAATTACCCAGAGGATCATGACGAATGTGAGGGAGCGACCCAGGAGGGACTGGTGCTGTGAAAGGGTCCTCTGGTCTCCTTGTGTAAATCAGCTGAGCCAGCCTTCGTGTCACCCAGGAGCCTGCCACTGGCTAAATTGTTAGGGTTGCCACCGCTGGTGAGGAGTCACTGTTGAAGTGGGAAGTCCCAAATCAGCCCGGAGACCACAACTGTGACCAGACACCATTACAAAGAGTCTTTGCAGCTCAACCCATGGGGCCTTCACTGCCAAAGACTAGTGTTGCTGCATACGCCTGCCTCCAGTGAGTCTTGTGAAGATTGTCCTGCTTGCTAGGAGCAAGACCACTGACTCATTGTCAGTGAAATTGCTCTCCCACCCTCGCAGCTCCACCATTAAGTGAGGTGCCCCTGCCCCTGCACTCTTGAGTGTTGGTGATCGAGGCCCTCCTCCACCCGCAGGTTTCCCTGCGCCTCATCCCTGGTGGTCCAGTGGACCTCTGTCTCCTTTCTTTCTTTCTGCTCCTTCACTCCTTTTTCTCCCCTTTCCATCTTTCACCCTTCTGCACCTCTGCTCTTTTGCGCCTTATTTCTGCCCATTTCCCTTTCTCTCCCTCTGCTCCTTCACTCGTTTTCACTCGTTTTTTTTCCCTTTCTATCTTTCACCTTTCTGCACCTCTGCTCTTTTGTGCCTTATTTTTGCCCATTTTCCCTTTCTCTCCCTCTGCTCCTTCACCCGTTTTCACTCGTTTTTTTACCCTTTCTATCTTTCTCCTTTCTGCTCTTTTCTGCATCTCTGCTCTTTTGTGCCTTATTTCTGCTTATTCTCCCTTTTTTCTTTATCCCTTCTTTCCTCCCTTTACCTTTCCCCGCCGCTGCTGCCCCCGCGGCCCCTCCCCCCCCCAGCACGACCGGCCCAATCCAGCTCCCCTCCCCGCTCCCGCCTCCCAGCTGTCCAGCCCTCCCCGACCCCTACTTAATGGCGGCCGCTGCGGGGACAGGCGAGCAAGACCACTGACTCATTGTCAGTGAAATTGCTCTCCCACCCTCGCAGCTCCACCATTAAGTGAGGTGCCCCTGCCCCTGCACTCTTGAGTGTTGGTGATCGAGGCCCTCCTCCACCCGCAGTTTTCCCTGCGCCTCATCCCTGGTGGTCCAGTGGACCTCTGTCTCCTTTCTTTCTTTCTGCTCCTTCACTCCTTTTTCTCCCCTTTCTATCTTTCACCTTTCTGCACCTCTGCTCTTTTGCGCCTTATTTCTGCCCATTTCCCTTTCTCTCCCTCTGCTCCTTCACCCGTTTTCACTCGTTTTTTTACCCTTTCTATCTTTCTCCTTTCTGCTCTTTTCTGCATCTCTGCTCTTTTGTGCCTTATTTCTGCTTATTCTCCCTTTTTTCTTTATCCCTTCTTTCCTCCCTTTACCTTTCCCCGCCGCTGCTGCCCCCGCGGCCCCTTCCCCCCCCAGCACGACCGGCCCAATCCAGCTCCCCTCCCCGCTCCCGCCTCCCAGCTGTCCAGCCCTCCCCGACCCCTACTTAATGGCGGCCACTGCGGGGACAGGCGAGCAAGACCACTGACTCATTGTCAGTGAAATTGCTCTCCCACCCTCGCAGCTCCACCATTAAGTGAGGTGCCCCTGCCCCTGCACTCTTGAGTGTTGGTGATCGAGGCCCTCCTCCACCCGCAGGTTTCCCTGCGCCTCATCCCTGGTGGTCCAGTGGACCTCTGTCTCCTTTCTTTCTCTCTGCTCCTTCACTCCTTTTTCTCCCCTTTCTATCTTTCACCTTTCTGCACCTCTGCTCTTTTGCGCCTTATTTCTGTCCATTTCCCTTTCTCTCCCTCTGCTCCTTCACCCGTTTTCACTAGTTTTTTTACCCTTTCTATCTTTCTCCTTTCTGCTCTTTTCTGCATCTCTGCTCTTTTCTGCATCTCTGCTCTTTTGTGCCTTATTTCTGCTTATTCTCCCTTTTTTCTTTATCCCTTCTTTCCTCCCTTTACCTTTCCCCGCCGCTGCTGCCCCCGCAGCCCCTCCCCCCCCAGCACGACCGGCCCAATCCAGCTCCCCTCCCCGCTCCCGCCTCCCAGCTGTCCAGCCCTCCCCGACCCCTACTTAATGGCGGCCACTGCGGGCGCGCCGCTGGTGCACCGAAGGTGCGTCAAAGGCAAGCATGTCTGCGACCCGTCCGCGACCAGCACCAGGAACCCTGGACCTCCGCTCCGCCAACGCTACGACCCAGCAGCACTCCACGCACTCAACCCAGGCTGCAACAACAAGTGCAAGCTAGCATCACCAGCCGACACCCATGGACCCTTCAGCTGTCACCGCTGCCGGCACACCTGCAGCACCGCCAAGAACACGGATCCAGCACAACCCGCCCACAAGAACACAACCGAATCGAAGACCCTGCAATGCATCCTCCTCAACGTCCGATCCCTCCACAAACACGCCACAGAAATCTGGGACCTCCTCGACAGCACAACCCCAGACGTAGCATTCTTCACCGAAACCTGGACCAACACCACCTCGGGACCGGACATCGTCATCGCCATCCCCCAAGGATACAAGATCTCCAGGAAGGACCACCCCATCCACCCAGGAGGAGGAATCGCCATCATCCACAAATCCAGCCTCCGCCTGAGCACACTCTCTGACGAGTCCACAGAACTGATGGAACACCTTCACTTCAAGATACTGGCCAGCCCCACCGCCGCCCTCCGAGGAACCCTCATCTACCGACCCCCTGGACCCCGCGGACCCTTCGCCAACTCCATTACGGACATTATCTCCCTGCAGGCCATCGCATCCACCAACTACACCCTGCTGGGAGACCTCAACTTCCACCTCGACAATCAACTGGACCCCAACACCACATCCCTCCTGGACAACCTCCACAACATTGGACTCCGCCAGATCGTGACCGAGCCCACGCACTCAGCAGGACACACCCTCGACCCCCTCTTCACTACAGGAAACTCCATCACCTTCAGCCACACCACCAAACTCCCATGGACCGACCATCGTTGCGTCCACTTCACCTTCAGAACACCCACCATCCACAGACACCAGCACCTGCTTCCACAAAGAAACTGGACCAAAATCACCGATGACCAGCTCACCTCCTCACTCAACAACTCCACCCCAACCATCGCAGAAAACGACGACCCCAACACCGCAGCCCGAACCCTGCATAGATGGATCTCGGACAGCACCAACACCATAGCCCCCCTCAAGAAAAACAACAATACCCGTGCCAAGAAAGCCAGATGGTTTACCACCGAACTTCGAGAGTCCAGGCGCACATGCCGCCGCCTCGAAAAGGCCTGGAGAAACACCAAATCCACAGAAGCCCACAACAACTTCAGAGCTGCCACCAACGCCCACCATCAACTCATCAGAGAAACGAGGAAAAAAGCGATTGAAGACAGAATCTCCACCCACGCACACAACAGCAAAGAACTCTTCAGCATCATCAAGGAGTTCGCCCAACCCACCAGCGAGTCTACCGACATCCCTCCCTCACAAGACCTCTGCGACAAACTCAGCATCTTTTTCCACCACAAAATCAAGAGCATCTACGACAACTTCGACGAAGACAACCAACACACTGAACCCTCACCAACCACCCCCGACACCCGGAAACCAGCGATTGATGACTGGACAGCACTCCCCACCGAAGACACACTGAAGACAATGAAGTCAATCCACTCAGGGGCCCCCACGGACCCCTGCCCCCACCACATCTTCAACAGAGCCGCCAACACCATCGCACCCATGCTCCGCCAAACCATCAACCGCTCCCTGGCGACCGCCTCATTCCCCGACGACTGGAAACACGCCGAGGTCAACCCCCTCCTAAAGAAACCCTCAGCAGACCCCACCGACCTCAAAAACTACAGACCCATCTCCCTGCTCCTGTTCCCAGCGAAAGTCATCGAGAAAGCCATCAACAGCCAACTCGCCACATTCATTGAAGAACACAACATCCTCGACTCCTCCCAATCGGGGTTCAGAAAAAACCACAGTACGGAAACCGCCCTCCTCGCCGCAACAGACGACATCCGCACCTTACTGGACAAAGGAGAAACAGTAGCCCTCATCCTCCTCGACCTATCAGCGGCGTTCGACACAGTCTCCCACCGCACCCTAATACGCAGACTCTACGATGCAGGAATCCAGGACAAGGCCCTCGACTGGATCTACTCCTTCCTCTCCAGCAGGACGCAGCGGGTCAGACTCCCCCCTTTCCTCTCGGACCCCACACCTATCACCTGCGGAGTCCCCCAGGGCTCCTCCCTCAGCCCGACGCTCTTCAACGTCTACATGGCTCCACTTGCCCCCATCGTCAGAACCTACGGACTCAACATCGTGTCATATGCAGACGACACCCAGCTCATCCTCTCCCTATCCAACGAGCCCAACACCTCCAGACGCAACTTTCGAGAAGGCATGGAAGCCGTCGCCAAATGGATGAAAAACAGCTGCCTACAACTAAACACCAACAAAACAGAAGTACTCATCATGGGCCCAAACCCCGACGCCTGGAGTGACACCTGGTGGCCCACCGCCCTCGGAAACCCGCCAACCCCCACAGACCACGCACGCAACCTGGGAATCATCCTGGACTCCGAGCTCAAAATGGACCGCCAGATCAACTCTGTCTCATCTTCCTGCTTCCACACCCTCCGCCTCCTTCGTAAGACCTTCAAATGGATCCCCCTCGAACACCGAAAGACAGTCACTCACGCCCTGGTCACCAGCAGACTCGACTACGGCAACGCACTCTACGCCGGAATAAACAAAAACCTCATCCGCAAGCTACAGAACATCCAGAACGCCGCCACAAGACTGGTCCTCAACCTGCCAAAACACTGCCACATCTCCCAGCACCTGCGCACACTCCACTGGCTCCCCGTCGAGGCGAGAATCACCTTTAAGATGCTCACCCACGCACACAAGGCCCTCCACGGCACCGGACCAGCATACCTGAACAGCCGACTCAAATTCCACGCACCCCAAAGGACCCTACGATCAGCCCAGCTTTCCTACGCTGTGGTCCCCCGCTCCAGAAAGACCAGATCGGGAGGCCGCTCCTTCTCCTTCCTTGCGGCCAAAGCATGGAACGCCCTTCCGCTCCACCTCAGACAGACAACATCGCTCCCCATCTTCGCAAGAAACCTCAAAACCTGGCTCTTCGACAGACCCCCTCCTTGATGGAATGGAACCTGCACCCCCTCAACCCCCCCCACCCCTAGCGCCTTGAGACCCTTACGGGTGAGTAGTCGCGCTTTAACAAACTCCTGATTGATTGATTGATTGATTGCTATAGCCACTGCAGTGATCTACAGAGGAAGGGTCCACCTGGTGAGGGCAGGAATACCACCCATGCCGCTGGATAGCTGCTTTTAATATCACACTAAAAGAAAAACAAGCAATCAATCACCTAAAAGCAAATGACACACTTATAATCAAAAGTGCCGACAAAGGGGGTGGGATAGTGCTCCAAGAAAAAACGTCATACATAGCAGAAATCCAATGCCAACTGGATAACAAGGATCATTACATGAGGCTGGCTTCAAACCCCACAAAAGAGATACAAGGGTTGGTCTTAAAGACTACCACAGAGGGACTCCACGCCGGCTTCCTCTCTAAAAATGAATTCAATTTCCTGAACGATAAAACACCTCGCACATCTGTAATCTACATGCTCCCAAAAATCCATAAGAATACTACCCATCCCCCTGGCCGGCCAATTGTTTCTGCCTGCGGCTCAATTTTGGAACCACTTGGCTCATACGTGGATTTCTTTATTAAGGAATTCGTTCCAACTACCCAATGTTTCGTGAGAGACTCTATGGCAATGATAAACATGATTGAACACCACCCCTACAATCCCATGTCAGAGACTCTATGTACCATGGACGTGGAGTCATTGTACACTAATATACCACAGACGGCTGCCCTTTTGGTGATACAAAAGACACTTGATTCACGCCCAAGGCCACATGCTGTTCCCAGTACTTTCATTCTACAACTCCTAGAACTATGCCTTACTCGCAATTTCTTTCTGTTCAATAATATCTTCTACCAACAGATCAAGGGTACATCGATGGGGGCTATTTTTGCCCCCAACCTAGTGGTGCTCTTCATGGATCAATTGGAAACCAATGTCATTTTGACTCCAACAAACCCCTTCTTTCGGGCATTGTTTTTTGGCGTAGATACAACGACGTTATCTTCATTATTTGGAGACAAGACGTCTATGTTCTACGCCAATTCCTACATTGGATGAATAATAATTGCTCAGGTTTGTCCTTCACAATCACCACTGACAGTGATTCTATCGAATTTCTAGATCTGACGATTTTTCATTCTGATGGTGAGCTACTAACACGCCTGTATCGAAAACCTACTGAGCGTAACACCCTCCTCAACTACACCAGCAATCACCCTAGGGCCCTAAGGGATTCCCTGCCCTCTTCTCAATTTTTGAGAATCAGGAGAAATTGTTCATGCAAGGCGACTACTTTAGAGAGGCAACAGTTCTTGCTTCAAAACGAAAGGACCGGGGTTACCCCAAAAGAATTGTGAAAAACGCGTCGAAACGAGCCTGGTACTGTCCCAGAGAAGTCCTACTGACCCCGAAACCAAAAAAAGAACTGCAAAGAATTGCATGCGTCACAACCTTTTCCCCTGTTTCCAATAAGTTGAGGAAAATGATATTGCACCATTGACCCATTGTGAATGCAGGTAGTCTGAACATCGACAAACCTCTATTTGCATTTAGAAAGAGTAGAAACTTGAAGGACCACCTGGTTAGAGCTGCATTACCGATCACTCCCAACGCCACTACTCTTGACGCAGTCTGGGGTCTGTCCCCCATCATTGGGCACTCTAAATGTGGTGGTTGTAATGTTTGTTTGTTCACAATTGAGGGTAAAAGTTTTACGTTTAACAACATTACAGTGCATTGCAAATCTTTTTCCAAACGTAACACATCCAATGTGATTTACCTTATCCGTTGTCCATGTCAGAAAATCTATATCCTCCCTGGCTACGGGGCTCTTAGTCCACATTGCATGGAAATGGTTTCACCAGTTTTCAAGATACTCTATAGTAATATTCTCACTGCGCCGCCAGTTCTTGATCTTCACATTGTCAACAGTGCATGAAATTGTTTCACCTTTTAAGATACGCGATAGTATGACTTCGCCCAACTCTCACTGCTCCGCATGTCTCTGATCGTCACTCTGACTTCATTACCCAGCCTTCAGGGTTGAACCCTTCAAACCCTCCAAACCATGTTACTCTAGTTCTTAAGACTTTAACCGCGTCCCACCTTTGAGGAATTCGCCTACAATTGCCACTGCATGTGTCACCCTTTCACAAAGTGCCTTAAACCACTTTATTGGCCACAGACCATACACATGGTCCTCACTACTTGTAATGATGTTGACATGCAGCTCTAATTCAAATGGGGTACCTTATTATGTTTTTTTCTCCCCCCTTTTTTCCTGTTTTAATTCCATAGGCGTCCAAATCAAATCAGGCAATTGTTTATTGTTTAGTCCAGAGGATGATCCCATTGCATTAGGAGCTAGGGATCGAAACGTCGATTTTTCAAACAGTACCGCAATTTATCCACTGTGTAAACTATATTGTGGTTACTGCTGATTTGAGCTTACTTGAAATTGTATTGTAGAGTAAGCCTCCACTTGCTCCAACGTTGTTGCCTGCTGCTTTGTTTTCTTCTCATTTGTCATTCTTTCCTCTTGTAAGCTCGGTACAGGATTGTGCCCGCGTTTCACCCTCCTTGTTGCTTTCACTTTGTTTAATTCCTTTTGCATCTGCCCCAAATAAATGCTCCTTTGTCCGGCTGGACATTGGAAGACTATCCATAGTTCTTATTGAAGTCTATGTTGAAATGTTTTCATTATCTATTTTTAAGCTAAGGACCTTTGTTTTTCAAAATAAGCTGGAGAGCTGCTGAGCACCAACAGGTAGCCATGTGGCTCAACTACCTGGGGACGAGAGAGAGACTGAAGTGCAGGCAGATCTGCTGTAGCTGCCTGAGACTTTTCGGTACAAATGCCACTAAAGCTTTTGGTACAAATGCCACTAAAGCTTTCGAACAGAGCTACACACTTAACTTCTGAGAATTTTTGAGTGATGTGCACCGGAGTGAGTCTAATCATTGCCTACGGCCTAATATACTGGGGACAGTAACAGCGGGGTCGCGACTCGATCATTGTTAAAGGGAAGACAGGGATGGAAGGGGAAATGTAGTGCCTCATAGCTTAAGTGCAACTTATGTCAACACTGCATGATACAATCATTTTCGTAGCATTTAGTTCTGCTGTGAGCATTTTAAACGTTATTTCCCCACAAAGGTAAGTACTGAGCTGGGCAGTGCATTTTTGTGTCTGTTGTTTTTTTAATTCTTGCACCCCATGCTACCTTTAGGAGAATCCTGTGTCTGGTCATCCTCACTACCCTGAGAGTCATAGGCCAAAAGGATTGAATTCAGCCCAGAATGCCGAGTCATAGTAGGACAGTCCTCAGGGCACCAAAAGCAAACAACCTGGGGAGAGGAGTTGGCTTAACGGCTAGGGCGCTCGACCTCGGACCTAGGGATCTGGGTTCGAGTCTCGGTAACGACGCCAAAACCTCCTGTGATTCTGGGCAAATCACTTAATCTCCCGTGCCTAAAATGAATGTGTGTCCTCGTGTAACGTAACTGGTGCTATGTAAAGCGCTCCGATACCTGATTCGGTTTGGGTCTAGTTTGCGCTATATAAAACTCTTCAAAAAAAAAAAACCTCAACCCCACTCTGTCCTGTGGCCATCTAACAGATCCTGACACATACTAAATCATGTTATGCTTGAATTCGTTGCAGTGCACTGTAATAAATATTATTTGAGCAATTGTGCGATTACAATTTCTGCTTATAATTAGGGCTATTGGAATTATGCAATTCTACAGCTTTTTTCACCTAATTATGGATTTGCCAACTTTGCCACATACTCCATCATCTGCTGCATAATTTGCAGATGTTAACATACAATATTTTTGTTTCTAGCTCAAATGGATCAAACGTTACTAAAAATGTTGTAACATGGGTTTGCGCATAGTGCATGGCCTTTTGCAAAGGTTAATAAGTAATTTTTCAGTTGCTTATTTCTGCATTGGGTACTTAAACTGGGATTAATGAGGAGAAAACATTGCTCAGATAGTATTACCATGTGTAAAATTTACAAAATAATGAAGGAATACTATAAAAAATGTACCTCATTATGCTACATAATTTGACTCTTTCTTGCCGCTTAATTTAGTAAACTGTCACATAACTTGGTGCTCTCCTGCTGCATCGCTCCAGTTGCCTTTTTTTTATAATCTTCTTCCCTTTCTTATTTTGTTTATATTGTAGTTTGACTTCACTGTAGATCCTTTCGGAATCTGCAAGAGTCACACTCCCTCAAATTCCTTTCAACTATACCAAAGTTTGGTTGGAAAATACCCCCACCAATCGGGGCTGTTTTTCTAGGTCACCTCCTGTTTAGGTGGTTGGCAGGAGCTGTGTGCTTCCTGGCACTGACCTCTTATGGAAGAGGTACTCAGGAGCAGCAGGAGTCACTGCAATTCCCCTTGTATCATATTGGAGCAACACTGTCTTCCCACAAGCACCAGGCCCAAACAACCACTGGCAAAAACCCATAGCTCTGGATTTAATGTGGTAGCACATGAAGCATTAGCATATTAGCGCCAGGCACACGAAAGGGATCTCATCCAGCAGGAGTGGAGCGAGAGGGCCATAATCGTAAAGTAGTCCCTCTGGTAGAACAACACAATCACAAGGGGAAGGAGAAGAACACACAGACAATAGCATTGCATGTGAGACGACTACTCCACTGGGTTGAGCCAAAACAATATTGAGAAAATCTCTAGCCTGTGAAGTGACTGGGAAAGGTTCTTGTTGACCAGATTTAGATTCACTATTTACTGGCCTCCCCTAGTGGCTGGAGTGCGATGGGTTCCCTGGGTCTGTGTGGCTGCGATAATGTGTCTCCGCAAGATATTTTACATTTTATTATGTTTTGGAGTTATTTCAGGTTACCCAGGAGAATGTTTATTATTCCACTGTTGAAATCCTTGAACTTTTTGCAAGTTGGACCTGCTCTCATGTTTTTACAACTTTTATCTGATGAGCGTATCATTTTTAAAGTTTAAGAGCTGCAATGAGATTGAGGTATTCCAGGATTTATTAACTCTGCTACATCTGATTGTTGAACATTTTTACAAGCTTCTCCCGTTTAGTTTCACAGGGGTTCGTCTAATAAACGGGTCATTTTAGTGCAATATATGTTTTCTATTTTTTAAATGTTTGAAGTATTTTAAGAATGATTAATCTAGTTATATATAGTTTTAGGATATTATTGATGGCAAATGTACGTGGTATGTTTATGTCTCTGCTTCGTTTATATTCATGTTATGAGAGGCCACCCCCGCGACTAGAGGAGGGGGGCCTTTAGTGGGTATTCCGTGCCTGCCTCGGTGGATAGGTTTCGTTTCTGGGTTGGGACGTCATGGGGAGGGTGCCTAGGGAATATGAGATGCTTGGTGGGCGTCTGAGGACCCTCCTCCCTAAGGGATAAAGGAGAGCAGCACCCCGGGAGTAGCCCTCTTTGTCTTTAGATTGTCAGGAGGCTCTGGTGGGTTTTCAGCGACTGGCGGGGGCCTTGGGGGTGCCTCTGGCGGTGGAGAAAACAGAAGGACCAACAACCCAGTTGACGTTCTTGGGTATTGAGATAGACACGGTTGCAGGAGTGTGCAGGCTACCTCAAGAAAAAGTTAAAGCGTTTCAGGGGTCCTTGGATCAATGCTTGAGGGCACGCAAGGTTACTTTGCATCAGCTACAGGTGTTGGTGGGTCAATTGAATTTTGCACTGCGAGTGATACCTATGGGCAGGGTCTTTTCCAGGAATATTGCCAGGGCGATGTCAGGTTTGAAGGAAAAGCACCACCACACTAGGTTGTCAACCGAGATGAAGGAGGACTTGGTCACATGGAGGGATTTTTTGGAGGATTTCAATGGGTCAGTGATATGGCAACAACCAGCGCAGGACAACAGAGATTTGGAACTTTACACGGATGCAGCAGGTAGTGTTGGGTTTGGTGCTGTGTTAGGAGCAAGGTGGTGTATGCAGCATTGGCCAGCAGAATGGTTTGAGAGGGGGTTGGTTCGCAACATCACATTTCTGGAGTTATTCCCCATTATTGTGGCTCTTCAGATATGGGGCGATTTGCTGGAGAACAAGAAAATCGTGTTTTGGTCTGACAGTATGTCAGTGGTTTTGGCGGTGAACAATCAAAGGGCCAAATGTCCTTGGGTGCTCCGTTTGCTGAAAGTGCTGGTGCGGGAGTGTCTGCGGCGTAATGTGCATTTTATTGCAAAGCATGTGCCAGGTGTGGTTAACACAGTAGCTGATTCTCTGTCTCGTTTTAAGTTGACAGAATTCAGAGCGCACTGGCCACAAGCAGACGCTCAGATGACAGCCTTCCCGGAAAGCCTGTGGAAGCTTGGTGCCCCATTGCTCCCGATCTCATAGCAGCGTCGGTTGCTCCCAAGACTAAGAGTAGGTATGAGAGGGACTGGCAGGTTTACATGGCAGTCTTGCAGAGCGAAAGGGGTGTGGGGGAATTTACACCACAAGGCGTGCTCAGTTTCATAGTTAGTCAGAAGGATGAGGGAAGGTCTCTGGCTCTGGTGCGCAGACAATTATCAGCGATAGCCTTCTTTGCAGGGATAAAAGGGGTGAGGGATCCCACTAAAGACCTTAGAGTTAGAAGGGCTATGAGGGGATGGGAACGTTTGGTTCCAGGGGAAAAGGATACCAGGAGACCGATCGATTCCAAAAGGTTGGTGAATATCTTGGGGGTTTTGCCACAGGTATGTTGGTCGCATTATGAGGTACAATTGCTGCAACTAGCATATTCTTTAGCATTCTTTGGGGCATTCCGGGTATCAGAGCTGGTGTCAAACTCCAAGAGGGACAGACAGGGTGGAATTGCTGTTGAGGATGTGGTGATTGCAGCAGGTTTGCTGCAGGTCAGGGTACGGCGGTCGAAGACTGACCCACTGGGTAAAGGAGTATGGGTGCAACTGAGGGCAAGTCAGGGGGCAGGCTATTGCCCGGTGATGTTGATGGAGAGGTTCATGCAGATGAGGCCTGGATGTGAGGACAATAGGCTGTTGGTGCATGAGGATGGTACACCGCTGACAAAATTCCAGTTTACGCGTATATGCAAGCGGGCTCTGGAATTGTTAGGAGAAGACGTAGTTCATTTTACGTCACATTCGTTCCGTATTGGGGCGGCTACTACAGCTGCGGAATTGGGATTATCACAGGGTGCAATCAAGAGAGTGGGCAGGTGGAAGTCAGCGAGTTTCGAGCGCTATGTGCGACCACAGCTGGTATAGGTAGGGGGTATTCTCAACAGATTGGTATTTACCCACTTCTCTCTTTCTATTTTGTCTTTGGTCTCGCTTGCAGGGGTGGTAAGCCAGAGGATGCAAGTATGCTGGTGTGGAGATTCGGTCATATGCAGAGCGGGGAAGTGGTTTGGAGAATCTGGGGTGGACAGGACGCAGAGGGCCTTGGGAAGGGTCCACAACTGGTTAGGGTTGGAGGGTCTGCGGGCTGAAGGCGTTTCAATTCTTTTGAGGAGTGCGCTAAATTCAGGTTTGCCTATTCCAGACATGCTGGTTATTCATGTCGGGGCTGAGAATATGGTCCCGGGGGGCAGACGAGGAGCCAAGGAGGCATTATTCTCTCTTCTTACTTGGAGCAGAAGGGCAGTGCCGGACACAGCAATTATGTGGTCAGAGGTTCTCACTCGGAGGGAGTGGGGGGGTGATGTGCCGTCAGCAGCAATGAATAAGTCAGTGAGAAAAATGAACAGAGAGGTGGAAAAGTTGTTGAAGGGTTCACAGATACTGGTTATTAGACATACCCTGCTGCAGACATTGACTCCTGATGAGTATCGGTCAGGGGGAGTGCACCTGACCAGGGTGGGTTTGGAGGTGTTTGTGCAAACTATCCTGGGGGCCATTGAGTTACACCCTGGTAGAGTGGCTGGGAGTTAGTATGGGGGGAGGGCAAGAGCGCCAGTGGGGCTCCTTGCCCTGTGGCGGGGTCCCTGATAAGAGAAAAGGTTGAGGGACTCCTTTTGGACGGAAAACGGTTAACCCTGGAGCAGGGGAGGCAGTTCTGGCGGCTCTAGGCTGGCGGGAGAGGGGGCCGTCCTGCTGGTGGTCCTGGACTCTCTGGCTCTACCCTAGTAGCTGGTGGCTTGGAAAGGGGTAGTGTTGTGTCCTGCTGGTACAACACTCCTCTAGAGATGCCAATTTGTATATATATGGTAAACTGTGGCGCATATGTATGGGCGCAGCATTTATGTGTGGATTTAATAAATGGTAAATGTGGGAAGTTTCATCCACAACGGAAATGGAATGTGGTATTATAATAAAGCTACGCAGAGGACATCAATCATTTGTAAGTGTCTTACTGGGAGAGGGGTGAGCCTGGTAAAGAGGAATGGCGGGGATATCCCCACTATGAGAGGCCACCCCCGCGACTAGAGGAGGGGGGCCTTTAGTGGGTATTCCGTGCCTGCCTCGGTGGATAGGTTTCGTTTCTGGGTTGGGACGTCATGGGGAGGGTGCCTAGGGAATATGAGATGCTTGGTGGGCGTCTGAGGACCCTCCTCCCTAAGGGATAAAGGAGAGCAGCACCCCGGGAGTAGCCCTCTTTGTCTTTCGCCTGGGAACAGGAAGGCCAGCCAAGAAGGAGTTGCCCACCCACCCATCCCTAAATTCAATTGTGAGGGGCGGGGCGGGGTCCCTGATAAGAGAAAAGGTTGAGGGACTCCTTTTGGACGGAAAACGGTTAACCCTGGAGCAGGGGAGGCAGTTCTGGCGGCTCTAGGCTGGCGGGAGAGGGGGCCGTCCTGCTGGTGGTCCTGGACTCTCTGGCTCTACCCTAGTAGCTGGTGGCTTGGAAAGGGGTAGTGTTGTGTCCTGCTGGTACAACACTCCTCTAGAGATGCCAATTTGTATATATATGGTAAACTGTGGCGCATATGTATGGGCGCAGCATTTATGTGTGGATTTAATAAATGGTAAATGTGGGAAGTTTCATCCACAACGGAAATGGAATGTGGTATTATAATAAAGCTACGCAGAGGACATCAATCATTTGTAAGTGTCTTACTGGGAGAGGGGTGAGCCTGGTAAAGAGGAATGGCGGGGATATCCCCACTATGATGAAATCTCAAGCCTGTGGCTGAAGAGGCTGGTCGAAGAAAGCCAATGGTTGAAAATCCTCACTATGTATATTGTTAGCTTCATAACTGAATGTGAGCTGTGACTTATAAATTCCCCTTGTTTAACCTACATTAGTGTTTTCTCATAAACCTAATTTGAGAAATAAGACAAAGAGCTTTACATAACTTTTACCAACTATTAATGTCTTTTAGAAGGCACAAAACTGGAGACAGAGTTCCAACTCACATCCTCTACTCTCAGATTTTAAAGGGCCACTAAACCACACAGTCCAATATTCAGTTTCAGTTTATTAACTTTATTTCGATTTGTTAAAAAAAAAATCACAAAAGTTAGAGCAACATAAACATGGAGGCCAGATAAACAATACAACATGATTCTAAAACAGGAGACCTATTAATTAAATAAGTGTGAAACTTACACACTGGATTCCCAAGTAAAACAATAAATACATTAAAAAGAGTTTAAAATAACCCCATAATTTGGGAACCTAATAAAACAATTAACATTAGCATTCGAATTTATATGTATAGGGGAATGGAGCCACGGTACAAGAAAGTGTATAGTGCTATAATGGAGATACAGGGGTACGAAACAACGTAGACAGTTACAAACATCTCGTTTTATTCCATCTAATCATCCACACCCAGCCCAGGAACTTTGCGGTAGCAACCACAATCGGGCCTTCCACAGAAGTTTTTAAAATTCTGAAGGCCTCACTACTGGACCTGGTGCCCAGACAAGAGCTTACGGGTTTTAGCCAAGTACGTCTGGGTTTTGTGTAGGCTTGACAAACAAAAAAAAAATATCAGCCAACGTTTCAATCATATCTGGACAGAACGGACAAATGCTGGCATTTATATTGCTCCATTTAGAGGTGAAAGTATGTGTGGGCAAAGATCCCACCCTAAACTGGTGGAATAATTTCCTGTCTCGTGTTGAAGTCCCAATACCCCTCAAACTCGGGCTTTTGTTTTAGTTCGAGGAAAGCTTTGGACAGAGTGCAGCTGGAACCAGATGCAAAGCGTTTCATGTTAATCAAGTTCCAGTAGGCTGCCTTTAGCTCAGGTTTGCTTGGAAATACACTTCCGGCTGGGGCGGTCCACAAAAAGCTCATCCCCAACTCACTTAATAGATTTTTAACAGAACTGAACCACACAATTTTCCTGTTAACATCTAGATCCCTCACTTCTAGGAGGGCCTGGGCGTAATGTACAAGCTCAGGAGTCACCCAAAGCCACCTCCAATATGCTAAAAGCATATAGTGTGCCACATCCCTTATTTAGTGCCATCCCAAATAAGAGGAACTAATGGAGTGGATTGGGGGAGGCCAATTAGGAACCTTAAGAATTTATTCTGGCCCACCACTAAGGTATCCAAATTGGCATGTCCCCACAACTCCACCCCATATAGGATTGAGGCGCCAATTTTAGCATTATAAATCTGTAGCAAAGGAGCTATTGGTTTAGTATGTGAGCATCTGTGCTCCGTGAGCAGGGCGCCAGAAAGTTTGGCGTGTTTAACAGAAAGGCAGTCTAATTGTGGCTTCCAGCTCAATTTTCTGTCAATTATTACCCCCAAATAGGAAAAAGTCTCCGTTTGCTCCAAAGACCCTTCCTTCATTCTAACGTCGCCGATAACTTTTTAAAAATTGTGCAAGACCATATACTTCGTTTTGTCGACATTTACAATAAGGTCGTGGTCTGCACAAAACTCTTCAAATCTTGAGAGGGCGCATTGAAGTCCCTGTCTCGTCTGAAAGAATGAGAGTGTCATCGGCGAACATTAGTAACGGAGTCTTGACCACAGCTAAAAACTGGGGGTCTGTGGGGAAATCTTCAAAATAATTCACTACCTTATTAATGTACATAGAGAAGAGGGTAGGTGCTAGGACACATCCCTGTCTTACCCCCTTCTCAACCTGGAATTTTTCAGTAATACCGCCTGTCGTGTCCCATCTGACCTGGGCAAAATGATCTCTATGTAACTTGACCGCAAGAACCAAGAGTTCAAGTGGCATGCCCAGCTTGAGCAGGGTGTGCCACAACTTGGGTCTCGGGACCAAGTCAAATGCTGACTTCAGGTCTACGAAGGCAGCATAGATAGTGTCTTTCCCCAGGGTTACAGTGCGCCAGTGTATGAGAATAAACTTTAAAACCTGGTCCACTGTGCTAATGCATTGCTGAAACCCCGCTTGCAGATCAGAAAGGATATGACAATCCTCCATCCATGCCTGAATTCTACATAGCACCACCCTAGCTGAAACTTTTTGGATGCAGTCAATCAGGTTTATGGGCCTGTAATTACCCGGTATTGAGTGATCCCCTTTTTTGTGAATGGGAAGAATTACTGCTCCTGCCCAAGAACTGGGCAACGATGCTCCTTTAGCAATGGCATTCAACAAAAGTTGGATATACAGTGCCCAGGAATCAAGATCTTGAAGGAACAGGTCCGCGGGGATGCAGTCTAACCAGGGAGCCCTACCTTTCGGAACCAGGAGGAGGGCATTTTCCACTTCTTTTTTAGTTATGTAAATGACGGGAATAGAAGACGGCATTACAAAATTATCTTGGACTGGTGAACCACATGCAAACTAGCCTTTATAATGGAGAAACCACTGATCAGGCGCCGCGTTATTCATTGGAATTTTACTTAAGTCCCCACTCCCCCACTTCACCAAATGCAAGAATGCAGTCATGTCTCTCCCGGTACAAGCTTTAAGCAGGTCAGCCCAGTGCGCTTCGTCCCAGTCCCTTTTGGCCTGGGCTTGTGCTGCCTTGTAGGCTGATCTTTTCTCTCTAATTAAGCCTTCATCTTTGCTCCTGATGGCAGCCGCTAAAGATCTATAAGCAATGCAGCAAGAAGAGTTATACCAGACAGCAGCCTTCTGACATGAGGGTTTAGCCCATTTTTTAGTTTTCGCAATAAAAAAAACTTTTAAGATCATTAAAAGGTTGCTCATGAATCGGAGCAGCTCTAGAGGTGGATACATCATGCGCAGCATCAACTTGGAGTAGCTATGGCATTGGCTAACAGTATACTCATTTGATTCAAATGGTCTGCCTTATTCACCACATTAAGCCATTTAAGGCGCTGTGTGTCATTTGTCGAAAACATTTCTATACAGTCAACATGTGGTATCAGATCTTCTCCATAATTTGGGTGCCAATCCCGCAAGGAAAGAAGCAAAGGATTGTGGTCACTTTCCGAGCGAGAGTGAACCTTTACTTCTAACAGATAGGTCCAGAACTCCTTGTTAAAAAGAAAATAGTCAATACGACTAGTACGTTGACCACTAACGTAAGTTGGCAACCCATTTTTATCTGATATAGTACGCCCATTTGCTGCTCACACCTCATGTTCCAAACAAAGTACTTTTAATTAAAGTGCTGCGCTAGACCACCTTTTTATTGGCATAAGATCAAGAGAGGGGATCGACCATTTTTCATCCTCCTCTACACTAAAATGCATATCCTGGAAGTCCAGGGGTTCGAAAGTACAATTAAAATCTCCGGCTATTATTATGTTGCTTTGGCCTCTGAGCAGTGCTATGGTGTTTGAGGCCTTCCCACCTTGCATACCCCTGGAGTAAACATACATTAGTAGGAAATCAGGAAGATTACCCTGGTATAACCTGATAATGAGAATGTCCCTAGAATCAATGTGAACCTCCTCTAACTTATAGTGGAGGCACTGCCTAACCCAGGTTATCAGGCCCCCTTTGGGCCTACCCAGTTCTCCCTGTTCCGCACTTTTATAAAAATTAATATAACCTGGGCGGAATACCTGGTCCACCGCCCATGTCTCTTGGAAGAACAAAATATCTTGTTCCTCAATAAATGAAGTCCAATCAGTTTTGCTTACAAGCCACGCAATGTTCCAAGAAGCGAGTTTTAAGCCAACAAGATTAACCATAGGGACTCCAATTCTTAGACGAGGACTTGGACTACGCCTAGTCACAAGGGCGTCGACAACTTTTGAAGTAGGATTCGCAGTGGGAAGCATACCACAATCTACTTTTCTTCTTAAGCCAAGCAGGCCTGAACTATTACACTGAAGTAGCCCAGAGGTAACATGGGAATAAGGAAGGTCGCTTCGCGTGGGGGACAAAGCTAAGTCGCCCACACTCAAGATGGCCGCTGGAGATGGAATCTTTTCACGGGCGAACAAACAACCCAATCAATCTATGTCTTCCAAATTAGAAAGTGGATTGTAACTATTGTGGGTGGGAACATTAAAATCATCGGTTCCCGGAGCATAGAAGGTAGCTCGGAAGTCACCCATCCCAGTGGGCAGTGTTGGAGGGTTCCGGTAGAAAAACCCCAATGGTAGGATGCTGATATTTTCCCCACTCACATGCCTTGACCCTGCCCTATCTAGAATAGATTTCACTAGAAGGGGGGACCCAAAATTCAACAGTACACAATCGCCTCTACTAGTTTTTGGCGATCTCCCAATCCATGGGACTCTGCGAATCATTCTAAATTCCTGAAATAGATGACTACCCTACCTAGTTTTGTTATTTAAAAAGTGAAGGGCCTTGTTCCTGAGCGATGCCCAATGTTCCCCATTACCGAGTTGTAATGGGGGTACATTAGATAATATAATAGTGTAGGGCGTGGCATCAGGAGGTAAGTGAAGGTGGTCATTTTGGTTAGCCGAGCCGTCCCATGTCCTTCCTTTATTTTTACCCCCACTTAGTTCCCTCTTGGGGGCAACCTTTGGAATACTAGGGAGTGTGCAACTAGGGTTTACAAGCGGGGTTGGCACAACTAAATTGGTACCAGGGGCAACAGCAGTGGCAGATAGATTTGTTGCCGGGACTGGGTTAATACTGTGATCAATAAGGCCACTAATAGCTCCTTTGGAAGAAGTGGGTTTGGGGAGAGAAAGCTGATGCTCGATTTTATCCAATCTTAAGTCAATGTGATACAACTTGGTAAATAAAGGTTTGAGCAAAGCTGTACGTTTATCTTCAATTTGAGCTAAAATACGAACTTCATAGTCGCATGACACCTTACTAGGTCGGGCCTGTGCACTGGTCTCTAATATACTAGAAAAGCTAGTATCTGCAATTCCCTGGGAGCTGCCTTTTTTATCACGCGCCACCCCTCTGGTCTTAGCCACTTTATTAGCCTGATGAGTGGTGAGTGGCAACCCACCCGCTTTCCTTTTCTTTGCTACGACTGTAGAGGCACCCTTCCTACCCTTTTTGCCTGTGATAATCTTTGATTGCAAGTAAGGATCTTGGCTGTGGCGGGGGAGTGGGGAGGGGCGCACTAACTGGAGTAGGGAGATCAGCTAGTGATACTATTGGTGACAGAATACCCTGATGATGCGTGCATTCAGAAGGAGGGTCCGAGATTAACAGAGGACCAACTAGGTGAGCTTCAGAGGAGGCTCGGTGGGGCTCTAAGGAGAGTCTCCTTTCCGTAAGCTCAATTTCATGCATGAGAACAGATTCAGCCCTCGTCAGTAATGCATCGAGTCAGCCTAAAACACCTTGCCCCCCCCTTTGCGGCTACCCCTGCTCATAATAGCTGATAAAGAGATAGAAAAACCACAACTAAATTAAAAGGAAAGCAGCAATTCCAGTTACACTTTAAAGGCACTAACCAGAGTCATTGATTGCATGCAGTGTCCAACGAAAGAGAGGTGGCCCTGGCCTGCCTCCTCCTGTCTATGACGGGCGCGGACCAGCAGGACAGCCGTCAGGGTGGAAGTGGTGCTGGCAGCATCACGGACCTCAAGGTGGCTTGGCAGGTAGGTCAGATCCCAACAAAAGAAAGTCCAAAAGTGAGCAAAGAAAACCCGCGCTGGGGGAGGCTCAGTGCGAATTTAAGCGCACCTGGCGCTTCAGAATGACAAAGATGGTACTCGCCAGTGGAGGTTGCTGGGAGATGTAGTCCTTGACCGCCGACATGCACAGACTAGCAGGACAGCCGCTGTGGGAGGCTCAGCACAAATTTAAGCGCACCTGGCGCTTCAGAATGACGGAGATGGTACTCGCCAGTGGAAGTTGCTGGGAGATGTAGCGTCACTAGGGTTGGTGTCACCCGGTGCGGGTAACTCATGGTGTCACCCCCTCACGCTTCTATACTGGGAGCCTGCGAACTCAGAATAACTGATTCATTTCCTCTCCACCGTCTTTACAAAACCAACTTGAAAGTGCCCTTTTATCTATCAAATTTTTTGCACTGCGTGGTTTGAGTAAAAAAAAAAAAAAAAAGAAAGTTATATTTACTAAAAAGCAGTGCCACAATTATGCAGTCTTGTGGAATACATGTATTTGCTCCAGAAAATACATGTCTGCGTGGATATAGTAAATGCACAGATATAGTCTTTCAGTTTACCATAGATGTTTTTCCAAAAACACCCACATAAAACTGACGCCTCGTGACAAGAAGCTTCACCCCAGAATACCCCCCCCGCACCCCCTTCCCCAGAGATGCCTCTGTTTCACTTCTTTATTATTAGCGTGAGTGCCTTCAGAGCTACACACATTGCGAATGCAGTTATATCTTATAGTACAGACGTTCCAGACTGCATTAGCACGAGATACAGATTAATGTCTGCATTAATCACAAATAGCGCTTGAAATGGAAATATAAAAGTGTTGATACTCACTTTCCTACCTCTTTTCTACTTATTGCTGATACTCTGTTAATTCTATTGCACCTGTGCTGAGAAGTGCTGGTACTCTCCTATTAAGATTAAAGCAGTGCTGGTACTCGGTCCTTGACAGCACCTGACAGCTTCAATCCCTGCCTTCAAAATCCATCCCTGGCGCGCGACCGCCGTGGCGCGTCATAGGAGCACAGCGCGCGGGGGCTGTCCCAGGGATGTCATTGGGAGCGCTAAAGATTGACGGCCCTGGGACCCACAAACTGAGTACGCCGCCGCGCATCGCACCATCATCACATCACGTAGGTGGTGCGTGCGTGGCGACGTGCACTGCACTGACTGCAGTATTTTAATTTCTAAGCTGGTGCGTGCACTGCGCAGCGTGCGATTGCACTATTAAAGCAGCAGAGAGCAGAGGTGAGGCTGCACAGTGCACTGAAGTGCAGAGCTGTGTTTGTGTTACACAGCTAGCCAGCCAGCGTAACCAGATTGGTGTCACCCCATGATGGGGTGACACCCGGTGCGGTCCGCACCCCCCGCATCCCCCTAGTGACGCCACTGAGACCAGCAGCACCAGCGGGACAGCCGTCAGGGCGGAAGTGGTGCTGGCAGCGTCACGGACCTCAAGGTGGCTTGGCAGGTAGGTCAGATCCCAACAAATGAAAGTCCAAAACTGAGCAAAGAAAACCCGCGCTGCGGGAAGATCAGTGCGAATTTAAGCGCACCTGGCGCTTGAGAATGACGAAGATGGTACTCGCCAGTGGAGGTTGCTGGGAGATGTAGTCCTTGACCGCTCACGTCCAGACCAGCGGGACAGCCTCTGCGGGAAGCTCAGCGCAAATTTAAGCGCACCTGGCGCTTCAGAATGATGGAGATGGTACTCGCCAGTAGAAGTTGCTGGGAGATTTAGTCCTTGACCGCCCGCGTCCAGACCAGCGGCACCAGCGGGACAGCCGTCAGGGTGGAAGTGGTGCTGGCAGCGTCATGGGCCTCAAGGTGGCTTGGCAGGTAGGTCAGATCCCAAAAAAAGAAAGTCCAAAAGTGAGCAAAGTCCAATATTCACAAATCACCTTAGCTATTCTTTAACCAGATCCGATCTTTTAAACTAGCCGTCTATTTGCCTTGCCACTGTTGCTGATTTCAAAGGCAAAGTTCACTTATGTTTCTTGTTGCTGTGAAAACAGTGACTATTGTTCATGCATATTTATGTAACACTAAATGTTTCCTGATAGGCTTATGTTTGGTAATAAATATTCTAGAACACTATACACATAAAGGATGAATATAAAATAATTTTGGATTTTGTTTCACAAGAAAAGCAGTAGTTTCAACACCTGTATTTCACATGCATACAATTGTATTCCAGGGGTATGTCATCATTCTTATTAAATATGCATTTCATCAGATGAGACACCAAGTCTTTGATTTCCTCATCCCAAGTTAGTTAGTCTCACAGAGTATGGTAATGCAATTGGATAATGACAGCCCCAAACCATTGTCCGGTGATTCACCACTGCCCTTTGTCTATACTCCGCCCTCTCCAAGCAAGCTAAGCAAAATCGGAAAATTCTAATTGTAGTCGGGGTCAATTGGGCAAAAGGGGAATAGCACAGACCACGTACTCACTTTGTGTGAAAAAGGCCACTTTATTGAAGACAAGTACAGATCACAACATTCAAACCCTAGGCCTTCGCCTTACAAAACAAAGTCTCAGTACACAATGGATCACATACCCCTTTGCCCCCACTCCTAAGGATCCTGCCCCCTCTCATCTTTATCTTGCAACTGTGTAACTCCTACCCTGTATTGAACTGTTAACCTTCAACTCCCTTAACACTTTAACCTACATCTATTAACATCTAAAAGTTTCCTATATCTTAACTTTTACTTTCTACATCTGTAGATCCATCTTTTAAGATAGGAAATTGGAAGTTATAACCTGTCAATCGCATCCACTGTGGCCAATTACATACTACTTGAACATTTCTAAACTTCTAGTGAAGAAGCAGGCTTACAATAACAGAGGCACCAATTGTTTGAACCTCCAAACACCGGATTAATCCTGCTCACACAAATTGTTCAGATCCAACTTTCGTATATCAAGAGGATCATAGCCAATTCAAAACTAGACCGAATGAACTGGATCAAGAACCATCCCGAGGATTTTAAATGGAGATATCCAAGTTGTATGTTATAAAAGATCGTCCACTACTATCGACTCCGAAATAAGAAAAAGAAAAATGGATTATATTGTTTTGTAATCCAGAGAAATTCCCAAAAAAATTGTGGAAAGATAAGAAGATGAATGATTTCAGATAGATATAAATAAAAGGTTTTTGATTAAATTCAAACTGAAAGATTGGTGTTACAAGGGCAATTGTTTCATTCATTGTTCCTTGAACTGATGGTTAAATAACAGTGCAGTACTGGCATTTCATTTTGTTTATTCTGATTCTGGCGTGGCCTTGCTGCGCTTAAGCCAACCCCTTGTTGTTCTTTCTCCAGATTGTCATGGCACTCCTGTAAAATACTTGCGAAAATCATGTTATCTGAAATCCTCCTCATGCACCGCTTTTTCACCATTTGTGTTCCTCCTCAACTCATCATAATCCAACTATTGAGGAACCTCCACGAAATCCAACTGCCCTGTATGCACAAAGACCTGTGCATCTGCACCACATTCTGCTTTTTGTGCCCAACTTTCCACCTGCCAAGGGGCACCAAGGGGCCGTGCCCCCACCTGCTGTCACTCTGAACGGCTCACATCCATATGGGCCATACCGACCCATCCAGGTTGATGAACTGCCGAGGAAACCTCAGACCTTCGTGTGGCAATGCTGTAGCCGTCCCACACTCACGTCCAGCTGGCAGAGCTAGACCCTGCCTTCTCTTCCCCTGGGGTCCAATGAGCCACATAAAGCCCTTCCGAGTCTGCCTGCCTGCTGAGGTGGTGAGCTTGCAATAAAAAGATGATGTCCGGTGTGCTGGGGTTAATATCCATGCCTGATCATCGCCATGCTCTGGTACCCATAGCTAGCACCCTCTACTACCCTAACCAGCCCACACTGCGACCTCATCCACGTCCTGCTGCACCTGCAACCTTGCTGCAGAGTGTTAACCCACCTGTCATCGCAGTGCCTCCCCCCCCCCGCCGCGTCACTCTCCTAATCCATACGCACGTATGTCTTTTAGGATCGCTTGACCCCCATTCCTCGAAATACCCCATCTTCTCACCATCCACCTCCTCCTCCCCCTCATCCTGCTCCTCCACCATTGCTGCCACCATTGCCGTTGTGGGGCCCTTAACATGCCACTTAGCTTCTTCCCGCATCCTGACCTGTAAGCTTCCCGCCTGTCCAGATGGGTGCCCTCCCTTAATCACCTGTTCTAATCCGACCAACATGGCCGGGGTCCTCTTTAATCACCTTCCAAGTGGCGACACTGGGGGCCACTGCCCCCCAACCTTGCCCTCGCCTGTCGACCCCTGCCTACCTGCTTTGCACCGACCCAGAGACTGTTCTCCTGCCTTGTGAGTGGGCCCTGGTGTCTACTTTTGCCCATAGATCCTCTAACTTCTTACGTCATGATGGTGAACATGCCAGAACCGCCACCACCAATCCTCTTGCAGCTAGATGCGGCAGGCGTGCCGAGACCTGCACGCTCGGTTTGAGGAGATCAATGCAACCTGCACTGCGAGCAGATGCATTGCTTCTTTTACTCCTGTGTCTTTCATGCCTAAATGCAGTAAATTCTACACCCAAGGAAGTCGCTGAAGTTATAAACTCTACAAAATTCACTGCCTATGCTCTGGCGTCCATGTCACCTTCCCAAAATGGAGGCAAGATACATAAAATTGGCAGTTATATATTGGGCTGTAATCCCAACAAATACAGCCCAAATAAAGCAGATATGAAGCGTGGGCTGGCCCATTCTCCCAGTATCGCCGGAGAGCACACTTCCCTACGGTCAGCTGCCCCGCAAAGCCCATTATGATTTGAACCCTATAGGCACCAGTTTTTTAAAACCTAAGATACGAACAAAAGGAGTTCTTAACAAATTAAAGTGTTTTTCTAAAACCCCATCTTCTTAACTTAAAATGTTTATGTTTTTCTCTTCATTAGTACAGACAGCCAAACAAGTTATCTGCACCAAAACAAACATGCAATCTAAACAATACATAATGGGCGATGGAGTGCCTTATTTCCCTCTCAGAGTGCTGATGACATTTACAAACGACCTATTTATTTTATAAGCAAAGTAAGTGGGCCATCTTTGGCATTGCAGTAAAACGCCTGTTTGTTCACAACTGCTTCAGTACTTTTAATTAGACCTTCCATTCTCTCGCGCAGAGCATCTGACAGTGGGACTGTACATCCGGGGCATCAAGTCTATTTATGTAGTAGCTAGCAGGCTGAACCATGACGTGCGGCAGCTTTGGTCAGCCGTGGTGCATTCACTTTGTATGCTTACAAATATATGGCCATACTATTAGTGGGAAACTGAGATTGCAAGACCAATGCATCATGGTGTTGATTAGAATGCTAAGACTGACTGAAGGTCAAAGTCAGAGAAACTTGTTAAGCACCATAAGGGCTCATGGCGCTTGCGGGACTCCAGTGGGCTGAAGGTCATATCGCAAGACGAGGGCCTGTTCGCAGAGGTGCTAAGCTTGCTTCAAATGTCAGGGTTGCTGTGACTGTTCTAAGCAGTCATTTTGTAAGTTGGACATTTAGAACAGCAGCCCTTAGCGTCCATTCGCTGACTAATGGTGATTCGTTAACACACATAAATGATGTTGCTAATGTAAACAAACATTGTGAATGAAGCATCACAAAGGTCGCGCGTTCTTCTCACTTGCTTTGCTGCGAACGTCCAGTCTGTTCTTACCCATCACACCCCTCTGCTGGTTCTCGCGATGTTTCAGTGCCAGATAACGGTTTTCAATACATTTGGCAGCTTACACTAGAGTTTACTATCCGTCTTCAAGGAGCCAAATTGGAAATAACGCCAGCCCATTAATTCGATTACAGGAGTGTTGATAAGCAGATAATTCACTTCACTGTGCTAAAGGGCGTTAACCATCACCAGTTATCACCCTCCTAATCTCCACTCCAGAGTTTGACCGGGAGCTGGTTGAAACCCAAGCCAGTGAACCCTCACCGAATCTGGCCTGGTGAAGATCATCGAGGGACCCCAGGAGTAAAAGCTTTGTAAAAGTTTTTAAGTCAGAGCATGGAAAAGGTGAACAGGACCAATTACAAGAGTCAAGCCACTCACCTGCAACAGCGAGCTGGCCTGGATCTCTGGTTCATCCCACTGGAAAGCTCCAGAGATCTTACTTCCATTAGTTTGACCGGGAGCTCGTCGCAAGGCAAGCCAGCAAACCCTCACTGAATGCGGATTGGCTGAGAGCTGTGAGGAACCGGGGGAAGAAAAGCTCCAGAATAGTTTCTAAATCAGAAGATAAAAACTTTGACCAAGACCTACCCGGAGGGGTAGCCATGCAGAGCTCCACAGCGGACGGCTAGAAACTGACTTTGTACCAGTGCAACACAACCTTATGTTTCATTAGTCGCTATAGGTTTTTATGTGCTATATAGTGCTAAATCTTTAAAAAATCATATCTCCGGTTCCCTAAATTAGTTCTTTTTGTTTTGGTATCATTTTAAAGAAAAAAAAAAGATTTCCTATTTTTATAAATTGGTGTTGTTTTTTTTGTATTGGGTGTTGTGCCTTATTTACTGAATTGGTGTTTTTAGATGCTTTACATAACTGTCTTTGAAGTTAAGCCTACTTGCTCACAGCCAAGCAAGGTTGAGCATGGAAAAACATTTCTGAGACCTATTCTGAGCCCTATATTGTGTTAGTGGCATTATTGTCTGTGACAGAAGCATATTTACCGCTACTAATAATCCACTTTCCAACAGCAACTATCATGGATTTTCCCATCACACGTCTGTCGTGCGTGGAATGGGGCACACAGGCACGGAAAATGCAAAATAGCCCCAACAACAAGGGAGAAAACTCCCTATTCTTTGGAGCCATTTTTGTTGGTTAGATAAAGTACATTTCTACTTTGGTAGTTACTTTTCCCTTAACAAAATTCTTCCAAGCAGATGTTATAAACATGACATAAATCATATTGTCAAACCTGTGTACTGTTAGGGGAACCACCTCAGTAATGGGGGCAGCCCTCTTTCCAGAACAGATATCTCTACCATGCACACTGAAGGAACCTCTGCGAGGGTCTAAAGGACTACTTTAGGGCTTCACTCACATTGTATTACAACATAGGAGGCAATATTTCACTTCTCCCACTCACAAATTTCACCGGGTAAATATGTCAAAATTATCACACACTCAAGAGTTTTGCACCTTGGTTCTAGGGAAAGCATGTAGTGGTACACTGCGAAACTGGGAATATGGCAGTAGTATTGCACCCAGTAAATTCTACACATAGTGATATCTATATTCCTCAAGTGCGGTATTGTCATCCCCACCCCAAGTATCAGCCAGTAGCAAAATGAGCTCCTTAACCAATAATGCATCTGAGGCATGTATGTGAACCATGCAGATAACTTTAATGAAACATAGCTTTTCTTTATCTACAGCCTCTTTATTTTAGCGCAGGTTGTATTCTTTCTCATCAGCCCTGAAAGCAGCACAAACCTATCACCAGTAACCCTCTACATCTGGTAATCAGCATAGCTGAAGACAATGACAGATATTATAAATATAAAGTTGTTCTGGCTCCCTTGTCCCCACTTCATTTTTCTGCTCTTCAGAGTACAGGCCAAAAAACAATGCTGTGAGTTACTTCGCACATGCGTCTATTGCTGCTCCTGTGGTGCTGAGTGATCAGCAAAGGTAAGTTACAGAAACATTACGATTGACAACAGGGAAAGAACATCTTGGTTCAGTCTGGTCTTCCTGTCCCAATGGTGGCTGTTACACAATGGGCTCAGCCTTATTCCCATCTCCTATAATCCACTGTGTATTTTCCAGCATTTCTTAAATGTTGTTTCTGTATTTACCACCATACTTTTTCTATATGGCAGATCCTCGGTGAATTAAATAGCATTTCTTTGTTCACCAAACAATCTTGATTAAGGTTCCATGGGTCAGCTAGAATTTGTCTACTCTCACTATTGCATTTTTTAACACATCTCACTTCTCCCCTCTTGCAGTGTACTTCTATTCATCTCTATTTCCTTAGGACTTCTAGTGTAGACAGGTAAAGTCCATTTTTAGATGGGTCCTTCAGAACTAGATCCAATTGTGCAATTATGGCCTGCAGATCTGGGCAACTCTTCAGATGAGGACTCTATACCTGAACACAATAGTGCAGGTGAGAACTCCCACATGACCTGCAGTAGTAACACACATTCATTTTTCTGCACGTACCATCATTCCCTTTGATGTCTTTACTGCATGTTTTGGTTCGCTTTGGGAGTCAAATAGCACTAGATTCCTCATGTGTGTGCAGTCTTGTACTGCTCACTAGGGTTCCAAAGCCCCAAACTCTTAACTGTTCATGTGTTTCAGTTGAATCTTAGTTGCTATATCTCTGACCACCCCTTGAATTTTCCTATATCAATACTCATTTTTCAGCTTCCTCTGGGATACAAACTCTATAGCAGAGCTTACCATCCTCTGCAAAGAGACATCTACTCATCTGCAGCAACATAGAATCTACCCATCGACTCCCAGTGAAACAAAGAATACAACTGACGACCCTGCGAGTAAGCCAAACGGTAATGTGGGGGCGGAACCTCAAATATTTGAATATAATATCAAGATGATGTACCCTAAAATGGAAATTATGTCCAGTCAGGCCTACCAAATCGGTTAAAAGTGAGAAGATTAGAAGAAAAACACCAAGACTATCATTCTTGGTGAATTCTGGAGTAGCCGGTAATATTAAAATGCCATCTGAATCAAGAACAACAAGAGATGTGGGAACACCCTAATCTTGGTGTTCCCGACCCATACATTTGACAAGCTAGGAGCTGGTTAAACTTCCCGAAAGGAATCTGAGTGAAAATTCGGAATTACCAAATTGGAATAACTGACCTACAGTGCCTGTTAACAAGTAATGCACTGAAACAAACACAAGGATACATGTAGCACCTTTCCAAAGTTCAACTTAAATAAACAGCATAAATAACTTATAGCAGGTCAGAGTGGTGGTGCTGCCATCAATGTTACATCTCTGAAGTCATAGCGATTGTGAAAACTCCAAGCATCACACAAATAAATGTATTCAGAGGAGAGCAGTAAGTATGCATCTTTGGTGCATTTTGGAGCACACTGTTGCAAATATATTACTAAAGCGTGGCGTACTAGTGCACTGTCATTTACAGACAGCACAATTCCCATCGAAATGGCCTCTAAATTTGAACAAGCATACCGTTTTACTGACACAACTATATAATGTCTCAACGATGTGTGGAAATTGGGTTTCATTGCATATTTAATTTACACATCACCAAGTGCATTGATTTCATCATATTTAAATCTTTGTTTCCGTCACATGTCAGAAATACAAAAATGGGCTTCATTTGACTTTCCCAACTTGAAAGATTTAGAAATATTTCTACAGTTCATTTACAGGTATCCAAATGTAGTTGTGTATTGAAAACAAATTGACATATAAGAGCTTTCCTTTCACACTCCATATACCCAGCAAGATTGTCAAAAAGTTCACTTTTTATTCCTCTAACTTTGCAGTCAGCAAAAGTAAAACAAAATCCCCATGTTAAAAGATTAAGCAGCAATTTGTCAGAAGACCTAGTATGGAATTTGACCTCTGTCGTTGAACCCCGAACAAATGCAACAAGATAACAAGCATTGGAAATGCAATAGGTCTCGCATTAGGAAAGTTTGAGCTATTGGTATTGTAAATGACACTTTTTTTATTTATGTGTAGGTTTTGAAAGTAGCAACATTAATAGCTTTGTCAGTTACAATGTCAATAGTTTTAACTTTTGCAAATGTGACACCTATAGCATTTGTAATGCAATGTGTGTTGTATTTACGTGACTTAGATGTATTGATATTACAAATAACAATGGCTTTTAATTTTGTAAATAATTAATACTTAAATAAAAGTTATTGTAATTTATAATGGCAATAGCTTAAACGTTTGTAAATAACTTTTGTGAAGATTATGTTCAGTGTATTTTATTGTGACGACAATCCAAGAACATTGCATTTGCACCTACACACACAGAGCCACACACATGTAGATGTGGTGGTGGTGGATCTGGGGGATATGGTGGTGGTGGATGTGGTGGTGGTGGTGGATGTGGTGGTGGTGGTGGATGTGGTGGTGGTGGTGGATGTGGTGGTGGTGGGGGATGTGGTGGTGGATGTGGTGGTGGTGGTGGATGTGGTGGTGGTGGATGTGGTGGTGGTGGTGGATGTGGTGGTGGTGGTGGATGTGGTGGTGATGGTGGATGTGGTGGTGATGGCGGTGGATGTGGGGGTGGATGTGGGGGTGGATGTGGGGGTGGATGTGGGGGTGGATGTGGTGGTGGTGTTGGTGGTGGTGATGGTGGTGGTGGTGGTGGAGGTGGTGATGGTGGAGGTGGTGGTGGAGGTGGTGGTGGTGGAGGTGGTGGTGGTGGAGGTGGATGTGGTGGTGGTGGATGTGGTGATTGTGGATGTGGTGGAAGTGATGGTGGTGGGTGTGGTGGATGCGGTGGTGGATGCGGTGGTGGATGCGGTGGTGGATGTGGTGGTGGTGGATGCAGTGGTGGTGGATGTGGTGGTGGTGGATGTGGTGGTGGTGGATGTGGTGGTGGTGGATGCGGTGGTGGTGGATGAGGTGGTGGTGGATGCGGTGATGGATGTGGTGGATGTGGTGGTGGATGTGGTGGTGGATGTGGTGGTGGTGGATGTGGTGGTGGTGGTGGATCTGGTGGTGGATGTGGTGGTGGTGGATGTGGTGGTGGTGGTGGTGGTGGATGCGGTGGAAGTGTTGGATGTGGTGGTGGATGTCATGGTGGATGTGAAGGTGATGGATGTGATGGTGGATGTGATGGTGGATGTGGTGGTGATGGTGATGGTGGATGTGGTGGTGTTGTGGTGGATGTGGTGGATGTGGTGGTTGTGGTGGATGCGTTGGTGGATGAGGTGGTGGATGAGGTGGTGGATGAGGTGGTGGTGGATGTGGTGGTGGATGCGGTGGTGGTGGATGTGGTGGATGTGGTGGTGGTGGATGTGGTGGTGGTGGATGTGGTGTTGGATGCGGTGGTGGTGGTGGATGTGGTGGATGCGATGGTGAAGTGGTGGTGGATGTGGTGGTGGTGGTGGATGTGGTGGTGGTGGATGTGGTGGTGGTGGATGTGGTGGATGCGGCGGTGGTGGTGGATGCGGTGGTGTTGGTAGTGGTGGATGGGGTGGTGGTTGTAGTGGATGTGGTGGTGGGTGTGGTGGTGGTGGGTGTGGTGGTGGTGGTGGTGGTGGATGCGAAAACAGCGAAAAGTTACTAACACCCTTCTTCAATGACTGAGTCAACCTTCCACTTTTGATGTATTAGCTTGTAGGTGATTTAAAGGTAAAACAAACCCTCGAAACATAGCTAGGAAGGAGTAGATGCTCCCACAGTATATGCAATGCAATGGTTTTGGATAATGTACACAGATGAAGAGATCGTGAAGTGTTGGGGGTGGGGGAGAAGTTTTTGGGCTTAGCCCTACTGACCGGAGGAACTGAATATCCGGAGGATGCAACTGACTGTTTAACTATAAGCGTTTTATGCTAATGCTGTCCATGGTTTGTGATAAACCAAATAAATCTTGTAATAATAAAAATAAAAATAATACTATAATATAATGTACAAATAAAAACAGTAGCTATAAGAAAAACGTGCACGTTCTAGTGAGTTGCTGTCCTGTTTCCTGTGCTGCAGATCACCATCGTACACCCTGAACTCGAACGCAGAGCATCTAGCAAAGGGTAACGCAGGTCGGCGAAGTTCCTCGTTCAGCAAAGTGCGCGAAAATTGCCGTACAATTCCATTTGCAAACATGTTTACCACCGCATTATATGTATTATATATTTCACGAATGCGTGCAAATAGGTTCTCCCTTTGGTACAACGAGCACCAGGTGTATGCATACGTTTATAAACAGTAGACGCATGACTACATCAACAGCTCCCTGAGTTACAGATTAATATTTTGAAATGTAAAGCCAGGCGTACAGAGCCGTAGGGGGCGAGACCTGTTGATATATAAAACTATTGGTACAATCATCACAACAACGGCACAATGACGGGTAGAAAGGGTGTAGCTGGGTAGAACGAGATGCCCATCTAAGCGCTAGGCCCCGCACCCCCTCGCTCCCCGTCTACCAGCGGGTCCACGTGCCCCACATTTCAAAGGTGAAAGCCGGGCCCAGAAAAAAAACACGTTGTGTGATAGATAGCGCCGAGACAGTAACAAGTGGGAGGGAATATCTCTCGGCATTGCTGGGTGGGCGGGGGAGCAGGAGTCTGTGGTGTGAGAGACAAATGTTGGTGTGTGAGGCTGCCTTTCAAGTCGGGTGGGGGAGAAGGTAGTCTAAATGCGACAAATGGTAGTCTGGTGCGAGGCGGGGGAGGGGGAGCAGGGTAGCAAGCGGGAGTGGGAGAAATAAGTAGGTCGGGGAGTTTGTTCGCATATTTGCAAAGGAAACTGCAATAATATATTTTCAGTAGTTTAATGTGTCACTTTGAAAACTGAAATTTAAAATACGCTGTACGACACAGATACATTTCTTATTGATTGTATGAAACTCCAACTGTGCAATAAATAAACCCTTTCCTAAAAATGTCTCCGTGTTGCTACCTTGCGTGTCAAAGCCATTTAAAGATCAACTAATTATTATCGTGAGGTGCGGAGGATGTGTCGTTCTTTCACCACACCCGTTTCATTTTAAATAAAAGTAGTTTAAAACAAAACACAGAGGAGCTCGACCAGAGAGAGAGAGATGCCGAGACATTTCGAATGCATACAATCGAAAGGTGTCAGTTAATGGAGGGAACATACTGAGCAAACATAAGATCTTGAAGAATGAATATACAGACGACCTCTGCCTCCTGCACCCATCACCGTAGCTAGGAAAGCTCCTGTATCCCCGACTGCACAGCTATTAAGATAGGTGGCTGCGTGTATGTGTTAAAGCTCCTCCTCCCAGAAGCACACTTTCGGGCTTGGGACAAATTGCTTGCAATTTGCATTTTATCTGTTGAAACAGCAGGGTCAAATAGCCGCAATTGAAAACAGAAGGGCAAATACAAATATTGGTTCCTAAACAGAACCACAAAGCGCGTTTACACGGTCTTTTGAGTTCATGCGAGTGATTTGGGCAAGAGCGAGGAAAAACAAGCATTGGCCGCGGGGCCGGGAGCGATGACGAATTTTGGATGGGGGGAGGGGGGAGTATTGCCAAGCACTTGAGAGCTAATAGAGATTTTATTACAAAGCCAAACAAAACTGTACCGCAAGTCACAAAAAGAACAAGCTTTCACTTTGTAAATAATACACCCCACCCAAATGGAGATCAGGACTTCAAGGGAACATACAATACCAGGGCTTTGGGGAGAGGAACATTTTCTTGCGTAGTGCTGTGCATTTTTGCCGCTTGGGCTCTCCGTGTCCTATAGAAAGTACAGGATCGCTCGAAAATAATTAAAGCACGCTGTCAAGGTTGAACAGCAATTGTTGAAACATCTGAATGCGCTTCCTAGGTGGGTATACACACATACACAACTTGCAACCAGTCAATTCAGCATCTAAACAGAGAAAGCACCAAGTATAGATTGCGGGTGCACATTGTCTGTTACCAGAATGCAGCCGAACGTTATTAAGAAACCGCAAAACCCTGCGATGAGGACGAGTACTCCTTACGACGAAGGAAGTCGGCAAAGCAATTCACCGGCCACGGTGAGTGACACACGCCTTCCTCTTGACATACACTGAGAGTGCAGACGGTGTATTATGAACGCGTTAAAAGCGGATATGGAACACAAGAATAAACAGAAGGGAAAATAATGTGATGGGGACCGAAAATAATGACCATAACCCTGCGATGAGGACAAGTACCCTTTACGACGAAGGAAGTCGGCAAAGCAATTCACCGGCCACAGTGTGTGACATGTGCCTTCATCCCGACATACACTGAGAGTGCAAGCGCTCGTGTATAGAGTAGCGGATGGTGTATGAATGCGATAAAAGCGGATATGGAAGAACGCTACATTAAACAAGACGGAGGGATTAAACAAGACGGAGGGAGAGAAGGGGAGGGGGGAGGAGAAATGCGACACGGCGGGCAGGGGAGGGGGCGGAGCGGGGAGAGGGTGTTAAAGCAGCCGGCTGAGGGAACTGATGTGCACGAGCTTTTAAGCTCAATGCGCATGCGCATTGAGCTTGAATTTCACGGGCACTGCAAGGAATCGCCACGATTCCTTGCAAGTTGGTTAAAGACTGTTTAAGCCCCAATAGTCTCGCAAGCTCGATGCGCATGCGCATCGACAGGCGAGACCTAAAAACAAAATTTAAAGGCATCTTTATTGCTCATTCACCTTCTGAATCCCAGCACGATTATTTCGGGAAGGCTACAACAGCCCTGCAACCCTACTTCCAGCGCCAATGGTATACTTATGCGTCAGACAAGAGTTGATTGCAACTTTAATGGTGTGTAGCAAGGGGGCCGTGGGCTCAAGTGCAAGCCTCCATACCCATATGTTATGTAGTAAAAGATTCTCATATTTTGGGCGCATTGCACCAGCTGCACAAACGATAACGATGCTTAATGACTATGTGACCTCAGTGTCCTTTTGTAAAAAAAAAAAGAAATGTGTTTCATTACATAATCATTTTGGTTTCTCCACTCCTTAATAGCAATTAGTACCGCCGAGTCGCTGTCCTCAAGAGACACCTGTCGTCGGCTCTCACTAAATGCCCAGATCCCACCACAGATGTCCGACGTTATTGTTCGAGCAAATACCTCCAAGAAAAGCATTCGGGGTTCTTGCGCTTAAGCACACATAGTCGCTTCAAATTGTTGAAACCATGCAGAGATAATCATACCTGTTAAAGCAGCCAATGTTGAATTAAAAACACTCACCCCAGCCTGTTCCTGGCATTCTGATCTTTTTCTTGGCACTATAGCAACAGTTAAGCTATCTCAGTTCACCACTCTTCTCTTAGGGAAAGAAACAGGCAAAAGAAATCTTTTTCCCCCCCTTAGATAAATATCTTTTGTATTGACAGCTGTACAATGAGCAACAAAACTGCCTTTGGGTATCTAGTTCAGGGTAGTTGTGTGAAGAAAGATGGTGGACATCAGAAGTAGATCACTGCTCCTACATCTAGGGTATGCATCAAAAGTCAGTATAATATCACTGCACAGTACCTGGTGATGATATCTCCTGGAACAACTCACCTGACATTCTAGTGAACTGCTCCCTTCGCTGCACTGTTCCACCGGGTAACTGTGGCTACCCATATCGCTGACCCTCTGGACAGGAGTGCGAGGCCATCCTCCACCAGCAGGCTCCTGCCTGTGCCTCCTCCCTGGTTGCCTAGTAGTAGAGCGTCACTGCTCTGCTGTGTGACTGCCCTTCTCTCTTTTTCTGCTTTTCTCTACCTCTTTTCTGTTTCTCCTGCTTCTGCCTTTTTTGTTTTTCTTTCCTTTTCCTGTTTTTTGCTTCTTCAGCACTCTTGCTGTTGTGATCCCCAGTGGCCCGGCCCCTCCAGTGCCCCTTCTCCTTCCCCCTTTGCCTGCCTTACAGCTGGCCAGCCCCCTCCCCCCCTCGCAGTACAACTCAATGGTGGCAACTGCACGGCTCCTCCGCTGGTGCAACAAAGGCAACCCTGTCTGTGCCCATCAACGCCCAGTGCCAGAGACCCTGGTTCTCAGACCTTCCACCACTAAGACGTCAGCACCCTCTTCGCCTTCAATTCAGGACACCTTGCCGCCTGCCACCTTGAATCGCCAAAGGTGATCCAAGACCCTTCTCCTGCCAGAACTGCAGCCACTTCACCCACACCAAAGCGCCAGCTCCTCTCTCCGCCCAGTCGACCAACAGCACCAACCGACTCAACTACAACCTACTCAAAACCCGCTCCTGCCACAAACACGCCACAGAAATCTGGGACCTCCTCGACCCCGCCTCTCCCGACATCGCCTTCTTCACGCCAACTTATGGCGAACAAAGTGGTAAAAAAGGGGGTGATGATGGACGGAGCATCTGAACCAATCAAACACTCACACCCAGTCAACAGATCTGGGTTTAATCCATCACCGTTCTTTAGCCCACTCTGCCACCCCAGTTCAGACATGGCCATATGCAAATCAGTCTGACCCTGTGCCTCATGGGAACAATCCAGCCCGAACTGCCAAGCCATGCCTTCCCTGGACCGGAAACAAGCTTCCGAGGACCACCCCCTTTTGTACCTCTTTGTTCACCATAAGTTGGCAGGGTATGCTTAGACGTGAGTCCCTTGCTCACTTTGCCACTGGATTCAAGCAAGCCGGGCTGAAGACGGCTGAAATGCCAGAAACCGGTCCTCAGAAGCTTGTTTTCCGTCCAGGGAAGGCATGGCGTGGCAGTTCGGGCTGGACTGTTCCCATGAGGCACAGGGTCAGACTGATTTGCATATGGCCATGTCTGAACTGGGGTGGCAGAGTGGGCTAAAGAACGGTGATGGATGAAACCAAGATCTGTTGACTGGGTGTGAGTGTTTGATTGGTTCAGATGCTCTGTCCATCACCACCCCCTTTTGTACCACTTTGTTCGCCATAAGTTGGCAGGGTATGATCAGACGTGAGTCCCTTGCTCACTTTGCCACTGGATTCAAGCAAGCCGGGATGAAGGCGGCTGAAATGCCAAAAACCGCTCCTCGGAAGCTTGTTTCCGGTCCAGGGAAGGCATGGCTTGGCAATTCGGGCTGGACTGTTCCCATGAGGCACAGGGTCAGACTGATTTGCATATGGCCATGTCTGAACTGGGGTGGCAGAGTGGGCTAAAGAACGGTGATGGATTAAACCCAGATCTGTTGACTGGGTGTGAGTGTTTGATTGGTTCAGATGCTCCGTCCATTACCACCCCCTTTTGTACCACAGCATTCACGACAGGGCACTGGATTGGATCCACTCCTTCCTTACCGACCGAACACAGCAAGTCAGACTACGCCCGTTCGTCTCAGAACCTACAGAGATCAGCTGCAGTGTGCCCCAGGGATCCTCCCTGAGCCTCACCCTCTTCAACATCTACATGGCACCTCTCGTGGCCATCGTCAGAAACAACGGACTCAACATCGTCTCCTACACCGACGACACCCAGCTGATCCTCACCAACAAACCCTCAGCCACCAGAATCAACTTTCACAGCTGAATGAAGGCTGTTGCCACCTGGATGAAAGACAGCTGCCTCAAGCTCAACTCGGACAAGACCAAAGTACTCATCCTGGGCACCCACCAGTCAGCCTGGTACCTGCCCCCTCAGCCTGCCACGCTAGGAACCCCGCCCACTCCACTGGACAATGCACGCAAACACTGTATCATACTGGCCTCCTCACTCGCAATGAACTCCCAAATCAACACTATATCCTCAACATGCTTTCACATGCTCCGCCTGCTTCGAAAGACATTCAGATGGATCCCCATAGAAGCCAGAAAGACAGGCACCCACACACTCATCGCCAGCAGACTTGACTACGGAAACGCACTCTACACCAGCGTCACCCAGAAACAGCTCAGGAAACTACAGAACATCCAAAACGCTGCAGCCAGATTGGTCCTCGACATCCACAGCCCCAGCCACACAACACCTCTGACAACTCCACTGGCTCCAAATCAACCAGAGAATTACCTTCAAGCTCCTCACACATGCCTACAAAGATCTGCACAACCGAGGTACCAGCATATCTGAACCACCACCTCACATTCCACTTACCCGCTAGACAACTTTGCTCCGCCCAACTTGCCCTGGCCACTGTCCCACGGATTTAGAAGAGCAGAACCGGAGGATGATTCTACTCCTACCTCGCTGCCAAGACCTGGAACACCCTGCCCCTCCACCTTAGGCAATCCCTGTCGCTAACCCAATTCAGGAAGGACCACAAGACCTGGCTCTTCGACTGAACCTCCACGTCCAGACGGATCAGCAGCCCCCCCTCTCAGTGCTTTGAGACCTCCACGGGTGACTAGTCGCACAATACCAACAACCGATTGTTTGCTTGATGGAAGTAGAATTCATGGACCTGTGCACACTGTCCAGCCTCTTTGTGCAGTCAGCAGCGTGAAGGAGGATGCCTGTTTAGAAACTGTGTCCTTTAGAACCAGGTCTGCCTTCGTGGTAGCTTGACTTTACCCCAACCAGGCATGGAAGGTATTAGATGGGCATGACCTAATGGCACATGCATAATCAGGATTCAGATGTGCTCCAGTATGTGGTCTTGAATTGGTTGCATAGATCTCTTTAGAAGTCCAGGATGGCCAGCGCTGGCGGATGAACTTTGGTGTGTGGCTTCAGGATGGATCAAGTAGACCACGCAAGTTGAGGGGCAGATCACCCTAGATAAGAGTTCCCCTCGTGTTAATCCTATTGACACTGCTCTAGAGATGGAAATGCAATCTAGTCAACCCAATTTGTGGAGTTGCCCTCTGCCAATTCGAAATTTTTAGTATAAGGTTGGTTGTAAAATGTTGAGTTCTCTTTGTGTCTATATCTAGATTATTTTCTGCCTCCAATTTTCTGTGTCATCATTTATGTTAGTTTAGGGGTCAACCTGGTGTAAGGAGGTCTGAGAGGTGGCCCACTCCCCCTACTATTGCCAGAAATAAGAGTGAATTTAAATGTGGAGCCATTCTGCATTCTATTATTTGAACAAAAGAGAAAATGACAACTTCAGTAACGATATTTCTGGTGCAAACAGAATTATTCCATTCTTATGAATACTTCTTCTAGGCTGAGGACTGGTCCTGAGAACATTTCTCTATCAATTATTTTCTGGCACTGCCAGGTGGTACCATGTGGCTCCAGTGGCATAACAAAACTTAAGGGGGCTCCCATGCAAAGTGCATGGAGAGGCCGCCCCAACACTTTGAACTCAGTGAGGAGCTCTCAGACCCACCCATGCACAGTGCCAGAGGGCCCTCTGCACTGTGGGGGCTATTGTTACGCCACTGTGTGGCTCCAGGTTGACAACATGTCCAGATGTGATGTCACTGGAGTTTATTAGGGGGCAACCTGTGCAATGACATCAGTTCCTGATGTTTTTCCATGCCCCATCAAGGTGTGCGGAGATGAACTGAGAGAACCAAATCAGTGACAAATACAGCACATAATATGGTTCCATACCATAGTATGTTTTTAATTATGGCACTAGTTCATTGGGGAAGAAAAGGTTGGTGAACAATCTGCAGTAAAAGTAATAATCTAACCGGAATATGGTTTCTATAGTTAAGTTCCATTTCTCCAGTATTTGGGGTGTCTTTCATAGATTCACATGCCTGAATCATTCCCCGTCGTCGGAGTAGGAGTCCCACGGTATATAAAAAAGCAGTAATAAGCCATTTGTACATAGCAAATAACAGTTACAATAAACCAGGAAGTGAAGTAGCCTCAGCTACCAATGAAAAAACTTCCACATTAGTGACCATCCAAGTCATTATGTTGGACCAAACTGCAGCCAATCAGGCCACAGCTCCCACCTAGGTATTCTCCCCAGAGACCCAGGCTGTCAGATTTTTTACCGCACGTCGTGTGATAGGGAGTCTCTCTGAGCTCTGCTCAGTTTTTCTTCTACTACTTTGAAATTTTGAAAGTTTCTTCTTTCCAACATGTCCACATCTAAGTCCCTGTTCAGGGCTTGTGACTCTTGTGGCAAGGCAAGGCTCTTCAAGGAAGACCCTCATTCTCTCTGCATTTACTGCTTGTATCCAGACCATCAGGCTAAGGAATGCAAGATTTGTCGCACTTTTCCAACTAAAACCCTCAGGGACAGAGAGGGTCGCCTCCTACTATGGATACAACGGAATAAGGACAAGGACTTGCCACTCTCTGAGGTAGGAAGTTTGGCCTCTATGTCTTCTATGGGATCTAGGAAGAGAATAGCTGAGGGTACAGTTACTACCCCTAAGGCTAAGGTGGCGAAACAGGCCCAGCACGCTGCTGAGGAACCTTCCACTTCTAAAGTGAAGAAAGCCTGTCAAAAATCTGTCAAACAGCCTGTCATTAAAAAGACTGTGCCTTTATTGTCACCTCAGAGGCCTACAACCAAGGCAGCACCTTCTCTGCCGGTTTCCTGTCAGACTGCCACTACAGTGACTTCTACTGTGACCTACTCCTCACCAAAACCCTCTTTGGTGGTGTCCTCGGTGTCCTCACCTACTTATGTGCATGTTCAAGTTCGTCCCATCTCGTCGACGAAGAAAATTTCACCTACCGTCGACGAGCCTCCGTCGACAAAGCCCTCCTCAGCGTCGAAAAATCCCATCCCGTCGACGACGACACTACCGTCGACGAAGAAAGCCTTGCCGTCGACGGCTTCACCGTCGCCGAAGCACCCGTCGACGGACTCATCGTCGACGAGGAAGACTCCGTCGACGATCCAACCATCGACGAAGAAGACACCGTCGACGGCCCCGTCGACGAAATCGTCGTCGACGACGGCCTCGTCGACGAAGAAGATAACGCCGTCGACGGCCCCGTCGACGAAGAAAATTGTTCCGTCGACGACGAAAGTTGTTCCGTCGACGACGACGTCGTCGACATCGAAAAATGGATCGTCGACGAGACCTCTCCAGCCACAGTCGTCGACGACGGCGAGTTCGTCCCTTACAGCAAAGTCAATGCCACAGGACTTCTCGGTGGCCCAAGGGAATCCAATGACGCCAAAACTGTCAACTTGCACAGATCTTCAAGTATGGTCTGCAAAGAGCAGCACCATATCGTTGCCTTCTCCAGCCACCACTGCGGCGATTTTACAACGCCCATCACAGTCTGCATGTATGTCACCACTCACGATGCCAGACAGGCTTTTGGATTCCGATGAGGACTCTGGTGGAGACTTGTTTCCGGCGGCTACAAGTCCATCTGACCTGCTCATACACGTTAAGGAACAAGAGGAAGAGGAGCAGGTGACGCAACACACAGGGTTGGATCCTGCACCCCCGTCAGGGACACAAATGCCCATGGAATTATTTAGAAATTTGATGTCCATGTTGGATGATTATTATCAACGATTTCCGCCCTCGGAATCGGGCGAATCACACATCACTTCCCCCCCACCTACAGGTACTCCGCATTCAGTCCCTCCTAACAGGGAAGAATCGGTACATGCCCCATCCATGCCGGTACCATCTACTCAACCGGTGGACGACAACTCTGAAGAGGAGGCTCATGAAGAAGGAGAATTGGATGACTCTGATTCGTCGGAGTATGAAGATTATCAGGCTGACTCCCCTGCTCCAGATGAACAGCCGAAGGCTGAATCACCACCGGTGGATATTGCAAATTTCCATAGAATTATGGATAACGCTACCAAACGATTTCTCATTACTATGGAGACAAAACAGGATGATTGTTTCCTGTATGATTTCAAGAATCTCTCCCAAAGACAGAGCTGGTCGATACCGATCATAGAGTTTATTTGGAAAGAAGGTCTGAAGATCATGGCCACTCCAAACTCTTTACCTCCAGTTTTGCCACGAGTGGATAAAAAATACAGAGCGCCTGCTTCTTCACCGGCTTGCCTGATTGGACAGGCCAAGACAGACTCAGTCATTGCACAAGCAGCTCAAAAAAGGGCGAAAAACCCATCATCTCAAATCTCCACGCCTACAGATAGAGACGGAAGACGACTCGATACCATTGGCAAAAAAGTCTCCACAATTGCAGCAACCACAGTCAGGGTTGCTAATTCTATGGCGATTCTTGGCCGATACGATAGGCAAATGTGGTCTGACATTTCGCCTTATATTAAGAAACTGCCTGAACCGGACCGGTCTGAGGCGATCAAAATTCTACAAGAAGGGGAGTGTGCGTCGTCAGAGATCATTGACGCCGCAGTGGATGTAGCAGCTACAGGCTTCAGACAATTGGCAGGAGCCGCAGTCCTTCGGAGAGAGGGATGGTTGAAATCTACATCTTTTAGACATGAAGTACAGTCCAAGGTCTTAAATATGCCTTATGATGGCGAGTTCCTATTCGGCTCGCACGTGGATGAAGCTTTGCAGGCCATCAAAAAGGATACTGAAACTGCACGATCTTTGGGCACTCTGCAGTTTCGTAAATCTTCCTTTCGTGGCGCAAGAGGAAGGGGAAATTTCTCCAATAGGGGAGGATATTACCAACAGCGTAACTACACCACTTCTCAAAACACACAGAGGTACCAGCCATACAAGCAACAGCCTTATGGCCAAAGACGTAACTCTTACACACAGCCCCGAGGAAAACCAACATATCGTGGAAGAGATAACACCAACAAGAAGTGAAGTTCACTTCCTGCCGCCAAAGTGTCCCCGCCAAAAACAAATTGGAGGAAGAATATCCCAACATTACTCAAAATGGTCCAAGATTACTACAGACAAATGGGTGCTGGATGTGGTATCCAAGGGACACATTTTAGAATTTGTAAAAACCCCTCCAAATTCTCCTCCAAAAGGGCCGCCCCCAGCACATCTCAAGGAACTCTTCATCCAAATCAATTCCATGATTCGAAAAGGGGCAATCGAGAGAGTACCTCGACACCAGAGAGGGACAGGTTTCTACTCTCGTTTTTTCTTGATACGCAAAAAATCAGGGGAATGGCGCCCAATCCTCGATTTGCGTGCCCTGAACAAATTCATCAAAAAATTAACGTTCAGAATGTTAACACTCCAGGAGATCCTACAGTTTTTGGCAGAAGGGGACCACTTGGCAACACTCGACCTTCAGGATGCCTACTTCCACGTCCCTATCTTCCCCAGACACAGGAAGTTCCTAAGGTTCAGAGTGGCTGGCAGGGATTTCCAATTCAAGGTGCTTCCCTTTGGGCTACGTTCAGCCCCGAGAGTATTCACGAAAATGCTAGCACCCGTAGCGGCGCACCTACGATTGCAGGGAATTCAAATATACCCTTATCTGGACGATTGCCTTATCAAGGCCAATTCCTACGCCACAGCAAACGACCATGTCCAAAAATGCCTTTGCCTCTTTCAAAGCCTGGGGTTTTCAGTGAACTTCGAGAAGTCAGATCTAATTCCATCTCAAAGAAAGTCCTTCTTAGGAGCAACACTGGATTCCAAGCTCGCCCAGGTCTTCATTTCAAACGAAAGGCAGCAAAAGATCAGGACGATGGCAACCACACTCCTCAGAAAAGAGTACGTTTCTGTCCGGAGATTCAAATCTTTCCTAGGGATGATCTCTTCGTGCATCCCTCTCACTCCAAACTGTCGTCTGAGGATGAGACCATTACAAGAGGAACTCAGTCACCAATGGGTGCAGGTATCGGGGTCCTTCGAGGATCTCATTACACTGACGCCTCGAATGAAGGACACAATCCTGTGGTGGAGTCAGGCACGCAACCTACAAATCGGCTGTGCCTTCCTCGCAGAGGTCCCAAGATTCATCTTGACCACGGATGCCTCCCTAGAAGGTTGGGGCGCTCACCTTCAAGGGATGACGATCAGCGGCAAATGGGACGCTCAACAGAAGAAATGGCACATCAATCTGCTGGAGTTACGAGCCATTTTCCTCGCCCTAAAATCCTTTCTGGCAATCCTACAAGGCTCCACAGTGTTGATTCGAACAGACAACACAACGAGCATGCATTACCTGAACAAGCAGGGGGGCACAAGATCAGCCCGGTTGTCTCAACAGGCTCAAGAGATCTGGACTTGGGCTCTGGATCACGACATCAACTTGTCAGCGGTGCATGTTCCGGGAGTAGCCAATGTATTGGCAGATTCGCTGAGCAGATCCAAGAACAGCACTCACGAATGGGAACTGCATCAGCCGGCGCTGGATCGGATCTTCCAGAGATGGGGTCTCCCCGATCTGGACCTGTTTGCAACTTCTCAGAACAAGAAATGTACTCACTTTGCGAGCTGGATTCCCCACAGGGACTCTTGCGGGGACGCTCTCTCACTCAATTGGGAACGGATCTTTGCCTACGCCTTCCCGCCAATTCCACTCATACCCAAAGTCATCAAGAAAATGAGAAAGCAACCGTGTCGAATTATCCTGATTGCTCCACGGTGGCCACGACAATATTGGTTCACGCAGCTTCTCCTTCTATCAGAATGCGAGCCAATCCAACTGCCCAGAATTCCACACCTTCTAACAATCCAAGAAGGCAAGGTGTTTCATCCAGACCCTCAATCTCTGAAATTATCGGCTTGGCTCCTCAACACCACGAGTTTGCGCACTTGAACATTCCACAAGACTGTCAGGAAGTCCTGGCCAATGCTAGGGCGCCTTCCACAAACAAAACTTACAAACTAAAGTGGAAACGTTTCTGTGTTTGGTGCCAAACTATGAATTTGCATCCAATGACTGCGAAGCCAGAAGCGATATTACCCTTCTTTTTGCAGCTCGCTAAATCAGGTTTGGCGCACTCAACACTTAAAGTGTTCTTGGCCGCCATATCACGATACCGTCAGGACGGTAAGACTTCTCTATACTCCTCAAGGATAATACAACAATTCTTTAAAGGCTTATTTCGTATGTTTCCACCTGTACGTCGGCCACCTCCATCTTGGCATTTAAATATAGTCCTAGCACAGCTTCTTCGCCATCCCTTTGAACCTATTCATAAGGTCGATCTCAAGTTCATCACTTGGAAGGTTGCATTGCTGCTGGCACTAACATCAGCCAGACGAGTGAGTGACATGCAAGCATTCACCATTAAGCCACCATTCTTGCAATTCACACCTGACTCTGTGATACTACGCACCAACCCGAAGTACATGCCCAAAGTACCATCGGATTTTCATCTCAATGAGCCTGTGATACTTAAGACATTTTTTCCCAATCCGCAGTCACCAGCTGAGCGGACTTTACACACATTAGACATTAAGAGATGCCTTAAATTTTATCTTTCAAGAATAGCTGCCATCAGGAAGACGGATCAGCTATTTGTGGCATATGGCAGACCAAGACAAGGGTGTGCTGTTTCAAAACAGACTATCGCCAGGTGGGTCTCATCCACGATAGGGTTATGCCATCAACAAGCAGGTAAACCCTTACAGACCTTACCTAGAGCCCATTCTACAAGAGCAGTCTCCTCTTCAACTGCGTTATTTGCTGGTGTGCCTCTCCCGCATATTTGCAGAGCAGCAACATGGTCCAGCAGGCACACATTCACGAGGCATTACTGTCTGGATTCTTCAAGCGACACCGATGCCTCGGTGGGGAGAGCAGTCCTGCGAAATCTATTTCAGTAAGGTGAGCCTCTGGTGTTCTCTCCCACCTCCTTTCCACTCTTTACGCTTTCTTATGATGTTGCATTGCTTCCTGTTTATGCATGATAACTATGTTTTGGCGTATAAGAGCGAGATATTGTATTACTGCTAACTACTCGGATTCAGGCATGTGAATCTATGAAAGACACCCCAAATACTGGAGAAGAACAATAGTTACTTACCTGTAATCTGTGGTTCTCCAGTATTGGTGTCTTTCATAGATTCACATGCACCCACCCACCTCCCCTCAGAGTCTCACCCAGACTGTTATGATATACCTGTATATACTCTGGTACACTCCAGTGCTACAAAAATCTGACAGCCTGGGTCTCTGGGGAGAATACCTAGGTGGGAGCTGTGGCCTGATTGGCTGCAGTTTGGTCCAACATAATGACTTGGATGGTCACTAATGTGGAAGTTTTTTCATTGGTAGCTGAGGCTACTTCACTTCCTGGTTTATTGTAACTGTTATTTGCTATGTACAAATGGCTTATTACTGCTTTTTTATATACCGTGGGACTCCTACTCCGACGACGGGGAATGATTCAGGCATGTGAATCTATGAAAGACACCAATACTGGAGAACCACAGATTACAGGTAAGTAACTATTGTTCTTTCTTCTGATGGATACATCTTTCCGCAAATTCCCAACATTATAAATGAGTCCCAGAGCAGTGCTCCATGGGAGGTGGGACTGAGCAGTGCTAGTAACCAGAGAAATTATGCAACTTGGCTCAAAGTACCCCTCACTGTGTCCCTAGGACATGAGGCATTAGTGCTCTGCAGAAGTATGCAAGAACAACCATGTAGCTGCTTAGCAGATATCAGCAATGAGGATGTCTATGGAAAGAGCTGGTGATGCTGCCATGTCCTTAGTTGAATGAGTATGAAGGCCTTCTTGATAATCCTTCTTGGTTAGGGCATAGCAGAACTTGATGACTCAATTGAAAACTGTGCACCTGGTCCCAGTTTTGCCCTTTTTAGGTCCAATAAAGCCCTCAAAGATCCGACCATCAACCCTGTATCTTGTCATATGTCCAGTTGATGTAGTACGCACCACACGCATTGGGTACAGCCTAGGCTCCTCTTTGGTCGATAGTGGGAATGTTGGTAGCAGAAAGATGGAAGGATAATAGAATGGCCTGTAAGAAAGGCAGACAGCACCTTGTGTTAGAAGATTGGGCAGGCAATTTATCTAGGTAGAAAACTGAAGGGCAGACTGATAGAAAAGGTCTGGAGTTCTGCAATTCTGTGAGCAGGAGTAACTGTCACCAACAGGACTGCTATCAGAGCAAGAAGTTGAAAAACACAACAGTGCATAGGCTCAAAAAGGGATGTCATCAAGAAAGACAAGACAAAACAAACCACCCAAGTCCAATTTATTACAGCTAATACTGACATTTGGTCAAGTTAACCAGTCATAACATTATACAACATGGCACTAGCGAAATCTTACACAAACACCACGAGGCTGAAAGGAAAATAGGAGCCACAACCAGGCAAGGAACTCTCAGACATAGAAAGGGTAAAGAGCCTACAATGTTTAAAAAACGTGTTTAGAAATCCCCAATTGAAATTCAGAGTTTATGAATCTACACCAGACATACCTTTCTCTTAAGAGAATATGCTAAAGATCCAGCAGGCGAGTGCCCAAGTTGAAGAACACTAGCAGTCAGTTTTTAGGTCTCGCCTGTCGATGCGCATGCGCATCGAGCTTGCGAGCCTATTGCGGCTTAAACAACCTTTAACTAGCAAGCAAGGAATCGTGGCGATTCCTTGCAGTGCCCGTGACTTTTAAGCTCAATGCGCATGTGCATTGAGCTTAAAAGCGCGTGCACATCAGTTCCCATAGCCGCAATCGCCGTCTGTTACCTCAGCCGCATTCCTCCGACACCTTTTGAAGTGAAGCTTAGCTTCACTTCAAAGGCCCCGGCTTCTTCACACCCACATGCCGCTCTCCCCGCTCCGCCCCCTCCCCTGCCCGCCGTGTGCATTTCTCCTACACCCCCTCCCCACAGCAATGCCCTCCGTCTGTTTTACAATTTGAAGAGGTAATCGGAGTGCCTCCTCACATTTCACTTCACTGCCTTCCAACCTCATGGTTGAAACTTTAGTCACCATCTCCTGTTTGTCGTACCCCAAGCAGCGGTGCCCGCACTACAAATCCTTATGTTATGCCACATCTCTCAGCTTACAGATTCCTTCGCTCTTTCTTTTACTCTCCACGTTTCTGCCTCTTTCACTCTCTCTTCCAACTCTCTCCCCCCTCTCCATTTACTTACACAAATCTCGCAGATACCCCAAGCAGCAGTGCCCGCACTACCAATCCTTCTGTTATGCCACATCTCTCAGCTTACAGATTCCTTCGCTCTTTCTTTTACTCTCCACGTTTCTGCCTCTTTCACTCTCTCGTCCAACTCTCTCCCCCCTCTCCATTTACTTACACAAATCTCGCAGATACCCCAAGCAGCAGTGCCCGCACTACCAATCCTTCTGTTATGCCACATCTCTCAGCTTACATATTCCTTCGCTCTTTCTTTTACTCTCCACGTTTCTGCCTCTTTCACTCTCTCGTCCAACTCTCTCCCCCCTCTCCATTTACTTACACAAATCTCGCAGATACCCCAAGCAGCAGTGCCCGCACTACCAATCCTTCTGTTATGGCACATCTCTCAGCTTACAGATTCGCACTTTCTTTTCCTCTCAACGTTTCTGCCTCTTTCACTCTCTCTTCCAACTCTCTCCCCCTCTCCATTTACTTACACAAATCTCGCAGATACCCCAAGCAGCAGTGCCCGCACTACCAATCCTTCTGTTATGCCACATCTCTCAGCTTACATATTCCTTCGCTCTTTCTTTTACTCTCCACGTTTCTGCCTCTTTCACTCTCTCGTCCAACTCTCTCCCCCTCTCCATTTACTTACACAAATCTCGCAGATACCCCAAGCAGCAGTGCCCGCACTACCAATCCTTCTGTTATGCCACATCTCTCAGCTTACAGATTCGCACTTTCTTTTCCTCTCAACGTTTCTGCCTCTTTCACTCTCTCTTACAACTCTCTCCCCCCTCTCCATTTACTTACACAAATCTCGCAGATACCCCAAGCAGCAGTGCCCGCAATACCGCACTACCAAGCCTTCTGTTATGCCACATCTCTCAGCTTACATATTCCTTCGCTCTTTCTTTTACTCTCCACGTTTCTGCCTCTTTCACTCTCTTCCAACTCTCTCCCCCTCTCCATTTACTTACACAAATCTCGCAGATTCCCCAAGCAGCAGTGCCCGCACTACCAATCCTTCTGTTATGCCACATCTCTCAGCTTACATATTCCTTCGCTCTTTCTTTTACTCTCCACGTTTCTGCCTCTTTCACTCTCTCGTCCAACTCTCTCCCCCCTCTCCATTTACTTACACAAATCTCGCAGATACCCCAAGCAGCAGTGCCCGCACTACCAATCCTTCTGTTATGCCACATCTCTCAGCTTACAGATTCGCACTTTCTTTTCCTCTCAACGTTTCTGCCTCTTTCACTCTCTCTTACAACTCTCTCCCCCCTCTCCATTTACTTACACAAATCTCGCAGATACCCCAAGCAGCAGTGCCCGCAATACCGCACTACCAAGCCTTCTGTTATGCCACATCTCTCAGCTTACATATTCCTTCCCTCTTTCTTTTACTCTCCACGTTTCTGCCTCTTTCACTCTCTTCCAACTCTCTCCCCCTCTCCATTTACTTACACAAATCTCGCAGATACCCCAAGCAGCAGTGCCCGCACTACCAATCCTTCTGTTATGCCACATCTCTCAGCTTACATATTCCTTCGCTCTTTCTTTTACTCTCCAAGTTTCTGCCTCTTTCACTCTCTCTTCCAACTCTCTCCCCCCTCTCCATTTACTTACACAAATCTCGCTGATACCCCAAGCAGCAGTGCCCGCACTACCAATCCTTCTGTTATGCCACATCTCTCAGCTTAGATTCCTTCGCTCTTTCTTTTACTCTCCACGTTTCTGCCTCTTTCAGCTTACAGATTCCTTCGCTCTTTCTTTTACTCTCCACGTTTCTGCCTCTTTCACTCTCTCGTCCAACTCTCTCCCCCCTCTCCATTTACTTACACAAATCTCGCAGATACCCCAAGCAGCAGTGCCCGCACTACCAATCCTTCTGTTATGCCACATCTCTCAGCTTACAGATTCGCACTTTCTTTTCCTCTCAACGTTTCTGCCTCTTTCACTCTCTCTTCCAACTCTCTCCCCCCTCTCCATTTACTTACACAAATCTCGCAGATACCCCAAGCAGCAGTGCCCGCACTACCAATCCTTCTGTTATGCCACATCTCTCAGCTTACATATTCCTTCGCTCTTTCTTTTACTCTCCACGTTTCTGCCTCTTTCACTCTCTCGTCCAACTCTCTCCCCCCTCTCCGTTTACTTACACAAATCTCGCAGATACCCCAAGCAGCAGTGCCCGCACTACCAATCCTTCTGTTATGCCACATCTCTCAGCTTACAGATTCGCACTTTCTTTTCCTCTCAACGTTTCTGCCTCTTTCACTCTCTCTTCCAACTCTCTCCCCCCTCTCCATTTACTTACACAAATCTCGCAGATACCCCAAGCAGCAGTGCCCGCACTACCAATCCTTCTGTTATGCCACATCTCTCAGCTTACATATTCCTTCGCTCTTTCTTTTACTCTCCACGTTTCTGCCTCTTTCACTCTCTCGTCCAACTCTCTCCCCCCTCTCCATTTACTTACACAAATCTCGCAGATACCCCAAGCAGCAGTGCCCGCACTACCAATCCTTCTGTTATGCCACATCTCTCAGTTTACAGATTCGCACTTTCTTTTCCTCTCAACGTTTCTGCCTCTTTCACTCTCTCTTACAACTCTCTCCCCCCTCTCCATTTACTTACACTAATCTCGCAGATACCCCAAGCAGCAGTGCCCGCAATACCGCACTACCAAGCCTTCTGTTATGCCACATCTCTCAGCTTACATATTCCTTCGCTCTTTCTTTTACTCTCCACGGTTCTGCCTCTTTCACTCTCTTCCAACTCTCTCCCCCTCTCCATTTACTTACACAAATCTCGCAGATACCCCAAGCAGCAGTGCCCGCACTACCAATCCTTCTGTTATGCCACATCTCTCAGCTTACATATTCCTTCGCTCTTTCTTTTACTCTCCACGTTTCTGCCTCTTTCACTCTCTCGTCCAACTCTCTCCCCCCTCTCCATTTACTTACACAAATCTCGCAGATACCCCAAGCAGCAGTGCCCGCACTACCAATCCTTCTGTTATGCCACATCTCTCAGCTTACAGATTCGCACTCTTTTCCTCTCAACGTTTCTGCCTCTTTCACTCTCTCTTACAACTCTCCCCCCTCTCCATTTACTTACACAAATCTCGCAGATACCCCAAGCAGCAGTGCCCGCAATACCGCACTACCAAGCCTTCTGTTATGCCACATCTCTCAGCTTACATATTCCTTCCCTCTTTCTTTTACTCTCCACGTTTCTGCCTCTTTCACTCTCTTCCAACTCTCTCCCCCTCTCCATTTACTTACACAAATCTCGCAGATACCCCAAGCAGCAGTGCCCGCACTACCAATCCTTCTGTTATGCCACATCTCTCAGCTTACATATTCCTTCGCTCTCTCTTTTACTCTCCAAGTTTCTGCCTCTTTCACTCTCTCTTCCAACTCTCTCCCCCCTCTCCATTTACTAACACAAATCTCGCAGATACCCCAAGCAGCTGTGCCCGCACTACCAAGCCTTCTCTTATGCCACATCTCTCAGCTTACAGATTCCTTCGCTCTTTCTTTTACTCTCCACGTTTCTGCCTCTTTCACTCTCTCTTCCAACTCTCTCCCTCCATCTCCATTTACTTACACAAATCTTGGTGAGGCACAGGCAGCAACAGTCCAAGCTTCCCTCACACACAGAGCAGGTACAGCACAGGCAGCAACAGTGCAAGCTTCCATCACACACGGAGCAGGTACAGCACAGGCAACAGCAATGCAAGCTTCCCTCAAATACGGAGCAGGTACAGCACAGGCAGCAACATTGCAAGCTTCCCTCACACACAGAGCAGGTACAGCACAGGCAGCAACAGTGCAAGCTTCCCTCACACACAGAGCAGGTACAGCACAGGCAGCAACAGTGCAAGCTTCGATCACACACGGAGCAGGTACAGCACAGGCAACAGCAATGCAAGCTTCCCTCAAACACGGAGCAGGTACAGCACAGGCAACAGCAGTGCAAGCTTCCCTTACACATGGAACAGGTACAGCACCGACAGCAGCAGTGCAAGCTTCCCTCACACACGGAGCAGGTACAGCACAGGCAGCAGCAGTGCAAGCTTCCCTCACACATAGATCAGGTACAGAACAGGCGGCAGCAGTGCAAGCTTCCCTTACACATGGAACAGGTACAGCACCGACAGCAGCAGTGCAAGCTTCCCTCACACACCGTCACACACCCTCAGCTTCACACACCCTCACTCACCCTCACTCACCCTCACACACACACACACACACACACACACACACACACACACAACAACAAAAGGAAGAATAGAATTAAACTATCCTAATCCACACTCTAACTCCAAGATAGAAATCCTGAGTCCTAATTCACCCTAAAAAACTAACAGCCTAATTCACCCTACAAATACACCCTCAAGATACGCAACAGAAAGACATCCTAGAAAATAACAACCAAAGTAAAAATACGCCATCCTAATGCACCAGCCAAATAAACAATCAAATAAAACTAAACAAAACACAATATAAGTAAAGACTCAAATAATAGCCTCCTATTCCACCCTATTCAAAGACATGATTGTGCATTTAACAGATAGATAAGTTTTATGCCATTTTCTGAGACAAAAACAAATTTTTGCACGCAATTAAAAAGTTAAGGGGAGAAAACGTAGTCGTGCATCAGATACGTTACACACAAAATCTACTTCCCAAATGTGAGCTACAGCATGCAATGATGTTTATCAAGCTTCAGGTCACCAAACCAAAAATTATTCGGACAAAATAACACCAACAAAAGAACGAAGAAATATCTGTCAGGATGCGAGGACTAGGATGTACAAACACAAAAGTAAAACAGCCTATTTTTAACTTGGGTAATAAACAAGCACTATTCATCCCGTAAATGGGACGGATTAAACACAATTGTCATGAGTTACACAAAAAAACGTAGGCATATAACAATAGCAGTTCATCACACGGAATTACATCAAATATAAAAAACATATTACGCAACTTGGATTCAGCGCTAACATCATCAATAAACATTACATATGTGTCTTAGCTTCACAAAACAACTCGTAATACAATTAATACTTTTGAAGTGTACAATATTCATGGCGAAAAGAGTACTTTGAAACTCAAAGAACAGCTCTTGTACGTCAAATACCAAACAAACTGCTAATAATACATTACATAACACTTTACGAAAATAAATACATTACATATCGAAGAATAAAAACAAGACTTTAATTACATTACATAATATTCATTTCGAAATATTACAAACAAAAAAATACTATGTCAACATTATTAAAATTACACTCCTATTCATTCGTTAACTTAAACATACTATAGGTAGTAAATAAAAACACTTACTTACATATAAATTACATAAATAACTAAAATAATTTCAATCGCTAACAAAATATGTCACTTTTTATATAAATACACTCATAATTATTAACTAATTTATGCATACTATCAATACTACTTTAAATTAGATTAAAAAAACACGTCGAGGAAATCTCTTACCTATCATACGACGCACCAACAGCACACGGACAGGAACACGCCTTCCGCATCCCGCTATTCTCCATGTTCTGGAGAATTCCACCGATTACGTATGCAAATCGGAACGCGACGTCAAAAACGTAGCGCTCCGATTGGCTAAAAAATATGTCAATCAAAAAAAAGACGTAACTTTAGGAAAATTGAAAAAAAAACTACAACGCTAACCTGTTAAATTTAGGTAGCGTTAAGGTGGCGCTTTGCGTCCGACATTTTAATAAAAAAAAAAATGTTCAACCTCAACCCCTCACCCTCAATCACACTCAATCACCCTCAACACATCACCCTCACTCACCTTCACTCACCCTCAACACATCACCCTCACTCACCTTCACTCACCCTCAATCACCCTCACTCACCCTCACCCTCACCCTCACTCACCCTCAATCACCCTCACTCACCCTCACTCACCCTCACTCATCCTAACCCTCACTCACCCTAATTCACCCTCACTCACCCTCACTCACGCTCACCCTCACTCACCCTCAACCCCTCACCCTCACTCACCCTCACCCTCACTCACCCTCAACCCCTCACCCTCACTCACCCTCAACCCCTCAGCCTCCCCCTCACTCACCCTCAACCCCTCACCACATCACTCACCCTCACTCTCACTCACCCTCAGTCACCCTCACTCACCCTCAACCCCTCACCCTCACTCACCCTCAATCACCCTCACCCTCACCCTCACTCACCCTCAACACCTCACCCTCAATCACCCTCACCCTCACTCACACTCAACCCCTCACCCTCACTCACCCTCACCTTCACCCTCTCACCCTCAACCCCTCACCCTCACTCACCCTCAACCCCTCAACCACCCTCAACCCCTCACCCTCACTCACCCTCAACCCCTCACCCTCACTCACCCTCACCCTCAACCCCTCACCCTCACTCACCCTCAACCCCTCAGCCTCCCCCTCACTCACCCTCAACCCCTCACCCTCAACACATCACTCACCCTCACTCTCACTCACCCTCACTCACACTCAACCCCTCACCCTCACTCACCCTCAATCACCCTCACCCTCACTCACCCTCACCCTCACTCACCCTCAACACCTCACCCTCAATCACCCTCACCCTCACTCACACTCAACCCCTCACCCTCTCACCCTCACCTTCACCCTCTCACCCTCAACCCCTCACCCTCACTCACCCTCAACCCCTCAACCACCCTCAACCCCTCACCCTCACTCACCCTCACTCACCCCCACCCTCACTCACACTCACTCACCCTCACTCACCCTCACTCACCCTCACCCTCACTCACCCTCACCAACACTCACCCTCACCAACACTCACCCTCAACACCTCACCCTCACTCACCCTCAACCCCTCACCCTCACCCTCACTCACCCTCAACCCCTTACCCTCAATCACCCTCACCCTCATTCAGCCTCAACCCCTCACCCTCACTCACCCTCAACGCCTCACCCTCACTCACCCTCAACCCCTCACCCTCACTCACTCTCAATCACCCTCACCCTCACCCACCCTCACTCACCCTCACCCTCACTCACCCTCACTCACCCTCACTCACCCTCAGCCTCACTCACCCTCAACCCCTCACCCTCACTCACCCTCAGCCTCACTCACCCTCAACCCCTCACCCTCACTCACCCTCACCCTCACTTACCCTCACCCTCCCTCAACCCCTCACCCTCACTCACCCTCACTTACCCTCACCCTCCCTCAACCCCTCACCCTCACTCAACCCCTCACCCTCACTCACCCTCATCCCCTCAGCCTCACCCTCACTCACCCTCGCCCTCACTCACCCTCACTCACCCTCACCCTCACTCACCCTCACCCTCACTCACACTCACTCACCCTCACTCACCCCCACCCTCACTCACCCTCAACCCCTCAGCCTCACCCTCACTCACCCTCGCCCTCACTCACCCTCACTCACCCTCACTCACCCTCACCCTCACTCACCCTCAACACCTCACCCTCACTCAGCCTCAACCCCTTACCCTCAATCACCCTCACCCTCACTCAGCCTCAACCCCTCACCCTGACTCACCCTCAACCCCTCAAACTCACTCACCCTCAACCCCTCACCCTCACTCACCCTCAACCCCTCACCCTCAATCACCCTCACTCAGCCTCACCCTCACTCACCCTCACTCACCCTCACCCTCACTCACCCTCACTCACACTCACCCTCACCCTCACTCACCCTCAACGCCTCACCCTCACTCACTCTCAACCCCTCACCCTCACTCACCCTCAACACCTCACCCTCACCCTCACTCACCCTCAACCGTTCACCCTCAACCCCTCACTCACCCTCACTCTCACTCACCCTCACTTACACTCAACCCCTCAGCCTCACCCTCACTCACCCTCACTTACCCTCAACCCCTCAGCCTCACCCTCACTCACCCTCACCCTCACTCACCCTCAACCCCTCACCCTCACCCTCACTCACCCTCACTCACCCTCAACCCCTCACACTCACTCACCCTCACCCTCACCCTCACTCACCCTCACCCTCACCCTCACTCACCCTCAACTCCTCACCCTCACTCACCCTCAACACCTCACCCTCACTCACCCTCACCCTCCCTCAACCCCTCACCCTCACTCACCCTCATCCCCTCAGCCTCACCCTCACTCACCCTCACTCACCCTCGCCCTCACTCACCCTCACCCTCACTCACCCTCACCCTCACTCACACTCACTCACCCTCACTCACCGCCACCCTCACTCACACTCACTCACCCTCACTCACCCTCACTCACCCTCACCCTCACTCTCACCCACACTCACCCTCACCCTCACCCTCACTCACCCTCAACACCTCACCCTCACTCACCCTCAACCCCTCAACCCCTCACCCTCACTCAGCCTCAACCCCTTACCCTCAATCACCCTCACCCTCACTCAGCCTCAACCCCTCACCCTCACTCACCCTCAACCCCTCATCCTCACTCACCCTCAACCCCTCACCCTCACTCACCCTCAACCCCTCACACTCACTCACCCTCACTCAGCCTCACCCTCACTCACCCTCACCCTCACTCACCCTCACTCACCCTCACCCACACTCACCCTCACCCTCACTCACTCTCAACCCCTCACCCTCACTCACCCTCAACACCTCACCCTCACCCTCACCCTCACTCACCCTCAACCGTTCACCCTCAACTCCTCACTCACCCTCACTCTCACTCACCCTCACTTACCCTCAACACCTCAGCCTCACCTTCACTCACCCTCACTTACCCTCAACCCCTCAGCCTCACCCTCACTCACCCTCACCCTCACTCACCCTCAACCCCTCACCCTCACTCATCATCACCCTCACTCACCCTCAACCCCTCACACTCACTCACCCTCACCCTCACTCACCCTCAACTCCTCACCCTCACTCACCCTCAACACCTCAGCCTCACCCTCACTCACCCTCAACGCCTCACCCTCACTCACCCTCACTCACCCTCACCCTCACCCTCACTCACCCTCAACCCCTCACCCTCAACACCTCACCCTCAACCCCTCACCCTCAACCCCTCACCCTCACTCACCCTCACAACACATTGTGTTACAATAGGTGTCACATTTGCGGAAGATAAAACTATCTAGAGATGTAGCATAACGACCAGAGCTGCCATATAAGTCACGTAAATACTAAACATGTTGCATTCCAAATGCTATAGGTGTCACATTTGCAAACGTTATAACTATTGGCGTTGTAAATGACAAAGCCATCAATATAGCAATTTTAACATCCCCAAAAAAAAAAATGTATGTCATTTACAAGACCAATAACTACAACTTTTCTAATGCGATACTTATTGCATTCCAACCACACTCATCCACGCAACGCCACTCACACACGCAACGCCACTCACACACGCAACGCCACTCACACACTCAACGCCACTCACACACGCTACGCCACTCACACACGCAACGCCACTCACACACGCAACGCCACTCACACACGCCACTCATCCACGCAACGCCACTCATCCACGCAACGCCACTCTTCCATTTGCAAAAAGAAAAATTTCTAACTATTCTATTGCGAGACCTATTGCATTTCCAATGCTTGTTAATCCAATGGTGTTGAATTTGTACAGTGTTAGTAAATTACTGGAAGACACTGGTAGTCTTAACTTCAGGAATGACGGACAGATATTTGGGAAAAACTTCTGGCACTTGGTATGCATAGATAAAAAAAAAAAGAGAATATCGAACGGCATACGTAAAATCATTGACCCAGCTGTTATATGAGAAAACTGCAGAATAACCATATCTTGGAAAGCTGCAGAAGCGCCACCCATTAAGATATGGTTAGAAGATCTGAAAAGAAGGGCTACTGTGAAGAACAACTCCCCTCACAATACAACCGTAAAAAAAGGGTGGGACAACCCACAATAACGGACACTAGATTAAAAAATCTCACTGTGAAAATAGAAGAGCGACCCCGTGAACAACTCAAAAATCTGAAACATAAAATACGTCAAATAACGGAAGCATAACACTGCAGACAAACATGGCGGAAGCATGGTAACACCCAATATGTGTACAGCAGTAAAGTTAATGACAAATCTAGGAATATAAATACTCAATGTAACGGTTAATCTGACATAGCAGGCCCCAGTAGGGGTAGCGTGACCTCAATAACTGAAGATCGAGGTTTCTGTCTCATGGTGCTTGCCTCAGCGGAGCCGCTGCTCCTGCGCCCCCCTCCACCTTCTGTTCCCAAGACTGACATTTCTCTGCCCTAGTGAACGTATTATCTGTTTTGCATACCTTTGCCGTTGGACATGTTTGTTCCCATATCTTAGAATGGTAGGCCCCAGCCGAGCTGCCTTGGGGCCGAGATAGCCTGTACCCAGCTCTGTGACATGACTCATCCTTTTGTGTCTCCTTTGTTCATCCAGGCCTGAACTGGAATTTTCCTGCCTGGCCAGACCCTTGAAGGTGCAAGTTTGGTATAATTGTTACCCCCGAGTTGGGGGAAGGCTGTCCTCCCAGGTGACAGGTCAGACTGGGCTCCATTGCAACGCAATTACTAATAAAGGAGTGGTTTGTATTCTCCTCTGTCTAATCGACTCTTCATTTTGGGAAGGCATAGAGGTGGTCCCAAGTGAGCAGAAAGACCCGCTTTTCGGGTAATTTCCTTCATGGGGTAGACAAGACACTTACAGGGCAGCACTCTGACACACCTGAGGCCAGACCAGACAATTGTTTCAGGTTAATTTTGATGATGGTTTTAATGCGAAATTGTTATTGCTGTAATAAATCGCTTGTGACGATGTTAGATGGGCCCTCAAAATAACAAAGTCCTCTGTCAAACGGGTGATATATATCATTCTGAAAAGTAAAAACTCAAAGAGCAATTTAAAAAAATGGTGAAAGCAAGGTCCAAATCCACACGAGGAATAATAAATGGAGAGGGGGTTGTCCATATAGAGTAAACCTTCAGTTGAAAGGTTGGGCAGAACAACACAAAAGCTGACAGAGCTACATGGTAGCCCTTAACTGTAGCTACAGCTACCCCTACTGAGCAAGGGGCAGGGAAAGCTCAAGACATCAGTCTGGTGAGATGTAAAATAATGAATGCAATCTGACCCACACCGGTGCATAAATGTTTCTCAACAGCTTGCGTAGATTGATCTGATGTCAATCTTCTTCACCCCCCCCCAAAAAAGATGACATCTGCAACCTCATAAGGAAACCAAAGGTATTCTAGCTGGCACAACTCAATCTGCACCCATGCAGCTGTAGCCTTTGGGGATTGAGGTGGAGGATCAAACCATCCTGCAGTGAGAGAAGGTCTGCTCTCTGTGATATGGGAAGAGGTGGTCAAATGCTGAGTGCCGACAGATGTGCACACCGGATCCTCATTGTCCAGTCTAGAGTGATCCGAATCAACTACGCCCGCAATGTCTGTCAATATAGTCAGACACAGACATAAATTGTTATTGCAGAGATTTTAGAAGAATCTGACTTCTGCATGAAAGAAATGGAACAGACTGAGGCCATGATGAATGCTGAAGAGAATGTGGTTCTGTAGTGTAGTTCCTATAGTCCCAATGGGCTCTGCGCATTGGAATAATATCTTCATTAGTGTAGACGTAGGACTGAGGTTAACTCGGTCTCTACTGACTATATTAGACTTAAGTTTTTTGCCAGCTAGCTCAGAGTTCACTAGAAACTTTCTCGAATAAGCGAGGAGGAGTTTAACCTCCCTGGATAGACAAGAAGGGATTTAGTTTCTGACAACCATAAAACATGACAACTGCTCTCCCTGATTAAGAGTATATCTCTAGAGTCGTGTGAAAACAAAAGACAGCTATTTCACTCAGTCAAAGGTGCGTACCAGATTGCAGAGAAAAAGAGAGACGGGCGTTTTCAATAAAAGGTGTTATTTATTGAGCAGTCTCTTTCCTCATACAAGAGAAATGAATTGCTACAATTGCAATACTTATAGTTAAGTAAAGTGCATACAGTAAAAGCAGGATTATGAAATAATACTGTAAAAGCATTGATATGGTTTCTTAGCCATATGATACTTTAAAATGGATAAAATAGATACATACATTGACTAATCGTACTCAACTGGTGCTTCTAACTACGCCTACCCCTGTGTACCTGACCTAAACCTAATACGTGGGAAGGAGTAAGTAAGTAGCAGTTTAAGTTAAGTTTGTTTTGCCAAGAATCTGACTCAAGAATTCTCTGTAAGGGTTTAGTCAGTTCAGTACCTTTGTATTAGAAGGCAGGAGGGCTGGTATCTCTCTCTCAGGACTTGGTATCCCATTCACCCGCAAGGGTAAGCTGGAAACGCCGGAGGCTGGATTTCTCGGCAAGAGAAAAGACAGCGTCTTTCTCAGCGCGTCAAAAGGGAGGGGCAGCGTCCGCGGGCTCTCGCATCAGCTGGGCTCTTCGGAAGTAGATAGCTGCTCTGCTCCAGGATTACCACCGTGTCTTTGCTTAAGGCAACGTTGGTATATTTATACCTGAAAGGTGCCGGGTTTGACGTAAGGCTGGACTTAAGACGTCAATAAAGATGTCACTAAGAACTGGTCGTTCTTACAGTGCTTTACAGGAGTTCTCGGACGAAATCAAAACAAAGCAGCGGGGATTTCCCAGGTTGCTGGAGGCTTGGATTTGTTTAAGAACTCAGTGTGCTTTCTAGGGGGCTGGAGGAGTAGGCTTGCTTAATGTGACAGCATGCGCTATGACTGAATTATGAAAAGTGTTTCTATGCCGTTGTAGGGATATTATTGATTTATAACCGGACAAGGGCAAAGAATAGGAATATTGATTCAGGTACCTAGATAAACACACTACACCCACTCCACGAATTCATGTCCATAATTACTTAAACTAAGCAATAGTAAACATATCTAACGGTGCATGTGTATACCGATCCACCCCAAAATACATTGTCTTGCATCTGAAACGGTGTATGTGAAATACACGAAAACTGAGTATAGGTACTGTATGCTTTCAAGCAGAGTAATCATTCATTAAAAAGGATGCATATATATATCAGCATGAATGATTTGCGAAAATTACACATGAAATGGCTCTTAATACAGAAAAGAAAAGTGCGAGACCATTTCATCACATATAAATACAGTTATTTGTAAATATGCTAGAGGCTGAGGTAATATATTTGTCTCTAGAGTTCCTAAAAATAGAAGCTCTGTTCTCTAAGAATAGTTCTACTTTAAGCAGAGGATGAGTGCCAAAAAAAAGGTAAATATTTTGGAATCCTGAAAAAAATAATTTCGTTTTTCAAGGGAAGAATTCAAAACAGTTCCAGTTTTCAGAAGCTTTTGTTTTTCAAAGCTGAAGGCCAAATTCAGAGTTCAGGGAACGCTGAGTGCTCGTTTGCTTAAAAGTGTATTCTTTTTGTTCAGGGGAAAACATCATTTCAGACAGACTTTCAAAAAAGCAGTTTACCGCTTCAGGTGAAAGTTCGACCAAGTAGGAAAATGTCGCAACTGTGCAGTCGTGAGAATGATTGATATCATCGATGACAGGATCAGCAGTGCTCACAGAAGGTCGTACCTGGTTGATGCTGCTCTCATCTTGCACTTCACTACCCTTTAATCGCAGTGGTGAAGTCTCAACGAATGCAGTCATCAGGATGGGTAACCGCTGGGGACAACACGATGCATGAGCCTTTACTGGACTTAGCAAAGTATCTGTATCCAATGGTACTTCTGATTGTAGTGTGAGACAGACGTCTAACACGCATTCTTCTCCGCACAGCATACATCTTAACACAGGTAAGATACAGTTCTGCCAGATGGGTCTGAATGAAAGAAACCAGGTCATATTCAGATCTCTTAGCCGGGCTAATCCAAGGACTTTAGGTATGCGGTCCCGATAGCGTATAGCTAGGATCGTTTCTTCCATTGTTGCTGGAGTCTTGTCTGTGACATGGCTTGCCATAACGAAGCAGGAGTATCAAAAATAAAAGGCCTGCTACGAGTCCCAACAGGAGTGGAAGGCCGCCAAAGATTGAATGGACAAAATTAGGAAAGATGCCCAGGACTGCTTTGAAAGGTGTCAAAAGTCCCGAAAAAATTGTCTTAAATACACTCGCGATACCATTCGTATCAGAAATGTTTAAGATTTCGTTTAGCATTTCTGCAAAGTGTAAGGGGCAATTTGTCGATAAAAGGTTATGTATCTCTGCCGTTGTCCTTGCAACTTGGAGATCATACGTTTCTTTTGATGACGTCAAGGGCACAGGCGTCTGTAGAAGAACAGACTTCATTCTGCTTAAAGTATCAATTCGAATAGAAGAGATTTTCAAACTGGGCCAAATTTTTCCCTCCCTGTCTGGAGTGTTGTTCGGATACAATACTTGCATACAGCAAGTGACCATGGAAGAAGCGCTTACTAGATAAGCTTTTCCTGGCACCAAGCCACAACATCTGTGGTCCACTATTAGAATGTAGCTCCCGTTCGAAAGCCGTCTAAAGAATGGCTCTATTCGAGTTGTAGGTGTGCCAAGCTGGTGACATGAAAGGTTATTTGAAGTCCCCTCACAGGCCCCATGTAGATTTATACCCTGACACAGAAGTATACCACTTAGTGATTTTTCACAATTATCACCACTAAGAAATACATTCTGTCCTTTTTCACTATAACATGTGTGTGTGTAAGGTAATTTCCATGATGACTTAATGTATCCTTTACCCAACCTTTCATACTGGCCTGCCTGTATATACTTTTGGCAGTATCGAAATTGGAAAGTTGTTATCGGAATAGTTATGATTCCGTGTATTATCCATTCAATGACAGGTCGTTCTGACATTGTCAATGGTAATCTCTCAAGTTTTTCAATGCTCAGAATTGTATATTCTGCTCCTTTTTGTGCCAAGCTGATTTGTATATCAGTAAGGTTAAAGATAGAGAACAGTGACGTTGTGTTGATTAAACGCCAAGGCACGTAGCCTGAACGCAGATTTTGTAACGTCCAGCCAAGCTGTACAATAGAACGCAATTGGGACTGACCATGTTGTAGCATTAGTAAGTCCTGCTCTATTATATCGATTGCAGATGATTAACCCATTGTCCACAACAGAAAGTGATTTTTCCAAATTAATACGGTCAATTTCCCGTATTTTCTCTGCTGTTTGAATTTGAGTTTCTTTCCAAGCTTCGTTATCAGCTGCATATATAGAGGCCGCTATGAAACGTTTTTGACGCTGTTTGCGTGGTCCCATAATGAAATCACGCAAGTCAGCACCTTCTTTAAGTAAAGTTGTGTTGCTTAATTTCTGCCAGTGTGGATGTCTGTAGCCATTCTAGGCAGAGTTTTCCTACACTGTATGTTGTCACTATCCCTGGATGTTGTCTCTGGGAGTATCTAGGGTCTGGCCTGGTCAATTTGAACCCCTGTATTTTGTTCAGGAATCTATCTTGACAGTTATTTGTGTCTGTGGGCCAGATCAACCCTTTTTTCCAATCAGGATGTGTTCTGTTTTGGTTTAAAATATGGGATACGTCTATCTCAACCTCTGTAGTGCTATTACTGTCAGGTGTTGGCTTTGGAATAGACGGTTTGTATAAGTCTTTAATTTTGGCTAGGCCAAGACAGGTTGTTTGTTGAATTGTGTCATTCAAAAATATAATTTGTTCTGGGATCATGCAGCCTCTGAATAATGATTCTATACCTTGGACTTGCCAATCTTTAGTACCCCAGATGGTTTTTGTCTCAATGTTATTTTTTCAAAAATCAAAACCAAATGTATTCATCTTTTCAAAAAATGTTTCTGAATAGATTAATTTTGTATTTGTCAGCATGGTTTTCATTCCTGTCTTATTTAACAGTTTGAAATAAAACGTTTCTGCTTTACTTGTGTTAAACCCTGAGAAGTATGGGAATTTCTCATAAAATGTTTTTGAACTACCTTTTGATGGAGTTGCACAATGTTCCCATTGATTATAATTTAAAACATTTCTAGGTTGAGCAGATTTATGCAAATAATGGTTACCATAGTGGTTGTAGCAGTACATCTGATCATGTTTCGATGAACCTTGTAAATAATCATGTTCTGTAAATTTTGCTGACATAACTAAGTCTGACATCATATCATTAATACTTTCAAAATCCCACTCATCAGAGAATGTACTCGGTTTTACAAAGTCACTTAATGAAACCTTAAATTGATGAGGATACTTCAAGAGCTCGACCGGGCCATATATATCGTAATCTGTTTTGTCCCATGCTACCCCACCGGGTATCGGATTGGCTGTGAAGTTTACTGAAGAAAGTTCTCTTTTCTCGATGTGTGAACATTTGTGTGGCTTTAGGACCAGGTTGATTTTCTGGCTTGCTGTGTCCATTGTAAAATATTTTCCCTCAATGAAGTGTCCCAAGCATAGCACCATGATGAGCCAAAGCAGGAGGAAAAGTACACCTTGCACCACCCAAAATTCAATCCATGGGGAAATCAGATATGTTTCTTGTAGTTGATGAAAGAGTTCTTTAGTTTTGTCTTTAAAAGTTTTTGTTGTTGTTGGCTGTTCCTCAGGTTCGCTCGGATCCTCAGAAAAGTCATCGAAATTGATGAAGTAGCCTGATGCAGTTCTGTCAATTATTGGAATTGCTTCTGGATTTTTCTTTGTTTCATTAGTATAGTCTGTGGCTACATCGTTGTAGACAGGTGTTTCTTGACGAATTGTTGCAATTTGGGTTTCAAGAGGCATAAGTTCCATGGCTTTGTTGCATAGTCCTTGTTGATTCACTGTAGGTTTATCAAATGTGATTAGTCTCTCAGTTTAACCTCTTGATTTGTAGCAAACTTTGGTGTTCTGCTATTTCTTGGGAGTCCACTTGGCCTACTACTTATTATTGGCCACATGATTGTGGTTTAACCAGGTCGATGGATACAACTCGGTTCTCCTTTTTACCAGCAAGGGGCGGTAGTACAATTGATCTTGTTCCGTTGACAGCTAAGACAGGTACTGCTTTTCTGTAAGAAGGCCCAAATTCCTTCTTCACCGCGATTTTCTCTCTGACCAGATCCCCAATCTTTGGAATCCATACAGGCCTTGCTGGGACAGGTGGTTTCTCTTCAGTGGCTGTTGTTTCAACTTTATGTTGCTCAGGTCTTTTCTTGTTTCATTTAAGTCCTGTAAAATAGCCAAACGATCTTTGATATCAAAGCATTTTCCTTCTACCACTGAAGTCTGACTATCGAGATCCTGGATATGCATTCTAGTCCCAAACAATAGTTCGTACGGACTGAAACCTTTTAGAGAATTTCTTGGCAGATTGTTAAGACTACGTTGGACACTTATTAAATGTTTGACCCACCCAACCCCCGAACCTAATACCTTTGCCGTTATAGATTGCTATAGGTCTCGGTTTTTTCTTTCCACCATCCCATTTCCCTCAGGAAGGAAGTGATAAGATTCCCGCAACGCAATGCCCATGCTGGTCATGGCCTCCTTATAAGCTCGAGAGCTAAAAAGCAGGATCCTGGTCAGAATGTAGCATGCCAATTGCGTCTATGCCGCTATAGACTCGCAAATCTTTTATAACAGTTCAGATGTCAGCCGAGAGCTGGGGTCTACATTATAAGTGAAACTAGTCTTAAATAATATTAATGGAACGCATTTTCTCTGGGTTTTTTGTATTGATATTCTTATGATATTTAAAAGAAGGGCATTGGTAATACTCCCGGTAGTTCGCCACTGCGATCTCTGTTGCAGTTTTGACAGTGAAATGCAAATTTGTAGTTTTGCAGGCTCATTCCTGGCCACCAGTATATTGATTGTAATTCTTTCAGAGATTCCTTAATCTTAAGGTGTCTTAGACCCTCACCCATATGTGCGTTTGCTATTAATAAGTTTCTCCTGTTCGTGTTTGGAATTACTCTATCCCCCACTCCAGGGATTTGAGCAAAAGGAACGGAGTTTGCATCAATCACGTATGTATAATTGAGTGGATAGTTGACGGGTAGCGCTGCACAGTCGCCTTTTGATGACGTTTTTACCGCCAGCATCGTTTCCCAGTCTACGTATTTTCCTGAACGCTTTTTTGTAGCTACGGAAGCCGGCTTAGTTGCTTCCGCTGTGGCTGTCTCAGCCAATGAATTCCCTGAAACGTGAACGCCATCACGTTCATGACTCAATGAATGTATCACGTGAGTCTTTGGTAGTTCTTTCTGTAAAACAACTACTTGTTCCCAAAGCGATTTTTGCTTTATTGTGGCACCTGTGTCATCTTTGAACCCATTTCTGCAAGTCGTTATTGTATGATTTGACGCAGTAATACGAATCGCACACTATTAGTGTCGGGAATTCGCGATCAGCATTATCTAGCACCATTTTTGACGCCATTACTTCAGTTTGTTTATCTGAATTATTTTCTACAGAGTGTGATTTTGTTACCAGAGGTCTCAATTTACCTCCGCGCCATACGTATTTAACAATTTCGCATGTGGCGTTATAGGCTTGTTTTCCCCAAACTGAGGGTTGTGCATATCCGTCTGTATATATTACACAGGCGTAGTGTTCAAGAGGCAAGATTTCGGTCGGCAGAGGACATTCAAATTCATATTGGAGAAATTCTTGTGTTTTTAAATTAGGATCAAATTCGTAGACCACGTCTTTTGCAGCAAGAGAATTAACCCATTGGATCCATCTAGGATGTAGCGCTTTAGCATTTGGAATGCTTGCCTTTGTTACCGCTTCTAGTGCTGGTACTGGTGTAACGATGATTATTCGTTTACCTTGTGCTAGGGCTCTTTCTTTTGCTACCGCAGTCTGAACCGCAGTTAGAATTTTTTCCGTTGAGCTAAATTTCATTTCTGCTTTTGTGTACAAATGTGATTTATATGCTATTGGTACCGTTTCTCCCTCATTAGAGGTTAGGTACGTGAATCCGCATCTTCCTGGGATGACTCGGATCACAAGGTTGCGTGTGTTATCGCGTGTTTGCAATTTTGTTTTAGCTAACATGTCTGTTTGCAATGATCTCAAAATTTCTGTGTGTTTTTGAGTCCAATTGATTGTTTTAAAATCTGGTGAGGTGTGGCGCCGCGGCCAGGGCGACTGACGCTGGAATCTGGGGATCAGGGTTCGATCCCCGGCGGCAGGTTAGCCCAGCACCATGCGACTCTGGGCAATAGCTTGCTTAATCTTCCCGACGGCCCCCCAGCGCCTAGAGACCCTTACGGGTGATTGTGCGCTATACAAATGTGGATTATTTAGTTCATAGAGAGGTTTAACCCTCTCTGCATAATTTAGAATGTAAGTTCTTCCGAAATTCAGGAAACCTAGAATTGATTGTAAGTTTTTCAGCGTTCTTGGTGCTTGGATTACAGCACATTTCTCTAAGAAATTGTCTGCCAGGCTTTTGCCTTCACTTGATAATTCATATCCAAAAACAGGACAGTTAGATGGGCAATTCGTGACTTTTTAAAGTTGAATTTGTAACCCTCTGCTGCGAACCCAAGTATTATGGTGTTCACTCTTTTCAAGTGAGTATCCAAGTCATCATCTGTTAGATAGATGTCATCGACACAAGATAATGCCTCATCATCATACATTTGTAGTAACTCTGTTACTCTTGCTGAGAATAATCCTGGGCTGTTCTTGAACCCCTGTGGGAGTCGACAGAAATTTTTCTGCGAGCCCATTATTGAGAAAGCGGTGAAATACCTGCTTTCAGGTGCTATGTTTTGACAAAAGAATCCATTAGAGATGTCTAATGTTGTTTTGTATTTTTTGCGCACGATGTTATTCATTAGTGCTGCACTATGTGAGTTTTGTACTGCAAAAGTTTTGCAACATGAGTTAAGGTGTCTGTAGTCCAAAACTAGACGATATGAATCGTCTGGCTTGGAGACAGGAAACAAAGGATTGTTAATTTGTGAGGTGCATGTTTCAATCACCCCCTGGTATTCAAGTTGATCTAAGATCTCCCCGACCTGTTTTTTAGCTTCTTGCTTAATTGGGTACTGCCTCTGTGCAGTTGGTTGACATTTAACTGGATTTTGTGAGGAGGAGAGTCCTCATCCCATCCAACATGGTTTTTATATAATGCAGGTGCTTGGGCTACTGCCCACTTTCTTGCAAGTGTATATTTTTTATGAATTGGAATGTGATTTGAGAAGGCAGGCATAATCATTTCTTCGCCATGAGGGCACTCCCTGACAAACTCCGGTGGCCAGTCTTTTTCAGCTAAAAGGATGTCATAGCCTTTGGAGAGGTTATCCCAAAATAGACCCCTTATTTTCCTAGTCTTATCTCCCTCTATACGTAATGTTATTTCGGATATTTTATGAGGTTTGCCAACTCTTGTATCTGCAGTTTCCACCTGAATGTATTCATTCGTGTCCACTGTCTCCAGATGATTCATCAGGATCTTGCGAGCTATGCTCACTTCTGCTGCGCTGTCTAGCATTGTCTGAGCTCATTCTCCGTTTTTCAGCTGTGTCCTCAGGATCTTCGGCATGTTTGATTATGTTAATACTGGCTACCTTCTTTTTTGGAAATTTTAATTTTTTACTTTGATGAGCAGGTTCCTTGTCTTTGGACTTGACATGCTCTTTCCTGTGTTCTGACCGTCCTCTTCTTTCCGATTTCTGCGAGGAAGTCTGAAAAGATCGAGAGGGACGTGTATCAATATCTTGATATCTATCAGGTTTCTTCAAATTATCCCTATTTCTAAGGTTGTATCTTTTCTCAGAGGGCTCCCTCTGGGGAGACTTGTGTCCTTGGTCCGGAGATCTTTCTCTCCGCCGAGGAGACTTTCCTCTGGACTGAAATCTTTTTTCTTTGGGAGTGGATTGTTTATTTCCATCCCAGCTCTTTTTTGGAGTGTTTAGATTATTTTTAATAAATATCTTTTCAGGATTTTCAGTTAGTTGGGGTTTTACTGTTTCCCACCCAAACTATCTCTTCCTAGCTCTTCATAGGCTTTTTCTATGATTCTGGCAAGTTCAAATGGCTGTTCTGCTATATCCGTTTCTTTCAATTTCTGGAGGAAAGTTATATCCTCCGTTGCCAATTGAACCAACTCTCTACATGCCTGTGTTAATTCTTTTATTTTAACTAAGAGTTCTTCACTTGACATTTTTTCGATGTCGGGATGTGGTGTGTAGCTGGCTAGTACCGGCCACGTTGCTCCTGGTCTACCTAGTGGACCGAGCCTGGTGATGTGATTATTATGTTTTAAGGCGCCTTTAAACCAGAGCAGGTGCTCTTGGTATTTTAATGGGATTTCCACCTCCTCGAAAGGAGTGTAATCATCCGGTGGTTCCTCTATTTTGTAATAGTGGAATTCATGTGTGACAACGTTTGCTGCTGGAAAGTTTATCCATGAATAGAATACCTCTGTCTGCCGATATTCATGTGCCTCAATTACAAATATGACTGTACCACCTCCCGATGTTAGTCCATTTTCTATAAGTTTAATAGTTATAGTTTTTCTTATGTTGACCGGGATGAGTATTGCATCCGGGTCGGTCTGCAGGAGACTATTGTCATCCTCTAGGAGACAAGCTGCTATTCTAGCTGCCTCCCTCTCTTCTTCACCGTCTGACATTTTACTGACAGGAAGGTTTTTTGTTGCAGATCAGGTTTTCAAGGAACAAAGATTAGGTGCACAATATTTTGGAACACTGTATCTTTCAACGTTGAATAAACCAAAAACTATACATAGAAATCTCTTCCTACTAAGTTCCGGTGGATTTTAACCTTTGACCCACTCCAGACGTCTTTGGAGTATTTACGGGAGAAAGGGTCTGTGTGAAAAAGCACGACTGAGTTACTCTAACGGCTTGCGTTAGATTTATCGCCTTACCAAACGTTGGGCGCCATGTAGTGTAGTTCCTATAGTCCCAATAGGCTCTGCGCATTGGAATAATATCTTCAGTAGTGTAGACGTAGGACTGAGGTTAACTCGGTCTCTACTGACTATATTAGACTTAAGTTTTTTGCCAGCTAGCTCAGAGTTCACTAGAAACTTTCTCGAATAAGCAAGGAGGAGTTTAACCTCCCTGGATAGACAAGAAGGGATTTAGTTTCTGACAACCATAAAACATGACAACTTTGCTCTCCCTGATTAAGAGTATATCTCTAGAGTCGTGTGAAAACAAAAGACAGCTATTTCACTCAGTCAAAGGTGCGTACTTAGTTTCACCAGATTGCAGAGAAAAAGGGAGACGGACGTTTTCAATAAAAGGTGTTATTTATTGAGCAGTCTCTTTCCTCATACAAGAGAAATGAATTGCTATAATTGCAATACTTATAGTGAAGTAAAGTGCATACAGTAAAAGCAGGATTATGAAATAATACTGTAAAAGCATTGATATGGTGTCTTAGCCATATGATACTTTAAAATGGATAAAATAGATACATACATATATACATTGACTAATCGTACTCAACTGGTGCTTCTAACTACGCCGACCCCGGTGTACCCGACCTAAGCCTAATACGTGGGAAGGAGTAAGTAAGTAGCAGTTTAAGTTAAGTTTGTTTTGCCAAGAATCTGACTCAAGAATTCTCTGTAAGGGTTTAGTCAGTTCAGTACCTGGGTATTAGAAGGCAGGAGGGCTGGTATCTCTCTCTCAGGACTCAGTATCCCAGTCACCCTCAAGGGTAAGCTGGAAACGCCAGAGGCTGGATTTC